>NW_027507685.1:220524648-221839648 GCF_037356315.1 Lithobates pipiens
CCCCCTCAACAAAAAAAACCCCCAGTGAACTGACCCTGGGTTAAGTGGAGGAGTAAAAGCAGACACAGTAGGGCAGATAAATTATTTAACGGAGTAAGAGCCAGCATAGTAGATGGAGGTGTAGATGCCAGCACAATGGGGCAAATAAGTTAGATGGAAGGGTAAAAGCCCATGAAGTATGGGAGATAGATTAAATGGAGGTAAGAGGGGTAAGAAGCAGCATTATGGGGCAGATATGTTACATGGAGGGGTAATAGCCAGCACAATGGGGGAGATCAGTAAGATTGAGGGGTAAAAGCCAGGACAGTGGGGAGATTGGTAGGATAGATGGGTAATGGCCAGCACAGTGGGGAGATTGGTAGGATGGAGGGGATATATCCAGCACAGTGGGGGAGATAGGTAGGATGGAGGGGTAATAGACAGCACAGTGGGGAAGATCGGTAGGATGGAGGGGTAATAGCCAGCACAGTGGGGAGATGAGTTGGATGGAGGGGTATTAGCCAGCATAGTGGGTGAATTAAGGTGTAATGGCCAGCAAAGTGGGGCAGATAAGTAGGATAAGGTAATAGTCAGTACAGTGGGGAGATTGGTAGGATAGGGGGGTAATAGTCAGCACAGTGGGGGAGATAGGTAGGATGGAGGGGTAATGGCCAGCACAGTGGGGAGATTGGTAGGATGGAGGGGTACTAGACAGCACAGTGGGGAGATGAGTTGGATGGAGGGGTAATAGCCAGCACAGTGGGGGAGATAGGTAGGATGGAGAGGTAACAGCCAGCACAGTGAGGAGATTGTTGAATTAAGGCGTAATGGCTAGCACAGTGGGGCCGATACAGTAGGTAATATGGAGGGGTAATGGCCAGCACAGTGGGGGAGATAGGTAGGATGGTGGGGTAATGGCCAGCACAGTGGGGAGATCGGTAGGATGGTGAGGTAATAGCCAGCACAGTGGGGAGATTGTTGAATTAAGGTGTAATGGCCAGCACAGTGGGGCACATACAGTAGGTAATATGGAGGGGTAATAGCCAGCACAGTGGGGGAGATAGGTAGGATGGAGGGGTAATAGCCAGCACAGTGGGGAGATCGGTAAGATGGAGGGGTAATAGACAGCACAATGGGGAGATCGGTAGGATGGAGGGGTAATAGACAGCACAGTGGGGAGATCGGTAGGATGGAGGGGTAATAGCCAGCACAGTGGGGAGATGAGTTGGATGGAGGGGTATTAGCCAGCATAGTGGGTGAATTAAGGTGTAATGGCCAGCACAGTGGGGATATCGGTAGGATGGACGGGTAATAGACAGCACAGTGGGGAGATTGTTGAATTAAGGTGTAATGGCCAGCACAGCGGGGCAGATACAGTAGGTAATATGGAGGGGTAATGACCAGCACAGTGGGAAAGATAGGTAGGATGGAGGGGTAATAGCCAGCACAGTGGTGAGATCGGTAGTATAGAGGGGTAATAGCCAGCACAGTAGGGAGATCGGTAGGATGGAGGGGTAATGGCCAGCACAGTGGGGAGATTGGTAGGATGGAGGGGTAATAGCCAGCATAGTGGGTGAATTAAGGTGTAATGGCCAGCACAGTGGGGGAGATAGGTAGGGTGGAGGGGTAATAGCCAGCACAGTGGGGAGATCGGTAGGATGGAGGGGTAATAGCCAGCACAGTGGGGAGATCGGTAGGATGGAGGGGGTAATAGCCAACACAGTGGGGAGATGAGTTGGATGGAGGGGTATTAGCCAGCATAGTGGGTGAATTAAGGTGTAATGGCCAACCCAGTTGGGATATCGGTAGGATGGAGGGGTAATAGACAGCACAGTGGGGAGATTGTTGAATTAAGGTGTAATGGCCAGCACAGTGGGGCAGATACAGTAGGTAATATGGAGGGGTAATGACCAGCACAGTGGGGGAGATAGGTAGGATGGAGGGGTAATAGAAAGCACACTTGGAGAGATCGGTAGTATGGAGGGCTAATAGCCAGCACAGTAGGGAGATCGGTAGGATGCAGGGGTAATAGCCAGCGCAGTGGGGGAGATAGGTAGGATGGAGGGGTAATAGCCAGCACAGTGGGGAGATCGGTAGGATGGAGGGGTAATAACCAGCACAGTGGGGAGATCGGTAGGATGGAGGGGTAATAGCCAGCACAGTGGGGAGATGAGTTGGATGGAGGGATAATAGCCAGCACAGTGGGGAGATGAGTTGGATGGAGGGATAATAGCCAGTACAGTGGGTGAATTAAGGTGTAATGGCCAGCACAGTGGGGAGATCGGTAGGATGGAGGGGTAATAGACAGCACAGTGGGGAGATTGTTGAATTAAGGTGTAATGGCCAGCACAGTGGGGCAGATACAGTAGGTAATATGGAGGGGTAATGACCAGCACAGTGGGGGAGATAGGTAGGATGGAGGGGTAATAGCCAGCACAGTGGGGAGATCGGTAGGATGGAGGGGTAATAGCCAGCACAGTGGAGAGATCGGTAGGATGGAGGGGTAATAACCAGCACAGTGGGGAGATTGGTAGGATGGAGGGGTAATAACCAGCACAGTGGGGAGATTGGTAGGATGGAGGGGTAATAACCAGCACAGTGGGGAGATTGGTAGGATGGAGGGGTAATAACCAGCACAGTGGGGAGATTGGTAGGATGGAGGGGTAATAACCAGCACAGTGGGGGAGATTGGTAGGATGGAGGGGTAATAGCCAGCACAGTGGGGAGATCGGTAGTATGGAGGGGTAATAGCCAGCACAGTAGGGAGATCGGTAGGATGGAGGGGTAATAACCAGCACAGTGGGGAGATCGGTTGTCTATGTAGATTGGGATAAGCCTGATCGGTCGCAGTATGGACGGCACAGATTCGGGGTGGTCCCGGGCGGTCGGTCAGGTAGAGGGGCGGACAGTGGCGGGGAGGAGAGGCGGGCGGGGAAGGGTGGAGAGATGGAAGAAGCGTCACGGTCGGAGGGTGGAGAGACTCCAGGCACACACACACAGACACTGCAGTGACAGCACAGGGAGACTCCCAGACACTGCAGGGGAACCATAGGAGCTGACACTCTACACTGCAAGGTGAGTGCTGGGGAGAGGGCGGGCTGTCTGTCCGGTGCTGCATGTGTATCCGGACGACTTCCACGTCCCGTGTATGGGGGGGATATCGCCTGACACCCCACAACTTCATCTTCCGACTATCGGACAAGAGATCGATAACGACCCGTACGATGCTGGACCCCATACACTGTGCGATGTCTGTATACGCCGGACCCCCTCCCTGCACAACTCCTCCTTACTATCCTGTTGCTGCAATAGTTCCCCCATAAACTGCTCCTCATATCCCCATTACTCCCCCTGACCCCCACACTCACCCCCATTCATATAGTTATCCCTATACACTCTATGTGATGGCTTTATTCCCCTGACACCCCCATTTTCCAGTATACTGCCCTGTCCTTGCATTAGGAACCCCTAAACTCTGGTAAGTCTTTATACTCTTCGCACCCCCCCCCCCCCCCCTGATTCTTGTATACTATCAAATTCCTGCAGTACTTCTCTATTATTTATTTTTTATATCCCCCCCCCCCCCCCAAAAAAAAATCCTTTCTATCATCCTATCCCTGCACTAGTTACACCATATTCTCTCTATTATTTCTTTATACTCCTGACACCCCCACATGTTTGTATACTGTCCTACCCCAGTACTAGGAACTCCTTTATTGCATCTGTATACACCTGACAGACCCCCATTCCTGCTCCAGTTACCCCATACTCTCTTTATTATGTCTTTTATACTCTTGATACCCCCTCCATTCCCATATACTATAAAATGCCTGCTGTAGTTACTGCATATTCTCTATTATTTATTTTTACTCCCCCCCCCCCCCCCCCAAAAAAAAAAATCCTGTATACCATCCTATCCCTGCACTAGTTACCCAACTTCCCTTTACACTCTTTATTATGTCTTTATACTCCTGGCATCCCCCCCCCCCCCCCCCCCCATTCCAGTATACTGTCCTATCCCTAGTCACCTCATACAGTACTCTCTTTATGTCTTTATACTCCTGATGCCCACCTCTCCCAATTTCTGTATACTGTCCTACCCCAGTATTAGGTACCCCCATACTCTATTATGTCTTTATACTGCTGATACCCCCCCCCCCCCTTTTTCTAGTATACTGTCCTATCCCTGCACTAGTTACCCTATACTCTCTTTATACTCCTGACACCCCCTCCATTCCTGTATAATAGCAAAGTTCTGGTGTAGTTACTGCACATTCTCCATTAGAATTGCTCCTGCATACCATCCTACTCCTGGACCTGAACTGCCAGTCTGGTATATAGGTCCTTATACTATCATCCTGCTGACCCTGTACTATTGCTGTGCCCATAGCATTCACTGTTCTTACACTGTTATCCTCCTGATCCTGCGTCCTGTACTGTTGCTGTACCCATAGCATTCACTGTCATCTTCCTGACCCTGCGTTCTGTACTGTTGCTGTACCCATAGCAGTCACTGTCCTTACACTGTAATCCTCCTGACCCTGCGTCCTCTACTGTTGTTGTGCCCATAGCATTCACTGTCATCCTCCTGACCCTGCGTCTTCTACTGTTGCTGTACCCATAGCATTCACTGTCCTTACACTGTCATCCTCCTGACCCCGTGCCCTCTACTGTTGTGCCCATAGCATTCACTGTCCTTACACTATCATTCTCCTGACCCCGCGTCCTCTACTGTTGCTGTGCCCATATCATTCATTGTCCTTACACTGTCATCCTCCTGACCCTGCTTTCTCTACTGTTGCTGTACCCATAGCATTCAGTAGACTCTGAGCAGTGATCCTGCACTTCTCCTGTGACCACACAGCTCTTCAACCTATATCATCCTCGTCCGGCACGAGTTACTTCCCATATAGTCTTCTATACATCTCTCATCTCCTGATCCTGCTCCCCGTACCTATCTATACACATTCTGTATGCTATGTTTCCCCGAAAATAAGACCTAGCATTATTGTCGGTGATGGCTGCAATATAAGCCCTACCCCCCAAAAGGGCCCTAGTTAAAGTCCTTGTAGGTTTTATTTTCAGGGAAACAGGTTAGAGCTTATTTGGGGGTTGGGACTAATATTGCTGCCATCACCGACAATCACGCTAGGTCTTATTTACCGGGAAACAGGGTATCCTCTTTCCTGCAGTAGTTACCCCTATACGTTCTTAATTATGGTCTGTGCCTCCCCATTCCAATATAGATTTTTTTATACCATCCTGTTCCTGCACTAGTTATCCTTTATACGTTCTTTATTATGTCTTTATACTCCTGGTCCTTCTTGGCTGATTTCTATATAGCTCTTTTATACTATCCTATTCGTTAGGATTCGTATAGTTACACCTATACAGTCTTATTATGGCTATATACTTTTGGTCTTGCTCCCCCTCCCATACCTATATGGATTTTGCCTACTATACTATTTACCCCTATATGTTCTTTATTTTGCCTTTATACTCCTGATCCTGCACTAGTTCCCCCTATACATTGTTTATTATGTCTTTATAATACTGGTCCTGTACACCCTGTGCCTATATAGCAGTTGTATAGTATTATATTCCTGAACTAGTTACCCCTATACATGCTTCATTATGTCCTTATACTCCTGACCCCACACCCTGCATGCCTATATGGCTTTTGCATACTATCCTATCGCTGCACTAGTTACCCCTATATGTTCTTAGCAATCCTGGTTCTGCACACCCCATGCCTATATGGCTTTTAAATACTATTTTTATAACAACACTGGTTACCCCTATACACTCTTTATTACACCTTTATACTCCTGATCCTGCACCCTGCATGTCTATATGACTTTTGTATACTATACTATTCCAGCTCTAGCTACCTCTATACAATCTATATTATGTTTTAATAATCCTGGTTCTGTACAGTCATGCCTAAATGCCTCTTGTATAGTACTATATTCCTGCACTAGTTACCCCTATACAGTCTTCATTACGTCTTTATACTCCTGACTCTACACCCCGCATGGCTTTTGCATACTATCCTATTCCTGCACTAGTTACCCCTGTACGTACTTAATAATCCTGGTTTTGTGTATCCCATGCCTGTATGGTTCTTGTATACTATTATATTGCTGCACTAGTTACCCCTATACATTCTTTATTACTCCTGATCCTGCACCCTGCATGCTTATATGGCTTTTTATACTATCTTATTCCACTACTAGTTACCCCTATACATTCTTTATTATGTCTTTATTACTCCTGATCCTGCACCCCCATGCCTATACAGCTCTTTATACTATCCTATCCCTGTACTAGTTACCACTATATGTTCTTTATTACGTCTTTTTACTCCTGGTCCTGTTTCTTCCTTATTTCTATACAGCGCTTGTATGCTATAGTGACATTAATTATATGTTTTTTATTATGTTTTTATACCCTGGATTCTGTTCCTCCCTTATTTCTATACAGCTCTTGTATACTAATTCCCCATACACAGATGATTACAAGTCATTACACCCGCACTCTGCTACCTTTGTCCTCTAACTCACCTAGAAGAAGCAACAAGCCTGCAAAAGCCACGGCGTTCTACCTAAACTCCCATCAGCTGTGTTGTCCTTCAGCCTGGTAGTACATTGTCTCTGCTGTTCCAGCTGCACTCAGTTCTTCAATGGGAAGTTAATGGATCGCGTTGCTGACCCGCAGCTCCCTTTTTCTACTTGCAGCTTCCGACATCTGTAGAGCAATTCTTTCCTCATCCTTCTGTCATCCCACATATGGCAGCCGTCCCATTTCTGGGATCAGTCTAGGACACCCATTCTCACCCAGACTTCTGTGGACCCCTAGGGTTCCTCCAGGGGTTACTATGGGATCCTTGAGCTGTGATCTTCCATTTGATAGTGCCGCCATAGTTCTGGGGCCAACAGCACGACAACAATGGTCTTTTTAGCTGTCTGTAATAGTGGCATTCTGACCACCAATATAATGGGAATTTTTCCCAAAGATCTCAGTGTGAGGGAGCATTATTCCTACTGACCACCTAATCTAAGGGGCATTCTTCCCACTGACCCCCAATCTAAGGGGCATTCTTCCCACTGACCCCCAATCTAAGGGGCATTCTTCCCACTGACCCCCAATCTAAGGGGCATTCTTCCCACTGACCCCCAATCTAAGGGGCATTCTTCCCACTGACCCCCAATCTAAGGAGCATTCTTCCCACTGACCCCCAATCTAAGGGGCATTCTTCCTACTGACCACCTCATCTAAGGGGCATTCTTCCCACTGACCCCCAATCTAAGGGGCATTCTTCCCACTGACCACCTCATCTAAGGGGCATTCTTCCCACTGACCCCCAATCTAAGGGGCATTCTTCCCACTGACCCCCAATCTAAGGAGCATTCTTCCCACTGACCCCCAATCTAAGGAGCATTCTTCCCACTGACCCCCAATCTAAGGGGCATTCTTCCCACTGACCCCCAATCTAAGGGGCATTCTTCCCACTGACCCCCAATCTAAGGGGCATTCTTCCCACTGACCCCCAATCTAAGGGGCATTCTTCCTACTGACCACCTCATCTAAGGGGCATTCTTCCCACTGACCCCCAATCTAAGGGGCGTTCTTCCCACTGATCTCAGTGTGAGGGAGCATTCTTCCCACTGCCCCCCTGATGTAAGGGGCATTCTTCCCACTGCCCCCTGATCAAAGGGTCATTCTTCCCACTGCCCCCCTGATGTAAGGGGCATTCTTCCCACTGACCCACTAATGTAAGGAGCATTCTTCCCACTGACCCACTAATGTAAGATTAATGTAAGGAGCATTCTTCCCACTGACCCCCCAATGTGAGGATCATTCTTCCCACTGACCCCCCAATGTGAGGATCATTCTTCCCACTGACCCCCCCAATGTGAGGATCATTCTTCCCACTGACCCCCCCAATGTGAGGATCATTCTTCCCACTGACCCCCCCAATGTGAGGATCATTCTTCCCACTGACCCCCCCAATGTGAGGATCATTCTTCCCACTGACCCCCCCCAATGTGAGGATCATTCTTCCCACTGACCCCCCCCCAATGTGAGGATGATTCTTCCCACTGACCCCCCCCAATGTGAGGATCATTCTTCCCACTGACCCCCCCCAATGTGAGGATCATTCTTCCCACTGACCCCCCCCCCAATGTGAGGATCATTCTTCCCACTGACCCCCCCCAATGTGAGGATCATTCTTCCCACTGACCCCCCCAATGTGAGGATCATTCTTCCCACTGACCCCCCCCAATGTGAGGATCATTCTTCCCACTGACCCCCCCCCCAATGTGAGGATCATTCTTCCCACTGACCCCCCCCCCAATGTGAGGATCATTCTTCCCACTGACCCCCCCCCAATGTGAGGATCATTCTTCCCACTGACTCCCCCCAATGTGAGGATCATTCTTCCCACTGACCCCCCCAATGTGAGGATCATTCTTCCCACTGACCCCCCCCCCCCATGTGAGGATCATTCTTCCCACTGACCCCCCCCCCCCCCAATGTGAGGATCATTCTTCCCACTGACCCCCCCCCAATGTGAGGATCATTCTTCCCACTGACCCCCCCCAATGTGAGGATCATTCTTTCCACTGACCCCCCCCAATGTGAGGATCATTCTTCCCACTGACCCCCCCCCAATGTGAGGATCATTCTTCCCACTGACCCCCCCCAATGTGAGGATCATTCTTCCCACTGACCCCCCCCCCCCCCAATGTGAGGATCATTCTTCCCACTGACCCCCCCCCCCCATGTGAGGATCATTCTTCCCACTGACCCCCCCCCCCAATGTGAGGATCATTCTTCCCACTGACCCCCCCCCCAATGTGAGGATCATTCTTCCCACTGACCCCCCCAATGTGAGGATCATTCTTCCCACTGACCCCCCCAATGTGAGGATCATTCTTCCCACTGACCCCCCAATGTGAGGATCATTCTTCCCACTGACCCCCCCCCCCCCCCAATGTGAGGATCATTCTTCCCACTGACCCCCCCCCCCAATGTGAGGATCATTCTTCCCACTGACCCCCCCCCCCCAATGTGAGGATCATTCTTCCCACTGACCCCCCCCCCCCCCCCAATGTGAGGATCATTCTTCCCACTGACCCCCCCCCCCCCAATGTGAGGATCATTCTTCCCACTGACCCCCCCCCCCCAATGTGAGGATCATTCTTCCCACTGACCCCCCCCCAATCTGAGGATCATTCTTCCCACTGACCCCCCCCAATGTGAGGATCATTCTTCCCACTGACCCCCCCCCAATGTGAGGATCATTCTTCCCACTGACCCCCCCCCCCCAATGTGAGGATCATTCTTCCCACTGACCCCCCCCCCCCCAATGTGAGGATCATTCTTCCCACTGACCCCCCCCCCCCCAATATAAGGATCATTCTTCTCACTGACCCCCCCCCCCCCCAATGTAAGGATCATTCTTCTCACTGACCACCAATTCTATCCACCAATCTCAATGTGAGGGAGCATCCTTTCCACTGACCACTAATGTAAGGAATATTCTTCCCACTGACTCCTAATGTAAGGAGCATTCTTCCCACTTGCCACTAATGCAAGGATCATTGAATGAATTAATGAGTGACTTGTGTAGCGCTACCTATGCAAACTGAATCGCCCCAGGGCACTTTTGCTGCTGGTGACCATCTGCGGTCATTCTTCCCACTCACCACCAATGTAAGGAGCATTCTTCCCACTGACCCCCAACGTAAGGAGCATTCTTCCCACTGACCCCCAACGTAAGGAGCATTCTTCCCACTGACCCCCAACGTAGGGAGCATTCTTCCCACTGACCCCCAACGTAAGGAGCATTCTTCCCACTGACCCCCAACGTAAGGAGCATTCTTCCCACTGACCCCCAACGTAAGGAGCATTCTTCCCACTGACCCCCAACGTAAGGAGCATTCTTCCCACTGACCCCCAACGTAAGGAGCATTCTTCCCACTGACCCCCAACATAGGGAGCATTCTTCCCACTGACCCCCAACGTAGGGAGCATTCTTCCCACTGACCCCCAACGTAGGGAGCATTCTTCCCACTGACCCCCAACGTAGGGAGCATTCTTCCCACTGACCCCCAACGTAGGGAGCATTCTTCCCACTGACCCCCAACGTAGGGAGCATTCTTCCCACTGACCCCCAACGTAGGGAGCATTCTTCCCACTGACCCCCAACGTAGGGAGCATTCTTCCCACTGACCCCCAACGTAGGGAGCATTCTTCCCACTGACCCCCAACGTAGGGAGCATTCTTCCCACTGACCCCCAACGTAGGGAGCATTCTTCCCACTGACCCCCAATGTAAGGAGCTTTCTTCCCACTGACCCCCAATCTAAGGAGCTTTCTTCCCACTGACCCCCAATGTAAGGAGCATTCTTCGCACTGACCACCAAAGTTAAGGTAGTGCGATTGATGAATTGTTTTAAGCAGGGGTTCCTCAAGACCCGAAATTTTTTTTCAAAGGTTCCTCTGTGTTTGAAAGATTCAGAGAGGCTGGTCTAGGACGTGACTTCAGGAAATGTCAATTTTTTTTAAGTTTTTTTTTTTTTTTTTATTAATACTGCTTTTAAAATGCATAAAAAAGGTTATATGACATCCCAAAACAACTACATTTGATTCTCTGTACGTCTTTTACTCAGCAGAAAAGTGTTTCCCGGAATTTACTTTAAAGTGATGGTGACTCTGTGCTCTTCACACACGTAATTGCAAGCCAATTCATACTGTTATCCCTGTCCTCTGGCTTAGTTGTGACTAAGGAATCACACTTCCTGCTTCTATATTTTCATGCGTGTTTTTTTTTTGCACGTTTTTACACGCATTGATTCAGGGTTTTGATGCACTGGAATACGTTTTTGTTTTGGCCAATGAAAGTCAAATCCAAGTCTGGGGTAGGGGCCTGGGAACTGCAGCGTAATTTAGCCTTGACACTCATGTTTTCACATTCATGCCTACGGGCGTATTTTCTTCAAAACAATTACATTTGACATCTTGGAAAAGTACGCCCGTACAAACGCGTTTGAAAACGCAAGTGTTGGCAGATACGCTGTGCATAATGTTTTTCGTAATACATGTCAATAGGCTAAATTGAGCCGCAGCAGTGGCTCCCGGGTGCCCCAACAGCAGGCGGTTTCTATTCTGTAAGGCCGTACGCCCTAATGTATGGCCTTGAGCATGAGCCCTTAAATAACACTAAGCTGTAGCCTTATTCTTCCAAAATAATCAATACACATCCACTACTAAATGACCCTGTAATTTATTTATCATGAAATCATTTCTTATTGTTTTTTTGTCTCCTTGTAATGTCTGCTGTGAGCTCCTGAACTTCTCCTTCCCGCAATCACTTCCCTTGTTAAAAGCAGCACACATACAGCGGGGGGAATAATTATTTGATCCCCTGCAGATTTTGTGAGTTTGCCCACTTACAAAGAAATTAAGGGTCTATCATTTTTATCATAGGCGTATTTTAAATGATAGAGACAGAATATCAATCAAAAATCCAGAAACGCATAAAACAAATGCTATAAATTTAAGTTGCAGTTCAGTCGTGTCATGCAGGAAGACCCATCCATGACCCATCTTCAGTGTTCTGGCTGAGGGAAGAAGGTTCTCATCCAAGATTTCACAATATATGGCCCCGTCCATTGGCCCCTCAATGCGGCAAAGTTGGCCTGTACCTTTAGCAGAGAAACGGCCCCAAAGAATCATGTTTTCACCTCCATGTTTGACTGTTGAGGTGGTGTTCTTCGGATCTTAGTCGGGATGTTTCTTCCTCCAAACACGGAGAGTTGAGTTAATGCCAAAGAGCTCAATTTTGGTCTTGTCTGACCACAGCCCTTTCTAATAATCCTTCTCTGAATTATTTAGATGTTTTTTGGCATGACTGTACATGTGCCTTCTTGAGGAGGAAGAAAAATGCTGACTATGACCCCAAGAACACCATGCCTATAGTCAAGCACGGAGGTGGAAATGTGCTTTGGGGGTTGCTGCATTGAGGGGCCAATGGATGGTAACATTTTGGATGAAAACCTTCTTCCATCAGCCAGAACACTGAAGATGGGTCATGGGTGGGTCTTTCAGCAAGACAATGACCCAAAACATACAACCAGGGCAACAAAGGAGTGGCTCAAGAAGAAGCACATTAAGGTCATGGAGTGGCCTAGCCATTCTCCAAACCTTAATCCTATAGAAAATTTATGGAGGGAGCTGAAACTCAGCCAGAACACTGAAGATGGGTCATGGGTGGGTCTTTCAGCATGAAAATGGCCCAAATCATACAACCAAGGCAACAAAAGAGTGGCTCAAGAAGAAGCACATTAAGGTCATGGAATGGCCTATCCAGTCTCCAGACCTTAATTCTATAGCAAATTTATGGAGGGAGCTGAAACTTCGAGTTGCCAAGCAATAGCCGAGAAACCTTAAAGTGGTTGTTAAGCTTCTCTAACCTGTATACACCATCAGCACTGCCTCCTATTGTAGTATCCCCCTCTGTGTGTGATATATTAAAAAAATGCCGCAAATACCTAATTTCAGTGCTGATCACATGACGCATGATGCAGTGGGCGGGGCTGAGATTTCACTGTTGATGTCAGTCTGGAGGAGAGAGGTGGCTAGTCATGTGATCGCAATCTCAGCTCTTAAATTGGGTATTTACAGTATTTATATTTATAAATCATTCACAGAGGGGGACACTGCAGTAGGAGGCAGTGCTGAGGGTGTATACAGTTTTTTTTTTTTAGCAATTTTTTTTTTATTATACATACAAACAAATAATAAATTAATTAATTGAACATCCAAAAATGAAAAGACACAGACGCTGACCTTGGGAATACAGCTTAGTGTTATGAGAGCAGCAGGAGGGGCAGCTCACACACAGATTGGGGAGGGGGATGAGGACACAAGAGCAGAAAGGAGAGCAGATAGCAGGCTGCTGATGATAGAGGCACGTAAACTGACCACGGTGTCAGGGCTCAGCAGCCATCATACACTGTGGTCAGTTTACAGAGGGGTGGGGAGAAACTGGCAGGATCAGCCAGGTTTTTTAGGTGTTACATGGGCCCAAATGACACAGGACACGCACTGTGTCATATAACATGCTTTAAAGGAGCAGGATCCATTTTTTTTTGGGGGGGGGGGGGGTGTTAACACTTTAAGGATTTAGAGAAGATCTGTAAAGAAGAGTGAGCCAAAATCCCTCCTGAGATGTGTGCAAACCTGGTCACCAACTACAAGAAATGTCTGACCTCTGTGTTTGCGATTAAGGGTTTCTGCACCAAGTACTAAGAATTTTTTTGCTTGGGGATCAAATACTTATTTTACTCACCGAACTGCAACTCAATTTATAACAATTGTATTGTGGGGGTTTTTTTTCTGGATTATTTGTTGATATTCTGTCTCTATCATTTTAAAATACACCTATGATCAAAATTATAGACCCTTAAAAATCTGCAAGGGATCAAATAATAATTTTCCCCAGTGTAGTACAGACAAACACTGGCTAGGCACATCCTTTGATCGCCCTAGATGTTTAACACTTTCCCCAGTGTCATTAGTACAGTGACAGTGCATCATTTTTAGTACTGATCCCTGTATTGGTGTCACTGGTTCCCAAAAAAGTGTCAGAATGTCCGCCGCAATATCGCAGTCCTTCTATAAGTCGCTGATCGCCACTATTACTAGTACAAATACACCTCGTTTAACGACTTACCTGTTTAACAACCACTCGGTCCTCGGTCTTACGACCAGCTCTCCCCACCCGAACGACACGCTATACATCATTGTATTGTATAGTACAGTACAGAATTTTTGTTTGTATTCTGTACTTATGCAAATTAAAACAACGTTATTGAGCTGGAGTTTTGTGTTTAGACCTTTTTTTTCACAATACAGTACAGCAGTTAAGAATGCTTAAGATATTGATTAATTGTGGCTCCTCATCTACGACCAATTCGTTTAATGGCCTGGTCGTTAGAACGGACCCTGGTCATTAAGTGAGGAATATCTGTATTAAAAAATAAAATAAAAAATTCCATTATACAGTGCCTTGAAAAAGTATTCACACCCCTTGGAATTTTCCACATTTTGTCATGTTACAGCCAAAAACGTTAATGTATTTTATTGGAATTTTATATGATAGACCAACACAAAGTGACACATAATTGTGAAGTGGAAGGAAAATGATAAATGGTTTCTCAATTTTGTTTTTTTACAAATAAATATGTGAAAAGTGGTGTACATTTGTATTCAGCATTTGTATTTGTAGAACCCCCTTTTGCTGTAATTACAGCTGCAAGTCTTTTTGGGGATACCAGCTTTGCACATGTAGGGAGTGACATTTTTGCCCGTTCTACTTTGCACAATAGCTCAAGCTCTGTCAGATTGGATGGAGAGCGTCTGAACAGCAATTTTCAAGTCTTGCCACAGATTCTCAGTTGGATTTTGTTCTGGACTTTGACTGGGCCATTCTAACACATGAATATGCTTTGATCTAAACCATTCCATTGTAGCACTGGCTGTATGTTTAGGGTTATTGTCCTGCTGGAAGGTGAACCTCTTCTCCAGTCTCAAGTCTTTTGCAGACTCTTACAGATTTTTTTCTAAGATTGCCCTGTATTTGGCTCCATATATCATCTCATCAACTCTGACTAGCTTCCCTGTCCCTGCTGAAGAAAAGCATCCCCACAACATGATGCTGCCACCACCATGTTTCACAGTGGGGATGGTGTGTTCAGGGTGATGTGCAGTGTTAGTTTTCTGCCACACGTAGCATTTTGCTTTTAGGCCAAAAAGTAAAATGTTGGTCTTATCTGATCAGAGCACCTTCTTCCACATGTTTGCTGTGTCCTCCACATGGCTTCTCGCAAACAGGACTTCCTATGGCTTTCTTTCATCAATGGCTTTTTTTCTTGCCACTCTTCCATAAAGGGCAGATTTGTGGAGAGCACGACTAATAGTTGTCCTGTGGACAGATTCTCCTACCTGAGCTGTGGATCTCTGCGGCTCCTCCAGAGTTACCACGAGCCTCTTGGCTGCTTCTCTGAATGCTCTCCTTGCCCGGCCTGTCGGTTTAGGTGGACGGCCATGTCTTGGTAGGTTTATAGTTGTGTCATACTCTTTCCATTTTCAGATGATGGATTGAACAGTGCTCCGTGAGATGGTCAAACCTTGGGCTGTTTTTTTGTTATAACCTAACCCTGCTTTAAACTTCTCCATAACTTTATCTCTGACCTATCTGGTGTGTTCCTTGACCTTCATGATGCTGTTTGTTCACTGGTTCGCTAACAATACTCTTGAGGGCTTCACAGAACAGCTGTATTTACACTGAGATTAAATTACACACAGGTGGATTCTATTTACTAATTAGGTGACTTCTGAAGGCAATTGGTTCCACTAGATTTTAGTATCAGAGTAAAGGGGGCTGAATACAAATGCACGCCACACTTTTCACATATTTATTTGTAAATACATTTGAAAAAGATTTATCATTTTCCTTCCACTTCATAATTATATTTCACTTTGACTTGGTCTATCACATAAAATCCCAATAAAATTCATTTATGGTTTTGGTTGTAACATGACAAAATTTGGAAAATGGGGGTATGAATACTTTTTCAAGGCACTGTATATAGCATAGTTTGTAGACGCTATAACTTTTGCGCAAACCAATCAATATGCTCTTATTGGAATTTTTTTGCTTACCAAAAAATATGTAAGAGAATACTTATTGGCCTAAACTGATGAAGAAATTTCAAATTTTTTTAAAATTTTTTTTTATTTATTGGATATATTTTATAGGAAAAAGTAAAAAAATATGTTTTTGTTTTGTTTTCGGTCTTTTTTTTGTTTATAGTGCAAAAAATAAAGACATACAAACAAATGGCACTAGTGTGAACGTGGGCTAAGCAAAGGCATTGCTACATAATGGGCATCTCAGTGCCGGTTCTCACTACAGCGACTTGGGATCTGACTTGTCAGACCTGAGGTTGCCTCAAGTCGCTGGACATAAGAAATTCCATTATAGTTAATGAGAGCCATCTTAATGTACACTACTAAAGTCGCTCCGACTTCAAAAAAGGTTCCTGTACTACTTTAAAGCGACTTGTACCCATAGATTTCAATGGAAGTCGCCTCAAAGTCGGATCCTCGTCTATAGTGAAGCGACTTTACAGGAAAAAGAAAATAATTTACCCAGGAAGAGAACAGGAACAACAATTATGTCACAAGAGCCGATTATCTCTGATTGCCCACAGGCAAAGTCCTGGAGGCAACTTGAGGTCGCGTTGTAAGTCGCTCAAAGTCGCGCTGAAGTTGCCTCCAAATCGCCTTGCAAAGTCGCCCTGTAGGTCGGGTTGCTCCTGTGTGAACCGGCACTAACCCTCTCTGGATATCTTCATATGGATATATTGTTGCAGCTGTTCAGTCCTATCTGCCAGCAGTGCAGGAGTCGCTAAACGCAATGTGCAGTTTCTGTAAGGACCAATCAGAATCTGAATTCTGGTTGCTTTGGGTTCTGGCATTGCTGACCAGCATTACCCTTTTGCTATGTGTAGAGCAGGTGCTCTTTATACCTGTTAATCCAATAGAATGTCCCTCGACCACCCTCTGTACTCTCCTAATTACCAGCCACTACATCTCAGGACGGTTACTACCATTCTCTAACTCAGTGATTTATCTTTCTTTGGCCGGTCGATCGACGATGGTTGCTTCCTTCCCCACCATTTCTGTTCTAGCATCAGGCAATATATATCAGTGGTGACCCCACATCGCCCATTTCTTACAGAACCTTCTACTTACACCCAGTGATGATGGCATACTCTTCTTATAATCACTACCCTCGTGGTGGTGCCAGCTCGCCGCTCATCTTTCCCCTCCCACCATCTCCAACCACTACCTACAGCAACAGACCTCTGATGGGAGCTGACCATTGTGTGTGCAATTAAAGGAGACCTTCACCCAAAATGGAAAATTCTCGTACCGCCTGATCAAAGCGGTAAGAAGCACTTTTTTTCAAAGGTGCCCGCTCAGTTCTTTTGCCTAGGGGGGTATAAGGTGCACTTGGCTCCCTCCCCACCACCAACAGCCTCCTAGGGTCTTTCTGCTTTACCACGCCTGGCGCATGCGCAATAGAGAGGGAGGGAGGGGCAAGTCTTGCAGCACTGCCAGGTCTAACACATATGCAGTGGGGGGGGGGGGAGCAGGAAGGAAGTTGGGAAGTAACAGCTGTCGGCTAAATCCAAGATGGCAGCACTGGAAAGCCAAAGCCTGGTGAAGAATTGACTGCGTGGCAGACAATGCTGGACTTCGTGCACTTAGTATTTGGAGCTGCTGATTTTTCATTTTACAATCTGAATGAAGTTCCTGTTTAAAGTGGGTCTTGCATCTCTGCATCTGAGCACCACAAACCAGAAACGCCATTTAATCCTTTTTTAATACCCAAATCAAACCCCCCCCCCCCCCCTTCCATCCATGTCTCCATGCTTTATTTTGTTGAGAAATCACTTTGGAAAACACCCCCCCCCCCCCCCCAGCATTTCTGGCTGTGGCCATCTTGAGTAAGGGCAAATGATTCAGATTCATGTAGTACAGTAATGCCTCGGATTGCGAGTAACGCAGTTTACGAGCGTTTTGCAATACAAGCTATTCATTATTTGTTTTAAATCTTGACTCGATTTGCGAACGTCGTCTCGCAAGACCAGCAGGATTCAAGCCTCTGGGGTGTGCAGTACCGCATGTGGCCAGCGGTGTATAGTACATAGTAAGGATGAATAAAGACACCAGTCCATCCAGTTCAACCTGAGTGAGTGTCTACAATTGTCCCTATCCCTGTACATTGCACACTCACATCAGTCCCTACCCTCAAGGAGCCCACAATCCAAGGCCCCCATTTATATACTAGGGCCAATTTTGTACAGAAGCCAATTAACCTACCAGCATGTCTTTGGTTCCCGAGCGTCTCCAAGTGGTCTCCGACGCCCCCGCACCTCTGGCCACATGCGGTACCGCATACACCAGCAGTGGCATTATCTGAGATTCCATTGATTCCTATGTGGAGATTTGCTTTAGTATACAAGTGCTTTGGATTACAAGCATGGTTCTGGAAGGTACTACTGTATTTACTTCTTCGGATCCATTGGTCTTTAGCGCAAACATGCATGCAGGAGAGAGTGCTTAGCTAAAAAAACTCTCCTCCTCTCCTGAAGACTCCTGGGGTGTATGACCTCATTTGCCAAGGCAAGAAACCACAAAGTAACTGAAGAAATGTAAAAAAAAAAAAAATTAAAACGAGTAAATATAATATACGGTACTTTCCAATTTGTTTACTAATACTAGCAGCATGAGGATTAAAAACAACAAATGTTGATTAGGAGAGTTTAAGTGATAGTAAACGGCTTGTGTTTGTTATTAAAAAAACAAACAACATTTTTTACTTACCTGATCTGTGCAGTTGGTTTTGCACAGAGCAGCCCGGATCCTCCTCTTCTCGGGTCCCCTGGCGGCGCTCCAGGCCCCTCCCTCCTGCTGAGTGCCCCCAGAGCAAGCAGCTTTCTCTGGGGGCACCCAAGCAGGTGCACTCCCGAGCCGCTGCTCTGCGTATCCATTCACACACAGAGCTGTCGCTTGGCTCCGCCCCTCCTTGTCCTCATTGGCTCACTGACTGTGATTGACAGCAGCTGAGCCAATGACGCCCACTGCTGCCTCAAACGATGAGGAGTAAATGAGGAATCGTCGGAGAAAGCACATTTCTGGATCAAGGTGGGGCTCAGGGAAGTGTCTGGGGGGCTGCTGCACCGAGAAGGTTTTTTACCTTCATGCATGATGGTAAAAAACTTGGAATCTTTACAACCACTTTCAATTCCACTTTAAAGACACTGATATATCGGCAGGGAAAATGTTTAATATGCCAACCAGATCAGTCAGATAACTTTTCTTTTGAGGTCTGTGGCAGCCTCTCTGTCCTGCTGCATGCGCATTTAAAGATGAACTCAAATGTTGTCTGTATACAAGAACAATGTGTATTCCCAATAGAATCTTGGTGTATTTCTTCCAGATCTGTGCAGCAATCCAGTGTGAGCTTCCTGAAATAAAGACAAGTCACTGCTGCTCTCTCTCCTTGTGCAGGGTGACTGGTCTTGTCTCCGCCCCCTCCTGTAGTTTTCTGCAGGCAGCCTGTAGTGGGTGTGGCCTGCTGGGTCCCTCCCACAGCTCTGCTCCCTGCACAGGCTATGTACAGCACAGTGAGGATGGTAATATCTGGGTTTGCAAAGGCACAAAGTGGATTTATATTCCTTGTGGCTATTGAAGAACATATTTAAATGAATGTTTTCATGCCTGAAATTCAGCTTTAATTTCGGCTGATGTCACATGTCCTGCTCTGCACGTAGCCAAACAGGAATTTGCAGCAACTGCCTGATCACTGTAATGATCATCCCGTACGGTCAGATGGTTGTCTGAAATAGTTGGACTCAAACATTTGCTTGATCTTAATACATTTAAAGGGGTAGTCTATCTAAAACCGGCATTCCAGGTTGGAGTTAACCACTTAACGACCGCCCTATAGTAGATTTACTGCTACAGGAAGGCTATATATATATATATATATATATATATATATATATATATATATATATATTACACATACACACACACACACACACATATATCTATAATATATATCTAATACTATTCCGATACTCAGGAACAGACATTCAACAGAGCTCTGCCTACTGTATGTACACAAGGCAGAGCTGCGTCCTGATGGAGGAAGTGATTGGATTTTGTTTCTCTGCAGGTAATAGAATCCAGCACATCCCTTAGTCAAAACAGTACAAGGTTTACACAAAAACACTGGTTAGGCACACATTTAACCCTTTTATCGCCCCTGATGTTAACTGCTTCCCAGCCAGTGTCATTGGTACAGTGGCAGTGCATATTTTTAGCACTGATTACTATATTAGTGTCACTGGTTCCCACAAAGTGTCAGTTAGTGTCCGCCGCAATATCGGAGTCCCGCTATTAGCAGCTGATTACCACTATTACCAGTATAAAAGAAATTTAAAAAAAAATACATATTCCAGTATATATCCCATAGTTTGTAGATGTTATAACTTTTGCGTAAACCAATCAGTATATGCTTATTGGGATTTTTTTTACCCAAAATGTCTAGCAAAATATATATTGGCCTAAATTAGAAAATTAAATATAAATTTAAAAAAATATATATTTAAATTAGAATTTTTTACTTTTTTTTTTATCGGATATGTTTTATAGCAGAATGTAAAAAAAAATTATTTTTTATTTTCAGTGGTTTTTTTTGTTTTTATAGTGCAAAAAAAATAAAAAAACACAGATGATAAAATACCACCAAAAGAAAGTTCTATTTGTGGGTGGGGGGGACGTACATTTTATTTGTGTACAGTGACGCATGACTGTGCAAATTAACTGTATCGCAAAAAAATTGGCCTGGTCATGAGGGAGGTAAATCTTCCAGAGGTCAAGAGGTTAACATGCCTCAGGGCTTGCTCACACTTTGGCCCTCTTGATCTGTTTTCGGCAGTTCTAATCTCTGCACGCTGGTCCTAACGTGCGGAACTGAATGGCGGTCTAAGCGCTATTTGCAGTGTTTTTATCACAGCTACCTATTCTGTGGCTAGAACAGTCCAGTTGCCTAAAAAATCGCTCTTCTGCATCCAGTGCAATTTTAATGAAGCCTTCAACTAGCCACACACGTTACAGTTTGATTGTACAATTTGCTTTGGATTTTCTAACAACCAAGTCATGCAAGGGTCTACCATAATAAGCTATTTGATTTTTATCCAATCAGACAGGCCTCCACCCGGCACCCCAGATTTATTTATTTCAAGTACTTCTATAGCTCCATCAATTTATGCAGTGATTTACACATATATTATACATTCACATCAGTTCCTGCCCTTAAAGCGGAGTTCCACCCAAAAATGGAACTTCCGCTGATCGGAATCCTCCCCCTCTCCGCTGTCACATTTGACACCTTTCAGGGGGGAGGGTGGAGCATATACCTATATAATGCAGGTATTTGCTCCCACTTCCAGGCGTAGATCACCGCAGGCTCCGCGGTGATCTACGCCATGTCTGGCCCCTCCTCCGCCCCCCCCCTGCTGTTTTCTGGGAGACACACAGGTCGCAGAAGACAGCAGGGACCAGTGAGGACGCGCAGCGTGCCTCACGCATGCGCAGTAGGGAACCAGGCTGTGAAGCCGCAAGGATTCCCTTACTGAAGATGGCGGCACCTCCACCCAAGGGACAGATTGGCTTCGGGTGAAGACATTGCGGGTGCCCTGGACAGGTATGTGTCCATATTTAAAAGTCAGCAGCTGCAGTATTTAAAAACAAGTAAGGGTCCTTTCACACGGGGCGGATCAGTTCTGATCCGCCCCGTGGATGTCCGTTTGCTCAGCGGGGATCACTCCGCCGATCCCCGCTGAGCAGGGAGATGACAGCTCCGTCTCTGCACACTGCGCAGGGACGGATCTGTCACAGCGCCGCTCTCCCCTATGGGAGATCGGATGACGACGGACCGCAGTGCCCGTCGTCACCCGATCCGATCCGCAGACGGATGGAAAAATAGCTTTTTCCTCCGTTACACTTTTTCGGATCGGAGCGGGTCGGATGTCAGCGGACATGTCACCGCTGACATCCGACGCTCCATAGACCTCTATGGAGCACCCGTTCAGGTCCGCCTAAAAAACTGACAGGCGGGCCTGAACGGGACGTCGGTGTGAAAGAGGCCTAAGAGGGACTCCTCTTAATATTTAATATTTAATTGAGTATTTAAGGCTGCTGACTTTAAAAAGATTCATAAAAAAACTTGGCGTTACTCCGCTTTAAGGAGCTCACATTCATGCATACACACACTGGGGCCAATTTAGACAGGAGCCAATTAACCTACCAGGATGTCTTTGGAGTGTGGGAGGAACCCAGAGTACTTGGAGGAAACCCACGCAGACACAGGGAGAACATGCAGACTCCAGACAGGTAGCATTGTGGTTGGGATTTGAACCAACGACCCTAGTGCTGCTAGGCAAAAGTGCTAACCACTTAGCTGATTGGTTAATCTATAGGAGATTATGTGTATATTCATCTTTACCATTTATAAGACACTGATAATTCCCACTTGAATCTTGGTTCCTGAGGTTCCAGGTCAGCACACCTTATATGGCAATTAAGGCTGGCCATACTCGGTTCAAGTCTCGTCCAGTTCAGCAGGAAGCGGCCGAGATTCAAATCATTAATAGGCAGGTTGAATATACCAAGTTTATCGATTGATCAACTTGGTTACAACCAGCCTGCCGGATTCTCTTGTGCTTCTGCTATAGCTGCTAACAATAATCATTGTCTTGTCCAGGCAGGGGCAGCTTCACCCCCCCCCCCCCCCCCCTCACTGGGAGCATACAATGAGGTTGATTTACTAAAGGCAAATAGACTGTGCACTTTACAAAGTGCAGCTGCACTCTGCAAATGCAGTTGTTCTGGAGCTTAGTAAATGGGGTTAAGCTTCACTTTGCAAAGAGTACCCAATCACGTGCAAGGAAACTATTTTTTTTTTGTTTGCACATAATTGGATGATGGAAGTCAGCAGAGCTTCTGCTCATTTACTAAGCTCTGGGTCAACTGCACTTTGCAAAGTGCACAGTCTATTTGCCTTTAGTAAATCAACCCCATTGTCTCAGCAGGAGGGATTCCCCTGTCAGCACTGACTGTGCTGATGGGGGAAATATTGCAAATTTCTTTTCTGCAACCCAAAAGAAATTTGCACCGTGTGTGACATGCCTAAGAAGGGTTACCACTCTCCTTGGGTTTTTAATTCACACTATGAAGGATGCAAAAGAAGGGGGGGGGGGGATAGCCATACTGCAGTAGGAGGAGTGAGACTCCTCCAGCCACTGGAGACAGATTCAGCCACTGTGCCAAGGAGCTCTCCCTGAATGCTCTGATCTAATCTTTGCGCACATAGCTGATCAGAATTACTCCTATAAAACAACAATGCCTCCGTCCATTGGTGACTGGCATATTTCTGGCAGCACCTAAACCATGAATGGTAAAATCTGGTTACTGCATTCTGCGTCATTGTTCTCAAGCTTGCCATAAAAAAGCCCCATCCATAAAGATGGGGCTATTCAAGGCGACCCTAGGGATCAATAATAAACGGCCATTATTGCAGACAGAGGTTTTCCAAACAAGTTGGTAATCCTACATGTGTCCCGATGAGGAGCACATAAGCTGCGACCTGCTCCAGCGATACAGATATGCGTTTGTTTCCCTATCCATTGTCCATCCTCAACTGCATTCGTTCATTTCTTCCTTCTGCTGCATCCCTCCCTGCTGTAACCTCCAGACACAGCTCAATGTCACTTTGTGTGATGTCGTATAACTCTACTGATTATGTACGAACCTTACCGGATACATCTGTCATCCATGGGGCTTGGCCACCCGTGAGATTTGTAACCTCATAAAACTATTCTAAATACCCTTTGTTGGCATTTCCCTTGTTTTTCATTGCTGCTGAGGCATCTGTCAATGAGGGGGTTGATCATATGCTATAAAGCAATGAATAATTTTGCATATATTTGAGCCCTAGGGCGAGCCATAGATAAGCAAATACGTAACCAAGAATGACAGTGATACGACATCTGCCTATCTTTGAAGGCACATAGGTGGGAATGCCTAAAACTCCCAAGGTTGACAGAAGCAGAGCCAAGAGAGATGGTAGAATCTAGCCCAGCCTTTAGCAACCAGGTTTCCATGGAACCCTAGGGTTCCTCCAGAGGTTGCTATGGGTTACCTGAGCTGTGGTTGATTGGTTTCCTGCCTGAAGTGACCAACAATGTAAGGGGCAGTTCTTTATTACCCACCTGCATAAGACGGCACTTCTCCAATGATCACCAGGGTACTGGTGACCTACTCTGACCACCAATGTCGGAGGCAGTTCTTCATTACCCAGCTGACTAAGGAGGCACTTCTCCAATGGTCGCCAAAGTACTGGTGGCCTACTCTGATCTGTAAGGGGCAGTTCCTCACTACCTCCATAAGGATCTTGTCAGTACATTTCCAAAATGTGTTTTTGCTTTTAACATTAGATTGCAGAATGAATGGAATTTTGTGAATGAAAATCACATACGCTGTAAAAAAAAAAAAAAAGTGTTTATTAAAGTGATATTAAGGCCGGGTTCACACTAGCTTCGAATTCGCAATAGCAGGAGATTGTGACTGGCTCTCTTTGGAGCCGGTTCCCATATCTCCACTGCGGCTCCGGTGCGAATTTCAGTCTTTTGGTCCATTTCAGGTCCGAATTCAGAGAAAAATTGGGTCTGAATCGGACTTGAAACGATGAGAGGGGACGCATTGGACCCCTGCCGTGAGCCGCATGCGGCAATAGTGGGAACCCAGCCTCAAGCTTTGTATTTTTTTACATTAAAATAATAAACATGTTATACTTACCTGCTCTGTGCAGTGGTTTTGCACAGAGCAGCCCTGATCCTTCTCTACTCGGGTCCCCGCAGGCGCTCCTGGCCCCTCCCTCCTGCTGAGTGCCCCCCAGAGCAAGCAGCTTGTCATGGGGGCACCCAGGCAGCCTCACTCCCAACCTGCTGCTCTGCGTGTCCATTCACATATAGAGCTGTAGCTCGACCCCCACCCCTGCCGTGAGCCGCATGCGGCAATAGTGTGAACCCAGCCTCAAGCTTTGTATTTGTTTACATTAAAATAATAACCATGTTATACTTACCTGCTCTGTGCAGTGGTTTTGCACAAAGCAGCCCTGATTCTTCTCTACTCGGGACCCCGCAGGCGCTCCTGGACCCTCCCTCCTGCTGAGTGCCCCCAGAGCAAGCAGCTTGTCATGGGGGCACCCAGGCAGCCTCACTCCCAACCTGCTGCTCTGCGTGTCCATTCACATATAGAGCTGTAGCTCGACCCCACCCCTCTCTCTCTCTCTCTCTCCATTGGCTCACTGGCTCTGATTGACAGTAGCAGGCGCCAATGTCTCAGCCAATGAGGAAGGAGGATCCCCGGAGAGCTGAGGCTCTCGTGCACAGCGCAGAAAGAATAGATCAGGTGAGTATTAAGCCCCTTTCACACTGGGGCGATTTTCAGGCACTTTAGCTCTAGGAATAGCCATTGCTAAGTGCTTAAAAAAAAGCTACCTTCCATTCACTGCAGTGTGACTTTTCACACTCGGGCGGTGCGCTAGCGGGGCAGTTCCAAAAGTCCTGCAAGCAGCATCTTTGGGGTGGGTTGGGTGCGCTGTATTTAGCGCTCCTAAAATGCCCTACCCATTGCAATGAATGGGCAGCGCTTTGAAAGTACCCCAAAACGGGAGACTTTAACCCTTTTTTGGGGGTTAAAGCACTCTGCTAGCGGGCAAAAAGCGGTACAAAAACAGAGCTTAAACAGTGCTAAAGCACCGTTCATTTTACCACTAACAGCCGCCGCTTTCACTGTGAAAGCAGCCCGGGGCACAGAGAATCAGTGTTACAACCACTTAAAATCTAATTTTTTTTATCCTCTGCTTTTTTCATAACTTCGAAAATGATTGTTAGAAAATCAAACGTTCAGAAAATTTTAATAAAATTCTACTAGTGTGGCCAGATATAGGGGCCTTTCTCCACTGACAACCCCTAGTGTAAGAGGACACAATTAAAGGATAAATTCACCTTTTAGAACATGTAAAGTATTCCAACTCCTGCCATCAATTCCGCCGATCTCCCCCCGCTCTGTGACAGTGTGGGGGGGGGGGGGGGGGATCTTCTCCCTCCACCCGCTGTCAGTTTTTGTTAGCCGCCCAGTCCTGTATTGCCCTTTTTTCCTTTTTTGACAGAAAGGCAAATAATTCAAAGAGAGAGGAAAAAAAAAAAGGCAGGGTGGGGGTAGAAAGCGGTATAAGAAACCTAAGGTGGTACTAGGACTCAACATATTATACAGTGGGAATAAAGTCTACACACCCCTGTTAAAATGTCAGGTTTCTGTGATGTAAAAAAATGAGACAAAGATAAATAATTTTAGAACTTTTTACACCTTTTAATGTGAACAACTCAAATGAAAAGCAAACTGAAATCTTTTGGGGAGTGGGGGTGAGTTAAAATAAAAAACTAAAATGGTTGCATAACTGGGGATGTAGCTGTGTACAGAATAAGGATGAGCTCCAGCATGTTTGCATACTCCATGTGCAGAGCCCGCCAGGAAGTCGGCGCAGTGCTGCGCTAATTACAGGTAGTGCCCCAATGCACGGCTGCAGAGATCGGGCAATGTCCCACTACCTGTGATTAGCGCAGCGCTGCGCGACTTCCTGGCGGGCTCTGCATATGGAGTATGCGAACACGCCTGAGCTCATTACTTGCTTGAGATCGAATCCCCTGCAGCGGCCCTCATTCACCACTCTGGCGGCCGACAATGCTCCCGGGGGTTACTTCTGGGTATCGCGGGTCAGGCGCTGTGATTGGCCAGAGGCGCGATTACGTCACTCCCGCGCATGCGCACGGGAGCCGCCGGTAACTGCACAGTCTGACTGAAGCAACAGCACGTACGTGCTGTTGCTTCAGTGGGCTTAAGTGCGCATGTGCCGATGACGTCGGCACATGCAAATACAGGGGATATCTCCTAAACCATGCAGGTTTAGGAGATATCCAGTGTAGCTACAGGCAAGCCTAATTATAGGCTTGCCTGTAGTAAAAAGTGGTTGTAAAGGGTTTACAACCACTTTAAGGCTACTTTCACACTGAAAGCGCCTGGCGTTGGCGGTAAAGAGCCGCCGGCGCTTCTTGACCGCTAGCAGGGTGCTTTTAATCCCCGCTAGTGGCTGTGCTGCCTATTCATTCAATGGACGGGGCATTTTGGGAGTGGTGTGTATACACCGCTCCAAAACCGCCCAAACGATGCTGCTTGCAGGACTTTTCAGAACGTCCTGCAATCGCACCGCCCCAGTGTGAAAGCACTCAGGTTTCACACTGGGGTGGCATGGGAGGCATTTTTCAGGTGCTTTACAGACACTATTTATAGCACTAAAATGCGTGAAAAAAACACCTTCATTGTGAAAGGTGTCTAAAGGTGGAAAAAGTTCTGAAATGATTTATCTTTGTCTAATTTTTCTACATCACAGACATTTTAATCAGGGGTGTGTAGACTTTTTATATCCACTGTAGATATACGGGAAACAATGTTTGCCAGGTAAATTATGGACAGAGAGCTTTTGCCTTCTTCGGAAAGGATAAAACATATTCCATAGTCTCCAAGTTTTGGATTTCTGTTTATGTTCATGTTGTACTGAGAGTATCAAGTCCTCCTAGTTTATTGATGTCCTCCACTTTGCATATATATATATATATATCCTGACTGCGTTTCGTCTTCTTATTACCGTACTTCTTTCTTCTTCTAACTTTTTTTTTTTTTCATCATTTTTTTTAATGGAAAATTCTGATGATCTGTCTTGGGTGTCAAATACTCTAGTATGCCATATTCGTTATTATTTTATTTGAACGTTTCTAGAACTTAATGATCATGCAAATGTATTCTGAGCTGTAGATCAACGAGACCTGGCTGTTATTTCAAGGGTTCCTTTGGGGTGAAAAGATTGAGTAAGGCTGATTCAGCCATTCAAATCCCAATGACTGTCACAAGGGCTGACAAAGTGTCTATTCATATAGAACACAGAACAAACGGCCATATACATTTCCCTATGTGTCCACACACATACATTTCCCTATATGTCCACACACATACAGCCTTCATAGATAAGCATTGTCCTGTAAAGGTTGTTTGCGTGCGTTTTGCATAATAGCTAGTTTGTAGTCCGATCTTCTCACAAACATGTAATATTTCCTAATGACAGTTCGGGGAAAAAAACCAAGAAACACTCGCATGACTGGGGCAGATAATGGTCGTCTGTTGTTGTCTGGACCTATCATTCATTTCCCAAAACATACTATATGTGTTGGAATAGCTTATCTGATAGACACCATACACCATCAATCCTCTATTTTTGGTGCAGCAACCTTTTAAAACAATTGTACAGGGTGACAATTTGCTCAATCCAACCATACCATTCTTTTCACCATTCCGGCCCGAGCTGTTCCCCCTCCGAACCATACAAGGCAACATGCCCCCAACATGGTGGGGTGCGTGGGCTCTGAGCTCCTTCCATGCAATGCACCGTGTCCCCATGTTGATGGGGACAAGGGTCTCTTCCCCACAACCCTGAGCTGTGGTTGTGCGAGTCTGTGGGCGGGGGCTTATCAGAATCTGGAAGCCCCCAGATCCCGGCCCCCCCTTATGTGAATAAGTATGGGGTACATAGCACCCCTACCCATTCACCAAAAAAGTGTCAAAAAGTAATAAAAACACAGAGTCAGTTTTTGTCCCCCAATGTAAATAAATCATGGCGCCCGCCACACCCAAAGAAGAAAAAAAAGCTGCCTCCTTTGCCCCTTTTGACAGTTCTTCTATAGGTAAGGGCGGGGCCACTTAGTGACGTTACCTGATGGCACCGCCCTTGTGATGTCAGCGGCCAAGCATGCATCGGTCCATGACATCACAAGGAGGGAGGTGCCACTGCCGCCTCTCCGAGGTGCTTAGGGACGCGGTCGCAACCTCGCCTACCTGTGTACAATGCAAGGTTAATAACCCTGCTCTACCAATGACATTGGAGAACTGCATAGAGCTTGGAGTGTTGGACGGAAGAGAACAGTACTGGACTGAAGGATACGATAAGTAATACACCTGACCTCTGCACCCCTAGGCTAAACACGCATTTAAAGTGGAAGTAAACCCATCGATTTAAACAGTTAAAAAAAAAAAAAAAGGCATGCCGGGAATGCTAACTGCACATTGGCTGTGCTCTCAGCCAAACTATCAAACCATCCAATGGCTGGTGTCCTAACGAATCACATGTGCAGCACCATAGCAGTTGAAGATTAAACAGATGCAAAGATGGCTGCTTCCTTGGCTGAAAATGATAGGGGAGTTTACTTCCACTTTAACTCTTGGGGGATGGGCAGCTTAAGGGCAGATTTTGTTTAATTCCCAGAATTCAGCTTTAAAGTAAGATCTGTTGATTCAGACACGAAGGTCCTTGTGTGAAGGATAGGGTAATAATACACCTTACTCCTGCACCCCTAGAATAATTTGTGCATTTAACTCTTGGGGATGGGGGCAGTGTACGGGGAGATTTTGTCTAATTCACAGGGTTCAGCTTCAAAGTAAGACCTGTTGATCTTGCCATGAAGGCCCTTGTGCAAGGGATAGGGTATAAATACACCTGGCCCCTGCATCCCTAGACTAAAAATGCATTTAACCCTTGCAGTGCTGGGGGGTTCAGTGTAAGGGTAGAATTTGTCTAATTCATAGTGTTCAGCTTCAAATTAAGACCTGTTGATCCCGCCATGAAAGTCCTTGTGGGAGGGATAGGGTAAAATAATATATATGATCCATGCACCCCTAGACTAAATTGTGCATTTAACTCTTGCAGTGCCGAGTGGGGTGGGGCCCAATGTAAGGGGGGATTCTGTCTAATTCCCAGAGTTCAGCTTCAAAGTAAGACTTGTTGATTCTGCCATGAAGGCTCTTGTGCGAGGGATAGGGTAATAATACACCTTAACTTTGCACTCCTAGACTAAATGCGCATTTAACCTTTGCAGCGCTGGGGGGGGGGGGGGGGGGGGTGGACAGTCTAATGCCCCGTACACACAATCGGACTTTCCGACAACGAAACCGTGGATTTTTGTTTGAAGTATGTTGGCTCCAAATTGTCTTGCATACACACAGTCACACAAATGTTGGCCAACAATTCTGAATGTAGTGACGTACAAGACATACGTGATATCTCCATTACGAATGCTAGTTATATCTCCAGCTCGTACTTGATTCCGAGCATGCGTGGACTTTTGTCCGACGGACTTGTGTACACATGATCGGACAGCCCGACCACAAACATTTGTTGGCGGAAAATTTGAGAACCTGCTAGCCAAAAAGTCCGACAACAAATGTTTTGATGGAGCATACACACGGTTGGACTTTTGCCAACAAGCTCACATACAACATTTGTTGTCGGTAAAATCTGATCGTGTGTACGGGGCATAAGGATAGACTTTGCCTAATTCCCACAGTTCAGCTTCAAAGTAAGACCTGTTGATCTTGCCATGAAGGCCCTTGTGCAAGGGATAGGTTAATAATACACCTGGCCCCTGCATCCCTAGACTAAACAAACATTTAACCCTTACAGTGCTCGGGGTGGGGGGCAGTGTAGGGATGGCTTTTGTCTTCTTCCCAGAGTTCAGCTTCAATGTAAGACCTAATGATTCGACCATGAAGGTCCTTGTTTGAAGGATAGGGTAATATTGCACCTTACCACTGCACCCCTAGACTAAATGTGCATTTAACCCTTGCAGCACTGGGTGGGGGCGTCAATGTAAGGGTGGCTTCTGTCTAGTTCAGAGTTCAGGTTCAAAGTAAGACCTGTTGATCCTGCCATGAATGCCCTTGTGTAAGGCATAGGGTAATAATACGCCTTACCTCTGCACCCCTATACTAAACATACATTTATCCCTTGCAGTGTGGAGGGGGGGGGGGATGCTGCAAAGGGTTTATTTTATCTAATTCCAAGGGCTCAGCTTTAGTAAAAGCTGCAGATTTATAAATGACTCTAACATGTTAGAGCTTGTATGATATTTTAGTGATTAGGTTTACATAGAAAATCTGGATTAATGGCTTCCTCACAATGTATGGATATTTTTATAGGTCAAGCCATTGTGATGTAGTAAACCTTTTCCATGTAAACGTTCCCTGACCCCTCCACGCTGCAGTCTGCTTGTAATGTTGTTATTCTCTGTTTTTTTTCCCGGCACTGTCCCCTTTTGTGTCATTATCTGCCGCATTCTGCCTGTAGCCATCACTAATATGTCTATAAAATGCTCACACACCACTGGTTCACTATCTGTGCATCGTATGTGCCGCTCTGTTCAATAACCCTCCATCCAATCGCCAAACAGCGCGATCACTGAACCCCCCATCCCATACAGCCGGCCCCCTCTTATCTTCCTTATTATTCTACATGTCCCCATATCTGTGTCTTGTCAAATAAATATAGTATTGTGCATCCCATTAAAGCTGAACGCTGAGAAATAATGACCATTTCATGCAGGCATGTATTTCTTTAAAAATAATTAGCTGTCATTTTTACATACAGCTAGTATAAATACCTCAGTCTGGATTTATATCAGCTTCCTGTTATACCCTAAACAGTAGCACTTAAAGCAGAGCTCCAGTGCCCCCCCCCCCCCCCAAAAAAAAGAAAAAATCAGCAGCCGCAAATACTGTAGCTGCTGACTTAATATTAGGACACTTACCTGTCCAGGGAGCCGCAATGTTGGCACCCCAGCCGATTTTTTGTTTGCCTCTCGGGTGCTGCCGCCGCCATTTGTGGTAAGGGAAACCGGCAGTGCAGCCAGTACACTACTGCATGTGCGCGAAGCGAGCTGCACTAACTGGCCTGGCGGCCGAGAAAGGAGGGCTGACCTTCCGGGGGACCTCACCGCGTAGCCAGGTCTCCCGGAAAGTGGGGATGGGTACCTATCAAAAATGGGTACCTGTTCCCCCCCCCCCCCCCCCCCTTTCCCCCTGAAAGGTGCCAAATGTGGAACAAGCGGAGTGATTGTAAATGATCATCGTGTAAAACAACCTATTCAGTTTGAGGCCCCTTTTATACAGAGCGGATCCATTTTGATGGACTCCGCTTGCTCAGCAGGGAATCGATCCCCACTGAGCAGGCAGGTGACAGGTTCCTCTCTGCTCACTGTGCTGAGACGGACCTGTCAGAGCCCCGCTGGACAGATGGTGAACGTATGGCCATCCATCTGCTTTCAGTGGATTTTTTCAGAGGACGAAGGGTGACCAGATCGGGTCTGTCTGAAAAAGAGACGTCGACTCGATCAGTCCAGTCGCATGAAAGGGACCTAAAATAGAAATAAAAAACCAAAACATTTTGAATATAGATATAAAAAAACATTATAAATACTTTTTTTTCCTTTTTTATAAGTCATCACATTCCCTCTATTCTCAGCTGCATAAGTGCTGGGGGAGGAGAAGCAGCAGGACACTGATCTTCCTAGTGAAAGATTGTGCAAGTGGAGCTGTGTCTGGACAAGTCTAATCATTGGAGGAGAGCACACTGAGTTCCCAGCATAGCTAGAGAACTGACCACAGTGTGCTCTTCTGGCAGGATCACCAGGGATTTCACACAAAGGAAGCAATACAAAGAGAACAGGAGACTCTCTCATACAAGTACATGGTATAGCAGGCACATATCAGGAATATGAAGTATTCGGGTAACAAACGCTTTAAGGCTCCAGTCACACCTGAGCATCTTGGAATCACACGAATCTGCCTGTGATTCCACAATCATAGCAAAATGTAGGGCGCTTTTTGCCATGCCGTTATTTTTTAATGGCACCTTCTTGGGAGAAGGGCAGCACCAGGAGGAACTTGGGTCTGCTGCATAATTACGTCTTGATAGGGGATGTGGAGAGGAGCAGAGTGATAATAGATGACTATGTAATTCGTTGACCAGATAGCAACACTCCCCTGTTCCTTAAAGCGGAACTCCACCCAAGCTTTAAAGTGGAGTTCCACCCAAAAGTGGAACTTCCGCTTATCTGTTTTCTCCCCCCCCCCCCTCCGGTGCCACATTTAGCACTTTACGGGGGGGGGGGGGGCGGGCGGATACCTGTTTTTTTTTACTGGTACCCTGTCCCCACTTCCGGGAGACTGGGTTGTTGCAAATTGCATCAGCAGCTCAGGCCCCCTCCTTCTGCCGGATCAGTGAGAGAGCACAACGTGCTTCACGCATGCGCAGTAGGGACCCGGCCGTGAAGCCGAAAGGCTACACTGCCGGGTTCCCTTATCAACAATGGTGCTGGCATCACTGGACTCCAGGACAGGTAAGTGTCCCTCTCTTAAAAGTCAGCAGCTACAGTATGTGTAGCTGCTGACTTTTAAAGAGGAAGTAAACCCTGATGGGTTTACTTCCTCTTTTTTTCCCTGCAAAGGTAAAGCATAATGGACTACTATGCATCGCATAGTAGCTCATTATGTGTCACTTACCTGACACAGGAGCCAGCGAAGTCGCCGCTGATCCCTGTAGTCCGCCGCATCCATGTTGCTGGTGGCGTCTCGCAGCTCCGACGAATCACAGCGGCGAAGCCGCGATGACGTCACTCCCGCGCATGCGCACGGGAGTCGCGTCTCGCAGCTCCGCTGCTGCCACTCGGCGAAGCCGCGATGACGTCACTCCCGCGCATGCGCACGGGAGTCGACAAATTAGGCAAATCCATTCATGGATTTGCCGCATTTAGTGCGCCTGCGCGCCGCTGTCTACGGCGCATGTGCCGTAGACAGCGGTGCCCATTTTCGGGCAAATATCTCCTAAACCATATAGGTTTAGGAGATATTGCTTGGACCTACAGGTAAGCCTTAATCTAGGCTTACCTGTAGGTCCAAGTTGTTTGGAAGGGTTTACTTCCTCTTTAAAGCGGCGGGCAGGACTCCTCTTTAAGACCTTCTCCCCCGCTCCGCTTTGACATTTTAGCATTTTTTTTGGGGGGGGGGGGGGGGGGTGGTTGACAGGTTCCTTCTTCCACTTCTGCTCCAACTGCCTAGGCGATCTGAGAGGAAGTTCTCTTCCCCCCCCCCCCCACAGGACCATTCACAATGGGCAGTCTGGCTTGTGCATGCACAGTGGGCACCCAGGTGTGAAGCCTCAAGCTGTGACAGCCGGGTGCCCACAGTTAAGATGCTGGCACCAAGGAACAAACACGGTCCCGGTTCCCCCCTTGGGAGAGCACAGCACTGGATTCTGGTACAGGCGAGTGTCTGATTATTAAAAGCCACAGCTAAAGTTTTTCTAGCTGCTGTCTTTTAATTTTCAGAAAACCGATCGGAGCTCCTCTTTAACTCGAACAAAGAAAGTGATGTCACACTTCTGGCTGTACAGAGGTTTGCATAGTGTTTATTTATGTATTTTTATTACAGGCTATTATATAGCACCATTATTTTACACAGCACTTTACATACTGTACATTTGCATCAGTTCCTGTCCTCAAAGAGCTTACAATCTAAAGTCACTATCTCACGTGCATACTTACACATACTGGGGACAATTTGGACAGGAGTCAATTTACCTACCTGCATGTCTTTGGAGTGTAGGAGAAAACCCAAAAAGCCCACACAAGCACAGGGGAACATGCAAACTCCATGCAGATGGAATCTTGACCAGGATTTGAACCAAGGACCCCATAGCTGCACGGTAGATGTACTATCTACTGTTTAGCTGTTTCCTTAGAGTTCAGCTTGAGCCCCCATTCACACCCTGACAAGTTCAAATGGCATGACAAGTCTCACCCTATTGTCGGCAATGGAACTGTTGAAATTGGTAAGACGTTGCCTTTGTGGAAAAGGTTCCCGCAATATTTTTCGCAATTTCACGTGAGACTTGCATAGACATCTGTGCATGAATTCACACAGATGTCAGCCAAGTCGCACTTGAAGTGAAGTGATTTCAAGTGAATTTGCATGATTTTAAATCCAGATTTAGGCTTAATGTACACGGGGCGCTGAGGCAACCTCCTCAGAAGGTTTATTTTTATTTATTTTTTTTGACAGCTTGAAACCGGCGATTAAAAACGCCTGTTTTGCAGCGTTTCTGTGTAGGAGCGTTTATTTAAGGTAACATCATAGGACCTTCCCAAAGCCCAAAAAACAGTATTATTTAACTATTTTATTCTGTGAGACCAGAGTGAGTAGCAGCAGCTGAGAGAGCAGCAGTGTCCTTGTATCTTTTTCAATTTCTGTGTTTTTACTATGGATCCCATAATGAGCATATGTGAGAAAATGCTCCTGACGTTGCTGTTGGTGAGGCTGGAAAGATGTCGGAAATCGCGTGCGAGGACCAGAAACCCTAACCCTGACCATAACCCTCACCCTAACCGTAAGCCCTAACCCTAAACTTGTTCAAGGGGAAAACCCTAACCATAACCCCCTAACCCTAATAGGAATCCGTAACCCTAACCTTTTCTTCAAGGGGAAAACCCTAATGCATGGGTGCTCAACCTGTGGCCCCTCCAGCTGTTGCCTCTGCCTTTGGGAATCATGCTTGTAATGATCAGCCTTGCAATGCCTCGTGGGATTTGTAGTTTCCCCAACAGCTGTAGGGCCACAGCTTGAGCACCCATGCCCTAATGGGAAACCCTAATCCTAACCGGAAACCCTAACCCTAACCCCGTTCCTAATGGGAAACCATAACCTTTACCATAACCTTAACTTGTTCTTGTAACTTGTTCTTCAAGGGGAAACCCCTAACCCTAATCATTGTCGAAGCTACCTAGAATTTAACATGAGGGAAAAATGCTATTAAAAAAGCCAAATATTAAATTTCATGCACCTGTGTTTAATCCAGTCGGGGATAAAGCTCAATGGTGGGGTCATCTGGTTGAAATCTAACAACTTATAGGTCAAATTCCAATTCTACTTTGGCTAACAGCAATGCTAGTGGTGTATTGGATTGGGTCATGGGCTCATTAGGGGTATATAAATGGTCTATAAGTTTTTTTAAAAAAATGTTGTGGTTTTTTCATCATTTGCTATCCTTTTAAGTTTTGTAATGTCAAAAAAAGAGGGCATCTTTTAAAAACGCTTCTAAACAAAAACGCAGCTAAACGCCGGTACCGCGTTTAGTGGCGTTTGGTGTCTGAAGTGTCGGAAACTTTGGCGTCTGAACTAATTTTTTTGCCTTCAAAGAAAAGTCTCTAAACACAACAGCCTAAAAAGGACATTAAACAAACCTGTGTACATGTACACATAAGATAACATTGGATGAGTTCAGGGACAGCCGAAAAAAGCAACCAACTAACTCTGAACATCTGTTTACCAGGAGCAGTGTACATGAGGCCTTAGTGTGAACAGGGGCTTAATGCAGCATACAGTACTTCATTCTGGTATCAAATCAGTCTATAACATCTAAGCTGCAATATAATACATGTTTGCTTGGTTTGCTTGGCTGCTTTAAGCCTTTCCGCTTACACAGTTTAGCCAAAGCTAGTTTTTATGCTGTACATGTCACCTTGGAAAATCTCCTCCCCCCGACTAGCATCTCTTCAGGCCTACATCTTAATAGTACCGGCCTGGGGATAAATGCCCCCCCTCCCTTCCTTTACCCCTGCCCTCAGGCCAGTCCTCCCGTGTACCCTTTCCCAGTCCTCCCCTGTGCCCCCCAGCCCAGTCCTCCCCTGTGCCCCCCAGCCCAGTCTTCCCCTGTGTCCCCCAGCCCATTCACCCCCAGCGCTCCAGCCCAGTCCTCCCCTGTACCCCCCAATCGATGTAATCTCTGTACCCCCCATCCTAGTCCTCCCTTGTGCCCCCCCATCCTAGTCCTCCCTTGTATCCCCAGCCCAGTCCTCCCTTGTATCCCCAGCCCAGTCCTCCCTTGTATCCCCAGCCCAGTCCTCCCTTGTACCCCCAGCCCAGTCCTCCCTTGTACCCCCAGCCCAGTCCTCCCTTGTACCCCCAGCCCAGTCCTCCCTTGTACCCCCAGCCCAGTCCTCCCTTGTACCCCCAGCCCAGTCCTCCCTTGTACCCCCATCCCAGTCCTCCCTTGTACCCCCCAGCCCAGTCCTCCCTTGTACCCCCAGCCCAGTCCTCCCCTGTGCCCCTGCTCATTCATCCTCTGTGCCCCAGCCCAGTCCCCCCTTGTACCCCCAGCCCAGTCCTCCCCTGTGCCCCTGCTCATTCATCCTCTGTGCCCCAGCCCAGTCCTTCCCTGTATCTCATCCTTGTTCTCCCCTTTACCCCAGCCTAGACCTTCCCTGTTGCCAGTGGTGCTAGAGCCGAATCTAATCATGCCTACTGCTCTAAGCGCTCCCTCCTTTATCTGCAGGCACCTTCATCCCAGACCTCTGTTGTCTTTCCAGAGATCCGGATCTGCCTCTCTAAACTGTCTTCAGGCCTCTACAATATCCTATCTGCAGACATGACATATATCTCAATGAACAGCCACGTCTGGTCCTCACGCAGCACTGCGTCCATCCTGCTCATCTATAGACTAATACATGATCCATCATCCCCCTCCAGTCCCAGAACATTACTTTGTCCCCAGCCCTGCACTTCCTGCCCCGCAGCCCTCTCTCTCCGCCGCCCTGCGCTGTGTTTGCTGTAAGCAATGTAATTATCACTTGGCAATGAACAGCTGTATATTCATGTAAACAATAAGGCTGGAAAGCAAACATCCACCAGCAAGACATACATAGTTCTGCATATGTGCACCCGAGCACGCTGCCTGCATGCATGGGGTCTCTGACGTCTGTAAACAACGCACAGTGGTCTCGATCGGATACATATTTGTCCGCTCGTTCACAGGAGTAAACAGATATAAATCTTCTATGAAATGTTAGTTTGCACGACTGGCTGTATGTCAATCAGATGCTGAAAAATGTATTTTGTCTTTTGGGATGGTGGGGGGTGCTGATTCTTTAAACAGATGTTCAGCCAAAATTCAGCTCAGAGTTTTGGATAGAAGAAGGATCAGAACCACTGTTAGGTTTTTATTTCCACCTGGGGCGCTACTATGGAGGCTTCCCCTTCCAGAGATGGGGGGACATGTTAAGGCCAGTGTCTATAGGGCGGCACAGTGGTGTAGTAGTTAGCACTTTCGCCTAGCAGTAAAAAGGGCCGCTAGTTCAAATTCCAACCATGATACTACCTGCCTGGAGTTTGCATGTTCTCCCTGTGCCTGTATGGTTTCCTCAGGGTACTCCAGTTTCCTCCCCACACTCCAAAGACATGTTGGAAGGTTAATTGGTTCCTGTCTAAGTTGGCCCTAGTATGTATGAATGTGAGTTGGATACCTTAGATTGTAAGCTCCTTGAGGCTAGGGACCAGTGGCAGCTGGGGGAGAGCAAAAAAATTTTGAAAAAAAATCATAAATTGCAGCCACTGTGCCCATCAAATGCAGCCACTGTGCCCATCAAATGCAGCCACTGTGCCCATCAAATGCAGCCACTGTGCCCATCATATGCTGCCAGCGTGCCCATTAAATGCTGCTAGTGTTCTCTTGAATGCCCCCAGTGTGACTCCCGCCCACTCGCTGTCTGCCTGGCACTTAACCTATCTTGGTGGGGCAGCGGGTGACGGCGACGAGCGGGGTGCTTCGTGTGTCTCCTGCTGTCCTCATCTCCCGTCCTCTCCTCCTGATAGGTGTCCAATAGCGGCGCCTGTCGTTTCAGCCAATCAGGTGACAGGTAACAGACCTGAGCAGCTGATTGGAGGAGAGGCGGTTTAGTGTTAGGAAAGCGAATATTCATTCGCTTTTCTAACACAGCTGAGTTACCTGTGTTTACCTTTTTTGATGCCTATTAGAGCATATGGCTCTAATCAGGTGCTTCAAAAACACCCCCTGCCGCTGTAATTCAGACGCGCGAACAGGGGCAGAGCGCCTGAATAGGGGGTGGCAGCAGCAGCCATAGATAGATTCATGCAATGCATGAATCTATCTATTGGTGATAGTGGGGATGGCAGGAGAGAGGGGGCGAAGCCCTTAATGAACGGGCCGCCACTGGTAGGGACTGATGTAAATGTAGAAAATATATGTAAAGCGCTGTGTAAATTGACGGCGCTATATGTAAGTACCTGAAGAAATAATATTAGATGCTGAACATTTTATTTTGCCTTTCGGGATGGGGGGGGGGGGAGGGGGTGCTGATTCTTTAAGCAGATGTTCAACCAAAATTTATGCTCAGAGTTTTGGATACAGAGAATAAGGATCAGAGCCTGGGGTGCTGCTATGGAGGCTTCTCCTTCCAGAGATGGGGGGACATGTCCAGGCAGGGCCGGATTAATAGCATCATGTGCTTGGTGCTGAAGATTTTGGTGGACCTTTTATTGGGCACCCTTCTGCTTTCCATGAGCCTGTGCTGGCGTGCGCCCAAACTCAAAAGTGCGCAGCCACACAGGCATAACACTAGGGAAGCTTGGCATTTGACTTGCCAAGTTTCTGTAAGGGCCATGCATTGGTGTGCACTCTGAGCTGAAAGCGTGCAGCTGCGCAGGCCTAACACTATGGAAGCCCCAGACTTCTTTAAGAGCCCTGTATTGGCATGCCCCAGGCTTCTGTTAGGACTGCTCATGCAGTGCCCATTAACAATCCCACCACTCTGCCCAGGCGGTGCATCAGGGGAGATCTCTTCCCGTTGACCCATTGCTTTCCATGTCCTTTTTGGGTGGCTGGGCTTATATTGAGGTCGGGGCCTGGATCTGCAGCTCCAATAGCCCCTACGTTAATCCAGCCCTGTGTCCAGGCCATTGGCATCGATCAGAGTTGGAGCTGTGGGAGATCCTTTAAAACCGCCCTCCCCAACAATGGGCTATAGTCAAATTGTGGCCTACAGAGATGAAGGCATACTGCTGACATCTATAGGATTTTGGCCGGGTGGAAACTTATCAGCTGAACAGTGCCTGCGTCCCATCAGATGCAATCATTGTTCAGCAGCACCATTGTATTGAGGCAGCTGTGGTGTTAGCGAGGAGGGGGGCATTGAGCTGTGTATGGATAGCTTTAAACTGGACACACATGTTACAAACTGATTGCACAATCTCCAACAACTATTGATACAAAGACCTGCCTGATTGTGTATAACTGGAATGAATTGTTTAGATAGGCCCTTGCACTGCAGATGGTATAGAGATTGAAAAAGAAGATTGTGAAATGTAAACTCACGTGGATCATGTAAAACAAATAGTGAGCTTCTTGCAAGAAAAACAACCCCCATTTGATAAGATATGGTCCCCTGGACTCGCCTACTTGCAGGTCCCAAACATACAATGTTTTGGGAACACATCCGCGATCCCCGAATGGATTCACCTTCTCTTTTTTTCTCCTTTCTTTAATTATTCTTTTCTCTCTTATTCCCACTGGCAGCCCTGTGACCGCCCACCCCCCCCCCCCCTCCCCCTCTTTATTTGCTCCTTTCTTAATAATGTTCAATAAATTGTCAGTAAAAATGGAGCGGTGCCCCATGAATGACCAGAAGTAGTATGACAATAGAGAGATAATTTGAATTGTTTAATATAAGTTAATTGAGTGGTCACACACTTTTGAGGAGTTCAATTTCAAAATTTCTATGTATGTGACATGCGGACCAGACCCCTGTGGTGGCCTTTATTCATTCCTTAGGGCATTATGGGGATAGCTTTTTTCATATATGTGATCTTCCTCTTTTTGGGGGATTATAAGGGAGGTTGGTTGCTCCTCTTGCCCATGGCTCTTCTACATCCCCTCTTTTATCACGCGTCTCTTTATATTATGTATGTACAGTGAGGGGAAAGAAGTATTTGATCCCAGTGGCGGTGCGTCCGTAAGGGTGCACGGGCGCTGCCCCCTCTCTCCAGCCACCCCCCTCTATCACCAATAGATTTATGCATTTCATATATGTGATCTTCTTCCTCTTTTTGGGGGATTATAAGGGAGGTCGGTTGCTCCTCTTGCCCATGGCTCTTCTACATCCCCTCTTTTATCACGCGTCTCTTTATATTATGTATGTACAGTGAGGGGAAAGAAATATTTGATCCCAGTGGCGGTGCGTCCATAAGGGTGCATAGGCGCTGCCCCCTCTCTCCAGCCACCCCCCTCTATCACCAATAGATTCATGCTTTGCATGAACATATTCATGGCCGCTGATGCCATCCCCTTTTCGGGCGCCTGAATTACAGCGGTGAGGGGTGTTTTTGAAGCACCTGATTAAAGCCATAGGCTCTAATAGGCATCAAAAAAGGTAAACACACGAGCGCCATGCTTGGCGCTTGCAGTTCACCCAGCTGTGTTAGGAAAGCAAATATTAATTTGTTTTTCTAACACTGAACCGCCTCTCTTGGGTCTGTTACCCATCGCCTGATTGGCTGAAACGACAGGCGCTGTGATTGAACGACTGATAGGCATTCAATCAGACGAGGGTGGGAGGAGACATCGAGAGCATGGACGACACCGCTCGCTGCCCCACCAAGACAGGGTAAGTGCCGGGCAGACAGCTGGCAGGGGGGCACAGTGGGAGCATTTGATGGGCACTGTGGCAGCGTTTGATGGGCACAGTGGCAGCGTTTGATGGGCACAGTGGCAGCGTTTGACACAGTGAGGCTGCAATTGATGGGTTTTTTTCAGAATTTTGTTTGTTTGCGCCCCCCCCCCCCCCCCCCCAAAAAAAAAAATTGAGCACCAGCCTCAACTGTTTGATCCCCTGCTGATTTTGTACATTTGCCCATTGCCAAAGAAATGATCAGTCTATTATTTTAATAGTAGGTTTATTTTAACAGTGACAGACAGAAAAACAACAAAAATATCCAGAAAAACGCATTTTCAAAAAAGTTATAAATTGATTTGCGTTTTAAAGAGTGAAATACTTATTTTATCCCCCATCAATCGGTGAGATTTCTGGCTCCCAGGTGTCTTCTGTACAGGGAACGAGATTAGGAGGACTCTCCTAATGGGCAAAGATGTCTCTCTAGATGGGCAAAGCTGGTAGAGACAACCCCAAAAAAAGACTTGCAGCTGTAATTGCAGTGAAAGGCGGTTCTACAAAGTATTGACTCAGGGGGGCTGAATACAAATACACTCCACACTTTTCACATATTTATTTGTAAAAAAAAATTTGAAAACCATTTATCATTTTCCTTCCACTTCACAATTATGTGCGACTTTGTGTTGGTCTATCACATAAAATCCCAATAAAATATATTTTTGGTTTAACATGACAAAATTTGGAAAATGTCAAGGGGTATGAATATTTTTTAAGGCACTGTAGTTGCGGCAAAAATCGCATGTAAAAAATGAAACAGGCTAGTTGTACCCAAGTCAATCAATGGATCGACTTGGGTACAACCAGCCTGCCCATAGATTGATCAAATCTCAGCTGGCCCCTGCTGAACCAGCCAAGATTCAATCCATCTATGGCTGGTTTTAGAGGGGTCTGCAGAGTGCCTCCTTCAGCCCTGTAGGTCTAAACGTGATTGGTCTTCATATGAAGCTGTTCATTTGTAGCTCTAAGGATAAACTGGAAGATTTTGGCAAAATTAACTATTTCACTATCTCAATTTAAAGCAGGCCTTCACCCTCCTTGGAAAGTCTCCCCTCTTGACCACTCCCTACCAACTCTACACAAATAGGGCAGTGTCTTGTTTATTCATCCTTTTTTGTCTTCATAAAAACGTGGCCCCGCCCCTCCATGCACATCATTTGCCTAGACTAATGACGTGCATATCGCTTGCTGGGCCACCTGGGATATGCATGACGCGTATCCCAGGAGGCCTTGAGTCTACCATTCAGCTAGTAGGAGGGGGCGGACCTATTGATGACATCATGAATAAGATGGCGGCACAAGACCGAGCTGTGTGTGGTCACCCTGGGCATTGTTTGTGTTTCGTAATTGCTACAGGTTAATCCTAACAATTGCTGTAAGTCAATCAAACAGCACTGTGAATTATATGTTAGCCTGCTACCTTGTTTAACCACTTCCCACTGTATGTCATATGACATCCTGGGCTTTCAGTGGGGATATCTGAATGATGCCTGGCTCCCACCAGGCCACCCCCCAATGCATTTCGTACTGCCCCTTGGAGCCCCTCCACCCCCAGCGATCGGTGACCCGGAGAAGGAATACGTCAGTGGCAGAAGTTCACCATAGAAAATACCACGGACCAGATGGTCCCTGGCAGTCTCTATGACCTTCAGAGGCCAGACGTAACATAATGACATCACTTCCAGCCCCGGCAGTTGTAAGCACGTGTATTTGGCTGGAAAGGCTGAGATTGTTTGTTTTTTTTTGTTTTTTTGTATTTGTTTTTTTTTATATACCTCACATCTCTATGTAAAGAGGATGTGTCATGCCCTATTCCTATTACAAGGGATGTATATATTCATTGAAATTGGAAAAAAATTATCAAACATAAATTAAAGGGAAAGTGTAAAAATAAACAATACATGTCCCCGTGTACTTGAACGCAGAAGCAAATTCATATGTACATCACGCCTACATACGTACACGTGAGGTATCGCCGCAAAGGTTAGAGCAAGAGCAACAGTTCTAGCCCAAGACCTCCTCTGTAACTCTAAACTGGTAACCTGTAAAAAACGTTAAAGTGTCACCTATAGGGATTTTTAAGTACCAAAGTTGGGTGCCATTTCACGAGTGTGCGCAATTTTAAAGCATGACATGTTTGGTATCTATTTACTTGACGTAACATCTTTCACATTATACAAAAATTTGGGCTAACTTTAGTGTTTCATTTTTTCAATTCATGAAACAGTTTGTTTTCCCCCAAAAAATGTGTTTGTTTTAAAAATTGGTGCGCAAATACTGTGCGACATAAAAAGTTGCATGGACCGCCATTTTATTCCCTAGGGTCTCTGCTAAAACAAAAAATAAATAAATATAAATATATATATGTGTGTGTGTGTGTTTGGGGGTTGTGAGTCCTTTTCTAGCAAAAAAAAGATTTTTACATGTAGGAGAGGAGTGCCAGAATTGGCCGGTATGGAACTGGTTAATAACAAGGCTGATGATGTAATGCCAACAAGCCGTCCTAAAGGAGTTGTAAAGGCAGAACGTATTTTATCTTAATGCATTCTATGTTTTAAGATAAAAAGCCTTCTGTGTGCAGCAGCTGCCCCAGCACCCCGAGATACTCACCTAAGGTCCCTCTCTGTCCAGCAATGTCCATGAGTGCCTTGCTATCAAGATTCTCCTTCCTGATTGACTCAGACACAGCGGGGGCGCCATTGGCTCCCGCTGCTGTCAAACAAAATCAGCTAGCCAATCAGGAGACAGGGGGCGAGTCGGGTCAGGGCTCTGTGTTTGAATAGACACAGGGAGCTGTGACTCAGTTTGGCTGCCCCCATAGCAAGCTGCTTGCTGTGGGGGAACTCAGCAGGAGGGAGGGACCGGGAGCTCAAAAGAGGGACCCGAGAAGAGGGGGGTCCAGGCTGCTCTATGCAAATCCACTGCAACAGAGCAGGTAAGCATAACATGTTTGTTATTTTTATAGGGAAAAAAACTGACTTTAACCGCTTCAGCCACTGAAGATTTTACCCCCTTCCTGACCAGAGCCCTTTTTGACATTTGGCACTGTGTAGCTTTTCCTGATAATTGCGCGGTCGCAGTAAAACAAAATTTATGTCCTTTTTTCCCCACAAATAGAGCTTTCTTTTGGTGGTATTTGATCACCTCTGCGATTTTTATTTTTTGCGCTATAAACAAAAGAGCGACAATTTTGAAAAAAAAAAATCTATATTTTTTATTTTTTGATATAATAAATATCCCCCAAAAATATATAAAAAAATATTTTTTTCCTCAGTTTAGGCTGATACGTATTCTTCGACATATTTTTGTTAAAAAAAAATTGTAATAAGTGTATATTCATTGGTTTGCGCAAAAGTTATCGCGTCTAAAAAAATAGGGGATAGTTTTATGGCATTTTTATTATTCATTTTTTTTTTTTATTAATAATGGTGTTTTTTTTTTTTTTTTTTCTTTCTGTGACTGCGACATTATGGCGGACACGTCGGACACTTTTAACACTATTTTGAGACCTTTGTCATTTATACAGAGATCGGTGCTATAAAAATGCACTGAACACTAGGGGGCGATCAAAGGGTTAAGTGTGTCCTAGGGAGTGAGTCTAATGCCGCGTACACACGATCGAATTGTCCGGCGGCCTTGGTCCGGCAAACGATCCGCCGGATTTTATAACGAACGGACTTGGCCACACGCGGACACTCCGAAAGTCCGGCGATTTCTAACTCGATGACCTACAGCACGTATGAAGGGACTAGAAAAAGGAAGTTCAATAGATGGTAGCCAATAGCTTCCTTCTAGTACTTGCTTCAGAGCATGCGTCATTCTTAGTCCGAACGGATTGTCCACTGAAAGCCAAGTCCGGCGGACAAATTTTGAGTCAAAACTTTATGATGAAAAAGTCCGCTGGAGCCCACAGACGATCGAATTGTCCGGCGGACTAAGTCCTCCAGACAATTTGATCGTGTGTACGTGGCATTCCTGTGGGGGGGTAGGGGGGGTGGGCTACAACTTACATGACAGCGATCACCGCTCCCGATGACGGAGCAGTAGATCTCTGTCATGACACTAGGCAGAACGGGAAAATACCTTGTTTACAGGCATCTCCCCGTTCTGCGGCTCCATGATACGATCGCCAGGACACCAGTGGACATCGAGTCTGCTTGTCCCGCGGTCACGGTCATGCCATACGCAGCGGGCATGCGCCCGATAGGCCTGCCAATTAAAGGGGACGTACAGGTACGCCCATTTGCCCACCGCTGCCATTGTGCCGACGTATATGTGCGTGCGGCGGTCGGCAGGTGGTTAAAATCACTTAGTTTTCGAGGGGGGGGGGGAAATCCACCATGTAGTTCATCTATGCTTCGGCAGAATAATTGAGAATGATTTACTTTGCAGTACAAACAGCTACAAAGGTCAACGAGGGATTGTATCAAATCCATTTTACTGTTTGGTAAGAATATGTAAAAACTTCTATAGCCTTGGAACAGGTGCACTTTATTGTCCCCTAGTGCATAGCTATTTACCTAGAGCATTGTTTGCGTTTCGTAATCTCTACGTGTTTATCCTCACAATTGCAGCAATGCAATCAAACAGCATTGTGATTATGTAATAACCTGTTACCTTGTATAATAACAAGGATGAAGCTGTAATGCCAACAAGCCGTCTTAAAAGGAAGTTGTCGAGGGAAAAAAAAAATCCGCCATGTAGTTCCCCTGTGCTCTGGCAGAATAATTGAATTTTAGCACTGCTCAGATTTATAATTCATGTCCTTTTCTTTTTTTTCTCCACTCTCGCGTTGAACACAATTCATGGAGTATATTGTGTTTAATGGTCGGGAAAGGGAAACCATCCCCTCGTTACCGCAGGTGATTGGACACAGAACACGAGACTCGCGCCGGGGAGGATTTTTTTGTTTTTTTTGGTAAACAGTAATTAGTTTATTTTGTATTTCCGACTTTATTATTCCCAGTGGGAGGAAATCCATGCAAGAAAAAAATCCACCTTTTATGACAATTTAAAGTGAGTTTGGGATGAGTATTACATTTTTTCATGGTGATGGATGCATTCTGAGTAATGTGTAAGTGTAACACTCCCAGATATTTATCCAGGGCTGCTGTTAGAAATCACAGGACCCCCCCGACTGAAAGTGACCTGAGGACATAGATTTATCAGTCCCTTTCTCTGCAACCTCAGCTACACAGATGAATGAATAGGAAGCGCTCTGATTCTTCCTGCTCCTTCACAAACTGAAGAATAGTAAATGCATATGCTTCAGTGATGAATGGGCACAAAAGTGATTGGTACTGATCACTGTGTTCATTCAGGAAAGGAAGGGGCCAGAAAATGACATATTTTTTTCCATCTTGAAATATCCATCTGTGTGCCTGCAGCTTCCGACGGGAGAGGAGGGAAGCCAGCAGTGCTGCGAGGGAGAGGGGAGGAGGGAAACCAGCAGTGCTGCGAGGGAGAGGAGAGGAGGGAAGCCAGCAGTGCTGCGAGGGAGAGGAGAGGAGAGGAGGGAAGCCAGCAGTGCTGCGAGGGAGAGGAGAGGAGGGAAGCCAGCAGTGCTGCGAGGGAGAGGAGAGGAGGGAAGCCAGCAGTGCTGCGAGGGAGAGGAGAGGAGGGAAGCCAGCAGTGCTGCGAGGGAGAGGAGAGGAGAGGAGGGAAGCCAGCAGTGCTGCGAGGGAGAGGAGGGAAGCCAGCAGTGCTGCGAGGGAGAGGAGGGAAGCCAGCAGTGCTGCGAGGGAGAGGAGAGGAGGGAAGCCAGCAGTGCTGGGAGGGAGAGGAGGGAAGCCAGCAGTGCTGGGAGGGAGAGGAGGGAAGCCAGCAGTGCTGGGAGGGAGAGGAGGGAAGCCAGCAGTGCTGGGAGGGAGAGGAGAGGAGGGAAGCCAGCAGTGCTGGGAGGGAGAGGAGAGGAGAGGAGGGAAGCCAGCAGTGCTGGGAGGGAGAGGAGAGGAGAGGAGAGGAGAGAGAGAGGAGGGAAGCCAGCAGTGCTGGGAGGGAGAGGAGAGGAGGGAAGCCAGCAGTGCTGGGAGGGAGAGGAGAGGAGGGAAGCCAGCAGTGCTGGGAGGGAGAGGAGAGGAGGGAAGCCAGCAGTGCTGGGAGGGAGAGGAGAGGAGGGAAGCCAGCAGTGCTGGGAGGGAGAGGAGAGGAGGGAAGCCAGCAGTGCTGGGAGGGAGAGGAGGGAAGCCAGCAGTGCTGGGAGGGAGAGGAGGGAAGCCAGCAGTGCTGGGAGGGAGAGGAGGGAAGCCAGCAGCGCTGGGAGGGAGAGGAGAGAAGCCAGCAGTGCTGGGAGGGAGTGGAGAGGAGGGAAGCCAGCAGTGCTGGGAGGGAGAGGAGAGGAGGGAAGCCAGCAGTGCTGGGAGGGAGAGGAGAGGAGGGAAGCCAGCAGTGCTGCAAGGGAGAGGAGGGAAACCAGCAGTGCTGTGAGGGAGAAGAGAGGATGGAAGCCAGTAGTGTGCTGGGAGGGAAGGCAGCAGTGCTGCAAGGGCAAGGAGAGGTAGAGGAGGGTAGTGCTGCGAGGGAGAGGAAGGAAGCCAGAAGTGCTATGAGGGAGAGGAGAGGAGAGGAGAGGAGAGGTATAGGAGGGAAGCCAGCAGTGCTGAGATGGAGAGGAGGGAAGCCAGCAGTGCTGCAAGGGGAAGGGGCACACTGGGAGACCTGGACAGCAGGTGGAAAGCAGCATTATACTAGAACCAATCCCCTGCAGTGCAGCTGGAGGGTAGAAAGAGGATGAGAAGCTGGCTGCACTGCAGGGGGAAGGCAAAAGAGGATCGGTGTCTGCAATAAGACAGTACTGCCGGCCCTCATACTCAGCGGGTGCCTGGGCTTTTGAACTGATGGGGCCCAGTACAGGAGGGCTGGCTGTACTGCCTTATCAGCAGCCCTGTATTTATTACTTATCATAGAGATCCCAGTACTCCCCCTGATAATGTCATCATCTGCTATTCGCTGTAGAAGGATAGAGCCATCACTGTCCAAGCTTCGGCCAACCGTCTACATTCTGAACTGGGAAGCTGGTTCAGCAATGACACTATTCTTGTGACTTGCTGCAAAGTTACAATGTACAGTCTTATCCCTGGAGGATAAGAGAGAAGACCAAGGAAATGCTTCCTCCTGCCTGCAGTAGACTGATGACATCATCTCAGCCGTTACTTCATCCTACCACCCGATGACTTATAAGTGTACAGTTTGATCACCGGGGGAGGAGACTGAGGAAATGCTTACTCCGCCCTGTAGCAGATTGATGACATTATCTCGGCCCTACTGCAACCACTCACCTTGTGACTTCCTACACAAATACATTGTACAATCTGATCCCTGAGGGAGAGAAGACTGAGCAAATGCGTCCTCCTGCCTGCACCAGACTGAAGACATATTCTCAGCCCCTACTAAAGCCTCTCACCTTATGACTTGCTAGTGTTACAATATACAGTCTTTTCCCTGGGGGAGGGGAGACCAAGGAAATGCTTCCTCCTGCCTGCAGTAGACTGATGACATCATCTCAGGCCCTACTGCATCCTCTCACTTGGTTACTACTTGTATATAGTCTGATCATTTGGAGAAAGGCGACTAAGGAAATATTTTCGCCTGCCTACTGCAGACTGATGACATCATCTCAGCCCCTATCGCAACCACTTAGCTTGTGACTTCCTACAAGGTTACAATCTACAGCCCGATCACTGGGGAGAGGAGACTGAGTTAATGCTTGCTTCTACCTGCAGCAGAGTAAGGGCCATTTCACACGGACATGTCCGTGTACGGGCTCCGCATTTCTCAGCGGGGGATCGCTCCGTTGATCTCCGCTGAGCAGGCAAATGACAAGTCTGCATACTGTGCAGGGACGGACCTGTCAGAGCGCTGCTCTCCTCTATGGGGGATCAGATCAAGACGGACTCTACAGCAGAGTAGTACTGTAGAGTCCGTTTTCATCCGATCCGCCCGACAGATGGAAAAGTTGGGTTTCCGTCTATTACACTTTAGCGGGTCGGATGTCAGCGGACATATCACCGCTGACTTCCGTCGCTCCATAGACCTGTATGGAGCGTCCGTACAGATCCGCCTAAAAAAACTGACAGGTGGACCCGAACGGTCCGCCCATGTGAAAGGGGCCTAATGACATTATCTCAGCCCCTATTGCAACCACTCACCTTGTGACTTCCTACAAGGTTACAATGTAAAGTCTGATACCTGGGGGAGAGGAGACTGAGCAAATGCTTCCTCCTGCCTGCACTAGACTGATGACATATTCTCAGCCCCTACTAAAGCCTCTCACCTTGTGACTTGCTACAGCGTTACAACATATAGTCTTTTCCCTGGGGGAGAGGAGACCAAGGAAATGCTTCCTCCTGCTGGCAGCAGACTGATAACATCATCTCAGCCCCCACTGCATCCTCCCACCGGGTGAAATGCATTCTCCTTCATGCAGAAGACTGATTACATCACCTCCGCCTAAGTGAAGCCACTGATTGGGACGATAGAGCTTTTCCTTGTCAAGAATTTATTCATACAGATCTGTAAAGTTGCTGAATGGTCCACTTTAAGGGTACTTGTCAGTCAGTTTAGAAAATTTTGAAGCTATAATAAATTTTCCATGAGTACAGAATTTTTATTTATACTTTAAAAAAAAAGATTTTGGTGATGTTTGTTAAATTACAGTATTTCATATCCTCATATGATACTCCTACTTTGATTAGTAGGTCCTTTTAAAGGGGAATTTAATATTTATTACCATTTTTAGATCAAATAAAGTTTTTTTACTTAAAAAAATAAATAAAACATATTAATATTATGTATTCTCTATTTTAACCATTAGGTGGCTATTTGGGCTCTTTTTTTTTTTTTAGCTATGTGTCTTTTTCAGCTTTGCCTGTTTACAGAGCTCAGTAACTCAAGCTGAGCTTTGCACACAGAAATAATCATAGTAGTGGCTCATCTCTCACTGGGAAATTCATTCTGTTTCAGTCAGACAAGCTAAGCCTAAAAGCAGGCAGTGTCTGCTGTGCTGTATTTATTTTGGGAAACGCGCTGGCCCCCTTCTGTATGGTGCATGTACATCTGTGTGTTGTGATGCAGCGAAGGACAGGTGTGTTTTTTTACATTGTATATGTGTGCTTGGGTGCTATGCAAAATGAATGGCAATGCACCAGGCATATACTATGTAGTATGGTGCATGTGCGTTGTTGTGCCTCATAGCGCACACCACACGTGCATGTGTGATTTCATCACCGGTTTTTCCAGATTTAAATGGGATGATTAAGTCCTTGAAAGATCGAATCCATTTAAATGTGTGTTCATCCTTGAATCTTGTTGTGATTTGTGTATCTTTTCCAGATCTGTGCAGTAATCCAGTGTGAAACGTTACCTCTCTGCAGGAGCAAGACCTGTCACTGCTGTTCTCTCTCCTTGTGCAGGGTGACTGGTCTTGTCTCCGCCCCCTCCTGTAGTTTTCTGCAGGCAGCCTGTAGTGGGTGGAGCCTTCTGAGCCCCTCCCACAGTTCTACTCTCTGCACAAGCTACTTGCAGTGATGATATCACCGCCACTTTTATAAGGGTTTGTAAATGCATTTTGGTGCCTTTGTGGTTACTGGGGGAATATATTTATTAAAGTTTGTGATCGGAGCCCAGCTTTAAGAATAAACATTTGGGATTCTTAAAAAAAAAAAAAAAGCAAAGTTCTCCCTTCACCAGTAGCCGTTTTTACATGAAAAACGTCTGGTGGATTACACATTCTGCGGTGCCAGTCCTGGGTAGGGAAAGGAAAAGTTTCTTCAGGACTTGGACATTCCTTCCAGGAGGGAGGTGAATGCATTTGTTCACATGATTGTAGCTTTGGACGGGTTGAATTACCGTCTTTCTGGCCCCGTAAACCTTTAATTAGCAGAACTGAGGCCAGGCCGGACAAGGAATCTTCTTTTAGGGTATATTTTGGTAAACAGTGTGCAGTGTTGAAAGGATTTCACATACTTTGTGAAAGTTCTCTTCTATAGGACTTAAATGCGGCTCTGATCTTATGCTTTTTTTTTTCTGGCTGTGTGACAGATGAAGACCTAAGGTGCTGTTGAGCAACAGCGGGTCTTTAAAGGTGACGGTAATCAATGGTGCCACTCTTACACACCTTCTGGCATACTAGAACATTTCTCAGAAAAACCTTAATATAGCTACTGTATGCTCATGGTTTACTCAAAAGAGGAATGTGGCCGCTCTGAAAGTTCAAGCTGCCTGGCTGTCCATCCAGAAGCTTCAATACTTCCAGGCCAATCTAGCGGCCTCAACGCCAGTCTGGCAGCTTCAATTCTGCAATGCCAGTCTAGCAGGTTAAATTCTTTAATGCCAAAGTAGCAGCTTCAATGCTGTATTTCCAATCCACTAGCTTTATTACTTCATTGCCAATCCAACAGTCTTGGCGCAATTGCAGCAGCTTCAATTCTTCAATGCCAATCCAGCAGCTTCAATACTGTATTTCCAATCCACCAGTTTTACTATGTTAATGCGAATCCAGCAGCCTTAATGCTAATCCAGCAGCTTCAATACTACATTTCCAAAACACTACATGTATTACTTCAATGCTAATACAGGCTTAATACTGTATTTCCAGTCCACCAACTTGAATACTTCAATGCCAATCCAGCAGTCTCAATGCCAACCCAGCAGCTTCAATTCTTCAATGCCCATCCAGCAGCTCCATTTCTTCAATGCCAATCCTGAAGCTTCAATACTGTATTTCCAAACCACTATCCTTATTACTTCAATGCTAGTCCAGCAGTCTCAAAGCTGGTCAAGTATCTTCATTTCTTCAATGCCAATCCAGCAGCCTCAATGCCAGTCCAGCAGCTTCAATACTGTATTTCCAATCCACTAGCTTTATTACTTCAATACTGATCCAGCAGCCTCAATACTGTATTTCCAATCCTCCAACTTTAATACTTCAATGCCAATCCAGTAGCTTCAATTCTTCAATGCCAATCCAGCAGCTTTATTACTTCATCATCAAACCAACAGTCTCAATACCAGTCCAGCAGCTTCAATACTTCAGTGCCAGTCCAGCAGCTTCAATACTATATTTCCAATTCACCAGCTTTATTATTATGTCAATGCTAATGAAGCGGCCTCGATAGTTACTCACCATCTTTATTACTTCAATACCAATCCCGCAACCTCAATGCTAGTCCAGCAGCTTCAGTTCTTCAGTGCCAGGCCAGCAGCTTCAGTTCTTCACTGCCAGTCCAGCAGCTTCAGTTCTTCACTGCCAGTCCAGCAGCTTCAATACCTTTTATTTGTGATCTACCAGCTTTAATACTTTGATGCAAATCCAGCAGCTTCAAGTTCAATTCAGAAGCTTCAATTCCTTCTGCAGCATTGACCCATACCAAGTATAGAGATGAGGAATTCTGACTTTTTTACGGTTTTGGTTTGCTGCATGCTTACTACAGACCTCTAACTCCAATGTACTAAAACTCAAAGGTTCTTGAGAAAGGGTTTTTGTTTTTCACTCCCAAATTGTTGGGTGTCTTCCCTCCTTCGTCTTTTCACCACGATTTAATCCGTTCGCTTATTCCATTGTTCTATTGTGGTACTTAACCCATTGTAGGTGATATCACAGCTACTTGTGAATTTATTTCCCTTAACTTTGTTCATGCAAGCTTTGTTTTGCATTCTGGCTGAGCTAACATTACACATTATGGCAGCCTTTTCCAACCAGGGTTCCATGAAACACTAGGGTTCCTAAAGGGCTTACTAGGGTCCCAGGCGAAATGTCCAAATTCTGCCTCTTGGATACGTAACCACTGACACCAATGGTCACTACTTTTGTTTAGCTAGGCAGAATTCATCTTACTGACCAGCAATGTAGGGACATTCATCCCAATGACCACCAATGTAATGGTGTGTCTCTCTCTCAATGATCCCAAAAAAAAGGACATTCTTTTCTCTGACCACCAGTGTAATGGGTTCCTTGTCCCAATGATGGCTAATGTAAGGGGCATTCCTCTCACTGACCACTTGTATAATGTGGTGCCTCTCCCAATGATCACTAATGAAAGAGGCATTCCTCCCACTGACCACCAATGTAATGGGGTCCCTCTCCCAATGATCACTAATATAAGGAGCATACTTCACACTGACCACCAGTGTAATGGATTCCTTATCCCAATGATCTCTAATGTAATGAGCATTCCTCTCACTGACCACCATTGTAATGTGGAACCTCTCCCAGTGTTCACTAATGAAAGGGGGGGTTCCTCCCACTGACCAACAATGTAATGGGGTCCTTCTCCCAATGATCACTAATATAAGGAGCATTCTTCCCGCTGACCACCAGTGTAAAGTAAAGTGCTGCGCAAACTGTTGGCGCTATATAAGTCCTGTATAATAATAATAATTGGATTGCTCTCCCAATGATCACTAACAACATGGACATTCTTCTCACTAACCACCATTGTACTGTCCTCTTGGTACCCTGGTTGAGAAATGCTGATCTAAATTGTCTCTCTCTGTCTTTCTTTTACTCTTTAAGGACAGTTTCCCTGATGCTCTAGAGTAGGAGTGTCCAACTTGCAGCCCACGATGGCTATGTATGGGGACCAACACTAACTTAGTGAACACACTGTTATTCAGGGGTCAAGTGCTGGGGAAAAAAGTGTGGAAACTCTCACCCAAGATCCACTCCCCCACCAAAAAAAAAAAAAATAAGTAAAGGTACGCTCATATGCATATATATTTCACAGAAAATACAGTACATTTATTGTAAAGTGCCAGTTTACAAATACAAAATAAGTTAACTTGTCAAACAGAATAATCAACACAATGGGTGATGATCTTTCCCTCGCAGGGAATTTCTAACACAAATACACCCTGTTCCAAATTCAAATACAGCAAATTAGAAAATATCACACAAACTGGAATAACGTTGCCCTTGCCGTGCAAGATCATTCCTTGGATCTGAGTCACAGATCGGATCTTTTTTCGGATCAGCAAATAATAATTGAATTTGCAAAAACCTGTGAAAAATGTCACCACCATATAGTCCCCACTGCAATATACATCTCCCCTACTGTAATATACATCTCCCCTACTGTAATATCCACGTCATCTCCCCCAATAATATTTTGGCTGAGCATGGATGGGTATGGCTGGGTATTAGCAGAATATGTATTGGCAGGGTAAGTATTGGCAGGGTATTGCAGAATATTGGCAGGATAAGTATTGGCAGGGTATTGCAGAGTATTGGCAGGGTATGGCAGATTATTGCTGGGTATTGCAGATTATTGGCAGGGCATTGCAGGGTAAGTATTGCAGAGTCTTGGCAGGGTAAGTATTGCAGAGTAAGTATTGGCAGGGTATGTATTGCAGAGTATTGGTGGAGTAATGCAGAGTATTGGTGGAGTAATGCAGAGTATTGGTGGAGTAATGCAGAGTATTGGTGGAGTAATGCAGAGTAATGCAGAGTAATGCAGAGTAATGCAGAGTATTGGCGGAGTATTGGCGGAGTATTGGCGGAGTATTGGCGGAGTATTGGCGGAGTATTGGCGGAGTATTGGCGGAGTATTGGCGGAGTATTGGCGGAGTATTGGCGGAGTATTGGCGGAGTATTGGCGGAGTAATGCAGAGTAATGCAGAGTATTGGCGGAGTAATTCAGAGTATTGTCGGAGGGGTAATGCAGAGTATTGTCGGAGGGGTAATGCAGAGTATTGTCGGAGGGGTAATGCAGAGTATTGTCGGAGGGGTAATGCAGAGTATTGTCGGAGGGGTAATGCAGAGTATTGGCGGGGTAATGCAGAGTATTGAGTAATGCAGAGTATTGGCAGGGTAATGCAGAGTGCTAGTGACTAACCTGGTTTACTTCTCGGGAGAGCACTGAGTAGAGGGGAGGGAGGAGACAGTCCGTATGCCAGCGGCGTGTGTCTGCCGCTGGCTGCGCTGGAGGCCGTATGCGTACTGCCCACTGACTCCAGTGCGTGCCCACGTGTACGGCAGATGTCATGTGACCGGTTGCTAGACGCGGAGCGGCCCTAGCCTAGCAACCAGTCACTGACTCGGGCGGCAGAGGAGCGGCGGGCTACGCACGAGCGGCGGGCTACTCGGGCTGCTAATGGGAACGGCGTTCCCGTTGTGGAAATAGTACGGGAACGCCGTTCCCATGCGTTCCCGCAGGACTCGAGCCCTGCTGTTATTGTGCCTTATGGAGAATAACAATACCAAGAGTCCTTAAAGCCAAACTCCAAGAAACTTGAAAATCCTCACTTGCAGTGGGGCTAAACTCCCATGATAAAAACTATCAATAAATCATCTATTACATGCCGTTCATACTCACTGAGTCACTATGAGATTCGTTTTCTGTATTCTGCAAAAAACCTGGTTGATCCTGCTGCTCTCTATCTCCCCCTTCTGTCCATGACCCCAATTAAACTAGAGATTTTGCAGAGCAGTGTTGGCAGCTCTGCACATGCTCAGTTTTCAGTGAGTTTCTACCCTGAGCATTTCCTCCCTATCACATCTGAGCAGCCTATGTGACTATACCACAAATGACAGCCCACTCCCTCCTCCTCTTCCATGCCCACTAACCAGCTAAACACAACGAGGGCAGGATATTACATGTAGATTAATGGAGGCTTCACCACCCTCTTCTTTGAAGAAAGAGGCTGGAAGGGCGTGACACAGCCTGTGACTGGCACAAATCCACCCACACCAAGTTATTTCAAAAAATAATAAAGATTTTTATTTCAAATACATATTTGCATGACAATTTTAAACCGTTTATTCACATGTTACAAATATATATATATGAAAGGGAAAATGTAAATTAAACAGTGTGTATTTAGTATCACTTTAACCACTACCCGCCCAAGGTACGTCATATGATGTCCTGGGCTGTGTGCGGGGATATCTGAATGATGCCTGCAGCTACAGGCATCATTCAGATAGCATCTTTTTCAGCCAGCGATTCCCTACACCATAAGAATGATATCGGCTGTTCCGCCACTTGATCGTTCTTATGGACAGCGAGAGGGGACATCCACCCCCTCCCGCCACCCTATAGTGCTTCTACCAACTCACTACTTCCATTGGTGAATCGGAGAATGGATCCGCTGACCCCGGATGTTTACTATAGAGATTTACTGAGGACCAAATGGTCGCCAGAGTCTCTATTATTGTTTGGAGGCCGGGCACGGTGTTATGACGCCACTTCCGGCCTCTGCATTCAAACAAATGGCGCCGCCTCGGCTGGGAAGCCGAGATCCTTTATTTTTTTTATTTCAAGCTTCCCAGCTACTGTAAAGAGGACCCATCATGCCATATTCCTATTACAAGGGATGTTTGCATTCCTTGTAATAGGAATAAAAGTGATCAATTTTTTTTTTTTAAAGTGTCAAACTAAAAAAGAAAAGTAAAATTAACAATCAAAAAATTTAAAAAATGTAAGGCGCCCACTCGCTCGCTCGCAGAAGCGAACACATATGTAAGTCCCGCCCACATATGAAAACGGTGTTCAAACCACACATGTGAGGTATCACCACGAGTGAGAGCAATAATTCTAGCCCTAGACCTCCTCTGTAACTCGAAACATGTAATCGGTAAAGAAATTTAAAAGCTTCGCCTATGGGGCTTTTTAAAGAGGAGTTTCCCTTAAAAAAAAAAAAATTAAAAGTCAGCAACTACAAATACTGCAGCTGCTGACTTTTTTATATTCGGACACTTACCTGTCCCATGGTCCAGCAATGCGGGGGAACGAAGACCCGCTTGTCCCCCCCTCCTCTCGGAGGCATCGGCGTTGCAACTGTGGGCACCTGGCGGTGGCTTCACAGCCGGGCACCCATTGCTCATGCGCGAATGGCGCCGCGCACCGTGATTGGCCGCGCAGTCATCTGGGACCTGTCACGTGTCCCAGATGACTGATAGGAGGGAGGGGCGAATCTGACCCCTTCCTGTGCCGAGGGAAAGGGACGTCAGGAGCCCAGGCACTGAAGGAGGCAGACTACAAAGGACCCCTTAGCAACAGACATTTAGAGGTGAGTTAAAAAAAAATGTACAATTTTTTTATTTTTTTTAGGAATTTTAAGCATTTTTTTTGTGTGGAACACCACTTTAAGTACCGTAGTTTGGTGGCATTCCCCAGCGTGTGCAATTTTGAAGCGTGACATGTTAGGTATCTATTTACTTGGCGTAACTTCATCTTTCACATTATGCAAAAAAATTGGCTAACTTTAATGGGTTTTTTTTTTTTTTAAAGCAAAACGTGTTTGAAAAATTGCTGCGCAAATACCATGCAAGATAAAAAGTTGCAACGACCGCCATTGTATTCTCTAGGGTCTTTGCTATAAAAAAAAAAAACAAATATAATGTTTGGGTGTTGTAGATGTAGTTTTCTAGCAAAAAAATTATGAATTTTACAATGTCAGAATTGGCCTGGATGGCAAGTGGTTAAAGATACAATCGCGGCCCCCATTTCTGTGCCAGGTTGGGACTTTTTGGTTTCCTTCATTTTGGTTCTCCCAGTTTCCACCTCAGAGTATCCATCTTGACTTGCATCTTCTCCTAATGCCGACAGCCTAGTGAGAGGGCTTCACCATCTGTTGACGTAACCTGATGTTCTTCTAGATGATTTGTCTTGTTGATATGCGCCGACCAAGTCACTTCATTGTAAGGGCGATTTTATCTATCTTATTCATTAAAGTGATTTTATCTGTATCCAGTGCGCTCTGGTTATGCTATGGAGCTGTAGTGTGAGGATGTGGCCAAGAGAAACTTGCAGCACTGGTTCAGAACAAATCATGGAACTGCATCCTCTGCAGATGCATGCTTACCTCCAAATCATGGCGGTAAACATGCATCTGCAGAGGGTGGGGGTTGGTGAATTAGGTTAGGTCAGGGGAAGGGGGTAAAAATGGTAGGTGCACTTTATTTTTAAAGTGCACTTTTCCTTTAAGGACACACTATAGAAGTTAAAAACTTAATTTTCAGTAAAAAAAATATTAACATCACATTGGCACAGGCACTAGACTAACAAAAATGGCGGTGCCAGGAGTAGGCGGGCAAGCGTAAAAGTGACTGAAATGAACCACTTTCATACCCCTGAATGTCATATGACGGCCTGGGCTTTCAGTGGAGCTATCTGAATGATGCCTGTACATTTAGATATTTTTTTTCTGCTGGCGATTCTCTACACAGTAAAAGCAATTCATAGCGGAAGTTCGGCTGCTTCATTGTTTTTACAGACGCGTTCAGTGAGCCAGAGAAGGAATCCGCTGGTGGCAGAAGTTTACCATAGAGCTGACCGAGGACCAGATTGTCCCCGGTCATCTTTATGACTCTCGGAGGCCAGGCGAGATGTTATGACGTCACGTCGGCCCCCGGCAGTTGTAAACACTGCCATGTGTTTGGCTGGAAAGCCTAAGATCGTTTTTTTATTTTTCGTTTTTTATCTCAGGCTTTTCAGCCTAGAGGAGAGATGTGGGGTCTTGTAGGCCTCACATCGCTCCAAAAAGAGGACCCGTCATACCCTATTCCTATTACAAGGGCTGTTTACATGTAATAGGAATAAAATAGATCAAAAAATAAATAAAAAAATTAAGGGAAAGTGTAAAATTAAAAAGAAATAAAATAAACAATAAAAAAATTAAAAAAAATTAAAGCTCCCCGTTCCCTCATGCTCGCACACAAAAATGTACGCATACATAGGTCACGTGCGCATATGTAAACGAGGGTCAAACCACACATATGAGGTATCGCCATGAACGCTGGAGCAAGAGCAATGATCCTATGTGCTGGGATTTATCTGCACTTGATCAATGTCACTCACCCCATGGGGCACATACAATACATAATAATTATTTTATGTGCCCTGTTTACACTGCAACACTGCCTACAGGTATGCAGAAAAATACAAACAAGCTGCATTTTACAGCAATGCACTAAAGCTCACCTAAAGCCACCATCTGTTTTCGCACTGCAGCTCCACTGTGGTGCATAGGGATAAATTAAGCGTTACTTTGACAATTTTTAATAAAGTTGAAGAAAACAAACATCTCCTGCCCCCCACCGCCGACGCACAGCAGACACTAGCCTGCAGCTCTGCTGTCGGGCATAGAAATCAATTAAATGTCAGATCATTTTTAATAAAGCTAAAGAACAATAAAGTAAACAATGCAGCGCACTGAGAAAAATTCACCCAAGCTCTACCGCTATATAGTATAGTTGGTGTGTAGAGTAGTCGGTGCTCTGGCTAATTAACCTCACAAAAGATCCATAGAAAGTACAAGCCGGAAACTTCTCTGGCAACTTCTCCATAGAAAATATTTATTTAAGCATTACAGCAATAACATCATCCAAACATACTGACGCGTTTCGGCCTTAGGCTTTTGATGAAGGCCTAAGGCCGAAACACGTCAGCATTTGTGGGTGGATTGCTGTTGAGTTGCCAGCCTGTACTTTCTATGGATTTTTAATGCAACTGCACTGCCTTCTGCCACCGGCACACAGTAGAGTAGACACTAGCCCACAGCTCTGCTGCAGGGCATAGGAATGATTTAAGTTTCACATAGACAATTTTTAATAAAGTTTAAGAATAAAGTAAACTACCTTGCATTGTAACAACACAGGGCACTGTCCCCACCCCCGACACACAATGGACACTAACCCACACCTCTGCTGCATTTTTTTTCAGAATGCATTGGCGCTCACTTGAGGTCACAGTACATTTTAGCACAGCAGCTCCGCTAGGACTGAATTAAGCTTTGCAATTGTTAATAAAGTTAAATAAAGAAAAGTAAACCATTGTACTATGACAACTGGGGATGCACTGATGCCATTTTTTTTTTTTTCACCAGTACCGATACTTTTTTACTTTAGTACTCGTCGATACCAATTAACGATACCTACCGCAACAGTTTTTTTCTTTTCACTTAAGCTGTCAGCAATGGTACAAAGCATTGAAAAGTTATTTACAAATGAAATAAAAAAAATTATTTTTTTATTTTGCGCTTTTTCAATGTGAAATGTGTAAATATATGTTAATATATATGTGTAAAAATATTCACTAACAAAGCAAACAAAACAAAGTCTTAACCACTTAAGCCCCAGACCATTTGGCTGGCCAAAGACCAGACCACTTTTTTTTTGCGATTCGGCACTGCGTCTCTTTAACTGACAATTGCGCAGTCATGCGACATGGCTCCCAATCAAAATTGGCGTCCTTTTTTTCCCACAAATAGAGATTTCTTTTGGTGGTATTTGATCACCTCTGCGTTTGTTTGTTTTTTTGTTTGTTTTTTTTTTGCGCTATAAACAAAAAAAGAGCGACAATTTTGAAGAAAAAAAAAACGCATTATTTTTAACTTTTTGCTATAATAAATATCCCCCAAAAATATATAAAAAAAACTTTTTTTTTTCTCCGTTTAGGCCGATACGTATTCTTCTACATATTTTTGGTAAAAAAAAAACACAATAAGCATATATTGATTGATTTGCGCAAATGTTATAGCGTCTACAAAAAATAGGGGATAGATTTAAGGCATTTTTATTAATATTTTTTTTTTTACTAGTAATGGCGGCGATCAGCAATTTTTATCATGACTGCGACATGGCGGACACGTCGGACAATTTTGACACATTTTTGGGACCATTGGCATTAATGCAGTGATCAGTGCGATTAAAATTGCATTGATTACTGTTAAAATGTCACTGGCAGAGACGGGGTTAACGCTAGGGGGTGGGGGAGGGGTTAATATGTATCCTAGTTTGTGTTCTAACTGAAGGGGGAGGGGACTGTGCAGGGAAACTAACAGATCGCTGTCCATACTCTGTATGATCTGTCAGTTCACTGCTTAGAGAACTGGAAACTGTGTGTTTACACACACAGATGCTGGTTCTTCGTGTGCCCTGAGTGATCGCGGGAACCTGGCGGCGATCGAGACCGCCGCACACTTGCAATCGACTTGGGGAGCAAGCGCCCCCTAATGTCCGTTTCTGCTACCAACGTAGCATAACGGCGATGCGCGCAGCTGAGCGATGCTGCCGCAGTACAACTGAGGCGGCTGGTCGGCTAGCGGTTAATTGTTTATCGTTTATAAAATAGACGTGAACAAAAAAAAAGCAGGAAAATAATAATTAAATGGAGGAGAATAGGGAGTTAATTAAGGCTGATTAGAGTAAATTAAGGGTTATTAAAGCGGGATTCCACCCTAAAGTGGAACCTCCGCTGATCGGATCCCTCTCCCCCTCCGGTGTCACAATTGACACCTTTCAGGGGGGAGGGGGGTGGAGATACCTGTCAAAGACAGGTATTTACACCCACTTCCGGGCATAGACTCCCGTGGGAGTCTACGCCATTTCCTGCCCTGCAGCGCTGTCTGCTGGGACACACACGGGTCCCAGTGACAGCGCGGAGATTTTCTATTGCGCTACGCAAGTCGCGCATGCGCATTAGGGAACCGGGAAGTGAAGCCGATTCGCTTCACTTCCTGATTCCCTCACCTAGAATGGTGGCGACAGCAGCCGAGGGCCGAGCGATCAATCGGCCTCGGCTGCCGGCATCGCTGGAACCCGGGACAGGCGAGTGTCCATTTATTAAAAGTCAGCAGCTGTAGTATTTATAGCTGCTGGCTTTTAATATTTTTTTTTTTTTGGTGGAATCCCTCTTTAAGCGGTTAAACAGAGGAACATTTGTTCATCCTTTTGATCTGCAGATGAAGAAACAGAAAGATACAAAAAGAAACAGTTTCTTTTAATTTTAGTGTTTCAGTGGTTGAGCAATATTGTTAATAAACATTGCCGGCTGCTTTTTTTTTTTTTTTTTTTTTTTTGACCGCTCCAAATACCGTCTTCTTTAGCTGTCTACAGGGGAGACCCACTGACAGCTCAAAGAACCGAGCCTGAAAGTATCAGTTTCAGGTATCAGTGCATTTGCATGAGTACCGATACTTGTGAAAATACTTGGTATCGGTACTGATAATAGTATTGGTGGAACCCTAGTGGCAACACAAGTCACTGCCCCCCCCCCCCCCACCGCCAGCACACAACGCTCTCTACTAGCCTGTACACTGAAATGGAAAGATTCAGTGTACGGCTATTGTGAACGGGCCCTTAACAGGGAATGTGATTTATGATCCCAGTTACATTTATGATATGAAAGAGTCATTTTAAAAAGGTGGATGTGAAATAAAATTTTCAAAATATGGTACAGCAAACGAATGAAAAACGTGGATCATGGCAAACGTGACCCACGGATAAATGTTTCAATATTAAGATAATATACTTTGTTAAAATACACTGTTGTCTCCCTGTTAAGACATCCATCATCAGGGATAAGTATCAGATGTTTCGGTATCATGCTCCTGACATTATAATACAGGAAAGTCCCCTTGGCTTTTCACCTTGCATGCAAAGAAACATTTCCTTCTCTTTTTATATTGCTGTCATCATCCTCCCATACTCACACAGGTGCCTTCTGTATATTGCCCCCACACACCTGTCAGTCTCACCTGTCCTGTATCCCGCTAGCTGTCTCCACCCGCAATGCTTTGTTTGGCATGTTTTGTGTTTTTCATTGTGGTGCGCGTGTGCAAACACTCTACTGTTGACGTATATGATGGGACCATTTCATAACGGGCAACACTCACATTTTCCTAGATAATGTCAATATGATTAGCTTACAGTAAGTAGACTGCTGTGTGCAACATGCGTATGCTTTAACGCCATCATGCCACATACACTATATTACCAAAAGTATTGGGACACCTGCCTTTACAGGCACATGAACTTTAATGGCATCCCAGTCTTAGTCCGTAGGTTTCATTATTGAGTTGGCCCACCCTTTGCAGGTATAACAGCATGCTGAGTGATCGTGGTAAAGGGCACAGCTGATCACAATGTAAACAGACTTCTCGGTTATCGGTAGTACTTTCCTCACGTCCTGTCACAACATGCGGAAAGCAGAGCCGGTAACCGGCAAGCAAGTGTGACAAGGAACATGTTCACATATAATCGGGGCACTGATAAGTGCCCATCAGTGCCGCATATCAGTCTAGCTTCATCAGTGCCTATCCATGTCACCCCATCAGTGCACCCTATCCGTGCCCATCATTTATGGAGAAAAATTACTTATTTGCAAAATTTTATAACAGAGACTAAAAAAAAATGTTTTTTCAAAATAATTGGTCTTTTTTCATTTGTTTAGCAAAACATTAAATATCACCAAAAGAAAGTTCTATTTGTTTAAAAAAAATAATGATAAAAATATAGTTTGGGCACAGTGTTGCATGACCGCGCAATTGTCATTCAGTGTGCGACAGCTTAAAATTGGTCTGGTTAGGAAGGGGGTGAAAGTGCCCAGCAGGGAAGTGGTTAAGTGATTTAGCGCATTAAGAATAAAAGATAGCCCTATATATGTCATCTGTATGTAAGCCCCGACTTTTCCTCAAGTCAAGATTAAGCCCCACCCCTTCTGGTACTAAACCTCAGCCTTTTTTTCAGCTGTCGTATTCCAGACCAATAACGGCCTGCCAAGGCTCTGAAATTTGATAGGGGGTGAGGGACTGGGCTCCTGGGGAATGAGGTGAGTGACAACCCAGAGTGAACCTAGAGTCAGTCCTTCATACAAATAGAATATGTCTTCTAGGGGATGAACCTTGGGCTCCTCCATTCATATAGGCCCCGAGTGTGGCACTGAAGACTTCCGATGATAAGTGGCTGTACTGTGAAGGTAAAGAAATGTCCCTTGAAGTTCTCTGTGGTCCAAAGAGAAAGTGAAGTCACCACTGCTTAGGAGCAGAATGACAGGAGTGGGACTAAACTTCAGGAGGGGGCTTAATCATATCATGGTAGATGGCAGGGCCGTCTTTAAGGCAGGGCAAAAGGGGCAGCTGCCCTGGGCCCTGTCATTGTTGGGGGGCCCAAAGCAGCTGCCTCATACTTGCCAACTATCCCAGTTTAAATTCCCTTGTCCCTTGAAGTCTTAGTCCTGTGCTGTGTCCCGATATCTGGTACTAATGCTGCCCAGCTCTGCCCTATTGTTGTATACAAGTAACTCACCTGTAGACCCTGTGTTTACATGTAAATAACCGGCATTCATATGTAAATGGGAGCAGCATTAGTAAGTAAATAGATGCAGCCGGCGACATTGATATGTAAAGAAAGGCAGCATTCAATTCATATGTATATCATGCTCCCCTGCAGTGAGGTGATGATGTGCTGTAACCTCTAGCAACGAATCAGTGAGCCATAATGTGTGCTGTAACCTCTAGCAACCAGTCGGTAAGCAGTAATGATATGCTGCAACTTCTTAAAACCAATCGAAATTTCTGCCTGATCTGATACAGTAAACTGATTTTAAGGCTAGCTGTTATTTATTGTATGTCTCAGAGCAGGTGGAGAATGAAATTGCATGGGGGGGGTGGCCAAGAAAATTTTTGCCCAGGGTCCAATCAATATTAAAGACGGCCCTGGTAGATGGTAAGGATCCATGTACACCCCGGACCGAGGTACCTGGAATTCACTGATAGCTCCTTAGACTTTCCTTCAACAAGGGTTGCATGGAACCCAATGGTTCCTTTATAGAGAGGGTTAGGAATTGCTTGAGCAATGTAGAATTTTTGCCTCTCATATAAGTGAACACAGACATCAATGATCTTTTTACCTATCTGTAAGAGGGGGATTCCTTTCAATGACCATGCATGTAAGCGTTGACCATCATGCTAAAGTACTGTGAGCTGTAGATACAGCAGTTATTAACAGGGGTTCCCTAAGATTGGAAAGTAATTTGAAGGTTTCCTCCATGATAAAATGGTTGAGAAAGACTGTCTTAAACACTCTTGAGGCAACGCTAGGTTCATTATAACCTCCACCTACCCCATGTGTTCTACTTTCCCACAGACACTGAGTTTTACAGTGTCTTATGTATCTCATGACTACAAAATCATTTTAACAATCTGTTCTTCTTCCTCTACAGATGCTCCATGTGTTTAACCCACTTCGCAAATCTGGCAGTGACACTTGCCTCTCTCCCGATAACCCTCAAAATTGGAAACGTTTAGCGATCCGAAGACCCCCTCCTGCTGACAACCCAGACCCGTCCTCCCAAAAAGGTCCCGCTTTACCCATCCCGGAGGTGCGGGTGGAACGTTCCTTTAGTGCCGGTAACTTGGTTTGTGACAGCGATGAAGAAGAGGGGGCGGATGGAAGAACTCTGGGGGTGCCTGGATCCATGTGGAGGACACGGAGTGAATCCCATTTGGACACGGGAGGCAGGGAGGAGCCTCTAGGGGAAAAGGGCAAGTCTGGCAGCGGATGGAGCTTACCGTCACCAAAGACCATGAGGAAGAAGAGAAAGGCAGCAAAAGTTTCAGCAGCAAAACAAAACCTCCTTTCATTTTTTATGGGATCCTTTAAGGTAAGTTTAGGGGTGCTATTCCATTTGAGGGGACGTAGACACCAAAATTCCTTTCCTCTAAAGGGTGATGCAGACAGACGGGAGCTATGAGTCTGTCCTCCTCCTGTAGGGTTGCACAGCTACACTATATTGCCAAAAGTATTGGGACACCTGCCTTTACACGCACGTGAACTTTAATGGCATCCCAGTCTTGGTCCATAGAGTTTAATATTAAGTCGGCCCACCCTTTGCAGCTACAACAGCTTCAGCTCTTCTGGAAGGGCTCAAGGTTTAGGAGTGTGTCTATGGGAATGTTTGACCATTCCTCCAAAAAGTGCATTTGTGAGGTCAGGCACTGATGTTGGACGTGATGGCCTGTCTCGCAGTCTCCACTCTAATTCATCCCAAAGGTATTCTATCGGGTTGAGATCAGGACTGTGCAGGCCAGTCGAGTTCCTCCACCCCTAACTCGCTTAATCCATGTCTTTATGGATCTTGCTTGTTGGAACAGGAAGGGGCCATCCCCAAACTGTTCCCACAAACTTGGGAGCATGAAATTGTCCAAAATGTCTTGGTATGCTGACACCTTAAGAGTTCCCTTCACTGGAACTAAGAGGCCAGCCCAACCCCTGAAAACCAACCCCACACCATAGTCCCCCCCTCCACCAAATGATTTGGACCAGTGCAGAAAGCAAAGTCCACAATGACATGGATGAGCGAGTTTGGGGTGGAGGAACTTGACTGGCCTGCACTGAATCCTGATCTCAACACAATAGAACACCTTTGGGATAAATTACAGCGGAGACGGTGAGCCAGGCCTTCTCGTCCAAGATCACACCCCCAGGCCACACCCCCAGAGTTGTCACAGACAAGGCCACACCCCCAGAGTTGTCACAGACAAGGCCACACCCCCAGAGTTGTCACAGACAAGGCCACACCCCCAGAGTTGTCACAGACAAGGCCGCACCCCCCCAGGCTAGCCGTCATGGAAATCGTAGGCTTCTGGGTAGAAGTAAGCGCTCTCCTATCAATCTTTGAGAGAGTGCAGTATCGCATTCACATCCCCAAACTGTTCCCACAAAGTTGGGAGCATGAAATTGTCCAAAATGTCTTGGTATGCTGACACCTTAAGAGTTCCCTTCACTGGAACTAAGAGGCCAGCCCAACCCCTGAAAACCAACCCCCACACCATAATCCCCCCTCCACCAAATGATTTGGACCAGTGCACAAAGCAAAGTCCACAAAGACATGGATGAGTGAGTTTGGGATGGAGGAACTTGACTGGCCTGCACTGAATCCTGATCTCAACACAATAGAACACCTTTGGGATGAATTACAGCGGAGACGGTGAGCCAGGCCTTCTCGTCCAAGGTCAGTGGCTAACCTCACAAATGCAGTTCTGGAAGAATGGTCAAACATTCCCATAGACACACTCCTAAACTTGGTGGACAGTCTTCCCAGAAGAGTTGAAGCTGTTATAGCTGCAAAGTTTGGGCCAACTCAATATTGAACATTATAAACATCAATATATTTTTTTATATATATATTTTTTTACAATCATTGTGCTCCTTCGCTTCCACGAGCTTCATTTAAAGTCTCAACCTTTGTCCCTCCCCCTCTTTTTGTCAATATTGAACCCTCCGGACTAAGACTGGGATGCCATTAAAGTTCATGTGTGTGTAAAGGCAGGTGTCCCAATACTTTTGACAATATAGTGTAGAAGGGATCTATGGGTCTGTCCTCCTCCTGCAGGGTGACACAGAAGGGATCTATAAGTCTGTCCTCCTCCTGCAGGGTGACACAGATAGAAGGGGGCTATAAGTCTGGATTCCTCCTGCGGGTGGAAATAGAGGAGATCTATGTATCTCTTTCTTGGAGGATGATGGTATTAAGCATTTCGTATATTATTTACTCGGTTTATCTGAGATTCTGTTTATACTGCTGAACAGGTAATAGGGGTATTACCATTCTGTTTACTTTGACTCTTTCAGATTACACTACGAATACAGTATATACTGTATACAATAGGACTAAAAATACAGAGATGTGAGTTTAAAGAGAATGTGTTAAGTCCATATATTGCTGATATAACTTTTCCTATGTGTATTTTAAGATTGACAGAGACTGATTGCTGAGGACGGAAATAGCACAGGTGCCTTAAGCCATATACAATGTTGGCGAGTCCAGAGGCAGCAATGGGTTTGGGTGCGGTGATTGGTGGCATAGTTTCCAGTTCAACCACAATCCTGACATTGTTTCTCCGCAGAAGGATGAGGAAGGTTGGGGAGAAGTTACAGAACAGATTCAACTGTAAAAAAAATAAAAAAATAAATACAGATGTGTATTTCTGATAACACAAAGTAAAAGAGATAAAGGAGTCTGATGGTAAAACGAGATGCATGCAAGTATAACGAGCAGCTCTAACTAACTTTTGTGTTTTCTAAACATTTTACGCATGAGCAATCTGGCCATGGGCTCACCCTTGCACTTGATCATTTACATAGAACCACATTTTTGGGAAATTACACTTCTGTATCATGCATCATGGTTCACTCCCAGAGTTGTCAGAGACAAGGCCACACCCCCAGAGTTGTCAGAGGCAAGGCCACACCCCCAGAGTTGTCAGAGGCAAGGCCACACCCCCAGAGTTGTCAGAGGCAAGGCCACACCCCCAGAGTTGTCAGAGGCAAGGCCACACCCCCAGAGTTGTCAGAGGCAAGGCCACACCCCCAGAGTTGTCAGAGGCAAGGCCACACCCCCAGAGTTGCCACAGACAAGGCCACACCCCCCAGGCCAGCAGTCATGGAATTCGTAGGCTTCTGGGTAGAAGTAAGCGCTCTCCTATCAATCTTTGAGAGAGTGCAGTATCACATTCACTTTAATGGGCTGCCCTACATGCAGCAAAGAAGCTCCGGTTTATTTAACCGCGTTTATTGGCACGCATTTTCATGCTAGTAACACTGCGCAGCTTGCTTTCTGATCTTGGGGTGCCATTACCAATTAGGCCTCATTCACATGGGGACGATTTACATGCCTGCCCCATGCAGGGTTTTTTTTTATGGGTATGGGGCTGCACAGGTGTTACGTGCATTACCATGCCAGCAGTTCCATTGTTGTCTTCCAGGTATGGATATCTTTACATATAAAATAGAGGTATCTCTGCGCCAACCAATTAGATGGGTAAGGGAGGGTATTGTTGCATGCACTGAAAAGGGTTATTCAAACCCAAAATAAATGAAAATATTTAAATGAAATAGTTCTGCGCTAGAAGAGAAAAGAGAAAGGGGGAGGGGGAGGGAGAGAGGGGGGAAGGAAAGGAATACGGAGGTGGGAGAGACAGGGATAGGTGTCAAAACTAAGGCTACTTCAAATCAGATAGATACAAAAGTGTAGAGAACTCATAAATGTGATATAAAAATCAGATCACAATCTATCTATATAAATGGACTTTTTCCGATGCAAAAGTGCTTAAATAAATTATGTGCAAAATCAATAAATATGACAATAAATATAAATGAAGAATTGTATTATCAAAATAAAGTAAAAACCAGGAAACATTTCATTTAAAGCTCAAAAAATTGTCCATATAGGCTAATGCCTTATAAAGTGCAACGTTGTGATAATCCAAAAGAAAAAATGTATATAAAGTGCAAGTGCCAGTATTAATAATGTTCGTACAAACAATGTGCAAACTCTGCACTGCAATGCTACGAGTGTCCGTGCAAACAGCATAAAAATTGTGTGCAATCTTCAGATAACTTGGGATATCCCAAATAAAGTGCTAGTGCCCCCAGGTGGTGCAACGCCAGAGAGAGGGTGATACTCCTTTCCTTTTTTCAGTTCGTTAAGTAAATGGGTGTCCCCTTACCTTACTGCTGTAAGGTTACAGCGTAAAAGTAGATTTTGGAGCTCTTGTGTACCCCAAGCGGGGTATTCCCAGGGCGATTTCACTAGTATCTGGTCATCTCTGGGTGCACTTGGGGCAAAAATGCAAGCTCTCTTTTCTCATCAATGTAATGGATGGACCTCATAAACAGGGCAAGAGGGATGCTTGATAGTGTAGTATCTTTTAAAACCTTTTTATTAAATAAAATAACAGGGTACTCACATTTGAAATTAATAAAATAAGCAGAAACAGAGATGAGCGGCGAGCTAGTAAACATCACTTCTGGTATCTCGTTCTCCGACGCGTGTTCGTCATGGTCACGTGACTTCATCAGGGACTTTACATAGTTACATTGGTCCAAGTTTGGAGCAATGTAACTATGTCATATACCATACATGTGTACATGTGGGATCCCCCTAGGAGAGTGGCCTCCATACTGCAGGCCGGATGTGGCCCTTTGCTTGGCTTTATCTGGCCCTTGGGACATTATTCCTCCCACTAACACCAACAATGGGGTATTATTCCTCCCACATACACCAATGATAAAGCATAAATTCTCTGACACCAAAGATGGGGGCACCATTCCTCCCACTAATACCAACGATGGGGCATTATTATTCCCACTAATACCAACAATGGGGCATTATTCTTCCCACTAATACCAATGATGTGGCATTAGTCCTCCCACTTACACCAATGATGGGGCACTATTCCTTTCACTGACACTAATGATGGGGCAATGATTTTCATGTTTGCCAGATCTGAATCCCAGCAACTTTACAGATCCTGCATCTGTTACCAAGGTAACTGATGGGGGTGATGGTGGGCAGAGAGCCCTGTACACAAAATCCTGTGTGTGGAGGGGAGTCGAGAGCCTTGGCCGTTGTGTTGTCCGCGTTCAGTTCCTGGCAGGTGTGGATTTCGGTCGGAGGTGTATGAACAGCGAGGGAAAGCATTGTCATTTTCCATGAAGTAAACCTAAATGGGTGACGTCTTAATTTTCTAAAGCGCGCGGTATCGTAGACAGTCGCCATTTTTTTTTCTCATAATCTTCTGTTGTCGCTTGTTTTGCATCCTCACCTCTGTCGCCTGTCAGCCACTTCCTGTCTATATGCACTCACTCCAGTTTTGGCTGGACCAGCTTAAAGGAGTAGTTCATGTTCACCAAAAAAACCTACAGATAAGGGAACGTCTGTAGACAAAAACAAGCCGTGCAGCTTTCACCAAAGTTGTATTTTGCCCTAGCTATAAGTGTAGACCATTTACATACCTCATGATTGGAAAGCTCCCAATTGCAAGTAATGATCAGGAGATTTCTGTTAGTAACTGTTGTGGGAGCACGCAGGGCGCGCACTCTCGGCAGAACTATATTTACATTCTGGTGCGCGAATATGCGGCCGCTCGGCATTAAGGCCCACCCACCAAGAGTCCGACAATTTGCGTACTGTCCACGCCAAGAGGTTAAAGGTGCGGTTTGTTGCGATTCACGCGGGATCCTGTCTCAAGACAATCATGGCAGAACTGCAATGTGTTTGGGGTGCCCAATCATCATGGCATCCAAATGCATGTTTCGCATCGATTGCCACGGGATTTGAACTCGCAGACCCCGTGATTCCAAATCGCAGAGTGTGAATGAGGCTTTCGACATGTCCATCCGCTGCTGAGACCGCTGATCATGCACAACTTTTTATTACTTTTTTATTGTTCATGCTCAATTTTTTTGACCCGATCAACGATGTTCGATATTGCGTATTGATAGGATCTTTTATGGGTCGGCAGTCTTTTATGTTGTCGCTAGCAAGGGCGCCACTTTGCTGCCAAGGTATTTCAAGGGTTGCTTCGTCCTGTCGTGTCTCAGTTGGGAATTGGTCCTTTCTTAGTCGTTTCGTGTACTTTATGATATCCATCCTCTTATTCAGTATACAGAAGAGTTTTAAAGGGGAACTTGTGCAATGCAGACACAAACTAAAATTAAACACAGGAACCTTTTGTGAAAGCGAGTGTTTGCATAAGAAGTCTGAAGGAGGATATCGAAGATTTACTTGTTGATGGCCAGAGAGGCTTTTTATGAGAGCTGGAAATGTGAAGACCCCGCATGATGACAGGTGGGTGTGGTCCTGAGTGTGAGCCATAAAACTTGTGTCTGGCGCTCCTCCTCCATAGGCCTCAGATGAAATCACACATCTAAAGATGTGACTGCTAATACTTCTTTTTTTTTAGCACAGTGGTGGCATAAATATTTGTAGTTTGGCTTACCGGTTTTACGCAAGTATGTGGTCAAAAGTAAGGATGAGCTCGGGCGTGTTCGCATGGTCCACGTGCAGAGCCCGCCAGGAAGTCGGCGCAGTGCTGCGCTAATCACAGGCAGTGAGACATTGCCCCGATGTGTTGCTACAGAGATCGGGAAATGTCTCACTGCCTGTGATTAGCGCAGCACTGCGCCGACTTCCTGGCGGGCTCTGCACGTGGACCATGCGAACACGCCTGAGCTCATCCCTAGTCAAAAGTATGTGGCTGCCTCTCCGAATTATGGAGACTAGGTGCTTCTAACTCTGGGCTAAGTTCTAAAGGCCGATAATCTGAAGACAAATTTAGTCCGATGAACGATCTGCCGATTTTCTGATCGTTAGTATGCTACTTTTAACAGCCGATTACGAATTTTCGGCAGACAAAAATTGGATGTGCAGGCTTGAAAATGTTTGTCTGATGTGACCACAACGTCCAAATTTTTTTATTTTTTTTACATTAGTACGGTTTTATGACAAAAAAATAAAAATCTGAAGAGCAGGACTAGGCATGCTCAGAAATGAAAGAACACATACAAAACAATTCAACACATTATGTCACTTCTGAAGTTGAATTCTATGGTCAGAACATTTTCTGATGGTGAATACCCTCTTCACTTTTGATTTAAGACTAGCATCCAACAAAAAACTGACGCAAATTCGTCCAATAATCTGACTGTGTGTACAAGGCTTTAGTATTTTGATTTAGCCTCCCCAAGCCAGTTGGAAAAAAAAAAGTGAAAGGAGGGGGACTGAGGACTCTGATGTGAAAAAGAGGGGGGGGGCTGAGGACTCTGATGTGAAAGAAAGGGGGAATGAGGACTCTGATGTGAAAGGAGGGGGGACTGAGGACTCTGATGTGAAAGGGGGACTGAGGACTCTGATGTGAAAGGAAGGGGGACTGAGGACTCTGATGTGAAAGGGGGGGGGGGCTGAGGACTCGAATGTGAAAGAAGGGGGTACTGCGGACTCTGTGAAAGAGGGGGATGGAGGACTGATGTTAAAGGGGGAGGCGAGGACTCCAATGTGAAAGAGGGACACTGAGGACTCTGATGTGAAAAAAAAGGGAAGCCGCAGACTCTGATGTGAAAAAGGGGACTGAGGACTCTAATGTGAAAAGGGGGGGCTAAGGACTCTGATGTGAAAGCGGGGGGCAAGGACTTTAAATATGAAAGGGGTGTGAGGATTCTAATGTGAGAGGGTGGGGGGGCTAAGAACTCTGATATTAAGGGGGCAAGGACTCTAATGTGAAAGGGGGGTGCTGAGGACGCTAATGTGAAAAGGGGGGGCTAAGGACTCTGATGTGAAAGCGGGGGGCAAGGACTTTAAATATAAAAGGGGTGTGAGGATTCTAATGCGAGAGGGTGGGGGGGCTAAGAACTCTGATATTAAGGGGGCAAGGACTCTAATGTGAAAGGGGGGTGCTGAGGACGCTAATGTGAATAGAGGGGGGCCTGAGGACTCTAATGTGAATAGAGGGCGGTCAGGGACTCCAATGTGAAAGGAGTGGGGGTTGATGACTCTGATGTGAAATAAGGTAGGGGCTAAGGACTCTGATGTGAAAGCGAAGCCAAGAACTCTAATGTGAAAGAGGGGCTCCAAGGTCTCTGATGTGAAGCGGGGGGCTGAGGACTCTGGTGTGAAATGGAGGGTACTGAGGGTTCTGATGTGATGGGGACCCCATCTTAGGCTGGGGTGCCTCAAGATTTTGTATATTTTCAAAGGGTCCCATGACTGAAAAAATATTGAGAAACACTGCCATGGAGCAGGACTACAGAACACCTCCCTCTATCATCTTGTCCACCGAATAGAGGGAAGGTGTTTTATAGCCCACTGAGAATGTAAACCCATCGATTTACCGGTTTCAGAAAACGGTTACATTCCCAGCATGCAGGGAGTGGTAACTCATAGGTGCTTGTGCTCCCAACCAAACTGTCAAACCATCCAATGTCTGGTGTCATTACTGATCACATGTGCAGCATCATGGCACTTGCAGATCTAACGGAATCCAAGATGGAAGCTTCCATGGCTGAAAAAGATAAGAAGGTTTAGTTTGGCTTAATTGTTGGTAGTGGAGCATAGAGCACAGGAAGTTATCAGCTCACAGTTTCTGACAGGATCAACAAGTATTTTTGCACTTCTTGGACGCCAATAAGAAAACCCTTTTCATGGTACATTTACCAGCCAAAAGGGAGCCAATAGTCCATGGTTGGGGTTTCCATTCACTGTAATAGCTGGTCGCTGTAGGATGGTGCGCCGGCAACCTTTCCCCGGGTCGTTATCGTTATTATTATTATTCTTCTTCATTTTCTGCTTTTTTAAAGCAACAAATTCCTCCAGAAACAGAACTGTTTTCTCTCAGCTCACTAATGAGCACAAAACGCAGAACATAACAGACTGGCATTTCATGTGTTTTTTTTTTTGTGTACCGTCATATTGCACGCAGCTCGCCTTTAACGTTTGCCAGATCTGAATCCCGGCAACTCCTTCCAATCTGGCAGCGACCATCTTTACAGATCCTGCATCTGTTACCAAGGTAACTGATGGGGGTGATGGTGGGCAGAGAGCCCTGTACACAAAATCCTGTGTGTGGAGGGGAGTCGGGAGCCTTGGCCATTGTGTTGTCCACGTTCAGTTCCTGGCAGGTGTGGATTTCGGTCGGAGGTGTATGAACAGCGAGGAAAAGCGTTGCCATTTTCCGTGAAGTAAACCTAAATGGGTGACTTCTTAATTTGCTAAAGCGCGGGGTATCGTAGACAGTCGCCATTTTTTTTTTCTCATAATCTTCTGTTGTCACTTGTTTTGCATCCTCACCTCTGTCGCCTGTCAGCCACTTCCTGTCTATATGCACTCACTCCTGTTTTGGCTGGACCAGCTTAAAGGAGTAGTTCATGTTCACCAAAGAACCTGCAGATAAGGGAACGTCTGTAGACAAAAACCAAACCGTGCAGCTTTCACCAAAGTTGTATTTTGCCCTAGCTATAAGTGTAGACCATTTAAGTACCTCATGAAGGCTCACTGGAATACTTCTAGCATGTTGCTAAGGACGTTGCTAAGAGAGACTTAGCTGATAGTGTTCACCTCCATGATCACAGGAGTGAGCTCTCAAACACTGAGCTTAGAGCTACTGTATCAGGGGAGAGAAACAGCATGTGAGGAGGATTGAATCAGAGAAAGAGCTCACTGCTGTGATGGTGGAGGTGAGCAGTGATGACTAGGCCTCACTTAGCAACATCCTGGGTGTATTCCAAAGTGAGGCCTAGTCATTACTGCTCACCTCCACCATCACAACAGTCAGCGCTTTGTACACACGATTGGATTGTTCGCCAACAAAAATGCGGACTTTTGTCCGAAGGGTGTGTGTCCAAACTTGTTTTGCATACACACAGCCACACAATTGTTGGCCAACAGATATGAACGTAGTGATGTACTACATTGTTTTTCAGCTCTTTAGCACCACCTTTTGGGCTCCTTCTGCTAATTTTGTGTTAGTAGAAGTTTGGTGAGTGTTGGTTCGCACTTTTCAGTTTGCGCTTTTCATTTTATGCTTTTCAGTTCATTTCTGAACGGCTGTTCGTCAACCAGACATGTTGTGGAATCGGAGGAGATAACATGTTATTTATTATTGGCCTTGGAGTTATTGCTTTGACATTATTTTTTTGGTTGAATAATAATGATTTGATTTGGTATATTTTCAATATTTTTGGATGCATAGAATGCACTTTTTGGTTGAGTTCTATTGGCAGATAGCATGTCTAATTTTATTTGTTTTCTTTTTTTAATGCACAATAAAAAAAATTGTGTAGAATAATACTTGGCTATGTGTTTTACTTCAAATGACAGTTTGGGAGTAGGCAGTTACATTTAAAAAAAAATACAATGTAAAATTAACAAGGGACACCAACATGGTTGTATCTTTGATCTTAAAAACTACGGGATAATGGTGCTGTGGTAACTTGCCAAAAAAAAATATATATAATAATATTATTCTTGATATCAATACAAAAAAAAAGCCTTTGAAAATCTGTTTGCAATAACTCCATCAATATCATCATTATTATCCTATTAAAGAAGAAGAGAATGTGCGCTACATTTCCAGATTTCATAATTTGCCGCGTCTCCATTACGAACGCTAGTTTACAAGACCGACCGCTTCTGGCTTGTCCTTGCTTCTAAGCATGCGTGTTTGTACTTTGGACATTTGTCCAACAGACTTGTGTACACACGCTCGGAAAATCCGACAATAGACATTTGTCCACGGAAAATCCGACAAAAATTGTCCGTTGGAGCGTACACAAGGTTGGATTTTCTGCCAATAGCCTGTCATCACACATTTTCCGTCGGAAAATCTGATCGTGTGTACGCAGCTTAACTGCAGAAGGCGTCAATGCAATGCTAACAACGCCCCAAACGCAGTGTGTTTGCCTGTATCAGTCAATGTATATATTTATCAGCACACCAAGGATCATCATAGTTACACAGTAGGTGAGGTCAAAAAAAGACACACGTCCATCAAGCCCAACCTATGTGTGTGATTATATGTCAGTATTACATTGTATATCCCTGTATGTTGCGGTCGTTCAGGTGATTATCTAATAGTTTCTTGAAACTATCGACGCCCCCCACTGAGACCACTGCTTGTGGAAGGGAATTCCACATGCTTGCCGCTCTTACAGTAAAGAACCCTCTACGTAGTTTAAGGTTAAACCTTTTTTCTTCTAATTTTGTCATCATCAAATGTCATCCGAAAATTTTATTGAAGAATGATTACATCACAAAGGACAAAGGGCAACGTTTAGGAACCACGCAGGACCCCTTCGTTAGACAGGATACAGAAGTACTGTGCAATCCGGTTGCAATGCGTTCCTTTAAAAGGCACTACTTTTAGTGGATTTCAGGCTGAAAAACGCACTGCATTAAAAATTGCGCAGGAATGCGAGTATGAGTCTATGTGATTCCTGGTGTGAACTGAATCTGAAAACGAGTGAGCACTCGTCGTGTCTCATGCCTCCATGATGCCGCCTTTTTCTGCTTTCCTCAAATCCTGAAGCTGCACCAACAAAATGGTTGCCGGGCTCCTGATTTATTAACCCCCAAACAATGCGTGTAAAAAAAGAAGAAAAGAAAAGAGGAATGCCGAGTGCGGTTATTAGAGCGAACTGCTATAAAAAGAAAATAGTTTGGCAGATTTCTCGGCAGCCCGTCTCATTATTGGATAAATTTAGTCTGGATTTTCATGGAGCTGTAGGCTAGAAATGGCAGGAGGCCGGGGGCTGAGGCGGGATGGTGGCGCTGTGAGGGGAAGACAAGCCAGTACACAGTGAAGGGCTCCGAAAATGTATAAAAATTTGTGTACAATAGCTGAAAGAAGGATGTTTGGGGTCTTAAGATGTGACCCATTGTTTCCTGTTGCCTCCTCAACAATCCCTATCCCTCATAACACAGCTGCTTTCCCATAACCCCCTGACATATAACCTTTTATTTGTAGGTCGGATTTATAGACCTTTTTTTTTTTTTTCACAAAAACAGCCAAACAAAATGTAAAAAAATCCTTGTTTTCCTTTTATTTAAGATGGATTTGAATATATTGGGGCTCATTCACACTATTGGCAGTGATCTGCACTCATCAACGCAAGGTCATGTTTTCTACGGGCCCTGTTCACATCACAATGGTGGGTTGTGGTGTATTGCGTATAAATGTTTCTCCCCAGAGCACGTCGCAATGAGCTGTGATAGATAGATTTCGATGAAGTGTCATTTTACTTCAGGAACTACTTAAGGACCGAGCCTTAAAAACATATTAAAAACATATTTATTTTGCTAGAAAATTACTTAGAACCCCCAAACATTATACATTTTTTCTTCTAACACCCTAGAGAATAAAATGGCGGTCATTGCATTACTTTGTCACACCGTGCTTGAGCAGCGGCCTTACAAGTGCACTTTTTTTGTAAAAAAATAAGACCACAGTAAAGTTAGCCCAATTTTTTTAATATATTGTGAAAGATAATGTTACGCCGAGTAAATTGATACCCAACATGTTACGCTTCAGAATTGCGCCCGCTCGTGGAATGGCGACAAACTTTTACCCTTAAAAATCTCCATAGGCGGTGTTTAAAAAAAATCCAGGGGTTGCATGTTTTGAGTTGCAGAGGAGGTCTAGGGCTAGAATTATTGCTCTCGCTCTACCGAACGCGCCGATATCTCACATGTGTGGTTTGAACACCATTTCCGTACACAGGCGCTACTCACATATGCGTTCGCTTCTGCACACAAGCTTGTTGGCAGGGGGCACCTTTCAATTTTTTTTATTTATTTTACCTTTTATTTTTTATTTTTACACTGTTCTTTAAAAAAAATGTAAGTATCCCTTGTAATAGAATAAAAGCATGACAGGACTTCTTAAATATGAGATCCTGGCTCAAAAAGACCTCAGCCCTCATATTTACATTAAAATGCAATAAAAAGAAAAAACGTTGCTTCCGCCCTACATTGATATGGAGACGGGTGGGGGTCATCTTCCTCTCACTCGTCTCCATGTCACTAGGGATGAGCTCAGGCGTGTTTGCATACTCCACGTGCAGAGCCTGCCAGGAAGTCGGTGCAGCGCTGCGCTAATCACAGGCAGTGAGACATTGCCCGATCTCTGCAGCCGCACATCGGCGCAATGTCTCACTGCCTGTGATTAGCGCAGCGCTGCACCAACTTCCTGGCGGGCTTTGCGCATGTTCCATGCAAACGCGCCAGAGCTCATCCCTACATGTCACACAAGAGAGAAGATCTGATTGCCTCCGCCGCTGCCGACAGCTCTGGTAATCATGCCCTTGCTATAGCCATTTATGTACCTCATGAAGCCTGACTAAAATAATTCCAGGATGAGGCCTAGTCATTACTGCTCACCTCCTCCATCACAGCAGTGAGCTTTTTCTGTGATTCATACCCCCTCACATTCACTTTCTCTCCTCTAATGCAGTAGCTTTGAGCTAGGCGTTTGAGAAATTACTCCTGTACTGGAGAAAGTGAGCAATAATGACTCAGCCTCACCCCTTTCACACCAGGGCGTTTTGCAGGCGCTATAGCGTTAGAAATAGCGCCTGCAATCCGCCCTAAAGAAGCTGCACCATTGTATGTAGTGTGAAAGCCCAGAGGGCTTTCACACTACAGCGGTGCGCTGACAGGACGTCAGAAAAAAGTCCTGCCAGCAGCTTCTTTGGAGCGGTGAAGGAGCGTGTGTTTACCGCTCCTCCACCGCTGCTCCCCATTGAAATCAATGGGGCAGCGCTGTAATGCCGCCAGCAAAACGCCGCTATTACGGCGTATTGCCGGTGGTTTTAACCCTTTCGCGGCCGCTAGTCGGGGGTAAAAGCGCCCCGCTAGCGGCCGAAATGCGCCGCAGATCCTAAAAATGGCGGCGTTTTACCGCCGACGCAAAGGGCGGTGTGGTGTGAAAGGGGACTTACTGTAGCAACATCCTGGGAGTTTTCCAGTCAGGCTTCAGGACATACAACTATAGCAAGGGCATTATTCAACTTTTGTCAATGCTGCACAGTTTGTTTTTATCTACAGACACCTCTTATCTGCATAGGCAGTTTAAAAAAAAAAAAAAGGTGAACTAACCCTCTAACTACCATATTTATCGGCATATAACACGCACCCCAAGTTTAGGAGGGATTTTTAAGAAAAAAAACTTTTAGGAGGGAAGTTTAAGGAGAAAAAAAACGTACATTTAAATGCCCATCAATGCCGTCCTATGATGGACATAACACAGGTCCAATGACAGGACTGGGTGTGACTGTGAGCGGAGCCTTGAAGAGCCGAGTACACTTGGCTATGTGTATCTCGGCGGCGATCGCTCTGCTCACAGTCAGCGGAGATCAGCGTATAACACGCACCCACGATTTCCCACTGATTTTAAGGGGAAAAAAGTGCGTGTTATATGCCGATAAATACGTTACTTGGTTTCCGCCCTATAGCACTTTTACTGCTACAGGGCGGCAGCTGTGCATATGTATACCGTGTTTCCCCGAAAAATAAGACCTAGCGTTATTTTCCAGGAGAGCTGCAATATAAGCCCTACCCTGAAAATAAGCCCTAGTTTAAAATGCTTGTAAAATCCTATAATCCACTCTATTACAGTAGTATATAATATACAATGTGTATGTTTATGTAATATAAATGCGGGGAAGAGAGCTCCGGCGGAGATCGGCGCTATAAACGAAGGTATTTGGCACAATTATATTACAGAAACACACACATTGTACATTATATACTACTGTAATAGACTGGATTATAGGATTTTACAAGCTCAAGCTTTATCTCAGTTCACACTGGGGATTTCTGTCAGGCAGAGAGAGAGAGAGGGGGAGAGAAGACAGCACATTACATGGTAAGACCTACCCCGAAAATAAGCCCTATTGTGTCTTTTGTTGCCAAAATTAATATAAGACCCAGGCTTATTTTCGGGGGAAACACGGTATATATACGTGATTCTGCATTTCCGCCTGCAGGGGGCACACAATCAACGGGGGGGGGTCCCTGGGACTCTATGTTCTCCAGCACCTGACGATCGCTGGTAACCAACACAGAACAGAAGTCAGATCCCGGTTCTGACAGGAGGAAAGGGATGGATCCTGCATCTCTGCAAAGCAGGGATTTGAATCCATGTCCTTCCCTAGTAAAAGCAGCACATATAGTAAACAGAAACACTGGCTAGGCACACATTTTAACGCATTGATCGCCCTAGATGTTAACCCCTTCCCTGCCAGTGTCAGTACAGTAACAGTGCTTATTTTTTAACACTGATCACAGTATTAGTGTCACTGCTTCCCAAAAAGTGTTTGAATGTCCACCGCAATATGACAGTCTCGCTATAAGTCGCTGATCACCGCCACTATTAGTTTAAGAATGAATAAATTCTATAAATATATACCATAGTTTGTAGACTCTATAACATTCACGTAAACCAATAAATACACACTTATTGGGATTTTTTTTTACCAAAAAACGTAGCAGAATCCATTAATGAAGAAGTTTTTTTTTTTTTATTGTATTGGATATTTTTTATAGCAGAAAGTAAAAAATATTGTGTTTTTTTTTTTTTTTTTTTTTTTAAATTGTCGGTATTTTTTTGTTTATCACACAAAACATAAAAACCGCAATGGTGATGAAATACCGCCAAAGAAAAGCTCTATTTGTGCGCAAAAAAAAAGACATACTTTTTTTGGGGTGCAGCGTTCCATGATAACGCAGTGCCGTAGCGCAAAAGATGGCCAGGTCATGAAGGGGGGTAAATTATTCCAGAGGTGAAGTGGTTACGGTAGATCTATGGACAAAAACTGACATTCACTAGTCCATAAAGATTGATGTAAATAAAGTCAGATTGAAAAACATGTCTCTTTTCAGTACATGTCTTACAGGCCTGCTTCCTCTAGTTAGGTGACAACACAGAGGTGACAACACAGCTTCCTCTCTATCCAAATTGCCGCTTTGTCATCCTTTTCTTTTGCTTTTTACAACCGCCAGTGAAGTCCATATCTATTCAGCACTCTTCAGTAAATGTCATTTTTAAAAGCATTTAGAGCTTGTTCACACCAGAGGCTATACGGGAAGTCGCCTGAAATTACGCGTTTTACCACATCGCACAAAAACATGCTGCCTTTTACAAATACGCACACATGCCGTTAATCCTTCATGGCACCTCCGTGCATCTGACAAGCACATGTACATTCGTGGCCGTCAGAATGCATGGTACCACAGTAGCATGTGGATTGGTGTGGCACGCTTTTAAAACGAATGCATGCAGTACATTTTTCGCGTGTCTACATGCGTTTGGCAGCTTATTAAAACGAATGGACAAAACGCACTCCTGATCTGTTCTGGATGTGTTTCTGCATTTGCGGTTTTAACACGTTTGTCACGCGTTTTTTTGCTGTGCTTCCGTATACATTTCAGAAGCTTTTGTTTCTTCTTTTTTCCTGTTCTTTCTTCACTGTACTGGGATTCTGAATGTTTTTGATGCGTTCCAGTGCATCTTTGATGTGTTTTACCACATTCCAGTACAGCCCGGTGCAGAAAAAAATGCAGCATGTTTTACTTATTTTTCTGGAAAAAAATGGAGAAACACCCCTACAATGGGACTATGAGCACTACCACAAGTGAAAAAAATTTATTTATAAATATAGAACATTTTATTCAAAAGAGAATTGTGGTACATATCGTGAAAGATGTTTACATATAGTATTTATGTATATATTTACATATAGTGTTTGTACATAAATATGCATAAATGTGGATATAAAAAAACCGTCAATGTGAAATCCTAAAGTTTCCCTAAACCGACGCGTTTCAGAAATTCTTTCCTTCATCAGGGCTCACACAGTGAAATTTAAATCTGGAGAATTACAGAATACAAAATGATTGATTAACATCATCACTACCAAACTATACCTAGAATATTGCCACAGATTAAATACACTTACATTATATTCATTGACACTGCACATAAGTATCCACATAATTAAAAAAGGGATTGTGTAACTCCACACCTGGCTCCTCGCACGCACCATCCAATGGTCAACCATAAATCACCATGCCTGGCTAGAGAATCCCAAATGCTTATTTGTCTGGAACTGGAACGCCCTGGAACTGATTGCACTAGTGTGAGCTATGGCATTGGAAACCATATAACTTACTTTCCATGCGTTTTTGATGCATGTAAAAAACGCAGTGGACAGCATGTGGTGTGAACTGGCCCATGAGTTTCAGGGCTTTTTGTTTTTCTGTATCCAAAACGCCTAGAAAAGAAGGTTACATGATTTTCTATGCAACACACCAGTGCTTCCAGTTCCAGAAAAAAAAGAACATGCTGCATTTTTCCAGCACAGCACAACTGTCCTAGAACCCAGTAAAATGCATCAAAAACGCACCAGAACACGCATCAAAAATGCACTGGACGCCAGTGCAGTGGGGGGGGGGGGGGGAAATCATCCGGAAGCGCATCATAAAAGCACTGAAACGCATCAAAAATGTGCATTCAGAAACTCACCTGGAACTAATCTGGAGGACGCCTCCATGGGAAGTTCAAAGTAAGTGACTTTTGCCGCGTACACACAATCGGAATTCTCGTCGGAAAAGCCTTCGATGGCTTTTCCGATGCAATTCCACTCAAGCCTGTGCTGCCTACACACGGTCACACCAAATTTGGACCGCCAAGAACGCGGTGATGTACAACACTACAACAAGCCGAGAAAATTATGTTCAATGCTTCCAAGCATGCGTCAAATTGTTTCCGAGCATGCGTAGGAATTTTTTGCGTCGGGATTGCCACAGACGATCGGAATTTCCGATCAAAACTTTTTCCGTTGGAAAAATAGAGAACCTGCTCTCTGACTTTTTTTGCTGGCCTAAATTCCACCAGCAAAAGTCCGATGGAGCATACACACGGTCGCATTTTCCACTGAAAAGCTCTCATCTGTCTTTTGCTGGCCAAATTTCCAATCAGAGTGTGAAACGCCTTAACACATCTCCTTGGATCTGGTGCTGTGATGTATTGTTTGTTTTTGCTTCAATAAAGATTTTCAGTTACTGTGTGCAGATCACATGCAAAATCAGCCATACAGATTGTGTGGCTGAATTTGCATCGCATTTGCACCAAACTGGTGCAAGACCCTTTTTTTGGTCCATCCTGGAATCGGATTGAATGAGTATTCACACCTATGCGATCCGATTCCTGCACAATTTGGCACTGCGATCTGCGAACTCATCTGGGGGTGTCATTAACTTTGCATTGACACTCGCAGTGGTTCGCAGATGTCGGTGTGAACCGCCGGCAGGTGACACTGGAATGGCGATGGTTCCCGCATTGGCATATAGGCAGACCGGGACTCAAGCAAAGAGTCGGGTGAAAATATCAAGCAGTGAAATCCCTTGACCACCAGGACGTTTATAATCGTACTTTGGTAGACATGAGGTTAAAAAAAGTGAATGTTTTCAACCGAGTTGATGACGACTTTTAGGATACGTGATGGTAAACGGCGATGAGTAATCTGCTGCTGGAGCCCCCACACTTCCAATGAAGTATAGGAGGAAGAACTTCTGTTTTGGCAGGCTCAGGATAGGTACCGGAAATATATAGCCGTTGGCTTCATTACACTGCAGGAATTGAGATCATATCTTGTCTTCCAAGGTTCTGTACATCCAGATCCTGCTTGGAATGTGGCCGGGTGGCTTTTGCCGGGTAATGATTTATACAAAGCAAGAAACAGAGCAATGTGTGAAGAGGCTTCATGCCTGACATGGAGAAGGCGCGGATTATAGTTGCGTCATGTAAGGAAACAAAAGAATTGGGGAGCGGTCAATGTTTGCGGGTGAAATTTTAGGATTACGTGTAAGATTATCTTGGCACCTCCAAAAAAAATAAAATAATTTGATATATACTTAGTGTTGTTTTGGCCGCGATTTTTATTTTATTTTATAAGTCAGCAGCCACAAACACTGTAGCTACTGACTTTTAATAAGGACATTTACCTGTCCAGCGAGCCCGCGATGTCATACGCACGAGGCCGATCCATCCATCGGATCGGCTGCCGGCGCCGCCATCTTAACGAAGGGAAGCAGGCAGTGGAACCTTGCGGCTTCACTGCCCGTTTCCTACTGCGCATGCGCGAGTCACGCGGCGCTTTGTGAATGGCCCTGTTGTTTTCTGGGACACACACATGTCCCAGAAGGCCGCTCTCCGAAGAGGAGGAAGCGAAGCGGAATAGGAAGAGGCAGATTAGGAAGACTGCCTAGCAACAGCGGTTTCAGGTAAGTTTTTTTTTTTTTTTTTTTTTTTTTAAAGAATATTAATGCAATTTTTTATTTTAGGGTGATCCTCCACTTTAATGTTGAACTAAACAAATTTAAAAGATCAAAATGAATAGCCTATTAAATTAAAAGATAATTGCCTTAAATCGGGGGTCAGCAACCTGTAGATCGCGGCCAGGTGACTAGCAGATTGCGGTCTGGGCTTGCTGACCCGACATACCAGAGCATCACATCAAACAGAGAGCAGTGCAGAGGGACTACCTGGAAGGTTGGAGCTGACGTTGTAGTAGACTGCTATTAGACCCCTTTCACACTGACAGTGCCCGCTGTTTGCGCTAAAGCGCCGATCGTTTTAGCAGCGCTGTTTAACCACTTCAGCCCCGGAAGATTTGGCTGCTCAATGACCAGGCCATTTTTTGCGATACGGCACCACGCCTCTTTAACTGACAATTGAGCGGTCTTGCAACGCTATACCCAAACAAATTTTTTTTCGACAAATAGCGTTTTCTTTTGGTGGTATTTGATCACCTCTGCGGTTTTTCTTTTTTGCGCTATAAACAAAAGAAGACCGACAATTGAAAAAACAATATCTTTTACTTTTTGCTATAATAAATATCCCAAATTTAAAAAAAAAAATGTTTTCCTCGGTTTAGGCCAATATGTATTCTTCTACATATTTTTGGTAAAACAAAATCACAATAAGAGTATATTGATTGGTTTGCGCAAAAGTTATAGCGTCTACAAAATATGGGATAGATTTATAGCATTTTTATTTTTTTTACTAGTAATTGCAGTGATCAGCGATTTTTTTTTTTTTTTTTTTTTTTTTTTTTTATCGGGACTGCGATATTGTGGCAGACACATCGGACACTTTTGACACGTTTTTGGGACCAGTGACAATTATACAGCAATCAGTGCTATAAAAATGCACTGATTACTGTATAAATGTCACTGGCAGGGAAGGGGTTAACACTAGGGGGCGATCAAGGGGTTAACTGTATTCCCTCACTGTGTTCTAACTGTGGGGGAGATGGGACTGACTAGGAGAGGAGAGAGATCGGTGTTCATACTTAGTATGAACACACGTTCTCTCTCCTCTCCCCTGAGAGAACCCGGGATCTGTGTGCTTACACTCTCACAGATCCCAATTCTCGCTCTGTCACGAGCGATTGCAGGGGCCCGGCGGTCATCGCACCTGCCAGGCACTCGCATCTGTGGTGAGTGCACGGCCCCTACTGGTCAAAAGGTGAAGCGACGTAAGGTAACAGCTTTCTGCTCAGGGCAGCCAACCAGTTGTACTGTGGCGGCTGGTCGGGAAGGGGTTAAGTGGCTCTTTTGCGTTGCTTTTCGGCCGCTAGCGGGGCACTTTTACCCAAAGAGAAGGGGTTAAAAACTCCCGCTTTCCATTGCTTTCAAAGCGCTTTAGAAAGGATGAGAGTGGGTTTACATCCACTTTAAAACTACTGCCATAGTGGTAATCTATAAGGATATACATGCCGCCTGCATGTATCCTTACCTGTCAAATGTCTCCCCTCTGTCTGAGACTGCAGATTCTGTGGGTAGGTCTCTTGTCTTGTCTCCTCCTATCAGCATGCTTCTTGTCAGCACATTGGCTCCTTGTGCTGCTTCTTCCTCTCACATTTCAACCATGCTGTATAGGGCCTGCAAACCGCTAATGCCAGGTTAAATATAAAAACCTACACTGCTTGCAATAAAAAAAAATATATTGAATGATAAATATGAATGATTACAGGGCTACATTCATTTGTGTTTTTATATCTGCCCAGAGCTCAGCTTTAAATCCTAACCCCAGTGTGCTTTGTGTAGTGCTATGCAAACATTAGATTTTTGGATAGAGTGGAGAAAAATTAGAACCTCTGTCATGTATTTATTGCTGTCTGTGTCCCTATTGGGGTGATTTTTCCCTACTTCCTTTCAGATCATGAAGTGATGGGAGGTTTCCTCAAGAAAGACACAGAGAGAAGAAAAGTGTTTTGGTTTAGGCCCCTTTCACACCTGTGCAACTTATCCTGCGACTAGGGACTGCAAAGTCACGTGACAAGTCTTTTTCCATGATTTCCAATGAGTGCCGTTCATATCTGTGCGACTTCAAAGTAGTCCCTGCACTACTTTGGTCCGACTTTGATGCAACTTGAGGTCCATAGACCTCCAAGATTACACAGGCATTGCTTTGAGTCACTGCAAAAATTGCGGCAAAGTCGCACGACTTTCAGGTCGCACAAGTGTGAAAGGGGCCTAAGTGGAACTTCTGACCGTGTTTTTGTATTCCTGTTTGTGCTTTCCTGCCCAGGTAACGATGATTCATACTAGCCTAATATGCCATTATCTTGCAGGGTTTTTTTTGTTGTTTTTGCGTCCCCAGGGTTGACTACTGCTTTAAAATAATTGTAAAGTTTCTGAGTTTAACAAACATGTTATACCGGTAATGGGGAACCTTGGCACCCCAGATGTTTTGGAACTACATTTACCATGATGCTTATGTACTCTGCAGTGTAGCTGAGCATCATGGGAAATTAAGTTTCAAAACATCTGGGGTGCCAAAGTTTGCCATCACTATGTTATGCTTACCTGCGCTGTGCAGTGATTTTGCAGAACAGCCCAGATCCTCCTCTTTTCAGGTCCCTCTTTGGAGCTCCTGACCCTGCCCTCCTGTTGAGTGCCCCCCACAGCAAGCACTTGAGCCGCAGCTCCTTGTGTCCATTCAAGCAGGAAGCCCCGGTTCGGCCCCGCTCCCTCTCTCTACTGATTGGCTAATTGACCTTGATTGACAGCAGTAGGAGCCAATGGTGGTGCTGCTGTGTTTCAGCCACTCAGGAGGGAGAGTCCTGGATGGACAAGGCACTCGTGGACAACACTGGATATAGAGATGGGGCTCAGGTGAGTATTATGGGGTGTTGGGGTGGCTGCTGCACACAGGTTTTTTTTTTTTTTTTTTTATCTTAATGGATCCAATGCATTAAGAAAAAAACCTTCTTGCTTTACATCCACTTTAAATCCAAGGAGGTGCATGACATCTCCTGGACTTGTCTCTGTTATTTACATCTGAGGGTTTTATTGCACTCTCAAAAGACAGCTATCACTGTATTTCCAGGAGCCCCACGCTGATGCTTCAGGTCTAAGCATCTTCCAACATTGGGGTCGGAGCAGCTGCTATGCCTGCCCCTCCCCTCCTCCTGCCAAATCACAGAAGCCTTTGTATTATGTGAAAAATACAAAGGCTTCTTTGAATGGGCAGTAGAGGGGAGGGGTAGGCATAGTTGCTCTGTGTGTCTCTCTCACAGCCCTGAATGTCAGTGTATGCTCTGACAGAGTCATAAAAAGATGTACTGCACCTTCTTGGACTTAACTCATAGTATGTCTGCACTTTTTACAAAGTGGCTAAATTCCCGGAATTCAGCTTTAAATCTTTCCTGAATAAATAAAGTCCGGAATAAACGGAAGGTCCATTTCACTGCCAGAGCTTCTGCAATCTTTTGCCGTTACTGGAAAATAAAGTATTTTATTCCGTGACTATGGCGTGATCAATTTTGTCATGGAGGTTTGTTCTCAGTATGTATCAATATGAAGTACTTAGTTTTAAGTGTGTGATAAAGGACATAGCTGACTAAAAATGCTCTGCACTCCCGCTAACCCCTTCTTATCACCTTTTTCCCTTTTGCAGTCGCTGGCCTCAAGTGTGGAGACAGATATAGGATCCGTCTGTGAAACTGACAGAGCGCCAAGGCACAAAAAGAAGGAGTGAGTATGGAGATGAGTTCTCTATTGCTCCCCATGTGGGCGGTTTGTCTATTTATGGATTTCTAACCACACCATTGGGCCTCATTTTAATGGGCTTTGAGAGGAAACATTTGATGAAATCCCTATAAAAAATGTTTATGAGGGTTGTATGATGCTTCATTACCCAGTACCCACATCCCAAACTGTTCAATGAGGAATGACACTATAATAATAATAATTATTTTATGGGACATTAACGATACCAAATCAATCCAAAACTGTATTTATTATTTTATTTCAGGATGTACACTATATTACCAAAAGTATTATGACGCCTGCCTTTACACATACATGAACTTTAATGGCATCTCGGTCTGAAGGGTTCAATATTGAGTTGGACCATCCTTTACAGCTAGGACAGCTTCAACTCTTCTGGGAAGGCCGTCCACAAGGTTTATAGTGTGTCTATGGGAATGTTTGACCATTCTTCCAGAAGCACAGTTGTGAGGTCAGACACTGATGTTGCACAAGAAGGCCTGGCTCGCAGTGTCCGCTCTAATTCATCCCAGAGGTGTTCTATCAGATTGAGGTTCAGGCCAGTCAAGTTCCTCCACCCCCAAACTCGCTCATCCATGTCCTTATGGACCTTGCTATGTGCACTGGTGTGCAGTCATGTTGGAACAGGAAGGGGCCATTCCTAAACTGTTCCCACAAAGTTTGGAGTATGAAATTGTCCAAAATGACTTGGTATGCTGATACCTTAAGAGTTACCTTCATTAGAACTTGGGGACCAAGCCCAATCTCTGAAAAAAAAAAACACCATAATCCCCCCTTCACTATATGATTTGGACCAGTGTACAGAGCAGGAACAGGATAATGTCTAGCAGTATCTGGCAGCAAACCAAACACTGGAGTTAGGGGGAAATGTAGAGGCGTAACTAAAAACACTCCCAGCAGCTGGGAGACACCTGCTGGTGGACTCCGGAGCTACAACCTTTTCCTCTGGGAAGTGCCACCAGCAGGTGATCCAGGTTCAGACAACCCTGACTGCCACCCTTAATCCAACCCAGCACCTCCTTGGGGTTGTACGCATACCACAATGCTTTGCTTTGGGGCTGCAGCAAAAATGATTCCCCCTGTCGTATTTGAAAGGCAGTACCATCGTCAAACATGACCCATTGAAGTGGTTGCAGTGTGGTGGTGCAGACTTGCAGGGTTAAAACAGAACCAGGTGGCATATCACCTCTTAGCCACTTGCCAAATGTCCTCTTAAAGGCAAGCCACCGCAGAACCCTTTTTAGTAGGGCGGCAAGGGCTGCCACAAGTGTAAAGGAACCCAAAGGTCCCCAGGTCCTTATCAAACCAAAAGTTGTGTACAAGGCCAGGTGGTGTAGCCTTGAAGAACCAATACACACTTTGTATCCAGAAAAGGGCAGGCACCTCACTAAAAGTCTTTTCTATGGTCCCAAGTGCATCAATCCCTGTTTCCAATGTGGTGGACAAGTGTTTTTTTTTTTTTTTAACGTGTACTTGAGGAATAGATATTACAATTTTAACAGTTCAATTTTGGGTTGATTTGGAACTGGTAAAGGCCCATTTAATAGTGATAATAGTGTCATTCCTTACATTTGGTGGTTTTCTAGTTTTAAGAACACTTACCAACACCGGCTCCTATATTATCATTTTGGCAAATGATTTAGTACACATCAGTACATAGTAGGTGTTACTTGCACCATTATACAGACATTGTTGGTTACCATCACTTTATAATTGTCCCAAAAGGCTTCTATTGCAAGTGCATGTGAATGCCTGCCAAGTGAGAATATAGGTTCCATAAACTATCGGTGGCGCACCATTAACAACATGACTGCTGAATTTACTACCCCCTTCATGACCAGGCAATTTTTTGCGATACGGCACTGCGTTATTTTAACTGACAATTGCACGGTCATGTAACGCTGTACCCAAATAAAATTTATATTATTTTTTCCCCACAAATAGTGCTTTCTTTTGGTGGTATTTGATCATCCCAGTTTTTCTTTTTTTGCACCATAAACAAAAAAAGACCCACAATTTTAAAAAAAACTATATTTTTTACTTTATGCTATAAAATATATCCAATTAAAAAAACAGAAAAAAATTTAATTTCTTCATAAATTTAGACCAATATGTATTCTTCTACATGTTTTTGTTAAAAAAAATCCCAATAAGCTTATATTGGTTGGTTTGCACAAAAGTTATAGCGTCTATAAACTATGGTATAAATATATATTTATTTAGATTTTTTTTTTTTATACCAGTCATTGCCGCGATCAGCGACTTATAGCGGGACTGCGTTATTGCGGCGAACAATCGGTCACTAACTGACACTTTGTGGGGACCAATGTTAGACCAATATGTATTCTGCTACATGTTTTTGGTAGAAAAAAAAATCCCAATAAGCATATATTGATTGGTTTGCACAAAAGTTATATTGTCTACAAATTATGACATAAATATATATTTAGATATTTTTTTTAATACCAGTAATTGCCGCGATCAGCGACTTATACCGGGACTGCGTTATTGCGGCGAACAATCGGGCACTAACTGACACTTTGTGGGGACCAATGTTAGACCAATATGCATTCTGCTACATGTTTTTGGTAATAAAAATCCCAATAAACATATATTGATTGGTTTGCACAAAAGTTATATCGTCTACAAATTATGACATAAATATATATGGGGCGAACAATCGGGCATTAATTGACACTTTTGACACTTTATGGGGACCAGTGATACCAATACAGTGATCAGTGCTACAAATATGCACTGATACTGTACTAATAACAATGGCTGGGAAGGGGTTAAACATCCAGGATGATCAAAGGGTTAATTGTGTGCCTAACCAGTGTTTATGTGTACTGTGTTGGGTGCTTTTACTAAGGGAATTGATGGATTTTTTTTCCCAAAATGAAGCTCTGCTTTGTTTACAGAGGCAGAGGCTTGTTCTGTGTTTCTGCCCAATGATCGGCAGATGCCAGCGGACATCCAGTGCCCGGCATCTGAAGATCAGCTTTTGCTGTAAATTATCACACCAGAAGTGGCCCACTGGCGGCGCATGCCCCCCTAGGCAGGAGTGCAAAATCACGTGTGAACGCGATTCTGCGCAGGGGGGGCCGCCCTGCAATATATCTGCTATGGCCCGGTCCAGAACTGGATAAAATAAATCAGGTACAGTAGCATAATTTATACTGGTGTGCCAAATAAACAATGAATCACAATGCATGCCCCTATGAAATGCAACATATCAGAAATTGGAGAATCCCCATTTGCGATATATCTTAGGAAGGTTGCAACTTATGTTCTATGTAGTTGAAAATATTGTATATATTTTTCTAACTATGTTCCATGATAGTTTATCAGGCCCGGGGTATTTGACAAGCGTTTGCAGAGTAATCTGTAAAAGGTCTTTGGGCTTTTTAATTCCCCAGAGACTTCTTTGTGCTGAACAGTGTTTGCAGTGCTGTCTCCAAAGCTTCATGAACACTTGCAAGACGTATCAACATTGCCAGTGTTCTGAGAAGTGTTATGCAAGGTTGGAATTGTTAACACAAATTTAAACGAGTCCTTTCAGTCACTGCCCGTCATAGGAGTTCATTATCTGATGCCCAATCATACACAATAGGGCCATTTTAGGGGGGAGCTAATAAACCTGGTAGAATGTTTTTGGATTGTTGGAGTGACGTGGATCATCCAAAGGGGATGTTGACAGTGTCGGCACCAATGCTATACCTGAATAAAAGTGCTAATGAGTCATTTTCTATACTCATGTTATTATTATTATATAGAATTTATAGCGCCCCAACAGTTTGGGCAATGCTTTACAAAATAAAGGGAGACAGTAAAGTTACAATACAATTCAAATAAAAGAGGTTTAGGGCAGGTCCTCTTTTTGAGAACTTACAATCTAAAAGGGAGAGGCAGGTGACAACATTTATTAACTAACTGTGAGGCTATGAGTTGATGGAGAAAATAAAATTTAAATTGTTAGATGGCGGTGGGTAAGCCTCCCTAAATGATGCGCTTTCAAGGAGCGTCTGAAGATGGACAGAGTAAGAGATAACCAAACAGATTGGGTTAAAGAGTTCCAGAGGATGGGAAAGGCTCTGGAGAAGTCCTGGCGGTGAGCAAGTCAGGAGGTGACAAGGCATAGCAGAAGGGTCTTGGAGGAGAGAAGAGACCAGGGTAGGAGATAGCTAAACAGATTTAGGTAGGGAGTACCATAGGTTGGAAGTCGTGGAAGCAAGCATGGGAGGGGACAATTAGGTGGTTAGATAGCAGGAGGTCTTGGGGGGAGAAAAGAGGACAGGGCGATATTTAAAATTTTCAGGAATTGCCTAAAGCTGGACAGAGCAAGGACTAGCCATAGAGATAGGGTAAGGAGTTCTAGTGAGTAGGGGGACTCTGGAGAAGTCCTGGAGCAAAGCATGGGAGGAGGTGACAAGGGTCCTAGGGAGCAGGAAGTAATGGGAAGAGAGAAGAGGACAGTTAGGTTGATATTTCTAGTTTTCATGGATTGTCTAAAGCTAGACAGGGTAGGAGATAACTGGACAGATTGGGGTAGGGAGTACCAGAGGGTGGAAAGACTCTCTATAGACGTCCTGGAGGCAAGCATGGAAGGAGGTGATGAGGTGGTCAGATAGCAGGAGGTCTTGGTAAGAGAGAAGAGGACAGTTGGGGTGATATTTTGAGTTTTCAGGGATTGTCTAAAGCTGGATAGAGTAGGAGATAGCCAAACAGTTTGGTGTAGGGAGTCCCAGTAGATGAGAGAGGATCTGGAGAACTCCTGAAGACAAGCATCGGAAGAAGTGACAAGGGGCCTAGAGAGTAGGAAGTCATGGGAAGTGAGAAGAGAAAAGTCAGGGTGATAATTTGAGTTTTCAGGGATTGTCTGAAGCTGGCTAGAGTAGGAGATAGCCCAACAGTTTGGCGTAGGGAGTCCCAGTAGATGAGAGAGGATCCTGAGAAGTCCTGGAAGCAAGCATCGGAGGAGGTGACAAGTGACTATAGAGACCAGGACGTCTTGGGAAGTGAGAAGAGGTATTGGGAGAACAGAAGAGGATGGTTAGGGTGATATTTCGAAATTTCAGGGATTGGCTAAAGGTAGTAGGAGATAGCCAGACAGATTGGAGTAGGGAGCTCCAGAGTATCAGAGAGACTAATGAAGACCTAGATATGAGCATCAGGGGAGGCGATGAGGGAGATGGAGAGCAGGAGGTCTTGGGAAGAATAAAGCAGACAGGGTGATATTTTGAGATAAGGTTAGTGATGTAGCTGGGGGGAGAGCTGTGAATGGTTTTATGTTGTTAGTATTTTGATTTTATTTATTGGGCGAGTGGAAGCCAGTGGAGGGATTGGCATAGAGGGGCGGTGGACACTGACCAGTTGGTATGGTGGATGCATCTGGCAGCAGCATTTGTGATAGACTGAAGCTTGGATAGCCTGTGTAAACTAGGACTAGGAGGGAGTTGCAACAGTCAAAGTAAAAGATAACAAAGGAGTGAATAAGTATCTGGGTGGTGTCTTTGGTTAGGAATGGGGTTATTTTGGAACTGTTATGGAGGTGAAGGAGGCACCTTCATAACTATATATGTATATAAATGTGTATATATGTTATATGACTTTGATTTTCTCTATCGCAGACAGAAGCACAAAAGAAGCCATTTGTCTCTGTTCCGGCTGTGGCCATCTCATTCATCTCATATTACACGGTAATACCTTGTATAATTTATATGTATATTTTGTGCATCGTGTCTCATTGTATTTTCAGAAAGCATTCATTTCTATCGTTGAAGCTTACCGGGAAGTCATTGAAATGTGAGTTCAGCTTTTTGACGTATGTAGCCCTCCACATTTTCATGATTATAATTCATACCCAGATTAGTGGCCAATCCCTCTAGTGGCTGTATGTATATCATGCAGTGCAGTCGGGATATGTGATGGTCATTTAGGGCCTTTTAGTTCTAAGTGTATCTTAGAAGGGCAGTAAAGCATTGCCATTGTGCAGTACTACTAAGTGCCTGCCCATTTAATGAGCAAATGTGTCTCTTCCCAATGTATTTATTATTTTTAGTTGTTTTTTAACCACTTCCCCCCCGGTTGACATCATATAACATCGGGGACTTGAAGTGGAGATATCTGGATGACGCCTGCAGCTACAGGCATCATCCAGTTTTTTTTTGTTTGTTTTTTTCAACCGACGATTTTCTGTAATGTAAAAGCCATCATAGCAGCTGTTTAGCCACCTGATGGCTTTTACAGGCGGTGGGAAGGGCTGTCCCCCTCATCCTGCCGCCCTCTGGTGTTTTTCTGCAGGCGGCAGTTTACCATAGAGCTGGCCAGGGACCAGATGGTCCCTGGCCAGCTCTATGACCCTCGAAGGCCAGAAGCGACATCATGGCGTCACTTCCACCACCAGCAGATGTAAACGCTGACCACCTTTTTTTTTTTTTTTCTTTTTTTTTTTAGCTGGAAAGCCTGAGATCATGTTTTCTTTTTAATCTCAGGCTTTTCAGCAAAGAGGAGAGATGTGGGGACTTATAGACCCCAGATCTCTCTGTAAAGAGGACCTGTTATGCCCTATTCCTAATACAAGGGATGTTTATATTTCAACAAAAGGGAAAGTGGAAAAAAAAACATTTAAAGCACCCCCATCCCCAAGTGCTTGCACACAAATGCAAACACATACAGCATATGTAAAGGGCGTTCAAACTACACTATCGCCAGGAACATTAAAGTGAGAACAATAATTCTAGCCTATGGAGATTTTTAAGTACCAAATTTTGGCACATTCCACAAGCAAGCGCAATTTAAAATCATGACATGCTAAGTATACGTTTACTCTGCGTAACATAATCTTTCCCATTATACAACAATTTTGTGGTAACTATTATGTTTCAGTTTTTCTTAATTCATGAAAGTATTTTTTTCCCCAAAAAATCACGTTAAAAAATTGCTGCACAAATACCGTGTGACATACAAAAATTGCAAAGACTGCTATTTTATTCCCTAGAGTCTCTCCTATATATCTATAGATATATATAATGTTTGGGGGTTCTAAATAATTTTCTAGTAAAATAATTATGATTTTTACATATAGTAGAGGACTCCCGGTATTGGCTTGGGTGGCAAGTGGTTAAAAAAAAACTATATTTTTGATCTAGCCTACTGCCATGTTATCTGCAGGAAACAATAAAAGCATAACAGCTTTAGACTCCCTCCAGGCGCACAGGACCACAATGTGGCTGCAGCGGCCTGTGTGCTATGGTGGAGCCACTTATTGGTTGGCTTGGCTTGAACGCACTCATTGACAGTACATATCTCACTGCTACAGCTAGGGTGAGAAGCTGGAGGCAGCTTGTAGCTAATGATAAGGGGGGGCCTTATATGTCTCAGGACATACAGGATGTAACATACGTCCACATAATGACCGTTGGATATATCCTGCAAAAGTGTAAATGATAAATCGGTAAGTATGAACCCCAAGGAGGGGTGTGGGGTCCACATAAGGACCAAGGGATGGGCTGACCCGTCAGGTTAAATTATTATTATAGAAACAAGTTTTTTAAAGCATTAAATATGCACCTAGCCCAAATCTACGTCAAGCTTCTCTTTTCTGAAATGTCATGGACTAAACATTTTCTTTAACGGGACATTTCCCCATTTGCATTTTAAAGGACAATTATGTTTCATTCGTTTTTGGTGGACCATGACACAGTCAGTGAATTGCTCTCAGATTACGCCGAGTTTTGCATTGATGCGTGCTGTGATAAAAGATGCCAATTTAGATGTGTTGGAGAAGTCTTTAATTGTCTTCCCTTATCCGTACTTACTTCTCTCCATTGCAGGCCCAGCGTAGAAGACATCCAGAGCTGGAGGCAGTCCCTTGACATCCTGCTTGCTCATCCATGTGAGTAATACAGTGTTTAAAGTAGAATAACGCTTAGCACTGTTTCAGTGTGAATTGGACACGGAAGATAATCCCAGTGCCATTTTTAGAATAAAAAAGTAACATCTTTTCTGTAAAACCATAAATGCGTACCTTCTGTAGGGCCCTTGCGTTAGATTTTGGTGCCAGAAGATTGATTGTTGTATAGAGCTTCTGATGCAGAGCCCAGTGCTCTGCCCTAAGGTTTCCCCACACTTCTCCACCTTCTTCCCTGACACTAATCCTCACACTAACTTTACCTGTAACCTTAAAGTAGAACTAAAAGCAAAACTTTTATTTTCATTTTGGGTAGAGTAAGGAAGGGTTATAACTAGGGTTGCACCGATACTAGTATCGGCAGGGGCGGACTGACCATTTGGGCACTCGGGCGCTGCCCGAGGGCCCCATGCCACTAAGGGGCCCCATCAGGGTTGCCAGCCTCAATAAAACCAGGGACAGGATGTAAAAAATCTGTGTTTTTTTTTTTTAAATCCCAAGATTATAGCTGCCCCACCTCCACCAGTACCTTTTCAGTGTGTGTATTGTGTGTCTGTGTGTGTATACTGTGTGGCCCCATAATCTCCTATTGCCTGGGGGCCCCATAATCTCCTATTGCCTGGGGGCCCCATAATCTCCTATTGCCTGGGGGCCCCATAATCTCCTATTGCCCGGGGGCCCCATAATCTCCTATTGCCCGGGGGCCCCATAATCTCCTATTGCCCGGGGGCCCCATAATCTCCTATTGCCCGGGGGCCCCATAATCTCTTATTGCCCGGGGGGCCCCATAATCTCTTATTGCCCGGGGGGCCCCATAATCTCTTATTGCCCGGGGGGCCCATAATCTCTTATTGCCCGGGGGGCCCCATAATCTCTTATTGCCCGGGGGCCCCATAATCTCTTATTGCCCGGGGGGCCCCATAATCTCTTATTGCCCGGGGGCCCCATAATCTCTTATTGCCCGGGGGCCCCATAATCTCTTATTGCCCGGGGGCCCCATAATCTCTTATTGCCCGGGGGCCCCATAATCTCCTATTGCCTGGGGGCCCCATTATCTTCTCCTATTGCCCGGGGGCCCCATGAATTGTCAGTCTGCCCCTGAGTATCGGTATCGGCACCGATACCAAGTATTTGCACAAGTATCGGTACTCGTGCAAATGCACCGATACCTGAAACCGATACTTTCAGGCTCGGTTCTTTGAGCTGTCAGTGAGTCTCCCCTGTTGACAGCTAAAGTGTTAAAAAGTCTGGTAATTGGAGCTGTGAAAAAAAAAAAAACAGCTGGCAAAGTTTATTAACAAGGTTGCTCAGCCTCTGAGACATTGTTTCTTCCACTGCAGATCAAAGGGATGAACAAATGTTCCTCTGTTTAACCCCTTGTTAACCCTTAAAGAGGAAGTAAAGCCTCCGAAAAAAAAATACACCCCCAAATCGGCCCTCAATTGCCTCTTCCGAGGCCGCCATCTATCCTGGAGCGACTTACGGGTATCGCGGCTCTGACGCTGTGACTGGCCAGAGCTGCGATGACGTCACTCCCGTGCATGCGCGCTGGTGCTGCATGATCGCTGTTAGAAATGGCACACTCGGTGCGCCTGAGCCCGATGTCTACGGCGCATGTGCTGTAGACATCGATGCCGCTATTTCTGCAAATGTCTCCTAAACCTTTTAGGTTTGGGAGATATTTCTTGCACCTACAGGTAAACCTTAATCTAGGCTTATCTGTAGGTTAAAGTGGTTTGAATGGGTTTACAACCATTTTAATATACTCTAATCGGCCTTAATTAACTCCCTATTCTCCTCCATTTAATTATTATTTTCCTGCTTTTTTTTTTTTCACGTTTATTTTATAAACGATAAACAATTAAAACTCTTTTTTGTTTGCTTTGTTAGTGAATATTTTTGCACATATATATTAACATATATTTACACATTTCACATTGAAAAAGCGCAAAATTAAAAACAAAAATCAATTTATTTAATTTGTAAATAACTTTTCAATGCTTTGTACCATTGCTGACAGTTGAAGTGAAAACAAAACAGTTGCAGTGGTTATTGGTAATTGGCATCGGCGAATACTAAAAAAAAAAAAGTATCAGTGCATCCCTAGTTACAACCACTCTCACACGTTTTTTTTTTTTTTGCCATCTGTCTCTCATAGGGGAGATTTCCCTTCACTTCCTGTCCCATAGCCATAACAGGAAGTGAGAGGGAATCCCTCCAAAGTAAGGGAATCCCTGGTTGTCATCTAAATCACCAGATCTAGTGTCCCCAATACAAAGATTTACCCACTATTACGGTTTTTGGATTTTCTTTTAGGCTGGGGTCACACGCATTGCTGTGCAGATCACATGCAATGTCTGTGCGATGCAAATTCAGCCATTCAGATTTGTATTCGGCCTAAAATGGTGCAGAACCCTTTTATTTTTTATTTTTTTGGCCACATACTAGCCGAATATGACAGATTTACCAGAAAACAAAGGGTCAAGGGTCACGGCGCTTCCGTCTTCCTTCCAGGTTTGCGGCCTTGGGCCGTATGAATGGTGAGCCGCGATGAGTCACGGCCTCGGCACAGAGCGCTGAAGGAATGGCACGAGTATCCTTTTCCTTCCTTTATTATTACATTTTTTTTAATTACTATTATTTTGTATTTTTCTATTATTTTTTAACACTTAAAAAAAATGTTTTAACCTTATCTGTTTATACACAAACCCCCTATATGATAGCTCTGGGCAGGTGACAGGTACTCTTTATGGCTACCTCGGTCTACCCCAGCTTTAAAAACGCCCAAGACAAATCCCATTCATTTCAATGGCCACTGTTCACATCTGAGCGTTCTGTCGCCTGAAGCAAAACGCTCGTCGCTCAAAAAAGTACAGGAGCTTTATTTTTTTTGGCAGATTACAGGCGTTTTCTGCTTTTTAAATTGGTGACCTTTTGACCTGTACAAAATCGTGGCAAAAGTTGCGTGACTTTCTGCCTTAAAACGAAACACCGAGGTGTGAACAGAACCTAAAAGCAGGGATTTTAATTTCATTTATTTGCACTGACCACTCATCACCCACATAGGTAAGTGCAGCGTAAAAAGGAACTTAAGGCCCGTACACACGGTCAGACTTTTTGACAACAAACATGCAAATTAGCTGTTTTGGAGCAACATCCGACTGTGTGTATGCTCCATCGGACAAACTTTTTCTGTTTTCATCGGACTTTTGTTGGCTGTGCGAACGGACAAACTTTCTGACAACAAAAGTCCGATGGAGCAAAGTCCGACCGTGTGTACGCAAAAGCATCGGACTTTTGTACAAGGTACAAACACGCATGCTCAGAACCAATGCAAAAGATCAGACTACAATACAGAAGTTGACCAAAGGTGGCGCTGGAGTCATTGAACGTCCTCTCTTGAAGTGGCGTCCGTACGTTGTGACGTCACTACGTTCATGTTTGTTGTCAAAAAGTCCGACCGTGTGTATGCAATACAAACTTGTGGACCACGCCCTTTGTACAAAAGTCCACGGAAAAGTTTGTACAAAGTCCGACCGTGTGTATGAGGCTTTACACTTTAAGTAAACCTAACACCTTGTTTGCATACTTCTGCATTGTCATACTCTGCGTTCGTACCACAATTCCCTGATTCGGTACTCATGCTTCAGGCGGATTGATTTGTACAATAAAAAAATAAAACTTATTTAAGCCTCCTCTCTTTTCCTCTCAACTAAATATATCGGTTGGTTGTTTTAGTAATTTTTGGCAGCTCCTTATCCTGAGGGAATGCATAGAGATGATATTTCCAGTGAACTGGACAACTCCGGCTGCAAATGTCAATGATCTTGTGTATAGGAGGCTCCTACCCTGCTGAGCAGCCCCTGCCCTGTATGCATTTCTTGTGTAGTCAGAGCCCCCCCCCTTACACTTACCTGAGCCCAAACTCGATCCAGAGATGTGCACTGATGGGCGCTGATACGCTGCACTGATGGGCGCTGATACGCTGCACTGATGGGCGCTGATACGCTGCACTGATGGGCGCTGATACGCTGCACTGATGGGCGCTGACACGCTGCACTGATGGGCGCTGACACGCTACACTGGCGGGCGCTGACACGCTGCACTGGCGGGCGCTGACACGCTGCACTGGCGGGCGCTGACACGCTGCACTGGCGGGCGCTGACACGCTGCACTGGCGGGCGCTGACACGCTGCACTGGCGGGCTCTGACACGCTGCACTGGCGGGCACTGACACGCTGCACTGGCGGGCACTGACACGCTGCACTGGCGGGCACTGATATACTGCACTGATATGCTGCACTGGTGGGCACTGACTCGTTGCAATGATTGCCACTGATGCGCTGCACTGATGGACACTGATTTGCACTAATGGGGCTGAACTGATAATCAGTGCCCTCATTATCAATGTAAATGTCCCCTGTCAAAGGAGAGGGCTTTCCTTTCCTCCCGCCGTGACAGCGAAGGGGAAAGGAAATGCTGATAACCAGCATTTGTTTACATGTAACCAGCTGGGATTGGCCCTTTACTTCGATCTGTGATCAGCTATGTCCAAAGGATGCGCTCCCCGGGAATGCGTGGGGGGGAGGGGTTCTCGGGGGACATCAATAGTCTCCCTCCCAGAACTGGACGTCCGCGCTAGAGCCGTCTTTCAGCTATAGCGCAGGTTGCAAGTGGGAGGTGGATATGAACGACTGACCAAAAACCCAGGCGCCATTTCTAGTTGCCATGGCATTTGTCAATATGGCACATTGACTTGTGTGATATTATTTATTTTATAATTTATTACAGATACTTGTCTAGCGCTGGCAGTTTACCCAGAACTTTACATATATATTGTACATTCACATCAGTCCCTGCCCTCAAGGAACTCACATTCATACACATGCCAGGGCCAATTTAGACAGGATCCAATCGACCTACCAGCATTTCTTTGGAGTGCGTCTTTACAATAAATAATGGAAATTCATCCTTGGAGTGTTGGCGATTTCCTATCCTAGATTTCTGGTTAGGGCCACTTCACACCAGAATGCAGTGCAGGAAAAGACGTATTCCATGTGCGTTTCCCGTACTGCGCTCAAAATGCACCACCTTTGTGATCGGCTGTAAGTGGCAAAGCATTGTTAATGGCACCCCAAACACAGATTGCAAATGCAGTGCATTTGCGGGCACCAAATTGCATGGTACAGCAGTAAGACTGTTTTTGTAAACCGTAGCAACAAAGCCCCCCATTCACTCTAGTGCGGTTCGTTGTGCGTCTGCTGTCACGCGAATATGGAAATCACATTGTCTATGGTGCCTATTCATATCAGTGCAAAAGTGTAAGGAGATTTTTGAAAAGGTGGAGTTTCTTTTGGTGCTACACGGTGCACTTTTGGTCCCATAGGCTTAAGTGGGATTGCATGAAAGACACATGTACATGTGTTCTTCTTTGGCATGCTTTGAGTGCGTTTTTGTATTTTTACTTAAAATGGTTGTAAAGGCTCAAGGTTTTTTACCTTTGTGTATTTTATGCATGAAGGTAAAAAAAAACCTTCTCTGTGCAGCAGCCACCCTAATACTCAGATGAGCCCCATCTTGATCCAGCGATGAGCATGAGAGCAGCTGCTCACCCGGGTCTTTTCTTCTTCATTGACTGAGACAGCAGCAAGAGTCATTGGTTGCCTCTACTGTCAATCACAGCCAGTGAGCCAATGTGGAGAGAGCGGGGCCGAGCCATGCTCTGTGTGTGAATGGAAACACAAAGCAGTGGCTTGGGAGTGAACCTGCTCCGGTGCCCCCAGAGCAAGCTGCTTGCTTTGGGGGCAGGAGAGAGGGGCCGGGAGCGCTGGAGGGGCACCCCAGAAGAGGAGGACCGGGGGGCTGCTCTGTGCAAAACCATTACACAGATGCCTATAATATCACTTTAAGGCTTCGTGCACACTGGATTTTTTTTTTAACGCGGCTGTTAAGGGCATTTGTCATTTTTATTTCCTGCCTCTAAATGCGCCAGGCTTTTTAGCCTATGTGTCCAGTTTATAGAGATCCAACCGCCAAGACCTAAATTGTTGCCAACATCCCAATTAGAACAGTATTATAAAAGAAGTACCCCCAAAAAGATACTAGGGACTTTGGAGGCAAAAAATCAACAATATATGAAAAAAATATATAGAAATGTATTATAGTAAAATACAACAACAAAAAATTACATATATAGCATAAGCCAAATAGTATGTATATAGTATTATATAAAGCAAACGCAAATCCTTCAGTATTACGCCCATTGTGTTTCTGGATGTAGAGTCCTTTCTTCAGGGGCATTTCATTTGAAGTAATATTGATATTCTATAATGAGATAAATTCACACATGAGATTCATATTAACCACTTTCAGACCGGACCATTTTGCTGGCTTAAGACCAGACCACTTTTTGCGATTCGGCACTGCGTCGCTTTAACTGACAATTGCGCGGTCGTGCGACGTGGCTCCCAAACAAAATTTACGTCCTTTTTTTCCCACAAATAGAGCTTTCTTTTGGTGGTATTTGATCACCCCTGCGGTTTAAATTTTTTGCGCTATAAACAAAAATAGAGTGACAATTTTGAAAAAAATGCATTATTTTTTTTACTTTTTGTTATAATAAATATCCCCCAAAAATATATAAAAAAACATTTTCTTCCCTCAGTTTAGGCTGATACGTATTCTTCTACATATTTTTGGTAAAAAAAAACGCAATAAGCGATTATTGATTGGTTTGCGCAAAAGTTATAGCGTTTACAAAATAGGGGATAGTTTTATGGCATTTTTATTAATTTTTTTTTTTTTTACTAATAATGGCGGCGATCAGCGATTTTTATGGTGACTGCGACATTATGGCGGACACATCGGACATTTTTGACACATTTTTGTTATACAGCAATCAGTGCTATACAAATGCAGTGATTCCTGTGTAAATGACACTGCCAGCAAAGGGGTTAACCAGGGGGTGGCAGTGTAGGGGTTAAGTGTTCCTAGGGGCATGTTACTAACTGTGGGGGGCTGGGCTTTGTTTTAGTGAACACTGATCTCTGCTCCAATCACATGGAACAGAGATCAGCGTCACTTGTTGCTAGGCAGAACGGGGAGATGCTGTTTACAATGGCATCTCCCAGTTCAGCCGCCCCGTGAGACAATCGCGGATATCCCTGCGGCAATCAAGTCCGTGGGACCCTCGACCAGACTCACGGGGGTCCCAACCGGCCTGCAAGCGTGCCGCCGGCGGCGCGCATGCGATGGCAGGGCGGCATTTAAAAATGGACGTACCTGTACGCCAATATGCCTGCCCGTGCCATTCTGCCGACGTACATCGGCGTGTGCGCCGGTCGGGAACTGGTTAAGGGTTACAGGGGATGAGCATCATTGAAGCCAAGTAAAAAAAAACGTAGCAGTCAGATAAAGAAAAAGAAAAAAGAACCTGCCACAAAGAGTGTGGCCAAGATGGAAAATGACATAATTACTGCAAACGGGTACGGGTGGGTGCGACACTTGAGGAAGATTGTTGACCCTTCAATGGAAAAGGAGGAGACTCTTTCCAAAGAGTCTCCTTCTTTTCCTTTGGAGGGTCAACAATCTTCTTCCCCTGTAACCCTTAGAGCCAGTTCACACAGGTACAACCTGGGATCCGACTTCAGGTCGCCCCAAGTTGCGCTGTTGCGAAAATCAGTGGTAGTGAATGGAGTCATCTTAATGTACACTGCAGCAGTCGCTCCGACTTCAAAAAAGGTTCCTGTACGACTTCAAACCGATGTCTAGGTGACTTGTACCCATTGATTTCAATGGAAGAGTCGGATCTCCATCTATATTGAAGCGACAATGTCGCCTCTCTAATAATAAAAACCGGCATGGATTCCCCTCCAAGGGCAAACCAGGCCCTTAGGTCTGGTATGGATTTTAAGGGGAACCCACTACGCAGTAAAAACGGCCTGGGGGGTCACCCAAAAATCCATACCAGACCCTTATCCGAGCATGCAGCCCGGCCAGTCAGGAAAGGGGGTGGGGACGAGCGAGCACCCTGCGGCCCCCCCCCACCACCTTGTCCCCATGTTGATGAGGACAAGGGCCTCTTCCAAACAACCCTGGCCATTGGTTGTCAGGGTCTGCGGGCAGGGAATCCGGAAGCCCCCTTTAATAATGGTGGCATGCTGGGACTGTGACATCATAAGGGGCAGGGTCACCATGTGACATCACCCAATGACCACGCCCCATGCCTATATAAGTCGCTGCACACTACTCACACGGCATTACAGCGGGAGAGCGTTGTCTCAGCATCGCAGGAAGAGAAGAGGGAAGAAGACCACACAGAAGACCGGGCCACCGCTAGCAAAAGAGCTGGAAGAACATAGTGGAGGAGCCGGCAGAAGAACCGGAGAGAAGAAGAGGCTGGACACCGGAAGAAGAGGCCGAAGAGAGCAGAGGAGTCGGAAGAGAGTATCAAGCATTTTTTTTTTTCTGCCGAAATGCCACCAACAGGAAAGGTGTCTAGGGAAGATAAGAAAACTTTCAGTGTGCATGAGGCCTAAAATGTAGTCTTCCTCCTAGCAACAGTGATGTCACAGCAGATATTGCTAGTGATTAGTAAAAAAACAAAACGCACAATGCCGCATGAAATATATGCTACATTAATGTACTGGAAGAAGCATGATTATGCAGCGGCAGTAGCATGAACCCGGGCTTTCTCTAAAATACTTGTTGTTCCCAAACTGCTTAATACAGTTATTTCCTGTGACCGTCAGCACCATCTAGTGGCCAATATGCAGTATTTTCTTCTGAAATACCTCAATATGATAAATACCACATAGTAGCCTTTAGATGGAGCTGATGAACATAGGAAATAACCGTATTAAGTAAAATATGGTCCAGATTAATGAGAGCTGGGCGTTTTTTTTTTTTTGTTTTTTTAAACAAACCCCTAAAATAATCGTAAACCATAAATTAATGAAATTTTGTTTGCTACAACACTGTTCATAAAAAAACAGCTACTGCTTTTTTTCATTAAAGCGGAGGTTCACACAAAAATCGAACCTCCGCTTTTCGGAACCCCACCCCCCCCCCCTCCGGTGTCACAATTTCAGGGGAGAGGGGGGTGCAGATACCTGTCTAAGACGCCCACGGGAGTCTACACCTCTTCCCGTCCCCTTGCGCTGTCTGCTGGGACACACACAGGTCCCAGGAGACAGCGGGGACCAGTTGGGACATGCAGCGTGACTTGCCCATGCGCAGTAGGGAACCGGGAAGTGAAGCCGCAACGCTTCATTTCCTGATTCCCCCACCGAGGATGGCGGCGGCAGCAGCCGAGAGCCGATCGATTGATCGGCTCGGCTGCCGATATCGCAGGCACCTTGGACAGGTAAGTGTCCATTTATTAAAGGTCAGCAGCTGCAGTATTTGTAGCTGCTGGCTTTTAATAATTCTCCCACTTTAAAGTGCATTAAAAAAAACATTTTGAGAAAAAAACATTTTTGCTCACCTCTTTAATGCCTGTTGCTAAGGGGTCCCTCGTAATCTGCAGTGAGTGCTCCCACAGTTACAATGCCAGCGCCGCCAAGCAGAGGGGGAGACGAGCGGGGCTTCGATCCCTCGCATCTCTGGACCCTTGGACAGATAAGTGTCCAATTATTAAAAGTCAGCAGCTGCAGTATTTGTGGCTGCTGACTTTTATTTAATTTTTTTATTTTTTAAGCGGAACTCCACTTTAAATGCTTGTTTTCAATTGTTTGTTGCATCTCGGTGCTGCTGATTTTCTGCAGCCTAGTCACAGCTACTTCCTATTTACATGCACTCCAGTGATGGCTGCATGGCATTTCTTTAGCCATGTTTACTAATGGTGACAACAGTGGTCCATGCTGGTGTAATGTATTCTGAAACTTGTTGTTTCTATCAGAGGCCCATGTGACAACACTGGAGCTCAATTGGGAGACCGGGACAGGGCGTTGTCACCCCATAACAAGAAGTGCCTAAACAACTACCTTCTTAACAGGAAAAGTTGCAGACTCACACTGGCTGATGCTCCCCTGCAGCAGAGATCATGTGATCAGATGCCTAGGCTTTTGGTCATGTAACAAGCAGTGTAGGGAGGCTGGAGCTGCAGTTTCCCCAGGAGAGGTAATTATTTCAGCCCTTCTTTTTACTCTTTATGTATCTATTCCAGGAAACCCGCTAACAGGTTTAATTTCACATTGGCTCATTGACTTAACATTGATTTCAGAGAGAATTCTTTCCATTGCTTCTCTGCTATGTAGCAACACAAATATTCCTGCCTGCTGTCGTCATTGTTACCTTGCTTGAAATCATATCATTATAACACTCTGTCCGGTTCCCTGTCCAACATGGGGATTTCATCCAGCCTGGCTTGTAATTACCAGCAGTTATAACTGGCAGGGGCTATTGTCCATGGTTGCAATTGTTTCTTTGTTGCACGATCACCGACAAAGCTTTTCTATGATGCCAAGGCTGCTGTGGGACTACAAGCCCCAGCATGCACACATTCTACTGATCTTTTAGTAGAAAAACATGTTACATAGTTACATAGTTAGTAAGGTTGAATAAAGACACCAGTCCATCCAGTTCAACCTGAGTGAGTCTCTACAATTGTCCCTATCCCTGTACATTGCACACTCACATCAGTCCCTACCCTCAAGGAGCCCACAATCCAAGGTCCCCATTCATATACTAGGGCCAATTTTGGACAGAAGCCAATGAACCTACCAGCATGTTTTTGGAGTGTGGGAGGAAACCGGAGTACCTGGAGGAAACCCACGGAGGCACGGGGAGAACATACAAACTCCAGGCAGGTAGTGTCGTGGTTGGGATGCGATCCAGCGACCCTTTTTACTGCTAGGCGAGAGTGCTAACCACTACACCACTGTGGTGCCGCATGTCCCGTCATGCCCTGTGACTTTTAGTTAGAGTGCCACAGCAGAATGCTTTTCGTGAGGACCAGCCCTTACATTGTTCTAGCTATCTCCTTGGACTACATAACACCTCCACCTTTATGTTATGGGGAAAAATATGTTTAATGTGCGGTCCCCTATATATCACAGTGCCTCCTTTACTGTGCAGTCCCTTTTATATCACAGTGCCTCCTTTACTGTGCAGTCCCTTTTATATCACAGTGCCTCCTTTACTGTGCAGTCCCTTTTATATCACAGTGCCTCCTTTACTGTGCAGTCCCCTATATATCACAGTGCCTCCTTTACAGCATTATTATTATTATACAGGATTTATATAGCGCCAACAGTTTACACAGCGCTTTACAATATAAAAGGGAGACAATACAGTTATAATACAATAAAATACAAGAGAATTGAGAGGGCCCTGCTCAGAAGAGCTTACAATCTAATAGGGTAGGGCAAGTGGTACAAAAGGTTGTAACTGTGGGGAATGAGCTGATGGAAGTGGTAGGAGATTAGTTGGAGACGTGATAGGCTTTCCTGAAGAGATGAGTTTTTAGGGATCACTTGAAGGTAGCAAGAGTAGGGGATAGCCCGACAGGTTGAGATGGCAAGTTCCAGAGGATGGGAGAGGCTCTGGAGAAATCTTGGAGACGAGCATGGGAGGAGGAGACGAGAGAGCTTGAGATTAGGAGGTCTTGAGAAGAGCGGAGGGTGGACGATTTGGATGATATTTGGAGACAAGATTGGTGCTGTAGTTCGGGGCAGAGTTGTGAATGGCTTTGTATGTTGGTTAGTATTTTGAATTTAATTCGCTGGATGATTGGGAACCAGTGTAGGGATTGGAGGAGAGGGTGAGATGAGAAGGGAGTTGGAATAGTCAAGGCGAGAGATAACAAGGGAGTGAATGAGGAGCTTGGTGGTTTCATTTGTTAAAAAGGGGCGAATTTTAGAGACGTTACAAGGGTGAATTCTACAGACCTTTGACAACGATTGGACTTGGGGCTGAAAGGACAAGTCAGAGTCTAGGATTACACCAAGTACCCCGGCGTGATGGGAGGGACTGATGGTTGAATTGTTGATTTTGATGGAAAAGTCATGGAGGGGGCACGTGTGTGTGCGGGGGGGGATATTAATAGCTACGTTTTAGAAAGATTTAGCTTAAGGAAGTGGTGTGACGTCCATGCTGATATGTCAGTTAGTAAGTTAGTAATGTGAGAGGAGACTGAAGGAGTGAGGTGAGGAGTAGACAGATAGATTTGGGTGTCATCGGCATATAAGTGGTATTGGAGGCCGTGGGCGGTTATCAAGTAGCCAAGGGAGGAGGTGTAGATAGAGAAGAGAAGGGGTCCAAGAACAGAGCCTTGGGGGACCCCCACAGAAAGGGGTAATGTAGAGGAGGAGACAGTTGTAGGTGACACTGAAGGAGCGCTGTGATAGGTAGGCAGAGAACCAGGATAGAGCAGAATCTCGTAAGCCAAGGGAATGGAGTTTATTGAGAAGGAACGAGTGGTCAATAGTATGAAAGGCCACAGAGAGGTCCAGTAGTAGGAGTATGGAGTAGTGGCCATTGGTTTTAGCAGTTAGTAAATCGTTAGTGAGTTTTAGGAAGGCAGTTTCCGTGGGGAGCTGTGAGCGAAAGCCAGACTGTAAGGGTTCAAGAATGTTATTTTCACTGAGGTAGGAGCCAAGACTAATGCCCCGTACACACGATCGGATATTCCGACAACAAAATCCATGGATTTTTTCCGACGGATGTTGGCTCAAACTTGTCTTGCACACACACGGTCACACAAAGTTGGCTGGAAATTGCGAACATCAAGAATGTGATGACGTACTAGACGTACGACGAGCCAAGAAAAATAAAATTCAATAACCAGTGTGGCTTTTCTGCTTGATTCCGAGCATGCGTGGAACTTTGTGTGTCAGAATTGTGCACACACGAAAGAAATTTCCGGATTTTGTTGTCAGAAAATTTGAGAACCAGATCTCACGTTTTGTGCGATGGAAATTCTGATAGAAACTGTCCAATGGAGCCTACGCATGGTCGGAATTTCCGAGAACGAGCTCCGATTGCACATTTGCCATCGGAAAATGAAAGAAAGGAAAGAACCGTGTGTGACGGGGCAATAAGCATTCTTGAAGTTTAGAGGTGAATGGTAGCAATGAGAGGGGTCCTAAGTTGTTCAGGTTGGTGGGGTCCAGTGAGAGCTTTTTAAGTATGGGAGTGATCTGCGCATGAGCATAGCTCCCCTTTACATCACAGTTCCCCCTTTACAGAGCAGTCCTCATAACATTAATGAAAAGTGGACTGTACTGTAAAGGGGGCACTGTGATGTAAAGGGGACTCCACTATAAAGGGGCACTTTGATGTAAATGGGACTATACTGTAAAGGGGGCACTGTGAGGTAAATGGGTACTGTAAATAAAAAGGGCACTGTAAAGTAAAGGGGTACTGTAAAGGGGGCTCTGTGATTTAAAGGGGGCACTGTAAAGGGGGCACTGTAAAGTAAAGGGTACTTTAAAGGTGCACTGTGATGTAAAGGGATACTGTAAAGGGGGCACTGTGATGTAAAGGGGTACTGTAAAGGGGGCACGGTACTGTAAAGGGGGCACTGTAAAGTAAAGGGTACTGTAAAGGTGCACTGTGATGTAAAGAGGATTGTACTGTAAAGGGGGCACTGTAAAGTAAAGGGGTACTGTAAAGGGGGCACTGTAAAGTAAAGGGGTACTGTAAAGGGGGCAATGTGATGTAAAGGGGCACCGTGATGTAAAGGGGGCACTGTAAAATAAAGGGGTACTGTAAAGGGGGCACTGTAAAGTAAAGGGTACTGTAAAGGTGCACTGTGATGTAAATGGGTACTTTAAAGGGGGCACTGTGATGTAAAGGGGCACCGTGATGTAAAGGGGGCACTGTAAAATAAAGGGGTACTGTAAAGGGGGCACTGTAAAGTAAAGGGTACTGTAAAGGTGCACTGTGATGTAAATGGGTACTTTAAATGGGGCACTGTGATGTAAAGGAGACTATACTATAAAGGGGCACTTTGATGTAAAGGGGTGCCGTGATGTGAAGGAATATTGTGGACACTGATACAAAGGGGGGACTGTGCTGTAAATGGGGGTTGTGGTATGAAGGGGGGCTGAGGACAGACTCCATAAATATCCCATCCCCCGACCCATCAACATTCCCCCTCCCCAGTCCCTGAGAAAATTGGCTGCCATTAAACCGTTCCCTGATGCCAAAAAGGTTGGGGCCGCCGTTGTAGCGCATATTACCCAAAGATAATCACCGGGTTTTGGCTCCTCGCAATACAGATAGATTATGAATGGTGCTAATTGTGAGTCTATGAGCGGAGCAGAAGACTGGAGCCATCTGAGGCTGGAGATATAAAAAGAACATTTCATCTGAACAAATACCGAATTATGAGAAAAATACTTTCCACGGCTGAGTAAGTATTTCATGCGAACCCAAAACGAGTGCGTGATTATAGACCGTGTCATCGATGTGAGAACAAATAACTCGTACAATGTGGTGACAGCTCCTACATAGTGAAGTAGGAAACAGAATGACAGCACTGGAGCTCGCAACTTCAGGGCTCATTCACACGAGCAGATGGAGGGACATAAAAGCAAACAGTTGAGATTCAGTTTTACTGTCCCCTGACCTCCCACCTAATGACAGAAATCCAGAACCTCTGGGCTGTACCTTTGTGGCAAAAATTAAATCACATGTTGCGTTCAGCAGCAGATACTGCATCCAACGCAATGCAGTCAAATGAATGCACACAATTGCAGCGTTGCGGGTTGGCATTTTGAGGGTTACCATAGGAGGTGAGGTGGCAATATATTGCCTCCTCACTTCCCATCAGACACCCTCTAAAAAGTGTTTTGACCATGGATCCCTTTTCAGAGGAGTGGCAGTATAGCCACACATACTAAGAAACAAGCCGCTAACAGCTGCCCCATTATATTGGCCCACAGGGCCATGTTTGGACACAGCTGAGCCTTTTATGTTAAAATATTATTTTTTCCAAGCTAGCACTGTAATTATAATTAAAAGGTGTTCTATGTTGCTAGGGCTAAAAATATAGGTATGTATTGATTTAAAAAAAAAAGTTGTAGCGTTTTTTTTTTTTGTCCTGTGAAACCGTGTTTACGTTTGTTCTGTAGAAATGTGGGGAAAACGCGAATGTTATTAGGCTACTTTTCCTCCAGGTCAAATGCACTTCATAGAGCGAATCTGGAAAATACCGCTTTATGGCCCCTAGATGGAGCTGATGATCATAGTAACTAAATATGGACAGCTCCATCATGTGGCCATAATGTGGTATTTTGCTTTTATTTTTTATTTTTTTATTTATTTTTTAATAATTACACCCCATAGTGTCTTTACTGGTGCCACAATGGCTTTGTGGCACAGGCTTTGTGCAGCTTAGTGATAGTATCACTGCTACGTTTACAAGGTAATATCTGTGCACAATGTGGATTATCCTTTGTGGCTGTTAAGAAATATATTAGTCACTTGCCGACTGCCCCATAGCACATTTACTGCTACAGAGCTGCTGCTCAGAGTCACATATATACACATGATTCTGCACTTCCTGGTTTTGGGCGCGAGTACGAGCCGCGGGGGCTTGCTCGCGCTCTGATTTTACACAGCGGGACCTGATCAGTGGGTCCCGCGGACCCGATGTCCACCGGCACCTGCTGATTGTTCGATACACAGGCAGAACGACAGTCTGCCTATGTAAACAAGGCAGATTGCTGCTCTGTCAGTACAGAAGGCATGGATCCTTTGCTCCTATGAAACAGCAATGTCGATCCATGCCTTCTCCTAGTAAAAGCACCTCCCACGCTACACTGAATCACATGTTAGGCACACAGTTAACCCTTTGATCGCCCCTAGATGTTAACCTCTTCTCTGCCAGTGTCATTAGTATAGTGACAGTGCAAATTTTTAGCACCGATCACTGTATTAGTGTCACTGGTTCCCAAAAAAGTGTCAGTGTCCGATTTATCCACCGCAATATTGCAGTCCCACTATAAGTCGCTGATTACCACCATTACTAATAAAATAAAATAAAAAGGCTAGTGCAATAAAAAAATTAAAAATCCCTAAATACAGCCCATAGTTTATAGACGCTATAACTTTTGCGCAAACCAATCAATATACGCTTATTGGGATTTTTTTTAACCGAAAATATTTAGCAGAATACATATTTTCCTAAATTGATGAAGAAATTCTATTTTTTACTTTTTTAGAGCAGAAAGTAAAAAATATTGTTTTTCTTTTCAAAATCGTCGCTCTTTTTTTTTTTTTTATAGCGCAAAAAAACAAAAACGCAGAGGTGATCAAATACCACCAAAAGAAAGCTCTATTTGTGGGTGAAAAAGGACATCAATTTTATTTGGGTACAGCGTCACATGACTGCGAAATTGTCAGTTAAAGTACCTCAGTGCTGTATCGCAAAAAATGGCCTGGTCAGGGAAAGGGGGGTAGGTCCGTCTTCTGAAGCTGAAGTGGTTAAAAAGCTTTAGCGCCTGGAGTTCCGTTTTATATCGGTACTGACAAATGCTACTCAGCCTATGATTGGTTTGTGAAGGAGCAGCAGGTAACTGATGAAGTCATGTTTGGTTGTTCCTTCATGTCTCTAAGCTCCCTGTGTACCCATTGTGAACTATGCAGTTGGATTTACTTATGCCGCATACACACGACCGGACAGAAAAGGTCAGACGGAATCATTCCGTCAGATATTACGATCGTGTGTGGGCTTCATCTGACTTTTTTCTTAAAAAATTCAGACGGACCTAGAAATAGAACATGTTTCAAATCTGTCCGACGGAATCAATTTTTATCGGGAAAAACGTTCGTCTGTATGCTGGTCCGATGGACCAAATACGACGCAAGGGCAGCTATTGGACCTTTTCTGCCGGAAAGTCCGGTCGCGTGTACGCGGCATTACAGTACTGCTTTTTCCTCTTACATTCAGGCTTCGTTCGCACCAGTACATTGCGGGAATGCTCTCAAAATTGCGCACTTTCCCACAATGCACAAGAACAAGCTGCCCCTTTGCATATATACGCAGCTGTGCTATTAATTCTTACTGGCACCCCCAACGCATCTTTCAAACGCGCACGCCATGCATTCTAGTGCATGTACTGCATTTTTTTTTTACATTTTCTGCCCATTTCTCAAGCATAGGGCAGCCTACTGAATTTAATGGGAATGGCAGGAATACACAAAAGGCACACAAAACTTGGTCGCACCCCCATGGTGTGAATGGAGCCTCACAGTCTTGGATAGCAGGAGGCTTCACTTTACACTGGATTTAAAAGTTCTTAATTTTGTTGCTCGGCATCGTTTGCCTGTTTATGCCAGTGCCCAGCATCCGGCAACAATGAGACAGCTGGGGTGCCAACTATCCATCCGCATGCAGCTTTTTATTGATATCCTGGATTGAGGGTACCAAGCGGGGCTTTTTTTCTCAGAGAATAGGTGCAGGAACTCCGACCTTCACCCTTCGTTTCTGCTCCCTACCCACACCTGAACACCATTCCTTGGTTCCGACCTCGCAGTGCTGCCCATTTTAAAGAATACAGAACCAAGTATCATTTTTGCTACTAAGTGATTTGCACTGAATTTGTTAATGATAACAAAGAAAAGACAGTAAAATAGATCCCCTGCAGTGAGCAACAATGGACTCTCAGCAACAGTAGACCCTCACCCCAGCAAAAATAGAGCCCCCACACAACAATAGAAAACCCCCCGCAACAAAATACCACCCCAGCAACAATAGACCCCTGACAGCAACAACAGATGTCCCAGCAGACTTCATCAATAAACCCTCCAGGAGTCATCAACAATAGACCTCTACCTCAACGGTAGATCCCCAGAAACATAAGACCCCCCACTAGCAACAATAGATCTACCCAGCAACAATAGACCTCCATGCAAAAATAGATCCCCATCAGTGACAATAGATCCCCCAGCAGCAAGCATCAATAGACCTTCCAGCACTCCTTGCCATTACATACATTCATTGCTGGAGGTGCCAGAACTGCATTCCTGCTAAAAAAAAGCCCTGGCGCCAAGTTTTTGCAGGTACCATAAGGGGTGTCTGCATTTTAGCTGTCTTGTTTTTTTGTTCACCTTCGTGATAGTGACAGGTTCTCTTTAATAGCGCTGTGTGCCAGGAATGCTGGATTTGCCATATTATAGCAGCTGGAGAGTGGTAGACCAATGTTCAAAAAAAAAAAATGTCTATGTAACCTGATTCTTCTATGGCACTAAGTGCTTATTACTGTAGACATAACCTTTAGAACAGTCTCAAGTGCCACCACTAAAACCTTCACATAAATAGTAACTCCCTGTGAGCCAACACAGCCTTAAAAAGGACCGGTCATCAGTACTAAACCAGTGAAATCAACAATGTGAATGTTTACTATAGTGACAGGGTTAGGGCACTTAAAGTGGTGTTGCCACCAAAAAATAAAAAAGTGTTTAAAATTATTTTAAAAAAAATAAATAAATAAATAATTGGGAAAAAAATTTTTTTACTCACCTCTAAATACCTGATGCTAGGGGGTCCCTCGTAGTCTGCCTTCTTCCTTGCCCGGGCTGGTGACATCACTTCCCCTCGCGCAGGACAGTCACCTGGGACCTGTCACGTGTCCCAGATGACTGTGCGGCATATCACGGCGCCCTGCGCCGCTCACGCATGCGCAGTGAGCGCCCGGCTGTGAAGCCACAGCCGAGTGCCCACAGTACGAATGACGGCGCGGCAAGCGGAGCAGGGAACAAGGGGGGGCTTCGTTCACCCGCATCGCTGGACCCTGAGAAAGGCAAGTGTCCGAAGTCAGCAGCTGCAGTATTTGTAGCTGCTCACTTTTAATTTTTTTTATTTTATTTTTTTTAGGGGCACCCCACTTTAAGTGGGTTTTTAATCAATAGCTGCCTAGAAACGCACTCCTGCAGCAACTCATTGCCCACAGTTATGGCCGAATGCCAGGCCATTGTGTACAGGCAAAGCTCCGAAACTACTTTGAAGAAGTGGCAAAAAATCCTGCTGCAGGGCATCTGCCTGTACTTTTTAATTTTTTTTAGAGCTCAGCAGAACTTGTCGTTTTTCAATCAACTAAATACATTCAATACAAATGGTGTGCAAATCATTAAAGTTTTAGAGTTTTCTTTAGAAAGCAGCCACAGCCTGAGTAGAAAAACCTATTCCCTGCCAGCATGCTGCAGGGCTGTTGCGGAAGCAGGGGTCTTTCTGTAGGGATCCAACATGCCCCCTTCTGAGTTAGAACTCTCCAATCATCAGGTAGTTGTTTTTTTCTCAAACAAAAAGTATTTATTGAGCAGAAGAAATAAAACATACATATTCTAAAGCAACATAAGTATATAAAGATTGTAGATATTAACATACATGTATTTATGTCAATGTTCACCGCACTTTCTGCATTGATCTTCATCTTGCATACAGTGGGGGGGGGGGGGGAATTATTTGATCCCCTACAGATTTTGTAAGTTTGACAATTTACAAAGAAATTAAGGGTCTATAATTGTTTTCATAGGTCTGCCCTAAATGATAAAGAAAATAGCAACCAAAAATGCAGAAAAAAACCACAGGATACAAATGTTATAAACTGAGTTGCAGTTCAGTGAGTAAAATAAGTATTTTATCCCCAACCAACAATTCTGGCTACGGTATGTTATCATATGGTACACAGATTAGTCCTGTCAATTTAAGAAGGTGGTCCGAGCGACAACTTGTTATGTGTATAAAAGACACCTTACCCACAGAATCTCTTTCTTCCATTCAAACCTCATCACCTCCCATGCTCGCCTCCAGGACTTTTCCAAAGCCTCTCCAATCCTATGGAATGCCCTACCCCAATCTGTCCCCCTATCTCCTACTTTATTAGCTTTTATTTATTTTATTTCATTTTCTCCATCAGCTCATCCCCCACAGTTATTATCTTTTTTTTTCAACTTGACCCTCCCTTCTAGATTGTAAACTCTAACGAGCAGGGCCCTCTGATCCCTCCTGTATTGATTTGTATTGTAAGTGTACGGTCTGCCCTCATATTGTAAAGCGCTGCGCAAACTGTTGGCACTATATAAATCCTGTATAATAATAATAATAATATAGATAACGATAGGTAAAAATATAGAACTTTTTTTTTTTTTTGATGTTCGGCCCGCTAGCTGAACGAAAATAACTAACAGTCTATGGCCATCATGTGACGGTGTGCTGTAATCATGTCTGCACAGAGCAGGCTCCACGTTCACCAGCTGTGAAGCTGCAAACGAGTAGCTGTGATGTATATTGCATTATATCGCTGTTTGATATAGATAAACTGTTGGAGAAAGCACATATGGCTTGCTGCCTCAAGGTCAATTCATATCATTCTGCAGATAGATAAGGATGTGCCCTGTTGTCTGTTTCTGCGGTATGAAGCGTCTTCTTGCACCATCACTAACCTTCTCTGAGGCCTGCGATGTGTACAGCCTGTCGTGTTATGAAGCAAAAGAGCCATGTACAGTAACCCAGAGCAGGCAGTCAAATATCTATATATATTTTGTGTTTTGTATTTTGTGTTGTGGTTTGTGTACATGGCTCACACAATGTGTGCTAGCCTTTCAAGTGGGCTTTGTGTTTGGTCTGCAGATGTAACTAATAAAGTAGTTGTGGGAGAATCACCTCAGAAAATCCCCTCAGAAAAATGCACAGTGTAGTAAAGAAAACCACTGAAAGTAACAATTTATATATGTTCACTTTCAGCGCCAGGATGTTGGTGTGGGTAGTTTTCAATGTAGAGGGTAGTGAGTAGTGTTGCACCCCAAAATTCCCCTCACAGGAACCCTTCCTCAAAAGCAGGGTAGTACTTACCCTTATGCCGCGTACATATGGTCGGAATTCCGGCCAGAAAAAGACAGATGAGAGATTTTCATCGGAAAATGCGACCGTGTGTATGCTCCATCGGAATTTAGCTGTCCGAATTTCCACCAGCCAAAAATTTATAGCATGTTCTCAATTTTCCAGACGGAAAAACTTTCTATCGGTAATTCCGATCGTGTGTATGCAATTCCTACACTCCAAAAAATCACGCATGCTCAGATTCAACTACGAGACAGAAGCTATTGGCTACTGGCTATTGAACTTCCTTTTTCTAGTTCCGTCGTACGTGTTGTACGTCACCGCGTTCTAAACTATCGGAATTTGATGTGACCGTGTGTAGGCAAGACAGCTTGAGCGGAATTCCATCGGGAAAACCATCAGAGCTTCTTCCGACGAGAATTCCGATCGTGTGTACGTGGCATTACAGAGACCCTGACATTTAGCCCCCCATTCACACTGGTTCACAGTTCCTATTGTCGGCAATGGAAACGGTCAAATCGGTACAACTCTGACTTTGAAAAATTGTTCCTGAACTATTTTTTGCGGTTTCAGGTGCAACTTGAATAGACATCTGTCAGATATCAGGCAAGTCGCACCTGAAATCGCACTGACCCATGGCTTTGAAATCGTGCTACTTCAAGTGAAGTAGCGCGATTTCAAAGTTGCATTAAGTGTGAACCAGAGCTAAAGTGGAACTAAACCCTTCGATTTAACTATTTCTCAAAACAGGCCTCATACGAATAGGCGCACAGTGAGGGTAAAAAGTATTTGATTCCCTGCTGATTTTGTACGTTTGCCCACGGACAAAGAAATGATCGTTCTATAATTATTTTAACAGCGAGAGACAGAACAACAACAAAAAATATCCAGAAAAACGCATTTCCAAAAAGTTATAAATTGGTTTGCATTTTAACCGCTTCAGCCCCAGAAGGTTTTACGCCCTTTCTGACCAGAGCAACTTTTTGCGATTCTGCACTTTCGCTTTAACTGACAATTGCGCGGTTGTGCAATGCTGTACCCAAACAAAATTGATGTCTTTTTTTCCCCCACAAATAGAGCTTTCTTTTGGTGGTATTTGATCATCTTTGAGGTTTTTATTTTTTGTGCTATAAACAAAAAAAGAGCGGAAATTTTGAAAAAAACACTATTTTTTAGCTTTTGCTATAATAAATATCCCCATTTTTTTTTTTTAAACAAAAGCACATTTTTTCTCAGTTTAGGCCGATATGTATTCTTCTACATATTTTTGATTAAAAAATCGCAATAAGCATATATTGATTGGTTTGCGCAAAAGTTATAGCGTCTACAAATGCATTTTTATTTTTTTACTAGTAGTGGTGGCGATCTGCGATTTTATGCAACATTATGGCGGACACTTCGGACAATTTTGACACATATTTGGGACCATTGGCATTAATACAGCGATCAGTGCTATAAAAAATGCATTGATTACTGTAAAAATTTCACTGGCAGTGAAGGGGTTAACACTAGTGGGCGATCAAGGGGTTAATTGTGTTCCCTAATGTGTGTTCTAACTGAAGAGGGGAGGGGACTGACTAGGGGAGATGACAGATCGCTGTCCATATTTTGTATGAACAGACAATCTCTTACTTCTCCTCTCAGAGAACCGGGATCTCTGTGTTTAAACACAGAGATCCCTGTTCTCACCGTGTTACAAGCAATCGCGGGAGACCGGTGGTCATGGAGACCTCCGGGGGCAGTGGTAGCCTTAGAAACCGACGTAACATAATGCCAATTCGCCTGCCCGTGCCATTGTGCAGCAGTACAACTGCGACTGCTGGTCGGCAAGCAGTTAATGAGTGAAATAAGTATTGGACCCCTTTGCAAAACGTAACTTAGTACTTGGTGTCAAAATCCTTGTTGGCAATCACAGAGGTCAGATGTTTCTTGTAGTTGGCCACCAGGTTTGCACACATCTCAGGAGGGATATTGTCCCACTCCAGGACCACTCCAGGCTAGACCACTCCAGGACCTTAATGTGCTTCTTCTTGAGCCACCCCTTTGTTGCCTTGACCGTGTGTTTTGGGTCATTGTCATGCTGGAATACCAATCCACAACTCCTTTGATATGCCCCGGCTGAGGGAAGGAGGTTCTCACCCAAGTTTTGACGGTACATGGCCCCGTCCATCGTCCTTTTGATGTAGTGAAATTCTCCTGTCCCCTTAGCAGAAGAACACCCTCAAAGTATGTTTCCACCTCCATGTTTGATGGTGGAGGTGGTGTTCTTGGGGGTCATAGGCAGCATTCCTCCTCTAAACATGGTAAATTAAGTTGATGCCAAAGAGCTTGATTTTGGTCTCATCTGACCACAACACTTTCACCCAGTTCTCCTCTGAATCATTCAGATGTTCATTAGCAAACTTCAGACAGGCCTGTACATGTGCTTTCTTTAACAGGGGGACCTTGCGGGAGCTGCAGGGTTTCAGTCCTTCACAGCGTAGTGCGTTAACAATTGTTTTCTTGGGGACTATGGTCCCAGCTGCCCTGAGATCATTGACCAGATTATATGTAGTTCTGGGCTGATTCCTCGCTGTTCTTGTGATCACAAGGTGAGATCTTGCATGGAGCCCCAGACCGAGGGAGATTAACAGTTATTTTGTGTTTCTTTCATTTGCGAATCATCGCACAAACTGTTGTCACCCTTTCACCAAGCTGCTTGGCCATGGTCTTGCAGCTCATTCCAGCCTTTTGTAGGTCTACAATCTTGTCTCTGACATCCTTGGACAGCTCTTTGGTCTTGGCAATGGTGGAGAGATTGGAATTTTATTGATTGCTTCTGTGGACAGGTGTCTTTTATACAGGTAACAAGCTGAGATTAGAAGCACTTCCTTTAAGAGAGTGCTCCTAATCTCAGCTCGCTCCCTGTAAAGAAGACACCTTGCAGATTGATAGGGGATCAAATACCGTATTTATCGGCGTATAACACACAATCCAAGTTTAGGAGGGAAGTTTAAGGAAAAAAACACACATTTTAAATGCCCATCATTGCAGAATGATCAGTGTCCATCTGCAGCCTTGCCCAAGTGTCCATCTGCAGCCTTGCCCAAGTGTCCATCTGCAGCCTTGCCCAAGTGTCCATCTGCAGCCTTGAGCAAGTGTCCATCTGCAGCCTTGCCCAAAATTGCAGCATGATCTTTTAAATTATTGCGCCGCCGAGATAGACAGAGCTGGATGTCCTGTGTATTTGGCTCCTCTCGCAGTCCTGCTCCTTGGCCCGACTCCTATGATGGACACACCAGTCCAATGGCGAAACGTAAAGGCTAGGAGGCGGGACTGGGTATGACTGTGAGCGGAGCCGAGCCTTGCCGAGCACACAGTACACTCGGCTCTGTCTGTTTCGGCTGCACTCGTTCCCACCTTACCCTCCAAGGCAGCGGTTTAGCGTATAACACACAACCACGATTTTCCCTTGATTTTAACCACTAGGGATCCGCGCTATAGCCGAATGATGGCTACAGCGCGGACCTACTTTGCCGGGACTACGTCTATTGACGTCGCCCCGTGCACGAGTGGCCTGTGCGCCCCCGGAGGGGCGTGCGGCGAGCCTATGAGACTCGCCTGATCACGGATCGAAGCAAGGGGTCGATCCTGACCCCTTACCACGTGATCAGCTGTCAGCTAATGACAGCTGATCATGTGATCACAACAGAGCCGGTAAAAAAAAAGCCGATCACCGGCAGCCGTGAGAGGAACTTCAGTCCCGATCACGGCCAAGTCATCAGTGCCCACCTGCCCCCTACCAGTGCAACATACATATAGTAAAAGTGCCACCCATCAGTACCACCCCTTAGTGCCCATAGTGCCACCTATCAGTGCCCATAGTGCCACCTATCAGTGCCCACAGTGCCACCCATCAGTGCCCACAATCTGCCTCAACAACAGTGCTGCACCTCATATGCCACATATCCGTGCCCATTAGTGTCATCTACCAGTGCCCATCAGTGCCCAGCAGTGCCGCCCATCAGTGCCCAGCAGTGCCACCGATCAGAGCCACCTATCAGTGCCCATCAGTCCCATCTATCAGTGGTACCTATCCGTGCCACCCATCCGTGCCATCTTATCTGTGCCCACCTTTGCCCATCAGTGCTGCCTTATCTGTGCCCATCAGTGCTGCCTTATCTGTGCCTATCGGTGCCACCTTAACCGTGCCTATCAGTGCCCACCAGTGCAGCCTATCAGTGCCCACCAGTGCAGCCTATCAGTGCCCACCAGTGCCGCCTCATCAGCGCATTTCAATGAAGGAGAAAAAAGACCTGTTTGCAAAATTTTATAACAAACTATTAAACGTGATTTTTTAATTTTTTTTATTTTGCATCTTTTTTTGTTTGTTTAGCAAAAAATAAAACTCCCAGCTGTAATTTAATACCACCAAAAGAAAGCTCTATTTGTGGGAAAAAAAATATAACAATTTCATTTGGGTACAGTGTTGTATGGCCGCGCAATTGTCATTCAAAGTGCATCAGCGCTGAAAGCTGAAAATTGGTCTGGGCAGGAGGGGGGTTTAAGTGCCCAGTAAGCAAGTGGTTAAGGGGAAAAAAGTGCGTATTATACGCCGATAAATACGATACTTATTTCAGCCATTAAAAATGGAAATCAATTTATAACTTTTTCGAAATGCATTTTCTTGATATTTTGTTTCTTTGTTGTTCCGTCTCTCACTGTTAAAATAAACCTACCATTAAAATTCTAGACTGATCATTTATTTGTCAGTGGGCAAACGTACAAACAAGCTGAGGATCAAATACTTTATTCCCTCGTTGTACTAAAGCGTTCACCCGTGTGAGGATCATGTTTTCCTGCATGGTGATGTACCGGTGTTCCGTGCGTTCCTGAGCAGGCAGGCTCATTGATGTCTGTAGGAATGGCGGCATGGGCGCAGCTGCCGCTGCTTATGTACACTGGTGGTGTGGTAGTGACACCATCCCATAGTGAATAGGCAGATATGTGTACTATACTGCAGAAGAGACATTGCATCAATATATATTTTAGTGATTTCAAAGGCATTCCATAGTCACGGCGTCTATAAATAACACTTCAAATACTGGCTCACGTATCAAATAGTCTACAGCTCTCATTTTTGATTCACCAGGCAAGGTTATTAAAAGTTCATGTAACCGCCCCATTGTATAGAGAGAACAATGTCCATTTCTTTTAATAAATCAGATCATCTGGGCGCGCTGTCCCAGGGGGTATCGCAGACATCTTTAATTTCCTCTGTGGCAGTGGTGTGTACTTTTCCATGTCTACTTAGGGCCCATTCACACCTCTGCGTTACTTTATTGCATGTGTGTTGAACATGTGTTATCACACGTTTGCCATGCATGCGTGTTAAAAAGCGTATTCAATATGTATGGGCAGCAGTGCACCAAAGATAATGTAAGCCACACTTTTCGTAACCTCTTCCTGCCCAGCCCTGGCATCCCTTTAATAGGATATATACACCCGGGGGGTGTGAAGGATCGGTGATCGTGTGATTGGCTGTCACGGTGGCAGGGAGCTGGTCCCACCAGCTACAGATGATTAGTGGGGACCATACGTTGTCTTTGACAGCTCAGTCTCTGCGCTTACATCACAGAAATATCGGCCGTCCATTGACCCATATGTACGTCGTGTGGGCATTAATGCACACTCTTTTGCTGCCGCACATACAGTGAGGAAAAAAAGTATTTGATCCCCTGCTGATTTTGCACGTTTGCCCACTGACAAAGAAATGATCAGTCTATAATTTTAATGGTAGGTTTATTTTAACAGTGAGAGACAGAATAACAACAAAAAAATCCAGAAAAACGCATTTCAAAAAAGTTATAAATTGATTTGCATTTTAATGAGTGAAATAATTATTTGACCCCTTCGCAAAACATGATGGTGGCAAAACCCTTGTTGGCAATCAGAGATCAGATGTTTCTTGTAGTTGGCCTCCAGGTTTGCACACATCTCAGGAGGGATTTTGTATCACTCCTCTTTGCAGATCCTCTCCAAGCCATTAAGGATCTGGTGCTGACATTTGGTAATTTGAACCTTCTGCTCCCTCCACATATTTGCTATGGGATTAAGTTCTGGAGATTGGCTAGGCCACTCCAGGACCTTAATGTGCTTTTACTTGAGCCAATTCTTTGTTGCCTTGGCCGTGTGTTTTGGAATATTGTCAAGCTGGAATACCCATCCATGACTCCTTTCATATGCCCCGAGTGAGGGAAGGAGGTTCTCACCCAAGATTTGATGGTACATGGCCTTGTCCATAGTCCCTTTAATGTGGGGAAATTCTCCTGTCCCCTTAGCAGAAAAACATCCCCAAAGCATAATGTTTCCACCTCCATGTTTGACGGTGGGGATGGTGTTCTTGGGGTCATAGGCAGCATTCCTCCTCCAAACATGGCAAGTTGAGTTGATGCCAAAGAGCTAGGTTTTGGTCTTATCTGACCACAACACTTTCACCCAGTTCTCCTCTGAATAATTCAGATGTTCATTAGCAAACTTCAGACAGGCCTGTACATGTGCTTTCTTCTTTCTTAGGCTGGGTTCACACTGCTGCGGTGTACGAGATCGGATGGGATTCGCACTGCAGTGCAAATCACATGTGATCTCTGTGTGATGCGATTTCAGCCATACAGATAGTATGGCTGAATTCGCATCGCATCCGGGCCAAACTCGCACAGGACCTTTTTTGGTCTGCAGCAGAATCGGGATCGCATGGGTGTTAACACCATGCGATCCGATTCCTGTCCGAGTTTGCAGATCGCACTGCTATATGGAGGCATGCGATGCGGGAACCCGCAGTAGATTCGCAGCGTTCCCGCATCGCTCCAGTGTGAACCCAGCCTTAAGCAGAGGGACCTTTCGGGTGCTGCAGGATTTCAGTCCTTCACGGCGTAGTGTGTTACCAGTCGTTTTCTTGGTGACTATGGTCCCAGCTGCCTTGAGATCATGGACCAGATTCTCCGGAGTAGTTCTCTCACTGTTCTGATTTCTCACTCCACGAGGTGAGATCTTGCATTTAGCACCACACCGAGGGAGATTGACAGTTATTTTATTATATAATTAAAATTATAGCCTGATCATTTCTTCGTCAGTGGGCAAACATACAAGATCAGCAGGGGATCAAATACCCTTTTCCTTCACTGTATGGGTGGCAACAGATTAAAGATGAACTTCAGGTATAATCTTAATTGTGCATTTACTTGGCGCAATGGATTTCATACCTAAGGGACCTCTGGGGAAGCTCACAATCACTGTAGTAGTCGGGTGCTACTACAGTGATCACTGTAATCTTCCAGATTCTGTGTGAAAGGCTGCCTCACTGCATCCTGACCACAGGGGGGTCAACCGCTTGGCACCTCACCCATTCATAGGATGCTTCTTTTTTTTTTCAAGCATTTTCTGATCTAATGAGGTGGGAATTGTGACAGCACTGACCCTTCTCTCCAACCACAAAACACCTTGTATTCTCAACAAAACAAAAAACAGGGCATTCTGTGAATGAAGGCAGTGCCATGCTAGTGGTCAGTGTGCAGAGAGGAATCTACTCACACAGAACATCAGCAGGACCCAGAGGAGGACTCCATCATTTTAGTAGCACCGACTACTATAGGTATCTGGTATCAGATGATAAGCTCAGCAATGGCATGCAATGCCAAGCTGCTGCTAACAAAGCAAACAGAATATTGACATGCATTAAAAAGGGGATCAACTCCAGAGATAAAAAGACAATTCTCCTGCTCTACAAGACTCTGGTCCGGCCTCACCTGGAGTATGCTGTCCAGTTCTGGACACCAGTCCTCAGGAAGGATGTACTGGAAATGGAGCGAGTACAAAGAAGGGTAACAAAGCTAAAAAGGGTCTGGAGCAGGGGTCTCAAACTGGCGGCCCTCCAGCTGTTGCTAAACTACAAGTCCCATGAGGCATTGCAAGGCTGACACAGGCAGAGGCCTGATGGGACTTGTAGTTTTGCAACAGCTGGAGGGCCGCCAGTTTGAGACCCCTGGTCTGGAGGATATTAGTTATGAGGAAAGGTTGCGAACACTGAACTTATTCTCACCGGAGAAGAGACACATGAGAGGGGATATGATTTAAATATACAAATACTATACTGGTGACCCCATAATAGGGATAAAACGACATATAATCACACACATGGGTTGGACTTGATGGACTTGTGTCTTTTTTCAACCTCACCTACTATGTAACTATATGTGTGCTAAGGTGGACTTATGTAATTATGCAATCCAAAAAATTCCTGGAGTCCAGCTTTAAAAAGCTCACCAAAGATACCATATGCTGCATTTTTCTTAATGCAATGCACTGCAGCAAACCAGATCGTTTGCGTTGTGTTAGAACGCAGGCATGCCGCAATGTGTTGTGTTAGTGCATTGGGGCGCTCTTCAAAAGGAGTGGCAATGCACCGCAGTACATGTGTTTCTGTTTATTTGCAGTAATGTACGGTAAAATGCGCATAGCGCAACATGTGCACAGGCCCTTATTCCGTAAGAACAAACTTCCTGCTGACTACCTTGTGAGTTTCAATTTAGATTTCAACCATTGCGCTCCAGACCCATTTAGAACTCTCTCCATCAGGTTCAGGGACAGGACAAGGAGTGGGCAGGGGTGGGCGGTTGCCCTAGGCGCAGCAGTGTATGGGGTCGCTGGATGACCTTGTCCCGGCACTGCTTCCCATCCACCTATGAAATGAAATGCAGATCCCAAACACTCTTGTATTCAAGTGTTAAATCCCACACTGATCTGACTACAGCACACTGAAATCTGATTGGCTGTTGCTTGCTACTGCACTTTGCCCCTTATCGCTAGTCCTCATGCTGCCTTTTCAAACACTGTCGGTAGAGTTTATGTATTCTTTTTTTTTTTTTTGGAATAAAAAATACAGTTTTAATAACATCTGATACAAATTTAATTGCCACACAGGGGACTTTGTAATTTAATGTTATTAATGAATGATTCTTTCCATTTCAATCCACAGCTAGCTAAGGGTTTAAAAAAAAAATACCAGTAGAAGCGCTTTTCTCTTTTGAGTAACCATGGCAACAATACTCACTTTGTAGATAGAAATTCCTGGAACCATTCTTATAACTGGCTCGCTGCATTTCTCAGAAGTCTACACAGAGCTTGAGGCGAAATTACAAGCATCCCTGGCCATGTGAGGTCAATGCTGAACCAACGGGCGAGCTTTGTTTGTCTTACATCCCTGGCCAGGTCTCTAACCCATTCATGACCAGGGTCAAAACAAGCCTTAATGCCCAAACCCAATTTTGCAACTTCGAAATCTGTTCGTAAAACTTTACACATTTTAACAGACATTTTTTTTTTAAGGCCCCTCGCAAAGGAGGTGGGCTCTGCCTGCTCAGCGGGGGAATTTGTCCACTCAGCAGGCTGATGGCTGCTCCTTGTCCACTCCATGGATACAGGCACAGCCCCCTGTCCTTCCTCTATGGGTGGTCAGATGTAAACGGACCACCTGTACGTTTACACCCAACTGCCATTTGATCCACCAGATAGATGGGTAACGTATGGGATCGGATCGGATGTCAGTTGACTCCCCCGCCGCTCCATAAAGGAGACTGAAGAGTCCGATCGGGTTCCACCTGAAAAACTGACAGGCGGACCTGATCCATCCACTAGTGTGAAAGGGGCCTTACTCTCTAGAGGAGGAAAAGATGCAATGTTTCTTCTCCTCCTAGAGGGAAAGTCTGCTATTTCTCCTATTCCCAGAGGAAAAACAACACAGGGGCTGGCTACAGAGTGAATGATCACTGTAGAGCTGCACGATTCTGGCTAAAATGAGAATCTCAATTTTTTTCGCTTATAATAAAGATCACGATTCTCGCAGTGTAACATCTTTCACATTATACAAAAAATTGAGCTAACTTTACTGTTTATTTTTTATTTTACATTCAAGTTTTTTTTTTTTTTTTAAATTGCGTTTGAAAGACCGCTGCCCAAATACGGTGTGACATAAAATATTGCAACAACCACCATTTTATTCTATAGGGTATATATACATATATATATATATATATATATATATATATATATATATATATATATATATATATATATATATTATAGATAGAGAGGTAGAGAGAGAGATCTATATATCTCTATATATATATATATATATATATATATATATATATATATATAGATATATATATATATATATATATATATATATATATATATATATATATATATATATATATATATATATATATATATATCATGTTTGGGTGTTCCAAGTATTTTTAATTAGCAGAAAACAATGATTTTTACTTGTAATTAACAAATGTCAGAAAAAGGTTTGGTCTTTAAATGGTTAAACTTCCTTCATTTACATGCTGGAGTTCTTTCCTTTTAATAAAAGAAAAATAAAAGATACTTTGTTTCTACTTATTCAGGTGTTGTGATTAAAATTGGCAGGCTGTTCAGTTTTTTTAGTTTTTATTGTTTTTTTTCCCAGCTGTGAGAACTCTCTGCATTTGTTAGAAAGAATCCTGAAATGCTGTTTTGAAGATCGGGAAGAGAAAAAGATCGCGATTTTGATTCTTAACGATTAATCGTGCAGCTCTATCGCTGTGATAACCTATCAGAGACTATCGCAGTGATCAGAATCCTGAATACCCTGGGTCCCAATTGTTAGTAGAGACCCAGGACTGTTACCAACAGCCCGGTCTCTGTGTTGGGAGCATGCAGGTGGACGCACTTCCAGCGCAAACACAAGAGCATGTATATATGCAGCCTCCAGAATTAATGCACACATCCTGGATGCCACAATTATGTGTTAACTGGTCATAAAGGATTTAAAGACGAACTCTACTTTTGTTGAGAAAAAAATCCCTTCTGGGTGATCAGTGTACATTGCAGGGATGTTAACAAACTTTGCAGAAGATTCCTACCTGTTTCTGCTCTGAAGAAATAGCTCTGTATGAACATGTTCTGTGCAGACTCTTTCTGAGTGGGAGGGTCTGTTTTATTATAATCTCCTGGTTTACTCACAGTGTTCTAATGAGAAACCTTTAAGGGTCTGCATCCCTTTAGAAGTAATTAGCTCTGTAGCACCCTCTAATGTGTGCTACTAGTAGCATACCTCCCAACTTGAGATGGGAATGAGGGACACCTATCAGCAAAAGTATGCAGGCATAGGACACACCCTTTACCACGCCCCCTTAAAGGAGAATTGTACAAAAACACAAGATTGATTAAACCCACAAGTCCTTTTTACCACTACTATTCCTTTAGATTGGCTTTTTCAGAATTTAGAAATGCAGCTATTTAGAACTCGGATGAAATGTTTAGCACTGCAAAACACTTTGAAAGATAAAAAGTGCATTTTATATACAACTATATAGATCAAAATGAGGGACAAATGAGGAGGAAAGAGGGACAGAGGGACTTTGCTCCAAATCAGGGACAGTCCCTCAAAATCAGGGACAGTTGGAAGGTATGTAGTAGTGAGGGTAGGTAAATTATAGTCTGGCCCAGGGATAGACCTGAGTCACTGAATTTGGGTCAGGGTTATTCTAGGCCAGGGCTGGATGACTCATCCTGGCAGCTCCCTGGTGCACCCCCCTGTTTCTAGAATGTTGGAAAATATTCTAGTAAATAGTGGGTGGAAGCTAAAAGGAGTTACGTTGAAAATTTAGGGGCCTTTAGCCAATCCCTACATTGGAGTCCTGGCAGGGAACTAAGGAGCTCTTAAATAGACATGGGCCATGCCAGTAGGGAAGTTGGGTGGAAGATGGAGAAGCAGTGCTGAGGAGAGGTTGTCGGTGGCCCTTGAGGGACCCCTGCTGGGAGGGGTTTTACCTAGGGCTGGAGCTCGGGAGGCTGGCCTGGAGGGATCCTACCACAGGGGGCAATTGAAGGGACCCTAACTGGAGAGGCAGCAAGGAGACACAGTGAGTAGATCAGCACCGTGCAGGGACAGGCAACAGGAGAGACTGCCAGCTGTAGCAGTGCTTTCTTGAAGACAGCGGTGGGCCAAGTCTTTCTACAACCTTGTCCTTGGGAGCCTCCATGTGCGCGTGTCAGTCAGGAGGACTGGGAAGAGAAAGCAGCCAGGTGGGCTAGCACTTTCTGCAAGCAGTGAAACTGGAATCAGTGTCCGCGGGGAAGCAGAAGGTGGTGTAAGATGCTGTTCACTCCTTATGTACTACTTTACGAAGGGACTGGGACTTCCTAGCCTGTAATGGGCTGTTGCTGAGCTGACAAGAGACTGCTCCTCCAGGAGTGGGCCAACAGACCCTGTATAAAAGGGAACCAAGTTTGTGCAGGAGGAAGGAACAAAAGGAATCTGTAAATAGGGAGGAAGTTTTCCCTGGTTATGTTTATGGACATTTTTAAAGAAGCTGTAAACCCTCCCTAGTGACTTTTAAATATAGGTAAGGCTTACCTATAGGTAGTGGAAATATCTCCTAAGCATGTGCCGTTTAGGAGATAAATCACTTGTAGTGCGCTGAGAATGTAATCAGCGCACGTGCTGTGAAGAAACGGACCTCCGTGCCCCCTTCCCCTACGCGCATGCTCCAGCCAGTTACAGAGCCGAAGTCTGCGGCCCCCAGGAAGGAAGAGGGGCGAAGATGGACGCAGCCTGCACAGGGGACAGCGATGGATTCGTTTGCAGGTAAGTGTCACATAATAGACTAGTATGCGATGCATACTAGCCCATTATGCTTTTAATTTGCAGGCTTTGTAGAGAACAAAAAAGGAATTAAAACCCATAAGGGTTTACTTCCTATTTACGTTGGGCATCCCATAATCCCTTACCCCACCCAAGTTATCATCCCCTAATAAAACAACAAAAACAAGTCAAAGGACTGATTACTGTGTCTGGATGCAAGAAGGAAATGCTGTGTGACTGGCTGTGTAGCAGTGGGCAACCCTGACTTCAGCAACTCCTACGGGGGGTAGTTTTAGGAAGTATCACACCAAAAATGAAATTCCTATTGCAGAGGATGCCTAAAAATCTGACTTGTATCTTAGTGCAGACATCTGGGAAAATCAGTGAGCCAATCGCACAAGCAGGAAACTACATTCTTGGGTGTTATGTACATCAGAGGTATAGAAAACGCCTCCAGGTAGCCATATTGCATTGCATTTTACAGAAAATGGCAGCACTGCAGATTGAAAAGGAAAGGTCGTTTTTAATAACGTTAAATTACAACGTGTAGCAATTGTATATGCTTGCTTTTTTTTTCCGGATTTACTATATATTTTTTATACATGGTACTGGCATTATCCTTTACAAATGTGCCTTCTTCTATCTTTCTTTGCCTCCAGATGGACGAGCCCTCTTTCGGGTATTCCTGCAGTCAGAGTTCAGCGATGAAAACCTGGATTTCTGGTTGGCCTGTGAAGAGTACCGGGATACGCACCCTCATTTTATCCTCAACAGCCGAGCTCGCAAAATCCATCAGCACTACATCGCATTTCAATCCCCAAAAGAGGTAACGCGCTCTGCTCTTGGAAACTCCTCTACATAGTAATTGTAACTAAATTGAGTATGTAACACTATAATAAGATTTTGGGCCTCGTGCACACTGGGCATTTAGCGCTGAAACATGAGATCCTGGCGTTTTAGGCTCATCGTCCAGCCCCGCTGCCAGCAGCCTGTTAAAAGAGAGGCCAAAAGTTGCTGCGGCTGGACTTTGTACCAATCGGTAATAATATTTTGGGTAGTATGCAGGGAAAAGCAGACTACTTGTATTCCAGGCATTTGTCTATGGGCCCTAAAATTGGGCCATTACTGCCCTAAACATTAGTAGCACTTAATGGGCCATCCAGCCACACAGCTGTCAGCCTCTCACATAGTTTAGAAGGCTGCTGGCAGTGGGGCTGGACCTGTGCCTTCCTCCTTCACCTTAGTCTCATGCATCGGGGCTAAATATCTGGCACGCATGAGGTCTTATGCGGCGTACACACGATCCGACATTCCAACAACAAAATCCTGGATTTATTTCTGAAGGATATTGGCTCAAACTTGTCTTGCATACACACGGCCACACAAACGTTGTCGGAAATTCCGAACGTCAAGAACACGGTGATGTACAACACGTGCAACGAGCTGAGAAAAATTAAGTTCAATAGCCAGTGCGGCTCTCCTGCTTGATTCCGAGCATGGATGAACTTTTGTGCGTCGGAATTGTGTACACACGATCGGAATTTCCGACAACGGATTTTGTTGTCGGAAAATTTGAGAACCAGCTCTCAAATTTTTGTTATCGGAAATTCCGACAAAAAAATGTCAGATGGAGCCTACACAAGGTGGGAATTTCTGAAAGCAAGCCCCCACCGAACATTTGTTGTCGGAAATTCCGATTGTGTGTATGCGTCATTAGAACGAATATTTAGGTGGGAATGCAAATGCTTTGAATTGCCAAGACCCTTTGGAAGACCTGTTTGAGTTCTTGATCCTGCATGTCTGTGGTTGTGTGGTAACTTGATGGTTCATTGCAATTTCTTTATTGGTTCAGGAAACAACCAGTAAGTGCAACCAACATGTTTCAGGGATGTGGACTCCTTCTTCATGGCCTTGGCAAAGTGTAGTAGACTTTACCAAGGCCATGAAGAAGGCATATCCCTGTTCTAGTGGAAGGTTCAGACACTGTAAAGGTTGCACATTGTAAAAGCTGAAGTGCAGAAATGAGGACACGAATAATTATTTTCCTGTACCTACACTATAGGACATTAAAATGGCAATCCATCCCCCTCCATTCACTTTCTCCCATTTTCCTCCAGCCCCTTCTCTTGCACAATTGGACTTTTTTATTTTTTTATAGAAAATACTTTTCTTGGGAACCCTAATCCCTAGTTCCTCTCCTAGGCAGGAATTCTGTTTGCAGTTGCCCACCGCCTCCTAGATTACCCTACTTCACACATCCCAGGGAGACATAGAGTACTAATGCAGGGCATTGTCAAGGGACCATATCTCATTGTTTTTCCAGCTGGCCTTCTGATGATGCAGTGCATGAGCATCATCACAATACCAGCTGCAAGAACCCGGGAGAGACCTCTGCCCTCAGCCCTCCCCCATGACATCAAATGTAGATGGCAGAGCCGGACCAAGTGTGCTGTGGCGTATCCCTAGAGCACACAGCTGGATCGCTGGTCTGTTTTTTGCACACAATCTAACTATAGAGGTGTGGGGTGGGGGGGGGGGGGTCCTCTATAAAGTGGTTGTAAATCAAAACATGTCCCTTTATAGTGTGTACTTGTCTCAATTAGGAGCACTAAGAGTAATTTCTTTCTGCTGCCTCCTTTTGTTATTTGCATAAATTGTTTTTGACAAGTTTTCCTGACACCAAGAGAGAAATGGTGACAAGAGAGGGCTCTCCAGCTGATTGACAGCCTCAGCTCTGTTCCTGTGTGCTGTGTGAAAAGGGATGCCCCTTTCCCTACCAATCAGCTCTCAGAGATTCCCTCGCTGAAGTCTTCAGAGTGTAAATTTGGCTTTCCGCCCCCTGTTTTCTGACAGCTCAGACAAGCTTATCAGTTCTGGACTTTGAATGGATGTAGAGGAGAGAAGACTGCAGATAAACAGATAAACTTATGTAGGAGACTTTTGTTTCATCTCTCTGTATCACCAGGGGCCAGTCACTTCACTCTGCACATCTTCAGTTTGCTGTGTATTGCTAGAGAGTTTTTTTGTTTTTTATTGGAAGGGTGCATGTGATCAGCACAGGGCCAATCGGCACTGTCCAGATAGAGGGTCAGGGATCCTGCAGCCTCATAGGACAGTCAGAGGAGAATGAAAACGCCTCCTACAAGCTTTAACCAGTGCTCAACCAGACAATGATAGAAGTCACAAGACTAAAAAGGCTGTTTGATCCTGTCTTCTCTGACCCTCCCCATATTTTACTGTCCCCAATACATCTGCTGTTAGAATAGAGCCTTGGGGGCACTCTGCACATGATCAGTTTGGTGTGTATTGCTAGAGAGGTTTTTTTCTTCTTTTTTTTTTTTTGGAAGGGTGCATGTGATTGGCACAGGGCCATTCAGCACTGTCCAGACAGAGGGTCAGGGGTCCTGCAGCCTCATAGGACAGTCAGAGGAGAATGAAAACGCCTCCTACAAGCTTTAACCAGTGCTCAGCCAGACAATGATAGAAGTCAGAAGACTGCTATATACTGCTGATGAGAAAAGATATTTAGCAGTTTATATTTAATAAAATAATTGCATTTCCATATTCTGTGTACTGTGGGAGACCAGATATAGTGACTGTAGGGTCCTGGATTTAGTAACACTTTAAATTAATATACATCATAATACAAGGCAAGAGGAAAGTGAAATTAATTTCCCTAGACAAAAAAAAACTGTTGCTGTAACAAAGGAGTCTCAAACTGGCGGCCCTCCAGCTGTTACAAAAAACTACAAGTCCCATGAGGCATTGCAAGGCTGACAGTTACAAGCATGACTCCCACAGGCAGAGGCATGATGGGACTTGTAGTTTTGCAACAGCTGGAGGGCCGCCGGTTTGAGACCCCTGCTGTAACTAATTTTGAAGTGTGAGCCGGAGTTTGATTAGTTTGTTAGTGTATCTAAATCTTCTAGTACATCCAACAATCCCCTTCCCCCGGACTGAAAATTCAGCTGTCTGCTCTGCCTTCTGTGCTCCTTCATCCAGAGTGGGAGCACTTTATTACAGAAGGTGTGTTACTGGCCAAATCACAGGAAAAAAAAAAAAAAACGAATGCAGCCACCACATCTAATGATTGGTAAGATGCAATATATTACATTTTTTGTTTTGCATTTAAAACTGCTTTAACCTACAACTTTGTAGGTGATGCTTTGCTTTGCAGTGACAGCAAAAATAATACCCCTTGTAATGTTGGGCGCTCCGCACTGCCGCAAAATGTGACCCATTCAAGTGAATAATGGGACCGAGTCGCAGCTGCCATGCAATCGCAGATAAAGCACTCGGTTACAGAGCGGGGTGGTGGTGTGGGCTTTTCGGGGTTAAAACAGGTGGTCAGGAAGGTGACATATTTTCTCCCAGCTGCCTGTCAAGCGCCCTCTGAAAAGTAATCTGAATATACACAGCTTGGGAAGTAGCCTTTTACCCCATTATGGTCAATCGTGAGAGATTTGAGTGAGTTTATCATTTGTGACCCCCTTTGGTCGCCCTTCCCTGGTAGAAAGAATGATAGGAAGGACGCCGTAGGTGTCGGGGGGGGGGATCTGACATTGCGGGATGCTTTGTCATTATTGGCGTTTAGTGTCTTCTCCAGGAATGTGCGCTATCTCCAGGGATTTGTCAATATTGCTGACACTGATCCCAAGCAAGGAGAGGACTATGATGTCTTCATCCCCTGTGGCAGTGATTGCACATTTGCTAAATGACTTTGAAGGTCACGCTTAAAAGCATGTTATGTGGTTTAGGAGATAATCCAGTCTGTGTTTCAGGGACAGTTACCAAGTCTTCTGTCTCTGGGACAAATCTCGTAATAAAAGTGGATGTAAAATTTACACTTTATTATGAATCCTCCTGGAACATGTCCGCACGTTACAGTTTATGACTCTAAACTTTCTTTCTGACCAAAAGTCTAGGCAGAGATCACATGACTTCTGGCTGTCTGACCATTGTGGCTGCTTCCAGGGGCGGACTGACAACTCATGGGGCCCCCGGGCAATAGGAGATTATGGGGCCCCCAGGCAATCAGAGATTATGGGGCCACATAGTATACACAAACACACACACAGTATAATATCACACACACAGTACACACAGACATGTTTCTATTGGCTGAGAAGGTACTGGAGAGGTGGGGCAACTATAATCTCGGGTTTTACTGAGGCTGGCAACCCTGGTGGGGCCCCCTAGTGGCATGGGGCCCTCGGGCAGTGCCCAAGTAGCCCAATGGTCAGTCCGCCCCTGGCTGCTTCACATCATTAGAGACTGCAGAGAGTCTGCTTTCAATCAGGCGGAACCCCATCAGGTGACCATGCTATGAAAGAAGAGGATCAGAAAGGCAGACAGTTTTTTTTAACATTCTTTTATATTTTTTTATAAGCTTTCTCTTCAATATTTTTGTAACATTAAACATTGACAAGAGGAAGCTCTTAGATGCTCAGTGCAATAACTATATTTCTTTCTCAACAGTTGAGATATCCGAAAAACAGGGAGTGCATTGTTTTTTTGATTACAAGAGAGGTATGGGGTATGGGATTTTCTTTATTTTTTTTTTTGTTTTTTTAGAATCATACTTACCTACAGTGGATATAAACAGTCTACACACCCCTGTTAAAATGTCAGGTTTCTGTGATGTAAAAAAAAATGAGACAAAGATAAATATTTTCAGAACTTTTTCCACCTTTAATGTGACCTATAACCTGTACAACTCAGTTGAAAAACTAAAGCTAAAATCTTTTAGGGAGGGAGTAAAAATAAATAAAAAAAATGTGGTTGCATAAGTGTGCACACCCTCTTACCGGGGATGTATCTGTGTTCAGAATTAAGCAATTACATTACTCATGTTAAATAGGAGTCAGTACACACCTGCTGCCATCATTTTAGAGTGCCTCTGATTAACCCCAAATAAAGTTCAGCTGTTCTAGTAGGTCTTTCCTGACATTTTCTTAGTCACATCCTACAACAAAAGCCAGGGTCTGCAGAGAGATTCCAAAGCATCAGAGGGATCTCATTGTTAAAAGGTATCAGTCAGGAGGAGGGTACAAAAGATATACCATGGAACACAGTGAAGACAGTCATCATCAAGTGGAGAAAATATGGCACAATGGTGACCTTACCAAGAAGGAGACGTCCCTCCAAAATTGATGAAAAGACGAGAAGAAAAATGGTCAGGGAGGCTGCCAAGAGGCCTACAGCAACATTAAAGGAGCTGCAGGGATATCTGGCTATGTGGTACATGTGACAACAATCTCCCGTATTCTTTATATGTCTGGGCTATGGGATAGAGTGGCAAGATGGAAGCCTTTTTTTTAGGAAGAAAAACACCCACGCCCGGCAAAATTTTGCAAAAACACATCTGAAGTCTCCCAAAAGCATGTGGGAAAATGTGTTCTGGTCTGATGAAACCAAGGTTGAACTTTTGGCCATAATTCCAAATTGGAATTACTTCAACCACCGTGAAGCATGGTGGTGACAGCATCATGCTTTGAGGCTGTATTCTTCAGCTGGAACAGGGGCCTTAGTCAAGGTAGAGGGAATTATGACCAGTTCCAAATACCAGTCAATATTGTCACAAAACCTTCAGGCTTCTGCTAGAAAGTTGAACATTTCAGCATGACAACGACCCAAATCATACATCCAAATCAACAAAGGAATGGCTTCACCAGAAAAAGTTTAAAGTTTTGGAATTGTCCAGCCAGAGCTCTGACCTGAATCCCATTGCAAATCTGTGGGGTGATCTGAAGAGGGCTAAGCACGGGAGATGCTCTCGCAATCTGGCAGATTTGAAGTGTTTTTGCAAAGAAGAGTGGGCAAATATTGCCAAGTCAAGATGTGCCACGCTGATAGACTCATACCCAAAAAGACTGAGTGCTGTCATAAAATCAAAAGGTGCTTCAACAAAGTATTAGTGTAAGGGTGTGCACACTTATGCAACCATATTATTTTATTTTTTTACTTTTACTTCCCTCCACCTAAAAAAAATATCAGTTTGTTTTTCAATTGAGTTATACAGTTTATAGGTCTGAAATTATTATTTGTCTCATTTTTTTTTACATCACAGAAACCTGACATTTTAACAGGGGTGTGTAGACTTTTTATATCTACTCTGTCTCCCGCTGGCTCTAACAATGGGAACTGAGCGATCAAACACTGCCAATCACTCGGTTCTCAGAGCTCCGTGAGCAGAGAGCTGGTGACTGTCAGTCACTGCTCTCTCTACTCTGCCCCCCCCCCCCCCCCCTGCGCTAACTGGAGCACTGAGCTGCGAAGAGGGGCGGGAGCAGCCAACTCAGGCTCACTGAGAGGCTGAGCCGGGTGCCGGTCCAGTCATGTGTGGATCCCGTCCATATAGTCACGATCCTTCCTAAGCCAGGACTGGCTCTGTGACATCGGCCAACAGTGGGTCACAGGAGTGAAGAACAAACTGCTCTCCTTTGATCCACAGAAGAAGTACAGCCAAACGAGCTTTGGCTGTACTTCTCCTTTAAGTTAGCCAACTCATAGACTGACATTGAGAGAAAGACCAGTAAACCACAACCATTGTGCAGCACTGCTAATTAGTAAGCAAAGCGTGGGTATTTACTGAGCACATGGAAAGGATTCCTACATTAAACTGTCCTCAAAGGAGGAATTAGGAGGAGGAATCAAAATTCCCCTGGTTTTGGAAGAAACTGAACTCTGGAAAATAGACAAAATAGACCCATGCATTGGGGCCCCAACAGATCTGCAAGTGAGAAATGCTTATTAAAGCGGGGTTCCACCCTAAAGTGGAACCTCCGCTAATCGGAACCCTCCCCCCCTCCGGTGTCACAATTGGCACCTTACAGGGGGGAGGGGGGTGGAGATACCTGTCAAAGACAGGTATTTACACCCACTTCCGGGCATAGACTCCCGTGGTAGGCTATGTCATATCCTGTCCTGCCGTGCTGTCTGCTGGGACACACACGGGTCCCAGTGACAGTGCGGAGAATTTCTATTGGGATGCGCGACTCGCGCATGCGCAGTAGGGAACTGGGAAGTGAAGCCGATTCGCTTCACTTCCTGATTTTCAAAAAAAAAAGGCCGAAAAGTTTAAAATATGGCCAATATGTATTCTGCTATATGTCTTTGTTTAAAAAATTACAGAAAGAGAATTGCTAAATTGTGCGGAGACCGCACTCACCTGCTTGCATGTGTCACTTCCTTGCCAGCTGAATGTGCAAGGCGCCAATCCCTCCCAGGTGAAAACACAACAGAATGTCGTTGACGAGAGATTGGCGCCTCACTTTATCCAGAAGGTGAGAGAGACACACACGCAAGCAGGTGAGAATTTCTGTTTTGCAGGTGAGACAACAGCCGAGAAATTGGCGTCGCCTTCCTGGCTGTTCTGTCTGGCAGAGCTTTATGAACCACAACAGTGGCTGAACGCAATTCCAGATCCTTTGACACAGAAGACATCTTCCATATGTGTTTTTGTATTTCCTTTTGCTTGTCTGGAGTTCAGCTTTGAGCATCGTGACTTTTTAGCAAACGAAAATGCGACAGATCTCAGCGCCGCAGTGTAAAAATATCCCCGTAATGGTCTTTAAACGCTCAGTGCAACCGCAGTAAATAAACTGTTATCACAGCTTGAAGCTGCCCGGCGCATGTCAGCGAGCGAATGTTGATAGTGCCTTGTCATAGGCAGCCTCTCTCGCTCTCTCGCCTTTAAAGGGCATACTTTTCCGATGACAAACACGCTCTTAAAAAGAGTCCCAGGCTTAGAAATAATGTTTATTTTACTCCGCTTTTCCTTTTCTCCGGCAGTCGGTGTGAAATCAATCACTAGGATCTCCGCGTTCTTGCTGGATCTGCTCCAAGACTTCCACTTTGCCGGTGAAGGGCGGCTCCGAATTTACAGCCCAGAACATCAAATCGTAGATTCTCCCTATGGACTCAGACTTACTTCAAAATCTTGTTCGACTTTTATATATTTTTAGTGGCCACTTTAACCGCTTCAGCCCCGGAAGATTTTACCCCCTTCCTGACCAGAGCACTTTTTGCGATTCGACACTGCGTCGCTTTAACTGACAATTGCGCGGTCGTGTGACGTTGTACCCAAACAAAACTTTCCCCCCCCCACAATTAGAGCTTTCTTTTGGTGGTATTTGATCATCTCTGTGGTTTTTATTTTTTGCACTATAAACAAAAAAAGAGCGACAATTTTGAAAGTTTGTACTTTTTGAAATAAATATCCCTATTTTTTTATTTTTTTTAAAAAAAAAGCAAATTTTTTCTCAGTTGAAATTTTGGAAAAAACAATATTTTTTACTTTATGCTATAAAATCTATCCAATAAAAAAAAATGAAAAAAATATAATTTCTTCATAAATTTAGATCAATATGTATTCTTCTACATATATTTTTGGTAATAAAAATCACAATAAGCATATATTGATTGGTTTGCGCAAAAGTTAGTGTCTACAAAATAGGGATAGCTGGTGAAAAATAGTACTGAAGCGCTGATATGAATATTTAAATAAATAAAGATAACTAAATGATTAAGCTACAACCATTCTATATGTGTTCTGACACTGTGATAAAAAAATATATGTACAACAATAGTGCGCTATAATCAACCCTCTATAATATGCACACAAACAAAAATGAAAAAAAAAAAATATATATATATATATATATATTGTAAATCCTCAATAGGCACAAAAATGAAAATTAATTGAAATAATTTTCTGGACAGGCTAATTGTCTCTTAGATTTATCAAGCAACTGTGGATATATTTTTTTAGTTTTTGGGGGGTCTCATTTGATCTCCTAATTTGGTGCTGTTGTTCTATATGTACTATCATTCACTAGGTTTTTATTGCACAAAACACAGGATTTATTGTATTGCACTGAGCATAATCATCACTAATTATTTTAATTTTCATTTTTGTGCCTATTGAGGATTTATATATATATATATATATATATATATATAATGTATGTGTATATATATATATATATATATATATATATATATATATATATAATGTGTGTGTATATTTCATTTTTGTTTGTGTGCATATAAAGGGTTGATTATAGCACACTAATGTTGTACATATAAAATAGGGTATAGATTCATAGCATTTTTATTAGTATTTTTTTTTTTCTAGTAATGGCGGCAATCTGCGATTTTTTTATCCTGACATTGGACAATTTTGACACATTTTTGGGACCATTGGCATTAATACAGTGATCGATGATTGATGTAAAAATGTCACTGGCAGTGAAGGAGTTAACACTAGGGGGCGACCAAGGGGTTAATTGTGTTCCCTAGTGTGTGTTCTAACTAAAGGGGGGAGAGGACTGACTAGGGGAGATGACCGATCGCTGTTCATACTTTGTATGAACGGGCGATCTGTCACTTCTCCCCTCGGAGAACCGGGATTTCTGTGTTTACACCCAGAGATCCCATTTCTTGCAGTGTTACGAGTGATCGCGGGAGCCCGGCGGTCATCTAGAGCTGTCATCCGTCGGCGAGCTGCGGGCACGCGCATGTGCTTGATGAGCGATATAACATGATGGCGATTCGCCTGCCCGTGCCATTCTGTCGCAGTACAACTGCGGTGGCTGGTCAGCAGGCGATTAAAGCTGAATTACGGGGAATGGATTCATTCACACTAGTGGATGGGACGGTTGATCCAACTGCTAACCCCTTTAGCTGCAGAGGCCGGGGGTGTACACATGCTGTGGCCACAATGATTTGCTTCACGGTCGCAGCAAGAATTATACCCCCTGTCACTTTTCAGTGAATGCGAACGCTCTGTAAGCACCCCACAATTGCTTGCCATGCATGCTAGTATGGGGATCAAAGGGTTAAAGCCTGTCAAATGCTCACTGAATGGCAATCCGGGAGGGGATCTCTCTTCAGAGAACATGCCCTTACAGTGGGGCCACCCCAGCCCTGCAGGGGTTCAATGCTTGTTTAGGTCTAGGGGGGCACAAAAAACAGTCCCTTCATTGCTGCACGCTACCTTCAGGCTGCAATACCGGTACCTACAGCCCTCCCCCCCCCTACTCCAGTTGTTGCATGTCCTCTGACCTCATCAAGTCTAATGCAGAGCTCTGCATTGGACATAAGGGTGCCGAGGAACAGTCCACTACCAGAGCATAGTGGAATATAGGAGACCACCAACTGCCAGGGAAGCGGAGGATCGGGTAAGTAAAATAGCTTTTTGAGTCTAGACCTGAACAAATATTTAACTCTTGCAATGCGGGGGGCAAACCCACTGAAAGGGAGGATGTTTTCTTTCTTCACTGCATCTGAGCACCACAGACTAAAAACACTTTTTAATTCATATTAACCGGTTCCCGACCACCGCATGTAGATATGCGTTGACAGAATGGCTGCGCTAATGGGCGTACTTGTATGTCTCATTGAATTTGCCGATGTGCAATCGTGTGCGCACCTGCCGCGAGCCCCGTGAGTAGGATCGCGAGTCCCGTGGACATGATGTCCATGGGGATACCGACGATCGTCTCATGGAGAGGAAGAACATGGAGATGCTAATGTAAACAAGCATTTCCCCATTCTGCTGAGTGACAGTGTCACTGATCACAGCTCCCTGTAATCGGGGGCGGTGATCTGTGATGTGTCACACGTAGCCCCTCCCCCCACAGTTAGAATCACTCCCTAGGACACACGTAACCCCTATAGCGCCACCTAGTGTTAACCCCTTCACTGACAGTCACATTTACACAATATTTTTAATCGCACTGATCGCTGTATAAATGTGAATGGTCCTAAAAATGTGTCAAAAGTGTCCGATGTGTCCGCCATAATGTCACAGTCGCCGCCATTACTAGAAAAAAAAATATTAATAAAAATGCCATAAAACTATCCCCTATTTTGTAGACGCTATGCTTTTTCGCAAACCAATCAATAAACGGTTATTGCAATTTTTTTTTTTTTTTTACCAAAAATATGTAGAAGAATACATATCGGCCTAAACTGAGGAAAAAACGTTTTTTTTATATATTTTTTGGGGATATTCATTATAGCAAAATGTAAAAAATAATGCGTTTTTTTTTTCAAAATTGTCGCTCTTTTTTTGTTTATAGAGCAAAAAATAAAAACCGCAGAGGTGATGAAATACCACCAAAATTTGTGGGGAAAAAAGGACGTCAATTTTGTTTGGGAGTCACGTCGCATGACCGCGCAATTGTCAGCTAAAGCGACGCAGTGCCAAATCGCAAAAAATGGCCCGGTCATTCAGCAGCCAAATCTTCCGGAGCTGAAGTGGTTAAAAGCATATGTAAACCCAATTAAGGTTAAATTCTTATATAAGCATTAATGTCCATGTCATTTTAAAAGTCACTTTTAATCATTTTAAACCTTCAGCTTTCATTTAAAATAATACCAGTGGGTCCTGCCATCAAGTTTTGTTCAGGCACTTCCTTTTATAGGGTGACAACACTCTGTTCCTGTCTCTAAATTGTGCCCATGCGTTGTCACCCTGCCTCATAGAATTCTGAAGCAGTCCGCGATTGTCTGTTTTAAAACATCACACAGATGTGGCCCACTGTTGTCACCAGGAAACGTGCCACGGAAAACGGCATGCAGGGGGGCGCTGGAGAGCAGAAAAGGCTGCAGGAGGTCAGCAGCATTGAGATGCAAGAAGGGATGTAACAAAACAAAAGTTTAAAAGTTTTTTTTTCAATTAAAAAAGGAGCAAGAGAAAGGGAACGGTTTATGATACCCAGTTTAAAAAAATCGAAATTTAGTTGGGGTTTACATCTACTTTAATAGCACACAGTTCTCCTGTCTAGTATCCACTAAGGGGGGCACTCAGAGATCCGTGCCACATAGGTACACTGTGCCATTTAAAATGTTGGTTAGTCAGAGTCAAACCACTTTTCCATTGCAGTGTGGCTGCATAGCTACTCAACGGTGACATGTCTGCGTGCTTTATGCATCAAAGATGACCTAGACTGTAGGAACTTGTAGGGTGCCATTGCCGACTTTTCTTCCTAAAAAAATAGCTAGCTAGCTGCCTGGCATTCGAGCTGATACAGATCCTTAAATAGTTTTTGCATTACTGACCTGGGCCAGGTATACAAATACAGATTGTTCTCTTACTGTCACTTTTAGGCTGCTTTCACACTGCTCCAGCGCAAAATTGAGTTAAAAACGTATGCGTTTTTGCCTGGTTTCCGGTGCGTTTCCTGGGTGCCTGTTATCCAGCATTCACCTGTGAAACTTTGACATGTGACTTAAAGAAGCGCAGTTAAAAAACACAACGCAGGTGCGTTTTGATGCGTTTTCTGTTCATTTCAATGGGGACTTCCGTTTTTGGATGTGGGCCTCATGAAGTCAAACACAGAGCCCATAGCCAGGGCCGTCTTTAATACTGATTGGTACCCTGGGCAAAAATTTCCTTGGGGCCCCCCCCCCCCCATGCAGTTTTGCTCTCCACCTGCTCTGACACATACAATAAATAGCAGCTAGACTTAAAATCTGTTTACTGTATCAGATCAGGCAGCAATTGCGATTGGTTACCAGCGGTTACGGCATATCATTAATGCTTAATGACTGGTTGCTAGAGGTTACAGCACACATTACAGCTCACTGATTAGATGCTAGAGGTTACAGCAAATGATTTCTGCTTGTTAATTGGTTACTAGAGATTACTGTAAAGTAATACTGCTCACTGATTGGTTGCTGGAGGTTACAGCACATCATCTCCTCACTGCAGAGGAGCACGATATACATATGAATCCCACCTTTATTTACATATCAATGCTGCCGGCCGCATCTATTTTCTTAGTAATGCCGCCACTATTTACATATGAATGCCGGTTATTTACATGTGAACACAGGGTCTGCAGGTGCGTTATCTGTACACAATAGGGCAGAGCTGGGCAGCATTAGTACCATCACTTTACTGAGATATTGGGACTAAAACTTCAAGGGACAAGGGAATTTAGTTGGCAAGTATGAGGCAGCTGCTTTGGGCCCCACAACAATGACAGGGCCCAGGGCAGCTGCCCCTTTTGCCCTGCCTTAAAGACGGCCCTGCCCATAGCCCTACATTGGACAAAAGGATGCAGAGGGACAGTTCACCGCCAGAGTATAGTAGAATAAAGGAGACCGCGGACTGACAAGGGGGGAGCAGAGGATTGGGTAAGTAATTTTTTTTTATTTTTTTTTATTTTTTTTAGGCTACGCAAGCCTTTCTCAACCAGGGTTCCTCCAGGGGTTGCGAGGGGTTCCTTGAACAATGATGGCTTAAACTGTCACCTGATAGTGCCTGCATAGTTCTGCTTGGCAGAGCCTGTGGCATGAGAGTTTTTCCTGTTTGCTCAGGTAGGTAACCAGTCATGCCAAAGATCATGTTGGCTGTCTGTAAAGGGGGGTGTTCTTCTCACTGAGCACAGGTGTAAGGAGCATTCTTCCCACTGACTACCAGTATAAGAACTATTCTTCCCACTGACCACCAGTGTGAGGATTATTCTTCTCATGGACCATCAATGTAAGGAATATTCTTCCCACTGACCACCAATGTAAGGAGAATTCTTCCCACTGTCCCATAATGTAAGGGGGAACCAGATGAACCACCAATGTAATGGGTATTCTTCCTAATGACCACCAGTGTAAGGAATATTCTTCCCACTGACCACCACGTAAGGAACATTCTTCCCCCTGATCACCAATGTAAGGAGTATTCTTCCCAATGACCCCCAATGTAAGGAACATTCTTCCCCCTGATCACCAATGTAAGGAGCATTCTTCCCCCTGATCACCAATGTAAGGAGCATTCTTCCCTCTGATCACCAATGTAAGGAACATTCTTCCCACTGACCACCAATGTAAGGAACATTCTTCCCCCTGATCACCAATGTAAGGAACATACTTCCCCCTGATCACCAATGTAAGGAGAATTCTTCCCCCTGATCACCAATGTAAGGAGCATTCTGCCCAATGACCCCCAATGTAAGGAACATTCTTCCCCCTGATCACCAATGTAAGGAACATACTTCCCCCTGATCACCAATGTAAGGAACATTCTTCCCCCTGATCACCAATGTAAGGAACATTCTTCCCCCTGATCACCAATGTAAGGAACATACTTCCCCCTGATCACCAATGTAAGGAACATACTTCCCCCTGATCACCAATGTAAGGAACATACTTCCCCCTGATCACCAATGTAAGGAACATACTTCCCCCTGATCACCAATGTAAGGAACATACTTCCCCCTGATCACCAATGTAAGGAACATACTTCCCCCTGATCACCAATGTAAGGAACATACTTCCCCCTGATCACCAATGTAAGGAGCATTCTTCCCACTGACCACCAATGTAAGGAACATTCTTCCCACTGACCACCAATGTAAGGAACATTCTTCCCACTGTCCCACCCATAATGTAAGGGAAACCAGATCAACCACCTATGTAATGGGTATTCTTCCTAATGACCACCAGTTTAAGGAATATTCTTCCCACTGACCACCAACATGAGGAGCATTCCTTCCCCTTGATCACCAATGTAAGGTCCATTCTTCTCCCTTTTCGCCAATGTAAGAGCCATTCTTCCCACTGTCCCATAATGTAGGGGGGAACTACATGGACCACCAATGTAATGAGTATTCTTCCTAATACCAGTGTAAGGGGAACGCCGCTGTTTGGCTAGCAATGTGGTTTAAATCAGTGGTCATCAACCCTGTCCTCAGGGCCCACTAACAGGCCAGGTTTTATGTATTACCTTGGGGGGATTCAGACTAGAGGAAATTATATCACCTGTGATGTATTTCAGTTATCTTGCAAACCTGGCCTGTTAGTGGGCCCTGAGGACAGGGTTGATGACCACTGGTTTAGATAATGTACCCAGAGGATCCCTGGGACCTGAACATTTTTTCAAGGGCTCCTCTGGGTTAAAGCAGTTGTATAGTCTTTTTTTTTTTTTTACTTTTACCTACAGGTAGGCCTATAATAAGGCTTACCTGTAGGTAAAAAAAAATCTCCAAAACCTGTACGGTTTAGGAGATATTCCCCTCGCAATGCACCGCTGACTGCAGCAGCGCATGCGCACAGGGGATTCTTGGCTGGAAGCCCGGCAGACGCCGGACTCTGCCTGAAAGAGTTCTCCCACGCACATGCGCGGGAGTGACGATATTGCGGCTCCGGCCACTTACTGTGCCGGAGCTGCGATACCCGGAAGACATGTTCCCTCGGCGTGTATCGGGTGAGATGTCGGGGCCTCGTTCTAAGGTAAGTATTTCATAATGAGCTAGTATGCGGTGCATACTAGCTCTTAATGCCTTTTGCCTTGAAAAAAAAAAAGTCAGCGGGTTTACTCTCTCTTTAAAAGGGTGGAGAAAGCCCGTGCTACACAATATCTGCTGATCCTTCTGCCAGGTCAACCAGACGGTGCCAGTTTCATCAATAACAGCAGACCATGTGATTTGGCCCTTTTTTTTTATAATTGTAATTTTTATTAATTTTTAAAGCAAAAACAAAAACAATACACTAGAGCATTAGAAAAATCAGTAAATATAGAAAGATATAGATCAAGATGTAAGGCATACGTTACAACAGACAGAGAAAAATGTCCACAAACGCAGGCACAAGGGTGAACTGCGTATCCATATCTCGTACTATAAATAACAAACAGTCGGTGTAAATCAAACAAACTATTCTGAGCATCAAGAGGCCGGAGGCCAAAAAGAGGCAAAAAACGAAAATTCACATGGTCAGCATAGTATGTCCCCGGGAGGGGAGGGGGGCAAGACAGGGTAGGGAAGGGGGGGGGGACGGAAGCCATCAACAAAGGGCCCCGATCGGTAGCTGCAGTCAGATGGACGTACCGGCAGGAGGGGCCCCATATGCTGATCGATCCCAGGGTTCCCACACTTTTTCGAACTGGGGAACCAAATCATGCACCGAGGCTGTCAAATACTCCATTCTCCGAATTTCAGACACCAGTTGGAGTAACCTAGGCCAGGGGGGAGTTGCATTGGACAACCAACACAATGGGACAAGCCTCTTAGCAGCAAGCAAAATGTAGGAAACCAGTCGATTGGTGTTTTTAGGTATACCTGGTATAGGGAGACCCAGCAAGCAATATAGGGGATCAATCGGGAGGGATACCCCCGTCACCTCCACCACCAAAGACCCCACCGCTATCCAGAAAGGCCGTATCAAAGGGCATGTCCAGAAGATATGGAACAATGACCCAATGTCTAGGCCACATCGCCAACAAGATGGCGAGACTGAGAAATCGTATTTGTGGATGACATCGGGGGTCTTATACCAAAACATAAGGATTTTTATTGCTGTTTCCCTTTGCGTAACACACTTAGAGGATTTGAAAGTAGAGGACCAAATCCTATCCCACGTCTGCAGGGAGACAGGCTTGTCCAACAACTGAGACCATCTACTCATATACAGATGCGTAAATTCAGTTAGAGGGGTGATTTGGCCCTTTAGGTCACTTCAGGGAATGCAAGAGCTGCATGCTGTGTTTTTTTGTTTTTGTTTTTGTTTTGCTCTTTATTTGCAAAAAGGTACTCCTCTAATACATAATAGTGATGAGTTTTGTTACTGCTGTGTCTGCTGGTGTTCCATTTTAGTGACAGGTCCACTTTAAGTCCAAGTAGCTGTAAAGTGGGGAAGAGTTGTCATCTCTATGGCGAAAACCCGATGTTGCCGTGTGAACCAGACATCAATGACCCTCCCCAGTGGCGTAATTGGCTTTCATCCTCTCTGCCCTAAATCTGTATTTCATTTGCTACGGTTTATTTTTTGCACAAGGCCTCGCAGAAGACCAGACTATAAAATCCACCATGACGCGGAAGTGTCACATGTTGGGTAGACCAGGATCCTCAGAACAAAAGTCAGAAATAGAGACGGACAATTGATTGCCATGGAAGTTCTCTTTTTCATTTTTTTTGGAGATGCAATCCTATTAAAGCATTTCTGAAATCTTCACACTGCCCATGGTTTAATGCTTTCTTCCGGTTATCTTTTGATGCGTTGGCGTGGGAAATCCTACGTTCACCGTCATTTTATTTTTCATTCATGTAAATAAGTATTCAGTTCTCATGTGTTCTCCCGACTGCAAATGATTGTAAGATAACGCCATACAAGCTGCTATGCTATAATAATTAGATTTTTTTTTTTTCTTTTGGTATACATATAAATATTTGTTAGGCCCCTTTCACACTTGTGCTACTCCAAAGCCGCGGGATTTTTCCGTGATTTCGCGGCCGCAATTTTGGCAAGACAGTCCTACAACTGTGGATCCGGCTTTGCCCCACGACTTGAAGTATGACTTCAATGAGCAGGGACGCGACTTTGATTACCAAATAATTAGGGGGAACTCCACGCCAATTTATTTATTTATTTTTTTAAAGAAAAAAAAACGACATGGGTTCCCCCTTCATGGGCATACCGGGCCCTTCGGTCTAGTATGGATTTTAAGGGGAACCCCCACGCCGAAAAAATGGCGTGGGGATCCCCCTAAAATCCATCGTAAGAGAGAACATCAACATCAATAAAGGGGAGTTCCCCTTTATGCACAAGTCGCATGCCAAAGTCAGATCAGGTAATACGGAATCCGACTTTGATCCGACTTCAGAAAAAAAGTAGTGCAGGAACTACTTTGAAGTCGGCAGGACTTAAAGTCCTGCCAATATGAATAGTAGTCATTGAAAATGATGGAGAATGACTTGTCATGCGATTTTGCAGTCCGAAATCGTAGGACAAGTCGTATAAGTGTGAAAGGGGGCTTATACTGATAAACTTTTAATACAGGGTACACCCATGATAAAGGATACATAGAGCACTAACAGTTTGCTAAAGAAAGTGCCCAGCGGAAGCAGTTTTTTTCATAATGTCTTTCATATCAATCGAAGTGATTGTAAACGTTCTTCCTTTTTTTTTTTTTTTTTTTTTTTTTTTTTTTTCTTTAATAACAAACACATCATACTTGCCTGCTCTGTGTACCAAGCAGCCCCGATCCTCCTCTTTTCTTATCCTCAGCCTGTGCTCTTCCCCTCCTGCTGAATGCCCCCCATAGAAAGCCGCTTGCTATGTGCGCACTCATGCATGATCGCTCCTGAGCCAGCTGTGTGTGTCCATAAGACATTCAGAGTCTTGCTCAGCCCTACCCCCTGCTCCCTCCTTGCTGGCTGTGATTGACAGAGTTCACCCATGATACATGATGGAGCGCTAACAGTTTGCTGAAGGAAGTGCCCAGCAGAAGCTGTTTTATTCGGACTGTCTCTTTCTAATTAAATGCCCTTCTCATTCTGTCAAATTGAATCATCTTCTGCCCCTTATGAACAGGGGGAAGGGGGCATGAGTTATGCATTCAGCTGTGTGTGAAATTTTTAACCGTTGAGCCACCCAAACAGGTATTTGCTTAGGTAGGATTTGCCTGCTAAACATGAAAGGGGACCCAAAGCACCACCTTGTGGCTGTGGATATACAGTATATTATTGATGAATGATGAGCAATATTTCCTGTTTGACTGAAAAAAAAAAAAAGTATAGTAAGTCTTTTCACAGCCTGTCAGATGCTCTCTGAAGGGTGACCTGAGCATGGATCACTCTTCAGAGACCAAAGCAAGCGTGAAGGCAGCAATCCTCAAATGCCCTGTGAGATGTGTTTTTTTTTTTTTTTTTTTTTTTTTTTTTTTTCGTTTTGTTTTTCATGAGGTTAAAATGGGAAATCATCACTTTTGACAATTTGCAACCAGACCAAAAACATGCTGTCAACGACATGAGTGTGTTTAACCACTTCAATACCGGGCATTTTCACCCCCTTCCTGCCCAGGCCAATTTTCAGCTTTCAGCCCTGTCACACTTTGAATGACAATTGTGCGGTCATGAGACATTGTACCCAAATTACATTTTGATCGCCCCCCCCCCCCCCTTCCCCCACAAATAGCGCTTTCTTTTGGTGGTATTTGATCACCTCTGCGTTTTTTCTGTTTTGCGCTATAAATAAAAAAAGAGCCACAATTTTGAAAAAAACTCAATATTTATTACTTTTTGCTATAATAAATATCCCATTTAAAAAAAACATATTTTTTCCTCAGTTTAGGCCAATATGTATTCTTCTACATATTTTTGGTAAAAAAAAATCCCAATAAGTGTATATTCCTGATCGGAGGTAGAGGGGAAGCTGTCGCCACTAAGGGGCCAATCACCTTATTACCAGGGACCACAGTGAGTAGCTCAAGCCAGTACCGGAGTATTCTCACCAACCGGGAACGGTATCTATACAAACATTTTTGCATAGATATAAAAAATAAAAACATTTATAAATGCCTTTTTTCCCTTTTTTATATAAGTGATCACATTCCGTCTGTTTTCAGCTGCATAAGAACTGGGGGGAGGAGACACTGCAGCACACCGAGATTCCCATTGACCGGCTGTGAAGGGGAGGCATGTCAGGACAAATCTGATCATTGGAGGAGACCAGGCTGAGTTCCCAGCACAGCTAGAGAACTGACCACCGTGTGCTCTCCTGTTTGGTGTGGTCAGTTTTTAATAGGAAAGCAACGTAACTGACAGGAACACTGGGGATTTCACACAATGTAAGCAATACAAAGAGAAGAGGAGACTTACTCTAGCAAGTACATGATACAGCAGGCACATACAGGAATATGAATTGTTGGGTTAACAAATGCTTTAAAAAAACCCAGACAGCAGTAAAAACCCAACAGGGGTTTTAATCCTTCCTTACTGTATCCAGAATGGAAAAGAAGGCTTTTGGCTTGACATTAGGGCTGTGGAAATTAAAGATTAATTCCTTGATTAATCGTTAAATTTTTTTGATCGATCAAAATTCTTTTGATCGGTACTCACCTCTCCGCCGGCTTCCAGGTCTTCAGGGAGTTCCATCGGAGATCCGGTGACATCACGGACATCAACGTCACTGGACTCCTCCCCCCCCCTTCCCCAAGTGCCTCCGTCTGCTAGCGAAGGGAAGCTGGGAGGAGTCCGGTGACGTTGAAGTTCTGATTGAGCGTAAAGCGTACGGGGGAGGAGCTATGCATGACGTCACCCGCTGCTGCCCTACGGAACTAACACGATTGTCGGCTTTACATGCTGTGTTTTTATCATCTTTATGTGAGTAGTTTGTGTTTGAACACGAAAAATGAAATCTTATACTTAAGCGGTGAGCACTTCGATCTTTTCTTTCTACCCATGACCCGGCGTCCTTGCTGAGATCTAAGGAGACGTGAGAGAAGTTTATGGTCCGTGTCAACCCTTTTGATACCCGCTTGCATGACCACCTGTTTTTTACAGGGGTCTATGCCATAAGGTGAGAGTGATTAGTTAGACCGGAGGTGGAGGGATTGTCACGCTACTGTGGAAATAAAATGACTTACAGTGCTACAGTTTTAATTTAAAACGTATTTGTGTGGACTGTGAAGTTAAGTCATGGATTGTGGAAACTAACTAGTGTCGGGTGATTGTATATAGTGTATACCACATTTACCACTGACTAATGCAGAGTTGCAATGCAAGGAGATCCGCTAAAAGTAGTTGGATCTGTATGTGCGTTATAATTAATCGAAATTAGTCGATTAATTGATTTTTTTTTTTTTTTTAATCGATCGAACACGAACATTTTAATCAGTAACAGCCCTACTTGACATACATTTTAATAATTAAGGAAAAATATTTTACCAAGCTCCGTCAGTCCCTAAAGAAAGGCAGCATTTCTTATTTGGTCTCTTCGCGGTTATTTGTTTTGGCTTTCAGTTTTAACTTGACCTGCCTGCTTACGTGTTGGAGGAAAACTTAGTCATAGCACTTCCTGAGGCACAATCCACCATGAGCCGCCATGGTTATTAAACTGGGTGTGTGAATTCCTGCTAGCTAAATCTCATTTGTCTCCGAGTTTAAAGAGAAGCGCCGCAGTTCTACATTTCAAAATAGAAATTGCTCATTGGAACATGCCAAAGATAATTTACTCCTATTAAAGGGTAACTCCACTTTCGTGGGGGGAAACAAATAGCAAATAAAGAAAAAAATAATAATATAGCATATACAATTGTGACACAAATAATTTTGTAATTGAATGTTATTAAAAATTACCTTTCTTTTTCAATCTGCAGCTCTGTAATTTTCTGTACATGCAATGTAATATGTTCTGTACATAGGATGTGTACTGACCACCCACCACAAACATAATTTCCTGCTTGTGTGATTGGCTCACTGATTTTCCTATAAGTCTGCACTAAGATACAAGTCAGATTTCACCCATCCCCTGCAACAAAAATGTCATTTTTGGTCAGATACTTTCAATAGGAAATCATGGCTAAAGGGATGCAGGCCCTGCATTTTTCCTAATTAGGGCCCTGCAGGTGCAGCAGCTGATTGATAATTGTGAAACCACTCCCACATGGACATAGAGAAACTCAGATATTTCTCCAGAAAAACAAAAGGTAGAAATTTGCAAGTTTGTCAAAATCCTTGCATTGTACATGCAGTGCCTTGGAAAAGTATTCATACCCCTTAACATTTTCCACATTTTGTGAAGTTACAACCAAAAATTTTAATGTATTTTATTGGATTTATTGTGATAGACCAACGTAAAGTGGCACATAATTGAGAAGTGGAAGGAAAATGATAAATGTTTTTCATTTTTTTTTTACAAATAAATATGTGAAAAGTGTGGCGTGCATTTGTATAGCGCCCCCCTGAGTCAATACTTTGTAGAATCACCTTTCACTGCAATTACAGCTGCAAGTCTTTTTGGGGGTGTCTTTACCAGCTTTGCACATCTAGAGAGTGACATTTTTTCCCATTCTTATGTACAAAATAGCTCAAGCTCTGTCAGATTGGATGGAGAGCGTCTGTGAACAGCAATTTTCAAGTCTTGCCACAGACTCTCAATTGGATTTATGTCTGGACTTTGACTGGGCCATTCTAACACATGAATATGCTTTTAATCTAAACCATTCCATTGTAGCTCTGGCTGTATGTTTAGGGTTGTTGTCCAGCTGAAAGGTGAACCTCCATCCCAGTCTTAAGTCTTTTGCAGACTCTTACAGGTTTTCTTCTAAGATTGCCCTGTATTTGGCTCCATCCATCTTCCTATCATCTCTGACCAGCTTCCCTGTCCCTGCTGAAGAAAAGCATCCCCACAACATGATGCTGCCACCACCATGTTTCACGGTGGGGATGGTGTGTTCAGGGTGATGTGCAGTGTTAGTTTTCCACCACACATAGTGTTTTGCTTTTAGGCCAAAAAGTAACATTTTGGCCTCGTCTGACCAGAGCACCTTCTTCCACATGTTTGCTGTGTCCCCCACATGGCTTCTCACAAACTGAAATGGGACATCTTATGGCTTTTTTTCAACAAAGGCTTTTTGCCACTCTTCCATAAAGGCCAGATTTGTGGAGAGCACAACTAATAGTTGTCCTGTGGACAGATTGTCCCACCTGAGCTGTGGATCTCTGCAGCTCCTCCAGAGTTACCATGGGCCTTTTGGCTGCTTCTCTAATTAATGCTCTCCTTGCCCGGCCTGTCAGTTTAGGTGGACGGCCATGTCTTGGTAGGTTTGTAGTTGTGCCATACTCTTTTTCCATTTTCAGATAATGGATTGAACAGTGCTCTGTGAGATGTTCAAAGATTGGAATATTTTTTATAAGCTAACCCTGCTTTAAACTTCTTCACAATGTTATCCCTGACCTGTCTGGTGTGTTCCTTGGCCTTCATGATGCCCTTTTATTCACTAAGGTTCTCTAACAAACCTCTAAGGGCTTCACAGAACAGGTGTAGTTATACTAAGATGAAATTACACACAGGTGGACTTTATTTACTAATTCGATGACTTCTGAAGGCAATTGGTTCCACTAGATTTTAGTTGGGGGTATCAGAGTAAAGGGGGCTGAATACAAATGCCCCCCCCCCACACTTTATTTGTAAAAAAAAAAAAAAAAATTAAAACCATTTATCATTTTCATTTCACTTGTTGGTCTATCACATAAAATCCCCCAAAAATTCATTTAAGTTTTTGGTTGTAACATGACAAAATGTTGAAAATTTCAAGGGGTATGAATATTTTAAGGAACTGTAGATCACCCAGGGGGGAATGTTTTTTTTTTTCTCAACAAAAGTGGAGTTACGCTTTAACGGGTGAATATGGAAAACGAAATATGTCCAACGCAGTGCGAATTTTTGTGTAGTTGGGGGGGGGGGGGGGGTTTCTTTTGCTTCACTTATTGTGAGAGAAGCACCATCTCCCAGACGCAGAGGGCTACCTCTACACCCAGTTACTTCATTTTATAAAGTCTTTACAGTGTCGAGGAGATGGTTCTAATCGAACTGCGATTGAATCTATATGCAGATCATGTGATAAACAATCTGGTTTTATATCAGCAATATATTCCATGCTGATTTCACAATCTTTTAACCACTTGCCTACTAGGCGCTTTTACCCTCTTCCTGCCCAGGCCAATTTTCAGCTTTTAGCACTGTCACAGTTTGAATGACAATTGCACGGTCATGCAACACTGTACCCAAACTATTTTTTTTATCTTTTTTTTTTTTTTTACACAAATAGAGCTTTCCTTTTGTGATATTTCATTACCACAGGGTTTTTTATTTTTTGCTAAATGAATGAAAAAAAGACCAAACATTTTGAAAAAAAGTTTTTCATGGTTTTTTATAGAATTTTGCAAATAGGTAATTTTTCTTTTTCATTGATGTGCGCTGATAAGACTGCACTGATGGGCATTGATAGGCTGCACCAATGGTCATTGATGAGGCGGCGCTGATGGGTACTGGCAGGTGGCACAGATGGGCAGCACTAATGGGTGACACTGATGGGCACTGATTGGCAGCACTGATTAGCAGGACTGGGGGGCACTGTTGGGACTGCACTGATAATCCAGACACTGATAATCAGTGCCCTGATTATCAGTGTAGATGTTCCTTTCATGCAAGCTGGTTATCAGCTCTCCTCTCCTCACATTGTCGATAACCGGCTTCTGATTACATTGTGATTATCTGTGAATGAATACAGCTGATCACGTGGTAAAGAGCTGCTGATTGGTTCAATACTCCAATCTGTGATTAAAGGATGAATCTAAAGGTCACCATGATCACAGAGCACGTTGCAGCGGGCGCAATCACAGGAGGACGTCATATGATGCTCTCCCATAACTGGCTGGCCTCACTGTAGACATCATTCAGCTATAGTGTGGTGGACAAGTGATTGATCACTTGCAGACCAGCTGCTGCAGTTTTACTGCGGCAGGTTGGCTCCTCTGTGTGAAATCAGATTATTGTACGTGATCTCGCTAGGCTTGGATAGCAGGCACGAGCACGCCGCCGCGAGCTCCGTGAGTCCGACTGCGGAATACCGCGGGAGAGGAAAAATGGGGAAATGCTGATGTAAACAAGCATTTCCCTGTTCTGTCTAGTGACACTGTCACTGATCATGGCTCCCTATAATCGGGAGCGGTGATCAGTGTTGTGTCACACACAGCCTCCCCCTCCCCCCCCCCCCCCCCCACAGTTAGAATCACTCCCTAGGACACAAATGCCATAAAACGATCCCCTATTTAGTAGATGCTACAACTTTTGCGCAAACCAATCAATAAACTTTTATGGTGATTTTTTTTTTTTTTTTTTTTTACCAAAAATATGTAGAAGAATATGTATTGGTGTAAACTGAGGAAAAAAATTTTTTATATATTTTTTGGGGCTAATATAGCAAAAAGTAAAAAATAATGCGTGTTTTATTTTTTTTTCAAAATTGTTGCTTTTTTATTGTTTATAGTGCAAAAAATCAAACGCAGAGGTCATCAAATACCACCAAAAGAAAGCGCTATTTGCGGGGGAAAAAGGACGTAAATTTTGTTTGGGAGCCACTTTGCACAACCGTACAATTGTCCGTTAAAGCGACGCAGTGCCGAATCGCAAAAAGTGCTCCGGTCTTTGGCCAGCCAAATGCTCCGGGGCTGAAGTGGTTAAACAACAATATATGTTAAAGTCGGATCATGACCTGAATGTGGAATTAGATCTCGATGGTTGGCATAAACTAGCGGGATATGCGTCCAGATCATATAGTAACACTTCATTAATAGAAGCTAATTATAAAACTTTGCTTAGATGGTACACGGTCCTAATGAAATTGGCCTTTTGTATCCTAGGAGCCTCTCCACGCCGATTTAGAGGTTGTGCCAAAAAAGTCTTGTCCCTTCGTATTTGGTGAGAATGACCAAAAATTTGACAATTCTGGATCTGTGTCTATAATTTTCTATATTCTCTGAGCGGCACAAATCTTTAAAAAAAACCTGCAACAGATTGTATCAGGCCAACCCACTTTAGAGGCTCCACGGCACGTCAGAAGGCGGATCTGTTTTGTGCTCTTAGCAGCTCGCATCATGATAGCATGGAAATCGTGGAAATCTTTCACAATACCGTTTGATCTCATTAAGACTAAACTCTCCTGGATAATGATCAATGAGAAACTTTTGCCCATCCTCATTGATAAAATACCCTAGTTTGTAAAGACATAGGATCTCTGGGTCACCTACCTCACAGAGGGAACTCTTGGGGTCTGAAAGCTCTCCTGAAATCTTGGTATCAAGCTTTTCACTGCACAGAATTCTCTATATCAGTGATGGTGAACCTTGGCATCCCAGATGTTTTGGAACTACATTTCCCATGATGCTCCACTACACTGCAGAGTGCATGAGCATCATGGGAAATGTAGATCCAAAGGTCTGGGGTGCCAAGGTTCGCCATCATTTCTCTAGATACTCTTTTTTTTTTCTCCTCCTTTCTTTCAGTTCTTATCCTTAAAAGGTGAAGTTTTGCACCCTAACCCAGATGAGCTATTTGGAAAATGATCTAAGTAGCAGAAATGTTACTATCGCGGGGGTGTAGAAGCAACGTTACTTTATAGGCATTTTACTATTTTAAATGTCACCATTGGCTGATTAAGTTGCATAATGTGTTTTTTTCAAATGTAACTTTTCACATTGGTAACTGTTTTGTATGCATCATCTGAAATCTGCTAATAAAAATGATTGGAAACAGAAAAACTAAATATGCAGTTTATCCAATGAAAGCAATGCAGTGACAAAAAGATGACCTAATGCCAATTTCCTATTCATTAAAGCAGACATTCAGTCAAAAAAAAATAAAAATAAAAATTGAATAGCCCATTAGAAGATAAAATGAAATGGAAAAAATGAAAATAAATGATCACAATACTCAACTTCAATCCAGAATTGTCCTCTGCAGTATCTTTTTCTGCCACAAGATGTCCTCTGTCTTTTGGGTTGAATGGCAGACAGCATCATTAAACCCACTCCCTCTGAGGCCAGGTTATCATGGACCCGTTCCAAAATATGACACTAGACCAGTGGTCTCCAAACTGCGGCCCGCGGGCCAGATGTGGCCCTTTGCTTGCCTTTATCTGGTCCCTAGGGCACTATTCCTCCCACTGACACCAAAGATGGAGAACTATTTATCCCATTGACCCTATTGATGGGGTAGCACTATTCCTTCCACTGACACCAATGATGGGGATTATTCTTTCCACTAACGCCAGTGATGGAGCACCATTCTTCCCACAATACCAATGATGGGGCACCATTCCTCCCACTGACACCAAGGTTGGAGGTTATTCTTCCCACTAATACCAATACCTCCTACTGCCCAAGAGAATTGTGTCATTAAATTACCCGCACTGACCACCAGGTCTAACGTGTTTTCTACTCCTACTGGCCACAGTGTGGTCCTCCTACAGTCTGAAGGACAGTAAATCGGCCCTTTGCTTGGACAGTTTGGAGACCCCTGCTCTAGACAATGAAAGTAAAAGCAGCACAGTGATAAGGTCTTTCTTCTTCTTTTTTTTTTATTTTTTTATATATAATATAAATAGAGGTATTTATATAGCACCAACCATGTATGCCTTACAGAGCCTTTTATATTCATACACATATAGATACATCAGTCCCTCAAGGAGCTTACAATCTAAGGTTCCTAGCTCACATACGTTCATTTACTGGAGCCAATTTAGACAGGGGCCAATTAACTGACCAACCAGTCTTTGGGTGGAAAGCCACAGGAAGAACATCCAAACTCCTTGCAAGTAGTGTCCTTTTTCAGAGGACACAAGTGCTGTAAGGCAAAATTTGGTAAGGGCTGTACATTGGAGCAAGCCACTGTGCTTTGGAGCAAATCAGTTCAGCACATGCATTTATTTGCTCCTTGTGCTGCTTCTCTCTCCACCCAAGATGAGCTCTGCGGTGTAAAGAGATGCTGAGACCAAGTCAGTAACATAAAAATACAACTAATGATGTATTAATAAATACATTTCTGCATCAATGTTTGTCTTTTATAACTGCCTAGAGTTCAACTATAAAGTATAACTAACGGCACATTTATTTTCTAGTTTTGGATAGAGTGGATAAGGATTAACTCCTTGGCATCAGACGCATGCAAATATGCGGTCTCTCAGCGGCCCAGGCCTTGGTGCCAGGAGGCAGCATATTCACGGGCTCCTGGCACAGTTACCGGGGGCTAACGTGAAACTGATCATGTGACAGCCAATCACGGTAGTCATATGACCTCAAGCCCTGCCCCGCCACTCAGCATGTTATACCCCTTAAGGGGCCAACAGGCGCCAGCTCCAAGGTTTACATTTAGAACACCTGTCAGATTTGTATTGCTGTTTGTGTCCCCCGTAAAGGGAGATTCACTCTCTTTGTCCTGTTTACTGTTTACCAGTATTATCTAGTAAAAGAAAATCCCAAAATTCGAGCTGTCCCCAGAAAAGTAATAGAGGGGAAATCTTCCACCTGGGACACTAGTTCTGGTGAGAACCCTTAGTTTGGAGGGATTTCCTCTCCCTTTCTGTTTTGGGACAGGAAGTGAAGGGAAATCTACCCAATGAGACACACATGGCAAAAAAACTAAGAGGGGTTTTAACCCTCCTTTACTGTATCCAAAATGAAAAATAAAATTGCCTTTAGTTCTACTTTAATGTAAACCTGACATCCATTTTAATCTTTAAAAAAGCGAAAGCTCTACCTCAACACCACCAGTTGACCGCGGTTAGCACCCTATGGGGTAAACTACACAAAAGAATGCAGTAGAATTTTTATCTGACTGCCGCATGCTGCTTGTGTAAATCACACCATAGGCGGCCATTTGTTCCCATCTGTGTAACGATTGATTTCTACTCTTAGCACTCTTCAGACTCTTGCCTTAAAAAATTGTGGAAAGTATATGAAGTGTGTTTTATTTCCCAGCATATATGAAGAAAAATCATAAGACCAACATTTCGGGGGCAAAAAGTTTCCCTTTATGAATGTGCAACCTTAATGAAAGGGACCTTTGTATCCCTGAATTATCCGTCTTGCTGATGTTCTTAATGTATGCTGTCACATAAAACTCAGTTTATATATTTTTCGGAGTGTTCCGGCTATCTGTTACCTGGTGTTTGTAGCGCCACCCGATGTATTTTGAATGCCCATAGAGGTGCAAGTTCAGGATGGATCTTCTCAAACTTAAAACTTCTCAAAATACTTTTGCCTATAATTGTCTTAAAATCTCTCCTTTCTGCAGATCAATTTGGACGCCAGCACAAGGGAGCTAACTGAACACAACCTTCTAGTCCCCACACGCTCAACATTTGATGAAGCTCAGCGAAGAATTTACGGCCTGATGGAACGTGATTCCTACCCACGATTTCTTCGTTCTGATCTCTACCAGAGTATGCTCCATCCACCCAATGGAGCCTGCTGAGTAAAGAAGAACAGTACGGTGAGCGCGGGGAGGAGCCAGCACAGTATCTGGCTAAAGGGACTGCCGTTTTAGCTTTTAAATGGACCGTCTTAGAAAGGTTTTCTTGAAGGACTGCATGACCTGTGTCAAGATGGAGTCAGTCATGCCAAAGCTTGCCAGGAGTGGCTATTTTGAACAATGAGTATCTCTTAAAATATGCCCCCATTTTGATCCTGCGCGGACCAAAATGCTTCTATGCCATAGCCTTCTTGGCTAAGCCATTTTTGAACTGTGGAGCTTCTTGCCTTTAATTTTTTGCCGTTTTGAATCAGAAAGTAGTCAGAGATGGCTGCCATGATTCAAGGTAGAGTCTGTCGTGTCAGCGCTTGTAGTGGATGGTGACCAGTGTTAACACTAATGGATCTATACAAAGAAAAGGTCTCCCGCAGTGGTCTCGAAGGTCGTAAGGTTGGATCATCTTTAGGAGACGTTTCGTCGGTGGTGACCGCTTGCCTAATATAACTTCCACTTAGAACACTAATTACGTCTGAAGATCAGAGCCAGACAGACAGACGTAGGCCTCCCTCATATCGGAGGCCATTTTGAACACTAATTTTAAACCAAGTCATCTTTGTTTTTTGGTAAGTTGTAATCAGATAGGTGGGTTTTTCTCTTTTCTGATGACCACCATTGGTTGAAGAGTCAAAATCGATGTAATATATTTTAAATTAATTTTTTTAATTATTTTTTAAAAAAACAGAGACATTCATTTTATTAGGTTAAAACCTGCTGATTTCAGAATTATTATCAATCCTGGGGGTTATCCTGCCATGGTACATTTTCGCCTGCAGGTCAGATCACCGTTGTGGTCCAGTTATGCATAACAAAGGTCAGCCATTTTGAACAACGTCACTTGAGCCATCAGCCATTTTGAGCTCAGTCCTCTGTAAGTCCATAGAGGTAATGAAAGGCCACATTTTGGAAAACCATTGGCTCGGAGTGCCGCTCCTGCTATCCCTCTCCCCCCACCCACCCCACCCAAAGTCTCTACCTTTTGTTAACACTATGGATAACCTTTGAAGCCTTGCGCCTTTTTCTTTGCACTGTTAAATGCCTTTTGCGCCTTTTCTGCTATTTTTTAAAATGCCTCCATATTGATGCACTGAAGCCATGTCCCGCTCCTGCACCCCGATGATGCACGTTGCTGCCTCAGTTCAGCTGGCCACTATTTATATGGCCCATGTAGCCGTCACCTCTTAATGTTGTCCATTTTTATTTTTTTCGTGTGTTGAGTCATATTTGTCCGTAGTCACCACGTTGGAAATTGTGTCAGCCATTTTGAAGAAGTCCGTTCCCTAGCAGGGATCCTAAGCCTCTCAATAGCCCTTTTCCCAAATTGAGCATTACTTTATTTTCTACTTTTTCTGTTACGGCCTGCATTGCCCTCCCATAACTTCCCTGCTTGAGACCTGCAACGTGTTGTACATCATTTACTTGTGGCGATAAGTTTGAAATCAGGTTAAAAAAAGTGTTTATTTTTTTTTTTGGTTTATGAAGTCTAAATGTTTTTTATGAGTAACTATGTAACTAGTCTTAAGCACTGAATAAATAAAGATCTACAGTATTCACTCCTGTCTCCTGCAGTTTCTTTCTCTCAGGGCTTTAAGAGCAATGGTGACTCATCCACAAGCCATAAAGTGCAGGCTTGAAGGGCAAGCAAACCTAAACTACAGCTTGGTTTATTTAGAAGGACAATAAAAATGTAACTTTGGCCTCCTCTTTATCAGACGGGCCAAGTGCTTTACAATCATGACCTTCTATTCCTTTTAGGAAGACGTGGCGGGATCAGCTTGATGATTTCTGAATTTAGCTAAAGCTAAATTATCCATTTTTGAAACCCCACTATGGACTTCTACCTGTAAAGTGTATCTAAAAACCAAGACCAACCGTGAAGCTGAAGCTTACAAGTCCTTAGTTTTCTCTATCAGGCGTTTTTTCTTCTTTATTATCCCTGCCAGTAACCTGCTTCCTGTCCTAGGGTGACATTTGTCATTCATTCTACTGTATCTATGAAGGAGCAGTGTTGTCAAATAGGAGGAGTATCTCCTTTTTTTTTTTACAGTATTCAGCTCTGGATGGGACAAAGTACATGTAGTATTTTACCCTGGACGCTAGCTGCAATGTCAGACAAGGTGCTCCTCATTGACACACATCCGCCCAAAACCACAGGTAACCACTTGCCTACTGAGCACTTTACGCCCCTCCTTCCTGCCCAGGCCAATTTTCAGCTTTCAGCACTGTCGTACTTTGAATGACAATTGTGCGGTAATGCAACACTGAACCCCAACAACATTTTTATCATTTTTTTCACACAAATAGAATTTTCTTTTGGTAGTATTTAATCACCACTGGGTTTTTTCAAACAGGTAATTTTTCTCCTTCACTGATGTCTGCTGATGGGCACTAATGAGGTGGCACTGGTAGGCACTGATGAGGCTGCACTGATAGGTGGCATTGATAAGCACCAATAGGTGGCACTGAAGGGCACTGGTAGGCGGCACTGATGGATGACACTGATGAGGTGGCTCTGATGGGCACTGATGAGGCAGCACTGGTGGGCACTGATGAGGCTGCACTGAGAGGTGGCACTGGTGGGCACTGTTGGGTCTGCACTGATATGTTCCGTTTAGAGAAGCCGGTTATCCAGTTCTCTTCTCCTCTTTACCTGTTTGGCTCTTTACCTCAATCTGTGATCAGCAGTGCCCTCCGGACACTACGATCACAGAGCACGTTGCCTGTGCTGTAGCCGTCATTCAGCTATAGCACGGTCGGCAAGTGGTTAATAAGCAGACAGTTGATTTTCTCATGAGTTGCTTTGTCATGTGGGAGAAACCAGCAAAAACGCAGCATAAATGCATCAAAAACGCAACCACTGCATTTGTTTTATACATATCTGCTGCCTTTCTATTGAAGTCTGTGGAACCAAAAATGCAACCTGCTGCAGAAAAAAAAAGTCCCGGACCCTTTCCAAAAAAACACACTGGTGGAAAACACAGAGATGTGAGCATGACCCATAGGAAACCATGTTAAATGGACTGTAGTGCGTTTCTGCAAATCATTGCCTCTCATTAGTGTCCACCTGTGTCATAGGGGAAGTCCTTTAGTTCTCCCATAAAGAGGAGCGTATGTCTCCCATGGTTCACAGAAGCAGGATCTCTCAGTCTATGGATAGCGTAGGACCCACTAATTATGGGGTACTTTGTCGCAGAAAGTGGGCTTAAGCACCATATAGCAATATGGTGTGACCAAATCCCCATATTTTTTTGAAAATGTTTAGGTGTTTTAAATAGCCTTGCAGGAGGTAAATATCTTTTTTGCATGTGTGCGCTGTAATATTTTGTTCTGTTCTGCAAAACTGAAAACGCACTGAAAAATGCATAGGTGTGAACCAGGCATAAGGGTCCACTGAATGGGTTGGAGGAGGACGGGTAGCACAGGAGGCTTGCATTGCTAAACTGATAAATGTGTCAAGTGGCTTGCTCTGCAGTGTGACAGAGGTATGAAAATCACAAGACTGGCTGAGCAGAATTACAAATTTTTGGCAAGTAAGGCCTCTTTCACACGGGACGAATCAGTGATGATCCGCCCCGTGAACATCCGCTTGCCCAGTGGGGATCGCTCCGTTGATCTCCGCTGAGCAGGAAGATGTCAGGTCTGTCTCTGCACACTGTGCACGGACGGACCTGTCAGAGCGCCGCTCTCCCCTATGGGAGAACGGATGGCGACGGACCACAGAGTCCGTCGTCGTCCGATCCGCAGACGGATGGAAAGTAGGTTTTTCCTCCGTCACACTTTTTTCGGATCGGTGCGGGTCGGATGTCAGCGGATATGTCACCGCTGACATCTGACGCTCCATAGAGGTCTATGGAGCATCCGTTAAGGTCCGCCTGTGAAAGAGGCCTAACACAGCAAATTTAAAAAAAATTCATTTGTGTATTTAGCCATTTGCCTGACTGCACCTGAAAGATTTTTTGCGGGATTGGAAGTAATCAGTAGTTCCATACAACATACATCTTTGATCTATTGAGTTCGTAAGTTCAGTCCTCAATGGAAAATGAAAAGACTTCCACTTCAAAGAGATTATTCATCTGGAGGCTGTTATTAAATGTGGGACTACTTCACAATCAGCTGTAGTGTCATTCTTAACTGGCGAGCTTGGCACAGCAGCCACGGTGTAATTTTAGTTTCCAGGCACACCGGCCAAGGTGTTATTTTGGTTTCCAGAGAAATAAGAAAATCCTGTCCAGACCAATTTATAAATCCAAAGGATTTTTTTATGAAAATTTGAAATTTAAATTGCAGAACCGTACATTTAGAAAGGAGAAGAATGAAAGGACAGGGGTGAAAATGTTTGGATGTTCCCGGCTGGGAAAAATCCTAAGGAGTGTAATGCGCATGTTTTTGGAAAACTGGAATCCAGAAGTAAAACTTTCATTGGCAAAGAGTTTTTATTCATGAAATACATGAATTAAATGAAAACAGATTGTGTGGTGTACTGAATATACTGAAGATATTTTAAGGTTAAACCATTATAATAAAAAAGTTTCCCTTGCAACAAGAAAAGGAACTCCCACACCACTAACTCTTTCGTCCCCTACAAATTAAGCACTTCCTGCGTTCCAATATTTGCTATCCTGATGGGCCTGGAATGCTTTCTTCTTTTGAATTCAAATGCAACACCAATCCTCATGCGCCTGGTCTAATCTCTTTAATGTATTTTTTTTTTCATTGTTTATATAGTCTTTGCATTGAGTAATTTCAAAACAGTATCCAAAGGCAACAAGCCGGACCCACGTGCCAAATGTACATCCCAGTGTCAATAGGAAGCATATTAGTTGTTACAGAAAGGTTGGATCACAGCGGCAACATTAATATGTATTGACCATAAAAGAGTTTGAAAAGTACTGACACAAATGATACAATATATCATGGGGTCCAAATTGTCCCAGTCAGAGCGTTCCGCATTCATTGGGACCCCAATCCAGCCAGTTCACCTCAGGACAATAAGGCATGGATGACCAACTCAGCACAAGGCTGTGTTTTTCAAAGTTATCCTTATTATTGTTATGAAAACAGGATGAGGGAATATCATACCCACTGAGCCAAGAGAATCTAGGGACATAGAGCTGAGGGGACTAAAAAAAAAGGAGGAGCGAGGGGGATGCGGGGTGGTATAGGGAAGACTAAGATGATTCAGGAGCTTGGGAGATTACTGTATTCTTTACCACTATCCCCCTCCTCTCAACATCTTCCACTGAAAAATGGCAATCAGATCTAGGAGTAGCACTAGATGCCGAGGATTGGTCCCAAATTTAGAGCATCACTACATCCTGTTCCATTAGTGTTTTAGCCATCAAGATGAATTACAAAGTAATAACTAGATGTTATCTGGTCCCTTCTAGAATTGCTCATTATGTCCAGGGGTACCCTGTCCAGTGTTTGAGGCTCTGACCTGCTGGGCATCTTTTTTCATTCATGGTGGACTTGTCCTATAGTATGTCCACTTTGAAACGATGTTTACCAGATATTTTCTGAACTGTCCGAGTCCCCCAGTCCCATAGATGGTATCTGGTCCCTTCTAGAATTGCTCGTTAAGTCCAGGAGTACCCTGCCCAGTGTTTATGAGGCTGTGGCCTGCTGGGCATCTTTTTTCATACATGGTGGACTTGTCCTCTAGTACGTCCATTTTGGATTGATGTTTACCAGATATTTTCTGGACTGTCGAGTCCCCCCAGTCCCATAGATTGTATCTGGTCCCTTCCAAAATTGCTTGTTAAGTCCAGGGTTACTGCCCAGGGTTTGAGGCTGTGGCCTGCTGGGCATCTTTTTTCATACATGGTGGACTTGTCCTGTAGTATGTCCATTTTGGATCAATGTTTACCAGATATTTTCTGAACTCAAACAATAATAGTGAAAAAGAAAAAATAGCGCCCCTTTTCTTCCTTACACCAATCCGGGCACAAAGAAAATAAGTGTAAAATAAATCTCCAGCTACTACTTATAAATAATATATAAATACGTGTTTTCAAGTGAATAAAATAGCGCTAATATTCACAACTAAATTAATAAAACTAAAACAATCACCGTGTGAAACAGGTGATCAATAATAATAGTGTCCATAAATTCAAACTCAAGTCCGTGAGTAACTGAATAATTGAAACATCCAAGTGATTAGACTCCAAAAGTGAAACATCACTTGACACTATTATTATTGATCACTTGTTTCACAGGGTGATTGTTTTAGTTTTATTCATTTAGTTGTGAATATTAGCGCTACTATTTTATTCACTTGAAATCACGTATTTATATTTTCTGAACTGTCCAAGTCCCCCAGTCCCATTTTCAGGTCAATACATTTTCCCGAACCTTAAACCTCCAATATTACCAAATAAAATTTTAAATGTACACGTTCCTCACAGCAGCAAAGCAAGCTATCGTTAAGGTATGGAAAAAGCCTAAAGCCGCGTACACACGGGCGGACCGTCTGGCCAACTTAGTCCGTCGAAACACATTTCAGCGGACAGTCCGCTCGTGTGTGGGCTTCAGCTGACTTTTTCAGCGTGCAGTCTGGCGGACTAAGTATTTCGGAATTTCCGTAATATTGTCCGTCGTACTTTGGTTTCAGCGGACAATCCGCTCGTGAGTAGGCTAGTTCGACGGACTAAGTATGGCGCATGCTCAGAAAGGATTTACACGGCGAAAGGTTGCATTGCTGTGTATTGGACTTCCTATTTCTAGTCCCGTCGTACGTGCTGTACACGTCATCGCGCAAACTTTCGACGGACTGTTTTGCATCCGTGTGTGGTCAAGTCCATTCATTCGAAAGTAGGACGGACTGTCCGTCGGATTGTCTGACGGACTAAGTTGGCCATACAGTCCGCCCGTGTGTACGCGGCTTAACTTTTCCCTAGGTGACATGAAATCCAGGATTAAATATATCCTCCTGCATGAAAAAATAGAAGTGAAACTCATTGATTGGGAAAATTTCAGGCCACCTGGCTACCCTGGACTTCCTTCCAGCGAAGGACCTGGACCTTATGTCCTTATGAGCTGGCAAGTGGGCCTGTCTTTCATTTACTCCCACCACTACCCATGCTTTAATTTTGTTTTATGTCCTGTTCCCCTCCTTCCCTACTGTCTACCTTTGGATTCTCCCATGTGGTCTTTCACCAACCCCTCCTTTAGCCCTTGTACACACTGTTGGAGATTCCGACGGAATGTGTCCGATCGGACCGTTTTGTCGGATATTCCGACTGTGTGTGGTCTACATCGGACTGTTTCGTCGGAGTATCCGACGGACCAAGTTTTCCAACTTGTTGGTAAAATTTTCTGACAAAATGCTCCGATCGGACATACTCCGATCATGTGTAGAGAATTCCGATCGGACAAAGTGCCACGCATGCTCAGATCAAATTCCTACACCAAAGCTATTGGCTACTAGCGTGAACGTAGTCCCGTCGTAACGAAATAACGTAATCACGTCGGATTTTACGACAACTTTGTCCGACCGTGTGTATGCAACAATGTCGGACAAAATCCGACGGATTTGGTTGTCGGAATCTCCGACCTTGTATACAAGGGCTTAGTCTACTCTATTTGTTACATCCCATGGCTTCTCTGTCCCTATTTAGTACCATGATTTTGTGGAATACCTTGTACTTCAGTTTTAAGACCTATATGTTAGACAGCAGATGGGTTTCCAATTGTCTGCTTGTTTATATATTTGAAAACTAATAAAAAGACTGAACAAGAAAAAGATTTCCCTGACCAGTTAAAACAACTGTGCATTATTCTAGAATTATATAAAAAGAATTGGTTGCAAACATTATTGCCCACTTACATGAGGAGAGCCTATCGCTTATTCCAATTGGATCTAAGTGTAAGGATGACCCAAACTCCCTAGGACTGATTTCCCTTCTGTACTGCACTCTGTACTGCACTCTGCTATCTAAATGCACTCCTCCTACGCCCCTAAATTATATACGGAAATGGGAATTAGATGTACGCACTGAACTCATTTGAGTGGGCGCAAATTTGGGACATCACCAAATCATGTTCACGCAGGGTTTCAGCAATAGAAACTAATTATAAAGTGATGCTGTCGTGGTACATGGTACCTAGGCAATTAATGCATGTGATCTTTGGCAACACCTTTGTGGCTGTTCAGACATGGGTATATTTCTACACACACGGTAGACGTTCTCTGTTGCTCAAACACTTCTCTTCCAGAAATCGTTTCCTTTGCACCCATTTGAAGCAATTTTAAATCAGAAACCTCCTGCCATCTCTAAACACCAATTTATACTCGTGACTCCTTGATTTGTGCACTGGTCCTAATCATTTGATGGAGGGAGGATTATGGTGTAGGATTGTTTTCAGGGGTTGGGCCTAGCCCCTTACTTCCAATGAATGAACTCTTAAGGCATCAGCATACCAAGATATTTTGGACAATTTCATGCTCCCAACTTTGTCGGAACAGTTTGGGGGTGGTCCCTTTCTGTTCCAACATGACTGCATCCCAGTGCACAAAGCAAGGTCCATAAAGACATGGATGAGCGCATTTGGGGTGGAGGAGCCTAACTGGCCTACACAGAGTCCTGAACTCAACCCGATAAAACACCTTTGGGATGAATTAGAGCAGAGACTGCGAGCCAGGCCTTCTTGTCCAACATCAGTGCCTGACCTCACAAATGTGCTTCCGGAAGAATGGTCAAACATTCCCATAGACACACTCCTAAACCTTGTGGACAGCCTCCCCAGAAGAGTTGAAGCTGTTATAGCTGCAAAGAGTGGGCCAACTCAATATTGAATCCTACAGACTAATAATGGGATGCCATTAAAGTTCATGTTTGTGTAAAGGCATCGTAAAAAAGAGGGAATTGGGGAATTTCGGGACTTTGAATGAAGCCATGGCCGGGTATGGTCATGTGCCTCCATCCCTATCATTAAGAGGAAAAGGAGCAAAACTGCAGCAGGAAAAGCAGCAAAGCTGCAACAAAAGGGGTGGATTTTATATCAAGCTCATGGTAACAAAATGAATAGAATGGTGGATAGTAAGGTATATAATAATACATAGATACATGTTTACATACATTACATTTCATCTACATAGAAATGCACACTTCCATAGTGCCAATTTCTGAAACAGTAATATCTGGTAATAACATATTTATAAACATTAATCACATGATAAGATTAAGGAATCCACCAACATCCATGATCGGATATACACATATTGCAAGAAAGCATCTGCACAGTCTATGGTCTTTCTGATCCCTGTCAAAATAAAAATTGTATATATGAGCACATATCTTAATCGCATCTAATTGAAGCATGTGTCATCTGGTAGCTCAGCGCATTTCACGGCTTTAAGCCGCTCTTCAGGAGCAGACGTGATGTATCTGCAATGGGAGAGTAAATTAACTAAGTACCGGTAAACTAGCTTGTATCAATATAGGGGAGGATAGATAGATCCTGAAGAACGGCTTAAAGCCGTGAAACGCGTCAAGCTACCAGATGTTGTGCACTTCATTTACCCGCCCATTAAGATATGTGCTCATATATACAATTTTTATTGTGACAGGGATCGGAAAGACCATAGTCAGTGCAGATGCTATCCTGCAATACGTGTATTTCCAATCATGGATGTTTGTGGATTCCTTAATCTTATCATGTGATTAATGTTTATAAATATATTATTGCCAGATATAACTGTTTCAGAAATTGGCACTATGGAAGTGTGCTTTTCTATGTATATAAAATTTTATGTATGTAAACGTGTATCTATGTATTAATAAATACTTTACTATCCACCATTCTATTCATTTTGTTACCATGAGCTTCATATAATGTCCCATCCGTTTTGTTGCATCTTTGCTGCTTTTCCTGCTTAATTTTTGCTCCTTTTTGTGTAAAGGCAGGTGTCCCAAAACTTTTGACAATATAATGTATAATGTATAAAATAAATGAACCGTGCTATGTGCCACAAATAATGAATATATAACATAGTAATTGATGCGACCTGGAATAAAAAATTGCTAAAAAGTCCCATGTAAAATATTTTAGCAAACATCAAAAAACTTTAAGCAGTAAAGTCAATCACGCATGTGGGGCAGCCCCCGTGGGTCCTCTATGGACTGACGTTGCTTGGGATAGATGTTCCTCATAAATAGATGTAACAAAGAAAACCTCATTCCTCTATAGTCCGGTGTTGTTTGGGATAGATATTCCTCATATAAATAGACATGACAGAGAAATGTGATTGCGCAATAAAGTTTAAAAGGTTTATTCCAGATAAAAAGACACGGTAAATAAACTCACATTTAAGTTGCGACAACTTCCTGAAGACGGCCCGTTTGGCTGAAACGCGTAGAAGTTGATCCGCAACATCGTGACACAATTTCGGTCCCGGAAATTGTCCAGTATATCATGGCGGCGGCACATTACTGCCTATGGGCAAATTTCCTGGGAATTTACCTGCTATTCACACCAGGCTTTTTTTTTACATGTGAGTTTATTTACCATGTCTTTTTATCTGGAATAAACCTTTTAAACGTTATTGCGCAATGAGATTTCTCTGTCATGTCTATTTACATGAGGAATATCTATCCCAAACAACGCCAGTCTATAGACGAATGAGGATTTCTTTGTTACATCTATTTATATGAGGAACATCTATACCCAAACATCAGTCCATAGAGCAGTGTTTCTCAACTTCAGTCCTCAAGGCACCCCAACAGGTCATGTTTTCAGTATTTCCCTCAGATGAAACGGCTGTGGTAATTACTAAGGCAGTGAAACTGATGGAATCACCTGTGCAAAATAATGGAAATCCTGAAAACATGACCTGTTGGGGAACCTTGAGGACTGGAGTTGAGAAACACTGCCATAGAGGACCCACAGGGGCTGCCCCCACATGCGTGTTTGACCAAACCAGAAATAGTTGGTCCATTTTAAGGGGCGAGTTCACATCTATGTGGGGGGCACCATCTTGTGAGCACTTACCCAGCACGGATTCACATCCATTTTGTAAAGCACAAGCACTTTATTTTGGACTTGGAACTTTACTGTTTAAAGTTTTTTGATGTTTGCTAAAATATTTTGCATGGGACTTTTTAGCAATTTTTCTTTCCAGGTCGCATCAATTTCAATGTGATATATTCATTATTTGTGGCACATAGCGCGGTTCTTTTATTTTCTTTTTGGTATTATTTTGCATTTGCAAAGTTTTTATTCACTGCAGCTGCCTATTTAGTTGGCATCACTTTATGCACACCAGTATTTCATTTTCTTTGGCGTTTTTTTTTTTTTTAATAGTGTATAATGTACTTGGGACCTGGTGCAACAACTTATATTGGTGAGTTTAACAGGAACCTATTGAAAATTGTTGATCCAAATTTTGAAAATTGTTTCTCTGACAGAGTAGTAGTGTCTGCTGGGGATAAGCCCATTCTGATTAGCTTTTGTGTTGTAACCTCGAGTTAAATGTCGGAGCTTTTGATAATCTGACTGATATAGATAGCTATCTGTGCAAAGCCTGTTCATGCTTTTTACATACTACTTGTCATTACACATCAGCCAAATCAAGATAGGACATGTTATAGAATGCATAGGGAGAGAAGAGATGTAAATGTATTTTAGAACTAATACTTCTGATTTACTCCTGAGAAAGTTAACCTAAAATTCAATCAAAAACATAGAGATGTGAGGCTGAAGGATCTTCCCATCTTGTCTAGTTTATAGTCATATAAACAGTTTATTAGGTGGTATTATATGACAGCCTAGGAGGTGTTTGCAATGTGTACAGTGCCTTGTAAAAGTATTCATACCCCTTAACATTTTCCACATTTTGTCATGTTACAACCAAAAACATATTTTATTGGGATTTTATGTGATAGACCAACACAAAGTGGCACATAATTGTGAGTTGGAAGGAAAATTATAAATGTTTTTCTACATTTTTTACAGATACATATGTGAAAAGTGTGGTGTGACTTTGTATAGCGCCCCCCTGAGTCAATACTTTGTAGAACCGCCTTTCACTGCAATTACAGCTGTAAGTCCTTTTGGGGATGTCTCTACCAGCTTTGCACATCTAGAGAGGGACATTTTTGCCCATTCTTCTTTGCAAGATAGCTCAAGCTCTGTCAGATTGGATGGAGAGCGTCTGTGAACAGCAATTTTCAAGTCTTGCCACAGATTCTCAATTGGATTTAGGTCTAGACTTTGACTGGGCCATTCTAAGACATGAATATGCTTTGATTTAAACCATTCCATTGTAGCTCTGGCTGTATGTTTAGGGTCGTTGTCCTGCTGGAAGGTGAACCTCTGCCCCGGTCTCAAGTCTTTTGCAGACTTTAATGCCGCATACACACGACCAGACTTTTAGAGGGACTAGGTCTGACAGTCTTTCCGACTGACTTTTGGCGGAGTTTCGACGGACTTTCCGAATGAACGGACTTGGCCACACACAATCACACCAAAGTCCGACGGATTCGAATGTGATGACGTACGACCGGACTAGAATAAGGAAGTTTATAGCCAGTAGCCAATAGCTGCCCTAGCGTTGGTTTTTGTCCGTCGGACTAGCATACACGCGAACGGATTTCTCAGTCCGGCGGATGCACGGTGGGAAAATTTAAAACATGTTCTATTTCTAAAGTCCGCCAGATTTTTGGCAAGCAAAGGTTTAATGGAGCCCACACATGATCGAATTGTCCGACGGACTCGTTCCGTCGGACCTTTGCTGTCAAAAAGTCCGGTCGTGTGTATGCAGCATAACAGGGTTTCTTCTAAGACTGGCCTGTATTTGGCTCCATCCATCTTCCCATCAACTCTGACCAGCTTCCCTGTCCCTGCTGAAGAAAATCATCCCCACAGCATGATGCTGCCACCACCATGTTTTACGGTGGGGATGGTGTGTTCAGGGTGATGTGCAGTGTTAGTTTTCTGCCACACATAGTGTTTTGCTTTTAGGCCAAAAAGTCAAATTTTGGTCTCATCTGATCAGAGCACCTTCCTCCACATGATTGTTGTGTCCCCCACATGGCTTCTCACTAACTGCAAATGGGATTTCTTATGACTTTCTTTCAACAATGGTTTTCTTCTTGCCACTCTTCCATAAAGGCCAGGTTTGTGGAGAGCATGACCAGGGCCATCTTTAATGATGATTGGACCCTGGGCAAAACTTTTCTTGGGGCCCCCCCATGCAGTTTCGCTCTCCACCTGATCTGAGACATACAATAAATAGCAGCTAGACTCAAAATCAGTTTACTGAATCAGATCAGGTAGCTAATGCGATTGGTTTCCAGAGGTTACATTGTATCATTACCGCTCACTGACTGGTTGCTAGAGGTTACAGCACACATTACAGCTTACTGATTAGTTGCTAGAGGTTACAGCACATGATTTCTGCTTGTTGATTGGTTGCTAGAGATTGCTGAGGATATGACCTCAGGGGGGCATGGTACTCCCTATTTACATATGAATGCAGCTGCTATTTATATATGAATGCCGTTAATTTACATGTAAACACAGGGTCTGCAGGTGAGTCATCTGTACACAACAATAGGGCAGAGCTGGGCAGCATTAGTAGCAGCACTTCACACTGAGATATTGGGAAGCAGCACAAGACTAAAACTTCCAGGAACGAGGCAATTTAAACCAGGATAGTTGGCAAGAGTATGAGGCAGCTGCTTTGGGCCCCACAATAATGACAGGGCCCAGGGCAGCTGCCCCTTTTGCCCTGCCTTAAAAACAGCCCTGAGCACGAATAATAGTTGTCCTGCGGGCAGATTCTCCCACCTGAGCTGTGGATCTCTGCAGCTCCTCCAGAGTTACCATGGGCCTCTTGGCTGCTTCTCTGATTAATGCTCTCCTTGCCCGGCCTGTCAGTTTAGGTGGACGGCCATATCTTGGTAGGTTTGCAGTTATGCCATACTCTTCCCAATTTCCATTTTCAGATGATGAATTGAACAGTGCTTTGTGAGATGTTCAAAGCTTAGGATATTTTTTTTTATAACCCAACCCTGCTTTAAACTTCTGCATAATGTTATCCCTGGTGTGTTGGTCTGATCTGGTGTGTTCCTTGGCCTTCATGATGCTGTTTGTTCACTAAGGTTCTCTAACAAACCTCTGAGGGCTTCACAGAACAGCTGTATTTATACTGAGATTAATTTACACGCAGGTAGACTATATTTACTAATTGGGTGACTTCTGCAGGCAATTGGTTCTACTAGTTTGAGTATCAGAGTAAAGGGGGCTGAATACAATAGATATTTATTTGTAAAAAAATTGCAAAACCATTTATCATTTTCCTTCCGCTTGACAATTATGTGCCACTTTGTGTTGGTCTATCATATAAAATCCCAATAAAATACATTTGCGTCTTTGGTTGACAAACAAATTTGAGAATTTCAAGGGGTATGAATACTTTTTCTATATTTTATCTATGTGCCTGGGACATTTTAATATAACTTTTTGTACAATACATTTTTAAACTTTGTTAAGCTTATGGGGGGGGGGGGGGTATGTCTGACTTGTTTGATGATTTTTTGGGGGGAAATTTGTCATAACAATGGTATTTATTTATTACAGGAACTTATATAGCGCCATCAATTTGCACAGTATACATTCCCTGTGTCAAGGAGCTTACAATCTAAGGTCTGTAACTCATATTCATACACACACATACTAGGGCAGTGATGGCGAACCTTGGCACCCCAGATGTTTGGGAATTACATTTCCCATGATTCTCAACTACACTGCAAAGTGCATGAGCATCATAGGAAATGTAGTTCCAAAACATCTGGGGTGCCAAGGTTCACCATCACTGTACTAGGGCCAAGTTGGACAGGAGTCAATTAACCTCCCAGCATGTCTTTGGAGTGTGAAAGGAAACCAGAGTACCCAGAAGAAACCCACGCAGGCACAGGAGAACATGTAGACTCCAGACAGGTAGTGCCATGGTTGGTACTCAAACCGACAGCCCTAATGTTGCCAGGTGGAAGTGCTAGCCACTTAGTCACTGATGTAAACCATGTATATAAAAAAAAAATAATAATAAAAAAACAGACAAATACATATTGGCCTAAACTGATGAATACATTTGTTTTTTTTTAATATATATTTTTTTATATATATTATAGCAGAAAGTAAAAAATATTGTTTTTTTTTCGAAATTTTCAGTCTTTTTTGTTTATAGCGCAAAAAATTAAAAACCCGCAGAGGTGATCAAATACCACCAAAAGAAAGCTCTATTTGTTGGAAAAAAAGAACATCAATTTTATTTGTGTACAACGTAGCAAAATTAAAGCGACGCAGTGCCGTATCGCAAAAAGTGGCCTGGTCATTAAGGGGGTAAATCCTTCCGGTGCTGAAGTGGTTAATGAAAAATTAACAGCTAAGCTACAAGGCTTCTACATCCAAGTTCCATAAAATCTGAAAACCATGGCTTACTCAATTTTTACCAGCTGATTTTGATTGCCACCTCCTTGAACTTTTGCCACTCACAGCCACCATCATGGTTGTACATCTCCCCTGACCAAACCTCCTATTCTCCTCCGCTGACCTCTGAAGAACCTAAACCCTTCCATACCTCTTCCAAGGAACTTGCCAGGAGGATTCCCATTTGATTTTATACCTGACATGCCCAACTGTAACAGGGGGGCACTTATATTCAGTGGGTCTCTGTCTGAGAGGTGGAGGTCACAGAGCACTGATTGGGCACATTTTCACAAGAGGACACTTGATATTGCATTCTTTTGAAACTTTTGATGTAAGAGTTATGAATTTTTATTATATTTTTGATATGTTCAGGTTTATTCACGGATTAATTTTTGACTTGATGAATTGATTCAGTTTTGAGGCATATATCTTTTTTTGGATGTTATGAACTTTTCACTGAATTTTTTTTTTTTGATAATGGTTTCACATTGTTCAGTTTACACCGTGCTGCAAAAGGTGTATATATAATTTTTTCATTAGTAGTACAATTGTTGGGTATGTTAATGTGGCAGCAGTGGGGTTGAAAGGTGTATATACATTTATATCCAGCAGTGCAAAGTAGGGGTGGTTTAAGGACTGTTTTTAGTTTAATCACAATTTGGAATTATTCCTCCCACTGACATCAATGATGGGGCACTATTCCTCCCACTGACATCAATGATGGGGCACTATTCCTCCCACTGACATCAATGATGGGGCACTATTCCTCCCACTGACATCAATGATGGGGCACTATTCCTCCAACTGACAGCAACAGTGGAACAATATTCCTTCCATTGACATCAACTATGGGGCACTATTCCTTCCACTGACAACGATGGGGCACTATTCCTCCCCTTGACATCAACAATGGAACACGATTCCTTCCTCTGACATCAATGGTGGGGCATTATTCTCCCCTTGACATCAACAATGGAACATTATTCCTTCCACTGACATTGATGGAGCACAATTCCTCCCACTGACATCAACAATGGGGCACTATTCCTCCCCTTGACATCAGCAATGGAACACTATTCCTTCCACTGACATCAATGGTGGGGTATTATTCCTCCCCTGGACATCAACAATGGAACATAATTCCTTCAGCTGACCTCAGTGAGGAGGCACTATTCCTCCCCTTGACATTAACAATGGAACATTATTCCTTCCACTGACATCAACGATGGAAAACTAATTCTTCCACTGACATCAACAATGGGGCACTATTCCTCCCACTGACATCAACAGTGGAACAATATTCCTCCCACTGACAACAACGATGGGGCACTATTCCTCCCCTTGACATTAACAAAGGAACATTATTCCTCCCACTGACATCAAAGTTGGAACACTAATACTTCTACTGACATCAATGATGGGGCACTGTTCTTCCCCTTGACATCAACAATGGAAGACTATTCTTTCCACTGACAATGATGGGGCACTATTCCTCCCACTGACATCAACAGTGGAAGAGTATTCCTTTCACTGACATCAACGATGGGGCACTATTCCTTCCACTGACAACGATGGGGCACTATTCCTTCCACTGACAATGATGGGGCACTATTCCTCCCCTTGACATCAACAATGGAACATTATTCCTTCCACTGACCTCAATGATGGGGCACTATTCCCCCCCTTGACATTAACAATGGAACATTATTCCTTCCACTGACATCGATGGGGCACAATACCTCCCACTGACATCAACGATGATGTACTGTTCCTCCACTTGACATCAACAATGGAACATTATTCCTTCCACTGACATCAATGCCATGGTGGGGCATTATTCCTCCCCTGGACATCAACAATGGAACATAATTCCTTCCGCTGACCTCAACGAGGGGGCACTATTCCTCCGCTTGACATCAACAATAGAACATTATTCCTTCCACTGACATCAATGGGGCACAATTCCTTCCAATTAAATCAATGATGGGGCATTGCTCCTTCTAATGACACCAACAATATGCCACTATTTTCTTCCATTAATAACAATGATGGGACACTATTCCTCATCCTACAGACCACAGCATTGTCATTTTTTTATTCCCACCATCCACCAAGCCTGAGGCATTTATACTCCACCTGATGCAGGGGCATTTTATACTTCCACTAGCCGACCTCCTTAAAGTCTAAAGGATAGTAAGCTGACCCTTTATTTAGAACGTTTGTAGAGCCCTATTTTATATATTATGTGATTCTGATATGAATCCATAGTTGATACATTACTGGCACCAGCTTTTCTATTGGCTACCAAGAAAGCTAGGCTAGGTGTTCCTACCCTGTTTCCCCCGAAAATAAGGCCTAGCGGGATTGTCAGTGATGGCTGCAATATCAGCCCTACCCCCCAAATAAGCCCTACCCTAAAAATAAGATCTACAAGGCTTATTTGGGGGGTAGGGCTTAAATTGCAGCCATCACCGACAATCCCGCTAGGTCTTATTTTCAGGGAAACAGGGTATCTACCCACCCTGGTATTTCCTGAGGTTTCCCTTCCACTTAATTTACCCATCAGGAGCTTAGAGCCGGCGGGGGACGGATGCAGCTTCGGACCGATGCTGCATCCACCTAGGTAAGTAGGATTAAAAATGAAAAAAAACATTTTTAATTTTTTATAGTTCTTTTTTAACTATTTGCCTGGAATTAATTTTTAAGCCCTGGTTCACATTGATGCTGTGCAGGAAACGCAGCAATTCATGCAATCTGCACACGAGACGCAGTTAAACGCGCGTTCAGATGCAGTTGGACAGTTTTTTCAACTGCCCCTGAACTCATTCAATGTTATCCTATGTGTCCATGCACACAGTCTCGTTTTTTTCCGTTTTTATGCAGTTGCGTTTAATCTCGTTTTTCCAGAAGCAAAAAAATGCGTTCAGAAGCAAAAATTTCCACGTTTCAGATGCAAAACGTGGCTAAACGCGGCTAAACGCGACACCCGCGTTTGCGTTTATATGCGTTTTTAAAGGTGACCTTTTTTTTTTACATTAAAAATCTCAAAAATGATTGCAAATGATGAAAAACCATTAGAAAAATATTTTAAACAATTGCAATTGCAAGTGGACAATCCACAACTTGTGGCAAGTGACATGGCAGGTGGCAAGTGATGTGGCAAGTGGACAATTCACAACTTGTGACAGGTGACGTGGCAAGTGATGTGGCAGGTGATGTGGCAAGTCACGTGGCAAGTGGAAATCCACAACTTGTGGCAGGTGATGTGGCTGGTGACGTGGCAAGTGGACAATCCACAACTTTTGGCAGGTGGCATGGCAAGTGATGTGGCAGGTGATGTGACAAGTGGACAATCCACATCTTGTGGCAAGTGACGTGGCAGCTGACGTGGCAAGTGACGTGGCAAGTGGACAATCCAAAACTTGTGGCAGGTGACGTGGCAAGTGACGTGGCAGGTGACGTGGCAAATGACGTGGCAAGTGGACAATCCACAGATTGTGGCAAGTGACATGGCAGGTGGCAAGTGATGTGGCAAGTGGACAATCCACAACTTGTGACAGGTGACGTGGCAAGTGATGTGGCAGGTGATGTGGCAAGTCACGTGGCAAGTGGAAATCCACAACTTGTGGCAGGTGATGTGGCTGGTGACGTGGCAAGTGGACAATCCACAACTTGTGGCAGGTGGCATGGCAGGTGACAAGGAAAGTGGACAATCCACATCTTGTGGCAAGTGACGTGGCAGGTGATGTGGCAAGTGACGTGGCAAGTGGACAATCCACAACTTGTGGCAGGTGATGTGGCAAGTGACGTGGCAGGTGATGTGGACAATCCCCAACTTGTGGCAGGTGACGTGGCAAGTGACGTGGCAAGTGGACAATCCACAACTTGTGGCAGGTGACGTGGCAAGTGGACAATCCACAACTTGTGGCAGGTGACGTGGCAAGTGACGTGGCAGGTGATGTGGCAAGTCACGTGGCAAGTGGACAATCCACAACTTGTGGCAGGTGACGTGGCAGGTGATGTGGCAAGTGGACAATCCCCAACTTGTGGCAAGTGACGTGGCAAGTGACGTGGCAAGTGGACAATCCAAAACTTGTGGCAGGTGACGTGGCAAGTGACGTGGCAGGTGATGTGGCAAGTCATGTGGCAAGTGGACAATCCACAACTTGTGGCAGGTGACGTGGCAGTTGGACAATCCACAACTTGTGGCAGGTGATGTGGCAAGTGACGTGGCAGGTGATGTGGCAAGTCACGTGGCAAGTGGACAATCCACAACTTGTGGCAGGTGACGTGGCAGTTGGACAATCCACAACTTGTGGCAGGTGATGTGGCAAGTGATGTGGCAGGTGATGTGGCAAGTCACGTGGCAAGTGGACAATCCACAACTTGTGGCAGGTGACGTGGCAGTTGGACAATCCACAACTTGTGGCAGGTGATGTGGCAAGTGATGTGGCAGGTGATGTGGCAAGTCACGTGGCAAGTGGACAATCCACAACTTGTGGCAGGTGACATGGCAGTTGGACAATCCACAACTTGTGGCAAGTCACGTGGCAGGTGATGTGGCAAGTCACATGGCAACTGGACAATCCACAACTTGTGGCAGGTGATGTGGCTGGTGACGTGGCAAGTGGACAATCCACAGCTTGTGGCAGGTGGCATGGCAGATGACGTGGAAAGTGGACAATCCACATCTCGTGGCAAGTGACGTGGCAGGTGATGTGGCAAGTGGACAATCCACAACTTGTGGCAGGTGACGTGGCAAGTGGACAATCCAAAACTTGTGGCAGGTGACGTGGCAAGTGACGTGGCAGGTGATGTGGCAAGTCACGTGGCAAGTGGACAATCCACAACTTGTGGCAAGTGACGTGGCAAGTGACGTGGCAAGTGGACAATCCAAAACTTGTGGCAGGTGACGTGGCAAGTGACGTGGCAGGTGATGTGGCAAGTCACGTGGCAAGTGGACAATCCACAACTTGTGGCAGGTGACGTGGCAGTTGGACAATCCACAACTTGTGGCAGGTGATGTGGCAAGTGACGTGGCAGGTGATGTGGCAAGTCACGTGGCAAGTGGACAATCCACAACTTGTGGCAGGTGACGTGGCAGTTGGACAATCCACAACTTGTGGCAGGTGATGTGGCAAGTCACGTGGCAGGTGATGTGGCAAGTCACATGGCAACTGGACAATCCACAACTTGTGGCAGGTGATGTGGCTGGTGACGTGGCAAGTGGACAATCCACAGCTTGTGGCAGGTGGCATGGCAGATGACGTGGAAAGTGGACAATCCACATCTCGTGGCAAGTGACGTGGCAGGTGATGTGGACAATCCACAACTTGTGGCAGGTGACGTGGCAAGTGACGTGGCAGATGATGTGGCAAGTCACGTGGCAAGTGGACAATCCACAACTTGTGGCAAGTGACGTGGCAAGTGACGTGGCAAGTGGACAATCCAAAACTTGTGGCAGGTGACGTGGCAAGTGACGTGGCAGGTGATGTGGCAAGTCACGTGGCAAGTGGACAATCCACAACTTGTGGCAGGTGACGTGGCAGTTGGACAATCCACAACTTGTGGCAGGTGATGTGGCAAGTGACGTGGCAGGTGATGTGGCAAGTCACGTGGCAAGTGGACAATCCACAACTTGTGGCAGGTGACGTGGCAGTTGGACAATCCACAACTTGTGGCAGGTGATGTGGCAAGTGACATGGCAGGTGATGTGGCAAGTCACGTGGCAAGTGGACAATCCACAACTTGTGGCAGGTGATGTGGCTGGTGACGTGGCAAGTGGACAATCCACAGCTTGTGGCAGGTGGCATGGCAGATGACGTGGAAAGTGGACAATCCACATCTCGTGGCAAGTGACGTGGCAGGTGATGTGGCAAGTGACGTGGCAAGTGGACAATCCACAACTTGTGGCAGGTGACGTGGCAGGTGATGTGGCAAGTGGACAATCCCCAACTTGTGGCAAGTGACGTGGCAAGTGATGTGGCAAGCGGACAATCCACAACTTGTGGCAAGTGACGTGGCAAGTGGACAATCCAAAACTTGTGGCAGGTGACGTGGCAAGTGACGTGGCAGGTGATGTGGCAAGTCACGTGGCAAGTGGACAATCCACAACTTGTGGCAGGTGCCGTGGCAAGTGACACGCTAAATACAAGTACACTGCAGCTCTCACAGCTGCTGCTACTCACTCTGGTCTCACAAAATTGCTGAAATAGTTAATAATACTGTTTTTTTGAGCTGGGGAGGGTCTATGATGTTAGCTTAACTAAACGCTTCTAGACGCAAACGCGGTAAAACGCGGTAAAACGCCGCTAAATCGCGGTAAAAATCGCGGCAAAACGCGCGTTTCTAAACGCCGGTTTCAACATGTGTCCAGCAGCGTTTGCATCTGCGTCTCGTGTGCATGAAGCCTAAAAGTTAAAAACAGTCCAAAACCAGGTGCAAAATGCAGTGCGTTTGCCTGACCTAGATGTTTACATGCAATCTGGTTCCAGTGCGAACAAAAAAAAGCTACCTGCACCACCTCAATGCAGATGTGGTACGATTAGAGCCATTTAAAATGAACGGGCTCAGAAACGCATGTGATTTGCTCAATAATGCAGTGCGATTTATGTGCGGATCACATGCGGTGTGCAGTGTGAACCTAGGCTAAATGTTATAGTTTAGTCCTGTCCATAATAAAGAAAGAAGATACATACAGTATTTCACAAAGTGAGTACACCCCTCACATTTTTGTAAATATTTTATTATATCTTTTCATGTGACAACACTGAAGAAATGACACTTTGCTACAATGTAAAGTAGTGAGTGTGCAGCTTGTATAACAGTGTAAATTTGCTGTCCCCTCAAAATAACTCAACACACAGCCATTAATGTCTAAACCGCTGGCAACAAAAGTGAGTACACCCCTAAGTGAAAATGGCCAAATTGGACCCAAATAGCCATTTTCCCTCCCAGTTCATGTGAATCAGTGTTACAAGGTCTCAGGTGTGAATGAGGAGCAGATGTGTTAAATTTGGTGTTATCGCTCTCACTCTCTCATACTGGTCACTGGAAGTTCAACGGGGCATCTCATGGCAAAGAACTCACTGAGGATCTGAAAAAAATAATTGTTGCTCTACATAAAAATGGCCTAGGCTATAAGAAGATTGCCAAGACCCTGAAACTGAGCTGCAGCATGGTGGCAAAGACCATACAGTGGTTTAACAGGACAGGTTCCACTCAGAACAGGCCTCGACATGGTCGACCAAAGAAGTTGAGTGCACATTCTCAGTGTCATATCCAGAGGTTGTCTTTGGGAAATAGACATATGAGTGCTGCCAGCATTGCTGCAGAGGATGAAGGGGTGGGGGGTCAGCCTGTCAGTGCTCAGACCATACGCCGCACACTGCATCAAATTGATCTGCATGGCTGTCATCCCAGAAGGAAGCCTCTTCTAAAGATGATGCACAAGAAAGACTGCAAACAGTTTGCTGAAGACAAGCAGACTAAAGATATGAATTACTGGAACCATGTCCTGTGGTCTGATGAGATGAAGTTATTTTATCCAGATGGTGTTAAGCATTTGTGGCGGCAACCAGGTGAGGAGTACAAAGACAAGTGTGTCTTGTCTACAGTCAAGTATGCTGCCGGCATTGCGGAGCTACATTTTATTGAAGGGACCATGAATGCCAACATGTACTTTGACATACTGAAGCAGAGCGTGATCCCCTCCCTTCAGAGACTGGGCCATAGAGCAGTATTCCAACATGATAATGACCCCAAACACACCTCCAAGAAGACCACTGCCTTGCTAAAGAAGTTGAGGGTAAAGGTGATTGACTGGCTAAGCATGCCTCCAGTAGACATGGACGCCATCAAAAAAAAACATATTTCGTAATTCGTGTACGAAATTCAATTCAGAATTTTCGTTAGATTTGTAAACTTTTCGTTAAAATAACGACAGTTCGTTATGATGAATTTATCATTATGAGGGGTTCCCACCATCCTTGTGCTGTGCTGACTTCCTCTGATTGGTGAACAAAACACCAGTCATGTTTCTGTTAATTTGGATCCGAAATTCGTTAACAAAATTTCGTATTTTGAATGAAATTCGTAAGCATCAAACGGAAGGTGGAGGAGCGCAAGGTCTCTAACATCCACCAGCTCTGTGATGTCATCATGGAGGAGGGGAAGAGGACTCCAGGGGCAACCTGTGAAGCTCTGGTGAACTCCATGCCCAAGAGGGTTAAGGCAGTGCTGGAAAATAATGGTGGCCACACAAAATATTGACACTTTGGGCCCAATTTGGACATTTTCACTTAGGGGTGTACTCACTTTTGTTTCCAGCGGTTTAGACATTAATGGCTGTGTGTTGAGTTATTTTGAGAGGACAGCAAATTTACACTGTTATACAAGCTGTACACTCATTACTTTACATTGTAGCAAAGTGTCATTTCTTCAGTGTTGTCACATGAAAAGATAGAATAAAATATTTACAAAAATGTGAGGGGTGTACTCACTTTTGCAAGATACTGTATATATATATATATATTTAGATTCGTACTTATCCTGTGACAATAGTGACCTCCTCTGGCTGTTTTAGAGAAGCATTTCATAGTAGTTTACACCAAACTGTATATGCTCGGTCGGTAGTGTTGGCCATGTGTGCATTGGTTTTAATGATTTCATTATATTTAGATCTGAACAAGATGTTTAGTTGGATATGGAATTTCTTTTTTTTTTTTTCAATTGGCTGCGTAGGTGTTCCTGTTTTTTTTGCTTTTTGTTTTTTAATTTGTACAAGAAAGCAGGTACTGGGAAATCCGAAGGTCCCACATCCCAAAACATACATGCTGTACATACTGTGTTAAACTGAAATATAGCAGGATTTTAAAGGTGCCCATACATACCAAGCTGATGCAAAAATTACATATTTATTTAAACAATGTTTATATAAACCAGTGATTCCCAACCAGGGTTCCGTGGATCCCTAGGGTTCCTCCAGAGGTTGTAGGGGTTCCTTCAGCATTGGGCCATTTCTGCCGCTCAGATAAGATCCCACCGACACCATTGATCTTTTTAGCTATCTGTAAGGAGGTAATTCTTCCCAATGACCACAAGTGTAAGGACCATTCTTCCCACTGACCATCACACTAATGTATCATGAGTTGTAGACATCTAATTTTTAGAAGGGGTTCCCCCGAGACCAGAGAACTATTTCAAGGGTTCCTCTGTGTTGAAAAGGTTGAGAAAGGCTGGTATAAACCATTAAAAGCAATGGTAAGGAACAACCATATATCAGTAATGGCTAGATACACAGAACTAGTTCAATATCTTCTTCCAAAACATCTTCAAGTAGTTTTTCCCTTTGGGTTTATTAAATTATTCTGAATCTGAAGTAGAGGCTTCAAAATGTTTAACTACGATGGATGGATCAGGAAGGATGTGACTACTGGAAGCACACCAAAGATCTCTACATTTTCAGGCTATATGCTCCTAACCCCAACAAAAAGGGGGGGGGGGGGGGACCATATATGGAAAACAAATGGTGGTTTGAAGAAAAATAATTCCCTGTATCAAGTTTTGTGCTTCAGACTGGACTCAGGAGAAGTATAAATAACCCAGTTAGTAAAGATTAAAGACACACACTAGGCACATTCACCTTGGATATCAACCACTTCTCGACCGGTGCACGCCGATGTACGTTGGCAGAATGGCACGGGCAGGCATATTGGCGTACAGGTACCACCATGTTAAAATGCCGCCCTGCCAGCGCGTGCATGCTGCCGCCAGCATGCTCGCATGCCGATCGGGACCCCGTGAGTCCGGTCGCAGGTCCCTCGGACTCGATCGCCACGGGGATACCCGCGATCATCTCACGGGGCGGCTGAACGGAGAAATGCCATTGTAAACAGCATCTCCCCGTTCTGCCTAGCAACAAGTGACGCTGATCTCTGCTCCCTGTGATTGGAGCAGAGATCAGTGTTCACTAACACAAAGCCCAGCCCCCCACAGTTAGTAACACGCCCTTAGGAACACTTAACACCTACACTGCCACCCCCTGGTTAACCCCTTCACTGCCAGTGTCATTTACACAGAAATCAATGCATTTGTATAGCATTGATTGATGTATAAATGACAATGGTCCCAAAAATGTGTCAAAAATGTCCGATGTGTCCGCCATAATGTCGCAGTCACAATAAAAATCGCTGATCGCCGCCATTACTAGTAGAAAAAAAAATTATTAATAAAAATGCCATAAAACTATCCCCTATTTTGTAAACGCTATAACTTTTGCGCAAACCAATCAATAACCGCTTATTGAGATTTTTTTTTTACCAAAAATATGTAGAAGAATACGTATTGGCCTAAACTGAGGGGAAATTTTTTTTTTATATATTTTGGGGGATATTTATTATAACAAAAAGTTAAAAATAATGTGTTTATTTCAAAATTGTCGCTCTATTTTTGTTTATAGCGCAAAAAATAAAAACCCCAGAGGTGACCAAATACCACCAAAAGAAAGCTCTATTTGTGGGAAAAAAAATGACGTCAATTTTGTTTGGGATAAAGCGACACAGTGCCGAATCGCAAAAAGTGGTCTGGTCTTAAGCCAGCAAAATGGTCTGGTCTGAAAGTGGTTAAATGGATGTAAAGTTGGTTATTAGACTGAGCATGAGTGAGCATAGGTGTCCCTAGCCTCCAGTAATGACAAATGAACGTGTAGGCAGGCACAGTCTATTTTCTTCACAGCAGGTGGCGCCCAACCACAGCGGCATTGCAGAGGAAGTCAAGAGGAACATGGTTCTTTTATGGTTTCCCGGGTCACTGGGGGAGCTATTTGATTGGATGCTGGCACCCAGTGTGATTCTGGTGGCCATCTTGGGTCAACCTGAGCCTATTTAAGAAAAGCGTAGCCTCCCAGGGAAACAGTAAGATAAGTGTAGGAGAAATGCAAAGTCTGTATGACAGTCACTCAAAAAGAAAGAGACAGCTCCCCTGAATAAGGTCCTGAGTCAACCTAGTACACATATAAGACAGAAAAAAGCAGAGGGTGCCTCTATCTGAGTGTAAACTGTGCAAACCAGCAATTAGTATTAAATTAGCAATGCACTCACATGTAGTAGAGGAAAAGCCAGCATATCATCCATGTAGGACTAGTCATCAATGGCAAAGATCAGCAGGCACGTGGCTGGTGTTATGCAGAATTCGACCAGGAGGCTGCTGGGTGGATGTGGAGAAAAGGACCGTCACTTGGAGAGCTGGAACGCAAGGAGCACAGTGTATGCAGCGGCTTCCAGTTGAAACATTCCCTATGGTTTGACAAAGGGCCAGAGCCCCGAAACATGTATCCCCGATGCTCCCTTACAGGGTGACATCATCACTGTTTTGAGCCGAGGACTGCTGAGCGAGCTGATGACACCTGGAAACCGCTGCGTTCCATCTCCCCAAGCCACGGTGCTTCTCTCCACATCCTCCCAGCAGCTTCCTGGCCAAACTCTGCATAACACCAGCCGCTTGCCTGGCGATCTCTGCTATTGATGACTAGTCCTCCATGGATAACATGCTTACTATCTATCTACTCCACGTGAGTGCATTACTATTTTAATACTACTGGTTTGCAGAGTCTATATAAGACCCTGGCTCCCAGGCTTGGCGAGCATTTCGTGTGTGGGTAGTATAGGGACAGGTCACCATCTGTCAGGGACAGTAGTTAGTGACAGGGAGAGGTGCCAGACAAGTAGGGAAAGAGCAGGGACATGCTACCCTTCCTGGAAGCCTCCCAGTTTGGGTATACACCAGCCAGCTCACATTCGTCCCTCCAGACAGACGCTGCCAGTGCACCGGAGTCCTACTTCTTTACTCTTCCTTCAACATTCTGTGAGTGTGCCCGACTGGGTTGTCTTCCCACCAGGTAGTTGTGCTTTGTTGAACCTTAACTTCAATATGTTTCTGCAACCGGACCCTGAGTGTTTACTGTCGCCACACCATACTGCACCTCCCCACAAATGGACTAAATCAAGAAACAAATAGTTTAGTATGTTATGTATGTTATGTTTTATAATAGAAAGTAGAAAATGTCGCTAGTTTGTTTTTTTTTCCAAATTTTTTTCGTTTATCTAATAAAAAATAAAAAAATGTGGTACTCAAATACCACTGAAAGAAAGCTCTATTTGTATGAATAAAAATGTAATTTGGGCACAATGTTGTATGACAATGCAATTGCCAGTTAAAATAGCGAAGTGCCAAATAGCAAAAGGTGGCAGCTGAGATGGCTAATAAAAGTGGGCCAGCAAACCCTTGACCACAGTTTGAATTGGCAGTGAAAACTCTCACAACCACTGAGCTAAACATCCCCCATATCACAGGCCATACCAGGGCCAAAAACTCTCTGCTGACTTCGAGATTCCGAGCCCCCCAATCCCTGCCCCACCACCACCACCACCATCACCATAAAGAATGAGGAAGGACATCTGGTTACAAATGATGGGGAGATGGCAAATGTATTGAATTTTTTCTTCTCCTCAGTCTTCACGAGGGAATCGGGGCTTCTGTAACCAAAACTGCAGTGTTTATCCTCATGACCCATCACGGGAAGCACCTCCATGGTTAACAGAGGACAGAATTAAAATTACACTTGGGAAACTTAACATTAATAAATCACCAGGACCAGATGGCTTGCACTCAAGGGTACTTAGGGAACTCAGTCAAGTAATTGCCAGACCATTGTTCCTAATTTTTACTGACAGTCTACTGACTGGAATGGTACCAACTGATTGGAGAAAAGCCAATGTAGCACAAATATTTAAAAATGGCCCAAAATACATCCCTGGGAATTACAGACCAGTTAGCCTAACATCAATAGTATGTAAACTCTAGGAGGGGATGATAAGGGACTATATACAATATTTTAGTAATGAGAACGTTATCATTAGCAGTAATCAGCATGGATTTATGAAGAACCGTTCTTACCAAACAAATCTATTAACCTTCTATGAGGAGGTGAGTTGCCATCTAGATAAAGGAAGGCCCCTAGACGTGGTGTATTTGGATTTTGCAAAAGCATTTGACACAGTTCCCCATAAATGTTTACTGTACAAAATAAGGTCCGTTGGCATGGACCATAGGGTCAGTACATGGATTGAAAACTGGCTACAAGGGGAGTTCAGAGGGTGGTGAAAGGACCTGGAGAATGGGGTAAACAGTTCAAACTCTGTATTTGGGGATGATATTAAGCTAAGCAGGGCAATAACTTTTCCGCAGGATGTGGAAACCTTGCAAAAAGATCTGAACAAATGAATGGGGTGGGCAACTACATGGCAAATGAGGTTCAATGTAGAAAAATTTTAAATAATGCATTTGGGTTGGCAGAAATATGAATGCAATCTATACACTGGGGGGGAATCTAGGATGAAAACGGACCTGGGGATCATAGCCGATGATAGGCTCAGCAATGGCATGCAGTGCCAAGCTGCTGCTAACAAAGCAAACAGAATATTGGCATGCATTAAAAAGGGGATCAACTCCAGAGATAAAAAGATAATTCTCTCACTCTACAAGACTCTGGTCCGGCTGCACCTAGAGTATGCTGTCCAGTTCTAGGCACCAGTCCTCAGGAAGGATGTACTGAAAATGAAGCGAGTACAAAGAAGGGCAACAAAGCTAATAAAGGATCTGGAGGATATTAGTTATGAGGAAAGGTTGTGAGCACTGAACTTATTCTCTCTGGAGAAGAGACGCTTGAGGGGGGATATGATTTCTATTTACAAATACCGTACTGGTGACCCCACAATAGGGATAAAACAAAAAGGGAGTTTAACAAGACTCGTGGCCACTCATTAAAATCAGAAGAAAAGAGGTTTGACCTTATACTAAGTAGAGGGTTCTTTACTGTAAGAGCGGTAAGGATGTGGAATTCCCTTCCACAGTCGGTGGTCTCAGCGGGGAGCATCCATAGTTTCAAGAAACTATTAGATAAGCACCTGAACGGCCGCAACATACAGGGATATACAATGTAATACTGACATATAATCACACACATAGGTTGTACTTGATGGTCTTTTTTTCAACCTCACCTACTATGTATCTATGTAACCACCAACATCACCACCACCTTGATTCCAAGACGACACAGTAGCACAGCATTTAGAAGACAATTTTATAATCTTGTGCAGTTATTACTTGCGAAGCTTTATTGTAAAACAGATGTCTTTTGTACAAAGTTCATATAGGAAATGTTTATTTGCACACTTATGTTGACTTTACCAAACTTTCCAAATTAATATGACGAGGAGGGAGAGCAGAAGAGTGAGTAGGATGACACGTATCACATCCATGACTGGCTGGAGCGCGTATGACTGGAAAACTTGTGCGCCATTAAATTTGGGGTTTGCTGTGAGATGGAAAAGAAGAACATTAACAACAATGGGCTAACTGAACACCTACAAATATAATTGTAATACACGTGTGAATTGTTTTAGTTGACAATATAAGGGTTAGTGTGGATGAGATGATTGTTCCCATCAGAACTGCTTTTCTCCCCATACAAGTAACGGGAATGCAAAAGCAGTGCACAAGGAGATCAAATGCAGATCAGAAGTTGGTCAAATGCACCTGTCGTTATGGTATGAATGATCTCAGAAGCATCTCAAACTGCCTCCAGGACTTCTCTCGAGCCTCTCCCATCATTTGGAACTCCCTACCCATATCTGTCAGACTATATCCTATTCTATCCACTTTTAGGTGAACCACGAAAACTTTTCTCTTCAGAGAGACCAAATCGTTCTCTTCGTTCCTCCAAAGACCTCCTGCTCTCCAGTTCCCTCCTCCAATGCTCACCTCCAGGACTTCTCCCGAGGCTCTCTGATCCTTTGGACCTCCTACCTCAATCTTTTGGACTATCTACTAACTACTGTTTTCTTTTAGACAATCCCTGTAGACCCTCCTCCTCAGAGAAGCCATCTAACAACTGTTATTTTATTTTCTCTATCAGATCATCCCCTACAGTTATTACCTTTTGTATCACGTGACCCTCCCTTTTAGATTGTAAGCTCTAAGGAGCAGGGCCCTCAGATTCCTCCTGTATTGAATTGTATTGTAACTTTACTATCTGCCCTATAATAAGCAGGGCTTTTTTGCAGCGGAAACGTGGGGGAACGCAGTTCCAGCACCTCTGGCACTGAATGCATGCAATGGCTGGGAGGTGCTGGAGGGTCTATTGCTGGCTGGCTGCTGGAGGATCTGTTACCTCTGGAGGAGATCTATTGTTGCAGGAGGACTATGGTTGCTGGTGGGGGATATATTGTTGCTGGGGTGTGTCTGCTATTGAGGGAGGAGTCTATTGATGCTGGTTGCTGGGAGATCTATTGTTGCTGCGGTGGATGTATTTTGCTGGGGGAGATCTATTGTTTGTGGGGGGTCTATTGCTGCTGACTTTTCCAAAAGGGGTGATACTGAGAGGTGGGTAGGGGTGGAACCAAGGGACGGTGCTCAGAGGTGGGTAGGGGTGGAACCAAGGGACAGTGCTCAGAGGTGGGTAGGGGTGGAGCCAAGGGACAGTGCTCAGAGATGGGTAGGGGTGGAACCAAGGGACAGTGCTCAGTGGTGGGTAGGGGTGGAACCAAGGGACAGTGCTCAGAGATGGGTAGGGGTGGAACCAAGGGACAGTGCTCAGTGGTCGGTAGGGGTGGAACCAAGGGACAGTGCTCAGTGGTGGGTAGGAGTGGAACCAAGGGACAGTGCTCAGAGGTGGGTAGGGCTGGAACCAAGGGACAGTGCTCAGAGGTGGGTAGGGGTGGAACCAAGGGACAGTGCTCAGTGGTGGGTAGGAGTGGAACCAAGGGACAGTGCTCAGAGGTGGGTAGGGGTGGAACCAAGGGACAGTGCTCAGAGGTGGGTAGGGGTGGAACCAAGGGACAGTGCTCAGTGGTGAGTAGGAGTGGAACCAAGGGACAGTGTTTAGAGGTGGGTAGGGGTGGAACCAAGGGACAGTGCTCAGTGGTGAGTAGGAGTGGAACCAAGGGACAGTGCTCAGAGGTGGGTATGGAGTGGAACCAAGGGACAGTGCTCAGAGGTGGGTATGGAGTGGAACCAAGGGACAGTGCTCAGAGGTGGGTAGGGGTGGAACCAAGGGACAATGCTCAGAGGTGGGTAGGGGTGGAACCAAAGGACAGTTCTCAGAGGTGGGTAGGGGTGGAACCAAGGGACAGTGCTCAGTGCTTCGGAACTCCGCCAAAAGTCCGTCGGAACTCAACCGAAAGTCCGTCGGGAACACCGTCGGAACTCCGCTGAAAGTCCGTCGGAACTCCGCCGAAAGTCCTTCGGGAAGACCGTCGGACCTAGTCTGCTGGAAAGTCTGGTCGTGTGTATGCGGCATTACAGACCTTTTGATGCTTCTGGAGCTGATTTTAACTGAAGGTTCAGTTGGGCTCTAAAGTGTCTCTCTCACTGTGGCCATACAGGTGTAACAAGATATATATACATGACAAAGAAAAATGAGCTGCACAGAAATAACAGCACTTTTATGACATCACAGAACAGGATGTGTTTACCTATTACTATCAGTTCAGTCCCACTGCCATTAGAGGGTTTCCCGCGAATGAGCTCAGCAACGCAGACGTATGTTCCGGCATCGCAGAGGAGGGCGGTGGCAATGGTCATGGTGAGAGCGCTGTCGGTGTGGCTGAGTACAACCCGACCATCAGATGTATTCTTCATGGGGTTCCTGTCATTGGGCAAGTGGTAGAATTTTGCGAAGACCGCCTGTCGATCAGAGCTACTGTTGAAGTCACAGCGGAGTACTGTTGGGTGTCTCTCTTCCACAGTGACATTGGGGACTTGAATGATTTCAAGACAGTAGACCACTGCAGAGGAGACATTAAAGAGACCAGATCATTAAAGTGCATGTAAATCCAAAACATAATTATAGTCCCAACTGAGACCAGGGCAATTTTCTTATTTTTAATTTCCAAAATTACTTAAAACCTGCAAACAATAATATGTTTTCTGCAAGTAGAGGCCCTTGTAGGATACAGGATGGTAGACGCAAATTTTTAATGTTGCGTGATATTTGCGCAAATGTTTTATTAAATCAATATTTTTGGGAAAAAATACACTAAAATAAATTTTAGTGCACACAAACACAATATAAAACCCAATTTTTGGTACAATTTAAAAGCTGGGGTCTGTATCAAGTACATAGATAACATGTCAAACCTTAAAACTGAAATGGTGAAAAACGATGGTACCCAAAATTATCTATAGGCCAGCGCTCACAATTTAAAGTCCTGAGTTACTAGCCAGGCCTCAAGGGTTACTTGCCACCAGTTACCCAACCCCTACCCTGCCCGTCCCTAATTCTGCCCCTAAACATGCCCATAAAGAAATGAAACTTAAATGTTTTTATGCAGAATTTATTTATAAAAATAAATATTAACAACAACTTTATCAGTGCCTATCAGTGCAGCCTCACCTGTGCCCAACGATGCAGCCTACCTGTGTCCATAAATGCCACCTCCCCTGTGCCCAACAATGCAGCCTACCTGTGTCTATCAATGCTGCCTCCCCTGTGCCCAACAATGCTGCCTACCTGTGTCCAGTGTCCACCAATGCAGCCTACCTGTGTCCATCAATGCTGCCTCCCCTGAGCCCAACCATTCAGCCTACCTGTGTCCATCAATGCTGGTTCACCTGTGTCCATCAATGCAGCCTACCTGTGCCCATCAATGCTGCTTCACCTGTGTCCATCAATGCTGCTTCACCTGTGTCCATCAATGCTGCTTCACCTGTGTCCATCAATGCAGCCTATCTGTGTCCATCAATGCAGACTACCTGTGTCCACAATGCAGCCTACCTGTTTCTATCAATGCAGAAAGTTAATGACACCCCCAATTTAGTTCACAGATCGCAGGTGAGAACACCCATGCGATCTGATTCTAATATGGGGAAAGACAAGTCCCTGCACTATTTTCTGTGCAAATCCAATGCGAGTTCAGCCATACAACTGTATGGCTGAACTCGCATTGCTCAGAGATCGCATGTGATCGGCACCTGCAGTGCGGGTGCGAATCACATGCAATCTCTGAGATCGCAGCGGTGTGAACCTGGGCTTAATGTTTCCTTCCTGCCTGTCTGCACTGAACACTGAGATAGACACCCGCAGCTCAGTGCACAGTTTCAGCATCTGCCAAGTTAAATGAAGTGACATCATCTTGGTCCAGCCAATCAAAATAACCGAAGATTGGTACCCGGAAGAATACACGCTGAAGATGTCAGTGGCCAGTGAGGGAGCTTGAGCTTGGAGTGAAGGTGGGTAGAGTTCAGATTTTAAGTGGAACTTTACCCATATCAACTTGATAATAAATAATGTTCTTTAGCAAGGAACATGCATTCCCCATGAATAATTATGCCACCAAAATTAGTGTGTGCTGTAAATTGCCTCCAGCATCGCTCCTGTTCCTTCTTGCTGGAGGCTGCCATTTTGTTGAAGCCCAGAGCACCCTGAACAGCAGTAAATAATAAAGGGGAACTAAACCCATTAGTTTAACATTTTCAAATAAAGTCACATTCCTGGAATGCCGGGATTGCTAACTGTCACAGTTGCTTGTGTCCTCAACCAAACTGTGAAACCATCCAATGGCTGGTGTCATAACTGATGCAGCATCAGGGCAGTTGCAGATCAAACACAAGCAGCTTCTTTGGCTTTAAAGGATAGGAGGGTTTAATTCCACTTTAACCACTTGCCGACCGCCTCACGCCGATGTACGTCATCAGAATGGCACGGGCAGGCATAAGCACATATATGTACGTCCTTTGCCTCCCGCGGGTCGGGGGCCCGATCGGGCCCCCGCCCGGTGCCTGCGGCGGTCGGTTTTCGTTCGGGAGCGATCCCGGACGAGGGGACGGCCATTCATTCATGGCCACCCCCTCGCGATCGCTCCCGACGAATGGAAATCCCCGGTGACATCACTTCCTCTCCTGTAATGTAAACACAGGAGAGGAAGTGATGTATTCTCTCCTCCGTGTCGGTATTTTTCGTTCCGACACGGAGGAGAGCGGATCAGTGAGTTGCACCAACACATCCCACACACAGTAGAACATGCCAGGCACACTCACACCCCCCCTTTACCCCCCGATCACCCCCCCAATTACCCCTGCCCCCCAGTCACAGTGACACCAATGTCATTTTTTTTTTTTTTTTTTTTTTTTTTGCATTGGTGTCATTTGTGACTGTAATAACTGTTAGGGCAGTTAGGGTTAGCCCCCTTTAGTTCTAATGTACCCCCCTAACCCCCCCAATAAAGGTTTAACCCCGTGATCACCCCCCGTCGCCAGTGTCACTAAGGCTGGGTTCACATTGCAGCGGTTTATGAGAACGAATGTGATTCGCACCGCACTGCAGTGCAAATCACATCCGATCTCTGTGCGATTCGAGTTCAGCCATTCGCCGCACCCGCCGCACCCGCCACACCCGCCGCACCCGCCGCAAATTCGCACGGGACCCTTTTTTTGGCCCGCAGCAGAATCGGATCGCATGGGTGTTCACACCATGCGATCCGAGTTTGCAGATCGCACTGCGATATGCGAACTGATCTGGGGGTGTCAGTAACATTTCACTGACACTCCCAGCAGTTCGCATAGGGCAGTGTGAACTGCCGCCGGGAGGCATGCGATGCGGGAACCCGCCGCGGATTCGCGGCGTTTCCGCATCGCTCCAGTGTGAACCCAGCCTAATAAGCGATCATTTTTCTGATCGCCGTATTAGTGTCACAGGTGACGCTAGTTAGGCAGGTAGGTATTTAGGTTCGCCGCAGCTTTTTATAGCGCTAGGGACCCCCATATACTACCGCATAAAGCCCCCTGATTGCCCCCTAGTTAACCCTTTCACCAGTGATCACCATATAACTGTTACAGGTGACGCTGGTTGGTTAGTTATTTTTTTATAGTTTCAGGGCACCCGCCATTTATTACCTAATAAAGGTTTAACCCCCTGATCACCCGGCAGGTGTCATTTGTGACTAATAACTGTTAGGGCAGTTAGGGTTAGCCCCCTTTAGTTCTAAGGTACCCCCCTAACCCCCCCAATAAAGGTTTAACCCCGTGATCACCCCCCGTCGCCAGTGTCACTAAGGCTGGGTTCACATTGCAGCGGTTTATGAGAACGGATGTGATTCGCACCGCACTGCAGTGCAAATCACATCCGATCTCTGTGCGATTCGAGTTCAGCTATACAGATAGTATGGCTGAATTCGTGTCGCACCCGCCGCAAACTCGCACGGGACCCTTTTTTTGGTCCGCAGCAGAATCGGATCGCATGGGTGTTCACACCATGCGATCCAAGTTTGCAGATCGCACTGCGATATGCGAACTGATCTGGGGGTGTCATTAACATTTCACTGACACTCCCAGCAGTTCGCATAGGGCAGTGTGAACTGCCGCCGGGAGGCATGCGATGCGGGAACCCGCCGCGCATTCGTGGCGTTCCCGCATCGCTCCAGTGTGAACCCAGCCTAATAAGCGATCGTTTTTCTGATCGCTGTATTAGTGTCACAGGTGACGCTAGTTAGGCAGGTAGGTATTTAGGTTCGCCGCAGCTTTTTATAGCGCCAGGGACCCCCATATACTACCGCATAAAGCCCCCTGATTGCCCCCTAGTTAACCCTTTCACCAGTGATCACCATATAACTGTTACAGGTGACGCTGGTTGGTTAGTTATTTTTTTATAGTTTCAGGGCACCCGCCATTTATTACCTAGTCTCACTAGTGTACCCCTAAATTTAGGGGTGTCTACTTTCTAAAATGGGGTCATTTGGGGGGGGGGGGTTTGTGCCATCTTGGCATTTTATGGCCTTCAAAACTGTAACGCCCTTAGAAAGCCTGAAGGCGGTGCTTGGTTTTTGGGGCCCCGTACGCGGCTAGGCTCCCAAAAAGTCCCACATATGTGGTATCCCCGTACTCAGGAGAAGCAGCAGAATTTATTTTGGGGTGTCATTTCACATATGCCCATGGCATGCGTGAGCAATATATCATTTAGTGACAACTTTGTGAAAAAAAAAAAAAGTTTGTAATTTTCCCGCAACTTGTGGCAAAATATAAAATATTCCATGGACTCAACATGCCTCTCAGCAAATAGCTTGGGGTGTCTACTTTCTAAAATGGGGTAATTTGTGGGGGTTTTGTGCCATCTTGGCATTTTATGGCCTTCAAAACTGTAATAGGTAGTGAGAAGTGAACTCAAAAAATTACGCCCTTAGAAAGCCTGAAGGCGGTGCTTGGTTTTCGGGGCCCCGTACGCGGCTAGGCTCCCAAAAAGTCCCACATATGTGGTATCCCCGTACTCAGGAGAAGCAGCAGAATTTATTTTGGGGTGTCATTTCACATATGCCCATGGCATGCATGAGCAATATATCATTTAGTGACAACTTTGTGAAAAAAAAAAAAAAAAAAAAAAGTTTGTAATTTTCCCGCAACTTGTGGCAAAATATAAAATATTCCATGGACTCAACATGCCTCTCAGCAAATAGCTTGGGGTGTCTACTTTCTAAAATGGGGTCATTTGTGGGGGTTTTGTGCCATCTTGGCATTTTATGGCCTTCAAAACTGTAATAGGTAGTGAGGCGTGAAATCAAAAATTGACGCCCTTAGAAAGCCTGAAGGCGGTGCTTGGTTTTCGGGGCCCTGTACGCGGCTAGGCTCCCAAAAAGTCCCACATATGTGGTATCCCCGTACTCAGGAGAAGCAGCAGAATTTATTTTGGGGTGTCATTTCACATACGCCCATAGCATGTGTGAGCAATATATCATTTAGTGACAACTTTGTGTAAAAAAAAAAAAAAAATTTTTTTTTTGTCATTATTCAATCGCTTGAGGCAAAAAAATAAAATATTCAATGGGCTCAACATGCCTCTTATCAATTTCCTTAGGGGGTCTACTTTCCAAAATGGGGTCATTTGGGGGGGTTTTGTACTGCCCTGTCATTTTAGCACCTCAAGAAATGAGATAGGCAGTCGTAAACTAAAAGCTGCGTAAATTCCAGAAAACGTACCTTAGTTTGTAGATGTGACAACTTTTGCGCAAACCAATAAATATACAATTATTGACTTTTTTTTTACCAAAGACATGTGGCTGAATACATTTTGTCCTAAATGTATGACTAAAATTGAGTTTATTGGATTTTTCTAATAACAAAAAGTAGAAAATATCATTTTTTTTCAAAATTTGCGGTCTTTTTACGTTTATATCGCAAAAAATAAAAATCGCAGAGGCAATCAAATACCATCAAAAGAAAGCTCTATTTGTGGGAAGAAAAGGACGCAAATTTTGTTTGGGTACAACATTGCATGACCGCGCAATTACCAGTTAAAGCAGCGCAGTGCCAAAGTGTAAAAAGACCTCTGGTCATTTACCAGCAAAATGGTCCGGTCTGAAAGTGGTTAAGGCTGTCAAAAGATCGGCCTCTACAAACTCAGCAGTACCAATGCTTAAATATAGAGAGCAACTGAGCATGTGCAGAGCAGGGTGTTTTACTGGATTTTAAACCATTTAGACACTTATTTTTAAGGTTTTTCCATAGCTATAACTCCAAAAGGAGCCAGCTTGAAGTCATCTAGCAGGACTTAATTTTCTAATTAAACTGACCCAAACCCATCAAAGTTGTTCTATTCGATGACCAGTTTTCAGTCAATACATAAAGGTTGCTTTCCTACAAGCTACGTGTTTTATTCTGTAATGTTATCATGCAGCGTTCTTGATAGACATAATTGCCAAAGTAGCAGTTTAATTAGTGAACAATGTGTAGTCTGTTTAGGACACAAACATCTCGGTGACACGCGGTTACAGGCAGATAAGATCTGGTCCAGCAAACCTCGGCTCCTCCCACCTGTCAGAGTGAAAGGAAACCTTCAGACTTCCATTGTTCTAAAAATGCAGCATGGATAATCACTTAGCAACAGGCAAAATGTATTTACTGAAGCTTTGTAACAGAATGTTTCCAAATAACAATTCTGAAAAACTGCATTGAACTGCCAGTACAAGGTAAAGCGATGGCCTTCAAAAAATATGTACAGCAGCACTTAATTATAAGAGCATCTGTTTTATAGTTTTCTATTAAACACTCTGCAAAGTCCCAAAAATACCTGGTAATCCTGACAATAAAGTCCACTTAATGCAACCCCTGTGATCGGGTGGCAACAATGCTGCACTGCTCCAGAATTCAGATCAGAGTTGCCTCCCTTGTGTAGGCTGTGCCTGCTTGTGCCATAGCAAATTGAAAAAATGTTGCAAGGGGCGTGACCATCAGTGGTGTCGCTGTACATTCTCAAGCCTGTAGCTTCTAAGTCAGCACCTAGCCACACCTAGTCCTGCCCAAAGCTTTCTGGGTTGGCAGCTCTTCCTCTGTTGCTGAAAGCCTCACACTTTGAACTGCATTGTCTGGGAGGGGGAGCATGAAAAAAAATGAAGGAGGATTTAACTTGTTTATTTTATGGAGTGTGTGCAACACATAGTAGATTTGGTACTTCAGCAGAGCGCCCCTTTACTTACCATGCACAAATGCAGGTATGACCTCCTGTAAAGGAGAAGTCCAGCTTGAGCTGTTTAGGCTGGGTTTCTCCTCTGGGTCACAGACGTGCAATTAGTTTTGTAGTCCTGGTACCTGTTTTCAGCAGAGAGCGGTCTGAAGTCCGTTCTCCGCTGATGTTACTGCCATCAGTCGAGGCAGCGCATCGTCCTGACTTACGAAGTCTGGATCCGCCAGCTGCCTTGATTGATGGCAGTCTCAGTGTCTCAGCAAGCCGATGAGATGGACGCCCCCGCCCCTCCACAGCTCAGTGCTGCGGTGAGCATGGAGAAGCAGAGAGGAGAGACAATGACTGACAGTCAGCAGCTCCCCTCTCAGGGATCTGTGAAAACCGAGCCAACTGTGATGTTCGGTGGCTCGGTTCTCAGTGCAGAGACAGCGGGGGACAGATGCAGCATCGGTCTGATACTCCATCCACATAGAAAAGTATGAATCAAAAAAAAAACAACACTTCTCTTTAAACTCCTTTTTTCACATTGCCCTGGATTTGCACATTATCATAATCGGGGTTCCATCCACAACAAATACCAAGGTACACAGGGCCACGTCCAAGCTTCTGCTTTCTGTTCAGTTCTCCTGCTCCTCCCGATCCCTGCTCTGCTGATAGGATTACATTGTTGGTAAGGCAGGAGCACCAGGAGAGTAGAAACTGGCATGACCGCATAGCAAGAGGTGTTCAGAGGCTTACCTCCAGCTGTGTGACCTGGTCATCAACTGGCCACTCTTGTTAGGACATGCTGCCCGGTGTGCCCTATGGCCAGTCTGGACCTGGCCATGTCAAAAGTTGGATGATTGGATCAAAAGCTTTCCAGGCCTAATTCAATCATATAGCATTCCACCCACTCAACAGGCAGAACCTGGCCATTAACAACTTAGAAGGATAAGCAAGAAGGTTAATCCTGCACTTCCAAGCACAACACCAGGCTTCCCTTGAGAAAACAGTGAACTGCTTAGAAGCAGTATATAGCCAAGCAGTGGCTTCAGGAGAGCTTAGGGCTCACTTCATCGCAAGAAAGCAGAGAGCGGAAGAAACCATTCTTTAATATGCATAGCAACTACAAGATATAGAGCAGAGATCCATCATATGGAACAGGACTGTGGAGGATGGCCCAACTGGGGTGATATGAATGGATGGCTAAAGGAAGAATTTGTAGATGGACTGCTGTCCGACAAGGTCAGAGAAACCTTACAAGAGAAAGAAACAACACCAATTTGTTCCACAAACTGTTATGCCCTGTACACACGGTCAGACTTTCCGACAGAAAATGTGTGATAGGATCGTGTTGTCGGAAAATCCGATCGTATGTGGGCTCCATTGGACTTTTTCCGTCGGAATTTCCGACACACAAAGTTTGAGAGCTGGATCTAAAATTTTCTGACAACAAAATCCGATCGTTTAAATTCCGATCGTGTGTAGACACTTCCGACGGACAAAGTGTCACACTTGCTCAGAATAAATTACTAGACAAAAGCTATTGGCTACTGGCCTCTTTATAGATCTGACGCACGTGATATATACGTGACCTCGTTCTGAACTATCGGATTTTCCGACAACTTTGTGCAACCATGTGTATGCAAGACAAGTTTGGCCCAAAATCCGTCGGAAAAAATCCGGCGAATTTTGACGTAGAAATGTCCGACCGTATGTACAGGGCATTAGAAGCGGTCATTGGAGCAGAGATGAATAGGCTTGGATGCACCCATGCCTGTCAAAGGCTAAAAAAACAACAATAAACCCACCTGCAACCAAACAGCCCCATGGGAGGTGGCTATCCACTACTTGACAGAAGGCATGGCACAGTTCCATACAGAGATATCTGCATTGAGGTGTAGACAGGAATAATTCTTCATGGGGCAAGGAGGGACTTTCCCCTTGTAGGGAAAAGCAAACACTGCCTCAGAAGCAACCAAGATGGGCAAGGTAACCATTCCCATGCTGGGACTGTCCACTTGGGCCATCTCCAAACCACCCTAAATATACACCATGAAAACCAATAAACTAGAATGCCCTGCTGCCATGAATCAAGCAGCGAGGCGATAAAGTATACCGACACTCTATCTAAGAACCAAGGATGTTGCTGAAGAATCTGAAGAAATAGAAATGCCTGACTTCACTGGAGAGAAGCCCTTGTATACACGGTCGGACATTCCAACGGATTTTGTCCAAAACTGGTGTTGCATACACACGGTCGGACAAAGTTGATGGAAAATCCGATCGTTCGGAACGTGATGACGTTCGTTCGTTCGTTGCGACGGGACTACATTCAGGCTAATAGCCAATAGCTTTAGTCTCGTAATTTGATCTGAGCATGCGTGGCACTTTGTCCGATCGGAATTCTCTACAAACGATCGGACAAAGTACAATCGGATCATGTTGTCAGAAAATTTTATATCCAGCTCTCAAACTTTGTTGGTCGGACATTCCAACGGAAAAAGTCAGATGGAGCCCACACACGGTCAGATTATCCGACAACACGGTCCGATCGGACATTTTTCGTCGGAATGTCCGACCGTGTGTACAAGGGCTAAGAGTCGGCTTCAGGTGAACCTCATTCATGTACTGGATGAGCATAACTGGGCAGAGACACAGATAGAGGATCCAGTGGTTGCCCCTTAAAGGAGACAATTCAGTTATGCTGGTGTCCCAGCCTCAAAGTTACATTGAATCTACCACCAGAAACAAGAAACTGTAAGGTGAATGGTCCCGCCTTGTCCTGAAAGATGGTACACTGTACTGCAGAATAATGCTCTCCCCTGACTCGTCAGTGACCTTGGCAGATCATACTATTCACAGCCCAAGCTCTCTCCTTGGTAGAAAGATTCCAGGACACTGGGGTAAGCACGAAAGGTTTGCTTGGTTCAAGAGACAAGCCATGTGTTTGGGTCAGTTACAGTTGATAGAACAAGTCTACCAACAGTGTAGTCAGTGCAGATTGATTTTGCACACGTCTGCCCCACTGGAATTATTGACTATCGATTTTCTTACACTTGACATGTCAGACAGACACTATCACATTCTAGAGACATGGTGGACCACTTTACCAAGTCTGATGTGGCGGTACCAATCCACAACTATCCCCTCCAAGACTGGAAGTAATTCTGCCCTCCTAATTACTGTCTGTAGAAAATATATTAAGGCAAGGGACCTCGGTTCCAAAGCAAGTTCTTCCAATTACAACTGCTAAAAGTCTTACTTAATGGTAAATTAAGGAAATGGGCCCAATACTTGGCCCAGGTGTTTCGGAGTTACAACAAGACAGTGTACTCACCGACAGACTACTCGCTCTTCCATCTTGTGTGTGACTGTATTCTGGAGGGCGAGGGCACAGACATTTGGGCCACAATCCTCACAGAAAAACTGGAGCCACCTCCTACTTCCTGGATTTGAGAATGAAAACAGCACCTGTCTGAAATCTAACAACCCATTCAAAATTGGTCATGTGTGGATCAAGAAATGTTGGAAGTGTCAGACTTTGACCTTCAAGTTGGGGATGGAGTGCTAGTCTAACATGCACACCAAGAAGGAAAATTGCAAACACCATGAAAAGAAGTTACGGGAGTTGTCCTAAACAACTTATTCTAGGTGTGCCCATCTATGATAATGGGAGAGAAGGGATTTAACACCAGGATTAAAACTGAGGTAGAATCCAATACTTTTAAGTTGCAAGTAGAACAGGAATAAAGGGGACATTTTCTAATGCGGACACTGTCCAACAGGGATTTGCACTAACTTTAGAGAGATTTCAACTACATACACTTTAAAAATGATATATTAGGTTTTGGAAAATGGAGCTGGGCAAACCATGCTAACGTGTAAACCCATTACCCAGCAACCTCATGAATTATGGGCTGCACCCACCCATATAGTCGAGTGAAAGCACTGAAGGATAACATTTGGGGAATGCATCTGTGGCATCATAGATAAAAATTTTTCCTTTTTAAGACTTACTCCTCAATGGTAGTCCTTTGTTGTGATAAAATTAAAAATTCTGCACTTGAAATGAAAATTACAGGGACCATCAGCTGCATTTCTCACAAAAGGCAGAGGGGATAAATTTAGCACCAAAAAGGAGACAAGAAGAGAATAAAAGAAAAAAATCAAGGAGAGAAAGAGATGTAGTGAGAGAATGGTAAGGAATGATTTGGCAATGGAAAGAGAAGAGGAAGACACTGTAAAACCAAGATTAAAGCCCCATACACACTATCAGATTTTCTGCTGATTTTTTCCTTCAGATTTAATAAAACCATATAATATGAGGTCAAACCTTAGGAGTTTCAATTTGTATGCAATCAGGCAGGCCCTTGCACTACATGGTTTTGGTAAATCTGAAGAAAAAAATCTGCCGAAAATCTGATAGTGTGTATGGGGCTTAAGACTTTGCACATGGGTGCCTGAGGTCATACAACATAAATCCTGGTGTATTACTGCTGCCTGGAAAGCCCAGATGCTGCATACAGCCGCCCATAGACATGCGTAGCTGTGAACGGCTGTACTGGTGTGGATAGAAAGGTGTAATATTAATCTTGTAAAGGTTAATGGTCAGAGGAAATATGGTGTCCCTCCTGCAGCCTGGGTTGGAAAGGCTCCTTCACATGGGACAGAAATATTTATCAACAATATCCCTTAAGAAATCTATAAAGAGAAATTAATTCCACCTTTTCAGACTGCTGGAATATTGTATGAGTTTTGCCACGTACACGGGATCGAATTGTCCGGCGTACTTAGTCCGGCAAACAATCTGGCGGATAGTCTTTCTACCGAACAGACTTGGCCACACACGGACACACGGAAAGTCTGGCGATTGCTAGCGCGATGACGTACAGCACGTACGACAGAACTAGAAAAGAAAGTTCAATACCCAGTAGCCAATAGCTTCTGCCGGACTAGCATACTCACGAACGTATTGTCCGCTGAAACCCAAGATTGGGCTGCAAAGCTACTTTCTAAGTCCGCCGGACTTTACGCTGAAAAAGTCAGCTGAAGCCCACACACGATCGGATTGTCCGGTGAAATGCAATTTGATCGTGTGTACGCGGCATCAGTCTCAAAGACTGCTGTAGACTGTTGCTGGATAGTCTGAGGTGCGGTAGGGTTTGTTATGTGTTTATTGTTAAGTGGGTCTCTCCCATTGTTAATTAACCACTTGCCGACCATTGCACACACACATATACATCGGCAGAATGGCACAGGCAGGCAAATGGGCGTGCAGGTACGTCCCTTTAAATTTTCTGCCTTTTGGGCACTCGCGTGCCCGCCGCAAGTGCATGCCCGCGGGTCCCGGGAACTTGATGTTTGCAGGCGATTGCGGTATGGAAAGGTAGAACGGGGAGATGCCTATGTACACAAGGCATTTCCCTGTTCTGCCTAGTGTCATGACAGAGATCTACTGCTCACTGTCATCGGGAGCAGTGATCGCTGTTATGTCCTAGGTAGCCCACCCCCCCCACCCCCCGCAGTTAGAATCACACGCTAGGACACACTTAACCCCTTGATCGCCCCCTAGAGTTTAACCACTTCTCTTCATTTATAAATGACACTGGTCCCAAAATAGTGTCAAAAGTGTCCAATGTGTCCGCCATAATGTTGCAGCACGATAAAAATCGCAGATCGCCACCATTACTAATAAAAAAAATAATAATAAAATGCTGTAAAACTATCCCCTATTTTGTAGACGCTATAACTTTTGCGCAAACCAATCAATATATGCTTATTGCAATTTTTTTACCAAATATATGTAGAAGAATACATATCGGCCTAAACTGAGGAAAAAATTTGTTTTTTTTATATATTTTTGGGGATATTTATTATAGCAAAAAGTAAAAAATATAGCTTTTTTTCAAAATTGTTGCTCTTTTTTTGTTTATAGCACAAAAAATAAAAACCGCATATAATAATGTAAAATAAAAAATAAAAAATAATAAAATAAAAAAAATTGTTCAATCTTCTGTGGAACCAGTTGCACAGAAGATTGAACACTTTTTTTATTTTATTATTTTTTATTTTTACACTCATTATTACCACCATTTTTTTTTATTATTATCACTAATATATATTTTTTTTCATTTTATTTTTATTTTTACTATTAACTTAATATTTTCTATTTTTAATGAATTCTTAGCAATTTAGGTATTTATTAAGTTCTCACTGGACTATTTTTCATTTATTGGACTTTTTTATCACTGGGATTTTTCGAATTTCATTATTAATACTTGTTATTTATAATTCTTTTTATAAATGATGTTATGTTTGATTTATTAGAGGGGTAGATCAATTTTTCTCACTATTATTGCAATCAATTAATCACTCATAGGTGTTTATATTTAATGTATTTATAGTATTTATGTACGTGCGTGGCTTTTTGCCCATGTGCAAGAAGCCTAAAGAGAAAGGGGGGGGGGGAGAAAAAGAGGAACATGGGGAGAAAAGGAGGAGGAGGAGAGGAAGAGAAAGCATGAAGGTAAATGAGTACAGACAGAAGAAGGTAATAAAAGTGAGAGTGAGAAAGAGGGGAGAGAGGATGGAAGATAGAGGTAAGTAGAGATAATGGAGGGGGGAAACTGGGGTAAAAGAGGGAGTAAAGGCAGTTTGGGGGAGATATGGGAAAGAGTGAAGGGCATTAAAATAAAAGAGAACATTGAGGCAGTGAAGGAGATGGTTATCACATGTGGTTAATGGCCTATATTAGAACACCCGGCACTGCGCTGCCCACAGCAAGCTTTTTTTATGTCTTCCTGCCCAGTCCAGCTTCCTTTCGAGCTGTATTTGATCATGAGCCACTTCACACCTTAACACAGGGGTGTTCATAGACTCCAGATGTCAAATATCCTAAAGCACAAAATATAAAATATGCTGAGACTGAGTCTTCCATAATTGCTGTTGTGTTAGCCTGTTTGGTCCTGACTGTTCAAATGTAGCGACTTCGGACCATGGGCATGAACGCTGTGATTCTGTCCGCAATTCCAAATCACACTGCAATGTTGGCAAAACGCAGCACATGTGTTTGTGTTCCATTCATTTTTAGTGGTACCAAAACACAGTGTGGGTTTGGATGCTTGTTGTGCGATAACAATCACAGCAAAAAGACACCACATTGTGGTGCCAGTAAAAATTCATGGACCACAAACACATGGGCTGCGCTTTTCCAGCATTGCAGTGTTATTTGGAGTCAGGGTGTGGCGTCGGGCAGAATCACAGCAATATTCAGCCCACGATCCCAAATGTGCTTAACACCATACAGGGAGGGACAGCAAAAGTATGCAGGCATAGGACACACCCCTTGCCACTCCCCCTTAACCCTTTCATGACTAAGCCTATTTTTGGAATTTGGTGTTTACAAGTTAAAATCCATATTTTTTGCTAGAAAATTACTTGGAACCCCCAAACATTATATATATATATATATATATATATATATATATATATATATATATTTTTTTTAGCAGAGACTCTAGAGAATAAAACGGCGATTGTTGCAATATTTTATGTCACACGGTATTTGCGCAGTGGTGTTTTAAACGCAACTTTTTTGGAAAAGGGACACTTTCATGAATAATAAAAAAAAAAAAACAGTAAAATTAGCCCAATTTTTTTGCGTAATGTGAAAGATAATATTACGCCGAGTAAATAGATACCAAACATGTCACACTTTATAATTGCGCGCACTTGTAGATTGACGACAAAGTACGGTACCTAAAAATCTCAATAGGCGACGCTTTAAAATTTTTTTACGGTTACCAGGTTAGCGTTACAGAGGAGGTCTAGTGCTAGAATTATTGCTCTCGCTCTGACGATCGCGGCGATACCTCACATGTGTGATTTAAACACCGTTTACATACGCGGGCGCGACTTCCGTATGCGTTTTCTTTGCTTCGCGAGCTCGCGGGACGGCGGGCGCTTTAAAAAAATTTTTTTTTTTTTATTTATTTTATTTATTTTAAAATGACTAAATTGTTTTTAAAAAAAATAAATAAAATGTATCACTTTTATTGCTGTCACAAGGAATGTAAACATCCCTTGTGACAGTAATAGGTGGTGACAGGTCCTCTTTATGGAGGGATCGGGGGTCTAAAAGACCCCCCACCCCTCCTTTACACTTCAATGTATTCAGATCGCCGAAAACGGCGATTCTGAATACCGGATATTTTTTTAAAACCGCCGCCATTGGCAGCCGAGTAAACAGGAAGTGACGTCATGACGTCGCTTCCGTGTTTACGATGAGGAGACTGGAACGAAGCCGATTACGGCTTCATTCCAGTTCCTCCCCAGCAGCCGGAGTTGTCGGATCACTAATCGGTGCTCCCGATCGAGCGGGAGCACCGGTAACAGCGGCGGGAGGGGGGGACGTCCCCTCCCGCTCCTCCGGCATAACAGCCGAGCGGCTTTTAGCCACATCGGTTGTTATGCCTGGATAGCCAATCGCCTGCTGCAAAAAACGGTACCGAGATGATGCCTGCAGGTGCGGGCATCATCCCGGTATAACCCCCGGAAGCCGAGTACGCATATCTGCGTACGCTCGGCGGGAAAGGGTTAATGGAGAATTGTACAAAAAAATAAGATTGGTTAAACCCACAAGTGCTTTTTTTTTTTTTTACCACTACTATTCCTTTATATTGGCTTTTGCAATTTACAAATGCAGCAATTTAGAAATCGGATGAAAGGTTTAGCGCTGGGAAATACTTTTTGATAGATAAAAAGTGCATTTTATATACAATTATATAGACCAGACCAAAATGAGGGATAAATGAGGAGCAATGAAGGACAGAGGGACATTGTTCCAAATCAGGGACAGTCCCTTGAAATCAGGGACAGTTGTGAACTATGCCTAACAGGCTAATGCCGTGTACACACGACCAGACTTTCCGGCAGACTAGGTCCAACGGTCTTCCCGACGGACTTTCGTCAGACTTCCCAAACTAATGGACTTGGCCACAGACAATCACACCAAAGTCCGACGGATTTGACCATGATGACGTATGACCGGACTAGAATAAGGACGTTCATAGCCAGTAGCCAATAGCTGCCCTAGCGTCGGTTTTCATCCGTCGAACTAGCATACAGATGAACTGATTTTTTGACCGGACTCGAGCCCATCGGAAAGATTTGAAATATGTTCTAAATCTAAAGTCTGTCTGATTTTTCGACAGCAAAGGTCCAATGAAGCCCACACACGATCGAATTGTCCGACATATTCGTTCCGTCTGACCTTTACTGTCCAAAACACGGCATTACACAACAGCAATTATGGAAGACTCAGTTCAGTGCCTCAATCACCAAATTTGCCAGCAGTTGCCACAATCTCCGATACCAGTAGAATGACAAGAAGAAATTCTGCAGCACTGCAGTTATAGCTTAGCCTGACTGAGGAGGACACAAGGGAATGTGGGACACATCTAGTGACCCGGGGTGGACTGGGTGGGTCAACAGACAGCAGCAGACTACGTCCATGTGGCAGACTGGCGGCTAACAGCACCCTTGAGGGTCCAGCTCCTCACCCAAGCGGCAGTCAAAGGTGGGAAGCCGCACTGGAAGGAGGCAGAGCCAATGGAATTAGAGAGGACTGGTGGGCGGTTAGGTGCCGGTCGCTCCCACTCTGCTCCTGGCATTAGTCAAGAAGATATGATCTCATATAAAGGAGCCTGGAGGCACCGAGGTGTGGAGGCAGAGCAGCGAGACCTAGTACCCCCTTTAAAATGAAATGGACCCAAACATGTTCAAAATCAGTTTACTGCGGCAGATCAGGCAGTGATTGTGATTGGTTGCCAGAGGTTACAGCACACGTTACAGCTCACTGATTAGTTGCTAGAGGTTACTGCACATAATTTCTGCTTGCTGATTGGTTGCTAGAGGTCACTGCACATTATTGCTCACTGATTGGTAGTGATAGATTACTGCTTATCATTACCACTCACTGATTGGATGCTAGAGATTACAGCAGTGTGACAAAATACCAGCCCTCCTGGGATACAGTTGAAAAACAAATTCTGTTGAGCATGCCAGACACAAAATAGTGGGCATGACCAGATTGGGTATAAGAATGGCCTAAGCCCCTGTTCACATTCACCAATGGCCTAAGCCCCTGTTCACCATTTGTGTGCAATTGGACCTGTCAATCGCTTGACAAGTCACACACTCTATTACTGGCAATTTCCATGTTCAAATGCCGCACTGATTTGAATAAGTAGTTCCTGCACTACTTATGGTGATTTCAGGTGCGACTTGCATAGACATCTGTACATGAAGCCGCACAGATGTCTTCCAAGTCAAACCTGAAGTCCCGCTCACATGCGGCTTTGAAATCATGCAATGTAAATGAGGACTCAAAGGGGGTGATTAAGCAGAACCACCCCTTGACCACCTACCTCTAAATTAACATAGCAGCTGCATCGTTGACTACACATTCCCGCGACATCAACGCTTGGCTTCATGGTGCCGCCATTAAACTTGCCCATTGATGTCACAGTAGCCACAGCCACAAGCCAAATGCACAGATAACTAGAGACTGCAGATGGATTACAGGAAATGACTAGAGACTGCAGCTGCAACTACAGGGAATGACCAGAGACTGCGGCTGTGACTACAGGGAATGACCAGAGACTGCGGCTGGGACTACAGGGAATGACCAGAGACTGTGGCTGCGACTACAGGGAATGGCCAGAGATTGCCGCTGCGACTACAGGGAATGACCAGAGACTGCGGCTGCGACTAGAAGGAATGGACAGTGACTGCGGCTGAAACTACAGGGAATGACAAGAGACTGCGACTACAGGAAATGACCAGAGACTGCGACTACAGGGAATGACCAGAGACTGCTACTACAGGGAATGACAAGAGACTGCGGCTGCGACTACAAGAAATGACCAGAGACTGCGGGTGCGACTAGAGGAAATGACCAGAGACTGCGACTACAGGGAATGACCAGAGACTGCAGCTGTGACTACAGGAAATGACCAGAGACTGCGACTTAAGGGAATGACCAGAGACTGCTACTACAGGGAATGACAAGAGACTGCAGCTGCGACTACAGGAAATGACCACAGGCTGTGACTACAGGAAATTACCAGAGACTGCGACTACAGGAAATGACCAGAGACTGCGACTACAGGAAATGACCAGAGACTGCGACTACAGGGAATGACCAGAGACTGCGACTACAGGAAATGACCAGAGACTGCGACTACAGGGAATGACAAGAGACTGCGGCTGCGACTACAGGAAATGACCAGAGACTGCGACTACAGGAAATGACCAGAGACTGCGACTACAGGGAATGACCAGAGACTGCGGCTGTGACTACAGGAAATTACCAGAGACTGCGACTACAGGGAATGACCAGAGAATGCGGCTGCGACTACACGAAATGACCAGAGACTACGACTACAGAAAATTACCAGAGACTGCGGCTGCGACTACAGGAAATGACCAGAAACTGTGACTACAGGGAATGACCAGAGACTGTGGCTGCAACTACAAGGAATGACCAGAGACTGCGACTGCGACTACAGGGAATGATATAGCATAACAGTTAGTCTACTGTCTACAGGCAGTGTGTAACTCTTTGCAGAAAGACCTAACTGGCCAGCAGTCTCACCTCCTGCTCTCAGAGGTCCAGAGACAGGACTTTCCAAGGTGGGGGTGGGGCTTTCCAAGGTGGGGGAAGGGCTTTCTGCGGTAGAAGGGCTTTCAGCGATAGGGTTGGGGCTTTCAGTGGTTCGGGGGTGGGGCTCTAAGTGGTCCATGGCGGAGCTCTCAGATGTACAGGGGAGGCAATCTCGGCCTCGCTCCTCCCTGCCGGCAGCGCCTCCCTCAGCCCAACAGCTCGGGCCAGCGCACCCCGGTGGTCGGACAGTGTAAGAGCAGGCTCAGGCGGCACACAACAACAGCGTATATGAGTCAGTGCCTGGCGAGTGCGGCAATGTAGTTGAAGCACACATAGCGTTACTACTTCTGCACTGATGCTTTGGGGGGGTTTCAACCCCCAAACCCCCCCCCCCCCCTTAGCTACATCCCTGGCCCGGGGGCAACATGTGGCTCTTTGTGAGCCCTTTGGTGAGGCCCGCAACCTCTTGCCCTGGGATGGCGGGTCGGCAAGCTCAGATAGCGGGTTGCCAACCCACCATCCCAGAGCATTGGTTTTCTGAATGAAGCCGGCGGTAGAGGAAGAAAGTGGCTGTGAAGCAGGGAGCATAAGCCGATGCTTCCTGTATAGTGCTGGCAACTGTTATGCCCTGTACACACGGTCGGACATTCCGACGACAACATCTGTCTGATTTTTTCCGACGGATTTTGGCCCAAACTTGTCTTACATACACACGGTCGCACAAAGTTGACGGAAAATCAGATTGTTCAGAACGAGGTGACGTAAACCACGTATGATAGGACTATAAGGAGGCCAGTAGCCAATAGCTTTCGTCTAGTAATTTATTCTGACCAGGCATGGCACTTTGTCCATCGGAATTGTCTACACACGATTGTAATTTAAATGATCGGATTTTGTTGTCGGAAAATTTTAGATCCGGGTCTCAAACTTTGTGTGTCAGAAATTCTGACGTAAAAAGTCACATGGAGCCCACACACGATCGGATTTTCCGACAACACGATCCGTTCGCACATTTTCCGCATTACAGGTGGGATGATACCAAATGCACTGCGCCTGGGACAGCAACAGCCGACGATACCTGAATGGAAGATGGTTATTAAAGGTCAGTTTATTACTAAAATCACAGTGTATATATGGGCAAATCTCTTCTGAAGTGGGTACTGTGCCAGGGTTTCCACCTCATCCCTTTAAAACCGAACACTTATGAATTACACAGGTTCTGTGGCTGATTAAGGTGGTAATTAAACTCACGTGGTGCCTTATCTGCATTAAATTAGCCTCAGAACCTGTGTCGTTCATATGTGTTCAGGTTTAAAGGGGTTGTAAAGAATTTTTTTTTTTTTAAATAACAAACATGTTATACTTACCTCCACTGTGCAGCTCGTTTTGCACAGAGTGGCCATTAACCTAGTCTTCTGGGGTCCCTCTGTGGCTGTCTCAGCTCCTCCCTGCAAGAACTAACCACCTTCATGCGAGCTCTCTTGCATGGTGGTTAGTTCTTGTGGGCGCGCTTCCGTGATATGGCCGGGGGCTCTAGGGGGCTGAGGCTTTACAATGTGAAAGCAGCCTTAAAGTGGTTGTAAACCCTTTCAACACACTTTGACCTACAGGTAAGCCTAGATTAAGGCTTACCTGTAGGTCCAAAAAATATCTCCTGAACCTACGCGGTTTAGGAGATATTTGCCGAAAGACAGGCACCGCTGTCTACGGCGCATGCGCCATAGACAGCGGCGCGCAGGCGCACTGAGCACGGCACCCGTCAACGGTGATATGCCGCGCGTGGCGGCTCCCGTGTGCATGTGCCGGAGTGACGTCACGCGGCTTCGCTGAATGACAGCAGCGGAGCGGCGAGACCCACCGAGAAGATGGATGCGCCGGACTACAGGGGACAGCAGTGACTTCGCTGGCTCCTGTGTCAGGTAAGTGACACATAATGGGCTACTATGCGATGCATAGTAGTCCATTATGCTTTACCTTTGCAGGGAATGATAGAGGAAGTAAACCCATCAGGGTTTACTTCCTCTTTAAGTCTCATACACACGATCGGACTTTGTACAAACTTTCCCGTGAATTTTTGTACAAAGGGCATCGGCTGAGAACTTGTATTGCATACACATGGCAGGACTTTTTCAGCCAACTTTCACCAAATCACGTGGTTTTTCTGCTCTTTACCGCCACCTTTGGTCAACTTCTGTATTGTTGTCTGATCTTTTGCATTGGTTCTGAGCATGCGTGTTTGTACTTTGTACAAAAGTCCTATGGTTTTCTGTACACACGATCAGACTTTGCTCCATCAGACTTTTGTTGCCAGAAAGTTTGTCCGTTAGCACAGCCAACAAAAGTCAGATGAAAACTGAAAAAGTTTGTCCGATGAAGCGCACACGCGGTCAGATGTGGCTCCAAAACAGCTAATTTGCATGTTTGTTGTCAAAAAGTCTGATCATGTGTACAGGCCTTTAGGCCCTTTTCATGGGATTGGTCCGACCCAATTGGACCCTCCATTCACCTCCATGGAGCCGCAGATGTAAACGGATTTGCGTTTGTTTACACCTGTCTACCTCCAACTCGATCAACTACAAAAAAACAGAAGGGGATCTGTTCCCTTCCAACTGCGCAGATCGGCTCAGAGGTCCCATAGAGAAGAGTGAGCTGTTTCCGAGTCCGCTCTGCATATGTAGAGTGGATATTGACCAGTCATCTGCCCACTGCGCTCATTATGGCCCACAACTGGTTACCAAGTCGCTTAAATGGCCTTCGCTCTTCAAAAGTTTGGACAGCCCTGCCATGCTTGATAGTGCTCACTAAGACCTGTTTGAGCTAAATGTGGCTCAGACAAAAGTTGGCAACATTTTAAATAATCATAAATTTAAAATAATCATTTTGTTTAACACAGTAAAATGATAGCGGATAAAGACCAACAGGTGTATTTAGAAAATAACAAGATTTTCCAGCCCTGATTTGTGATTAAAAGGATTCAGTAATCGCTATGTGTGTCAATGCTGAATTCTGATTTTGCTAAGTCAAGGGTTCTCAAACTTTTCTGGCTAAGCTCTCTTTTGAATGTAGTTTAACTTGTATTTATCGTTCACTCATAGTTACTGTACATAGTAGGTGAGGTTGAAAAAAGACACAAGTCCATCAAGTCCAACCTATGTGTGTGATTATATGTCAGTATTACATTATATATCCCTGTATGTTGTGGTTGTTCAGGTGTTTATCTAATAGTTTCTTGAAACTATAAATGCCCCTCGCTGAGGAAGGGAATTCCACATCCTTGCCACTTTTACAGCAAAGAACCCTCTACGTAGTTTAAGGTTAAACCTCTTTTCTTCTAATTTTAATGAGTGGCCACGTGTCTTGTTAAACTCCCTTTTGCAAAACGGTTTTATCCCTATTGTGGGGTCACCAGTACGGTATTTGTATATTGAAATCATATCCCCTCTCAAGCATCTCTTCTCCAGAGAGAATAAGTTCAGTGCTCGCAACCTTTCCTCATAACTAATATCCTCCAGACCCTTTATTAGCTTTGTTGCCCTTCTTTGTACTCGCTCCATTTCCAGTACATCCTTCCTGAGCACTGGTGCCCAGAACTGGACGGCATACTCTAGGTGCGGCCGGACCAGAGTCTTGTAGACTTGTAGAAGACTCAACAAATATACCTTGTTTAATAACCTGAAAAAAAGGTGTCTCACCTCTGCACCCCTCACCCACAGATCACCACTGTGCCCCTCATCCACTACTTAACTCTGCACCCCCTGTCTGCTGCTCATCCCTGCACCCATCAACCACAACAACATTTTGCATTCCTCATCCATAGATCACCTCTGCAACCCCTTGTCCACAGATTAACTCGGCACTCTTCATCTAGAGGTCAACTTTTTACCCAATCCCCTGAACCCCTCAGTTTTAGCTCAGCTTTGCGCTCCTCATCCTTCGCTCACCTCTACATGCTTTGTCTGTATCCCTCTTCAACAGATCACCTCTGCTCCTCCTGCATCATTATACCCTTTGCCATAGATCACCACTTTGCTGCCTGCGCTATTGTACCCTTTGCCATGGATCACCTCTCCACAGCTTCCACCATTGCACTCCTCTACCAAAGATCCCCTCTGAACAGCCTGCACTGTTGCACCCCTCTGCCACAGACCACAGACCTCAGTTGCTTTTCTGATGCCACCCTCAATGCTTGGCCAAGCTCCCTTTTAGAAATAGCTTTGTGTTCCCCCCACCTGAGGTGTGCATATTTTTTAACATGAAATAAAAGTGTCTCACCTCTGCACTCCTCACTCACAGCTCACCTCTGCACCCTTCATTCACAGCTCACATCAGCACTCCTCGTCCACCGTTCAACTCTGCACCACTTATCCAATGCTCATCTCTGCACCTCTTGTACACCACTAACCTCTGCATCCGTCATTCATAGGTCACCTTTGCATGCCTCATCCACAGCTCAACTCTGCCGCCCTCATCCACGACTCACCTCTACACCCTTCACCCGCATCTCAGTTTTACACTGCCTGTACCCCACCTTCATAGCTCAACTCTGCACTGCTTGTCCACTGTTCATCCTTGCACCCTTTGTCAATACCTAACCTCTGCACCCCTTACCCACACCTCAAGTTTGCTCCACCTGCATTCCTCTTCCAAAAATCACCTCTGCCCAATCATATTCCTATGCCACAGATCTGCTCAGCACAACCTGCACCATTGCATTCTTCTGTGACCAAACACATTTGCAGGATTGCACCCCTCTGTCACAGATCATCTCTGCACAACCTGCACCATTATACCCCTCTGTCACAGCTCATCTCTGCACAACGTGCACCTTTATACCCCTCAGGCACAGATCACCTCTGCACAACCTGCTCCATTGCACCCCTCTAACAAAGATCACCTCTGCACAGCGTGCACCCTTTCTGCCACAGATTACCTCGGCAAAAACTCCACTATTACACCCCTCCTGCCACAGATTACCTCTGCACAGGCTGCACTATTGCTCCCCCCCCCCCATCACAGATCCCCTCTGCAGAGTCTTCAAGAAAGGTGTAAACAGCAGTAAAATAAATACCCTGCAGCCAGCAACCATAGACCCCCACTTCCCTAGCAACAATAGATCCCCTCAGCAACAATGGACCACCCACAACAAAATACCCACCCAGCTACAATAGACTCCTGGTAGCAACAAGAAATCTACCAGCAGCTAGCCTCAATAGAACCCTCCCTCAACAGTAGATCCCTCGCAGCAACAACTGACCATCCAACAACAATAGATTCACCACCAGCAACAATACACCTCCCCCCCCAAAAATAGGTCTCCTCCAGCGACAATAGATCTCCCAACACCATGCAGCACAACCCAGCACCCCTTCCCATTACATACATTCAGTGTTGGGAGTTCCGAAACTGCGTTCCCTTTGAAAAATAGCCCTCTGTACAGGTACATGTTCATAAAGTATAAGCTCTTATTTGGAAACGCAGTGAATTTTTAATTATAATGTATGGAAATTCAACAACACCATCGCTACTGTCTAACAAATGGCCGTGCATAGACCCAGAGGGCTATGGATGCGGCCCGAAACAAAATCGTAAACTTACTTAAAAGTATTGATTTTCTTTTTTTTTTTTTGTAAAAATGCGGTTATAATTAGTGAACACATACGACAGAATAAAACATTGAAGGTGTATCTTTAATAGACTTTTATACGTTTTATCTTCCCAAAGAAAAATATCTCACTCTTCATAATCACTCCTTATTCATGTCATCAGTTTTCGGCAGCACCTGTATTTATGAGGATGACGCAAACGAAGGGCAAAATTAGATCCAAAATATCTGTTGAGGGCCTTAAGAATTCATTGAGAATCGCTATTCCATCCATCCAGCCAGAGATTGATGTTTAACCTCCCTGGCGGTTTTCCTGAGTGTGGTTTGGGGTTAAATCTCAGTACCATTAGCGGTAACCCAGAGCCACACTCAGGATTGCATTGCAGGATCCTGGTGTGGTGTACTTACCTTGTCCCCAGGATCCTGCAATGTGCCCCCGCTGTATCCGTGGGCTCTGTCCTCTGCCCGAAACCTCTCTGTTCCAGGCTCCTTTCCTTGCGAGTGTTGCGACGCACGGGGGGCGGAGCCCGGCTGCAAATTCAAAAAAGTGAAAAATCATAATACATACAGTACACTGTAATCTTACAGATTACATTACTGTATGGAATTATTTCACATCCCTTTGTCTCCAGTGCTTTGTTCAATGCCCTGCATGCAGTTTTATATTATATATACTGTTCTTTCTGCCTGAAAACTTGAGATTGTCCATAGCAACCAAAAAGTGTTCCTTTACATCAAAATTGGTTTTAGACCAGCTAGAAAACAACGATAGTAAAGTAGAACACTTGCATAATTGAGCGATAGTGAATCGTGGGGAAATTAATTTTATTATTATTATTATATTATTATTTTTTATAATTATTTATATTTATTTATTATATTAAACCGGTGCAATGGATCGTCACTGATCCATGATCCGAACGGGTCAACCTGTTTGGATCGGCACACACCATGATCTGCTGAGCGCTGTGCTGCCTCAACCTTAGGAAAGCCTGCGGCTTCAGCCTAGCTCCGGAGCGGCGGCCATCTTGGTACACCCGGCAGCCATTTACATTGACGGAGTGATCACTTGTAAACAAACCTTCCACTCTCCCCTCTGTGTACAGATCTGTACAGTGGAGGGGAGAGATCAGATGAAAGCAGCGCTGTGGGCTGGGTCTGTAGTGCCCACAGTGCTGCTCTGTGACAATCGCAGTCACATCCATCCATGCTCAGCCATCCCTCCATACTCTGCCAATACCCTGCCAATACCCTGCCATACTCTGCCAATACTCTGCCATACTGTACTAATACCTTGCCAATACCCTGCAATACCCAGCCATACTCTGCCAATACCCTGCCAATACTCTGCAATACCCTACCATACTCTGCCATACCCTGCCAATACCCTGCCAATACCCTGTCAATACCCTGCCAATACGTTGCAATACCCTGCCAATACTCTGCAATATCCTGCAATACCCTGCCAATACTCTGCACTACCCTGCCAATACTCTGCCAATACCATGCCAATACTCTGCAATACCCAGCCAATACTCTGCAATACCCAGCCAATACTCTGCAATACCCAGCCATACTCTGCAATACCCAGCCATACCCAGCCATACTCTGCAATACCCAGCCATACTCTGCAATACTCTGCACTACTCGGTAATACCCAGCCATACTCTGTGATACCCAGCCGTGCCCAGCCTTGCTCAGCCAATATTACAGTAGGGGAGATGATGTGGATATTACAGTGGGGGAGATGAATATTACAGTGGGGGAGATGACGTGGATATTACAGCGGGGACTATATGCTGGTAGAATTTTCACAGGTTTTTGTCGCTGTATGACTGATCATATTCGTTTGTCTGTTTGTTACGCACCACTTGCGGTTGCATGTAACAAAATGTAGTTAATAAAAAAGATCTGATAAAAAATAAATAAAAGGTTTCGTTAGCATTTACTTAAAGGTATTTGGATGGGCATCACCTGATGACCTAGATTAAATACTTTTATGTGGTTTGTCATTACATAGTAGGTGAGGTTGAAAAAAGACACGTTGTCTAGAATATTTTCTATTATGTAATGCTAAATTCAGTAGGAGCTTTTTAAAAATAATTGCCTGCAGCTCAGAGGCACAGAGCAGCTCCCAGAGCTTCGCACTCCATTCAGATCTGCATCCTGATCCTACAGCGTTAATATACTGCCAGCGGCTATTACACAGGGCAAGGCAGGTATATGCAAATGATGATTCTTTATTTTCAGGGCAGCAAATGTATGACAAACGAGGAGGATGAAGTGCTAAGCATGGTGAACATTCATTGCCAGCAAATGTAACATTCAAACCTGGATCCTCCTCTGAAAATTGAAAAAATACTTCTGCTGTTCAATGTCAGTAAATGTTGCTTGATGATGAAAACACATTGAATGCGCTTCCCAAATGTGGCATATGATACCAAACGCATTATGATATAAAGAAAGAGGGCATTGTTAAATAAATTCTGGGCTTGATTTAATAGAGTCAAATCGGCTGTTCACTTTGCAAGGGAAACTGCCCTTTGCAGGGGAATTTTCCCCAGCATAGTGAATGTAATGAAATATTACTTTGCAAAGACCCAATCACATGCAAGGAAAATAAACAACAACAAAAAAAAACAGCATTTTTGCTTGTACATGATTGGATGATGGACATCATCAGAAGTGTACTTCATTCACTAAGCTCCTGGGAAGATTTCCTTGCAAAGTGCAACTTCCCTTGCAAAGTGAACAACCTATTTGTCTTTAGTAAACCAGTCCATGTGTTTCTAAAATTAAAGTGCCCATAAAAACAATTCCCTGCAACGAGAACAGTAAATATGTATCTCTCCAACTGGCCATGCCACTATAATGCAGAGAAATTGCCCACTGAAGTCTCCTCAGAAACCAACACTTCTGGAAGTTGATCTTCTTTGCTATATTCAGTGGTTCCTGGCTGGCTACTAAATTTTCGCAGTGTACAGGCATACCCCACTTTTAAGTACACAATGGGGTTTATTTACTAAAGCTGGAAAGTGCAAAATCAGGCTCACTTCTGCATAGAAACCAATGAGCTTCCAGCTTTTATTACCAAAGCTTAATTGAACACGCTGGGGTTAGAAGCTCATTGGTCTCTATGCAGAAGTGAGCCGAATTTTGCACTTTCCAGCTTTAGTAAATAAACCCCATTGTGTACTTAAAAGTGGGGTATGCCTGTACTGTAAAGTCGATCACCGGGCACCCAGATGTACTCAGTCGTCCCACCTGTTATTGTTGGGTCTTGTAGCATTGGTCTTCTGGTACCCTGCTTGTAAGCAGGGGAATAAGCATGGCTGTATTATATAGGGAAACACACTGCGTGGTATTGTAAATTAAGTAACTTTAAAGAGGAAGTAAACCCTGATGAGTTTACTTCCTCTTCGATTCCCTGCAAAGGTAAAGCATAATGGACTACTATGCATTGCATAGTAGTCCATTATGTGTCACTTACCTGACACAGGAGCCAGCGAAGTCACCGCTGTCCCCTGTAGTCCGGAGCATCCATCTTCTTGGTGGGTCTCGCTGCTCCGCCGCTGTCATTCGCCGAAGTCGCAATGACGTCACTCCCGCGCATTCGCATGGGAGCCACCACTCGTGGCATATCGCCGTTGACAGCGGGGCGCTCAGTGCACCTGCGCGCTGCTGTCTACGGCGCATGCGCCGTAGACAGCAGTGCCTGTCTTTCTGCAAATATCTCCTAAACCGTGTAGGTTTAAGAGATATTTCTTGGACCTACAGGTAAGCCTTAATCTTGCCTGTAGGTCAAAGTTGGTTGTAATGCCGCGTACACACGACAGGACTTAAGTCCGGCAGACTTTCGACGGAGTTCTGACCGAGTTCTGACAGAGTTCTGACGGACTTTCCGAATGAACGGACTTGGCCACACACAATCACACCAAAGTCCGACGGATTCGAACGTAATGACGTATGACTGGACTAGAATAAGGAAGTTCATAGCCAGTAGCCAATAGCTGCCCTAGCGTCGGTTTTAGTCCGTCAGACTAGCACACACACGAGCGGATTTCTGGGTCCGGCAGAGTTCTGGCGGAAAAATTTGAAGCATGTTCCATTTCTAAAGTCTGTCAGACTTTTGTGAATCAAAAGTCCGTTGCAGCCCACACACGATCGAATAGTCTGCCGGAATCATTCCGTCAGACTTTTGATGTTGAAAAGTCCGGTCGTGTGTACGGGGCATAAGGGTTTACAACCACTTTAATTGCCAGATAAGCAGTAGTGGAAAATTCTATTTACAAAAGTGGAGTAAACAGTTCTCTTGTTAGCATATAAGGCACAGATTCACAGTCCATTCACCAAAGATACAAAATGTAGCTCAGTAAACTGGCACTGTAGTTATTATTCTTCTGTTCAGGCTACAACAAGGCACATCAGTGGTATACAAGGCACATATTGATTACGTGCCATAGGCTAGTGTCCATAAGCAAGTTTCACTGATCCAGCAGAGATGATTTAACAGGAAGATGCACTGTCTCAGATGATCTTCTATCACAAGCACAGCAGCAGTGCTGATAGGCAGGACTCCTGAGGATCTCTGTTCTGTCCCTGCAGTAAAGTAAAGTAAGTAGTCGGGTACCCACAATCAGATTATCAAACACATTTTTGCCAGTTTTTTGTTGCATGCTAGTCTCATATCGAAAGTGAAGAGATTATTCAACATCCGAAAATTCTTGTACGACCGAATTCAACTTCAAAAGTGATGTAATGTGTTAAATTGTTTTGTATGTGTTCTTTCGTTTCTGAGCATGCGTAGTCTTGCTCTTATGATTTTTTTCGAATGAAAATTGGACGTTGTGTTCACATACGCCAAAAATTTTATAGCCTGCACATCCAGTATTTGTCGACCGAAAATTCAGAAACGGCTGTCAAAAGCACCGTACTAATGATCCGAAAATCGTCAGATTGTTCATCAGACAAAATTTTACTTCTGATTTTCTGATTGTGTGTACGGGCCTTAAGGCCTAGCTTTACTTCACAAGCTAATTCCACACACATGTCTCTCAAAATGGTGGCTGGGCTCTCTTTAATATCTGTAGCACCCTGCTCCTAAACAGGGCTGCTAATAAATCTAGTTGTGCTAGGTGGTAACTAGCCTGGATAATTGATAGGTTGATCCACTGATTCCTTTCCTAAGTCTGATTTTGAAGTAGTCTCTTTGTTCTGTCAATGGGTGGCACTGTTGCTTTTGGCCGTAGAATGATGGATTACCATAAATTCAGGTAGTGGGTAACTAGGTTGTCTCAGCCAATCAGCAAAAGTTTCTTTAACCACTTGACCACTGGGCACTTAAACACCCTTAATAACCAGACCGATTTTCAGCTTTCGGTGCTCTCAAATTTTGAATGACAATTACTCAGTCATGCAACACTGTACCCATATGAAATTTTTGTCCTTTTTTTCACACAAATTGAGCTTTCTTTTGGTGGTATTTAATCACCGCTGGGGGATTTTTTTGTGCTATAAAAGAACAAAGACCGAAAATTCTGTAAAAAAAAATTATTTTTCTTCGTTTCTGTTATAAAATTTAGCAGATTTAATTTTAGTACTAATTATTCTTCATAAATTTTGGCCAAAATTTATACCACTACATATCTTTGGTAAAAATAAGTACAAATTGGTGGATATTAATTGGTCTTTGTGAAAGTTATAGAGTCCACAAGCTATGGTGCCAATATCTGAAAATTGATCACACCTGAAGTACTGATGGCCTATTTCAATTCTTGAGACCCTAACATGCCATAAAAGTACAAATACCCCCCCCCCCAAATGACCCTTTTTGGAAAGAAGACATTCCAAGGTATTTAGTAAGAGGCATGATGAGTTTTTTGAAGTTGTCATTTTTTCCCACAATTCTTTGCAAAATCAAGATTTTTTTTACTTTTTTTTTAACAAAATTGTCATATTATCAGTTTATTTTTCACACACAGCATATGCATACCACAAATTACACCCCAAAACACATTCTGCTATTACTCCCGAGTATGGCGATACCACATATGTGAGACTTTTACACAGCGTGGCCACATACAAAGGCCCAACATGCAGGAAGCACCATCAGGCGTTCTGGAGCACCCAGGACAATTCTGATATTTCTCTCCTACATGTAAAAATCATAATTTATTTGCTAGAAAATTACATAGAACCCCAAAACATTATATATGTTTTTTTAGCAAAGACCATAGAGAATACAATGGTGGTCGTTGCAACTTTTTATCTCACAAGGTATTTGCGCAGCAATTTTTCGAACGCATTTAAAAAAAAAAACAGTTTTGTGCTTAAAAAAAAAGAAAGTCAAGTTAGCCAAATTTTTGCATAATGTGAAAGATGAAGTTATGCTGAGTAAATAGATACCTAACATGTCACTATTCAAAATTGCACACGCTCGTGGAATGGCGCCAAATGTCACTACTTAAAAATACCCATAGGTGACGCTTTAATTTTTTTTTACTGGTTACCTGTTTTGAGTTACAGAGGAGTTCTAGGGCTAGAATTATTGCTCTCACTCTAACGTTCGCAGCGATACCTCACATGTGTGGTTTGAACACCGTTTTAATATGTGGGCGGGACTTATGTATGCGTTTGCTTCTGCATGCGAGCACATGGGGACAGGGGCGCTTTAAATATTTATTTATTTTTATTGTTCATTTTACTTTATTTATTTTAGTTTGACATTTTTATCCCCAAAAATAAATTTTTTGATCACTTTTATTCCTATTAAAAAGAATGTAACATTCCTTGTAATAGGAATATGGCATGACAGGTCCTCTTTACAGTGAGATTTGGGGTCAATAAGACCCCACATCTCACCTCTAGGCTGGGAAGCCTGAAATAAAAAATAAATAAAAAAAAAGATTCTGGCTTTGTTCATATTGGCAAGTCGGTAGAAGCACCGGAGGGCGGCAGGGGGGGGGGCGTCTATGGCTGGGTATTGCAGGGTATCACCAAGTATGGCTGGGTATCTCCGAGTATGGCTGGGTATGGCAATTTATGGCAGAGTATTGGCAGGGTATTGCAGAGTATTGCAGAGTATTGGTAGGGTATTGCAGAGTATTGGTAGGGTATTGCAGAGTATTGGCTGGTATTGCAGAGAATTGGCTGGTATTGCAGAGTATTGGCTGATATGGCAGGGTATTGCAGAGTATTGGCTGGGTATTGCAGAGTTTTGGCTGGTATTGGCTGGTATTACAGAGTATTGGCTGTTATTGGCAGGGTATTGCAGAGTATTGGCAGGGTATTGCAGAGTATTGGCTGGTATTCCAGAGTATTGGCTGGTATGGCAGGGTATTGCAAAGTATTTGCTGGGTATTGCAGAGTATTGGCTGGGTATTGCAGAGTATTGGCTGGTATTGGCTGGTATTGGCAGGGTATTGCAGAGTATTCGCTGGTATTGCAGAGTATTGGCAGGGTATTGCAGAGAATTGGCTGGTATTGCAGAGTATTGGCTGGTATGGCAGGGTATTGCAGAGTATTGGCTGGGTATTGCAGAGTATTGGCTGGGTATTGCAGAGTATTGGCTGGTATTACAGAGTATTGGCTGGTATTGGCAGGGTATTGCAGAGTATTGGCAGGGTATTGCAGAGTATTGACTGGTATTCCAGAGTATTGGCTGGTATGGCAGGGTATTGCAGAGTATTGGCTGGGTATTGCAGAGTATTGGCTGGTATTGGCTGGTATTGACAGGGTATTGCAGAGTATTGGCTGGTATTGCAGAGTATTGGCAGGGTATTGGGTATTGCAGAGTATTGGCAGGAAATTGAGGGGTTCAATTTCGGTGAGCAGCGATGTGGGCACTGCAGATGCAGCCCACAGCGCTGCTGACACCGATCTCTTCCCCCTCCGCTGTACCGATCGGTACAAGTGATCGCTCCGTCATGGAGCGGCCGTTTATCGTGATCCATGATGCTCTCGAGTGCGCGCCCCAAGGAGATTCTGGGAGAACGTCATATGACAGCCTCCCAGAGTTAAGAAACCACCCTGTAGCCATCATTCGGCTATGGGGCGGTTGTTAAGTGGTTAACCACTGTGTATGCTGGGATAGGCTATTTATTTGGGAGGAGTCAGGTGATCGGGGTTCTTCCCGCCCAAGGCTGCGGCCTGGGTGGGTGTGTGTTGAGAAGCTCCTGGTTGCTAGGCCTGAAGCCTGAGGCCTGTCCAGGAGGCATGCTGGCTGCTAGGTCCACTTAAGGCCTATCCAGCAGTTCAGGGTCCCACAAAGGAGGAGCAGCCAAGGTTAAGCCTGAAGCCTGGGGTGGAACTGCATGTGTTTGAGGCTCGGCCTGAAGGGTGCCTGTTCGTTGTCAGTGGTAAATGTGGTATACAGTACAGTATATACAATCACCCGACACTAGTTAGTTTCCACAATCCATGACTTAACTTCACAGTTCACACAAATACGTTTTAAATTCAAACTGTAGCACTGACGTATTTTCTTTTCCACAGTAGCGTGACAATCCCTCCACCACCGGGCTAACTAATCACTCTCACCTTATGGCATGGACCCCTGTGCAAACAGGTGGTCAGGCAAGCGGTTATCAAAAGGGTTGACACGGACCATAAACTTGCGTCTCTTTAGATCTCAGCAAGGACGCCAGGTCATGGGTAGAAAGAAAAGATCTAAGGGCTCACCGCTTAAGTATAAGATTTCATTTTTGTGTTCAAACACAAACTACTCACATAAAGATGATAAAACACAGCATGTAAAGCCGACAATCGTGTTAGTTCCATAGGGCAGCAGAGGGTGACACCATGTGTAGCTCCTCCCCCGTACGTTCAATCACAACTTCGCCATCACTGAACTTCCATTCGTTAGCAGATGGAGGTACTTGGGGAAGGGGGAGGAGTCCAGTGACGTCGATGTCCGTGACGTCACCGGATCTCTGATGGAACTCCCCGAAGATCCGGAAACCGGCAGAGAGGTGAGTACCGATCAAAAGACTTTTGATTGATCAAAAAAAATGTATCGATTAATCGAGGAATTATATATATATATATATATATATATATATATATATATATATATATATATATATATATATATATATATTTTTATGATTATTATTATTATTTATTTTTTACAATTTTGTCTTCGTTTAGCTCGCTAGGTATTATTTTACCATTATCCTCAGATTTAAAACTATTAAAAATAAGTTCTAAAATTGCATGAATATTCTATGTCCCCAGCATGGGCTTCCTGTAAGCCCTGGTAAAGTGGTTTATCTCTGTGTGACAGACAAGCCCTTGTGTTTGTTAATTAATGATTGAAGTTGATATTATGATATGCTATTTTTCTGGTTGGGTTTGTCGTTAATATATTGATATCACCCACCTGCGCTGTGGGAGCTTATCTTCTCTCTATTTTGATACTATTGTCTGTGTACAACCTGTACCTAGTAGAAAAAAGGTTCGCCCAGCAAGTTAATAACATTTATATATATATATATATATATATATATATATATATATATATATAGATATATTTATTTATATATATGTATGTATGTATGTATATATATATATATATATATATATATATATATATATATATATATATATATATATATATATATATATATATATATATATGAAAAAAATAGAAATCACTAGTTTCCATTTTAACTCTGTACAGTATATTTGCTGTCATGAAATTTATCTTATATTCACCACTATGCTTTTATTTTGTGTTATTCCTATCGCCCCATCTATTACCCACACACTAGACCTCAATTTTACCTTATATTTGCTTCCCCCTCATAAAAAGACACAACGACTCTTCCCCTCCTTCGCTAACTATTACTGTATTACATTTGAATACATAATAACTGTTATCTAACATTAGACTGTAACCTGCATTCAATGTTTATTTACTTGTTACTTTTTCAACATTCAATAAAACTTTGATTGTGAAAAAAAAAAGAAACTTTTGCAGTCACATTCTTTTTGCAGATAATTTTGCTAGCTAATAATTTTTTTTAATCTACAGTAGAATTGTGTGGCTTTTTAAAACACTTTTTAAAATCTTGATCTGACATAAGAATGCACATGTCTGCATGCCACCATTAAGCACATGGCACAAGCTTTTTGAGCACATTTCATTTATATATGACATTTTATTATTCCTGACAAAGCTCTTTTTGGGCGAAACATGTAAAATGTTGGGGATTTGGGTTTTCACTATATACAGTATGTGTTTAACAGATCGGGGGTGTGGGAGCCTGGTTTATATTGATACTTTGTTCACTTTGATACTATCGATATTCCTCTCCGAGGAATAGATCTTACCTCTTTTTTTATAGTAAGGGGTTTCTCCCACTATGGGTTGATATTTTTGGTCTTGTTGCTACTGTTTTATTACATGCTGGATAAGTTTTGTCTCTATTTATTGTTTCTGTATTTGTAAGAACGCTGTGATCCATTTTGCTCTGATGGTATTATTGGATGCACCTCTCTGTTTGGTATCACTATTCCAATTTTGTAAGACTAATGCCCCATACACACAGTCAGACATTCCGACCACAAAATCAATTACTGTAAAATACAGTCCTCACCAAGTGCCCCAGAAACAATTTTGGGTCCAATACTATTCAAGATATTCAAGATAACCAACAAATAATTCTAATTTACACAGAAAATGGTTTCTGGGGTGTCCTAGAGTAGACTACAATCCATTACTGGATCAACTTTGTTTTTACATGTCAGAGGTAACTTCAATATATGTCATTGAAAAATACAGAGCTAATAGTAAATGAGTCCATGCCAGGGCCTCTCACCTTCTCCGCTCATAACAATTCATCACACAGTCAAAGACTAGTGGAAATTACAGACAACCGGCAGTGCCACGCATTACCACATTTTTTCGGGCAACCTTTATTACCGTAATATCTGTGACTTTAAAAAATGGTGTACCAAGTAGCCTTCTGAGCGCTGTTATAGAAGCTACCCCTTCCACCAGCCCCAACAGATAGGCAAAATAATATTTTTTTAATGTTCTGCAGAAAGTTTGGAGTTTCAGTGATACACTTTACTGGCTAACCTAATTTATTAAAGATGCACACTGAAGAAGGTATCTAAGGCACCTGAAAACTTGTATCACTTAACAACTTGCCGATCGGCCCATTGTATAAGTATGTCATATACTGGGGTTATGGCAGCAGCTAGCAGCCATAACCCTGGTATCATTTTTTACTATGGCCGGTTCTCTGTAAGATTAAAGGGGTCCTGCAGGCGGATTCGCCATGGGATCACTTTTAAAAGCGGCGGCAGGGTTGCCCTCCCTTCTCCTTCCGCAACAAGGTTGTTACCGGGCTTACCTGACCCATTGGTAAAGCCCGGTAGCAATCCAATGTGACCATATGCTAGGCACTCATCTCTATGCCCTTGGAGGACTGGAGCAAAGTCTGACGCCACTCCCTGTTTTCGAGTCAAGAGAATTTTTTTTTTAACCACTTAGCGACCGACCACGTACATTTACTGTGGCAGGGCAGCCGCTCTGTGTCAGATCACGTACCTAGTACGTGATCTGACACTTTTGGGACTGGGACGTGCACACGTGCCGCCGGTGACCCGCTACCGCTGTGACTGGACACAGAGGGAGCCAAACAGTGAGTCCTGCCAGACTCAATGTCTGCCAGGACCCGCTGAACGTTAGGGACACAAGTAGAACGTCAGTAAACAAGGCAGATTGTCGTTCTGTCAGTGACGAAGGCTTTGATCCTGTATTTCTGCAAAGCAGGAACACGGATCTTTGCCTTCCCCCAGTCAAAGCACCTCCCCCACAGTGAGTAAGCACAACCTAGGCATACATTTAACCCTTTCATTGCCTATGATGTTAACCCCTTCCCTGCCAGTGTCATTAGTACAGTGACAGTGTATTTTCTTTAGCACTGATCACTGTATTAGTGTCACTGGTCCTCAAAAAGTGTTAAAAGTGTCAGTTAGGTGTTCAATTAATCCGCCACAATATTGCAGTCATGCAATAGATCGCTGATCGCCGCCATAACTAGTAAAAAAACTAAATATATAAAAAACCACCACCAAAAGAAAGCTCTATTTGTGGGGGTAAAGGACAAAAATTGCATTTGGATGCAGTGTCGCATGACCACACAATTGTCAGTTAAAGTAGCACAGTGCCATATTGCTTTTAAAGGTAAATGAGCGATCTGGGGTCTTTTTGACTCCAGATCTCTCAATAAAGAGGACCTGTCATACTTTTTTCTATTACAAGGGATGTTTACATTCCTTGTAATAGGAATAAAAGTGATCAAAAAATTTATAAATAAAGGGACAGTGTAAAAATAAAAAGTAAAATAAATATGATTTTTTTTTAAAGTGCCCCATCCCTCCATGCTCACACGCAGAAGCGAACACATGCATAAGTCACGCCCATATATATATATATATATATATATATATATATATATATATATATATATGTTTATATGTAAACAGTGTTCAAACCACTCATGTCAGGTATAGCCACAATCAACAATCATTAGAGCAAGAGCAATAATTCTAGTGCAAAAACTCCTCTATAATTTTAAACAGGCTGTAAAAAAAAATGAAAGCGTTGCCTATGCAGATTTTTAAGCACTGTAGCTTGTCGCCATTCCACGAGCGTGCAAAATTTTAAAACATGACATGTTAGGTATCTATTTACTCAGCATAACATTACCTTTCACAGTATACAAAAAAATTGGGGTAACTTTACTGTTTTGTTATTTTTTATTCATTAAAGTGTATTTTTTCCCAAGAAAATGCATTTGAAAGACCACTGTACAAATACTGTGTGACATAAAATTTTGCATTTTGCATTTTATTCTCTAGAGTCACTGCTAAAAAATAAATATATAATGTTTGGGGGTTCTAAGTAATTTTCCAAGAAAAAGTACTCATTTAAACTTGTAAACAAAAAGTTCCAGAAAAGGCCTGGTATTCAAACTTTTTGCATTATTCAATGACTAACATGGTGCAATATTCTTCTACTGCACAAAATAACATGAACCAGATAAAAATAGAAACCCACCAAAAGCAAAAGAAGATTAAGCCTTTGACCAAATATTTTTGAAAGCACTATGGCATGTCTTCAGAATCGTTTACTCCAGATGACCTCAACTTATCTAAAATTCAGATATGTAAAATAATTCAGCGGGAATAAAACAACGTGATAGACTTCTAGCAGAGGTAGTGAGTTAGTCAACAATAAGCTTCAAGCATGCTGGGGACAAACATAGATCTATATAGAAAAAATGGGGTTCGCTCGCGCTATCAAAGTGAAATAATGTCTAGTTGTGGTATATCAGTTAGATTGCTGCTAGATCTAAAGTGTATACCATGCACTCAAATCATAATAAATAAAAATAGTGATCAGCGCAACCTATATACCATATAATTCTAAAGGGGTGTAATTCCCTGTCTAAAAATATATATAAATTCTACCACACACATAAATATATAAAGTGCAAATGATCAATGAAATATTTGTGCAAATACTGATGGTGAACCCTTGTGCAAATATAAAAAAAATCAATAACTCTATGCAATCAATCCTTCTGTGCAAAATATTGCATAACTATTGTGCAAACAAATATGCAAAAAAAAAATGGTAAATACTTTTGTGCAAAATAATGCTGGGTAAACAATTAATATAGTGCGAGATAATAAAAAGTGCAGATTATCACAAAGTTCTAAATAAGTAATCCTTATATATATATATATATATATATATATATATATATATATATATATATAAGTGTATGGATATAACAATGAAGTCCTACTTATATTAAATAGTGAAGCCGATATAAAAGTTCATAATAAAACATGCAAAGCTGTGCAAAAAGTGCTGGTGTGCAGCGATATGACAAGCAAACTCTTTAGGTGACATAGATCTATACTCAGACAAAAAAATGTAACACAAAAAAAAAATATATACCAAAAACATGTATAAATAAAATAAAAACTAGCAAAACTTCTAAATTGAAGGCCCCTAAAATGAATTCTAGTATTTCATTTATAAACCCAATCCACAAGTTGCAAATCTCCACTCTACTCAATGTTTATTTACTTGTTACTTTTTCAACATTCAATAAAACTTTGATTGTGAAAAAAAAAATAAACTTTTGCAGTCACATTCTTTTTGCAGATAATTTTGCTAGCTAATCATTTTTTTTAATCTACAGTAGAATTGTGTGGCTTTTTAAAACACTTTTTAAAATCTTGATCTGACATAAGAATGCACATGTCTGCATGCCACCATTAAGCACATGGCACAAGCTTTTTGAGCACATTTCATTTATTTATGAAATTTTATTATTCCTGACAAAGCTCTTTTTGGGCGAAACATGTAAAATGTTGGGGATTTGGGTTTTCACTGTATACAGTATGTGTTTAACAGATCGGGGGTGTGGGAGCCTGGTTTATATTGATACTTTGATCACTTTGATACTATCGATATTCCTCTCCGAGGAATAGATCTTACCTCTTTTTTTTATAGTAAGGGGTTTCTCCCACTATGGGTTGATATTTTTGGTCTTGTTGCTACTGTTTTATTACATGCTGGATAAGTTTTGTCTCTATTTATCGTTTCTGTATTTGTAAGAACGCTGTGATCCATTTTGCTCTGATGGTATTATTGGATGCACCTCTCTGTTTGGTATTACTATTCCAATTTTGTAAGAATAATGCCCCATACATACAGTCAGACATTCCGACAACAAAATCAATTACTGTAAAATACAGTCCTCACCAAGTGCCCCAGAAACAATTTTGGGTCCAATACTATTCAAGATATTCAAGATAACCAACAAATAATTCTAATTTACACAGAAAATGGTTTCTGGGGTGTCCTAGAGTAGACTACAATCCATTACTGGATCAACTTTGTTTTTACATGTCAGAGGTAACTTCAATATATGTCATTGAAAAATACAGAGCTAATAGTAAAAAATGTAACACAAAAAAGAAAATATATACCAAAAACATGTATAAATAAAATAAAAAATAGCAAGACTTCTAAATTGAAGGCCCCTAAAATGAATTCCAGTATTTCATTTATAAACCCAATCCACAAGTTGCAAATCTCCACTCTACTCTATGCCGTGAAACATTCAAGGGATATAGCAATTTTTACAAACTGCAGAATTTGTTATTAGAAGTTTGCACATAACCCAACATGAAATTACCACTGACCACTTACTGACCGCTCACTGACCACTCACAGGAAGTCTCCTTTCTTTGTTGCTTAGTCTTTGTTTTAACATTTTGCTGTCTCCTCTGTTATGATGATGCGAGGAGTTGAAATTAAATTTCATATGTAAGTTGACTATAGGACTTGTAACAACACAATTGAGTACTATTAATTATTGCACTTTATACTTTTTTATCTGTACTATTAACAATTAATTCTTCAGGACAAGCTTTCTGTGGTTTATTCTCAAACATTTTGTTCTGAAAAATAGTACATAGAGTACTCATAGTATGCAAATGTTTTTTTTTCAATATATGTAATAAAGTTTTACCAAATGCAATATATGCAATTGCCATCTTTGGTACTTTGGCAAACAACTAATAAAAATTACTGGAAAAGAAAATACAATATATGGCAGATGTATTTTTTTTCACACAATGTACAAACAGTTTGGAACACTAAAGTACACTCAAGAGAGTAATAAATGATTGGGCAGAATATAGACCGTTTTACAATCATCTGAAGTATCGGTAATAGTATACTAGAGATAAAGGGGGGAAGGTTGTCCCAAAGAGAACAAATCTCAGGGACGATGGTAAATTAAACGCATAAGTTAGCACGACACCACCTCTGTGGTTAGTCAACTTATTAAACAGAGTGGACAAAACCAAAAAAAATGTAGGGGGGTATCACAATAGTCCTCCAAAGAAAAACTTCAAGAATAAATAGAGGGTATTACACTTCAAAGACCAAATACTATAGTGGTCCATCAGTGAAGATTTAATTTAATTAGTTAAAAGAGTACAGTCAAAGTCTGCCAGCATATAATTAGAGATCCAAGGTTCCCAGGTTTTTAGAAATGTGGGCATCTTATCATCCAGTGTGGCTACCATTTTATCATATGTCATATATACACTGGAGATCAAAACTACAGAACAACCTACAATTTCCTAAATTTCAAGGTCACTGCTTAGTCCTATTTGAAATGATCTAAACGGGAATATAAGAGCAGTTTTGTTAAGCATATTTCATGAGTTACATATATTTTGAAGCACAGAATAATGTAGGTTTATATGAGCATTTAGTTCTTGAAGAGGAATAGTCAATTTTTTTTTCCAGCCACTTGAAATGGCTTGTTTAGCTGCAATAAAAAAAATGGACATCAAGCAAAATTCTGTCCTAGAGCAGTCATCGGGTTTCCGACCTAACAAAGCCTCTAATGGGTGCTTCTGCAGGGGTCTAGCTAAACTGGTAAAAATGAGTTGATATGTTTGAGACCAAAAACAATGGCTCTTGGGGCAATCCCACCAGATATGTGTAAACGTACCGGGTTCTAAACAGCCCCTAAGCCAAACAGAAGGGTATCCCGCAGTTATGCGGGATAACAAGTAAGGTACCAAATACCAAAATTTCAGCACTTTATAGTTTGTTTAAAGCCCCATATACACCCATACATTCAGATTTTCTGCTGATTTTTTCCTTAAGATCTACCAAAACCATATAATATGAGGTCGAACCTTAGGAGTTTAAATTTGCATGCAATCAGGCAGGCCCTTGCATTACATGGTTTAGGTAAATCTGAAGGAAAAAAATCAGCATAAAATCTGACAGTGGGTATGGGGCTTAAGTAGCTAAACTAAAGGCAAAACTTTTTTTCGTTTTGGATAGAATGGAGAAGGATTAGAACACCTGTCAGTTTTTATTGCTGTCTGTTCCCCCATTAGAGAGATTCACCCTCTCTATTTGTCCTGTTTATCATTGGAAGTGAAGGTTGGCTTGTCCCCAGAACAGTAATGGGGTGAAATGTTCCGATGGGGACACTAGTTCTGGTGACAACCAATTATTCCCTCACTTTGGAAGGATTTTTCCTCTCTTCGTGTTTTGGCTATGGGACAGGCAGTGAAGAGAAATCTCCCCAATGGGACACAGATGGCAATAAAAACCTTACAAGGATTACAACTGTCTCTTGCTCTATCCAAAAATGAAAAAAAAAGTTTTGCTTTTAATTCTATCTTTATAGAGCTGTAATATGTATTAATCCATTTATATCACCAATCTTTCAGAGAAATATTAATCCTAAAATCAGAGATCCAACTAGACACCTAACCAGGGGGTAAAGAAAAGCAGGACATTAGTAGCAGCAGGTAAATAGTGGAGATAATTCCCAGGGCATGAGGGTTTGTGTTACAAAAATGTTTAAGTGTAATAAGTTGTAACGGGGTATCAGAATAGCAAAGTAGGGGAGACACTTCAGGGATTATTTTACTGAAATTGGAGAGTGCAAAATCTTGTGCGGCTTTGCATAGAAACCAATCTTCCAGGTTTTTTGTTGAACCTTAATTGAACAAGCTCAAGTTAGAAGCTGCAGTTTTAAAAAATCATTCCCATCATGTTTAATTTGAATGTATCGTAAAATCTCTTTAGGTGGTATATAATTTAATAATTTAAGGGATTCAAAAGGCCTTATATCAGAGGGACAAAAGAGATTTTGCAGGTGAGTCAATTTTGTGCCCAACCACCAAGCAATCTGACTAATACCCCTGGGTCCAAAAGAGTCTTAGGGATTGATGCCCTGTACACACAGTCGGACTTTCCGACGACAAAATCCGTCAGATTTTTTCCGATTGTTTTTGGGCCAAACTTGTCTAGCATACACACGGTCGCACAAAGTTGTTGGAAAATTCGATTGTTCTGAACGCGGTAACGCAGAACACGTACGACGGGACTATAAATGGGCCAGTAGCCAATAGCTTTCGTCTCATAATTTATTCTGAGCATGTGTGGCATTTTTTTCCGTTGGAATTGTCTACACACGCAAACGATTGGATTTCGTTGTCAGAAAATTTTAATTTCAATCTTTGTGTGTCGGAAATTCCGATGGAAAAAGTCAGCCCACACACGATCGGATTTTCCGACAACACGATCCGATCGCACATTTTCCGTCTGAAAAGTTTGACCGTGTGTTCAGGGCATAAGAGTTCTGATTTACTAATCTGCATGCCTTTTCAGGTCATTGAGAAACGATTGAAGCCAAGACAAAAAAGGGAATATGTTTTTTCCAAACAAAGGTCAGCAATGGCAGCCACTATTTTCCTCTCAGTAGCGGATCCCCTGATAAGATGAATTGATTTAAGCAACAGTCTGTCTGTAAGGTCCACCACATTAATTAATTTAGTGATAGAGTGTTACTGACATTTTATTTTTCACTATGTGTTAACACATGATCATCACATATGACAGCAACATCTCAGCAAGCTGCAATCTAGACAAGCCATGCTACATATGGACATCCATTCAGTGTTGAATGGTCACTAAAATAAAAATATAAAAGTGTATGTAATCTCTAAGGCCGCGTACACACGCGCGGACTGTTCGCCCAACCTTGTCCGCTGAACAGTGTTTGGGCGGACAGTCCGCTCGTGTGTGGGGCTTCAGCGGACAGTTTCAGCGGACAGTTGGCCGAACAAGGTCTTACGGAAATTCCGAAAAACTGTCCGCTGAAACAAGGTTTCAGCGGACTGTTCGCTCGTGTGTAGGCTTGTTCGGCCAACTAAGTCTCGCGCATGCTCAGAAAGGATTTCCACGTCGGAAGGTTGCATTGCAGTGTATAGGACGTCGTATTTTTCGTCCCGTCGTACGTGCCGTTCACGTCATCGCGCACGGTTTCAGCAAACTGTTCGTCCGTCGTGTGTGGCCATGTCCGTCCATGCTAAGTTTGAGCGGACTGTTCGCTCAAACTGTTGGACGGACAAAGTTGGGCCAACAGTCCGCACGTGTGTACGCGGCCTAATAACAAACTTTTCTTTTTTGGTCCCTTTTGGTCTTTTAAATTTACCCATGAAAAAAAAAGCTGTCGGTCTTGCCATAAATCTTGACAGTTGATAAATTCTTGCTGTTTGCCTGTTCTGTATTGCTGTTAGTTACATTGCTCCCATTTATATTTGAGAACACTAGAAGATGGGAAGAAGTCTCTATAGTCCTGTCCTAGGGTGAAAACTATGGCTCTCTCCTTAGATACAGCAAATTGAATGAGTGTTGTCAGTTTAGGACAGGAGGTGTATTAAGCTGCCCATATTTTATACAATTTTCTTATTAATTTTCCTTTAGATTTACCTTCAACTATGTAGTGCAAAACCAGCCTGATTGCATACGAATTGAAAATTTTTAGGATTGACCTCATATTATATGGTTTTGGTAAATCCAAATGAGAATTGTACAAGAAAATTGTATAATGTATGCCCACTTGGCCGGGCCTTACTGGCAGGGTCACCAGGTAAGAATAAAGGTAAAAAATCTTAAAAAAAAGAAAAGAAAACAGACGCAGCAATTGCATCTGCTAGGCTAAAATCAAATATATTTTGGTTTTTGTGAATAGATACACTTTAATAGCCCTATGCCTTTGTGGGTTCAGTTTGGGGTTCTCCAGTTTTCTTACAATCCAAAAACAAAAAAGGGAGGTTAACCAGGTTCTTCCCAAATATGTTCCTACAATGTGTGTATATGTGTGAAGAACCAAACTGAATGCTAAGTGATCCCAAAAAAGTCTCAAGACCATATACTGGAGTAAAAGAAATAAAAATTTAAAATCTTCAAATCTTAAAATATTTAAATGTATATAAAAAAAAAAATCACTGCATTTGTTCATTGACTTACATATAACCTTAATCAACCTCAATCATCCTGCATTTTTTACGGATGGTTGGTAACACTGATACCTCATTTAGGCAATACCAACAGTGCTGAAATAACATGTGAAGTCACAAACCTGGAAGAAAGGCAACCTGGAGTAGCAGAACACATCCAAGCAGCATCCTATAAACACTGAAAGCAAAAAAAAGAAAAAAAAAACATAAATACATGAACAAAAACACCCTTTTCATTTTTGCATACAAAAAATTCAGGCAGAATATTTTAAACATAACCCATACAAATATTTTTTTCAATTTGATTTTTGATACAGTGTTTCCTTTGTTTTTTATTTTTTACAAACCAAAATGTTCCTTTATTGAAACGTTTCCTTTGCTTTTATTTATTTAGTGGACATTTATCACTAAATGATGACTAAATAATGTAAATGCAATTTTTTTTTACTATTATTGTTATTATTTATTATTATATTTATTTTATATGAATATTCATTTGTACTAAAAATTTATATAGTTCTGTTGTGTCCCTTAGTGCTCTATAAAATACATATCAAAATGCATAATAATAATAATACAATAACCAAACTGATTTCCAAAGCCACAACTGTATAAAAACAAACACAAGACAAGATCACCCCATACAAGCTATGTAGGGGTATGGGGGAAAAAATATATAATTTGGTGTCTTAGTTTTTTAGAGGATAGCAATAGCATTTAACCCAGAGTATACATCAGCTAATTAATATTTTTTTTAAAAAGGTTTTAGATATAGGTTTAAAGAAATTAACAAATAAATAGAAAAATACATTCTAATCAATTTTCCTGAACACAGAAAAATATCTGTAAAATACAATTAAATAAATATACCAAAGTAAACTAATGTGCTGCTAAAGATTGAAGTTAAACAATAATTTTGTGAACTGGAACTTCTGCAACCACTTATATACATATTATTGTTTTAGCTAATACAATTAAATAAAAGCAAATAATGACATGTATTTCAAAAACATAATAAAAAAATTAAAAAATTATGTATACTAGTACTGCTCGCGCTAATAACAAAATAAATAACCCCATGTCACGATTACGATCTATAAGCTGACCAAAATAAATTTAAGTTTTGGCAAACCTTGTACTGGTGTAACAGTGTGGTCCTCAAATTACTTCTAAATGTGTGAAACTTCTCTATGCCGTAAATAATTTACTAGGCTAACTTGAAGGTTCTTCTATTATATTAAATCTTCTCCGCTGGAATCCAGGTCACTGAAAAGCCACCAAGCCAAGAAGTATGTGCTGTACACATGCAGTAAACAGAGGCGAGAAAATTGGTGGTTGGTTGGGCCGCTGAAAGGATCCCCCATCTAGTATTTACATACAATGTTATATGTTTAAGATATGTAAACCTCACCACATCCTTCCTAAGGAAGCCTTAATCTGCCCATATACTTAGCAGACTGGGCCACCCTAGACTTCTGCGTCAAGCCTGCAATAGATTTGGTGACGGTCACAGCACTGGACAAATGCTACAAATATGAGTAAACAGGTAGGTGCTAACTGCCATTATCATGCTATGGATGGAATAAGCACTCATTTAAGAGCTGCAGACATACATAGTTACATGAAGAAGTTGAAAAATACATTAGGATTCAAACTAATCTCAAACAAAAAATAACAACTTGTAAACCCATTGTTGGTCCATTGTTGGTCCAGAGTAGAGCGAAAATCCCTTAAGAAGATTGCTACATTTTACTTTGACAGATTCCCAGATTAACATACTATATGGTAATTCAGAAGTGAAAGTAAAGGAATACATTATATTTTTTTATCTTATATTACATTCATTTCATTAAAAGGGCATTTTTCATTCAGTGAATTTATTAATTGTTTAAGGATATATGAACAACTGGAAAGCCCATGCTGGGGCTAAAACATTTGCAGAAAACAGATCCTAGAACAAAGGTAATAAATGAAGTTACAGTTGAGTACAGACTCCCAGGGGGCAAGTTGGTCAAGATTCCTACCAAAATTGGTGGACTGCAGGTCAGGTAGGCTACCTCAAGGGGCTTAGGAGTTCTTTTAAGGGAAAAAATAAGTTCAGTGTAGGAAAACAAAAGGGGGGCAGAAGGGTGTAGATGGGAAACAGAGAAGGGAAGGACAAAGAAGGGTTGGAGAAGAGTCTCCACAGACTTGGGTTCCAGTTGAGATATAAGGTAAAAGGGCATTTCATCCTCTTTTGAAACTATCTTCTGATTCTGCTGAAAAACAGTTCCCAAGGAAGACAATTCCACATTCCTGCTTCTCTTACAAGAAAGAGCTTTGAAGCTGGAGATTAGCAATGATCTCCAAATGGTCACACACAAAGCTAAAATACTTATATGTGTTTGCAAAAGGATTTATAACTATTTAGCAAGTCTCTTGATTTACACACTTTGGCCACATTGTACAACAAGAATGATGACACTTCTATTATTCCTTATGTCTATGTATAGCCAACTTTTTTTATATTGAGTAGGAAAGGGTTGAACTCCCTGCCAGGTTAATTTTTGCTATCCATTGGGTAAGTTTCCCCTCACTTCTTGTCCCAGTGATGCAACATTAAGGCAAAGGAAATCTCCCAAAGTAAAGAGAATTCCAGTCTTTGATAGCTGCCTCCAGAACAGGAGTCCCAGTCGGACTATTTCTGCTTACCTCTCTTTCTTGGGCAACTCTAAGATTCTGGATTTCCTTCATTTTCTTTCGTGACAATAGTAACCAGTACAACTAGAGTGGTAAAATAAACAATAAAAATAGCAAATAAAACTTGACAGAGGGTCTAACTCTTCCAATTCTATCCAAAAGACAAAAAATGTTTTACCTAGGGATACAATTTAAGCATTACAGTTTCTAATGTCACCTTCCCACCTCCGTAATGCTTACTATGCAAGGATTCAGCATAATCACTGAGCGGAGAAATGGGCCAGCAAGCTGTTACACAATACAGGAGTTCTTCCCCTAGATAAGAAAAAGAAAAAACAACTTTTCTAGTAGAGAGGGTAAAGATTAGAAGTTAGAACAGTATTTAACAACATTTTGTCATAGAGGAACATATAGAGGAAACCTCTGATAATATAAATTATATCTACTAGACTACTACTCATGATGCCTTAAAGAGAAGCTCCAGGCTCCTTCAGAAAAAATTACAAACACTGTAGCTGCTGACTTTTAATATAAAGACACTTACCTGTCCAGGGATCCAGTGATGTCCTCACCCGAGCCGGTTTTTCAATTGGCTTTGGGTGCAGGCACTGCCATCTTTAGTAAGGGAAACAGGAAGTAAAGCCTTCACAGCCTGTTTCCTACTGTGCATGTGTGAGTCACGCTGCGCCTTGAGAATGGTCCTGTAGTCTTTTGGGAATTGTGATGTGTCCCAGAAGACTGTGGGGGAAGGTGGGGGCCAAACTTCCCGTGCAGTTTGCCACAGGGATCTGAGCCAGAAGTGGGAGTGGGAGTGGGTACCTGTCAGGTTGGAAGGTAAACCTTCTTCTTCCAATTGCCAACACTATGTCAGATTGCAGCAGTTTTCCTCAAGGATTTTACCGTATTTTGCTCCATCCATTTTTCTTTCTATGCTGATAAGTGCTCCAATCCCTGCTGCAGAGAAACACCCGCATAATAGGATATTACCCCCCACCTCCATAACAGGATATTACCACCTCCATGCTTTACTGTAGGAATGGTGTTATTTGGATGATGAGCTGTATTGGATTTCTGACAGACATATTGTTTGGTGTTGAGGCCACATAAAAAAAAGGTGTTATGGTCAGGTGGGACTAAAATTTAATGATTTTGAATTGAATGAAATCCAACACAGCTCACCATCCAAATAACACCATTCCTACAGTAAAGCATGGGGGTGGGGTGGTAATATCTTGTTATAGGGGTGTTTCTTTGCAGCAGGGACTGGTGCACTTGTCAGTATAGAAGGAAAAATTAATGGGGCAAAATACTGTCAAATTCTTGAGCAAATTCTGCTGCCCTCTGCCAGAAAGTTGTCAATGAGAAGAAGGTTTACCTTCCAACATGACAGTGACCCAAAGCACTGTTGTGGAAATTTGATTGTATAACATTTATGTGAACATTTTATTCTAGGATCTGTGTTTTATAGATTGTCATCTGTCTTCCTGCGTCTGGTTTAATCGAGGAGCGCTCTAGCAGAGCGCACTTGAGTTAAATCGAGACCAGTGGTAAAAACGGTCAGTAGGAAAACCTTCTCATGGGATTTGAGACGTGTTCTCTGTGTCTGTGGATGTTTGTTGGTTTGTAGGTACCAAGCGCAATGCGCTGGGCTTCTTGCCTTCAAATGACTATGTGCATTAGAGAAGCGAAGTCCACATAACGAGATAAACATATTATTTTATCTCTGTGCGGCTACGATATCCCTTTTGGATACATATCTGCATTAAGGTGGAAGTAAACTCCCCTATCTTTTTCAGCCAAGGAAGCTGCCATCTTTGCCTCTGTTTAATCTTCAACTACTATGGTGCTGCACATGTGATTCGTTATGACACCAGCCATTAGATGGTTTGATAGTTTGGCTGAGAGCACAGCCAATGTGCAGTTAGCACCGTATATTGACAACACCAGTAGCAATGTCCCCGCAGATTGTCTCAAGCCTGTACGAACCAGTAGAATGAGCTTAATAGATACTGTTTACTTTGAAACACTATTGACTGGGCTGCATGCTGACTAAAAGGGGGCATGTGCACTTCCTCTTGTGAGTGCCCTCCCCTTTAATGTATGTCATTTCCTGTGATGTCATTTTCTGTACTGAGGAAGTGCTTGCCTGTTGTGGGCAATCACTTCCTGTTTGTCATTATTTTGTGTCCAATCAATAAAAAGCCCAAGGGTCTGGGCCCCCAAAGGCAGTCAGGCTGATGGAACTGAGAACGTAAGAAGGATGGTCATGTCTGTTCATTGGGATGAATGGGTTGGAAGGTAAGCTAAAGTATTATATCATTAAGACGGAAATGTTATTATTATGGGAAACAGGAGATTTGGCTGTGTGCTCTGCGTACGGCCAAAATTTCCAGAACAGCACAGAGCAAAAATTACCACACATTGGTTGAAGGAGAAAAAGGTGAATGCCCTTGCATGGCTTAATCAGAGCCCAGACTTAAACCCCATTGAAAATCTGTGAAATGACTTGAAGACTGAAGTCCACAAATGGTCACCATCAAATTTAACTGATCTTGAGCAGTTCTGCAAAGACGAGGGGGGCAAGTATTCTAGTCTAGATGTGGAAAGTTAGTAGAGACATATCTCAATAGACTAAAGTCTGTAATTAAAGCAAAAGGTGGTCCAACAAAATACGGACATAAAGGGGGTGATCCTTTTACCAACTCAGTAATTCTGATTTTGAAATTTTTTTTTTCTCTGACATGTTGGTGTTATATCTTTCACTTGGATGTTATAAGTTGTACTAATAAATACATCTGAATAAAACAAAAACTGTGCAAAGCAACAAAAGTTGATTATTTTAAAGAGAGATGATTCTTTTTTTATACCCACTGTATGTATGGTAAAAATTTCTATGCCCAAATTTAATATTGCCAATTCAGGAGGTGGGCAAAAAAGGCAGCCTGTGGTGTCAGAGATTAATTGAAATGTCCTCCTCCAAAAGTTAATGAGGTGTTTGCAGTTCAAGAGCATGTGCAATAATGACCCAACGGAACCACATTGTCAAGGCTGGACTCAGCCCTTCCTTCTCAAAGCTGGCCGCTCAGCTGTTGGCTTATTGCTAGCTCCTATCTCTCCACAGTGACTCACCTGTTGATGATATCCTGCTCGTCAGTCCTGCCTACTTAAGTCCAGTCCAGATGATCTCTGCCTGCACCTTGGTCACATCTCCAGAGACGCTCTCCTGTGTTCCAGTTAAAAACTTGATTGTCTGATATTCCTTCTGGCTCCAGATCCTGCTTGCTGTTCTACTACGATCATCTCTGGCCCCCTAACATTTTGGCTTGTCTGACTATCCATTCCGGTTCCTGAACTCTGGCTATGTTTTGACTATGTTTACTCTGTTTAGCTTTTTGATTATTATTATTATTATTATTAAACAAGCGTGATTTAACTGTACTTTTGTTTCAGTCTGATTCATGGTTTTTGACACACATTCCTTCCTGCATAACTGTAAAATGTAGCCAAAGAGTATGGAGTAAATTACCAGCGTAGGGTGATTTTTTGAGTTAGTTCCCAATGGTCAGTGCATTTTGATACCTTATGCCACGTACACACGATCAGAATTCTCGTCGGAAAAAGCTCTGATGGTTTTCCAGACGGAATTCCGACGGGATTTCACTCAAGCTGTCTGGCATACACACAGTCACACCAAATTCCGACCGTCAAGAACGCGGTGACATATAACACGTACGAGGAGGGGACTAGAAAAAGGAAGTTCAATAGCTTACATCTCATAGTTGAATCTGAGCATGCGTGAGTTTTTGCGTGTCGGAATTGCATACACACGATCGGAATTTCCGTCGGGAAAATTGAGAACATGCTATCAATTTTTTGCGGGCGGAAATTTAGACAGCTAAATTCCGATGGAGCCTACACACAGTCACATTTTCCGATGAAAAGCTCTCATCGAAATTCCAATTGTGTGTACGTGGCATTATAGATTCAGGTAAGGGCTGTTTTCCATTGATTCACAGTAGGAGTAAGAGAGCTGCAACTCTCAATGTCTGAAAGGGAAAGTCTTAGCAAAGGAAAGTTTATCTCAAATAATATTATAAAACAACACTGTGACCTTTTTATTTGATCGCGACTTAAAGTGTTACTAAACCCAGGACCCTGCATTCACTATATCTGGTCTCCCACAGTACACAGAACATGAAAATGCAATAGTTTTAAAAAATATATACTGATAAATACCTTTTCTCATCAGCAGCTAGAGCAGTCTTGTGACTTGTATCAGTCTCTGCTTAAAGCTTGTAGAAGGAGTTTTAATTTTCCCCTGACCGTCTGGCTGGACAGTGCTGATTGGCCCTGCGCTGATCACATGCATCCTCCCAAGAATAAAAAAAAAACGCTCTAGCAATATAAACTGAGCATGTGCAGCCTGTCCCCTAATGCTCTGTTCTATCAGGAGATGGATTAGGGACAGTGGAAGAAGAGGAGGATCAGAGAGACAGGATCAAACAGCCATTTTACACAATCCAGAGGATTAACCCCTTAGGTTCCAAAGTATAGGATGCAGCGTATATAGAGTATAACAAGCATGCTATTCTGCATATACAGACTGATTTTTACTGTTGTGGGTAGTAACACTTTAAAGCTTGGATGGTTAATGACACATATTAAAAAACAGTATTTCCTTTGTATTAGTTTTTTTTTGGGGGATTTTTTGGTGACAGGTTTTATATGTAGCACATGCAGTATATATTTATGTCTTAAGATCTACTACCTACTACCTGTATTATGTCATTTTGGTTGCTTCTACATTCAATTGTTTTATGATGGAATGAGATCTCACAGGGAGAAGTATACACTATCACATTTGATTGTATTGTATTGCACACAATTATTTTACTGAACTATGTTGACAATGACAGTCATTGCCCAAAATGCACACAGAGTGATTTTGGGGTAAGATTATTTGTCTCATTATGGTTAGGAACGCTGCACTTTTACATATACAGTATCTCACAAAAGTGAGTACACCCCTCACATTTTTGTAAATATTTTATTATACCTTTTCATGTGACAACACTGAAGAAATTACACTTTGCTACAATGTAAAGTAGTGAGTGTGCAGCTTGTCTAATGTGTACACACAATCGCACATTCCGACAACAAAATCCATGGGATTTTTTCCGATGGATGTTGGCTCAACTTGTCTTGCATACATATGGTCACACAATTTTGTCGGAAATTCCGAATGTAAAGAACGCGGTGACGTACGACGAGCCGAGAAAATTGAAGTTCAATAGCCAGTGTGGCTCTTCTGCTTGATTCCGAGCATGCGTGGAACTTTGTGCATCGGAATTGTGTACACACGATCGGAATTTCCAACAACGGATTTTGTTTTTGGAAAATTTGAGATCCAGATCTCAAATTTTGTTTGTCGTAAATTCCGATGGAAAATGTCCGATGGAGCCTACACACGGTCGGAAAATCCGACCATGTGTATGGAGCATTACAGTGTAAATTTGCTGTCTCCTCAAACGAACTCAACACACAGCCATTAATGTCTAAACCGCTGGCAACAAAAGTGAGTACACCCCTAAGTGAAAATGTCCAAACTGGGCCCAAAGTGTCAATATTTTGTGTGGCCACCATTATTTTCCAGCGCTGCCTTAACCCTCTTGGGCATGGAGTTCACCAGAGCTTCACAGGTTGCACTGGCGTCCTCTTCCACTCCTCCATGACGACATCACAGAGCTGGTGGATGTTAGAGACCTTGTGCTCCTTCACCTACCATTTAAGGATGCCCCACTGATGCTTAATAGTGTTTGAGTCTGGAGACATGCTTGGCCAGTCCATCACCTTCACCCTCAGCTTCTTTAGCAAGACAGTGATCGTCTTGGAGATGTGTTTGGGGTCGTTATCATGTGAAAATACTGCCCTGTGACCCAGTCTCTGAAGGGAGGGGATCATGCTTGGCTTCAGTATATCACAGTAAACGTTGGCATTCATGGTTCCCTCAATGAACTGTAGCTCCCCAATACTGGGGCAGCACTCATGCAGCCCCAGACCATGACAATCCCACCACCATGCTTGACTGTAGGCAAGACACACTTGTCTTTGTACTCCTCACCTGGTTGCTGCCACACACACCTGACACCATCAGAACCAATTGAGTTATCTTGGTCTCATCAGACCACAGGACATGGTTCCAGTAATCCATGTCCTTAGTCTGCTTATCTTCAGCAAACTGTTTGCAGGCTTTCTTTTGCATTATCTTTAGAAGAGGCTTCCTTCTGGGGCGACAGCCATGCAGACCAATTTGATGCAGCGTGTGGCGTATGGTCTATGCACCGACAGGTTGACCCCACCACCCTTTCAGCCTCTGCAGCAATGCTGGCAGCACTCACATGTCTACTTCCTAAAAACAACCTCTGGATATGATGCTGAGCACGTACACTCAACTTCTTTGGTTGACCATGGCAAGGCCTGTTCTGAGTGAAACCTGTCCTGTTAAAAGGCTGTATAGTCTTGGCCACCATGCTTCATCTCAGTTTCAGTATCTTGGCAATCTTCTTATAGCCTAGGCCATCTTTATGTAGAGCAACAATTATTTTTTTCAGATCCTCAGGGAATTATTTGCCATGAAGTGCCATGTTGAACTTCCAGTGACCAGTATGAGAGAGTGAGAGCTATAACACCAAATTTAACACACCTGCTCCCCATTCACACCTGTGACCTTGTAACACTAACGAGTCACATGACACCGGGGAGGGAAAATGGTTAATTGGGCCCAATTTGGACATTTTCATTTAGGGGTGTACTCACTTTTGTTGCCAGCGGTTTAGACAATTAATGACTGTGTGTTGAGTTATTTTGAGGGGACAGTAAATTTACACTGTTATACAAGCTGAGTGTACAGCTTGTATAACAGTGTCAATTTCATTTCATTAATGTAATCTTCTTTGATTGTAGCAAAGTGTCACTTCTTCAGTGTTGTCACATGAAAAGATATAATAAAATATTGACAAAAATGTGAGGGGTGTACTCTGTGAGATACTGTATATATATATATATATATATATATATATATACACGGTGCATCCGGAAAGTATTCACCGCGCTCCACTTTGTCCACATTTTGTTAGCCCTATTCTAAAATGGATTGCATTTATTATTTTCCTCAAAGTTTTACAAACAATACCCGTAATGACAACGTGAATGACGTTTGTTTGAAATTTATTAAAAATAGAAAACAAAAAAAAATCCCATGTACATAAGTATTCACAGCCTTTGCTCAATACTTTGTTGAAGCACCTTTGGCACCAAATACAGCCTCAAGTCTCTTTGAGTATGATGGTACAAGCTTGGCTCACCTATTTTGGGAAGTTTCTCCTATTCTTCTTTGCAAGACCTCTCAAGCTCCATCAGGTGGGATGGGGAGCATTGGTGCACAGTCATTTTCAGATCTCTCCCGAGATGTTCAAATGGGTTGAAGTCTGGGCTCTGGCTGGGCCTCTCAAGGACATTCACAGAGTAGTCATGTAGCCACTCCTTTGTTATCTTGGCTGTGCACTTAGGGTCGTTGTCCTGTTGGAAGATAAACCTTCACCCCAGTCTGAGGTCCAGAGCACTCTGGAGGAGATTTTCATCAAGGATGTCTCTGTACATTGCTGCATTCATCTTTCCCTCAATGCTGACTAGTCTCCCAGTTCCTGCCACTAAAAAACATCCCCACAGCATGATTCTGCTACCACAATGTTTCCCTGTAGGGATGGTATTGACAAGGTGATAAGCGGTGCCTGGTTTCCTCCAGACATGGTGCTTGCCATTCAGGCCAAAAGAGTTCAGTCTTTGTTTCACTAGACCAGAGAATTTTGTTTCTCATGGTCTGAAGGTCCTTCAGATGCCTTTTGGCAAACTCCAGGCAGGCTGTCATGTGCCTTTTACTGAGGAGTGTCTTCCGTCTGGCCACTCTACCATACAAGCCTGATTGGTGGAGTGCTGCAGAGATGGTTTTTCTTCTGGAAGGTTCTCCTAGCTTCACAGAGAAACAATGGAGCTCTATCAGAGCGACCATCGGGTTCTTGGTCACCTCCCTGAGTAAGGCCCTTCTCCCCCGATTGCTCAGTTTGGCCAGGTAGCCCGCTCTAGGAAGAGTCCTGGTGGTTCCAAATGTCTTCCATTTACAGATGATGGAGGACACTGTGCTCATTGGGACCTTCAATCCTGCATAAATTTTTCTGTACTCTTCCTCAGATCTGTGCTTCCATACAATCCTGTCTCGGAGGTCTACAGACAATTCCTGGGACTTCATAGCTTTGTTTGTGCTCTGACATGCACTGTTAACTGTGGGACCTTATATAGACAGGTGTGTACCTTTCCAAGTCGTGTCCAATCAACTGAATTGACCACAGATGGACTCCAATCAAGTTGTAGAAACATCTCAAGGATGATCAATGGAAACAGGATGCACATGAGCTCAATTTTGAGTGTCATGGCAAAGGCTGTAAATACTTATGTAAATGTTTTATTTTTATTTTTTTTAATTTTTAAAAAAATTTGCAGAGATTTCAAACAAACTTCTTTCACGTCGTCATTATGGGGTATTGTTTGTAGAATTTTGAGGAAAATAATACATTTTGGAATAAGGCTGTAACATAACAAAATGTGGAAAAAGTGAAGCGCTCTAAAAACTTTCCAAATGCATTGAATAACAACAGTTTAAAGACTCTTAAGCTTTCAAAGCAACTAAAATATAATAACCACAACCAGAGTTTCCATCTAACTCTGGGATAAATGGTTTGCAAACCACAATGACTTCATGTTTCTCTGTATGCTAATACATTTCACAGGCACTGAAATTCTGTATTGTTTTTTTATATTGTGATGGGGCAGTGGGGGATGTGGGCTGTCCCCCATATATTTTCTGAGAATTTTTTTTTAATATTCCGGCAGCCGCTCAATGAGGCTGATACACACTTTTTTTCAGTAAATCACTTATTTCAGTTTTCACTTCAGCAAACTTTCACGGTAGCAAAAACAATGATTTCTACTGCAAAATTAATTTAACAAAAATCACTTGCTTAATAAGAAATAGAGCACCCCCTATAACTAAATCACACTTTAAATGGTTACTTTTGCCTGGTAAATGCAGCACACACATACATAATATGATGTTAGTAAACTGTGTTTTATATATACAGAAAAAACCTGCTAGGGGTTTACTTTTTTATAGCTTTTCTGTTTTACTTGTTGCATGCCCCAGAGATCCAATGACGATTCATGCATGGAGAGCCATGGATGGTTTGTGCAGGTATGACAAGTTTATTAAAGTGGCTGTAAACCTCAGGCCTGAAATCTGAACAAAGCACACATTTCTAGTGTTTACTTGCCTCTCTCCAAAGCACTAAGTGTCATTTATTTTGGCTCTTTGGTCCCTCTGTTATCAACATGAGTCACTTCTGACAAGTTTTTCTGACACCAAGAGCTAAAAAGGTGACAGGGGAGGGATCAGCCTGTGAATGACAGCCATGGCTCTGTTCCTGTGTGCTGCGTGAAGGGGGGTGTGTCCCTTCCCTCCAATCAGCTCTCAAAGCTCTTGTACAGTGTGCAACTCCGGATAACCGCCCCCTACTTTGTGAGTCTTTGAAAAATCCATTTCAGCTCTGAGTTTTACAAGGAGGTCAAGGACAAATGATTGCAAATAAACAGGTATAACTTATGTAGGAGGATTTGTTTCATATCTGTGTATCACCTGAGGCCACTCACTTCACTCGGTATAGGGATGCATTTGCAACCACTTGCTGAGCTTCTAGTATATATCCAAACCATTTTCAGCTGTAAATTTGCTTAAAAATTATCCTTCCAACCTGCTGCTGTCTATTATGTGCAGTTCCACAGACCGCCCACTAGAGGTCGCTGCTGTCTCTCCCTCTTGCACGGAACCCCATGGAGAGATCAGTGTGTAATGGGGGAAGGATTTTGGCGTGGCACCTGAAGAGGTAGAGATGGCACGAACAGCCAAGAGCGCGGTGGTGATATGTGTGGATGTGGGTCTGGTGATGATGTACTCCCACCAGGGGGAGGAGACTCCATTCGAGCAAGCCAAGAAAGTGATGACCATGTTTGTGCAAAGACAGGTGTTTGCAGAGAGTAAAGATAAAATTGCGGTGGGTCTCTTCGGCATAGATGGAACAGAAAACTCTCTGGCTGACGAGGATCAGTATCAGAACATTTCAGTCCACCGACATCTCATAATGCCCGACTTCAATCTACTGGAGGAGATTGAAGATGTCATCCAGCCTGGAAATCATCAAGCTGACTTCCTCGATGCCCTGATCGTCTGCATGGACATTCTGCAGAAGGAGACGCTAGGGAAGAAATACGAGAAGCTGCACATCGCGGTGTTCACAGACCTGAGCAGCCCCTTTAGTGAGGATCAGCTGGAGATCATCATCGCCAACCTGAAGAAAGGCGGCATCACCCTGCAGCTCTTTCTGCCGTTTCCTGTCAATGAAGATGAGGACGGGGCTGGTGACAGAGGAGGAGGAGGAGATGACACTGGAAGCAGACGAGGACCTTGTAAAGGGTTTTCTGAGCAACAGAAGGATAGCATCGAGATGGTGAGGAAGATCATGTTCACTCTGGAGGGTGAGGATGGCCTGGACGAGGTTCAGGGACAGTCTGGAACAGCTTTCCATCTTTAAGAGGATAGAGAGGAGGCCTATGCTGTGGCCCTGCCAACTTACCATCGGCTCCAAAATTTCCATACGCATTGTGGGGTACAAATCTGTGATGGAGGCGAAGGTGAAGAAGGGTTGGGTTATCGTAGACGCTAAAACCCTGAGAAAGGAAGACGTACAGAAGGAAACTGTGCATTGCCTGAATAACGACAAGGAGACAGAAGTTCAGGCAGAGGACATTATACAAGGGTTTCCGTTATGGAAGTGACATAATACCGCTTTCCAAAGTGGATCAAGGACAGATGAAATACAAGACAGAGTCCAAATGTTTCACAGTTCTGGGCTTCACTAAGTCATCACAGATCAACATGACTCATTTCCTGGGCAATCAGGTTTTGAAGATCTTTGCACCTCAGGATGACGATTGTGCAGCTGTTGCTCTGTCTGCCCTCAGCCGTGCCCTCGATCAGCTGGGGATGGTCGCCATTGTACGTTACGCCTATGATAGAAGATCTAACCCCCAAGTTGGCGTTGCCTTCCCTATAATCAAGGAGAAATACGAGTGCCTGGTTTATGGCCAGCTACCATTCATGGAAGACCTCCGGCAATATCTCTTCTCTTCACGTGAAAACAACAAGAAGTTCAAGCCAACAGGTGACCAGCTCTCGACAGTGGACTCTCTGATTAACAGCATGAGTTTGGTGTCTGATGATGGGGAGGATTTGTTCAAACCCAGCAAAATCCCTAACCCCCAGTTCCAGAGGCTATTCCAGTGCCTAGAGCATAAGGCCTTCCACCCTGATGACCCCCTTCCACCTATTGACCAGCATCTGTTGGACATGCTGGAGACTCCGGCAGAAGTTGAAGCCAATTGTAAAGATGAATTAGCCAAAGTGAAGGCCAGCTTCCCTCTGCAAGAGGCCGGGAAGAAGAAGGAGCAGAAGACGGCCCAGGACATCTTTGAAGACAAAAACCAGGAACCCGATGCCAAGAAGCTCAAAGGAGAAGATGAGGATTTTAACATCTCTCATCTGGCTGATGGCAATGTCACTTCAGTGGGCAGTGTGAATCCGGTGGAAGACTTTCAGGCTTTGGTCAGGCAAAAGAAAATGAATTTATAGGACGTAATCAATCAGCTGGTACAACCTATCTATGGGTTTATAGACACCAAGCAGTCTCAGTATTACCTGAAGAGTATGACCTGTATAAAGTGTTTGCGGACAGAAGCCATTCGGCTGTCAGGGCCTCAGATTTTTTATGATTTCCTCCAGTCGCTGAAAGAGTAGACAGCAGGGGGCAGCCTTAAAGAATTCTGGGAAATTGTTGTTCAAGATGGCGTGTCCCTGATCACATCCGAGGAATCGACAGACAGCTCAGTGACTCCTGAAGAGGCCAAACAGTTCTTGGCCCAAGCTGAGAAGAAACCAGAAAACACATCTATGGTGGAAGAAGATGATGAGGATGATCTGCTGGATTTGATGTAACCCAGAATACTACAGGAACGAGGCCCTTACTGGAGGCGCAGGACCAAAGTCAACAATGTTTACATATCTCCGTTCTGTTGTGTGTGGCCGAAGAATTGGGAGAACTGTTTTGTATGATCCACAGAGTGGAAGCTGCTTGGTTAGTCTGTATTGGCATTAATGGAGTGCAAAAATTATTGGATTTGTAGGGTTAAATGATGAGCTTTCAGAAATATTGGAACCACTTAAATGACAACTGTCCTAGCACTGAGGAAATATTCTTGTCTGCAAATTAGTATTCAAACTCATGTAATATATTTCTCAGTTTTTGTTTTTTACTTTATTTTTTTATCCTTTTTTTTCTTTGTATATCCTTTTTTGTTTTAGTATACTGTAGGTCTATGTTTGTCCAAAGGAATCTTTAAGTTCGCTTGCTGTTGGCTGGCTCACTGCCTCTGCAAAAAGGTTAAAAAATATCAAACAAGGTGAGGAGGCGCCATGGGCCTATTCGGTCTTTTTCTGCTATGACTGTTGTATATTTCTCTTTCTGGTTATATTAGAACTGATCTATAGAAATCCCACAGTCCTCCTAGAACCAAGGAACTGCTGTACACAACCTTAGTAAGGATGTGCCCTAAAAAGGACCTGGGTTCGAGTCAGGCAATCAGTTCTGTCGCTGGCAAAGTTTCCTTAAGCTGGTCATAGATTGATGGAATATTGGCCAGCTCAGCAGCGATCACACGAGGTTCAATCCATCTATGGGCAGAATGGTTGTACTGGAGTTGATCAATGGATCGACTTCGGTACATCTAGCTTGTCGGACTTTCTGTATGCAGTCACTGCCTGCGGCCATAGCCGCCACCAGTAATCATTGTGTTCTGCTGGCGGGAAAGGCTCCCTGCTGGCAAGGCACAATAGCACTGCTGGTTGGATTTTCCCCATCAACAATGACTGTGTTGATGGGAGAATCCAGTGATTTTCTTTCCTGCAACCCATGGTTGCAAAAAAAGAAAATTGCATCATCTATGGCATGGATCTTTGGGCTGCGGCCCTCCGGCTGTTGTGGAGCTGCACATTCCATGGGGCATTGTAAGACTCTGACATGGCTGGGCATGATGGGAGCTTTGGTTCCTGGGCAGCTGGAGGGCCGTGGTTTGAAGACCTGATTGCCTTACCTTACATCAGAGCAGAAAGATCTGAGAGATCTGCTCCTGTGTAAATAAAACATGTCCCGGCTGTCAAAATGATGGTAAACGAGGCTGAAGAGCTGCAGGGGAGGAAGGTCTTGCGTGTACTCAACACACTCAAAGTAGAGAGCGTTTCAAGTGTATGTAATCCCTAAGACAAGGACATACATTATGCAATTTTCCTTCCTTCAACCGCAGGGTTTTTCTCTCTGTAGAAGAGCTGAGCCCTGATAAAACTCTACAGAAATAATCTAAACTCAATAAAGCAGATCTTTCATATAAGTAAGCAACCGCTATAAAATAAACCAACTCCCATGGTAACAACCACTAGCTAAAAACAAGAAAAAAAAAAAAAAAAAAAAAACAATCCCAATAAATAAATACTTTTCTTAGACCCAGCAGTTTGCAGTTTTACCTGAAAGGAAATATGAAGGAGATTTTTGGGACTAACTCTGCAAAATGAGGTTTCTGAAAGACAGATTTGTTGTGCTTTTTTTTTGTTTGTTTTTTCCTATTATTATTCATGTTTTGTTATTCCTGGAGGACTCGGCATCTCTGACCAGCATTTTTAACGCTGGGCATACAGATAACATTTATACGATTGTCTGATGCAATGATTTTACTGATGTAGCTGATTGCACTAAATGGATGGCTCCATCAATTAATAATGCTTTTCATCAGTCAGGAAAATATATCCGAATTCAACCACATTGATTGCTTTGTTGTGCACTGCTGAACGGTCATTTTCATGATTTGGAGCATTAAAATGTTTGATTATTGGCAGTTTTAACACATTTCATCAGAAAAGGTTTATTTTTATAAAAAGAAAAAATGTTGCAGATGTCGGTTTCAAAAATAAAAATATCAGATCATAAAAAAATATATATATATAAATACATTGGAACCAAACAAGTATAAGTATCTCAAACTGTTTTTATATTTGCTTCCTGTTGTTCCCTATCACAGCTAGACTCAGACTGGAAAAGGGAGGGCAGAATTGTGAGACAATCAAGCTCTACTACACTAGAGTAGAGTGCTATCAATTCTAAAGTAGCTAGTTGCTTTTAGCAGCCTTCATGGCTGTTGATGTGAGCTGCAAGGTAGGTGAAGTGCCTATTTTGCATATCTACTTGTGGTTTACTTTAAAGTTTAAACCACAACTTAAGGCATTTTTAAACGGTCCCTCAGGAGATTAAAAAATAAAAAATAAACTTTGGCTGCAATATTTAACTCCACTCTGGCGTTGTCCCTTGCAGTAATATATTTCTGCCACTAGATTCCTCAGCCTTCTGGGTTGAGCGACGCCAGTGTCATTCAACCTGGAAGACTGAGGGCATCCTGTAAGTGCAGGGAATTATGAAACCGCTCCAGAGGAGGCCCCAATGTAGCACCTTACACTCACAGTGTAATGATGCAGATACCAACATTGACTGTAACAGGTCAGCACCACCCTCTGCATAACTGAGGGTCACCGACCATTGGAAAATATCTAAAGAGGACCCTGCATGTCACATATACAGGCTTACGTGTGAAAAGATTTATATTTTCTTCTGTCACCTGCCTGATCTCGGGTGGATACTGTTACTATACATACCATATAACAGACCTGTAGTTAAAGGGGTAAGTAAGAGTTAACTTCACTGGAACTAAGGGGCCAAGCCCAACCACTGAAAAAACAACCCCACATCATAATCCCCCCTCCACCAAATGAATTGGACCAGTGCACAAAGCAAGGTCCATAAAGACATGGATGAGCGAATTTGGGGTGCAGGAACTTGACTAACCTCAACCTGATAGATCGCCTTTGGGATGAATTAGAGCAGAGACTGCGAGCCAGTCCCGATAGTCCAACATCAGTGCCTGAGCTTACAAATGCGCTTCTGGAAGAATGGTCAAACATTCCCATAACACTCCTAAACCTTGTGGACAGCCTTCCCAGAAGAGTTGAAGCTGTTATAGCTGCAAAGGGTGGGCCAACTCAATATTGAACCCTACGGACGAAGACTGAGATGCGATTAAAGTTCTAAAGTTCTAAAGTTCATGTCCGCGTAAAGGCAGGTGTCCCAATACTAATGACAATATTGTATAGATATAGATACAGTATATCCTGTCCTGTCTGTCCTGGGATTCTATTGCTAATTTCAGCTTAGGGCTTGATAAACAGCATAGGTTATAGCCACATTGGGCATTTGATGGCCACTTGCTTGACAGATTAGAAACTACTAGACACGTGCATTTGTTTTCTTCCGAATGCATTTCCGTCAGAATTTCACAAACAATAACGAACGTGCAGAATCCAAAAACCGAAAGAGCCGACATAAACAAATGCTTTATTTTAGTTTTCGCTGCAACAACAGTTCGATATAGATAGGAGATTAAACATGCCGCTGGCAATAGCGATCTGTGTCCATCAAACCTGTGGTCGAATGTGCCTAACCTTAGTTCTATTAGTCCAAGATTATTCGACAAAAATTGAAAAGATTCAACATGAAGATTCGACGAAGCAGTCGCTGCGAGCAGACATTTATGGTCAAATGCTGCACCCATAGGCTATAGTAGAATTCGAATGTTGGTAGACTAGTAATAATAATTAATAATCATAATTATTACTAGTGTCATACAACATTAGAATTCTACTATAGCTTGTAGGCGAAACATTCAACCGGAAATGTACGATTGCGGCGTCGTACAGTTTAGCTGCTCCGTGGAATCTTCTCAGAATATTCGACAGATACCATAAGCCTTCAATGACAGATTCGACCTTAATTATTTCGGATTTTCCGATGAATGCATTTTTTAACGAAACAAAATAAATAAAAACTAATTTCAGGAGTAACTATATAATTACATTTTTTGGACGAAAAATGAAAATTCCAAAACAAAATATTTTGGTGTGCACATGTGTAGAAACTACTAGGGACTAAGATGTATAGTAAATAGGCTGACTCTGAGTTCCGCTGCTGAGAATTCCACTGGTTACAGTTCAGCTTGTGAGAATCTGAGTTCCAGGCTGGTTGGACAAAGGTTGGAGGATCTCCCCATCACCACTAATCTTGTCTTCAGGTCTCCAACACAATCATCCTCAGAGGCCCTGTAACTGAGCTTAGGCACATTATTCATTTGGAGGTATCTTTATTAATTACTACAGTATATATACCTGGGTATACAGTATGTGCACAATTCCACCAGGACTCTTGTTGGGCTTTTATTTATCTGTTTGTACATTGGTTGTATGTATTACTGTATTATTAATCTTTTCTTAAATAAAGCTTGTATTATTTCCATATTGGTGTGCATCTCTATGCTTATGGTTAATGTTTCATGCTGGTTGCAATGGTTCTTCTGCTTCCAATTACTTTGTTTAGATTACTGAGTAATTTCCCAGGAAGAGAATCTCCTCTGTTCACAGAGCCCTTGTCCTGGGTGGAGGCACTGCCAACTTTATTATCAGACCCACTCTTCCATGTAGCCATGGTTCCGATTCTCTTATTTATATACAGGTTTTTTTTTTAAACTGAGTTTATTGAGGATAAACCATTAATACATTTACAAAAGCGGCACATTAAAGTGGTTGTTAACCCTGTTACACCACTTGTACCTACAGCTAAGCCTATAATAAAGCTTACCTGTAGGTACTGCAAAGTTTAGGAGATATTTACCATATACGTTTGCGCCGACATCATCTGCGCATGAGCACTGAAGAAACGGTTATAACTCCGGGAGACATGTTGCTGGTCACAATGGTGTGCAGGGCGGCTGCAACAGCTTCGATCTAAGGTACATTTTTCATAATGAGCTAGTATGCAATGTTAACTAGCTCATTATGCCTTTGTCCTAAAGGGTTTTTTTTTCTTTTGTTTTTTTTTTCAGGTTTACAACCACTTTAAGCAAACATTTAGACAAGTGATATTCTACACAAAATCAACATACAGAATATGATCTTTTTGAAAACAGTCAAGCAGCAGACAAGATAATAACAAACATAGAAGCACTATTTCAAGAGTACATTTTTTGCCCAATGCAATTAAATTATGTTCTATATTGGAAAAAAAGTCCATATAATAAAACTTTTAAAAACGTCTATGTAAGATGTCAAATGGAAAAAGGACTCAATCCAGGGGATGGATGCACGCAGGGCTGCCATCAATGTAGAATAGAAACCATATTCTGAGGCTGTAGAAAAAAACAAGAGGAGAGGCGCCTCTGGGCACAGTAGTTTTAAAACACAGCTTTAATATATAAAATAGTAGCATTCACATTTAGATGAGAAAAAGCAGGCATAGTATATTGAATGTCATGACGAGTATCCCAAAGTCCATGTTGTAAACATCATTGCTGATAACACCTCCGACAGGTGGTATGGCCGGCTCCGGAAGGTCGGCCTCAAACCGAGGCTTGGAATGTAAGATGCAGCTGACTCAGCGGGGTGACATCATCTCAAAGGTTTGAGATGATGTCATCCTGCTGCATCCCACTGAGCCAGCTGCATCTTGCGTTCCAAGCCTCGGTTTGAGGCCGCCTTCCGAAGCAGCAGACAATCCCAAAAGAATGCACCTTTGGACAAATATCATGCATCACACAAAGAAAGAACTTCTAGACAAAAAGAAATCAGAATATTGAGAAAAGACTACCGTAGCTTTTCCAATCCCGTTTGGTAAATGCAAACAAAAGATGATTAGCCTTTGAGGGCCTAGACCAGGGGTCTCAAACTGGTGGCCCTCCAGATGTTGCAAAACTACAAGTCCCATCATGCCATTGCCTTTGGGAGTCTTGCTCTTAACTGTCAGCCTTGCAATGCCTCATGGGACTTGTAGTTTTTCAACAGCTGGAGGGCCACCAGTTTGAGACCTCTGGCCTAGACCTTCATGATCTCAGTTTCACCATTAAGAACCATTTGAGTGGTAAAAACATACACTGTGGTTCCAATTCCTCAAACCATATGATAGTAAAGTGCATAACATATGTTATGGTACCCATAACACAGATCACTGGTATCCTGGGTATCAAGCCAAGGGCCCCAGATCTTATAGAACTTCCTCAGGCATCCCTATGGCCTCATACTAGACATGTGCAATTTGTCACCTTCCAAATTCATTTTTCAACTAAATTCGACAAATTCATAATTCAGAAGTATTAGAATTAACGAAAACCCGTTTAACAAATTTTTCCAAAAATGTTAATTTCGAAAAAATTTTAATGAGAAAATCAAAAAAAAATTGAAAATCTGAAAATAAGAATGAAAATTCAAAAAGAACGAAAATCCAAAAATAAGACCGAAAATCCGAAAATTAGAAAATCAAAAATAATAGCTAACTGATAATATTTAACTAATACTAACTATTAAATTATATGTGTTGGAATTTCCTTTCAAATATGGCTGTTAGTAAATGTAACAAAGTTACACAGTAACGAATACGAATTTATCCAAAGTTACAAATTGTCCTAAATAACAAATGCCACATCTGAACTAATGGAACGTATCAAATTAATAATAATAAATAATAATAATAATAAAAGCTTTTTATTATTAATATTATTGATTATTAGGACCGATAGCCCAAGGCTGAATTAGAAAGTGACACTCTTCACATGGGTTTGCATGCTAGTCCAGCAATATCTCTGTTCCATTCATACACCACTTGTATGCCTGGGATCATTAGTCCTTCACATATCACTCCAGGTTGGTCTGCACTATCACTTTTCTACTCCTCACTGGTGGTCATATTATTTATTCTATTCCTCACTTCACTTTCTAATTCAGCCTTGGGCTATCGGTCCTAGTCCTTACTCTTATCTCACCTTGGATTGGTTCTATCCACCCCTTCACATCCTTCCTCCTGGCATTTTTACTTGAGTTCACTGTTTTATTCAACCTATATTTAGATTGCCTGGGGTTTCTTTGCCTGTCCCGGTCGGCGCTTGTGGGGTGCCTCTGGTGTGTCGTCCGCCACGGCTCCCACTGTGGGGTGCTTTCATATGGATGGATTTGGTGCCTGGTACCACACCATCACCACATGAACTATGGAATAGTCAACAGGTATTTGGTTGTTTTTTTTTATCCCATCCTTATATATATGTGTGCCTATATCATATTATTTAAGCTTAACTTTTTTTTACCAACAGATACACCTTGTGCTTGCTCCTGACGAGTGGCTTCTCAGCCACGAAACGCGCAGAGCTGCCATACATTATACTTTCAATCCATATTAATTGAATACCAAGCTAACCTTCAATATTTTATCACCATGGGACCAAGCAGCTCATAGTTCTTGCAAGTATTACTAGATACTACCTAATATACGTTTCGGTGAACTTTGCACCCTGAGGGTACTTAGGGAACTCAGTCAAGTAATTTCCAGACCATTGTTCCTAATTTTTACTGACAGTCTACTGACTGGTCCAGCAGATTGGAGAACAGCCAATGTAGCACCAATATTTAACCACTTCCCACCCGGCCAATGTATATATACGGCGGGTGGGAGCCGCCTGCTCCTGATAGGACGTTCAGGAACGTCATTCAGGAGCAGCGGGATCGCGCACGCGCGCCCGCGCAGCGGCGCGATCCTGATGTGCTCGTGTCACCCGGACACGGCACATCTCAGATCGGCAGGAGGGCTCTGTGATTGGCCCTCCTGATCACATGACGGCCGTGTCCAATCACGGCCGTCATGTGATGTAAACAAACAGCCGGTTGCTAGGCAATCGGCTCTCCTCTCCTCACACGGAAGTCACCGCTGAGAAGAGGAGAGCAGAACGCTGCAGCCGGCTGATGATCAGTGAGTATGGGCTGCTTTTCACAGCTTTTTACTCACTGATCATCAGTGTAGTGTAAACACACAACACACCACACAGTGAAAACACAGTCCCCACATATGTCCCCAAAACACACATGTCCCCAAAACATACATGTCCCCAAATAATAAAAACACATGTCCCTAATAATAAAAACATGTCCCCCACATATGTCCCACTAAAATCACATGTCCCAATGATTATCTGCACACATATGTACGTGATCACCTGCACACATATGTACATGATCATTTGCGTACATATGTCCGTGATCACACAAACCAATTATTATACACTTAACGGAATTTTTTTTACCAAAAACATGTAGCAGAATACATTTTGGCTTAAATTTATGACAAAATTTGATTTTATTGGATTTCTTTTCAAATAGAAAAAAGAAAATATTGTTTTTTTCCCAAATTTCCGCTTTTTTTGCGCTTATATCGCAAAAAAAAAAAAACGGAGTCGTGAATAAATAACACCAAAATAAAGCTCTATTTGTGCGAACAAAATGATAACAATTTCATTTGGGTACAGTGTAGCATGACCGCGCAATTGTCACTGAAAGCGCTAGAGCGCTGAAAGCTGAAAATTGGGCTGGGAAGGAAGGGGGTGAAAGTGCCCTGTATTGAAGTGGTTAAAAAGGGCCCAAAATACATCACTGGGAATTAGCCTAATATCAATAGTATGCAAGCTCTTGGGGGATGATAAGGGACTATATACAAGATTTTAGTAATGAAAACTGTATCATTAGCAGTAATCAGCATGGTTTCATGAAGAATTGTTCTTGCCAAACCAATCTATTATCCTTCTATGAGGAGGTGAGCTGCCATCTAGATAAAGGAAGGCCCGCAGATGTGGTGTAACTGGATTTTGCAAATCCTTTTATCACAGTTCCACATAAACGTTTACTGTACAAAATAAGGCATGAACAATAGGGTGAGTAATTGGATTGAAACCTGGCTACAAGGGCGAGTTCAGAGGGTGGTGATAAATGGGATATACTCGGAATGGTCAGGGGTGGGTAGTGGGCTCCCACAAGGTTCTGTGCTGGGACCAATCCTATTTAATTTGTTCATAAACGACCTGGAGGATGGGGTAAACAGTTCAATCTCTGTACTTGTGGACAATACTAAGCTAAGCAGGGCAATAACTTCTCCTCAGGATGTGGAAACCTTGCAAAAAGATCTGAACAAATTAATGGGGTGGGCAACTACATGGCAAATGAGGTTTAATGTAGAAAATAATGCATTTGGGTGGCAAAAATATGAATGCAATCTACACATGGGGGGGGGGCCTCTGGGGGAATCTAGGATGGAAAAGGACCTGGGGGTCCCAGCAGATGATAGGCTCAGGGTCTGGAGAATATTAGTTACGAAGGTTGCGAGCACTGAACTTATTCTCTCTGGAGAAGAGATGCTTGAGAGGGGATATGATTTCAATTTACAAATACCATACTGGTGACCCCACAATAGGGATAAAACTTTTTCAAGACAAGTAGCCACTCATTAAAATAAGAAGAAAATAGGTTGAACCTTAAACTACGTTGAGGGTCCTTTACTGTAAGAGCGGCAAGGATGTGGAATTTCCTTCCACATGCGGTGGTCTCCAGGGGCATCTATAGTTTAAAAAAACTATTAGATAATCACCTGGACAACCACAACACACAGTGATATACAATTTAATACTGACATATAATCACACACATAGGTTGGACTTAATGAACTTGTGTCTTTTTTCAACCTCACCTACTATGTAACTACTGATAGAGCTACTGGTTGCCAAGCCTGACCCTGACCATGACAACTGCCTACAGATAAATAAAAGGATGTTCTTGTTATTTTACAAGATTAGCCCAAACATTTTCCCAAAGATTCCAGAAATAAGAAAAGGTAAGTCAGAAGTGTTGGAAATGAATGCCGTGAACTGCGACCAAAAAGGTCTGATTTTGTCACCCCCATACCATGTAAAGAAAATCACCAGATTCCTTGTCACATTTATGGCAAGTAGGGGTATCTCTTTTATGCTTTCTAAATAATCTCTGTGGTGAGTAGCATTGGCGGCCCATTAAGCAGGGCCCTATCCATGCCTCAGGCCCCCTAATCTACATGCTGGGTGCCGGACAGATGGATTCCAGTGGATTTTCTTTTTTCTTGAAGCATGTGATTAGAGCCAGAGGCTCTAATAGACTTCAAAAAAGGGTGGGCTCGGGGCGCAGAGCACTGTGCCCGAACTCACGCAGTTATGTGACAATAGCAAATAAATATTCGCTATTGTCTTTATGTGATTCTCCTCCTGTCCAGCCAGGAAGCCGACTGGCCGAAAGGAGAAGTGATCCAATAGGCCGCCTGTGAGGAGGAGCGAGAAGGATGGAGGAGATGCATGGCGGAAGCCACCGTGATCCCGAAGAGAAGATGTAGTGGAAGCTGCCCGGAGGAAGCGCTGCCCAATAGATGAAGTAAGTGCTGGCGACCGACCGGGGGGGAGTGTGGGTGACCTAGCCAGGGGGGGTGGCTGTGGGTGAGTCATTTGCCCCCCCAAAAAAATATACCACTAGCAACCAATGGCGTGTAGTATATCCTATGCAAGTATCTTAGCTGGAAAAGTCTGTCCCTAGCTACGATTACAGTGGTGTCATGAGAAGCAAACAGTTCTTTCCAATTATCAACTGATAGATCAGGAATGTCAGCTCATAAACGGGTTTGCATTGTAATGAGACAGGAGGATGGTCTATCCTGAAGCATTGTATAAGCCCTTGTACACACGGGCGGACATTCCGACGTGTGTGTATTTCCAACAAAATTTGAGAGCTGGATATAATTTTTTCCGACAACATGATCCGATAGGACTTTGTCCGATCGTTTGTAGAGAATTCCGATCGGACAAAGTGCCACGTATGCTCAGATCAAATTCCTAGACCAAATCTATTGGCTACTAGCCTGAATGTAGTCCCGTCGTAACTAAATAACGTCATCACGTTACGAACGATCTGATTTTCCCACAACTTTGTCCGACCGTGTGTATGCAACACCAGTTTCGGACAAAATCCGACGGATTTTGTTGTCGGAATGTGTGTACAAGGGCTAATACACGAAAAGCCATAACATTATGACCAATGACAGGTAAAGGGAATATCTTGTTACAATGAAAATTGGTGGGATATATTAGGCAGCAAGTGAGCATGTTGTCCATGAAGTTGATGTGGTGAAAGCGGAAAAAAATGGCAGTTTGTTGTGTATGGGGGCTATGAAGCCCATGGTGACCCATGTCCACAGCCAAAAGCTTCTACAATGGTCAGATGAACATCAGAACTGGACTAGGGAGCAATGGAAGAAGGTGGCCTGGTCTGATGAATCATGTTTTCTTTTACATCATGTGGATGGCTGGGTGCATGTGTTTCACCTACCTGGGGAAGAGAGGGCACCAGGATGCGGTTTAAGAAGGCAAGTCGGCAGAGGCAGTGTGATGCTTTGGGTAATGTTCTGCTGGGAAACTTTGGGTCCTTTCATTCATGTGGATGTTAATTTGGTGTCCATGCCTTAATGGGTCAGGGTTGTTTTAGAAAATGGGGGCCATACTCAATATTAGTTGGGTTGTCATAATGTTATGGCTGATCGGTGTATGTGTAAATGTGTCGGGTGTGGTCGGGGTGGAGCAGGGCTTGTTCTAACTTGGAGTTGCCCAGTAGAACATTATGCACTCCAAACTGAGCAGAGTGACTGAGCTGAGTATATCGAAAGAAGCACCTCAGTGAAATGCACAACTCCTGTCTTAAGCCTCGTATACACGATCCGATTGTTGGCAGAGAATTGTCTGTTGACAGACTGTTGTTGTCCTAAAATCCGACCATTAGTACGCTCCTTCAGATAATTGTTGTCCAACTTTCGGCGAACAAATGTTGGATGACAGGCTAGTAAATTCTGGGGTCAGTGGTCTGTTGTCAGATTTTCGTATCGTCTGTACACAAGTCCATCACACAAAAGTTGAAAGTACAAACACGCATGCTTGGAATCAATGCTCACCAAACACGAAATTAGCAGAAAGGGCCCAAGGGTGGTGCTCAAGAGCTGAAATTCCTCGTAGTACCTCACTATATTCGCGTTTGTTGGCCGACAATTATATACTGTTAGTATGCAAGACAAGTTCCTGGCACACGCCCTTTGGACAAAAGTCTGACGCTCTGTTGACCAACAATCCGATCGTGTGTACCAGGCTTAAGTTACTGGAAGGCCTTAAGTACACCTCCATCATAAAATTGATGTAAATATACAAGACCCTGCCACACCCACAGTCGAACTGTTGATGTAACCTGGGGTTGTTTTCCGAAAGGGCTGATTAGAGAAGCATGTTTGAGTGTATTCTGCCAATAAATGTGAGCATTGGTTATAAATACACAAGGACATATTCAAAATAGCGGTGCCAGAGTTGGGCTTCAGGTTATGTCTAAGCATGAGGTTAGACAGAGTCTCGCACGAAGAGACCACCACCACCTCTGTGGCAGTTCAACTGTGGAAAAAGCCATCAATGCACATATACTATCTGGGCAGCATAAAAGTAGAGGTGCAAATTTGGGAGCAATGTAGAAAAAATTATCCGCACTCCAGTTGTTGCTCTTAATATTTCTTAATTTTATTGAATATCCACAGTGAACAAACACAGATTAAATCAGTTGACGCGTTTCAGCCTATAAGGTCTTAGTCATAACCACATTACAGACATAAAACTTTGAAATAAATAGTAGCTCCACCCATTGATTGTCTTAATTGACCGCAGGCAATTATCCAAAAAAGAGAATCAGCTGCAATACATATAGGGTGCACTGTGTGTAGTCACTAATTTTCACACACCTTGTAGTGATATTATGCACATGTATGTACACACACGCATGTACACACACGTGCATACATTCATACACATATAGACATATGCATAAAAAAGCACACCATAAAATAAAATAAAAATTAAATAAAAAAGATGAAAATAATAATTCAGATATGTGGGGAAAAAAAAGAAGAGAGAAAGGAAAAGAGAGAGAGGAGGCTCTGGGTACAGGCATTCTTAACCACTTGACCACTGGGCACTTAAACCTCCTTCCTAACCAGACCAATTTTCAGCTTTCAATGCTCTCACACTTTGAATGACAATTACTCGGGCATGCAACACTGTAACCATATGAAATTATTGTCCCTTTTTTCACACAAATAGAGCGTTCTTTTGGTGGTATTTAATCACAGCTGTTTTTTTTATTTTTTGTGTTACAAATCAAAAAATACTTAAAATTCGGTAAAAAAAAATTTTTGCAGAATATTGGCCAGTATTGGCAGAGTATTGGCGAGTATTGGAAGAGTATTTGCAAGTATTGGCGAGTATTGACACGTATTGCAGAGTATTGGCAGAGTATTGGCAGAGTATTGCAGAGTATTGGCAGAGTACTGCAGAGTACTGCAGAGTATTGATAGAGTACTGCAGAGTATTGGCACTGAGCAGCGCTGTGGGTGCTACAGATCCAGCCCACAGCGCTTCTACAAACAATCTCTCCCCCCTCCCCTCGCACTGTACAGACCGGTACAGAGAGGGGAGGGAGGAACCGGTGTCATGACACTGGTTTGTTTACAAGTGATCGATCTGTCATTTGACGGAGCATTCATGTGGTAAACAGCCGCTACCAGTGGCCATTTACCGTGATCCGTGATATTTCCGGGAGAGTTCCCCAGGGGGTGCGTTAGAGCAACATTCTTGGAGGACGTCCATGGACACCCTCCCAGAATGAATAAGCCGACCGCGCTGTAGCCGTCTTTCGGCTATGGCCCGGTCGGCAAGTGGTTAATGTAGGTGCAAGTCCAGATCCCACCTCAGGTTTAACCCCTGAGGCGATCTAGCTTTTAATCTAAAAATCCACCATTCTCTTCCCAGTAGCGTTCTTTCCCCGTCACCTCCTCTGGAGAGAGTGAGACAACCGTTCTATTCCTCTGAAGCGAAATAAGGAAAGATCGCACTGATGACATTCTCTAAAGTGATGTGTTGTATTTGAAATATTTCTAGCATTTGTGTTATTTGTGTCACAGTAATTTCCCCTATACGGGACGTGTGGTACAACCTACATATTGGAGGCTGCATGAAATAAGGTGATCAGGTAAATGACATAGTTTGTGCCACAGTTGATGTATTTCTGTATAAGGAACTCTTCATCTGTGGCAACAAATGTTTTACCCAAAAGACACAAATTACAGTACCTACATGTGTTTGTATTACAAGGGTAACTTCCAGGATAGGAGAGCCAGGTGGGTTGGCATTGTTTGAATATGAATGGTAATCAGTGGAAAACATGGGGAAGGACTTGTCATGTAACTTTGATGTCCAAAGTTGCATGACAACTCACAAAAGTGTGAATGGAGCCTAAAATCCGAGTAATGGCCAAAATGCTGAACCGTAGGACTTGTGGGATGGTAGATTGTGGATGGGAAAGGTACAGTAACATATCATCAGCGTATAGCGAAATATTTATATATATAGTGCAATATCTCATAACCCCCCCAAAAGAGGGCTACAAAAGGTTTTTAGGTTTTGGAGGCTCTGTCCTTATGCTTAGCATGGCCCTGCACTATGTTGTCTCTGAATGTGTCTTAGAACATAGCTTTCTTCCCAAAAAGCATCTTTTAATTTCATAGCTGTGATCAACATCAGTGGAATGCTTGAAACCAAGAAATAACATTTGACACTTTATTACTCTTATTATCCTTATTAAACTGGGAGAAGGAGGGCAAGTATAGCTTATCAGGTTATTTCACAGGTGCTTACAGGGAACATGCTGACAGGAGGAGATCACAAAATGAAGAGCATTGACACATTGGCATGCTGCTACTCTTTCAGTGTCAACAAGGGCAAGCCTCAATCGAGATTACAATGAATTGCCAAATGGGGGTCCCGTCATCCAAATAACTAATGAAGGGATTGGGATGGAGGCAGTTCCCCTAACAGACTCCAATATAGCGAGACGTTGAACTATCTTGGTACTTCAGACACAATACACATAGGATGAAGTAAAAGGAAGTTTTATTTATAAATAGAAAATAAAAAAGCAGTATCAACACATAGCAAAAACAGAGTATGGATTCAAATGTGTTGACATATAGTTTAACTATACATAAATTCCACCGATACTTAGTATGCTCCAATTGGGAGACCAAAGATTTAGTGGGTCCTCAAATGGACATGAACTCCTCTACATATTTTGTGGATATATACCACTTCTTCAGGAGGAACAGGTAGAATAATGTCTAGAATACAATAACCAAATACAAATAATAATCAGAAAACAGGAAATCACAGGGAATTATATAGGTATAAAACAAATAATCAATGGTGTTTAATGAGAAAAAGGGGAGAGGAAGAGACACTAGTGCTTACCAATGGAGACCAACACACTCAACTAGGTCAAGATGGTGGCACCTCCAACACTCCCCTACGGCCGACGTGGGGGCAACTGCAGGTGGATGCATGGATTCTGTATTGCAGCTTTAATGGAATATAAATATACATGCTTTAAAGTTGTTCTAAACCTAATTACACCACGTGTACCTACAGGGGAGCCTATAATAAGGCTACCCTGTAGGTACTGTAAATATCTCCTAAACCTGCAAGGTTTACGAGATATTTACCATATACGCTTGCGCCGAAGTCATTGGCACATGTGCTGTGAAGAAACGGACCTCTGTCTTGTTTCTTCACTAGCAAGTGTCGTGACTGGCGGCTCCCGCACGCATGCGCGGAAGTGACGTCACGCAACCCCGGCCAGAGTCTGGGGCCCCGGAAGGAAGAGGGAGCGAATATGGATGCGGCCACCAGCGGAGACAACACAGGCTTCATTTGCAGGTAGGTGCCACATAATGGGCTAGTATGTGATGCATACTAGCCCATTGTGCTTTTTACGTTGCAGGGGAAAGCAGGGGTAAAAAGAGGAAGTAAAACCCATCGGGATTTACTTCCTCTTTAAGTATGTATCTATATGTATATATGCATGTATATAAATGAATACGAACACCCCCCTCCCCTTCTCCCCCTGTGTTTGTATACATGTATATACAGTACATGCATATATACCTGTAGATATAGATACATACTTAAAGCATGTATATTTATATTCCATTATAGCTGCTATACAGCATCCATGCATCCACCTTCAATTGGCCCCCACATCCACCATAGGGGAGTGTTGGCGGTGCCACCGCTTTGACCTAGTTCAGTGTGTTGGTCTCCATTGGTAAGCGCCAGCGTCTCCTCCCTCTCCCCTCTTTCTCATTAAACCTCATTGATTATTTGTTTTATACCTGTATAATTCCCTGTGATGTCCTGTTTTCTGGTTATTATTTGTATTTTGTCTTTGTATTCTAGACATTATTCTACCTGTTCCTCCTGAAGAAGTGATACATATCCAAGAAACATGTCAAGGACTTCATGTCCATTTGAGGACCCACTAAATCTTTGGTCTCCCAATTGGAGCATACTAAGTATCAGTGGAATGTACATATAGTTAGACTATAAGTCATTACACCATTTTTAATTCATGCTCTGTTTTTGCTGTATGTTGATACCGCATGTCAGGGGATGCCATAGACAGACATCCAATACAGGTGATCAGATCGTTGGGCTGCACCAAGGAATCAGGAACAAACGAGTAAGTGAAAAAAGTAAGTTTATTTAAGATAAAGACACACGTGTAAACCAAACAGCAAACCATAAACAAGTAATAAGTGAAAGACACAGCAAAACTCCAAAAACACCTAACTAAATATCTAACTAATAATTATATATTCATAAGCACAGGAAACAAACATAAATAACCCAGGCAGGGACAAAAGCAAAAGGGGAACAGAAGCCAGGTATGAGGAAACAGACTGTAGTGGGAGCAGGTACAGGGAACAGGTCTCAAGGACATGGTACATGGAACGGAGTCCAGGACAAAAGCAGGAACAAAAGCAGGTTCAGGCAGGGACAAGGCTATCAGATGGAATTCTGAAGCATTTGAGCCTTGGTTAAAGTGGTTGTAAACCCTTACAAACCACTTTGACCTAAAGGTAAGCCTAGATTAAGGCTTACCTGTAGGTCCAAGAAATATCTCCTAAACCTACACGGTTTAGGAGATATTTACCTGAAGACAGCCACCGCTGTCTACGGCACATGCGCCGTAGACAGCGGGCGCACAGGCACACTGGGTAAGCCGCAGGTCGCGGCAATATGCCGCGAGTGTCGGCTCCCGTGCGCATGCGCGGGAGTGACGTCATCGCTGCTCCGGCCAATCACAGCGCTGGAGCAGCGAGACCCACGGAGACCCACCAAGAAGATGGATGCTCGGAACTACAGGGGACAGCGGTGACTTTGCTGGCTCCCGTGTCAGGTAAGTGACACATAATGGACTACTATGCAATGCATAGTAGTCCATTATGCTTTACCTTTGCAGGGAATCAAAGAGGAAGTAAACCCATCAGGGTTTACTTCCTCTTTAAGGGTGGGCTTATATAGTACAGCAGACTCCAACAGGTGTGCTTGATAGCTGGTTGGTAGTCTTGGCAGGGAGACACCTGCTGGCGGCCACCAGAACTACACCTTTTGGTGCTGAGCGTAACAGTGCCACCAGCAGGTGAAAACCCATTAATGACACCATTCCTGACACTGCATTTTTATTCTCTTTGTATAAATAAAATGTCCATTTACTTCATCCTATGTGTATTGGAACGAGATAGTCCAACTTCTCTCTTTGCTGGAGGCTGTTAGGGGGAACTGCCACCTCCCAAACTCTTTCAGTGTCAAAGTCAGCAGACTGGGGTAGTGCCATTGACCAAACTGAGATAAAGAACATGACTGTGCTGCCTGGCAGGTGTCTGCATCACAAGACTGGCTGAACAAAATTACAAATCTTGTGGAAGGTAAAATGAGTTTGCAGACAACTTTTTCAACTTAAGTTCAGCTTTAACAATAATCTTGTAAAATGTTAAAAACAGTTTGGTTATTATACCCTTTCCCACATAAACTTCCTGTCTAACTGAGCAACAAGACTGTGAATAAGGACAAGGCGCAGTGTAATGTGTGTGGTGTGACACTTCAGTGAAGCCACACGTGACCACAAAACAGAAAAGTGACATTTGAGTTTCTTTGTAACGTCTTACCTAAAAGTGATTTTAGACGGATTCATTTAAGTTTAAGCGTATCTAAAGCCAAAACCCCCAAAAATTATATATTGCAGCTGCCAGTCATTAGATGTGGTGACTGCATTCATTTTCTCAGAATGTTTTATTTTCACCTGGTAATCCTGTTAATATTCCCTGCCCCAGGATAGAACAGGTTCTCCTGATTTAGACTACAAACGTATCTTCCTCTCTTTATCTCCATTTTATAGGAGGCGGGGACATTTCTAGGATACAGAAGATAGATTTGAAGGTAGATAAGATTGTTTGGGCTCTCATTTCAAGTTACAGGAAGTGACAAGGACACTGCATTTCTTGCAAGATCAACAAGCAGTGGCGGCTGGTGAAGTTTTAAGATGGGGGGGCGCTAGACCACGCCCACCCATTTGACCCATCCCACTTCTCATAAGCCCCACCCATTATAGAATCCACCAACTCCGTCCCCTGTAGTACATCATATACAAGGCTCTACATTATATACAGGGCTCTATACTTCATATACCAGGCTCTACATTATAGACAGGGCTCTGTACATCATATACCAGGCTCTACATTATACACCAGGTTCTAATGACACATCAATATGTCTGACAGCCCAGCCACACTCCTCGTTCACCAGAGAAAAAAAAACAGGAAACACAAAAAAGGTGCTCGGGAAACAGCAATAGGCAGAGGTCACCGCAGACAATGAAGTACAAGAAAGCCTAATAAAATAAAACAAATACAGTCATCACATTTAGTGACTGCAATAATGCAATATCTTACATGTTTGCCTTTGGTGGTGGGATCAGAGGGATGGTGATGATCAGAGACAGAGGGATGGAGGTGGGGTGGGGAGTTGGATCAGTGGTGGGTGGGATGGGATCAGGGACAGAGGGATGGATCAGGGACAGAGGGGTGGTGGGATGGATCAGGGACAGGGGGAGGGTGGGTGGGATGGATCATGGACAGAGGTATGGGTGGGTGGGATGGATCAGGGACAGAGGGATGGGTGTGTGGGATGGATCAGGGGCAGAAGGATGGTGGGATGGATCAGGGACAGAGAGATGTTGGGTAGGATGGATCAGGGACATAGATATGGTTGGTGGGATGGATCAGGGACAGAGAGATGGTGGGTGGGATGGACCAGGGACAGAGAGATGGTAGGTGGGATGGATCAGGGACAGAAGGATGGTGGGATGGATCAGGGCAGGGAGATGGTGGGTGGGATGGATCAGGGACAGAGATATGGTTGGTGGGATGGACCAGGGACAGAGAGATGGTAGGTGGGATAAATCAGGGACAGAAGGACGGTGGGATGGATCAGGGACAGAGAGATGGTGGGTGGGATGGACCAGGGACAGAGAGATGGTTGGTGGGATGGATCAGGGACAGAGAGATGGTGGGTGGGATGGACCAGGGACAGAGAGATGGTAGGCGGGATGGATCAGGGACAGAAGGATGGTGGGATGGATCAGGGACAGAGAGATGGTAGGTGGGATGGATCAGGGACAGAAGGATGGTGGGTGGGTGGGATGGATCAGGGATCAGGGACAGAGAGATGGTGGGTGGGATGAATCAGGGACAGAGAGATGGTGGGTGGGATGAATCAGGGACAGAGGGATGGTGGGTGGGTGGGTGGGATGGATCAGGGATCAGGGACAGAGAGATGGTGGGTGGGATGAATCAGGGACAGAGGGATGGATCAGGGATCAGGGACAGAGAGATGGTGGGTGGGATGAATCAGGGACAGAGGGATGGGTGGGTGGGGGGAGGCTTCATATGGGCTGTGTGTTTCACAAGAGCCTCCACTGACACTGCCAAACCAAGACACAGCAACACCAGTGGAGATAATAGAAGCACTGACGATCAGCACTTGATAAACTCACAGCCCGTGTGAAACCTCCCCCTCCATCCATCCTGTAGAAATAAGGAGACCAGCCTTGTGTGATCGTCAGTGATTCTAATATCTCCACTGGTGTGGCTGTGCCTCGTTTGGCTGTCAGTGGAATCATTGAGCTCTGCCCCCCTCCTGTGGATTCCCAGCATCTACCTTGTTGTTGAGTTTCATAGCGGCGAGTGCAGGAGTTCACTCCTCCACTCGGCGCACTGGTCTGACACAGGGGAAAACCGGAAGTGACAGACTAACTAGTCTGTCACTCAAAGCACATAGCATAGTAAACCTAAGGGCGCCGGGCGGATGCAGATCGGCACTTTTTTTTTTTAACAAAGAATTTTTATTTATGTTTCAAACACAAAAAAATAAAGAAATAAAAAAAACAGAAAACAGACATGCGTCAGCCAAGTACATACATATTATGAGTAGACAGATAATCAAATGTATCACATATAAGCACAGATATTTCTTAGCAATGTGTAGAGTCACTAATCATTGCAGCATAAAATATAAAGCCCCCCCGAGACCTCCCCCCACCCCACAAAAAAAGAGCCACAGAGAGTACAAAAAAAGAAGGAGAAACCCCCCCCCCTCCCCCCACCCTCCTCTCCCCCTAGCCTAAGTAATGGTCAAATGCTTTGCCTCAACCCATGCCGCCCAAATCTTCCCAAATTTCCCAGGGCAGTTCCTGCCCATATATGTAAGTTTGTAGAGCGGCAAAGCCGCGTTCACCAGGGACTGCCACAGTTGTTTAGTAGGAGGGAGAGGTTGATTCCATTGCAGTAGTATGGCTTTCCTCGCATAGAGTGTAGTGTAAAAAATAAACAGTTTCTTCCCCCAGGAGATATCCACAGATCGGCACTTTTAATTGCGCCACAAGGCGGGTTAAAACCCCGCAAATGAAGCGCCGCGTCTGCAATCTTGTGATTGTGTTGACGTGGCGCTTCACATAGTCCACTGTGTCCAGCGCTGCACTGTATCCGGCGCTTGTACACAGTGCACTTAAGGACTTTTTTTACATTTTTTTTTTTTTGTGACTGCCTGGAGGGGGGGGGGGCGGCACCCGGGCGCCCCCTATGGGCGGGCCGCCACTGTCAACAAGTATGTTCTGTGCTTGCTGAATTTGCCCTGCAAAATTAAAATGAATGCAGCCATACCTCCCAACATTTTGAGATGGGAATGAGGGACGCCTACTAGCAAACGTATGTAGGCATGGACACGCCTCCTGCCACACCCCCTTAAAGGAGAAGTAACCCAAAAAAAGTTAATTAAATTCACAAGGGCTTTTTTTTTTAACAATACTAGTCCTTTATATTGGCTTTTAAAGTTTACAAATGCAGCGATTTAGAATTTTGATCAAATGTTTAGCACTGGAAAACACTTTTTGAAAGATAAAAAGTGCTTTTTTTATACAACTATATAGATCTGACCAAAATGAGGGACAAAAACGAGGGCGAAAGAGGGACAGAGGAACATTGCTCCAAATCAGAGACAGTCCCTCGAAATCAAGGACAGTTGGGAGCTATGAATGCAGCTACCACATCAAAGGACTGGTAAGCTGCAATATATATGACAGTTTTGTTCTTGAGTCTAAAAATCCTTTAAATAAGAAGTCTCATTTCTTTTTTTTTTAAACAACAACCAGTTTATTTTCATTAAGAATCAAAGGTACAAATAGAAGAATTGGCATACAGGTACAATGCATACATCATATAGCAGAGGTACAACACTTTTCTCTCACAAGTATAACTGTGCTCCCGGGATCCGGTAACATACAACAGGGTTGGCATATATAGGTCCAATTAACCTGAGACCTAATAACACCCCTACCATCCTTCAAACAGATACCCATCCACTCCTGTCATTCTTATCACCTTCAATACTATCTTTATCAGCTGTGTACAGATGTGTGAGATTGTTAACCTATTCCAAGCAGGTATCGGGTGTGTCTAACCACCTACCCCAGATCTTGTAATACTTATCGGGGCATCCCCTGTGTTGGTAAATAACCTTCTTGTACGGTAATGTGGAGTTGATCTCCCTAATCCAATTTTGTACCGAGGGAGGGGGGATTGCGCACCAAGAGACGGGCTATCAATTTCCTAGCACAAAATAGGGATTCATACAGAAAGATGGCTTGAAACTTGTCAATCGATACATCAGGGAGTAGGCCCAACAAACAAGTCTTGGGGTCCAACTGTAGGGGAGAACTCATGCAGTCATGCAGAAACCGTATTACTTGTGTCCAGTAAGTCTGACTGTCCGGGCACGTCCATATCAGGTGGTAAAACTCACCGGGCCCCTCTCATTTCTTTTTTTAATGCAGTGTTCTGTTCTCCAGATGACAAAGTACATGTAATAGTTTGTCCTATCTTCCTACGTGTGTGGAAGGTTAACTACAAGGTCAGACAGGACGTCCCTCCTCCTCCCATGGCTACTTGACAACACACCCAGCAAGGAGAAAGCTGCATTGATTTTGAGCGCTTGTCTCCAAACACTTCCCCGAAATAAGCAGCAGCAAGATGAAAGCAGAGGGAGGAAAGGGGCGTTTCGGCCTTGGGTAAGTGCTTGGAGCTGGAGACAAGCGCTGGCTATCAATGTAGCTGTCACGGTCGTTCCACTATCCCGGTCGCCCAAGGAAGACTTACCCGCAGGTTCCCTGTACGAGGGGATCGTCGGTGCCTTCGGACGCGGGTTGGCGCTAACGAACGCACGCGAGTGCACGTAGTCCCCAACAGGCGCACGCGGGTGCGCGTTGACACGAGCGGGCGCACGCGGGTGTGCGACGAGCCGAACGGGCGTACGCGGGTACGCGGGGTCACGAACGGGAGCACGGTTACCCGCGGGGGTACGCAGACGTACCGTGCGACCGTTCTTGTCGCCCAGTTGCCTACTTAAGGGACCTGCTCCTGCTCCTCTGTGCTGTCCTGTCTACAGCGTTCCCGAGACTCCTGCTATCCGTTCGTGTGTGTGTGTTCCTGATTCTGTACCCGGCCTGTTCCTGGACCTTGCCTGTTAGCCGCCTGCCTCCGACCCTTTGCCTGATTGACCACGCTTCTGCCTTCTGCTTTGTACCTCCGCTGCCCGATTGTTGCCGACCCAGCTCGTCCCTGACCACGCCTGCCAGTCCGCCTAAAGTCCAGCGCTGACTACTTCTGCAGTTCCTGCCTGTTCACCGGTGCCAGCTGTCCAGCAGTTCCTGTCCAGCATCCAGCGCTGGTTGCACCTGCCGTTCCAGTCTACCACCTGTTACGGCCACCCACTACCAGCTATCCAGCCTGGCACTTGTGTCCTCCGGACTCCTGAATCCCTGTTCCCATCTCCAGGGGCTCTCGAGCCGGAGGCTTACGAGGCGCCGCTCCCTGCACGCTTGGGCTCTCCAACCAGGTACGTGACAGTACAGGACAGCCATGTCCGAGCCCTCGCAGGGAGCGTCTCCAATGGATGAACTTTGCCACCATCTAGCCGGCCTCACCCAGGCCGTGAAGAACCTGCAAGAGGGCTACGGTCGTTTGGAAGAACGGGTTCAAGCCCTATCTGCCGCAGCTCCAGTTGCCCCTGGACCTCCAGGTCCACCTTCAGTGGTCATGTTGCCGCCAGAGCCAAGGGTCCCTACACCAGACCGTTTCTCCGGTAACCAAAATAAGTTCAGGGCCTTCCGGAATTCCTGCGAGCTCTTCTTCGCCCTTCAACCCCGGACCTTCTCTCTCGAGGCAACGAAAGTAGGGTTCGTTATCTCCCTGCTAACCGACGAACCTCAGGCCTGGGCACATCGCCTTCTTGAACGAAAGGACCCCTCTCTGGACTCCTTAGATGCTTTCTTCCAAGCCATGTCTCGTCTATATGAGGACCCCCAGCTTGCTGCTACCGCAGAAGCAGCTTTGCACGTACTCCAACAAGGTCGCAGGCCAGTAGAGGACTATGTGTCTGAGTTCAGGCGCTGGAGCGCCGACACGGAGTGGAACAACTCAGCTCTCCGCTACCAGTTCCGCATGGGACTCTCGGAGGCATTGAAGGACGAACTGGCCCGTGTAGGAACCCCTGAGACCCTCGAAGCGCTCATCGACCTCTCTGTTCAGATCGATAGGCGTTTAAGAGAGCGTCGTCTGGAGCGTTCTTCTTCCACCTCTCGCCCAGTCTGGATGTTGCCACGGGTTCCAAGTTCCAACCCACCGGTCCTTCCTGGTCCCTCTTCTCCGGACTTATCGGAACCTATGCAGCTGGGTCTACTTCGTCCATCTCTGACCCCCGAGGAGCGCCAACGCTGAAGAACTGGTAACCTGTGCCTCTATTGCGGGGGATCTGGACATTATGTTCGCACTTGCCCCGCCAAGTCGCGTAAGTGCCTTCTTATACCTCCTGCCTCTTCTCCTACTCCGCCTAGTACCAGTACCATCTCTCACCTGGCTGTGCCTCTTCTTTTACAGTTCTCCGGAAAGACTATCAGCGTCAACGCGATTATTGACTCTGGGGCCTGTAGCGGTTTTATGGACCTATCCTTTGCCTTGAGAAACAACATTCCCCTTCGGCCTAGAGCCAAGGAACTTCCAATCTATTCGGCCGACGGTTCCTCTCTGAGATCCGGACCTGTAACCCAGGAAACATCCCCCCTTCATGTCACCATCGCTGGGGACCACCAGGAGCACCTGTGTCTGGACATTATCGAGTCTCCACTCTTTCCCATAATCCTTGGCATGCCCTGGTTGAAGGCCCACAACCCCTTGATAAATTGGTTCACCGGAAGAATTGAGTTTCCATCTGCCTATTGTCATCAGTATTGTCTTCCAGCCATCAAAACGGACCCTTCTTCTCTGCTCTGCTTGGAGACAGACGCCGAGATCCGACAGGCGGTGCCCGAAGTCTATCATCAATTTATGGACGTTTTCAGTAAGAAGGGCGCAGAGACTTTACCTCCCCACAGACTATATGACTGCCCCATTGACTTGCTTCCGGGAGCGGAGATTCCCTTCGGGAGAATCTTCCCCCTATCTGAGACCGAGCTGGGAGCCCTAAAGACCTACCTGGATGATAACTTAAAGAAGGGCTTTATCCGACCATCCACTTCCCCGGCAGGTGCAGGGATTTTCTTCGTCCAGAAGAAGGACCACTCCTTACGGCCATGTGTAGACTACCGGGCACTCAACAAAGTTACTGTAAAAAACCGCTACCCTCTACCGTTGGTGCCCGAATTATTCCAGAGACTGGGGTCGGCTAGGGTGTTCTCCAAGCTGGATCTGCGGGGTGCCTACAACCTGGTCCGTATTCGCGAAGGCGATGAGTGGAAGACTGCCTTTCGTACCCGCTTTGGGCATTATGAATATCTTGTCATGCCCTTTGGACTCTGTAATGCCCCTGCTACATTCCAGCATTTCGTTAATGATGTCTTTAGAGAGTACCTAGACCTGTTTGTTGTCATATACCTTGATGATATTCTAATCTTCTCTTCCTCTTTAGTCGAACATCGGGAACATGTGAAGGTTGTCCTGGCTCGTCTCCGCCTCCATGGCCTGTACGCTAAACCGGAGAAGTGCGTCTTTGAGCAACAGAGCATTCAATTCCTGGGCCTGATCATTTCAGTAAATGGAATAGAAATGGATCCCCAGAAGATCTCAGCCATCCTAGACTGGCCCGCTCCCTCGGACCGAAAAGGGGTCCAACGGTTCGTGGGATTTGCTAATTTTTATAGAAAGTTCATCAGAGGATTTTCATCCATCATTTCCCCCATCACTGAACTGACCAGACAGGGTCGAAGATTCCTGTGGACTCCTAAGGCACAAGAAGCCTTTGAAACCTTGAAGAATCTGTTTGTATCTGCTTCGATCCTGAGACACCCCGACGCCACGCTGCCTTATATCCTGGAGGTGGATGCTTCGGAAGTAGCCGTTGGGGCAGTATTATCCCAGAGACAGGGGCCTAAGTCACTTTTGTACCCGGTGGCCTTTTTCTCCCGTAAACTCTCGGAAGCTGAGCGGAACTACGACGTCGGTGACCGGGAACTACTGGCAATCAAGGCAGCATTGGAGGAATGGCGCTACCTCCTTGAAGGTGCTTCCCACCCGATCCTGGTTTATACGGACCACAAGAACCTGGAGTATCTTAAATCAGCCAAGCGACTGAAGCCAAGACAGGCTCGGTGGGCACTTTTCTTTTCTAGATTCGTGTTCCATATCACGTACAGGCCCGGGTCAAAAAACGTGAAGCCCGATGCTCTCTCCCGGATGTACAATGAATCAGTGGTACCTCCTACTCCAGACACCATTCTCCCCCCAGGAAACTTCCTCCTGCTTCAGGAAGATCTCCTGTCCCGAATTAAGCAGGCCTCCAGTGATCCGGCTCTATCATCTGACACCTCCTTAACCTCCAAAGACGGTCTTCTCTGGCACCAGGACAGAATCTTTGTCCCTCAGGAGATACGCACTGCGGTCCTCAGCTCCTGCCACGACCACCCATTGGCCGGTCACTTTGGGGTGTTCAAAACCACAGACTTACTCCGACGCACGTTTTGGTGGCCTCAAATGAAGAAGCACTGCAGGGACTATGTAGAAGCATGCACCACTTGCATTAGGAATAAGGGGAGTAAATCGAAGGTTTGGGGCTTGCTGAGACCATTGCCCATCCCGGATAGGCCATGGAAGATGATATCCATGGATTTCATCGTGGAACTGCCCCCCTCTGAAGACTTTTCCTCGATCCTGGTGGTGGTAGACAGGTTTACTAAGATGGCCCACTTTTTACCCATGAAGGGGACCCCGTCGGCCACAGAGATGGCCAGGACTTTTATTAAAGAAGTGGTAAGGCTCCACGGCATTCCTGCTGACATCACCTCTGACAGGGGAGTTCAATTCACGTCCAGGTTTTGGAAAGCTCTCTGTGGGGCCCTGAAAATTGAACTTCGCTTTTCTTCGGCCTATCACCCTCAAACTAACGGCCAGACCGAGAGAACCAACCAAACGCTGGAGCAATATCTGCGTTGCTTCTCTTCCTTCTCCCAGGACGATTGGGTATCGCTCCTACCTTTAGCAGAATTCGCATATAATAATTCTATCCATTCGGCCACCAAACAGTCCCCTTTCTTTGCAAACTTTGGTTTCCATCCACTTTTTCTACCCGGTAATCTTCCCGAGTGTTCAGTACCGGCGGTTCAGGAGGACCTTGACTTCTTCAGGAATAACAACAGGATTCTTCAAGAAACTCTGGCTAAAAACCAGGAACACTATAAGGAAGTCTTCGATAAGAAGAGAAGGGGCGAACTTAACCTCCAGGTCGGGGACCAGGTCTGGCTGTCTACTTTAAACTTGAAGTTAGCTTGCCCTTCCAGGAAGCTGGGCCCGAAGTTTGTGGGTCCATTCCCCATTCTGAGGAAATTAAATGAAGTAGCCTTTGAGCTGAAACTCCCGGGGTCATTCCGGATCCACCCGGTCTTTCATGTCTCATTGCTCAAGCCTGCGGTTCCGGACCCCTTTGCCGATCGGAGTACCAACCCCCCAGAACCCGTGATGATCGATGGGGAATTGGAGTATGAGGTTGAATCTATCTTGGACTGCAGGAGAAGACGTAACCAGACCCAGTTCCTGGTTAAATGGAAGGGATATGGCCCTGAGGAGAATTCGTGGGAACCGGAGTCCAACCTGCATGCTAAAAGACTGATCCATGCCTTCAAAAGGGCTCATCCGGATAAGATGGCACAGTTGGGCATCCGGAGGTTGCCCCTTGGGGGGGGGGGCAATGTCACGGTCGTTCCACTATCCCGGTCGCCCAAGGAAGACTTACCCGCAGGTTCCCTGTACGAGGGGATCGTCGGTGCCTTCGGACGCGGGTTGGCGCTAACGAACGCACGCGAGTGCACGTAGTCCCCAACAGGCGCACGCGGGTGCGCGTTGACACGAGCGGGCGCACGCGGGTGCGCGACGAGCCGAACGGGCGTACGCGGGTACGCGGGGTCACGAACGGGAGCACGGTTACCCGCGGGGGTACGCAGACGTACCGTGCGACCGTTCTTGGCGCCCAGTTTCCTACTTAAGGGACCTGCTCCTGCTCCTCTGTGCTGTCCTGTCTACAGCGTTCCCGAGACTCCTGCTATCCGTTCGTGTGTGTGTGTTCCTGATTCTGTACCCGGCCTGTTCCTGGACCTTGCCTGTTAGCCGCCTGCCTCCGACCCTTTGCCTGATTGACCACGCTTCTGCCTTCTGCTTTGTACCTCCGCTGCCCGATTGTTGCCGACCCAGCTCGTCCCTGACCACGCCTGCCAGTCCGCCTAAAGTCCAGCGCTGACTACTTCTGCAGTTCCTGCCTGTTCACCGGTGCCAGCTGTCCAGCAGTTCCTGTCCAGCATCCAGCGCTGGTTGCACCTGCCGTTCCAGTCTACCACCTGTTACGGCCACCCACTACCAGCTATCCAGCCTGGCACTTGTGTCCTCCGGACTCCTGAATCCCTGTTCCCATCTCCAGGGGCTCTCGAGCCGGAGGCTTACGAGGCGCCGCTCCCTGCACGCTTGGGCTCTCCAACCAGGTACGTGACAGTAGCCGTCTCCTTGCTAGCTGTATTGTCAGACAGCCATGTGGGGAGACACATCCTGTCCAGTCACAGGTACCCCACCCCCAACCTTCCGGAGTGTTGACTTTAGAGGTGCATCGAATGGAAATTTTGGTGCCAAAACTGAAAATGCAGGATACACTTGGCCAAAACCCAAAACCCGAAAATGAGTTTTTTAAAAATATATATATTTTATACATAATTGTATTATATACAACTTTTTAATTAATATCATAAATTTCAAAGAATATGAATTTATTGTTGGCCATTATTAGAACCTTTAGCGCAAGACCACATAGACGAGTTCTTGCTGGAAAAAAATATTTAAGCAACAGATAGTATGGATTCATGAAAGACAGAAGTTGTCAAAGAAATCTGATTTCTTTTTATAAAGGAGGTAAGTAAAACCTTGGAAAAAGGGATGGTTGTGGACGTGGTATGCTTGGATTTTGCAAAAGCGTTTGACACAGTTCCCCACACACGACTAATATGTAAGGTAAAGTCTACAGGCTTGGAAAGATAAATGTGTAAATGGATAGAAAACTGTCTAAAAGACAGAATTCAGAGAGTAGTGGTTAATAATTCTTACTTTAAATGGTCTAAGGTCATCAGTGGTGTACCCCCAGGTTCAAGTGTTGGGACCCTTACTTTTTAATACATTTATAAATGATATAAGATCTCGGATTAAAAGTACCATTTCTGTCATTGCAGATGACACCAATCTATGCAGTGGATTAACGTCCTTACAGGATGTCTCCAATTTACAAGCCAACCACAATGCTCTGTTTAATTGGGCAACTAAGTGGCAAATGAGGTTTCATGTTGATAAATGTAAAGTTATGCACCTGGGGGCTAAGAATATGCATTATACATACTAGGGGGAGTACAACTGGGGGGATCAGTAGTGCAGAAGGATCTGGGGGTTTTGGTAGATCATAAACGTAATAATAGCATGCAATGCCAAGCTGCGGTTTCCAAAGCGAGAAACAACTTTTCTTGTATTAAGAGAGGAATGGACTCCAGAGTGAGAGATATAATTTTGCCCCCTGTATAAATCATTAGTAAGACCTCATCTGGAATATGCAGTTCAGTTTTGGGCACTAGTTCACAAAAAGGATATCAGGGAACTGGAGAAAGTGCAGAGAAGGGCAACCAAACTGATAAGAGGCATGGAGGAGCTCAGCTATGAAGAAAGATTAGAAGAACTGAATCTATTCCCTCTTGAGAAGAGGAGATTAAGGGGGATATGATCAACATGTACAAATACATAAGTGGTCCATATAGTGAACTTGGTGTTGAGTTATTCACTTTAAGGTCATCACAGAGGACAAGGGGGCACTCTTTACGTCTAGAGGAAAAAGATTTAATCTCCAAATACAGAAAGGTTTATTCATCGTAAGAGCTGTGAAAATGGAGAATAGACTCCCTCCAGAGGTGGTTCTGGCCAGCTCAGTAGATTGCTTTAAAAAAAGGCAAAAAGAGGGGGGAAGGGTAAATAAGGAATTTGAAGGTGCCACTGTGGTCCCAAATTGAAAAAAGAAGCCACTCACATATGTATGTATAAAATGTACACTTTATTTAACAAATATAAAATTACATATTAAAAACAATGGCTGCAAATAGACCCCCAGATGGGTACAGCAGGGCGTCCGCAATATGTCATTTTATATTTGTTAAATAAAATGTAAATTTTATACATACATATGTGACCGGGTTCATTTTTAAATTTGGGACCACAGTGGCACCTTCATAGTCCTTTTTTCCCCTTCTTCGCCTATTTTTGCAATTAGTCCTGGATGTGGTGTCACACACAATGAATCACAGCTCTATATTTTTGTTTTAAAAAAGGCCTGGATTCTTTCCTAAGTGTACATAATATAACTGGGTACTGACATTTATAGGTAAAGTTGATACGGGGAAAATCTAGTTGCCTCTCGGGGGATCAGGAAGGAATTTTTCCCCTGCTCCAGCAAATTGGATCATGCTCTGCTGGGGTTTTTCACCTTCCTCTGGATCAACTGTGGGCGAAGGATTGTGTATATGGGATTGTATTTTTTATTTTATTTTTTAAACTAGATGAACTTGTGTCTTTTTTCAACCTGACTATGTAACTATGCAAGAAAAGTTCAAAAAAATGCATCCCTTTAAATTCTATCTATGTCTTCACACTGGTCCCTTGCGCTTCCATTTTGGTGTTCAAAATCCTGCTTGCTGCATTTTTGGTCAGTGAAAAAAAAAAATCACCTCCCCATTAAAATGAAATAACACATGAATAACTCACCCATGTTAAATTTTTTATGCAGTTTTTGAGTCACATAACCTATGAAAAACACACCATAAGCATAGTAAAATAATGGTAAAATCGCCCTAAAATTGCTGCTAAATCGCATGAGTTTTTGGTGCCATTATCCATACCTTTTTCTGTTATAGGTGATAACACCATTTTCGCCCGATATGTTTCGGCCACCGAGATTTCGGTGCAGTTCTAGTTGACTGTACGGCTCTATGTGCACAGATGGGTGCTTGCAGGATGTGTGCGTGTCATGTTGCATGACTTACTATGTAGAACTGATATATTGTTTTCAATTATAGATTACAACTGTACAATCTCTCATCTGTTTTCCCCCTGAAGAAGCCTCATTGGCGAGATGTGTTGAGACTATTTACCCATCCTTAGCAGTGGATTGTGAACAGTCAACATTCTATTTGTCTATACACAGGATTTTAGAATGTTGATAAAATGACTAGTATCTAGATTTTCCTTGCTAGGATGCAAAATAGTCCTTTAAGAGGGGGAAATCTTATATATTCAACTCATGATGTAAGGCGTGTGGTGGTTTTAACATTGTAGGGTTATTTATAGACTACTTTTATTCCAGCTAATGAAATAGCTTGGAACAAAAATAAAGATAATCTTTTAATGTGTTTTTTGCATTGTATCTTTGAAAGAATATTTACCTTTAAAATCCCACATTTAGTATAATCTAAGACTTTCTTGGATAAAGGCGTATGTAGTTTGTACCTTGGCAATTATTTTTAGCAAAGCTTAATACCGTTTAGAAATCTGCATACTGCACAGTCAAATTAAACTACCGTAGTTGTCTGTACGTATTCCCGATGAGAGGTTAGAAAGGTAAAATAGAGCTGCAAAAAAAGCCTTGAAACAAAAAATGATAAAATGTGAACATTACATCTGATATTTACTGCTGTGTTGTCACTCTTCTTCAATTCCTGTCCCACTGGTCTCACAGGAATTTAGGTAACACTGAAAAAATACAAACCTGACCATTCATACTTTACTAAAAGAAAGTGCTTTAACTGCTGTATATGTCCCTCTAGAATGGATTTTTACACATTTACTGTCCTAGAGACCAGACTAGAAGTAGGGTTAACTGTGCTAAACTGGACCACAGGCAGATGCTCTAACCCATACCTAATTTTGAACACTGCCTAACCCTGAACACAAAACATGGTTCTGTTAAGAACGTCTAATATTGAGTCTGACTTGGTGGAAGGGGACCGCTCCTACGGCTCTGGTTCCGGTCTCTCTGGAAATGGGGACAGGGAGACAGGAGCGCAGCGGGGTAGAAGAGTCCGGCCCGGTGCAGCAACTGGTGCTGGGTAGGTGAGGATCCTTGGAGCAGGAACTCCCAGTAGTATGGAAGAAGCAAGGAGAAGGCTGCTGACTGTGGATCCTGGATGGATAGGGTCCACTGGACGAGAAGGTGGCCGACTCAGGAGCAGGCAGGAATCAAGCAGAGGTGTCAGGTACAAGCAGGAGGTTCGGCAACAGGAAAACAGTCCAAGAAGGGTCAAACAAGCCGGGGTCGGAGCAGGAGAGGTCAGCAAGGTCAAACGGAGCCGGGTCAGGTATCAGATGAGTAGCAGACAGGTAACAGGTAACTCCAGGCACTAGCTGCAGACGAGACAGCACAGAGCCACAGCAGCTGTGCCCTTAAAAAGGGCCACTGGCGCCAATCGAGCTAACGTACGCCTGTGCGTGCGTGCGCTGCGCGCACATACGATCGTCGTGCACCCGCGCGCGTCGGAAGGCGCTCGTGCCTACGACGACCCGCAACACGAACGCGTGTGCGCGCACGGAGAGCCGGTCGAATAGAACGGACGGATTCCTGACATTGCCCCCCCACAAGGGGCAACCTCCGGGTGCCCCTAGAGGCTCTCTTCTCCGGGTGAGCAGCAAAGAAAGCCTGGATCAGTCTATTGGCATGTACATTAGAAGCAGGTTCCCAAGAATTACTCTCTGGGCCATAGCCCCTCCATTTAATTAGAAACTGACCTTGTCCCCGTCGTCTTCTGAAATCCAGAATGGCCTCAACTTCAAATTCTTCATTGCCATCAATTAGCACAGGGTCAGGTGGTCTTGTCTCTCTACCAGGGAAGGGATCAGGTACAGCAGGCTTAAGAAGAGCTACGTGAAAAACTGGATGAATTCTCATGGAATCAGGCAGGGACAGTTCATAAGACACCTCGTTGATCTTTCTCTTAACGGGAAATGGACCCAGAAACTTGGGTGCCAATTTCCTGGAGGGGCATGCTAACTTTAAATTAGAGGAAGACAGCCATACCTGGTCCCCGACTTGAAGGATTAGTTCTCCCCTTCTTCCTCGATCGAAGCTCCTCTTACTGTCAGCCTGAGCTTTGGTTATGACCTCCTGAAGCGTCCGATTATTCTGTTGCAGGAAGGATATCCTATCCTGGATCGCTGGAACCTGGGATTCTGTAGGAACATCGGGAAGAAAAGACAAGTTAAAACCGTAGTTGGCAAAAAACGGGGACTGCCCAGTGGTGGCATGGCTGGCATTGTTATAGGCGAATTCCGCCAGAGGTAACAGGGGGACCCAATTGTCCTGGACAAAAGAAGAGAAGCATCTAAGATATTGCTCGAGGGTCTGATTGGTGCGCTCCGTTTGCCCATTGGTCTGTGGGTGGTAGGCGGAGGACAGAGCCAGTTCAATTTTTAAAGATTCGCAAAGGGCTCGCCAGAAGCGGGAGGTGAACTGGACCCCTCTATCGGACACAATATTGATGGGTACCCCGTGGAGCCTGATTATTTCTTTAATAAAGACATGGGCAGTCTCGGTTGCAGAGGGGGTTCCCGCTAAGGGTAGGAAGTGGGCCATCTTGGTCAGACGGTCACAAACTACAAATATGGCAGTGCAGTTCTCAGAAGGGGGAAGTTCCACAATGAAGTCCATCGTGATCATCTGCCAAGGGCGGTCGGGTGCGGGAAGAGGTTTAAGCAGCCCCCAAGCCCGATTTCTGGGAACCTTATTCCGGCTGCATACGGGGCAGGTGTTTACATATTGCTTGCAAAACTCCCTCACGCCTGGCCACCAGAAGGAACGCTGTACTAGTTCTAAAGTCTTGCGGGCACCAAAGTGCCCAGCGAGCGGGTGGTCATGACAGAGACCCAAGACCTTAATTCTCACGTCTTCAGGGACGAAGATCAAGTTGTCCTTCCAAAGCAGACCCTCCCTGGATGCTAGTGAGATTCCCGGGGGACCGGGGGAGGAGGAAGAGGCATTCTTAAGCAGAGTTACTAGATCTGGCTGGATGAGAAGAAAAGTATTAGCAGGGAGGATGGTATCCGGGGGTGTGGTGTCCTTAGGGCTGTCAAACATACGGGAAAGTGCATCAGGCTTAACGTTCTTAGATCCAGGGCGATAAGTTATATGAAAACAGAACCGGGAGAAAAAGAGGGCCCAGCGAGCTTGCCGAGGTTTTAGGCGTTTTGCGGAGCGGAGGTACTCGAGGTTTTTGTGGTCTGTGTAGATGAGCACGGGGTGTACCGCCCCTTCGAGTAAATATCTCCATTCCTCCAAAGCGGACTTAATGGCAAGTAATTCCCGGTCGCCTACATCATAATTTCTTTCCGCTGGAGAGAGTTTCCGGGAAAAGAACCCTACGGGGTGCATCAGGTCGTCCACGCCAAGGCGCTGGGAGACTACCGCCCCTACTGCTATCTCAGAGGCGTCTACTTCTAGAATGTAAGGTCTAGATGGATCCGGGTGACTGAGGATAGGAGCGGAGGTGAACAGGTCCTTAAGTCTCTTGAAGGCAGCCTGGGCTTCAGGACCCCAAAGAAAGCGTGTATTTTGCTTGGTAAGCTGGGTGATGGGGGAAATAATGGCAGAGAACCCTCTAATGAATTTTCTATAAAAATTAGCGAAGCCCACAAAGCGCTGGATGCCTTTCTTGTCAGTAGGGGCTGGCCATTCGAGGACAGCAGCGACCTTTTGCGGGTCCATTTTGATGCCTGCTGGGGAGATTTCGAGGCCGAGGAATTGGATCTCCTGCTGTTCGAATCTACACTTTTCGGCTTTAGCATAGAGTCCATGTTCCCGGAGCCGAAGCAGAACTCTGCCGACGTGCCCCCGGTGCTGCTCCAGGGACCTGGAGAAGATCAGAATGTCATCAAGGTATACGATGACAAAGATATCCAAGAAATCACGGAAGACATCATTAATTAAATGTTGGAAGGTGGCTGGGGCATTACACAACCCGAAAGGCATTACCAGGTACTCGTAGTGCCCAAAACGAGTTCGGAATGCAGTCTTCCATTCGTCACCTGCTCGTATGCGGACCAAGTTATAGGCTCCTCTTAAGTCCAATTTAGTGAAGATGGTAGCTGACCTCAGCTTCTGGAAGAGCTCAGGAATCAGAGGTAGGGGGTAGCGATTTTTGATCGTGACCTTGTTCAACTCCCGATAGTCCACACAGGGTCGAAGAGATTGATCTTTTTTGGTAACAAAGAATATTCCAGCCCCGGCAGGAGATGTGGAATGACGAATGAACCCCTTTTGGAGATTCTCGGAAATGTAAGCCTTCAGGGCCTCTTGTTCCTTTTCGGATAAAGGGTAGACACGTCCAAACGGGATCTCAGCCCCAGGAAGGAGCTCAATGGGGCAATCATAGGGACGATGTGGGGGTAAGGAGTCAGCCCCCCGTTTACTGAAAACGTCCAGAAACTCATGGTAAGGTTCGGGGACAGATTGGCATAAGTCCAAGTCTGGGTCTAGGCAGAGGAGTGTTCTGGTGTGTATAGAAGCCCCAGGCAGGCAGTGGTCCCGGCAGTAAGGGGAGAGGAACTTCACCTCCCTTGAAGTCCAGTCGATGGAGGGATTATGGGCCTGCAGCCACGGAATGCCCAGAATCACAGGGAAAAGTGGGGATGAGATGACATCTAGGATTAATAGTTCAGAATGTTGGCAGGGGGTAGAGGTGGATAGTGGAAGGGTCTCCTGGGTGACTCGGCCGGACTTAATCTGAGAACCATCGGCCAATAAGATAGCAAGTCCATGAGTCTTTTTCTGTAGCGGAATTGAATGCAGGTCGGTGAAGGCGGAGTCGATGAAGCAGCCGCAGGCTCCGGAGTCAAGAATGGCATTAACGTGTATGGTTCTTCCCGGCAGCTGAAACGAGAGCAGAAGGACAACATGGAGAGAGTTGGAAGGTGGGTTAAAGGAACTGTGAGACACAGGTGAGAGGCACTTACGTGGCTTTACAGGACAGTTGGCCACATAGTGTCCGGGGCCGCCACAGTATAGGCACAAGTTCATTTGACGGCGGCGGGCTCGCTCCTCAGGAAGCAGAGAGGGTCGGAGTAGTCCAAGCTGCATCGGTTCCTCAGGAGCAGGAGGCACGCTGGTAGGTCCTCTTTGAGGAGGCGGAGAGAAGAAAGGTGTGGGAGAGGAGGTCCTAGCCGTCATCCAGGCAGGTCTCAGTGGTTGGGAAGAGCGTTCGGCCCTACGCTCACGAAGTCTGCGGTCTATTTGGATGGCCAGAGCAATTAAGTCCTCCAATGCGTCAGGAGTGGAGACACGAGCTAACTCATCCTTGAGGCTTTCAGACAGGCCCATACGGAATTGGTGTCTAAGGGCTGCCTCATTCCACAGGGTATCTGCGCTCCAGCGTCTAAAGTCTGAGACGTAGTCCTCAGCCGTCCTGCGGCCTTGCTGGAGCGCAGTTAATGCAGACTCTGCGGTGGCAGCCCGTTGGGGATCATCGTAAAGTTGTGACATCCCCTCGAAGAAGGTGGCAAGAGTCTGTATAAGGGGGCTGTCATTCTCCAAGAGATGGTGGGCCCAGGACTGAGGCTCTCCTTGCAGGAGAGAAATGACAAACCCCACCTTGGTGGCCTCCAGAGAGAAAGTCCTGGGCTGGAGGGCAAAGTAAAGCTGGCAAGCGTTGCGAAAAGCCCGGAACTTGGAGCGGTCCCCAGAAAATCTCTCAGGAGTGGGAACCCTAGGCTCAGGTGGGAGCATCATGACTGTTGAATGTGCAGCTGGCTGGGCAGGAGGAGGCTGAGGTATGGCGTCAGATGATCCCGGAGTAGAGAGGTGCTGGACACGTTCCTCCAACCTGGAGTAGCCATCCTGAAGGGATTTCACGGCCTGGGTGAGAGCCGCAAGGTGAGAGCAAATCTCCTTCATGGCGGAGGTCCCTTCCGCAGACTCAGACATGGCTGTCTCGTACTGTTAAGAACGTCTAATATTGAGTCTGACTTGGTGGAAGGGGACCGCTCCTACGGCTCTGGTTCCGGTCTCTCTGGAAATGGGGACAGGGAGACAGGAGCGCAGCGGGGTAGAAGAGTCCGGCCCGGTGCAGCAACTGGTGCTGGGTAGGTGAGGATCCTTGGAGCAGGAACTCCCAGTAGTATGGAAGAAGCAAGGAGAAGGCTGCTGACTGTGGATCCTGGATGGATAGGGTCCACTGGACGAGAAGGTGGCCGACTCAGGAGCAGGCAGGAATCAAGCAGAGGTGTCAGGTACAAGCAGGAGGTTCGGCAACAGGAAAACAGTCCAAGAAGGGTCAAACAAGCCGGGGTCGGAGCAGGAGAGGTCAGCAAGGTCAAACGGAGCCGGGTCAGGTATCAGATGAGTAGCAGACAGGTAACAGGTAACTCCAGGCACTAGCTGCAGACGAGACAGCACAGAGCCACAGCAGCTGTGCCCTTAAAAAGGGCCACTGGCGCCAATCGAGCTAACGTACGCCTGTGCGTGCGTGCGCTGCGCGCACATACGATCGTCGTGCACCCGCGCGCGTCGGAAGGCGCTCGTGCCTACGACGACCCGCAACACGAACGCGTGTGCGCGCACGGAGAGCCGGTCGAATAGAACGGACGGATTCCTGACAGGTTCTAATAGTCATCTTTTCCGACCTGACGGATAGATGCATCCACAGCTGAGGAAAAGGGGACAGGAACCTTAATGAAACAGCTGAGAACATTCTTCTGATAAAGCCCAGAACTGAGAAAGGGATCTAGAGAAACTTCCTCCAGAGACCACAAATCGGCCCTGGAAGTAGGAACTTACTCAAAGTGATCAGACCCCCAAAACATCCAGATGTATTCTGTCTGCACAAGGAGTACTCGCAGCAGGATATTAGCTTGAGCTGTCTCTTGACAGGGGAATACATGGTCTGCAATGGTGCCTTCCTCTCTCTTCGGAGAAGAGGCTACTGATTGAAGGCAGCCAGATGGCAATGCATATTCTTTTTTTTTTCTATTTCTTTTTTTTTTCTTTTTTTTTTTTTTCAATGCATCTTCTTTAAGGAAGATCGTGCGGTTGAGAGCAGCACCCTCAGCATCATCCAGCGTAAGGACCGTGTAACACAGCCCTTCACATAGATAAAGGTCTAACAAAACACCCAAGTGATGCCTATGGAATCACAGTCAAGAAACAAACTCACAGTGGGATCCCTGGAAATAAAACAGAGACCAACTGTTTTGAGGAAACAGACTTAAGAGTCAGAGTCACAGCGAGCAAACTAAGGGTTACAGAATCCTAAACCCAAAGACTGACAAAGTGAGAATAAGCCATAGTGTTTATTTTGATGAGAGCCCATCATCAGAAACACTGATACCTGAAAACTGTGAAGTGAATAAGCCAAGCAAACCAGAAGAAAAAGTCAACCAAAGCGAACCTGTGCAGGAGTCAGAACAAGAGTTAGAACTTACATTGCCTAAATCAAGTTCCCCACCAGATTCTGCTTAACTGCCTAAAGTCAGAAGATCCACTCAGACTACAAAGGGGATACGACCCCAGAAGCTGTCATACACTGTCAAAACACACAGAATACTTGAACCAACATCCTGGGAAGACATAGAAAAACTGCCAAAACATGAAGACAATTAATGGAGAAAGGCAGCAGAAGAAGAATTAAAGTCACTTCAAGAAAATAAAATCTGGACACTCACAGAACTCTCTCCTATCTGCTAAAGTATAGGAAGTAAGTGGACTTTCAAAGTAAGGTCAGACACAGAAGGGAATATCCACAAATACAAAGCTAGACTAGTTGCCAATGGTTACTCCTAGAAATTTGGTGAAGATTACGATTAGAAATTTGCTCCCGTTGTAAAACTTCACCATCAGAGCGATTCTTAGCCCTTGTACACACGGTCGGAGATTCCGACGGAATGTGTCCTATCGGACCGTTTAGCCGGATAATCCGACTGTGTGTGGTCTCCATCGGACTGTTTCCATCGGAGTATCCGACGGACCAAGTTTTCCAACTTGTCCGTAAAATTTTCCGACAACATGCTCCGATCGGACATACTCCGATCCTGTGTAGCCTACTCTGACGGACAAAGTGCCACGCATGCTCAGATCAAATTCCTAGACCAAAGCTATTGTCTACTAGCCTGAACGTAGTCCCGTCGTAACGAAATAACATCATCACATTATGTACAATTGGATTTTCTGACAACTTTGTCCGACCGTGTGTATGCAACAGTTTCGGACAAAATCCGTCGGACAAGGGCTTATCGTTGCAGCTTGGAAGGGCATGCAAGTGAAGCACCTAGACGTTAAAACTTCTTTCCTATATGGAAACATTAAGGAAGATCTCTACATGGACCAACCACCAGGGGTTGAGCAAGGAGACAAGCTCGTGTGTAAACTTCAGAAGAGCATCTACGGTCTTAAACAATCTGCAAGGATGTGGAATGAGAAAGTGAACAAATTACTTACCATAAAGGGATTCTCAAGAAGTAAAGCAGACCCCTTTCTCAAGAAGACACATGGGTATACATCCTTATCTATGTTGATGACATTATAACCTGTTTTGAACAAGAAGGTGATTACAATCAGATAGTTCACAAGCTGAAAGAGAATGTTGAAATCAAAGAGCTAGGGAACATTAGCTACTATCTTGGAATCCAAATAGAGAGAGAAGAACATGGAAATGATCTTATCTTCTCAACCAATCTCAGAAAATCTCAGAAAATCTCAGAAAAACTTGGAACAATTCCATGAACAAGATGAAAAGGAAGTTAAAACTCCTATGGAACCAGACTATAAAAAGAGCAATGAAGCATTAAACTTTCTGTCCAACAATGATACATATTGCAGAGCAATCTGTAAGCTGCTATATTTTGCCACTGTAACAAGACCAGACAACCGCAGCAGTGGGCATACTATGCAGGAAAATTTCAGCTGCCCGTCAGTGTGACTGAAACGCAATAAAAAGAGTGATGCAATACCACAAAGGAACAATTCAGATGAAGTTATGGTTACCAACAACATCAAATCCAAAATTGCTCAGATATGTGGATGCTGATTGGGACGGGGACTGCACAGCCCGTAAATGCACAAGTGGATTAATCTTCCAGTATGGGGAAGGAACTATAAGTTGGTCTAGTCAAAAGCAAGGAACTATTACTCTATCTTCAACTGAAGCACATTGAGTACATTGCAGCAGCATACGCATGTCAAGAAGTAAAATAGATTTGTCAACTTTTTGTGGACATTGGGATAGACATGTCAAAACCAATTCCCATTTTTGAAGACAACCAGGGTTGTATAAAGTTTATGCAATCAGAAAGGGTCAATCCTAGGACTAAACATAGCTATGTCAAGTATCACCTACTGAGGGACAATCAAGATCAAGGTGTTATCAACATTCTTTATTGCTCATCAGAGGAGATGACTGCTGATGCATCACCAAACCCTTATTGAAGGAAAGTCATAATTATATCAAGAAGAATGTAATTTGACAAGGCACATATTGTTGAGAAGGGGTGCTGGAAGAACAACAACATGTCAATTACTGTGAACTATAAATAGTGTATGTATTTTACCCATCTATCCAGCAGGTGGCACTGTAGTGTGTATCTGTGGTAATGTACTTAGAGAAAGTGTTACCTCTCTAAGTGTAAGTAGTTTTATGCTCCTTGTTCCTGTTTTCTGTCTACATGATGTAAAGACATGCTGTAAGTAGGGATGAGCTTAATGTTTGGGTCGAACATAAGTTTGACTCAAACATCAGGTGTTCGCCCCATTGGCTGAAGAGCGAACATTATGGGGCGCTTGTGGCAAATTAGAGCCCCATAATGCACTGCGAGATTGCAGTGCATTTCTGTATGATAGAGTTGCCACCCCATCCCTTTAAACCCAAACACATATTAATTACACAGGTTCTGTGGGTGATTAAAGTGGTAATTAAAATCACTTGGTGCCTTACCTGCATTAAAGCGGAGGTCCACCCTAAAGTGGACCTTCTGCTCATCGGAACCCTCCCCCCCTCCGGCGCCACAATTGGCACCTTTCAGGGGGGAGGGGGGTGCAGATACCTGTACAGTACAGGTATCTGCACCCACTTCCGGGATAGCTCTCTGCTGAAAGGGGCGTAGATTACGCCCCTTTCCGCAAGTGCCCCGCTGCCTGCTGGGAAACACACAGATCCCAGAGGCAGCGGGGACCGTCCTTATTGCACAGCGCAACTCGCGCATGCGCAGTAGGGAACCGGGAAATGAAGCCGAACGGCTCCATTTCCTGATTCCCATACCCAAGATGGCGGCGGCAGGACCCGAGAGACGATCTAGAGATCGGCTTCGGGTGCCGACATCGCGGGCGCGCTGGACAGGTAAGTGTCACTATTTTAAAAGTCAGCAGCTGCAGTATTTGTAGCTGCTGGCTTTAAAAAAAAAAAAAAACGCGGAGTCCCGGCGGACTCCCGCTTTAAATTAGCCTCAGAACCTGTGTAATTCATATGTGTTTGGGTTTAAAGGGATGAGGTGGCAACCCTACTGTATGATGATTGGCCAAATCATGCACCAGACCTGCATGTTTTTGCCATTCACAGCACCCACTGCTAAGAGAGACATAATTGGCCAAAGGCCTTTGGACAATCATGGCTCAGGGGGACTAAATCCATGCCCCACACTATATAAGGCTGCTTACAGGGCGGCCGTGTGTAGTGTTGTTGGTGTGGACAGAGAGCAGAGAGATAGCTTGATTTAGATTAAGCAGGCAGGTTATTCAGTTAGTGGCAGTGTATTTGATATATATATATATATATATATATATATATCACAGTATCTGATTATGGCAGCACTCATACCCTCAGCCTTAACCCATACTGGTAGTTGAGGGATTTTGGAAAGGTGCCCAGTGGTACAAATTGTAGGGTAGTTCCCAGTGCTTCAGTCTTACTGACCTTACTTACTAAGTGAGTCTTTAGAGACCGGGTCACACCTGGGGCTGTGCAATGGCTCTGGACTTGGCACTCAGCAACTAACACAGTGTACAAAGGCCTGGAAAAGAACCCCAATCCTGAGTTTAGCATCTGAAGGTCACAGTCCAGACTTTCCCCACATGTCCAGTCCAACGGGGTCCAGGTATATTCTACAAAGCTGTAGTTGAGGAAGCACCAATCTGGATAGCTGAGCTGAAGGAAAGCATCCAAACTCCTAAAACACTAGCAAAAAACTGGCATGCTGGACATGGGATGGGTTATAAAGGGGCTGGCTTATTACTTTTCTGTTTGCCAGTATCCGAACCTACTGAGGATGGCATTATAACCTGACTGTTTCTGAATTCCTGTGTCCTTCAATGGATGGTGGAGAAATATTCATTTTATTGTGTGATTTACAAGGACATTACCAGGGACATATCTTCAAAACCTGACACTGTGGAAAACAGGGACTATTTAGTTGGCCATTTATGGCCCAGACTTATCTTTAATTTGATTTATGATATGCTCAAATGAGAATCCAGCCATATATAGCTGCCCAAACCAATGATACCGCACAATTCTGACCCTTCCCTATTGTCAGTATATACAGCAAAATATTGACCAGGTTGGGCAAAGATTATTCATCAAGCTGGAGAATTGTGAGCTATAAAAAGCCCCTCTAGCCATCGGAGGCACTCATAGAGAGTTTTTAACTTCTTTATGCAACCTAGCCAATCCTTTCCTCTACTCATTGAGAAAAAGCAAAGATACTAGTGTTGTAGGGGATGGATACTTGTCTTCTGACTTGTCTTTTCCTGCAACACAATTTAAAGCATAAAAACTAGAACCAGGTGACTTGTTAGTGCTATTTTTTTCCTGTCAATAACAGTCAGAATCCAGTGTGTGTGTTCTGATGACTGGTTGTGTTTAGGCCCAGGAGGATGACAGGGTTGGTGGTGCTGAAGACACCTCTAGTGCTGGCCTATCAGGAGGAATACATTTGTGACTAGGCAAGGTTTGACATCCTGTCTGATTACTATTCCACCAGATGAGCCTCAGCCAGTAATGTGCACAGGTCCGTACGCAGGATGAAACAGTGACCTGAAATGAGAGGACTAAATCTTCAAAGGGTGCAGCATTACTTCATTCCAGTAAAAGATTATGGCACGGCTATTTAAAAAAAAAAAATATATATATATCATAATTACCTGCTCTGTGTAATGGTTTTGCACAGAACAGCCCCGATCCTCCTCTTGTGGGGTCCCCCGCTGACGATCCTGGCTCCTCCTCCCTTCCAAGTGCCCCCATAGCAAGCAGCTTGTAAACCTTTGATAATGCCCTGTGGTAGGGACGAAACACGTCCGGCCAGTGAGATGAATGCTGGTGTGAACTTCTGGTTTTGGTTTACTATGCTTGCATACCTTCATACAAATGTGAGTGGATATGTTTTTAGCCTGTTGATTTTAATTAATAAATGGAATCATGTTATGTAACTTTCTTTTTCCATTTTATCCACACATATGTACAAGCACTTTACTTCCCCAAACACTGAAGAGTTAAACCAGTGAGGAGGAAAACAAGGAAGAGCATACCCAGGATACTTATAAAGTACATCTGACACCTGTCATTGGGAGTCCATAGCAGCTGGTGAGTGAGTGGGGACAAAGAAGAGGAACACAAAGTGACTTTTATTTGAATCTACAGCACCTTGGCACTTTTTGCACGATGGATAGCTTTATTTCATAATCATGAAGATTAAATGTCACAGGCTTTTTTATGAAGATTATTTTGATGCATTTATATAATGCTGATAATTAGGAATCACTTGGGTTTTCACATTACTCATGAAGTTTTACAGGGGGTAGGTTCCCCAACTCTGGGTTGCGCTCCACACAACTTTTTTTATAATATAAGGCACGGCACTTTATTAGAGCAGCAACCCATTACCACACATATTACATATAGGCCAGTGATGGTGAACCTTGGCACCCCAGATGTTTTGGAACTACATTTCCCATGATGCTTGTGCAATGTAATGATATAGGCTATACACCATAAGCGTGGGAGTACATACAGTATATTTCTTATGTTCAATCTAATGTCTGTGGCGCCTTCAAGTAAAATCCTACAGGGGATCAAAAACCCATTATAGTACATAAATGTGTGACAATAATATAAAATAAAAAATAAATAAAATATAATGTTTTGTTTCAAATTACTTTTAGAATGTTTTTTCAAAAAGCGTTCAATTTGTAGTTATACAAAAGTATATACACTGCTCAAAAAAGTTAAATGAACACCTTTTAATCAGAGTATAGCATCAAGTCAATTTAACTCCGGGATATTGATCTGGTCAGTTAAGCAGCAGAGGGGTTTGTTAATCAGTTTCAGCGTCGTTTGTGTTAATGAAATTAAAAACAGGTGCACTAGAGGGGTAACAATGAGATGACCTCCAAAACAGGAATGGTTTTACAGGTGGAAGCCACTGACATTTTTTCCCTACTCATCTTTTCTGACTGTTTTTCACTAGTTTTGCATTTGGCAAGGGTCAGCGTCAGGACTGGTAGCATGAGGTGGTACCTGGACCCTATAGAGTTTGCACAGGCAATCCAACTCCTCCAGGATGGTACATCAATACGTGCCATTGCCAGAATATTTGCTGTGTCTCCCAGCACAGTCGGAAGAGCATGAAGAAGATTCTAGGAGACAAGAAGTTACTCTAGAAGAGCTGGACAGGGCTGTAGAAGGTCCTTGACCCATCAGCAGGACCAGTATCTGCTCCTTTGTGCAAGGAGGAACAGGATGAGCCTGGGGTCCTCCAGTGGGCCCTGTGCTCATTGCCTGGCACCGTGGAGCTAGATTGCCATTTGACATTGAACATCAGAATTGGCAGCTCTGCCATTGACGCCCTGTACTTTTTACAGATGAGAGCATGTTCACCCTGAGCACATGTGACAGACATGAAGGGGTCTGGAGAAGCTGCAGAGAACGTTATGCTGCCTGTAACATCGTTCAGCATGACAGGTTTGGTGGTGGGTTAGTGGTGATCTGGGGAGGCATATCCATAGACGGACTCACAGACCTCTACAGACTAGACAATGTGGGAATCCTGCTGACAGCTGAAAGAACCGAGCCTGAAAGTATCGGTTTCAGGTATCGGAGCATTTGCAAAAGTACCAATGCTCCTGCAAATGCTTAGTATTGGCACCGACAGCGGTATCGCTATCGGTGCAACCCTAATATATGCCCCTTATTAGGATTCCAGCCAATCTGAGGACAGTGCCTGACTGAAGCATATCACGGCAGTCATGTTTCAAGGCTCTGGGCAGGCCTGGGCAAATTCTAAAAACAAGCTAACTAAACACCCATGGTTTCATGTGGCGCATGCTCACCAATGTCCAGGACCAGGCGGAGACTGTGGTCATGTGAAACATCAAACTTTAAGGCAGTTCCCTGACTTGTCCTATGCCCCCAAACACTGTAACTTGTAGGTTGCATTAAGAGGGATGTGCAGAGCCTGCACCCACTCTACCAGTCCAGCATACCTCTGTTACCTCACTTCCAGTATCAAAATGTGGTCTCGCTAAGCACAATAACTCTTCCACTTCACGTACCTTGTGACCAGGTAATAGAACTCAACAATGCTGGTTTGGTTCCAGTTGCTATTGAATACTGACATCTAGGAAAGGAGCCAGAACATTGACCCCCCTCGCTACCAGAGAACCTGCCACCTTACCAGGTAAGGTGGTGCCTGTCCCTTTATCTGGTTACCCATAGCAACTATACTCCTCTTCTTGTCTTCCCAATTAAACATTTTGTAGTAGTGTTACTTCATACCCCACGTGTGTTTTACAGGCCCAGGTTCTTTGGAATAAAATGTGATGCCTGTTAGTGCCCATCAGTGTCTCTTCATCAGTGCTGCCTATCAGTGCTATCTATCAGTGCCAATCATTCCTGCCCATCAGTGCCACCTTTCAGTGCCCATAAGTGCTGCCTATTAGTGCCCATCAGTGCTGCATATTAGTGTCTCCTCATCATTATCGCCTCATCAGTGCCACCTATCAGTGGCCATAAATGTTGCCTATTAGTGCCCAATAGTGATGCTTATCAGTGCCCATCAATGTTGCCTATCAGTGCTGCATACTAGTGCCGCCTAATCAGTGTCACCTATCAGTGACTATCAGTGCTGCATATCAGTGCCGCCTATCAGTGCTGCATATTAGTGTCTCCTCATCATTACCGCCTCATCAGTGCCACCTATCAGTGGCCATAAATGTTGCCTATTAGTGCCCAATAGTGATGCTTATCAGTGCCCATCAATGTTGCCTATCAGTGCTGCATACTAGTGCCACTTAATCAGTGTCACCTATCAGTGACTATCAGTGCTGCATATCAGTGCTGCATATTAGTGTCTCCTCATCAGTGCCACCTATCAGTGGCCATAAATGCTGCCTATTAGTGTCCATCAGTGATGCCTATCAGTGCTGCATACCAGTGCCGCCTTATCAGTGTCACCTATCAGTGACCATCAGTGCCGCCTATCAGTGCTGCATATTAGTGTCTCCTCATTGTTGCTGCCTCATCAACATAGCTCCCAACTGTCCCTGAATTTGAGGAACTGTCCCTGATTTAGAGCAATGTCCCTCTTTTCTCATTTGTCCCCCCTTTTGTTCTGATCCATATAGTTCTATATAAAATGCACTTTCTATCTTTCAAAAAGTGTTTCCCAGTGCTAAACCTTTCATCTGATTTCTAAATCGCTGCATTTGTACATTTTAAAAGCCAATATAAAGGAATAGTAGTGGAAGAAAAAGCCCTTCTGGATTTAATGAACCCTTTTTTTGGTTAATTCTCCTTTAAAGGGGTGTGGCAGGGGTGTGTGTCCTATGCCTACATACATTTGTTAGTAGGTGTCCCTCATTCTCATCTCAAAATGTTGGGAGGTATGCATCAGTGCCACCTATCAGTGCCCATGAATGCCGCTTCATCAGTCCTCATTGCTGCTGCATCATCAGTGCAGCCTCATCAGCAGACATCTGTGAAGGAAAAAAGTTACTTATTTCCAAATTTTTATAACAAAACCTAAGAAAAACTTTATTTTTTTCACAATTTTTGGTCTTTTTATGTTTGTTTAGCAAAAAGTAAAGAACCCAGTGGTAATTAAATGCCACCAAATAAAAGCTCCATCTGTCTAAAAAAAAAAAAAAATGATAAAAAATGTGTTTGGATACAGCATTGCATGACTGTGCGAGGTTGTCTTGCTGGCAGCTGAAAATTGGTCTGGGCGGGAAGGAGTGAAAGTGCCCTGTATTGAAGTGCCTGATATATAATTGTATTATAATTTTATTTATTTTGTTTTATTATTTGTCATTATGTAACTGTATTTGTAGCTGTGAGGTGTACCAATATGGCGCGCCCAATCAGAAAGTCAGATAATCCCAGTAAGTACCAATATGGCCGCACGGATGCGGAAAAGGCCTTCTCAGTTACCAAGCCTCGTTTTGTCTCGGACACGTTTAATGACAACAAATGGGCAGATTGGATAATCCAACCTCATCCTCTCTACCACTGGCTCGAGGTTAGCCCGAAGCCCCGCCCTTCTCTTCTCCTCGGCGAATCATTCCTCCTGCCGCTGCAATTCCCGCCCTCGCAGCCGGTAGGCCTGGAATGCTGTGACGCGCAGAGTCTACGTTGTACGGAGCCTCCTCTACTCCATCTTGTCATCTATCCCCTCCCCCATCGAACTCCAAGGCAGAAGGGGGGGAAAGACAATCCGCCGCCATCCTCCTCCCGGCAGCCTTTCCCCATCCCGAAAACCCGCTCATCGGAACCCCCTCACCCGGCGCGTCGAGCCCAGGTGGGTATGGGGTGCGGGGCCTCCTCCCAGTCTCCGCTGTTCCCCGATGAAGGCAGCCCCGGCCATAGAACCCCCCTACAAGACGTAGTGACGCCATTTTGTTTTCTGATCAGTCACCTACATCCTAATAACCCCCCCAGATATATTATATATACCCCCCACCCCCCTTCCCGCCCTGACACACCCCGGGGGCCCCTACAGCCCGCCTGGGGCCACATTAACCCTTCGAGTGCCTTGTGCTCCCCTCCCCCCATCACCTCTCCATCACTGGTACCCAATACCGCCACCTCCCCTCCCCCACCCTTCCACAGGCACCCAGGGGGGCCAATCACAGCCCTGCAGCCTTATCAATACCGATTATTGATTGGCTATCAGTCCTCGCCAGTGCAGCTGGCAGAACATGGGTAGGCTGGTATGGGCTCCTAGCAGACCCCCCATCTGATCAATTACTATTCCTATATTCATATCTAGTGATTGATTATTAGTTATTGATCACCTTATCAGTCCCTTCTCACTGCCTTTGGGGGGGATGGGGGGTGGTATGGGTGCCTATCAGAATGTATTTTAAATCCTCCTCTTCTATCTGTTTATGACTATACTGCTTGTTTGTATTTCTGATTGATTATCAGTTATTGATCAGCTATTGGTCACTTTCAATGCATTTGATAGGCATGGGTGTGATGGTATTGGTGCATCAGAATGTTTATTATTTTGCTTTTTATTTTTATACTAATAATGTGTTTTTGCATTTCTAATGATTATCAGTTATTGATCAGTTCAATGCCTATGGCAGGGGGTGGGTACGGCGGTATAGGGGCCTATCGGAATAATTTTATATTATTATCCTTCACTATTAGAAACATTTCATATCAATATCCTCCTATCTGTTCTCTACTGTAATGTGTGTTTGCATTTCTAATGATAGCTTATCAATAACTGATAATCAACCGGTCTGCTCAATACCTATGACGGGGGGTGGTGGTATAGGTGCGGACAGGTGCCTATCAGAATAATTTTGTATTATTATTCTCCTACTATTGGAAACCTTTTTATATCATCATCCTCCATCTCTTCTCCACCATTATGGTTATCTGCATTTCTAATGATTGGTTATCAGTTATTGATTGGTTTTTGGTCACTTCAATGCATATGGCAGGGGGTTGGGTGTGGTGGTATGGGGTGCCTATCAGACATAATTTTTTTTATTTTTTGTTTATTTATATTGCCATTCTTATCCTCCACCATACAGCGTATTTGTGTTTCTAATGATTATCAGTTATTGATTGGCTATTGGTCCCCTTTAGTGCCCTTTGACAGGGGTGGGTATGGCAGTAAGGGTGCCCATCAGAATATATTTTATTTATTTTCGCCCCCTCTAAACTCTTTTCAAAGCAATTGATAGGGAGTGAGTGGGGTATGGTGGTATAGGTACCTAGAAGAATGCATTTTACCTTTTACTATAGCTTCCTTTTTTGTGTTTCTATTGATTATCAGTTATTGATTGGCTATTGGTCCCTTTTCAATGCATATGGTGGGGGTGGATATGGTGGTATAGTTGCCTATTGGAATACATTTTATACCATCATCATTCACTGTAATATTATATCCTCCTCGTCCTCTGTCTGTTCTCACCCATAATGTATGTTTGTGCTTCTCATTATCGATGATCAGTTATTGATTTGCTATTGGTCCTTTTCAATACCTATGACAGGGGTTGGGTAGGGTGGTGCAGGTGCCTATCAGAATCATTTTCTGTCTCTACTCTAATGCTTATTTGCATATCTAATTTATTAGTTATTGATCCCTTTCAATGCAGATGATGGGGGGGGGCTGGGTATGGTAGTGTGTGTGTGTGTATATATATATGTATGTGTGTGTGTGTGTGTGTGTGTGTGTGTGTGTGTATATATATATATATATATATATATATATATATATATATATATGTATATGTGTGTGTATATATATATATATATATATATATATATATATATATATATAATGTGTGTGTGTCTATTATAATGTCATTTTCTCTATTTTATAATGTTTATATGTTGATCTGTTTGTTGAAATTTTGGCCAGCTGTTATTGTTTATCAGTTATTGATTGGCTATCAGTCCCTTTTTAATGCCTTTGGGGGGTGGGTATGGTGGTATGCATGCTTGTCAGTGTGTGTATGTACGGTATATATGCTACATCCTTCTCTTCTCTAATTTTTATATATATATATATATATATATATATATATATATATATATATATATATATATATATATAATTTTTTTTTTTACTGCTTGTATTATAATCCATTTATTTAAATATTTTTCAACTGTTATCATGTTTGATTATCAGTTATTGATTGGCTGTTGGCCCCTTTTAATGCCTTTGATGGGGGAGGTGGGGGGTTGGGTATGGTGATATAGTGCCTGTCAGAATATATTTAATTTTATTGTGCTACCTCTTTTCTATTATGATTTTTATTTTTATTTTTTTTAATTATTGCTTGTATTATAATCCATTTATTGAAATATTTTCCGACTGTTATGTTTGATTCTCAGTTATTGATTGGCTATCAGTCTCTTATGCCTTTTATGGGGGGAGGGGTATGGTGGTATAGTGCCTGTCAGAATATATTATCATGTTGTGCTGCATTTCTTCTCTATTATAAATAATTGTTTTATTTTATTTTTAATGCTTGTATTCTAATCCCATTTATTTTAATATTTTGCAGCAGTTATGTTTGTCAGTTATTGATTGGCTTTTAATACCTTTGATAGGGGGGGGGGGGGTACAGTAGTATTGTGCCTGTCATAATATATAATATTCTTGTGCTACATCTCATGTCTTTATTTTCAGTTTTTTATTTTTTTAATATGTCTGCATTTCAATCTGTTAATTTTTTTTTTTACAACTGTTATGTTTGATCACCATTAGTTATTGATCAGCCCCTTTCAGTGGTGGGGATGGAGGTCTCATTGCAGGCTTGGGATATTTTAATTTTAACCTCATCAAATGCACTGTACGGTAAAAATCATTAATCGGCATCAAAAATAAAGGCACTCTTTTTTTTGATTGGTTACCAATTGCCTATCAGATCTTTACTAGTAGTATTGGTAAGGCTATAAGGATGTGCCTCCAATATGTAAATGTCCTTATCAATTAACAAATGATGTTCTGATCATTCAGCTTTTGGTGTGATGATATGACAGGTGGTGGGGGGTGAAGCTGCAGATGCTGGGCCTGAATATTTACACTGCAGATGTTTTCACCTAATGAGCTTCTGGAAAAAAATATTGATTGCCTATCAGGTGATTGGGAGAAGGCTTTAGGTGCTTGAGATGCTTTGTGTAATTACAGTTCATGATATTCATTTTTGTTACTTTTGTGAGATACTGTATTTATAAAAAAAGTACACCCCTCACATTTTTGTAAATATTATTATCTTTTCATGTGACAACACTGAACAAATGACACTTTGCTACAATGTAAAGTAGTGAGTGTACAGCTTGTATAACAGTGTAAATTTCCTGTCCCTTCAAAATAACTCAACACACAGCCATTAATGTCTAAACTGCTGGCAACAAAAGTGAGTACACTCTTAAGTAAAAAATGTCCAAATCGGGCCCAATTAGCCATTTTCCCTCCCTGGTGTCATGTGACTTGTTAGTGTTACAAGGTCTCAGATGTGAATGGGGAGCGGGTGTGTTAAATTTGGTGTTATCGCTCTCACTCTCTCATACTGGCCACTAGAAGTTGAACATGGCACCTCATGGCAAGAACTCTCTGCGGATCTGAAAAAAAGAATTGTTGCTCTACATAAAGATGGCCTCGTTTTTAAGAAGATTGCCAAGACTTTGAAACTGAGCTGCAGCATGATGGCCAAGACCATAGAGCGGTTTAACAGAACAGGCCTCGGTATGGTCGACCAAAGAAGTCGTGTGGACGTGCTCAGCGACATTTTCAGAGGTTGTCTTTGGGAAATAGACGTATGAGTGCTGCCATGCATTGCTGCAGATGTTAAAGGGGTGGGGGGTCAGCCTGTCAGTGCTCAGACCATACACCGCACACTGCATCAAATTGGTCTGCATGGCTGTCGTCCCAGAAGGAAGCCTCTTCTAAAAATAATGCACAAGAAAACCTGCAGTTTGCTGAAGACGAGCATACTAAGGACATGGATTACTGGAACCATATCCTGTGGTCTGATGAGACCAAGACAAACTTATTTGATTCAGATGGTGTCAGGTGTGTGCGGCAGCAACCAGGTGAGGAGTACAAAGACAAGTGTGTCTTGCCTACAGCCAAGCACTGGGAAGCTACAGTTCATTGAGGGAACCATGAATTCCAACATATACTGTGACATACTGAAGCAGAGAATGATCCCCTCCCTTCAGAGACTGGGCTGCGGGGCAATATTCCAACATAAGACCCCAAACACACCTCCCAAGATGACCTTTTTAAAGAAGCTGAGGGTAAAGGTAATGGACTGGCCAAGCATGTCTCCAGACCTAAACCCTATTGAGCATCTGTGGGACATCCTTAAACGGAAGATGGATTAGCGCAAGGTCTCTAACATCCACCAGCTCTGTGATGTCATCATGGAGGAGGGGAAGAGGACTCCAGTAGAAACCTGTGAAGCTCTGGGGAACTCCATTCCCAAGAGGGTTAAGGTCATGTTGGAAAATAATGGTGGCCACACAAAATATTGACACTTTGGGTACTCACTTTTGTGTGATAATCGTGTGTGTGTGTGTGTGTGTGTGTGTGTGTGTGTATATATATGTATATATAATTTTACAACATTTTCATTATTCTGTGACCGATCCCCTTTTCTGGTGATTCTATTGGTGAATATTTAAAGGACTAAGGTTTCATAATCTATTTCCTTGCAGATTGAACGTGCAGCTGTGTTTATAACATTGTATTTAGATCGCAGTACATGATGATGATGCACCGTTGTAATATTCATGGTGCTGCCATCATAATTTTTTCTTTTGCGATACAATTTTACAAAAAAACAAAAAAAAAAAAGTTAGTGATTTGGTCGTCCTGTTCTATTAAGTCACATCAGATCCGGTTGAGGCTGGGTTCACACTCAGTGCAGATGCGGCTCTCAGCAGAGGTCCGGTGCGTCTCTGTTCTCCGTTTTCAGGGATGAATCTGGGCCGAGTTTTCACCTGCATTCGGCTCTGAAACGGAGCCAAAGACGCACAGGCCCCCTTGTGCAAGCCACTCTGTAGCCTCAACATATATGTGAACCGACTCCATAGAGAGTTTGTCACAATCTCCTGTCATGCAAATGGGATGCAGAGAAACGCGCATCCAATTTTTAGTACTGTGAACCCAGCCTTAAGCTTGGGTTCATATTTGTGCGTTTTACAGACACCTCCTGGGATTCGCACAGGAATCGCACCGCATCCCTGTGCACATCACATGCAATGTCTGTGCTGTGCGGTTTGAGCCATACATTTTGTTTGGCTCAAATTGCATCACGTTTGCACGAAAATGGTGTAGGACCCTTCTTTTTTATTTTTCATCACACCCATGTGATGCAATTTCGGCAATTTCACTGTGTTTTGCAGTCTGTTTCAGGGTATCTTTAATCTAACATTGACACCCGCAGCAGATCGCATGGACGCTACACGATTGCAATGCAGTGCAGGAAATGCACAGGATTAGCTGCGTTGCATCATTGTGAAGCAGGGCTAAATCTCAGTCTGCTTAGTAATTTATTGAACTATTGTTAGTATAGAATTAAGGCTTGGTTCACATTGATGCGACGTAGGATCTGACTTGTGAGACCCCCAAGTTGCATGACATGTCCAATTCAATGTTTCCCTATGAGAGCCGTCGTAACTGATACTACACAAGTTGCTCCGACTTTAGAAAAGGTTCCTGCACTACTTTGGTCCAACTTGGGTGCGAATTCAGCTCTTGTACAGGTTCCTAAATAGCATCCATGTCAGAAGGAAGTTGGAAAGCAAAGTCATACGACTTTACTGTCACAGCAGTGTGAACCAAGTCTAAGTGTGTGTTCGGTATATGGAAATGCGGTTAGAATAATCGCAAAAAAACGCAATTTTGCATATACTGAGTGGCTTTAGTCTTGACTGAGCAAGGTTTACACCGGTGCGTGGAAAACACTGCATGTGATACGCACAGGAATCGCACCACATTCCTGTGCACATCACATGCGATGTCTGTGCAGTTTGATTCGAGCCATGCAATTTGTATGGCGCAAATCACATCTGCACCAAAATGGTGCAGGACCCCCCCTTTTTTTTTTTTTTTTCTTCTCTCCCCTGCACCTGAATCACATTGCATGGAAGTTCACACCTGTGTAATGCGATTTGTGGCAATCGCCCTGCATTTTGTGATCTGTTTTGGGGTGTCAATAATCTAATATTTGACACCCAAAGCAGATTGCATGGACGCGATGCAATGGGGGAAAATGTGTTTCCTGCATCGCATCAGTGTGAACCGGGGCTGGATGATTTTTACTTTGCAGTGCTTTTGCCAGTTGCTAGCTGTTGTCCGATATATGAACAACCTTGGAAAATGTAGGGGCTATGCTGTGGCATAGATCGTCGCAGGCTCATAAGGGCACATGGAACACCATTGTTTTCTATGTGACCTGTTCACACCACACAGCTGCCTTTGAGGTGGGTTGCCGTAGAATGTGAAAAAATTGCATACATGCTGCAAATTTACACAGAGAAACTTGCTGCACTGCATGTCACTGCTGCACTTCGGAACATGTAGCTGTACATAGAACTGAATGGGGGCTTGTACACATCAGCCCTCATGCTAAGGGCTCTTTCACACTAGCAATTGTGGAATGGTAATAATCCCTGTTTTTGTGTTTTGCCATCTGTACCCTATTAGACCCCTTTCACACTGGGGCACTTTACAGGCACTACAGCTCTAAAAATAGTGCCTGCAAATGCTGTGCCTCCAGTGTGAAAGCTCCGAGGGCTTTCACACTGGAGCGGTGCGCTGGCAGGTTGGTAAAAAGTCCTTTGGAGTGATGTGTATACCGCTCCTTCCCGCTAAAACAACATTGAATCGGCACTAAAAATAGCGCCATTTTACTGTCGACGCTGCTCCCCGCCCCAGTGTGAAAGGGGCCTTGGGGAGATCTCCCTTCACTTCCTGTCCCATTAAAAAAAAAAAAAAAAAAGGGGGAAGTGAGAGGAAGTACCTGGGAATTCACCAGAACTAGTGTCCCCCATTGTAAAGATTTCCCCTCTATTACTTTTCTGGGGACAACCCAAAATTTGGCATTTTCATTTACTTTCACTTTTAATGGTAAACGGGACAATAGGGAATCTCCTTAACGGTAGTGCAGATGACAATAAAAACCTAATAGGTGTATGTCCTAATTCCTCTCCACTCCATCCAAAATGAAAGAAAAAGTTTTGCCTTTACTTATACTTCAAGTTTTTTTTCTTTTTTTACCTTAATCCCCCCTTATTCTTGCCTAAGCCCAATCTGATCCAGCGATGTGTATGAGAGAAGGGGTCTCGCCGCTGTCTCCCTCCTCACTGGGTAGATTGATAGCAGCAGACGTCATTAGCTCCTGCTGCTGTTCAAATCAAATGCTGTGATAAGGGGGTGGGGCCAAGCCGCCTGCTCTGTGTCAATATAAGCAGATGGTGGCTCGGGAGTGAGCACACACTGGTGCCCTCATGGAAAGCGACTTTCTACAGGGGCACTTGCCAAAGAGTAGGAGCCTAGAGCGCTCGCAGGGCACGGAAAGACGAGGATCGAGGCTGCTCTGTGCAAAATCCTTACACAGAGCAAATAAGTATAACATGTTTGTTATTTAGTTTTATTAAAATAACAAAGGTTTAATGTCTTTCATTTAGAAGAGCTTGCTCTGATCAGCAGCCACAATATAAGATAGCCGCTGCTGTGCGCTATGGAATGATGCATAGTGCTGTTGATTGATTTTATGTTTATTGAAATGTATTCATTGTACCAGATAGTGATGATGTGTGTTACTGCGAATAGAGTAACACATGGCCTACGTCCATTCCCAATCCCCACCCCCCCCAGCATACCTTATGGGACTCTAGACAGATTGCCTTGTCTGTGTGGTGGGACTGCATTAGTCAAGGTTGCTCAGTATCCCTGCTTATATTTACAGGTCACATTATATTAGCAGGACCAGTTAGTCGCAGAATGTTTTAAATTGAAGGAATAAAGAAAATGGCATAACTAGAGTGTTTACACCGAGAGCAGAGTATTTTACCATCCCCCCTCCGCACCATACACCAATAATGACCAGGCTGACTGGGGGTTTACATGCCAAGCTGAGGGGTGGTTTACAGTTGCGATTCTTTGCAGCTGTGGCAAAATCTACCCGACATTGATATGGGAAAGCGCTGAAAAGTCCCTGACGTTGGGGGTCAGTGGGAAGAATGCCCCTGACGTTGGGGGTCAGTGGGAAGAATGCCCCTGACGTTGGGGGTCAGTGGGAAGAATGCCCCTGACGTTGGGGGTCAGTGGGAAGAATGCCCCTGACGTTGGGGGTCAGTGGGAAGAATGCCCCTGACGTTGGGGGTCAGTGGGAAGAATGCCCCTGACGTTGGGGGTCAGTGGGTAGAATGCCCCTGACGTTGGGGGTCAGTGGGTAGAATGCCCCTGACGTTGGGGGTCAGTGGGAAGAATGCCCCTGACGTTGGGGGTCAGTGGGAAGAATGCCCCTGACGTTGGGGGTCAGTGGGAAGAATGCCCCTGACGTTGGGGGTCAGTGGGAAGAATGCCCCTGACGTTGGGGGTCAGTGGGAAGAATGCCCCTGACGTTGGGGGTCAGTGGGTAGAATGCCCCTGACGTTGGGGGTCAGTGGGTAGAATGCCCCTGACGTTGGGGGTCAGTGGGTAGAATGCCCCTGACGTTGGGGGTCAGTGGGTAGAATGCCCCTGACGTTGGCCATTATGGTAGGTGGGAGATCAATCAGCCATTACTGAAAGAACCCCTTGCCACCTCCGGAGGAGACCTGGTTGGAAAAGACTGGTATAGATCGTGGCGACATTGTGGACAGCTGTGTCTAGGAAATTTCCTTTCTGCCTCGACAACCTTTCCATCGGTTGAATAACAGGTTATTGATATTATGTTGCTACACTCATTTGAACTCCATCTCCGCTGCTGATTAATAATTTACAATGCTTGGGTTTGGAGATAAGCCCGTGATTATGGTAACACGTTGCTAAGTGTTATTTTAGGGAAGACGTGCTTTACCGTTGGCGTTGTGAATTCTGCTGAGTGTGTTTTAAATTGCAATGTTGATGGGAAGACCACGGCCGGTCATAATGGAGTGTTTTGGAACAGCGTGTATCATTACAAAGCAAGGAGCATACGCCTGATAATTTCATCTTGTTTACATTGCAGTTTTGATGAAGGTGCGGCTGGCTGATGACTTGGGGCTCATTCACATCAGCCATCGCATTATACTGCAGCCTCCGGTGTGCACTGCAAAGGAGGCAGTGCTGATGCGTTGTAATGAGCCGTCACATTTGTTTTCTTTTTTTGTTAACTTTATTGAGATGTCACAAAAATGGCACTGGTGCATCCCAACATGCAGTGCTGCCTTGATCTCCTCCTTGTCTCCGAATCACTTGCAGCATGGCATGGCATGGCAACACTGACACAACTGTAGACTGCATGGATCATACTCTTCCACCTAGGAGAAAGGGGCCATGGGGCACAGCGGGTATGTTCTCCTTTCTTCTCACTGGGACAAATAATTATGGAACAGGCTTGGCCCCAGCATATCCTGCAGACAAAGGAGTGTGATGGCAGCTTTGGATGTACATTTATATTAAAAAAAAAATAAAAGAAGATATACAGCACATAATGACCCAACTGTTTAAAGTGGTATTAAACCCAAAAGCAAGCATTTATTGTACTGCAGCTTCCCCATTCTTAGATGTGATGACAGCATTCGTTTTCTTTTCTAGGGTTTATTTTTTGTCTTTTTACAGAGTGATCCAGCCAGTGAGTCTGTTTTTCAAAAGAACAAGCTCGCCAGTAAAAGGTGCTGTATCAATTTACAATGATCAGAGTTTATTTATGTAAAACCTTTATCCGAAAGGAAAAAAAAACAGTTTGCTGTAATTGATTATAAAGTATAAGCTGGAGTTTAGCTTCAATTTGTTAGTGTATCCAAATCTGCTAGTACATCTATTACCCCCCCCCCCCTCCAGACTGAAAATGCTGCTCTCCAAAGGTGCCCCCTGTGCTCCTTCATCCATAGTGGGGCCTTTCTAATACAGGAGGTGTGTTACTGGCCAGATCACCCGAGGAAAAAAGCCTCCTAGAATAAAACATCTAATGATTGGTAAGCTGCAATATATTACATTTTTGGGTTTAATACTGCTATAAAGTGATACTCCAGCCTCTTCCCTTCAAGAGATATTCAAACTTCAATTTTCTTTTTAATTAAGATAATAAACATCTAATGGCATTGCATAAAGCAGTGCCTATCCTCTACTACTTTATATATATATATATATATATATATATATATATATATATATATATATATATATATATATATATATATATATATATATATATATATATATATAAAAAAAATTTGCTGTCCCCCACTGGTGCTCCTGGCTCCTCCTCCTTTAGTAAGTGTCCCCATAGCCACTTTCTATGGGGGCATTTGTGTGGGCTCGCTCCTGAGCCACCCTGTCTGCCTCTGACACAGTGTATCTGGGCCCCATCCCCTTCTCCCTCATCACAGGATTTGATTGACAGCGGCACCCGCTGTCAATCAGTCTGCCCATTGAGGAGGGAGAGAACCGCTGCTCTCGTGCACAGCGCTGGGTTAAGATTGGCTCAGGTAAGTAAAAGGGGGGTGAGGGGGTCCTGCAGCACAGGAGTGTGTGTGTTTTTTTTTTTTTTTTTCCTCCAGCAGTGTGCCTGCGGCCTCTTGGTGTCTCTGGCAGCGCACCCGCGGCCTCTTGGCATCTCCGGCAGCGTGCCCGCGTCGTCTTGGCGTCTGACAGTGCGCTTGTGGCCTCTGAGCATCTCCTGCAGTAAAGTTTAAGGCGGAACGCACTGGTAGAGGGTCCTGTGCGTCTTTGGCTCAGTTTCAGGTGAGAATTCAGGCAAAAATGTGGACCTAATTCGCACCTGAAACCGTGAACAGGGATGCATCGGACCCCCTGCTGCAAGTGTGAACCCAGCCTAAAAGAATTAAAAATTGAAGTTTGTTTTGTGTGTTTTACATTTTGGAAAAAGCAGTGGTTTGCCTGTGGACACCAATGCTAATTATAGAGGGATACATAGTTGCAGGTTTGGAGTTCACTGTGGTTGTTTTTTCCTATTGAATGCATGTATCTCTTGTTAAAAGTTAACAAACATTCGGTCTTCTGTTGCTAAGCAACAGATCAGTGGCTTCTTAAAAGGATTGGACATGCACTGTAAATGGTATGCAGTAAACTAAAACCACATTTTGCATACAGTACAACAAATTATTTATTGTGTAGTCTTGGCTGGAGACAAAATTCTGTTCAATAAGTCATGCATTAGAGGTGAACTCCGAAGACCTTATTGCCAAGTTCCAGATTATTTTTTGGCTTAATGTTTCCAGTCAATTGCTTGTTTTCACTCTTTTATATTTCTGCTCAAGTAGATGTTAGGACACCGGCACTATCGAGAGAGAGGTCCCCCGTCGGATAGTGTCCGCCCTGTACTGCGCAGGCGCAGCGCTTGCACAGTACGGATGACAAAGGAGATGCCAAAAGTCTCTGAACATGAACAGCTGTACACGGTGCCTGCGCAATTAACACTACATTGTGCCACACGCTCCCGATGCTCGTGCAGCTCTGCAAGGTGCGGGTGTAGGGGCAGAAGCCTACAGAAGAGACCGTATTTTACAATGATGGGCAGAGCTGATAAGTTGGGGCTGGTTTTCGGGGTGTTTTTTTTCAATAAACGACACGTCTTTGCGGGGCGTGTTTGCACAGCTGAAGGGTGTGTTTTTTTTTTTCTAAACATGTGTTATCTCTTCTGTATGCATCCGCCCCTTGCAGAGTTGCACGAGCATCGGGAGCGTGTGGCACAATGTAGTCTTAATTGCGCAGGCGCCATGTACAGCTCATGAACAGCTGTTCATGTTCTGAGACCTTCGGCGTCTCCTTCGTTCTCTGTACTGCGCAAGCGCTGCGCCTGCACAGTACAGGGTGGACACTATCCGACAGTGGACCTTTCTTGGCAGAACACCGGCTCGCCTATTGATAAATCATTACAATAAATATAAATGTATCACTCCAGGTCCTTGATGATTCCAAGCTGCCCTTTGTTTTCATATATAATTTTAGTTTTAATGGTGTTCTTATCACTCAGTCTATGTTAATCGTTCAAAAGTGTTGTTTCTATGCATTCTGTATCTTTATATATGGGGACCGCCATACTTGTTCATTAATGTGTATGTGCAGTAGCAGGGAAGGGTTAAATCACCTATAGGTTTATTATTTGCGGTCTGTGTCCTGTGAAAGTTAGAGTAAACCTATTGGACAGTTGTCACTGGAACACAAGAATTGCCATCACCTCCTATTCTGGTGACGGCTGTAAAATTTTAGATTTCCTATCACTTAAATTGTTTGTAAAAAAAATAAAATAAAAATCCTCTAAAGCATGTTAAACAGAATAGTGCTTGTGCTGTCATTTGTCCCATTCTGTGCTGTAAAATACCTGGTTGATCCTGCCTGACCCCGTGTGTGCTGACCACAGTAATGATGGCTGCTGATCCATGATGGCGTGGTCAGTTTTTGTGCCTCCATCATCCCACTGTGTTTATAGTCCCTCCCCTCTCCACCTCTCCTATTTCCCTGTCTGTCTGTTCCTAGTCTGAGAGCCATCTCCACCCCTCCGGCTGCTATTACATGTGTCTGTAAAGTTTGTGATTACAATTACTGACAGCCCCTCTATAATAACAAGATATACTGTGCAGTCTTTTTTTTTTTCTTTATCCACTTCAATACCGGGCACTTTCCTGCCCAGGCCAATTTTCAGCTTTCAGCACTGTCACACTTTGACAATTGCGCATGCAAATTATTTATTTATTTATTTATTTTTTGAGATGACAGACCTTACTTTTGGTGGTATTTAATCGCCACAGAGTTTTTTCAGTTGCTTAGCAAAAAAAAAAAAAAACACAAGAAAAGATTTTTTTTTTTGTTACAAAATTTGGTAAATAAGTAATTTTTCTCCTTCACTGATGAGCGCTAACGGGCAACACGGGGGGGGGGCACTGGCAGGTTTGGGGCTGCGCCGATAATCTATGCACTGATTATCAGTGCAGACCCCCCCACCCCCTGTCAGGAGAGATGCTTATCGGCTCTCCTCACACTCTGTCAGAGCTAGTAGAGGAATGCCGATAACCGGCACTTCCTATTTACGCTGTGATTGGACACAGCTGATCACGTGGTAAAGTGCCTACATCATAGGCTCTTTACTGTGATCGGAGATGCGGTATGCGCTAGGGCTGAAACAACTAATCGATTATGAAATTAATCGAGTACCATTTTCATAATCGATTAATCGGCTAGTAACAAAATGGGGTTAAAGTTAGAGTCTGATATTTACCAGATTGACCCTTTAATAGTATATCTCTCCTCCTAATAGTATATGCAGTATATATCCTCTAATAGTATATACAGTATATATCCTCTAATAGTTTATACACTATCTCTCTCATCTAATGGTATATACAGTATATCCCCTCTAATAGTATATACAGTATATCTCTCCTCTAATAGTATATGCAGTATATATCCCCTCTAATAGTATATGCAGTATATATCCCCTCTAATATTATATACAGTATATCTCTCCTCTAATAGTATATATCCCCTCTAATATTATATACAGTATATCTCTCCTCTAATAGTATATACAGTATATCTCTCCTCCAATGGTATATACAGTACATCTCTCCTCTAATGGTATATACAGTATATCTCTCCTCTAATGGTATATACAGTATATATCCCCTCTAATATATACAGTATATCTCTTTTGTTCGTTATTCTCAGAGTGGATTAGATATTTTGCTCCCTAACCATATAGTTAGTTATTTATATTCACCACTGTATATAGAGATATTTAAGAATAAATTGCCTTTTTTTTTTTTAACTTTACATATTAACTAAATTATACACAACACTTTTTTTTAAGGTTATTAACCGATTAGTCGATTAATCGAAACAATAATCGGCCAACTAATCGATTATGAAAATAATCGTTAGTTGCAGCCCTAGTATGCGCACAGCAGCTTGTTCTGAGGGATGACATCCAGTCAGGAAAATAGACAGTGTCCTGACTGAACTAAATGAAACGCACGTCACGTGAGTGAAAAGCATTGGTGTTTCAATGTCATCTGACCTGGCCTCACCTGCATCTGCACGGCTCCTTCCACCTGATCAAATGATCAACTCTCAGCACGTACAGCCATCTGCTTTCATGGCGCGCACCAAGCCGTCTGAGCTTTGAAGATTGGAGAAGTGCTATCATCTTGTATACTTCCACGTCTGCATCGGCTCTCATGCATCTGTGGAACTCTGAAAGAGACTTTACTGGTGGCCCACTACCTACATGAACAGATCGGTCAGTGAGGAAGGAGCATCGGCACAGCCTTGAGTGAGCTTGTTCCAGGTATTTGGTTCCTTTCAGACTCGGCTGATCACAGATCAGGCTAAAGAGCCAATCACAGCGACCCTTTACCATGTGATCAGCTGTGTCAGCTGATCACGGAAGTAAACACAAGCCGGGTATCGGCTGTAAGCGTGATGAGAGAAAAAGAGCGCCGATAACCGGTTTGTGTTAAAGGGACATCGGCACTGACCAGTGTCCTCCTGATTATCAGTGCATTCCCAACAGCGCCCACCAGTTCTGCCAAATGGTGTCATCTATCAGAGCCCATCAGTGAAGGAGAAAGGTTACCGGTTTGCAAAATTTTATAACAAACTATGAAAAACTTTTTTTTTTCAAAATGTTTGGTCTTTGTTTAGTAATTGTCATTCAAAGTGTGACCGTGTACAAGGCAGAAAATAGGTCTGGGCAGGAAGAGGGTAAAGTAGGTAAGTGGTTTTAAATCTAAGGCTGCATTCACACGACAGCGGTTTGAATAGTGGGCAGATTTGCCACGGTTCTGCCTGCGATATGCCAAAACATGGGACTCGTATTTGAGATGCTATTCATTTGAATAACACCTTTAAATAAAGGTGCCTTATTTTTTACCTTATTCCATTCCCTGCATTAAAGTGGTATTAAAGGCAAATTGTTTTATAGTTTAAATGACAAACATGTCATACCTACCTGTTCTATGTAATGATTTTGCACAGAACAGCCCCAATCCTCCTTTTCTCGGGTCCCCGCTGGCGCTCCTTGCCCCTCTCTTCGGCTGAGTGCCCCCATAGCAAGAATGCATGAAGCTAAGAAACCTTGAGCCATTACAGCCACTTTAAGGTAATAAACACCCCACTATTTGTGCTCCCCACTTACTTGAATGCTCTTTATGGCTATTGCGGGGCATCCGTAGAAAGAAGGGGCACAGCGTGCCAGCAGGGACCCGCCAAAGAGGAGGGTAAGGGGTTGCTCTGTGCAACATCGCTGCACAGAACAGGTAAGTAAATTTTTTATTTTTTTTTATAAAACTTTAATATCACTTTATTGGTTCAAGTTTTATTTGGTATTTCTTTGCTTTGTTTTACTGTTATTTCTTAGTTCTGAATCATATCCTGTCAATTACAAAAATAGATCCACGTAAAACGTATTAAAGTTTTCTGAGTTCATTTATACAGCCAATTTTATTTCTTGGCCCATGAATATTTGTAGTATAAACGGTGTGGCCTTCCTATTGAACGGTCTGGAGATCCCTGTTGTAGAGGGTTGTTTGGACAAGCTTGGCCACTGAGGATTCTTCCCAATATCAGTCAGCACTGTGCAACTTGAAGGATTGTTTGCAGACAGATCTGATTGTATCCGACTGTTCTCAGAATCTGATGTCTATGGCAAGTTTTGGACCTGCTAGACAGAGTGGTCTAGATAACAAAGTCCTTAGGACTTGTAAGAGAGCCTGTTAGCGGTGCTTTTTAGTCCTGACAAAACAGAGCTACTTCTTACACAAATACTTATGTAAGATGACTAAGTAGAGCTGGCATGTGCCTAATAGCTTTACATGAAGTTTTAATCATAGGTTTATTTTAATGACATTGTGCACATCAGCAGTTATGCAAATTGCCACTGTGTTTTGAAGCGCATTTCGGATGCTTGTAGATATTTCTAATTCCTAACCGGACACCAGTAATGCTACAAGCAGTCGCCCAGCCACCAGGAGTTCTCACTGTATTTTGGGTAATATGCTGATTTTCTATGTTCGTCATTTCTCATCTAGTGCCCATTTTGTGTTTTTGTGGGTGCCCCCCCAATACCTTAATCAGGAAAATCCCACACCGTGGCCACTAGATGGAGCTGACGATCGTAGGAAATCATCATATTAACATAGGGTTGCACCAATACCATTTATTTATTTTTTTCCAGCGAACATGAGTACCGATACTTTTGGTCAAGTACTACCTTGTGTGTGATTTGAGACGATACAAAATGCTTGTGCACTGGTCCAAATCATTTCATGGGGGGATTATGGTGAGGGGTTGTTTTTCAGGGGTTGTGCTTGGCCCCTTTGTTCCAGTGAAGGGAAGGCATCAAAATACTAAGCCATTTTGGACAATTTCATGCTTCTAACTTTGTGGGAACAGTTTGGGGATGGTCCCTCCTTGTTCCAACATGACTGCACACCCGTGCACAAAGCAAGGTCCATAAAGACATGGATGAGTGAATTTGGGCTGAAGGAAATTGACTGGCCTGCACAGAGTCCTGACCTCCACCTGATAGAACACCTTTGGGAGGAATTGGAGCGGAGACTGCAAGCCAGGTCTTCTCGTTCTTCAGTCAATGCCTGACCTCACAAATGCTCTTCTGGAAGAATGGTCAAACATTCCCATAGACACACTCCTAAACCTTGTGGACAGCCTTCCCAGAAGAGTTGAAGCTGTAATAGTTGCAATAATTGAACCCTATGGACTAAGACTGGGATGCCATTAAAGTTCATGTGCGTGGCAGGTGTCCCAATACTTTTTAAGACCCACGTAAGGACATGTACATACCTATATATACATGTTAAGGAGGTCTATGAAGTGATCCCCTACAGCAGGGGTCTCCAAACTGCGGCCTGAGGGCCATATGTGGCCCTTTGCTAGCCTTTATCCAGCCCTTGGGGCACAATTCCTCCCACTGATATGAGGCACCCTTCCTTCCATTGATACCAACAATAGGGCACTATATCTTCCAATGATGGGATATTATTCCTCCTACTAAGGGAATACTACTCCTCCTATTGACCACCAACCCCGAGGCCATGTTTATTCTCACTGATGCTGGCCTGTGACATTTTCTGCCCCTGCTGGCCAAAAATTCCGGCCCTCCTAAAGCCTGAAGGACAATAAAGTGGCCCTTTGTTTGAAAAGTTTAGAGATCCCTGCCCTACAGTAAGCTTCTGCATATACTTTCCTCTCCGACCCTTTTCTCTTCTCCATTCCAGCGCTGTAGGCTCAGAAAGGTTCTTCCTCATGACACGTCTGAGTGTCAGATGACCATGTCCCCTGCTGTGTATTCTTTCTCTGGCTTCTTATGTCACTGCACTGATTTTGGGGGTCAGGGGAAGGCTCCTAGAGAGCCTGGTTCAGTGTTTTGTATGGGCTTTCTCCCACAGCCTTCAAATATACAGGTAGGTTAATTGACAATTACCCAGAATGGCCCTGCAAATTGTTTGTGTGACTGACACATTTAGGCCTCATGTACACTGCTACTGGTGAACGGACGTTTAGGAGCAGTTGGGCGTTTTTATTTGTTTTTTTATTTTTTGTTTTTTTCAGCTGCTCCTAAACTCTCCTCTGTTGTCTTATCAGTACATATACACAGGGTCGTTTATAGTCATTTCTAGGCAGTTGTGTTTGGAAGCTTTTTTTTTTTTTTTTTGGAACGCAAAAAAATGGGATCAGAGGCATTTGAAGGCACCAAATACCTGTAAGCCCTTGTACACACGGTTGGAGATTCCGACGGAATGTGTCCTATCGGACCGTTTTGTCGGATATTCCGACTGTGTGTGGTCTCCATCGGACTGTTTTTCCAACTTGCCGGTAAAATTTTCCGACAAAATGCTCCAATCGGACATACTCCGATCATGTGTAGCCTACTCCGACGGACAAAGTGCCACGCATGCTCAGATCAAATTCCTAGACCAAAGCTATTGGCTACTAGCCTGAATGTAGTCCCGTCGTAACGAAATAACGTCGTCACGTTATGTAAAATTGGATTTTCCGAAAAACTTTGTCCGACAGTGTGTATACAACATCACTTCCGGACCTCTTCCGTAATTAATCCGTCGCAATTACTCCGACGGATTTGGTTGTCGGAATCTCCGACCGTGTGTACAAGGGCTTACAGCTTGTAAACCCTGCTAAACATGGTAACTTTTTAGCATTTAGCAGCGTTTCGTTTACAGACGTTTTTTCTCATTTAAAAAATACATTTTTATATATATATATATATATATATATATATATATATATATATATATATATATATATATATATATATATATATATATATATATATATATATATTTATATTTATTTTTGCAAACGTGGCATGTAAACACAGCTAAATGGACATTTTTAGACGCCATTTTCTAGCTGAATCATTCAGGAGAGGTTGTACAACCTCCCGTGCACATGAAGCCTTAGGGACATTGTAAGCAAATTTAGCAGTCAGATTTGAATAGACCATATGCACCCTCTGTAATAAGCTATATAAAAGGATAAAATGTAATGCAAAAGCTCCTATCCCAGAGCAACCTGTCGGCAATCATCATTTTTTTAATTAATCTGCAGGTCCCCTAATGGGACAGGACTGGTTTGTTGACTCAATCACTACCCTGTTGATTCTGCTGAAGACTGCAGCAGATGGAATGTTTTCCCAGAGTTCCCAGCGCTAAACCTTTTATAGCGGATTTGAAGAGTAACTTCTGTTACAGGTTCGTCTTTTCTTTTCTTTTTTCTTTTCTTTCTTGTCAGGCGCTACAAATACTGAAGCTGCTGACTTTAAAAAAAAAATCAGGTCCTTACCAGCGCCTGGGGTCTAGTTCTCTGTTCCCTCAGTGGGTTCTGCAAGTCGCTGGTGCCGCCATCTTGGACACAAGAGCTTTGTGAATGGTCCTGGGACACATCAGGCTGCAGGATGAGGGGACAGGAGACCTTGGTGAGGATTCTGGATTTATCCAGATACAAAGGAAGCTGAATTTAATTTATTGCAAGTATCAAGCTTCTTGTAAACGTCCTGCTTTGCCCCCACCTCCCTTTGAGACCATCCATCATATTAGAATGCCAATAGGGTGACTCAGAAGGTGGGTGCATCTAAACTTAACTTTGCAGGGAAAATCAAGAATAAAAAAGGGACATCTTGTTTCTAGGTGTTTGTACTTGCACTGATTAAAATTAGTTTGCCGTGTTGGCTAGGAACATTGTCTTGACTATAGTGTTGGAATGCATTTGGTTAATGTATGATGGCAAAAAAAATCTTCCATTGTGCCAAGAGTATGTTCTCTAATTGGCCTGAGGAATATTATACTTAGTGTCTTGAAGGCTTGCTGCAGTTTTAAAAGGTATTACTCTGTTCCTTTTTCTTATCTGACCTGCAAAATTGCTTCCATATTTATTCCTTTTCTAGACGGACTGCCCTTATTTCTATTTATTTTCTATATAAATGATACGCAGGTTAAGTTACAGTATAGCTGTGAAGTGCTGTTCTGTCGTTCCCCCTGCAAATAATAAATTGCTTCCTACTATCCCTGTCTGCTCTGAAACCAATATAGCAGACAGGGACGCTTGGTCTCAAACAGGTAAAAACAGATGGGCAGAGACCTTTTTCCAAGTGGGATGGTGTCATTGACTAAAGGCATTAACAATAGGCTTTTCAGGAGACAAGATTGGGTTTGTGGTTGAACTGGATGGACTTGTGTCTTTTTTCAACCTGACTAACTATGTAACTATTGGTGCTGTAGCTCAGGGCAGAGTTGTGAATGGCTTTGTATGTTGGTTAGTATTTTGAATTTAATTAGCTGGGTGATTGGGAGCCAGTGTAGGGATTGGAGGAGGGGGTTGGCAGACACTGAGTGGTTGGTCAGGTGGAGAAGTCTGGCTGCAGCATTCATGATAGACTGAAGAGGGGATAGCCTATGGCAGTGATGGGGAACCTTGGCACTCCAGATGTTTTGGAACTACATTTCCCACGATGCTCATGCTCTCTGCTGTGTAGTTGAGCATCATGGGAAATGTAGTTCCAAAACATCTGGGGTGCCAAGGTTCGCCATCACCGGCCCATGGAGAGGTAGGCCAATGAGAAGGGAGTTGGAATAGCCAAGGTGAGAGATAACAAGGGACTGAATGAGGATCTTGGTGGTTTCATTTGTTAAAAAGGGGCGAATTTTAGAGATGTTACGGAGGTGAATTTTACAAGCTTTTGACAACAATTGGACTTGGGGCTGAAATGACAAGTCAGAGTCTAGGATTACACCGAGTACCCCGACGTGAGGAGAGGGACTGATAGTTGCATTGTTGATTTTGATGGAAAAGTCATGGAAGGGGGCGTGTGTGCGTGTGTGTGTGCGTGTGTGCGTGCGTGTGTGTGTGTGTGCGTGGGGGGGGGGGGGGGGGGGGTGTATTCATATCTCAGTTTTAGAGATTTTGTTTAAGGAAGTGGTGCCACATCCATGCCGATATGTCAGTTAATGGCATAATTATTAATGTATGTTCCTTGCTAAAGAACATTATTTTTTTTTTATCAAGTTGTTATGGGTAAAGTTCCCCTTAAGTCTAATCCTTGTTGTCCAGCCAAGCCACCGTTCTGGTACTAGTCAATATTCAGCCTGATGTCAGATGGATTTTGCCTGTACATTTGGCTGCCCTCCTATGCCTGTGGGTACACCAATTGTATCTGAACTCTTTTTACTGCTTGGTAGGCCTCACAAGAGTGAGAATATTCCCGGTGTATATTCCATACTGATCGTGGTTGGCCTCTAGAATGAGGGTGATGGTTTAATCTACTAACTTGGTGTGTCTCGGCAACTGTTTTGGAGAGAGTCGTGTCAAAACTCTAAATAAATGCTACCTTTTCCAGGCAGATAGATGCATATGACTTGGTGACCAAAAACTAGGAGTCTGTTGGACATGGCAAAGACCACAATCGTGGCAATGATACACAACTACAACTAAACAGCTAAAACCGCCACATCAAAGCAGTTTATGTACATAGCCTGCAATAGCTTTCAGATTAGGGATAGTTTGATTGTAATTGGCTCTTTGGCATGGTAGATTCATTGTTTGTGATGTTAAGCTTTAAAATTTCCAGATTAAAATTTTCCCCTACTGATGTTCCTTTTTCCTTTTTTCATATGGTTTTCCAGTCCTTACTCAATGAGCTTCCCCCGCAATGTCAGAGCGGCCGGGGCAGACTGCAAAAGGGAAGGATGGCAAGAAGTACTCGTCCCTCAACCTGTTTGATACATACAAGGGCAAGTCCTTAGAGGTGCAGAAACCAGCAGGTAAGAGAATTGTTTGATGATTTGTTTTTCCCCTCCACTCCATGTGACGCCAGAGGCTATGGAGTAGTGCGAAATTAGACTATTATTTAAATGTTCAAAAAAAAGCCCACCATCCAAAAGTGAAATAAGCAGTGCAAACCTGTAGCACCTAAGCCAGGGGTGTCCAAACTTTTTTCAAAGAGGGCCAGATTTGATGAAGTGAACATGCTCGAGGGCCGACCATTTTGCTTGACATTCTTTAAACCATTAAAATTCAGTCTAAGTGTGTTCATCCGAGCACTAATACATGGCCCAACAAGAATTCTCTTGCCTTTGTGCTGTGTGTGGTGAACAGATGAGCTCGGGTGTGTTATTTGGATATACTGTATTTAATCGGCTTATACCACACACCTTAACTTTAAAAAGGAAGTCTCAGGAAAAAAAAAAAAAAATCTTACATTTTAAATAAAGACATGTGAAGCAAAATAAGGGTCAGTGCCCATCTGCAGCCCCCAGCGTATTGCCATGAATTCAGCCCCCAGCGTATTGCCATGAATTCAGCCCCCAGCGTATTGCCATGAATTCAGCCCCCAGCGTATTGCCATGAATTCAGCCCCCAGCGTATTGCCATGAATTCAGCCCCCAGCGTATTGCCATGAATTCAGCCCCCAGCGTATTGCCATGAATTCAGCCCCCAGCGTATTGCCATGAATTCAGCCCCCAGCGTATTGCCATGAATTCAGCCCCCAGCGTATTGCCATGAATTCAGCCCCCAGCGTATTGCCATGAATTCAGCCCCCAGCGTATTGCCATGAATTCAGCCCCCAGCGTATTGCCATGAATTCAGCCCCCAGCGTATTGCCATGAATTCAGCCCCCAGCGTATTGCCATGAATTCAGCCCCCAGCGTATTGCCATGAATTCAGCCCCCAGCGTATTGCCATGAATGCAGCCCCCAGCGTATTGCCATGAATGCAGCCCCCAGCGTATTGCCATGAATGCAGCCCCCAGCGTATTGCCATGAATGCAGCCCCCAGCGTATTGCCATGAATGCAGCCCCCAGCGTATTGCCATGAATGCAGCCCCCAGCGTATTGCCATGAATGCAGCCCCCAGCGTATTGCCATGAATGCAGCCCCCAGCGTATTGCCATGAATGCAGCCCCCAGCGTATTGCCATGAATGCAGCCTCCAGCGTATTGCCATGAATGCAGCCTCCAGCGTATTGCCATGAATGCAGCCTCCACCGTATTGCCATGAATGCAGCCTCCACCGTATTGCCATGAATGCAGCCTCCACCGTATTGCCATGAATGCAGCCTCCACCGTATTGCCATGAATGCAGCCTCCACCGTATTGCCATGAATGCAGCCTCCACCGTATTGCCATGAATGCAGCCTCCACCGTATTGCCATGAATGCAGCCTCCACCGTATTGCCATGAATGCAGCCTCCACCGTATTGCCATGAATGCAGCCTCCACCGTATTGCCATGAATGCAGCCTCCACCGTATTGCCATGAATGCAGCCTCCACCGTATTGCCATCAGTGCAGCCTGATTCATGTCCCTCTGCAGCGTTGGAGGAGACAGAGAGGGGGGCGGGACGAGCACCGACAGACATACAGGAGAAACTCCTGTTTCTATCGACGGCCTCTTTAATTGAAAGTCCCGCCTCCTGTGATGGACAAAACGGTTGTCCAATGGCAGCACAGGACGGGACTTCCTTTTACACAGGACGCTGTCCTGTATCCACGGCACTTGTCCTGCCCCCTCCATGGCAGCCAGCATATCTATCTTTTGTGGCCCCCGGCGATCGGGGATTCGTTGGGGGCCACAAAAGATAGACATGTGAACATGACCAGACAGGCCGTCCGAAACCGGAAGCCGCGATTGGCCCGCGGGCCGGACTTTGGACATGCCTGACCTAAGCAAAAATCTTGTAAAGATCTGGTCACTTACACCACAGTGTTCCTCCATCTTATAGCCAATTGGCACGCTTACCAGAATAATGCGACTTTATCATTTAGGAGATGTCAGCATGTGCTTTATATTATAGAGATCCTCCGTGACATCATAAAACCTTCCACATACACAGGTCTTTACTGGGTATCTTCCAAGACTTCAAATAATTGTAAAAAAAAAAAAAATAGGGCCCATCCCCATTTTGCCCCCAGAAAAAGGGAAAAATTGACTATCTCGGTACCCAAATATTTCCAATAACATAATGAAATTAAAACTTTTTTTTTTTTTTTTTTTTTTTTTTTTTTACATTTCTGTATAAAAAGTATCCACATTCATGAATAAAAGCAACAATTAAAACATATTTAACCACTTACAGACCGGACCATTTTGCTGGTCAAAGATTAGACCACTTTTTGCGATTTGGCACTGCGTCGCTTTAACTGACAATTGCGCGGTCGTGCGACGTGGCTCCCAAACAAAATTGACATCCTTTTTTTCCCACAAATAGAGCTTTCTTTTGGTGGTATTTGATCACCCCTGCGGTTTTTATCTTTTGCGCTATAAACAAAAATAGAGCAACAATTTTGAAAAAAACGCATTATTTTTTTACTTTTTGTTATAATAAATATCCCCCAAAAATATATAAAAAAACATTTTTTTCCCTCAGTTTAGGCCGATACGTATTCTTCTACATATTTTTGGTTAAAAAAATCGCAATAAGCGATTGATTGGTTTGCGCAAAAGTTATAGCATTTACAAAATAGGGATAGTTTTATAGCATTTTTATTAATAATTTTTTTTTTTTTATTGTGACTGCGACATTGTGGGGGACCCATCGGACATTTTTTACACATTTTTGGGACCATTGTCATTTATACAGTAATCACTGCTATATAAATGCAGTGATTCCTGTGTAAATGACACTGGCAGTGAAGGGGTTAACCAGTGGGTGGCAGTGTAGGGGTTAAGTGTTCCTAGGGGTGTGTTACTAACTGTGGGGGGGTTGGACTTTCATTTAGTGAACACTGATCTCTGCTCCAATCACATGGAGCAGAGATCAGCGTCACTAGTTGCTAGGCAGAATGGAGAAATGCTGTTTACACAGCATTTCCTCCATTCAGCCGTCCCGTGAGACGATCGCGGGTATGCCCTCGGCGATCGAGTCCGCGGGTCCCGCGACCGGACTCACGGGGGTCCCGACCAGTGCGGGAGCGCGCCGCCGGCGGTGCGCTCCCGATGGCAGGGCGGCATTGAAGATTGGATGTACCTGTATGCCAATATGCCTGCCCGTGCCATTCTCTCGACGTACATCGGTGTGCGCTGGTCGGGAACCGGTTAAGTCATGTGTTTATTAGACTAATCTAGACAATTACTGCTGGTGTTCATACCCATGCCATCCGATTCAGCTAATCACACTGCGTTTTGCTAACTGTTTTTGGGGTAACATCTGCTGCGGTTCGCATGAACGCAGTGCGATTGTGATTAGTGTGAAAAGGGACTAAAAGCTGATTGGCTACCATGCACAGCTGCACCAGATTCTGAGTGCTCCGGTTTTAGTAAATCAATCTGTTTAGCTCAGATTTATTTTAATGTGTTTTTTTTTTTTTTTTTTTTATTGGCTATTACAGATTTCATTTGGGTTTTTATTATTGAACCTTACATTTTAACCTTAATTTTCTTCTTAGTCGCCCCCCGCCATGGCCTGCAGAGTCTCGGTAAAGTTGCCATTGCCAGGCGTATGCCCCCCCCAGCAAACCTGCCAAGTCTGAAAGCAGAAAACAAAGGGAATGACCCAAATGTCTCACTAGTTCCCAAAGACGGATCAGGATGGGCAAGCAAGCAGGATACAACAGAGCCAAAGAGGTGAGAAGCAGCCATGCTGTCTGTGGTTGAGCATGAGGTTATATTATTCATGAGCAATGTTCCTAGTTAAAGATGCTTTGTACTTAAGCTGGTCCATTGCTTACTCTTGCATTGTTCTTTGGATTTTCACTCTGATGTTAAAATGTATTCAAACTCTAAAACCAAAAAGTAAAAGCTTGCCACTTCTTAAATGTGATGGCTGCATTCGTTTTCAGTTGCTCAGCTTTTTTTATTTTTATTTTTTTATTTTTTCTTCTTCACCCTAACCACTTCAGCCCCGGAAGATTTGGCTGCTCAATGCCCGGGCCATTTTTATTTTTTTGCGATAATGGCACTGCGTTGCTTTAACTCACAAGCGCGACGCTGTACCCAAACAAAATTGATGCCCCCCCCCCACACACACACACACAAATAGAGCTTTCTTTTGGTGGTATTTGATCACCCTTTGCGGTTTTTATTTTTTACGCTATAAACAAAAGAGCAAAAACACTATCTTATATTTCTGCTATAATAAATATCCCTCGTGTTTTTTTTTTTTTTTTTTAAAGTTTAAGTTTTTTTCCACCGTTTTAGGCAGATATGTATTCTTCTACATATTCTTGGTAAAAAAAAATTGCAATAAGCGTATATTGATTGGTTTACCAAAAGATTATAGCGTCTACAAAATAGGGGATAGTTTTATGGCATTTTTTATTACTTTTTTTTTTTACTAGCAATGGCGGCGATCTGCGTTTTTTATTTTATTTTATTTTTTTTTTTTTTTCGGAACTACGATATTGCGGCAGACAAATTGGACACTTTTGACAAACTTTTGGGACCATTGACAATTATACAGCGATCAGTGATTTAAAAATGCACCGATCACTGTATAAATATCACTGGTAGGGGGGCGATCAAGGGGTTAACTATGTTCCCTCACTGTTTACACACACGGATCCCGGTTCTCGCTCTCACGAGCCATTGCGGATGCCCGGTGGTCATCGCACCCGCCGGGCACTCGCATCGGCTCCAGGCACACACACCTAGTGGCCAAAAGGAAAAGTTACGTGAGGTAACGTTGATTTGCCCAGCTGAGCCAACCTGCCGCTGTAAAACTGCAGTGGCTGGTCCGACAGTGGTTAATCCTTCCGTTTTCTGGATGTGCTGGTAGAACAGCCTGTCTGTCCTCCAATGGGCAGACTTGTGCTGACATGTCTGCCAGCACAGCCATTCACTGGGAAGATCAGTGCACTGCTGTTTCTCGACCTCTAGCTCTCTAAGCCCCCTTATGCAGCTGAGAACCGAAAAGAAAATGTGTGTGTGTGTGATATATATAAATATGCACACTAATAAATATATATATATAATTTCATTTCTGTTTTTAACTAATTGGGTTGTTTTACAAAAAGTGAGGGTTCACCTCTAGTTAAATTTTATCTTTATTTTAATTTTTTTTTTTTTCCCCCCAATTTGTTCTCTCCCGCTTCAGTACCGATGTCTCTCCACCAGCGCAGCCGGAGTCGCAGCCACAGCAGGCTTCACAGACGTCTGCATCAAACCAATCGAAGCGTCCTCCAGTTCCTCAAGAGGTAGTGTTATGTAGCTCTTTACCTTTGAGTCTTTTTAGGAATATCTTGTTGCCTTCATCTTAAAATCCAGCCATAGGTGGTTGTACTGAATGTGGAGTTGACAGTCTCTCACCTTATCCACATTCAAAATATTGTTTTTTTTTACGCATTCGTCATTTGATGCATTCAAATCGCCTGAAAATACATTCTGCTTAATATTGTATTTCTTTTATTTCAGCCCCCCCAACCAGTCGCCGTCGTGGTAAAGACTTGGGCACAAGCCAGTACCACACATGTAGCACCAGGAGATGGTGAGTAGTTCCTAATGTGCACATTGCTGGTTCATTGTACTCAAAGGCCATCATTTGGTCACCTGTGCACCCACTAAAATATGTTGACATCTGTGCCAGGTGACCAGCTCAGCCTTAAACCTTCCGATCTAATGCTCACCTACCACCTTACAATCTGACTGCATAATCACTTATAGATCTACACAAACAATGTAGTACAAGGCCCTGCTTGATTGAAATAAAATTAATTTGATACTTTTAACAGCTTCCTATCCTTAGGACGTATCCATACATGGATGGAGCAGTGGGATACATACAAGGGTTGGAAGCAGTGATATCTTGGTTGTCATTTTGTTCAGCCGGCGTTTTTTCACAAAGGAAAATGGATCTAAGCGGCTATACAGTTGCCCAATTACTTTTACAGGTTGTGGAAGAGGCCACTTTTATCGTGCTCTCTAGGGCTGAAACAACTAATCGATTAATTGACAACTAATCGATTATTAAATTAATCGATTATTATTTTCATAATCGATTAATCGGCCACTAACATAATGGGGTTAAAAAAAAACTAAAATGAGCCCTTTATAGTACAAAAAGAGCAAATCGCTACTGTAAATATTACTTTCACTGTCTCATATTAAAAAATAAACCCCTTACAGTAGTAATTATTTGCTCTTTTTGTACTAATTTTAGTTTTTTTAACCCCATTATGTTACTAAACATCTCAGGCCTGGGTCACACCTCTGTGTTTTTGGTGCTATTTGCAGAAACACACTACAGTTCATTTATATTGTTTCCTATGGGACACGTTCATATCCATGATTTTTTTCAGCTGCTTGGAAAAGCAGCTGTATTTGGAAAAGACAAGTACTTTTTTTATTTTATTTATTTTTTCATTTTTTTTAACACAAAACAGTGCTATTTTGTTTTTTTGGTTCAATATACTTCAATGAAGAAGCTGCAAAAAAGCATGTACCGTATATACTCGAGTATAAGCCGAGATTTTCAGCCTCTTTTTTGAGGCTGAAAGTGCCCCCCTCGGCTTATACTCGAGTCATCGCTGTCTGCCTGCTCGATCAGCGTGTCGAGCAGACAGACGGCGAACATTCTACCCTTCAAAAGCCGCGCCTCCGTCTGTGATAGGCGGAGCACTCAATTTCCCAGCAGGCAGTGGTCCGCCTATCACGGACATCGGCTCATCCTCGTACTACGGACGAGGATGAGAGGATGTCCGTGATAGGCGGAACACAGACTGCTGGGAAATTGAGTGTTCCGCCTATCACAGACGGAGGCGCGGCTTTTGAAAAGAGGAATGGCCGCCGAGGCGCCGACGAAGAGCGGCGATCCTGGCAAGGCACGGGACGGAGGCAAGGCAAGGCAAGGCACGGCACGGCATGGGACGGGACGGAGGCAAGGTACGACACGGGACGGAGGCAAGGAGGCAAGGCACGGCGGCAAGGAGGCAAGGCACGGCACGGGACGGAGGCAAGGAGGCAAGGCACGGGACGGAGGCTCGGGACACAGGTAGGCTGGACACACACACACACACACACACACACGGATGGACACACACACACGGATGGACACAGGGATGGATGGAGACACACACACACAGGGATGGATGGAGACACACACACACAGGGATGGATGGAGACACACACACACACACAGGGATGGATGGAGACACACACACACACAGGGATGGATGGAGACACACACACACACAGGGATGGATGGATGGAGACACACACACACAGGGATGGATGGATGGATGGACACACACACACACAGGGATGGATGGATGGATGGACACACACACACACACAGGGATGGATGGACGGACACACAGGGATGGACGGACACACAGGGATGGACGGACACACACACAGGGATGGACAGGCATGTCTCACCCTCGGCTTATACACGAGTCAATAAGTTTGCCAGTTTTTTTGGGGGTAAATTGGGGGCCTCGGCTTATATTCGGGTCGGCCTATACTCGAGTATATACGGTAATAATACATTTTTGCGGCAATTTGTGTTTTTGAATCTGCCCAACAACAAATTGGCCCAAAAAAATGTAAAAGTACAAATCGCAGCAAAATTACCTTTTTTTTTTTTTTTTTTCCCCCAAGGTTTTTAACCGATTAATCGAAACAATAATCGGCCAACTAATCGATTAAGAAAATAATCGTTAGTTGCAGCCCTAGTGCTCTCCCATCCCACTGGGGAACCTATCGCCAATGCAATAGGTTGCATCAGGTGAACTTTTGTTCTTCCCCTTCTGTGATGTAAGAAACCGGAAGCCAGAAGGATTTCATCACTACCGGTTTATGTTTGTTTAGCATAACATCATAATTTATAGTTTATTAAAAATTGGGTTTTAAATTGTGCTTCTGTGCACTAAAATTCATTAAAGTGTATTTTTTACCTGAAGATTTGCGTTTGGGCAATCCCTGCGCATATATCGTGTGACATAAAAAATAGCTGCGTGCTCCTACTGGCCCGGTGGTGGGGGAGGGAGGAGGAGGGAGCCAAGCTGTGATGTAATTCGCTGCAGCCCGGACTCCTGGAAGTGGGGACAGGATACCTGTCAAATACATTGCATAGTTTTAGTAAAATCGCCATAGATTTAAACACAAATTCTATCCAGAGTTGTTATTTTAAGTCTCCACAGCTCTTGCTAAGAACATGCAGTTCTTACGTTCTCACAAAAGTAAAATTTTAGTGCTCTTCTCTTTTTAACCACTTCAGCCCGGAAGATTTAGCTGCTCAATGACCAGGCCATTTTTTGATTCGGCACTGCGTCGCTTTAACTGACAATTGCGCGGACGTGCGACATTGCACCCAAACAAAATTGACGTCCTCCCCCTCCCTCCCCCCCCCCAGAAATACAGCTTTCTTTTGGTGGTATTTGATCATCTCTGTGTTTTTTTTATTTGTTGCGCTACAAAAAAAGACCGAAAAAACAAACAAACAATATTTTGTACTTTTTGCTCTAATATCTCGAATCTTTTTTTTTTTTTTTCCCTCAGTTTAGGCCGATATGTATTTTACATATGTTTGGGGAAAGTTTTATGGCATTTTTATTTATTAATAAATTTTTTTTTTTTTTTTTACTAGTAATGGCGGTGATCTGCAATTTTTATCAGGACTCTGACATTATGGCAGATAGATCGGACACTTTTGACACATTTTTGGCATTTATACAGCGATCAGTGCTATAAAAACACACTGATTACTGTGTAAATGTCACTGTCAGCGAAGGGCTTAACTGTGTTACCTAGGGAGTGATTATAACTTTGGGGGGATGGGGACTGCCTGGGTGCGGAGAGCGATCCATTGTACATACTTTGTACTTTGAACAACAGATCACTCTCCTCACCCCTGACAGCACAGAGATCTGTCGGTTTACATTGACAGATATCCGTTCTGTCTCTGTGGAGTGATCGCTGGTGCCCGGGGGTCATCACAGCCGGTGGGCCTGAGCATCAGCGCCAGCATCATGGGCACATGCACACACTTCTGGCGGCGCAGGTGCTTTGCCCCCAGCGGCGAAAAGGCGAACCAACGTACAGCTACGTCTGTTCACGCAGGGGAGCCAACCTGTCGCAGTATAACTGTGGCAGCTGGTCAGGAAGGGGTTAAAGTGTCTCTGTAAAGATTACAGTTGCCCATCTCAGAAGTAACTTTCGTTTTATTTTATTTTTATATAGTAGGAATTCAGCAAGCTTCATAGGACATGAAGTAAACATTTAACACACACTTGCAGACTTCAGGCTAGTCGTCATGCAGAATCTGCTGAATGGCCTCTAAAGGAATTTTTCATTTCCAACAGTTTTTCATTGAAAAGGGGTTTTACAAGAATAAAGTATTAAAGTTATAACTGGCACCCACGGACTGTATTTATAGATTACTTGAGAGCCTTCAGGAAAGCTGCTTGACACTTTTAAAAGTGCCTTAAGAATGCTTATTCTTCATATTGGAATATACAAGCCAAGTGAGATGTGCCAACCTTAGCAAAACCTTGTGGTGAAACTGATACTGGGGGGAGGGGGAGAGCTGCCATTACTGTATTTATAAGAATGTTGGTAATCTGGCTTTCTATTCATTGACCTGAATAAAGCACAGATTAAGAAGTCAGAAGGAAGTTAGTGATCTGTTGGAACTTTGGCCCGATTCTTTGCATGCCTTGGTTTTTGCCCTCGTCATGATGAGTGACCTCATTATCCAATAGCGGGGGACAGAGCAAAGCTCCAACTTAAAGTGATTGTAAACGAAGGCAGAAGGCTTTTTTATCTTAATGGATTAAGATAAAAAGCCTTCTGTGTGCAGCAGCCACTCTAAGCCCCTGTACACACGGTCAGAGATTTCTACAACCAAATCCGTCGGATTTTGTCCGAAACTGTTGCATACACACGGTCGGACAAAGTTGTCGAAAAATAAGATCTTTCAGAACGTGATGACGTAATTTAGTTACGATGGGACTACATTCAGGCTAGTAGCCAATAGCTTTGATGTAGAAATTTGATCTGAGCATGCGTGGCACTTTGTCCGATCAAAATTCTCTACACATGATCGGAGTATGTCCGATCGGACCAGTTTGTTGGAAAATATTTCCAACAAGTTGGAAAATTGGGTCCGACGGATATTCCGACTGAATCAGTCCGCTGCATACCACACACAGTCGGATTATCCGACAACACGGTCCGATAGGACACATTCCGACAGATTCTCCGACCGTGTGTACAAGGGCTAATACTTACATGAACCCCATCTCGATCCAGCAAAGTTGCACAAGAGACTCGGCTCTCCATGACTCTCCCTCCTGATGGTCTGAGACTCACAGTGTGCGCCATTGACTCCTGCTGATGTCAATGATCAAGTCAGTGAGCCAATAAGGAGAGAGAAGGGGTAGGGCCTAGCCATGGCTCCATGTCTAAATGGACACACAGAGCAATAGCTCGGCTCAAGTGCGCCATAGCAAGCTGCTTGCTGTGGGGGAGCTCAGGAGGGAAAGGGCCAGGATCGCTGGCGAGGGACCTGGGAAGAAGAGGATCTGGGCTGCTCTGTTTAAATCCACTGCACAAAACAGGTAAGTATAACATGTTTAAAAAAAAAAAGAGACTTAAATATTGCTTTAAGGTTCAGAGGTTAATATTAATGTTTGAAAGTTTTACTTTGGCCAATAAAAGACCCCAAACCAAGGGAGAGCCTGGCCTATAGTCATTTAATCTTGAGTTCAGATAATGGTTCCTCCCATCTTGAGGGAGGTCATTGGATGGCTCTAATTTGCTATTCTAAGGGATGAGAGGTTGTGTTTTTTTTTATTTTTTTTTTATTTATTTTTTTTAACATGGTGATCTATAAAGTTATTTTTATTTGTGAAGCATTATAATTTAATTAGTATATAGAGAGGCAGTCCACTCTAAGGGAAGGCCATGCCATGTTTCCTGTTTTATATATTGTTATACGCTGGTCATACTAATTTGTGTCCCTTTTTTCTCTTCCTGTCATTGTAGGTGGAAAGGCATCAAGCCAACTGTCGCCATTCTCTCGCGAGGAATTTCCAACCCTGCAGGCGGCTGGGGACCAGGACAAAAGTGGGCAAGACCAGAGCACCTCCGCTGTGTCGTATGGGCCAGGACCAAGCCTCCGCCCCCAAAGTAAGGCTGATGTTGTATATGAGGCTTCCATCAGGCTGTACTCTAAAATTTCTTATATTGTGTCACCAGTCAAGTTATAAGAGAAGCCTTGTGACAGGCTCTTGAGTTATCTATAATATAAAAGAATGGAAGGCACTATGCTGTAGTATCACAATGTGGATCCATATCAGCAGCCAGAGAAAGGTTCAGAGCTTGGTATGTGGACTTCTCTGGGCAACCTCAGAGTGATCACCGGACTAGTAGTAAAATAAATATACAAATACACAGTGAAGGCGCTCCAGGGAGGTCCTAGGAAAGCAGTCTGTGGAATGAAGTGTGGAGGCATGCCCCAAGACATGTTATCTTGGCTACCGGCTTCTTCTGGTGCGCTCCTGCATGCCCTTCTAGCCCATTTTGTGTGGCTGTCTCCAGTTCAGGTGATGTTACTTCTGGGGACATGAGATCCTCCGATCCCTGTTCTGCAGCCGGTGGTCTCCTGTCGCAGACCTGCAGCTCCATCACAGCCTTCTGTCACAAACTCCTACAGCCCCTCCGGTCCCTCACTGGTTTGTGTCTTTCAATTAGCAGCTGTGTGCACAGCACCATGTAAGACCTTTAGTTGCCTTTCATTAAAGCATGATTTTAACTGGATTTTCTGGTCTCCCTGTGGATCCTGGGATCCGCTTAGTGCATCTACCCCACACAGTCCATTCCACAGACTGCTTTCATAGGACCTCCCTGGAGTGCCTTGACTGAGTGTATTTGTATCTTGAGTTATCTATTCTAGGCCATCAATAGTTGACCCACTAGTGCCCTCTTTTTGTCAGATATGGTTGTTTGCCACTTTTTTGTATGTTAAAGGTGTTATGCAGTTGAATTTACTGAGTGCCTGCTGTTTCTTCTTCACAGATGCTACCTCCTGGAGGGACGGGGGCGGGAGGGGGGGGCTGGCTCCAGGCTCCCTGGATGGCGATGGCCGTGAGCTTCCCGAAACGGCACACGCCCCCAGCAATGAGCCAGCCCCCCGTCCAGGGCTACCTCCCCCTGCTCCCCAACAGTTCCCTCCGTATCGGGGGATGATAGGACCATTTGTAAGTATGAACACACTTTTTTTTTTATTTTTTATTTTTTTTATCCTGAATATTGGTTTATAGAAGTCCTTTTATTACAAAGATTTTCTTAGCTTCTTTTAAAAGTAACATAATCTATTGCTTTTCTGTGTAACACTCTTTTCACTATGGATGAGAATTGTTTGTAATGGCAGATATGTGAAAAGACAGCACATTTGTGGAAACCCATACCAACACGCATATCTTTCTTTAGCATGACTATATCTAATTAATAGGTTCTGACTGTGCCGCCACTCAACAGTCAAGGAGTGCCGAATACCAGTTCTGTTTTTACGATTAGGTACAATAGGCTTGTTCCTATAGGTGGTCAAGGCAAAAAGGCTGGTTTTTCATATTTAGGTCTCATTCACACGGATGTACCAAACTTTTTCACCTGTGCAAAGGGACATCTTCACCCAATCAGGATGCACAGGTGTTCTGCGCAGGCAGCTTGTTCAAACCAGTGACAGGCTGCTGGCTGGACTGCTTAGATCTCCAAGTTCATCCCGGAGTGTACATGTGTGCAGGTCCGATCAGAGCACAGACTGCCCTTCACACTGGTGTATGGATCTGGACTCCTTTTTGAATGAGGCCTTATAGTCAAAAACACATTGTTCCCAATCATAAGTTAAAATGCATTTATCTCATAGGAGCTTATTTGCACACTATTCAAAGCCAGGTTAGGACAAGCAAAACAAGAAAGTGTTCTTTGCAAAAGAGGTGATCTTGGATGAAGCTTTGGACACCAACAAATGTTTTCTTTTAGGCTGTAGTGATGAAATCCAGCCCTCCTTAATGTGGTTCCAGGTGGGAGCACTGGCTGTAGCTTTAACAATCTGCAGCGTTTACCTAAATCACCATTCAGCCAGGCCAGGTTCCCTTTTAAATTTATTATTTCTTAATTGTACATTGCAAGAGAGTTAATTATTTTGTATTATACTCAACTTCTAGGTGATTGGACACTGGAAAATGGTAAAGCTTGATTTAGCCCTGTAACTCCAGCCACTACCAACGTTGCCTAAGTTTTTTTTTCTCTAGTGTCCATAGGTAATGGACCTGTCTCTTTTTTTGCTCAGAGTCTTTCTTACACAGATGCACCTTCTCTTTTAACAACTGCATCTGGCTGCTGAGACTTGATGCTCTAAAGCAGCAGCAGTTATCTGGATGGCTCCCTATGGATTATAATTCCTAGAGGGGCTGTACCTCGACGCTGTGCAAGAACAGGGAAGCCCTATAAGATGTTAGTTGCGCTGGATCCTGCATTTGGCGCTCACATTGGCAGGTGGTTGCATCGTGTGAATTAGCTGGCAGGGCGCTATACATGTCTATGAACGTGGTCTTCTGTGGCAGAGCCCAGTCCCTGAAGACCCTGTGGGATAACCTGATCCTGGAGAAGTGAAGACTGAGCAGGTTTGTGTGCAAAGACTATAAGTTGAAGTTTTGCGACTTGCCTCCAAGCCTGTTTGCTGCACTGGACCTGTTTTGCTATCAGGTGGCCTTCAGCTCTTTTCCAGAACTAGAGGTTTTGCAGTTATTATAGAACCTAAGGTGCCCAAACGAAATCATGATATATATGGCCCATTTTGGATCTAACGTGCTTGAACAAGTTTCTGCATGTTCAAAGGCTCTGGGGGAATCTGTACAGTCAGCGATTACTTCTCTACATTGAGGAGACTTCTGGTCTCAAAGATGCCTACCTTCACGTCCCCAGCTACCTGAGTTTTACAATAGGAGTGCAGCATTTTCAGCTTGTGGCTTTGCCCTTTGGCCTGGCCTTGGCACCATGAGTATTAGGTACTGAGCCTGATGTTGGCACTTCTACAAACAAGGGGCATTCCCATTCTGGGATATTTTGACCATCATCGCCAGGCTAAAGTCCGCTGTCTGCTGACTTCACTCTGGTTGAGGCTCTGGATCCTTTTAGATCAGGATCACTCAGATGCTTGGACTTGGAGCTGGCTCAGCCTCTCGGCATGCAGCTGAGAGTTTGATTCAGCCACTCCTGCTCCCACCACAGCCCGGTGCTCCAGTGAGCACTGGAGGGGCTGAGCAGACAGCCAGTGACTCTCTGCAGACTAAATACAGAGTGATCAGCAGTCTTTGGTCGCTCAGTTTTCATGCGTAGCTGGCGGGGGACAGCTGCATCTGGGATTGGTGCTGCAACCATCTAGGTGAGTAGGATTGTTTTTTTTTGTTTTTTTTGTATTTTACAACTTCTCTTTTAAGCAGTAAAGATACAGCAGCTGTCACTAGCAGCTAATTATAAGGGGTGTACATAGGTTAGGTTAGTATTTTTTATAGGTTGCATTAAAGCATCTAACCCACCTACAAATTAGAAATACTGATACATTAGTTCTTAATTTAATTATATGCTATCGTATGAATGCTGGGTTACCTTTACCTTCAGCAAATCCTATGGATGGAGGCAGAGTATGCCGCTGTGCTGAATGCTGCTATATTGACAGCAATACTCCATACGTGAACCACTGTCAATCTACAGATAGGGGTGGACCTGAAGGTTTGGCTGACTTTGGTAATCACAGTCCACTCAGAAGAGTATATGGCACCTTGTACACTGATGCAGTGAACTTGCTGGATTGCACAACATTCCGAAACCTGTTTTTTTTTTTTTTTGTGACCATTTAGAAGGCTGCAGCTACTACCAGAATCGCCAGGTATTTTAAGTTTTACAGTAGAAAAAGAAGAATGGGCATTATATGTAACGAAAGCCATTATGTCTGCCTATTGCATTCTTGGAGTTTATAAACACTTTAAAGTGGTTGTGAAGGCAGAAGGTGTTTTACCATAACGTGACTGTAAACATATTTTTTTGTTAACATGTCATACTTACCTTCTCTGTTTTTGCACAGAGCAGCTCCAACTCTCCTTTTCTGTGGTCCCCTGCCGCCTCTCCTGGCCCCTCCCACCGCCAAGTGGTTAAGTTAGAGGAAGAGGGAATGGCTGGAGAGGTATCAGTAGGCTGGGGATCCCTGAATGGATAAAGTACCAGTGTCTCTTTAATTGCCCAGCTCCTACCATAATAGGAATTTGAATTTCATAGCCATTAGTCATTCCAAAAAAAGGTTTTTGTAGTCTTACATATATTATTTTTTTCCTAGATGTATCCCCCATATTTGCCGTTTCCTCCTCCGTATGGGCCACCAGGAGCCTTCCGCTTTCACGGTCCAGATGCACCAAGGTACTACGGAACATTTAAGCACACTGTGGTGACAGTGAGGGGATGATTTTATGATGATGAAATGTTGCATTTGATGAGAACTTTATCTAATGATATAAAAGGTGTAATACTTTTATGTGCAAAACTGTTGATGGAAATTCTCACCAGTAAGGGCACAAAATGCAGCAAAATACCTGACTTAATCAAACTGTACAGGACACAGGCATAGTCTTGGAAACCTGTTTACATGTTGCTATCTTGTGTTGATTGGACACTGGCAAATAAAACTGTTGGGACGCCCTTATAATCATTCTCACTAACATTTCTATGTTCTTTTGTTAGTGTCTTTAGGTGATGGTCTTTTTTTTTTTTTTTTTTTTTTCCCTGACTCTTTAGCTGCTGATTCAGCTTTAACGCACAATTTCTAGACGGGTACATGTCATTGGGACCTTATTTGGACCCTGTTTTAGAACAAAAGATGTGAGTCTGACCTATAAATTTGCATTGGGCACTGGCTCCTGCACTAGGTGCTCCTCCTCTGTGCACTGTCCAAAGTGTGGAATTACCTGCAGGGTGAAATACAGATCCAGAGCAGTGACAATCCACCCAGGTGTAACCCAGTGCCCTAAAGTGGTGGAAGTAATTTACTGTGATTTTTACCTATAGGAAAGACTATAATAAGGCTTATGTATAGGTACAGTAAATACCTTCTAAATGGGCACCAATCACAGATGCACACTATACAGTGCATTCGGAAAGTATTCACAGCGCTTTACTTTTTTTTCACGTTTTGTTATGTTACAGCCTTTTCCAAAATGGATTAAATAATTATTTTCCTCAAAATTCTACAAACAATACAAAATAATGACAGTGTCAAAGAAGTATGTTTTGAAAATTTGCAAATCTATTAAAAACAAAAACAAATCCCATGTACATAAGTATTCACAGCCTTTGCCATGACACTCAAAATTGAGTTCAGGTGCCTCCTGTTTCCGCTGATCATCCTTGAGATGTTTCTACAACTTGATTGGAGTCCACCTGTGGTAAATTCAGTTGATTGGACATGATTTGGAAAGGCACACACCTGTCTATATAAGGTTTCATAGTTAACAGTGCATGCCAGAGCACAAACCAAGCCATGAAGTTCAAGGAGTTGTCTGTAGACCTCCAAGACAGGATTGTATAGAGGCACAGATCTGGGGAAGGGTACATGGAAAAAAATTCTGCAACGTTGAAGGTCCCATTGAGCACAGTGGCCTCCATCATTTGTAAATGGAAGAAGTTTGGAACCACCAGGACACTCCATGGAGTGGACCGCTTGGTCAAATTAAGTGATTGGGGGAGAAAGGCTTTAGTCAGGGAGATGACCAAGAACCTGATGGTCACTCTGAAAGAGCTCCAGCATTTCTCTGTGGAGAGAGGAGAACCTTCCAGAAGAATAACCATCTCTGCAGCACTCCACTCTGAATGTCTTTGAGTGGCCCAACCAGAGCCCAGACTTGAACCCCTTTGAACATATAAATGGAAAACAGAGGGAACCATAAGAAATGCAAGGTATTCAAAAAGATACCTTATGTGACTTACCCACTCACTAAATTTGATTAGAAGTGGGGCTCTATGGCCAAACACACACTGCATATAAAAATGAGGCAGACAATAAAGACTGCCCAAAGGGACCATAAAAATGAGCCACCGGGGTATAGTAACAAATTTAGGAACAAAGTCAGGATACAAAATTTAAAAAAAAATCTTTATTGAAAGCACAAAGAATGGTAATGAACTTTAAATTTAAATACATGATGGGAACTGCCTACCATAACCCATGAAAAGAGACCATGTTATCAAAAAACACAAACAAAAAATGTGCGCCAGGAGCCACACTCACACACTTACTCGCAACCCAATCAACTCCAGTCCTAAAGGCGAAAAAATCCCTTGCAGTTTAATCTATTGAACATACCTGCATGTACGCATAGTAGGCATTCTAATTGGTTGGTACTGACCAATTAGAACCCGCCTACCCTGACCCAGTACTGTCCTGGAGAAGAGGAGAGAAAGCCGCTTGGATGATCACGGGACTCCAGGTCAGAGGGACCGGGGGGAAGAAGGGAGTCCAGTGTAAGTTCAACTTACATATTTTCTATAAAGGTGAACTTAGTTTCTTCCACTATTGTTAAACTGTATATCATATGGAAATCTCCTGTGTGGATTCCTAAAGCTATCATATTTTTATATATATATATAATTTTTTTTTAAATAATAACAGAAGACCTAAAGCCATCTTTCACTGCCTCCATAGGCTTGTTTCTAAATTTCTTTGACAGGGTGGGACCCCCAGACTCCATCTCACCATCTTGCAACAGCCTTGGAGGGAAGGGGGCTTGGCAGTGCCTAACTTTTTTTTTTATAAATATATTTTGGCTGGACAACTTGTATTTGCACATAGGTGGTTAACAGGTCTGTTGGCCATCCATGATGCTGCAGTGAGCAACAGAATAACAAAAATATCCAGAAAAGAGTTTCAATGATCATGAGAACGGTGAGACATCAGCCCAGAACTACCTGGAAGAATCTTGTCAGTGATCTCAAGGCAGGTGGGACCACAGTCGCCAAGAAAACAATTGGTAACACACTACGCTGTTAAGGACTGAGGAATCCTGCAGTGCCTGCAAGGTCCCCCCACTCAAGAAAGCACATGTACAAGTCTCTGGGTGAAAGTGTTGTGGTCAGATGAGACCAAAATCAAGCTCTTTGGCATCAACTCAATGTGTTTGGAGGTGGAATGCTGCCTATGACCCCAAGAACATCATCAAACATGAAGGTGGAAACTTTATGCTTTGGGGATGTTTTTCTGCTAAGGGGACAGGACAACTTCTCCACATCAAAGGGACGATGGACAGGGCCATATATGGTCAAGTCTTGGGTGAGAACCTCCTAACCTCAGCCAGAGCATTGAAAATGGGTTGTGAATGGGACTTTTAGCATGACAATGACCTAAAACACACGGCCAAGGCAACAAAGGTGTGGCTAAAGAAGAAGCAAATTAAGGTCCTGGAGTGGCCTAGCCAGTCTCCAGACCTTAATCCCATAGAAAATAAGATTCGATTTACCAAACGTCAGCCTCAAAACCTTAATGACTTGGAGAGGATCTGCAAAGAGGAGTGGGACAAAATCCCTCCTGAGATGTGTGCAAACCTGGTGGGGAACTACAGGAAACGTCACGCCCTTAACTGCTGTTTACACAAATACCTCTTCCCTGAGACTAGTCAGCATTTGTAAATCCAAGTGGGTGTCTGTTGTCCCGTACCTTGATTTCGAGGACTGGGAGGATGTGTGGGAGGCTCACCTCTGCCAAGGACCAACTCGTACAGTATAAATTTCTACATCTCATATATGTAACACTTGCTAAGGTCTATGGAGATAGTTCTTCCTGTTGGCGCAATGTCAATGGAGTATATTTTATGCACGTTTTCTGGGACTGCTCATCTCTCCAGGTTTATTGAACTGAAGTCCTCCAATTTATTCAGTCTGTCACCACTATACTCCTTAACCCCTCTGTGAGGACTTGTCTCTTAGGCTTGGTGGATGGCTTGGCCCCTACTAGGGCCATACGTACTCTGCTTACCCTATTATTGTACTATGCAAGGAAACGTATCCTTTCATGGAAAAAGGCCTCAGCCCCGACATTGGCAGCTTGGAAGGCTTTAGTTATAAGGACCCTTCCCTTATATAAAGCAACTTACTCTAATAGAGGTGTAACCGGTAAGCTTGATAAGGTGTGTGTGTGGGGGGAGGTGGTTTGAACCTCCTCTCAGTCTGATTACTTGCGTTCTTCAAATGTTTGCTGTGACTGTCAATTTATTTGATTTCTGCAACATGTTGTTCTGCTATCCTCCTAGATCCGTGGTTTCTCAGGAACCACTAACGGACCAGATTTTAAGTACAGGTATTACCTTGGGGAGATGCAGACTAGAATACTGCAATAACTGAGCAGCAAGTATCACCTGTGATGTATTTCAGTTATCTTGCAAACCTGGCCTGTTAGTGGGTCCTGATGACAGGAGCTGAGAACCACTGCTCTAGATTGTCCGACTGTATGGGTTATGCCATTTACACCTCATTGTTTGGTCTAATGTGTGGCACCTACCACCAGGTTACCCTTTTGAGTTTTGATATGTAGAGATTTTCTGGATGCTTTCTTGTGAATGGAGTATGCTGTAGTAGCCACAGGCACTATTTTGGATATTAAAGTTTTGATTTTTGTTCTTCTTTGTTTTTAAGACTGCTTGTGACTGTTTTGAAGCTTACAAGCGTCACGTTTTTGTAATTTTTTTTTTTGTAAATTATAGTCCTCAGCCATTCTCATGGCTGAAGGCATAGTAGAAAAATCCTCAAATTTCATAACAGAAGCACTGAAATCGCACCACCTTATTTTGTATGGAGTACAATTGTGTCAGCCTTCCAACCCTCTGTAAGAAGTACCAATCGTTTCTAAGCTTCTATAAACAGACGGATACCTGACTTTTCTTTGTTGTCCTTAAAGTATACCTAAACCCACATTATAAAAGTCTATCAATAAATGGTGTATTACATACTGTTCATACTCACTCAGGCACTATGAGATTTGGTTTCTGTATGCTACAAAAAACCTGGTTAATCCTGCTGCTCTATCTCCACCTTATGTTGAAGTCCCCAATTCAGCTAGGGATTTTGCAGTTGTGACAACTCTGCACATGCTCTGTTTTCAGTGAGTTTCTATGCTGAGCATTTCCTCCCCATCACATCTGAGCAGCCCATGTGCCCATAGATTCACACATGTGGGCATGTACACAGTGGTAAATGACAGCCCACGACTTCCCTCTGCCTTCATGCCCACTAACCAGTTATAAACAAGAGGTAGGGATATTACATGAGGATTGATGGATGCTTCACCTCCCTTTTATTTGAAGACAGAGGCTGAAGGGGTGGGACACAGCTTGTGAATGGCAGAAATCCATCCATACCACATCATTGCCAAAAAATAATACAGATTTGATTTTAAATATATATTTGTATGACAATTTTTAAAACCATGTATTGATATTTAATTATTTATATTTACTCCATATTCCAGAGGCTGTTTTTGTTTTTTTGAACATGTGACCAGCAGCAGAGGACTAGATACTCCTCCTCCTGCTTATGTTTCCCAGCAGACAGGCTGGGATATGTGATAGCTGTGTATCGATTTTTTTGTTTATTTTTTATTTTTATTAAAATAATTACAGTGCCATCATCCACATACAGAAATAGAAGGGCCAATGTAAAATAGTGTGTAGTATCACTTTAACCACTTGCTCTCAGAAAAGATTAACCCCTCCCTTCATGACCAGACCATTTTTTGCAATACGCCACTGCATTATATTTAACTGACAATTGCGCACTCATGCAACACTGTAGCCAAACAAAACTGTCCTTTTTTTTTCCCCCACAAATAGAGCTTTCTTTTGGTAGTCTTTGATCACCATTGCAGTTTTTATTTTTTGTGCTATAAACAAAAAAAGAAGAAACTATTTTTCTTCATCAGTTTAGGCCAATATGTTTGGTAAGAAGAAATCTCAATAAGCGTATATTGATTGTAGACGCTATAATTTTTGGGTTAACCAAACTATGGGATCTTTTTATGTATTTATTTTTTACTAATAATGGTGGTGATCAGTAACTTATAGCGAGGCTGCATTATTGCGGCAGGCGGTCAGGGCACTGACACTTTTTGGGGACTCGTGACACTAATACAGTGCTAAAAAAAGGGCACTGGCTGGGAAGGGGTTAAACATCCAGGGTGATCAAAGGGTTAAATATGTGCCTAGCCAGTGTTTGTGCACTGTGTGGGAGGTGCTTTTACTCGGGGGGAAGGCATTGATTCATGTTCCTGCTTTGCAGGAACACAGGATCCATGCCTTCCCTACTGACGGAACGCAATCTGTTTGTTTTGTTTACATAGGCAGACCGCCGTTCTGGCCCTCTGCCTAATGATTGGCATGTCCCAGCGGACATCGAGTCTGCGATACCCCCCAGATCGTGAACTGGTTAAGAATTAATTCAGAGTACAAGCATCTAAAGAGCTCAGCTATGGCTTATTTTGAAGCTGTTTTACTGCTTGTTAAGTAAATCACTTGTTTGAGCACAGATTTACTTTTTATGAATGGTTCAGTAAGTAAATGGTGTAAGTTTAGGATATTTAGTCCCTTTCTTCTTGTGCAGATTTCCACGGCTGGCTCATCCACGTGCTCCTCAAACTGCACCCAGGTTATCTGAAGCTGTGAACCGCCCATCTATCTTGAAGCAAGACGACCTGAAAGAATTTGATGAGCTGGATCAAGAGACAGATGACGGATGGGCAGGTGATTAACTGGTCACTGGTATCCCTTACTCTGCATCAAGTAATTCCTTTTCACATTGGACTGATTCATTGATTCTCTTCAATCCTCCAGGGGCTCATGAAGAGGTAGACTATACTGAAAAGCTGAAATTCAGCGATGATGAGGATGGGAAGGATACAGACACAGAAGAAAGGAGGTGCATATAGCTCTTGGCTTTCCAAGTTACATGTTTTAAAAAGTAAAAAAACCTTGGAGGATTTACTAAAAATGAAGCAGGCGGAATCTGGAGCAGCTGGTCATGGTAATCTGTTGGCTTCTATCTTCAGCTTATTCAGTTAAGCTTTGAAAATGAAAGGTAGAAGCTGATTGGTTGCTATGCACAGTTACTTCTGCTTGTTCCAGTCTTAGCGCTAGTTCACACCACATGCAGTCCAGTGCGTGTTTTTTTCCTGCAGCAAAACACATGGAAAGTAGATTATATGGTTTACAATGGCACCAGTGCGGTCAGTTCCAGGGCGTTCCAGTTGCAGAAAAAAAAAGTAGAACATGCTGTTTTTTTTTCCTGCACCGGAACGTGGTAAAACAGAAAAAAAACGGACTGGACCCCAGTTCAATAAAAAAAAAAAGACAAAAAAAAAAGCATTTGGAATGCATTCGGCAACGCATAAAAAAAAAAAAAAAAAAGCAACAAAAATGCATCGGAATGCATCAACACTCATGGCGAAACTTGTCAAATGGATCTGGAGTGCGTTTTTGTGGTGTGAACTGGCCCTTAGGCCACATTCACACTAAATGCGCAGAATAAATGATGGAAAAATGCACAGATCTCACTTGCAGAGACATGGGATTACGTCAGTTTTCATGTGCGTTTCAGTGAGCTTTATACACTTTGCAGATTCCATGATACTAGTGTTTTGTGAACAGGGCACATAGAGAACAATTGTTTTCCTTGTGCCCTTGCACAGTGCGTGCAGAAAAATTCACATCTCTGCTTACTGGTGTGAATGATGCCTTAGTAAGTTCCCGTCCTCGTTAGATTTAGGTAATGATTGTGTTCTGTCCTCTGATCTTCATGCTACGATTCTTCCATTTTGTCTATAGGGAGACTCCGGTCCCTACTGATAAGCCATCTGTGCCCCCTCCTCAGAAAGTTGTGGAGACCTCTGATACAAGGAAGGCCTCACCCACAGAGGAGAAGCCTCCACAAGTCAAAGCTGCATGGACAGAGGCGCCTCGAGCTTCGGAGCCCTTGCCAGCACCTGCTGCCATTGTTGCTCCTCCTCCTCTTCCTCCTCAAAGGGGATCGTCTGCAAATCGAGGTCCACCACCAGAGCACAAGGTTAGTCTTGTATATAGGAAAGGTCTAAGGTCCCACTCCAATAAATAATTTTTTTTTTTTTTTTAATAGACTCTCTATACTGATATTTGAAAACTCATCAGCTCCTAATCTATAAAAAGGAAATGCTTTTAGTTAGTACATAGCTTGACTTATTATTGCTGTTTTTTTTCCTTTTTTTTTTTAACTACTTAAGGACCAGGCCTCTTTTTCAGACTCTGTTTACATGTTTAAAACCGTTTTTTTTTTTTTTTTTTTTTTTTTGCTAGAAAATTACTTAGAACCCCCAAACATTATATATTTTTTTTTCTAACACGCTAGATAATAAAATAGCGGTCATTGCAATACTTTTTTTCACACCATATTTGCGCAGCGGTCTTACAAACGCACTTTTTTTGGAAAAAAAATATTTTTTTTTGAATAAAAAAAATAAGACAACAGTAAAATTAGCCCAATTTGTTTTTATATTGTGAAAGGTAATGTTACGCCGAGTAAATTGATACCCAACATGTCATTACAGAGGAGATTTATGGCTAGAATTATTGTTCTCACTCTACCGATCGCGGCGATATCTCACATGTGTGGTTTGACTACCGTTTTCATTTGCGGGCGTTACTCGCATATGCGTTTGCTTCTGTGGGCGAGCTCGTAGGGACGGGGTGTTTTAAAAAAAAAATTGGACTTAAATGCAATAAAAAAAAAAATTGTAATTTTAAAAATTGTTCTTTTTAAGAGGTATGGGTGGAAGTGACATTTTGACGTCGCTTCCGCCCTCCTATGGTATAGAGACGAGTGAGGGCCATCTTAGCCTCATTCGTCTCCATACCCAGCATAGAAAAGGACCTGATCGCCTCCGCTGCTACCGACGGCTCCGGTAAGCGGCAGGGGGAGGGGGGGTGACACCTGTCCTCGCCACCGTTGACAGTGATCTCGCTGCGAACCACCGTTATTGTAAAATGACCGCCTCCTGTAAAGATGGATATCTCTGTTGTGGCAGCAGCTGCTGCCGTTACCAAGACGTCCCTCTTCAAAGTGCCGTTTATGTACAGGAGACGGTCGATAAGTGGTTAATGTGACTATCGCCTTTTTTTTTTTTTTTCCCCCCCCCCCCCCCAACACTTGCTGCATTACCCTTCAGTGCAGAACAAATGAAAAGGGTCACTTGCTGCCTGAAAACTGGAGTACTTAACAGGAAATCATATCTGTCCTCTGTACAGAATGCTATGCTGAGAGTTCACAATGGATTGAAGTAGAACTAAAGTCTATTGCCAGCAATCAGGAATTTTCCCGTTTTGTATGCACAGCTTTATTGAACATTATGGCAGATTTATCTGCCAAAGGGACCGATCTAGCCCTACAACATTCATGATGTTCTTAATCACTGTCCCTACTGCTTCTTAACTATCTTCATTTTTGCTGGTGCAAGATGGTGTAACATCAACACTTGGCAGATTCCGGGATTGTGCACTTGGCTGCGCATTCTGTGCGTGAGCTGACAAGAAGTGGGTTAATGATGGGTGGTGTTCAGAAATAACTGAGGGTGCAGGAAGACACGGAAGGCAGTGCTTGAGTATTCGTGGGTGAATGGTGCATTGGAACTTTTTTGTTTTGTGTGTTTATTTTTTTGTTTTTTACAGTAAGAAGGTGGAGGGAATCTTATGTTGTCTTTTTGTTTTTTTATTATAGTTATCACTGCGGTCCTGCTTTCAAGTGCTTGTAAAATCAGAAGTTTTTTTTACCTTAATGCATGTTGTACATTTAAGATAAAAAGCCTTCTGTGTGCAGCAGCATCTCTTGGGCACCCTTATACTTACCTGAGCCCCATCTCTATCCAGCGATGTTGTAGGAGACACGCAGCTGGCCGAGACTCTACCCCCCTCATTGGCTGAGATGGCAGCACGGCACCATTGGCTCCCACTGTTATTAAAAACCGTGAGCCAATGAGGAGAGAGAGAGGGGCCGGGGCCATGGTTCCGTGTCTGAATGGACACATGGAGCTGCTGCTCGGATTGGGAGCCCCCATAGCAAGCTTATTGCTGTGGGGCATTCAACAGGAGGGAGTGGCCAGGAGAGCTTAAAAGGGACCAGGGAGGAGGAGGATCAGGGCTGCTCTGTGCAAAACCACTTCACAGAGCAGGTAAGTATAACACACTTGTTTTTTGCCAAAAAAAAAAAAAAAGACTATAATCACTTTTTAAATTGGAACTAAGGCTCCATTTTCACAGCATGGCGTTCTGTTTTGCAGGCGGAATCGCCGCAATTCTGCCCGCGGTTCGGAAAACGTGGAAAATCGAGGGACGCCCTTGTGACTCCTATTACTTTGAATGGCACCCAAATTGGGACACGATTTTGCTGTGAATTTTCGCCTGAGGAGTCAAGATCACAGGACGCCTGTCGCCCAAAAGAAGTGGCACCCGCGATTTGCCGCTTAACGAGTGTGTAACGGGGATCGCAAGGGCTTCCCGCAATTTGTGGCGATCCAAATCACGGGCAGAATCGTGCCAATTCCACCAAAAACGGAACGCCATGGTGTGAATGGAGCCTAAACCTTTGAGAATAAAAGTTGCGAGCAGGTATAGTTTTATTGTAGAAGAGACATTCTTTGTCTCTTCTGCAACAAAACATGCCTTACCTGCCTTCTCACAATGTTCTTTTGAGTGTACACTGAGCTGTGCATGTGCAGCTCGGTATACTTTCTCTGTAGGGTGCCAGTGTGTCAGGATAAGTGACTCTTGTGTGGATGAACAGAAGTCATGTCATCCCTGCCGGCCAATCAAAAGGCCAAAAACCCAGCACTTGGAAGAATCTTGGGGAAAAGATGCCAGCAAGGGATTCAGTGATCGCTGGAACAGACGTGAGTATTCTGCTGACTTTAGGTCCTCCTTTAAAGTGGTTGTAAAGGCACAAGGTTCGGTGTGCAGCAACCACCCAATACTTACCTGAGCCCTCTCTCGATCCAGCGATGTCCACGAGAGCCTTGTGTCTCCAGGGACTCACACTTCTGATTGGCTTTTGGGAGTCATTGGCCCCGCTGCTTGTCTCACTGGCTGTGATTGAAATCAAGAGACAGATAGGGCGGGCCAGGTCTTGGCTTTGTGTGTGAATTGGTTGAGAGAGCCGCCTGCTTGGGTGCCCCCATAGTAAACCGCTTGCTGTGGGGGCCAGTGCCGGCAGGGGACCCAGGTTTGTTTAAAAAAACGAGGACAAAAACAATATCGCTTTTAAGGATAGCCAATTTATTTTTTTAAATACTAACGATTAAATGTTTCTATCACTGGATGAAATTGGAGCAGTGTCTGTCCCCCCCATCCATCTGTTAGTAACTTCACATTAATATTCATTCATGTTTTTTCTCCACTTTAAGGAAAAGCCGTTGATGCCCTCAGCGGCACCTGTAGAAGATGAGGATGAAGCATGGCGTCAGCGCAGAAAGCAGTCCTCCTCTGAGATCTCCCAAGCAGTGGAGCGGGCTCGAAGGAGGAGAGAAGAAGAGGAGCGCAGAATGGAGGAAGAGAGAAGAGCCGCCTGCGCTGAGAAACTCAAGCGTTTAGACATGAAACGCAGACCTGCGTCAGAAGAGGCAGAGCTGGCAGGAAGGAGCGAGGCCAGTGAGGTGCCGGAGCCTCCAGCCCAGAATGTCCCTGGTATGATGCCATATTAGATAAGCCATGCGCGTGCAGATTTAGTGTAGGAAGAAAAATAGCTAAAGAGCAATTGGCAGTTAATGGCAACTTGACTGAAATATGGGTACTTGGAACTGTTGCCCATACCTGCAAACATTGTAATAGTGCCTTAGGAACCTCCAAAGCTGGATGCCTACTAGCTATGTCGGGAGTAAGTTAGTTTTCTGTTTCATTTCCCTTTTGGCCTATTGCTGCAATGGGCTGCCTCAATGGCCAGGTAAGCGTGGGAGGGAGTGGGGCCAGAGTGAGGACCCCATTCTGGCAAATTTGAAACCACTACGAATTTGCAACTACATTCTGCCGTTAGTCTTGCACAGCTGCACAGATTAATCTCCTATATTTAAATTGCTTACTTTGAAATCTACTGCACACAGCGAGATTGACAGTTTACTTTAGAAGCTGCAGCAAGTCAAGTAGAGCCTGCCTCATTCCTTGGCTAGAGGCTGGTCCAGCATCATCTAGTGCTTTCCTCCCTAGCCTTACTGCTTCTGACACACTTTTTCAGTCATTGGATTCCAGTTCTTTCAGGCTAAGAGGCTTATCGGGCTGCATGCAAATGTAGCCTACCTTCGATTGCTCACTCATCCACTCTGACATCCACCCATCAAGAAATTTTTATATTTGTATAACTTCTCCCAAGAGCCACCCATTACTTGTGTCAAAACAGAGGGATCGGGAGAGTAGTACTCTGGCAGATTACTGTGGTGATGTCTGTATAGCCGCCTCCACAGCCATGATCTGACTGCATTACATGGAGATGCACGGAGACCCAGTGATGATGTCACAAAATGTAAGTTAGTATATGAAATGAAAATGGAAAATGTAATTGCAGGTTGAGGAGGGGGAGGTTTAATGCTGCATGTAAATATAAAGTTAAACATTGACTTTAAGACTAGCCCTTTTTCTGACACTTTTGTTTACATGTAAAAATTATTTTATTTTTTTTACTAGAAAATCAGTTTCCACAAACATATATTTTTTAAAGCAGTGGCCTTAGGGGATAAAATGGTGGGTTTTGCTTGTATATGCTGTAAAGCAAGCTTGTTACACTTTTTTTGTTTTTTTCCTTTTGGGGGGGTGCGCATGTGATCAGCACAGGGCCAGTCTGCTCTGTCCAGATGGGGTCAGGAGACCTGGGTCCTGATAGGACAGCTTAGTGCAGTATGAAAACTCGTCCTACAAGCTTTAATCAGGAACTGATAGAATTCACAAGGCTGCTCTAATTGCTGATGAGAAAAAAAAAGTTTATATTTACTAAAATAATTGTATTTCCATGTTCTGTGTACTGTGGGAGACCAGATATACTGAATGTAGGGTCCTGGGTTTAGTAACGCTTTAAAAGCATTTGATCACATTAAGAAAATAAATTGCACCATTTACATCTGGGTAAACCGGAAGTGATGTAAAATCATCGCTTTCCGGGTTACCGCATAACATAGCACAGATCCAAACAAAGCTGATCCAGGACTCTCGGTGGGGGGAGAGATTGTGGCAAGAGGGGGTGGATGTCCCCTCCTGCTTCTTGTAAAAGCAATCTAGAGGCCGCCAACTCTCAAAAAAAAAAAAAAGTTTACTGAGGATGTCTGCTGCTAGAAATCCAGTGACGTACCAGGTACATGAAATGATGGCAAGTGGATATCAGATAGTCACGGTAGCCAAATGAGGAAATTCTTTCACCTGTTTCGAAACTTAGCAGTGTTTTTTTTTTATTTATTTATTTATTTATTTTTATTTTTTTGTCAGTATTTATAATATATATAATATGACTTCTGATTTGTCCTTTTTAGTGGTGGAACCAGTGCCAGCTCCTGAGCCTCCTCCGCAGCCCGCAGTAGCTCAGCCACCAGCTGAAGTTCCCCAGGTGAAAGCTGAACCAAGCCCACCTCCACGACCAGAGCCCAAACAAGAGCCGGCGGCACCAGCTGTGAGCCGCCCGCCATCTACTGGACCTTCCCAGGGAGGATACAACAAGTTTCAGAAGAGTCTGCCACCTCGCTTCCAACGTCAGCAGCAGGTACTAAGATCAGAAATGGAAACCGCATGCAGAAGGTCCTTTCAAAGTATCAGTTGCTAAAGGGTCCTTTTTTTTTTTTTTTTTTTTTCTCCTCCCCCTTTTCCCTGCTGCACATTATTGTGCCTCTTTGTTGGAGGAGTCCCATATGAAGGCAGCAGAGAGGGTTTGAGAGTGCAGACAACTTAAGGCAGACTTGGGCAAATTGTGGCCCCAGGGCCACTTCGACCCCTTGGCTGTCCCTGTTTGGCTCTTGATGCCTCCACTGTCAGCACGCCTCTCTGAGCCTATCAGCTTCCTCACTGCGAAAGCAGACCGGCTCAGGGAGGCATGCTGACAAATGTCTTGGAAGGAGAGAGCCTGAAGAGCTGATTGGTACAGCAGTAAGCCTCGGTTCTGGTGGAGAGCGTTGCCTAGGAGACATCCCAACACTTTCCCGTCACGCTACCTGACCAAGTTCTTTAGCACCTGCACGCCGCAAGCCCCAGGAAACATGCACCTGTTCTTCACTGCAGGTCAGGATCTGCAGAAATCCCTGTGGTGCCAATCTTGGACTTTCTCCTTCCAATCACAGTGCTTTTCAGAGAGCATTTGGTGCCTCCTCACCACCTGATTTAACCCTATAATGCTGCACTTGCACGCTGCAGTCATGTGCATTGCATGTGGTTGCAGTGCTGCCCTATTGAACTCAGTGTGACTGGGATGCTTGTCAAACGCTACAGCCCAAGTTAAAAATGCTGTGGCATATCAGCAGCCCTGTCTGGCTGTTATACACTTTAGGTGGGAGATCGAGAGCTTTAAAACTGCAGCTCATCCACCTGAACTGTGTCACGAACTGTTTTACCTAAATATTCCTAGCACAAGGTGTTTGTATTCTATATCTTTGTGTACTTGCGGACCTTCCCAGTTCCAAAATTTTAATATTGAACACAAATAAGTTTGGGCCTCCACAACAGTCCCAGTGTCTCACATGGCCTCTTGGGAAAATGAATTGCCCAACCCACAGTAACTCATAGAAAGAATAAGTACTTTGACGTGCCAGTTGTATTTTTATAGAAATTTAGAAAATGGTGGATGGGAGGAAGGAATACCCAAAGGTACCTTCTAAATATTGGACACAAAGTGTCTGGTACCACTCCTAAGAGAAAATCTGCACAAAAAATCCTAGAAACTAAACTAAGGACATATATATCTATATATCTCTATATCAAATATTATACAAAAGTGTAAATGAGTTGTAAGATACTGTATGGTAGTTTCCTCATCATCCCTGCTATGATTGGGTGATGGGTTGCTTGCTGTGAATTTGATGCATTTCATGGGTTGCTGCCCGCTTCATCAGGAAGAAAACAGTATAATAAACATTTGATTTTATCATAATTAAGTAGTATTGTCAAAGTCCTTAATTTAGTTTCTATGATTTTTTTTTTTTTTTTTTTTGTGCAGGTTTTCTCTTAGGAGTGGTACCAGATTAGTTTTTAGGGTTTTTTGTGTATATTTATAGAAACTTTTTTTAGAAGTAAAATAAGAAAAAGGTTTGGGTGCTGCAGCAATGGCCAACTGTAGACTGCAGACAATGCAGATATTTGCACAATATATACTAGGGGATTGTGCCTCCTGTTTAATAATCCCCCCCAGCCTATGGAAATATTTTAACTCTCTATAAATACCTAAACACACTGGTGAGCACTATGCTACCTTAATACATTGTAAACCCCCAAAGTAACCCCCAAATATACAAAAAACACTATATCATCAAATATATGTGCAAGTTAGTGTCTGATTAGATCATAGTCCTTCATATGCAATGGTTATTTCAATATCTCCAACTGTGTCATCTCAATCCCCGTTCATCTTCTAAAGGGTAATCCACATGTGTCACCAAAGGAAAAACCAAAATCGTGCCACCACCACCTTGTAGAATGGCCACTCATCAGACTTCACCAAACTGTAAGCCTTCGGTTCATTCAACGGATAACCAATCCTCAATGCGCTTCTCCCGTTAGCAATTCCTCAATATCTGTATGTTCATACAAAATTAAATAGAACCAATATAGTGTAAAACCGTTTCACCTTTAATTAGGAAATCATTTAAAACATATTGTGCTCACATTTCAGTGTGTCTGTTAGCTGACACCAAGCTTATCCAGCTATAAGAAAACAGCATAGGATCAGGCAAGCCAACGATGTTCCGCAGGTGGTTCTCTCCTCCCTCCACTTAACCGACCTGTTCCTGGCTATTTCTCAAGGACAGTATGTCTCCCACAGCTTCTACGTGTTTCACAATTTAGCATTGTCAGGAAGCTATGGGAACCCCTACCAACCCCTCATTTTATAATGCCCCCAATTACCTGTTAAAGAGTCACCGGAAGTGGCGTCGCCGCCACCTTGATTCCGGAAGTATATGCTTCACCTTTTACCCTTTCACCAGAATGCCCCTCTTAGACCTCTACTTTTTAGTTTTCTCTTGTTAATTGGGCCAATTCTATCCTTGATGCAGATATTTGACAGCACACCATGGATCAACAACATAGTGTCCAAACTGATTTTTTTATTACATGATCGCATCACAGAGTGGTGCAACATTTCAGAGCCACCAAGGGCCCCTTTATCTGGCATATGATTAGTGTGCAGTAGCAGTGTACAATATTCAAAAGAACCATTAACCAATCAAAACAGTGCGAGAAGCAGAGAACCACCCACCCCTTGACAGGTATGATGTCATAGGTCCCGCCAAAAAGCAGGTAAACATCAGCAGAAATATAGAGCATATATGTAAAGATGAGCACAAGAATTGCTGGATTGCATCATAATATGATTACTGACTTTTATGCGCAGTCTGGCAAGGTCCCTCTTGCAAGGCATATGGCAGACAAAATAACAGTGTGTCACAGGTACATCTGTCAGTGGCTCCTGATCAGTGTGGCGATCCGAGATTGCCCAGCAACCAAGCGTATCCAATCACGGCACAGACCGGCAGCTGCGCGATCGCATAGCAACAGGGATGCTGTCAGGCCGGGGCCGCCGATGCCATGGAAATGCATGGCATCAGGTCATCCCGCCACCTCCTGAATGAGCAGCTACCAATCAGTCAGGGGGAGTGGAGAACACTAGTGGAAGTGAAAGAGATCAATGTATAGAGGGAAAGCAAAGCTGCCAGTGCTGGAGTACATACAGAGAATGTAGACAGAAGAGGACAGGGAGGAGAAAAAGATGAAGATCAGGACCTAGGAGAAATTGAAGACACAAATATGGCAAAGTGTTTGAAAAGAAGAGAAGGTAATAACGTGTGTGGAAATAAGACAAAGAAATAGATTAAAATATAAATGCAGCAAACATACAAGGTTATAGAAAAAGACAGAGAAAAAAACGAAAAATAGAGAAAAGAAGAAAACTTAATTATATAGGAGAAATTGCTACAGTGTAAAATATGGCACACAATAGGAAACAAGTATGAATAAATATATTATGGAATAAAAAAAAAATATATATATATATATATATATATATATAATGAAAAAAGAAAAATCTTTACATATATGCTCTATATTTCTACTGATGTTTACTTGCTTTTTGGTTGGACCTATGACCTCATACCTGTCATGGGGTGGGTGGCTCTCTGCTTCTCTCTGTTTTGGTTTTTGGAATACTGTACACTGTTACTGCACACTTATCACATGCCTGACAAGTGCCTCCGAAACGTTGCACCACTGTGATGTGATGATGTAAAAAAAATAAAAAATCAGTTTGGATGCTATTTTGTTGTTTCATGGTGTGCTGCAAATATCTGCATTATAACTTCAAGCTACAGTGCCAACCTGAAAAAATGGTTTGAGATTTGCCTACTTCTTCTGCTCTACTTCTAGGTACCTGTACTTCATACCATTAGCAGTTTCTTTCCATTAGTAGTAAAAGGGATGCAGTGGTATTCTTACTCCAGACCTGGACTAGACCGTGAAAGAACAGCAGAACACAAACAGGGTCATCTGTCTGCTCACTTTGCTCTCATTTTTCCTATTAATGTAGTTCTTGTCAGTAAATATTTGTTCCCAGTCTTGGTACTACAGTACATGAAAAAAGGCTGTTATCAGGGTAGATTGTGATACTTGCACCAGTTGCATTTAAAAAAAAAAGTTAATATTTACTAACAAGTAGCATTACAAAAGGAAATCCTAGTGTAGTCTGCTTTCTGATTGTTGTTTTTTATGTGTATTAGGAGCAGCTGATGAAGCAGTGGCACCAGAACAGAGTGCCCACACCTCCTTCCCCTGCTGGACCGCCTCCATCACAACCTTTGTCATCAGCTGCAGCACAGCCTCCACAGAAAGCGCTCTATGGAGGAGGGTCTATGGGAAGAACCACTCCTGTGGCCACCCCACAACCACAAGCACCTGCCCCCCTGCCACCGCCTCATGTCAGCTATGACCCTCGATGGGTGATGGTTCCTCCTTTCATTGATCCGCGCATCATACAAGGGAGACCCATGGATTATTACCCTCCCGCAGCAGGGGTTCATCCTACAGGTGAGCAGCGATAGAGTATAAACAGAGAATTGTGCAGGTCTACACCTCAAGGACCACTTCACACCAGTGTGCATGCAATATCCTAGATTTATGAACATTGGCACTAATGTTTTTAATTATGTTTGCTTTTAATGCATGCTTTTCTGTATTTTAACGCCTTCCCATCTGGCCTATAGCAGATTGACAGCCGGGCGGGACATTCTTCCTTCTAAATGGACTCCATGACGTCCTCTAAGAAGGTGCCGCACAGTGGCACGATCTGTCAGTCTGTGTCCACCGGACGCAGCCAATGATTCATCCATGTACCAGCCTGCTGCCGGTACCATGTGACTGTTGTGAACAATCACAGCAGGTCACATGACAGTTGTGAACAATGGATGGCTTCCTTTCATGCCATCTAATGTGTACAATTGAGTTGTCAGCTGTGATTGGTCAATGTGATCACATGGTACAGACAGGGCCAATCACAATCCATCTGTACCATGTGATTTTAGCTTTGACCAACCACAGCTAATTACAATAAAACAAACTGAATGAATCCGTTTCATTCAGTAAAATGCTTGCTTGTAGCCATGAAATTCACTGCTATTGGCAGTCATAATGTAGAAGGGAAAAAAATCCTGACCACTTCCCCAGAGTAGTACAATGCTACTATTGTAACATCATATTGCTCTGGTCACAGTGTGTTAAAAAAAAAAAATGTAAAAAAAATTAATTAAACCTTTTTTTTTTTTTTTTTTTTTTTTTTAGTACTGTCACCAGTCAGTGTGCCTGATTATCGCTACACCAGTTATGTGATGACGCTGTACTGCATTAGTGACAGTATGTAAAAATAAAAAAAAAGAATTTTGAAAAATTTTAAAATGTAATTTTCCAAAAAATCACAACTTCAAAAAATTTGCCATGCCTCTTTCTAAATTCATTGGGCTGTCTACTTTGCAAAAAGGGGTCATTTTGGGAGATATTTGTACTGTCCTGGTATTTTTGGGCCTCAAAAATGAGATTTCAGTACATCAGGATTGGTGTGTGTGTATATATGTGTGTGTGTGTGTATATATATATATATATATATCTATCATAGTTCGTGGACTCTTGACTTTCCTCTAACCTGAATAATATACACTGATTTGGGTTATTTTCACCAAGGAAATGTAGCAAAATAAATGCTGTCCTAAATTTTATGAAAAACGATTATTTGATTGCAAAACTGTATAACCAAAACAAAGAAACTTTTTCTTTTTCAAAATGTATTTTTTTCGTTTAGCAAAAAAAAAACCAAAAGAAAGCTAGAGTTGTGCGAAAAAATTTAGTTTGGGTACAGTGCTGCATGACCGCGCAATTGTCATTGATATTGCAAGAGCGATGAAAGCTGAAAATTGGGCTGGGAAGGAAGGGGGCGAAAGTGCCCTGTATTGTAGTGGTTAAAGTGGTTGTAAACCCATTTAAAAAAACAACAAAAAAAACTAACACCTGCAAGACAAAGGCATAATGAGCTAGTATGCATAGCATACTAGCTCATTATATAATACTCCCCTGAGATCGAAACCCTCGTTGCGGTGCCCATACACAGAACCGACCAGTGACATCACTCCCCCCTGGGGTTACTTCTGGGAATCGCGGCTCCGTCACTGTGATTGGCTGGAGCCGTGATGGCGTCACTCCCACACATGCGTGTTGTAACGACACGCTCACTGAAGCAACAGCATATACGTGCCATTGCGTCAGTTTGCTTCAGTGCAGATGACGTTGGCACATGCAAATACAGGGGATATCTCCTAAACCGTGCAGTTTTAGGAGAGATCCTGGGTAGCTACAGGTAAGCCTCATTATAGGCTTACCTGTAGCGAAAAGTGGTCTGTAAGTAAGGGGTTTACAATCACTTTAAGCTATTAACAAACCCCACAGGTAGCAAGAAGATGACTTTCCTCAGCTGGAGGGTGACTACTGTTTTGTGTCTATTCCCTTCCTCCAGTTTTCTCTTTATCCTCACCCCTCTGATTTATTGTCTGATGTAAAATCCTGACAGGTTCCTACACTTTTCCACTATATATATATATATATATATATATATATATATATATATATATATATATATATATATATATATATAAAGGTTTTGGCTTCTTTAGTTTGGGAATGAATCCTTGTATACATCTACAGCTGGGCCTGTTATATAATGTACCCTCAAGATACTATTATGGCTTATTGAATTGTGTATTTAGGACTGATGTCCCGGGAGCGATCAGACAGCGGAGGGTCAGGATCAGATGGATATGAGCGGCACCCCTCACTAATGAGAGAGCGAGGAACTCCTCCAGCAGACGCCAAAGTAATGTGGGGCAGCGAGATGTACAATCCTGCTGAAGCACGACCAATAGCCTCTCCTCTACGACCAAGTGCTGAAGAGGAGGAGCGGGATATGAGGTACGTGGTGGAGCTGTTGTCATCTGGTTGAGATAGATAGATAGATAGATAGATATATATATATATATATATATATATATATATATATATATATATATATATATATATATATATATATATATATATATATATATATATAAATATATAAATATATAAAAACATTTTATGATGGGGTGGTGGTCTTACTGCTGCGCTTGTTTTCATTTTGGTGTTCAGCTAATTGCTTTCAAGTTGCTTGAAGTTTCTTTATGTGAAGCCCAAGTTTTCGTCACATGATCTATAGAATATCTGCTGGGATTGCTCAAATGTTTGCTATATGTGCCCTTTTGAACCTGTAGCCATGGCATCTGCGAATTATATTAAACCAAGCTTCTGTTTTCTATTATTTTGACTGAATGTATACACTATATTACCAAAAGTATTGAAACGCCTGCCTTTACACACACATGAATGTTAATGGCATCCCAGTCTTAGGTCGTAGGTTTCAATATTGAATTGGCCCACCCTTTGCAGATATAACAGCTTCAACTCTTCTGGGAAAGCTGTCCACAAGGTTTAGGAGTGTTTCTGTGGGAATGTTTGACTATTCTTCCAGAAGTGCATTTGTGAGGTCAGGCACTGATGTTGGATGAGAAGGCCTGGCTCACAGCCTCCACTCTAATTTATCCTAGAGGTGTTGTATCAGGTTGAGGTCAGGACTCTGTGCAGGCCAGTCAGGTTTCTCCACCCCAAACTTGCTCATCAATGTATTTATGGATCTTGCTTTGTGCACTGGTTCAAATCATTTGATGGAGGGGGGATTATGGTGTGGGGTTGTTTTATCAGGGGTTGGCCCCTTAGTTCCAATGAAGGGAACTCTTAAGGTGTCGGCATATTATTTTGGACAATTTCATGCTCCCAACTATGTGGGAACAGTTTGGGGATGGCGCCTTCCTGACTGCGCACCAGTGCACAAAGCAAGGTCTATAAAGACACGGATGAGCAAGTTTTGGGGGTGGGGGGGAAGAGGAATCAATGTGCAGTTGGTTTTTTTTTTTACCAAAGACATAATACATTTTTGGCCTAAATTCATGAAGAAATTTGATTTGATCCTTTTTTTTTTTTTTTTTTTTTTAATTATTATATTGGATATGTTTTATATTGGAAAGTAAAAACTATTAGGTGTTTTTTTTTTTTTGTTTTTTTTTTTCTAACTTTTTGTCTTTTTATAAATTAAAAAAAAAAATTAAATCAAAACCCCAGTGGCGATCAAATACCACCAAAAGAAAGCTTTTATAAAAATAAAAAAAAGATATACATTTTTAGTTTAGTTTAGTTTTTTAGAGATAAAATAATTCTCCCGCTCTACAAGACTCTGGGCACCAGTCGTCAGGAAGAATGTGCTGGAACTGGAGAGATTTCCGAGAAGGGCAACAAAACGAATAAAGGGTCTGGAGGATCTTGGTTATGAGGAAAGGTTGCGAGCACTGAACGTATTCTCTGGAGAAGAGACGCTTATGATTTCAATGTACAAATACCGTACTGGTGACCCCACAATAGGGATAAAACTTTTTTGCAAAAGGTAAATTAATAAGACACCCTGCCATTCACTAAAATTAGAAGAAAAGCGGTTTGACCTTAAACTACATAGAGGGTTCTTTACTGTAAGAGTAGCAAGGATGTGGAATTCCCTTCCACAGGCGGTGGTCTCAGCGGGGGGTATTGATAATTTCAAAAAACTATTAGATGAGCACCTGAACGACCACAACATAAAGGGATATACAATGTAATACTGTCATATAATCATACAAGTAGGTTGGACTTGTGTCTCTTTTTAGTCTCACTCACCATGTAACAGAGTTGCATGACTGAGCAATTACCAGTTAAACTGGCGCAGTTCTAAATAGCAAAAAAAGCCCTTTTCATGGGGGGGGGGGGGGGGGGAGCCTTCTGGAGCTGAGATGGCTAAAGCAGAAAGGCAGATCTCCTTCCTGTGGACTCGACCTTTCTGTAAAGACCTGTGTTTTGGCTTAGGCAAAAATGTGTCTACATTTTTATGTATTTTTTTATTTTATTTTTTGCCGTGTTCTCTCGGGGTTGCAACATGTCTGATTTGAGACGTAAGGGGCGGGGTCCTGCAGTAATGGGTGTTCCCCGCTCACACTCTAATAACAGCTCCAGGGCTGCCTTCCTTTGGCACTGATGTCTGCTGCAACAATGCTGATCTCTGCTTCTTCAGTCTATTCTGTCATCCGAGTTCTCTTCGGCTCTGTCAGGTGTAACCACTTCCTCGGTCCTCTCAGCAGAGGTTATTTTTATTTTATTTTTTGTGGTCATGCAAGACTTTATGATCCAAACCATTGCTTATTTGCTGACTTTGACTGCAAAGGCTACAAGATCACTTTGTCGCCTTCTCCCTTCAACCACTCAGATTCTGATTTTGAGTCGCTCAGTCTTTCACTTCTGAACTTTCCTCTATGGAGTCGCAGCCCACTGCTATTTCTCCCAAATTGAGAGACTGTTCCAGTTCTTACCAATTTGCTGCACATCACTCTGAAACTAGATGATCGGCCTGTTGCTTCTACTATTGCCGTTTCCGGTCTTGCGTCATTTTAACTGCTTGGCGGCCGCGCCACGTACATTTTACTGCGGCAGGGCAGCGGCTCGGTGCCAGATCATGTATCTAGTACACTGACTTCCAGATCTGCGATACGTGTGCCTCCAGTGACCCACTCCCGCTGTGATTGGACTCAGTGGGAGTCAATCAGTGGGTCCGCTGGGATCCGCTAATTGTTCAGAAGAAAGGCAGAATGGCGGGCTGCCTATGTAAACAAGGCAGACTGCTGCTCTGTGAGAGAGGAATGAGCTAATCCTGTTGATCTTTACATTCCCCTTGTCTAAGCACATCCCCCACAGTTGGTAATCACTCCCAGGGAACACATTTAACCCTTTGATCACCCTGATGTTAACCCCATCCCTGCCAGTGTCATTAGTACAGTGACCATGCATTTTTTTTTTTTTTTTTTTTTTTTTTTAGCACTGATCACTGTATCCGTGTCACTGGTACCCAAAAAGGTGTTGCTGTCTGATTTTTGTCCACCGCAATATCGCAGTCACACTATAAGTCGCTAAATGCCGCCATTAACAGTAAAAATAAATAAAAATATCCCATTGTTTGTAGACACTATAACTTTTGTGCAAACCAACATATACGATTATTGGGATTTTTTTTTTTACCAAATATATGTAGCAGAATGCATACAGAAAGTAGATTTTTATTTTTTTTTTGCTTATAGCACAAAAAAAAAAAAACGCAGAGGTGATCAAATACCACCAAAAGAAAACTCTATTGGTGGAAAATAAAGGACATCAATTTTATTTGGATACAGTGTCACATGACCATGCTATTATCAGTTAGACCCCTTTCACACCACACCGCCCTTTGCGTCGGCGGTAAAACGTCGCTATTTTTAGCGTCGTTTTACTGCCGGATTTGCGGCGCATTTCGGCCGCTTTTACCCCCTGCTAGCGGCCGCGAAAGGGTTAAAACCGCCGGCAATACGCCGCAATAGTGGCGTTTTGCCGGCGGCATTACAGCGCTGCCCCATTGATTTCAATGGGGAGCAGCGGTGGAGGAGCGGTAAACACACCGCTCCTTCACCGCTCCAAAGAAGCTGCTGGCAGGACTTTTACTGACGTCCTGCCAGCGCACCGCTGTAGTGTGAAAGCCCTCTGGGCTTTCACACTACACACAATGGTGCAGCTTCTTAAGGGCGGATTGCAGGCGCTATTTCTAACGCTATGGCGCCTGCAAAACGCCCTGGTGTGAAAGGGGTCTTAAAGTACTGCAGTGCTGTATTGCAAAAAAATGGCCAGGTCATTCAGGGGGGGTAAACCTAGCGGAGCTGAAGTGGTTAGAGCTGCTAAGGCAGTACACACAATGAGATTATTGATGCAAAACATAGTCTGTTTTTTTTTTTTTTTTTTTTTTTATTGTATGCTTATTTCCATATCGATAACGAAGAGTACGAAAATTCTCATGCAACAGAATAAAAATTCAGAAGTGATGTAATGTATTGTATTTTTGGACAAAATATCGGATGACAGCTGTGTACTAATGATCAGATTATCATACGAAAGCAGCATTTTTTGTACGATATTCTAATCGTGTGTACGGGGCTTAAGTCTCTCTATCTACCAGTTGTAAAGAGTGCCCCCTTGTCCTCTTTAATTACCTTTTAAAAGTGGTTGTAAAGGCAAAAATTTTTTAGTTTTTTTTTTTATCTTCTTGTATTCTATGCACAAAGAAAAGTCTTCTGGAGCTGTGGCTTGGCTTGGGTGCTCCCATAGTAAGCTGCTTGCTGTGGAGGCACTCAACAGGAGGAAAGGGGCCAGTAGTGCCAAAGAGGGACCCAAGAAGAGCCAAATCGAGATCTGTATAACATGTTTGTTATTTTTAACAAAAAACTAACAAGACTTTACAATCACTTTAAAGTGAATAACTCGCCACCAAGTTGACTATATGGACCACTTATGTATTTATACACGTTGGTCCAATTCCCCCTTAATCTCCTTTTCTCAAGAGCGAATACATTTGGTTCCTCTAATCTTTCCACATAGCTGAGCTCCTCCATGCCTCTTATCAGTTTGGTTGCCCTTCTCTGCATTTTCTTCAGTTCCTCGATATCCTTTTTGAGAACTGGTGCCCAACACTGAACTGCATATTGCAGATGAGGTCTTACTAATGATTTGTACAGGGGCAAAATGATATTTCTCTCTCTGTTGTGTATACCTCTCCTAATACAAGAAAGTATTTTGCTCACTTTGTAAACTGCAGCTTGGCATATCCTGCCATTATTTAAGCTTATATGTGTCTGACAGTCTGAACTGGTGGGCACCAATGAGGTGTGTTTGGGAGCCAGTCTGCTAGAATACAGGTAGGTTGGGGCTCCTTATGACCCCCACCACCTAAATCTTAGATCATTGTGTATGGCTGAGCCACATGTATAATATAAGGTTTGATGGTCTGAAATTTTTGGCTGGTTGTAATTTCTTCTTCTTTTTTTTTTTTTTTGTTTGTTCTAGAAGTGAAGCTCAACCCGTTCGTTCAGTTGCTCCCCAGCAGGCGCAATCTCCATCATACTTGGGAACTTTCACTTCTTACCAAGAAAATACTGTTGCACCAACCCAACAACCACACGTAGGGCATCGCTACCCTGGGGAAGAGCTGCGCCCTTGGCATCAGCAGCATAACCACACTGGAGGTTCCCAAGTACCACCACAACCTATTACACAGAGACGTTCAGAATCTGCTCCTTCTCAACCACCTCCAGTGTCTGTCCCCTCATGCCAGCAACAGAGGACTGATGATGAACCGCCTGTGGTTCGGAGGGAAGCCGCTCCTCCACCTTCACAGCCAGATAACACATCCACACAAACGTCCACACGTCCAGAAGTTGGCAGTGGGCGTTTAAAGGAGGAGAGGAAGGAAATGGCCAAAGAAGAACCCAAGTTTGAAAAACAAACTACAAAGCCTGAGTACCATAGACCACCTCCTCGCCGGGAGTCCAAGACTGAAACTCGTTGGGGACCTAGGCCTGGAGAAGGAGGGAAACGAAGACAAGAGGAGTTCATTGGTGCAGGAGGAGCGCTAAACCAGGCACCTGCTCCAAGGCGGGCAGGTCCTATCAAGAAGGGTGGCAGACGAGAGGAGATTATGTTCAAAGAGCATCAAGAAGCTAAGGTCAGTCAACCACTCCCGGCAGTATCTGAGCCACAGAAACCTAGACAGGCAAACCACACCAGCAGGGAGGGTGAACAAATAACTGGATCACCTTCAAGGCGCAAAAAAGAGACTATACCTGCTCCAGCTAGAAGCTCTCCGGCAATGGTTTCAGCCTCTAGAGGCCGTGGCAGAGGAGAATACTTTGCAAGAGGAAGAGGTTTTCGCGGGGCCTACAGTGGCCGAAGTCGGGGTGGCAGAGGCAGAAGCCGTGAATGTCGTGGTGGGTACAGAAGAGACGGCCCTTTCTACAGAGAAGATGGGGATGCAGACAATAAACCTGCACCCGGATCTGGAGGGCGGGAGCGGAATACCAGTGAAACACGCAGCGAGGGTTCGGAGTATGAAGAAGTTCCTAAAAGGAGGAGGCAGCGTGGCTCTGAAACTGGTAGTGAGACAGAGCCAATCCCTTCAGAGAGAGACCATGGGAAAGGTGGATCGTCCTTGCAGCGACAAACTGAGATATTTCCTACTGGCAACCCAAGGTACCAAGAAAAAGGTAGAGATTCTGGTAGGGGGCGCATTTTCACACCAAGGGGTGTGCCTTCAAGAAGAGGCAGAGGAGGTGCAACTACATTGTCTATGACCTGGAGTCCGAACCCAAAGCAGCAGCAACAGCATCAGCATTATTCTGCTCCTCCAATTCCTCATGCACAGCCACCACCTCCACCTCACAAAACAGAGAGGAAAAATGACAAAGTGATTGTGGCTGTAAGTCCGCCATCCCCCAGCGAGGAACGGGTTCCACCGCCACCTAGGAGACGGAGACATGGAAGGGCTCAGCAGCAGGACAAACCACCTCGTTTCCGGAGACTAAAGCAAGAGAGGGAGAATGCTGCCCGGGCAGGAAATGGGGGAGGCCCACAGCCACCTCAGCAACAGTTATCAACACAAGAGCACCATCAACGCTCATCACAGGCTGAAGAAGAACGCGTCATGCTCCGCCGTGGACATAAATCTCCTGATCCATGTAATGCCAACTCCGATCAGGCTAATGAAGAATGGGAGACGGCATCTGAAAGCAGTGACTTTACAGAGAAGAAAGATAGAGCAGATATTCCTGTCCAAAATGGAGTATCCAGTCCATCTTCCACTGGAGGACGAGAGCAAAGGAAAGACCTTTCAAAAAGGAGCTTTTCCAGCCAGAGGCCAGTCATGGAGAGGCAGAATCGCAGACCTCTGCATCCTGGTGGACAGAGACCAAGTCGAGGTGGAGGAGGAGGAGGTGGTGGAGGTAGTGGTAGGAGTGGAGAGAAAAGAAGCTGGCCCTCTCCAAGAAACAGAGGGTGAGTTACTATAATCAGTATGCCTGTTTTTCCTAAATATATGAGGTGGTATCAAAAAGTTTTGAGACTAGCTCTGTTTACAGGAAAGTACTTTACACACTATCCCCTTTTAAAATAGTCCCCTTGCACAGCAATACAGCACTTCCAGGATTCCTGACACTTCTGAAATGTGTCCTGGATGTCTTCTTTTCAAAACGGATCAAGCACCTCCTTGAGATTCCCGCCGGATCTCTGCAATGGTGTCAAAACGGCGACCTTGGACCTGGATCTTCATCTTCGGTAAGAAGGCGAAGTCCACAGGAGCCAAATCTGGTGATTAAGGGCAGGTGCAGAAGTGAGATCATGTTTCCGGTGAGAAACGCGCATGTGAGGATAGCTCGGTGGCAGGTGCATTGTCGTCGTGGAGCAAACAGTTTTTCGTGTGCCACAGCTCTGGTCACTTTCGCCGAATGTCCTCCCTCAGACACCTTACAACCTGCCATTATAACTCGCTATTGAAGGTCTAGCCCCTGGGGATGAATTCTCGATGCACAATGCTACGAATGTCGAAAAAGACGATGAGCATGCACTTGGTTGAGCTGCGAACCTGCCTCGCCCTTTTCCGTCGTGGCGATGATGAGCTTTTCCACTGTGAAGACTGTTGCTTCATCTCAGGTTCATGCCCATACACCGACATTTCATCATGGTTGATGATCCTTGACATGAAGGACAGGTCATTCAAGGCACGTGATGGAGTTCTTTTCAGATTTTGATGCAGTGTTCACGTTTTCTGTTCTAACTTGCTGTCCATGATGAAATAGCAGAAGTAGTAATGGCACCAGTTGTACAGCTCCCTGTGTACACAGGACAATGTCTTTTGTCACACTGACTTATGAAGATCGGTGCTCCTTGTGACTGTGCGTGAAGCCACGTGCTGCTATCTGTTGGCGTGTTATACAACTAGTCTCAAAACTTTTTGATACCACCTCATATAGTTTATGTTCTCTGTGTTTATCTACTAACTATCATTTTTATGATCCTAGTGGCAGGAGCCATGAAGATCGTCCTCCACAGTCTCTAACCCTTCCTCATCCTCCTCCCAATACAAGTGTGGTTTATCGAGTTGACCGTGTGATTCACAGCGATCCCGTCGGCATACAACAAGCACTTAGTGAGCTTGGACAGAAGCATGTAAAATCGGTGTCCACCAGTCAAAACGTAGAACTGCCCAGTGGTCGATGTCCAGCACGAGGAGGTAAGTACAGTATGTTTAAAGCCCTCTTGCGGCTCTCTAGTCAATATGTGGGTTTGAACTATTAAAAGCTGACTTTACCTAAAACTGATTGTGTCTTTGATTGGACATCGGTCAGTTCACTGTCACAGTAGTTAGCAGGTCAGTGTCTGCACAAGTAGCAGAAAACTCCAGTGGTGTGTGTCTCACTGTAACAGTCCACAAGTTTGAGACCATGCTTGTCATTCTTTTGCAACTTGGCTTCCCAATTTGTTCATTTTACATAAAGCATTTTTTAAAGGGTGGACAATGCACTATATTGGCAAACATTTGTTGATTCCTGACATCACACCTACCTATGAAGCAAAAATAGAAAAAGACCCTTCCAAATTACATTTCCTGAACTTAGAATAAAGTTGATTATGTTTCCAAACATTTCGGGACAGAAAAAGGTAGACGGTATCATCACATTCTATCTATCCAAAAAGAAAGGGTAATGCACAGGAAAACACATCAACATTTCGAAAGCCATGGAAAATGAATTCATGTATCCAGTCACAGAATGGTACTGTGGATACAAGACCAAAATACCAATGTGCCATGTCCTAATATAACATGAAATAGGATAGAAAAGGGACTATGGACTTTATAGGCACAATAGCAAAAAAACATTTAAATATCAAAATATGTTTTTATTAGTATAAGCATAAAAGCATATGTGAATTTTTACAAATCCTTTTAAAATTCCACAAAAATAGATGGTTATACAATCATTACCGCTACTGTGATTATAACCATAATTCAAATGGAGATTAATGTAAACATTCCATGGTATAGTCAGAATCCAAGAATATGGTAGACAAACAGGATTGTGGTATAATGTTAGTTAAATGGAAAATGGCTCAACATGTTTCGCGCGTCATCACGCTTAGTCTGGAGCTTAAATTTTGTGGCTAATAGAAAGTAAAAAGGAAAAAAGAACAACAACAAGATAACATAAATGAATTTGTCAAATACACAACAATATATGTATAGAAAAAATACATTATTGCAACTGTGTCCTGAGCAGCAAGGTCCAACAAGCACAATATAGGCAGAGGGGACAGTCTAAGGCACTGTGGGGGCGTACATAACATATACTGGGTAAATAATGATTTGGTATAAAAGAATATCAAGTTAAATATAAATGCCAAGGGCTGTACCAAACAGCAATAATAGGAATGTGAGTATACTTGGCAATTACATGAAGATACACAACGCAGTAAGTTTTTAGACCCGCAAAGAAACAGACCACAACACAGACAGCATACATTAATTGTAGCGCTGGGCACAGGGGAAAGAAGTGACCAACAAAAATCCTATAGCCTTAGGATAAAAATATATATAAAGATCATTCTATATATAGAAACAGGTAACTGGTCAGTTAAAAAGTATATATAAGTAAGCCCACTCACCAGGCAGGAGACTCGCCATAATAAAGTCCAAACTGGTAAAAATATATATGATGCATAGGAACCTATGTAGAGAGCCTTATGTTGAAAGGCAGTCACTGAATAGGAACATCAGCCTCTTAATGGGTTAATATGTATAGAGGTGGTAGATATAAGCCAAAGAACACCAGATGGTGGTTCCAAGAAACTGTATACCTCAATCGTCACCTAAAAACATACAAAAAACAAGTTTCAAAGGCTACAGAGCCATCCAGCCAAAAGGAATGCATAATCGCCAAACGTGATATACAAAAACAGTCATACCATAACAAAAACGCCACTTAGAAAAACAGCAGCGTCAGAGGATCAAAACAAACACGTGGATGTCAGCCAGTGAAGCCCACCAACTAGCGTGCTCTAAGGCTGCTTTCACACTGGGGCGGTATTCAGGCGTTACAGCGCTAAAAATAGCGCCTGTGTAGCGCCTGAAAAAAACCGGCCCCTTTCACTCCAGTGTGAAAGCCGGAGGGCTTTCACACTGGAGCGGTGCGCTGGCAGGACAGTGAAAAAAGTCCTGCTAGCCGCATCTTTGGAGCGGTGAAGGAGCGGTGTATTCACCGCTCCTAAACCGCTCCTAAACCGCTCCTACCCATTGAAATCAATGGGACAGCGCGGCAATACCGCCGGCAAAGCGCTGCTGCAGCGGTGCTTTGCGGGCGGTTTTAACCCTTTTTCGGCCGCTAGCGGGGGTTAAAACCACCCTGCTAGCGCCCGCAGACCGCCGCTAAAACGACGGTAAAGCGCCACTAAAAATAGCGGCGCTTTACAGCCGACGCCCGCACAGCCCCAGTGTGAAAGCAGCCTTAGTATGCACGTTTTGTGCTTGTTGGACCTTACTGCTCAGGACACAGTTGCAATAATGTATTTTTTTCTATATATATATATATATATATATATATATATATATATATATATATATATATATATATATTGTTGTGTATTTGATTAATCCATGTATGTTATCTTGTTCTTCTTTTTTCCTTTTTACTTTCTATTAGCCACAAAATTTAAGCTCCAGATGAAGCGGGACCACACGCGAAATATGTTGAGCCATTTTCCATTTGACTAACATTATACCGCAATCCTTACCATGGAATGTTTACATTAATCTCCATTTGAATTATGGTTATATCACAGTAGCGGTAATGATTGTATATGGTTACCATCTCTTTTTTTGTGGAATTTTAAAAGGATTTGTAAAAATTCACACGTGGTTTTTATGCTTATACTAATAAAAATATATTTTGATATTTTAAATGTTTTTTGTTATTGTGCCTATAATAAAGTCCATAGTCCCTTTTCTATCCTATTTCATTTCGAAAGCCATGCTTTCAGGACCCTTGTGTTCTGTGAATGTCCGGGACACTGAAAGTCTCAGACCTGATGATACCTTCTAAGACCCCTTTCACACTGGGGCGTTTTTCAGGCGCTTTAGCTTTAAAAAAAAAAGCGCAGTTTGAAGCGCTTGAAAGAAGCCTCATCTGCAACCCCAATGTGAAAGCCCAAGTGCTTTAAGAGCCCTTTCACAATGTCGGCGCCCGAAAGACACTCGTAAAGCGCCGCTTAAACTAGCAGCACTTTACCAGCGTTTTTCGAGTGCTATTGGGGCGCTTTTAACCCCTGCTGGTAGCCAAATAATGGGTTAAAAGCGCCCACAAAACGCTGCTGCCAAAAACGCTTTTCAGGCGTTTTGCAGGCGCTTCCCATTGATTTCAATGGGAAGGGGCGCTTTTAGGAGCAGTGTATTCACGCTCCAAAAGCGCTGCAAAGAAGCTGTTTGCAGGACTTTTTTTGACGCCCTGCCAGCGCAACGCCTCAGTGTGAAAGCACTCGGCCTTTTACATTGGGATCGCAGTTGCGGATTCTTTCAGGCACTTTTTTTTAAAGCTAAAGCGCCTGAAAAACTCCCCAGTGTGAAAGGGATCTCAGTGTGAAAGCACTCAGGCTTTTACATTGGGATTGCAGTTGCGGCTACTTTCAAGCGCTTTACAGGCGCTTTTTTTTTTAACTCTAAAGCACCTGAAAAACGCCCCAGTGTGAAAGGGGTCTAAGTAAGTAATATGACCTTGCAAGTCTCAAGACAGGGAACGTACTGTAGGTAATACTAGGGCCTGTGATGTTTCTGGTACCTGCACTGAATAGGAAACCAGCAAGCATTGGTAAGAGTAGCCATAGAGAAAGAAATTAGAACAGAAAAGAAAAGAAAGGGGTAAATGTGGATGAAAAGGGCACAACGGCTGTGGAGTCCTCTAAACTAAGAATGCAGGTAAGAATCCTGCACAACGGTCAAAAGAAAGGGCTGGAGTTTAAAAGAGAATTAAGGGGATTTTTTTTTTTTTTTTTCAGTATCATACTTGCCCAGGTGGATGGAGCATCAGTCCGATGGTGCATCTGTCCCCCAGGCACCTCTTCACTGACAACCCAGCGATCAAACACCGCCGATGGCTCAGTTCTCACAGCTCCTCGAGCAGAGACCTGGTGACTGTCAATCAGCAGCTCTGCTCCCTCACTCACTCACTGGAGCGCTGAGCTGTGGGGGGCGAGACGCTGAGAGCCTGAGATGGGTGTCAGTCAAGACACCTGGTGAATCCAGACTTCCATTGTCGGGATGACGCAGTGTCTGGACTGATTTTTTGTGATGTCAGCAGAGAGCGGACTTCAGACCGCTCTCTACTAAAAATGGGTCACAGGAGTGCAAGACTTGGGCGGCACAGTGGTGTAGTGGTTAGCACTCTCACCTTGCAGTAAGAAGGGTCGCTGGTTCAAATCCCAACCACGACACTACCTGCCTGGAGTTTGCATGTTCTCTCTGTGCCTGTGTGGGTTTTCTCCGGGTACTCCGGTTTCCTCCCACAATCCAAAGACATGCAGGTAGGTTAATTGGCTTCTTTCCAAAATTGGCCCTAGTATATGAATGGGGACCTTGGATTGTGGGCTCATTGAGTGTAGGGACCAATGTACGGGGATAGGGACAATTGTAGACACTCACTCAGGTTGAACTGGATGGACTGGTGTCTTTATTCAACCTTACTAACTATGAAACTAATTGCACTCCTGTGATCCATAGGAGAAGCCCAGCCAAACATGCTTTGGTTGCACTTCTCCTTTAACCTCTTCCTGACAGCACTATAGCTGAATGATGGCTGCAATGTGGTCGCACATTTCCAGCAGGACGTCTGTTGAAGTCCTGTCAGAACTCTGCTTCCCCGCATGCCCCCAGGGCTTTCATCGGGAACACTCGGTGATCAGCTGTGTCCTTTGGGCTAATCACAGCAGCCCTTTACCATGTAGTCAGCTGTTTCCGATTACAGCTGATTATAGTGTAAACATGATTTGCCGGTTATTGGCATTCGTCTGCTCAAGCTGAGGCGAGCCAGTAAGAGGCAATCCACACAGAGGACATCTACACTGATGATCAACGCTCTGATTATCAGTGCTGCCTATTGGTGCCTCCTCATCAATGCCCAGCAGTGCAGCCTCATCAGTGCACATCAATGAAGGAGAAAAACTATTTGCACAACTTCATAACAGAAACTAAGATTTTTTTATTTATTATTTGTTTTAGCAAAAAATTTTAAAAACAGCGATGATTAAATACCAGAAAAAGAAAGCTTGAGCTGTCTCAAAAAAAAAGCTATATAATGTGTGTGTGGGACTCTGCTCTTCCAGGTAGGGGGCATGCCACTTCTGCTGTGATTAGTCACACCAGAAGCTGATCAGCGTGCCAATGAATGTCTGCCAGTTCTGCATATATAGCACTGATCACTATATTAGTGTTGGTCATCACAAAGTGTCAGTTAGTATCAGATTGTCCACCACAATATTGCAATCCCACTACAAGTCACTGATCACCGCCATTACTAGTATAAAAAGAAATAAATAAAAGTTTGTGTGGAAGAACTTGAGTGACTTGAACAGAGCTCTGACCTCAACCCTGCTGAACGCTCTTGGGAATAGTTGGAATGCAGATTGTGAGTCTTGTTGTCCAACATCTCCTGACCTTACTAGTTGCCTAATGGTTGAACGGCAAAATTCCAGGAGACAATCCAAAATCTTGTGGCAAACCTTCCAAGAACATTGAAAGCTCTTATAGCTGGGAAGTGGGGGCCAATATCAAATATTCCAGGATTTGGGATGGAATGTCCAAGAAGCTCATGTTGGTGTGATTCCGCAAACTTTTGACCATATAGCGTACCAGCATTTGATTTTGTAATGGCGATGACACACCGGGTTGAAGGTGGAAATTGTGACAAGGGCATCCCGCCACTGGGGTTATAAATCCAGCATGTGACAGCAACATTGAAAAACTGAGGTCTGTTTTGGGTGGAGTTGGCCTTTAATGGCAGTCTAATTAAAACAAGCCAATAAAAATAAAGTGGGAAGTCTGCAGTACTTTTTTTTTTAAAACCTGTGTATGTCAAAACTTGTAAGCATCTGAGAATCACATTATTTTTCTTTTAATGGTGTGTGGTGGTGGGTTTTTACTTTTACGTCACACTCTTTTTGGTTCCTTTACTGAGTACCTTGATTTAGCTAAGCTGCCTTTATGCAGAGGGTGTTTGGTAATTGGTGATCCTCTTTCAGACTCTTTGCTGGCCGCCTGTGAATCAGTTAGTGAAAATGTTGCAGTTCCAAAGCGAGTTGTGTGCTCTCTGAAGCCACAAGAGGTCCCACTGGAGGTATGTCCGTAGCAAAGCTTCAGCTTTCCATTCAGTGTGACCCATTAGCCCTAGAGCAGGCAGTCAAGGACCACCATTGCTTTTTTATAGGATACAGCTCGTGATGGAATCTCAATGCCAGCCACAGTGTGGAAACAGCACGTACCTCGTGGCTACCAGTTTCGATCCTTCCGGTCAGGGGTCTGGAGCAAAGAGCAGAGCAGTAAGTTAGAAGAGATTTTTACAGATATACACCCACTTTAAAGCTTTTGAAAAAAATGTGTTGTAGGGAAGATGGGCGTGCATTTATCAACTTTAGGACCGCCCACATACTGCGGCAGGGCGGCCCCCGCTGTGTCAAATCATCTACATGTATGTGATTTGATATTTCCGGCTAGGGAGTGAATGCCTGCCGCTCCAGTTTTGCTGTCATTTGCTACAGCACAAGCCGATCAGCGGATCCCATGATTTATGGCTGGAACCCATCAGTTTGGCTGAGCGAATGACAGAAGATAGCCCTGTGTAGGTAAGCACCACAGAGTTCTCCACTGTCAGCAGCAATGCGCTTTTTTTTCATCCTGCACAGCAGGGAGTAAAAAGCGACTCATTGTTTAGTAAAAAAACAGCACACACTGCACACATTAAACATTGTTAGGCATGCGTTTAAAGTGATATTAAAGTCTTGTTTTTTTTTTTTGTTTAAACATAAAAAAAATATGTTAAACCTACCTTCCCTGTGTAGTGGTTTTACACGGAGCAGCCCAGATCCTCTTCTTCTCGGGTCCTTCGCCGGTGCTTCTGACCCTTCTCTCCTGCTGAGTGCCCCCATAGGAAGCTGCACCCGAGCCGCTGCTCTGTGTGTCCATTCAGATGCCCCGTCTTTCCTAATTGGTTCACTGATTTTGACAGTGGGAGCCAGTGGCACCCGCTTCTGTCTCAACCAATGTCGAGATGGGGCTAAGGTAAGTATTAGGGGGGCTGCTGCACACCGAAGGCTTTTCATTCGAATGCATAGAATACATTAAGATAAAAACCTTCTTCCTTTACAACCATTTAAATCCCTTGATCAACCTAGATGTCAACCCCTCCCCAGCCAGTGTCAGTACAATGACAGTGCATATTTAGCACCGATCACTGTATTCGTGTCACTGGTGATTTCAATGGCAGTGCCCCCCAGCGTCAGTTAGTGTTAGATTGCCCACTGCACTATCAGAGCCTCATTATAAGACACTAATCGCCGCCATTAGTAGTATTGAACAAAAAAATGTAGCAGTATAAAAAACTTTTATATACTGTGTGTGTGTGTGTGTGTGTATGTGTGTGTGTGTATATATATATTCTATAATAGTTTGTATACATTATAACTTTTACAAAAAACACTTATTGGGATTTATTTTTAATTTTTTTGGTTATCAAAAATGTAGCAGAATACATTTTGGCCAAAATTTATGAAGAAACTCAACTTTTTTAAATGGATGCTTTATAGCAGAAAGTAAACAAAATTGTTTTTTTTTTTTTTTAAATCAACCTTTTTTTTATTTTATTTTTATTTTTTTTCATTCATTTTGCAAAAAAAATAAAAAAAACAATGGTGATCAAATATCACCAAAAGAAAGCTCTATTTGTGTGAAAAAAATGATATAAATTTCCTTTTTAGATACAGCGCTGCATGACTGTTACCAATTTAAAATAGCACAGTGCTGAATAACAAAAAAATGCCTTGGTCACGAAGGGAGTAAAATATTCTGGAGCAGAGGTGGTTATAAAGAAATAGATAATGAGGACCACCACCTGTACAAACTAAGCCATGTATTGTGTTGCATTAGCTTCTGCCCACTTATTTGGAAGAGTGTTAGATTGGCGAAGGTGTTGCGTGATGTTCTGAGGTGGTAATGACCCCGATAGGAATCCTAATATCTCTCTTCTTATGGAAGACCTGAACTGTGGAAGCTGTGCCCAAAAAAGCCAAGCAAAGAGCAAAGGAATACTCGCTAGTTTTCTCTGTAGGGCCTCCCTGCATCTGATCTTTTCCTAATTACTACACCATGTCTCTGTGTGAACGCAGCTTTCTGAGAAGATGCAGGGCTTTGCTGCACCCCAGATGACTGGTAATCTAGTGACTGGTGTAATAATTGAGCAGCGGCAGGAACGGTTCAGAAAGTACATTTTATACAGAATGGATTAAAGGCTAGCTCCACCTTTTAAGACCATGTTACACCCATATTTAGGGTGTAACATGGTGCAAAATGGAGCCCTATCATCAAACCCCCTCCCTGCAGAAGCTGTCAGATTTGAAGATCACGCACAGATGTGACATTCAGAGATCTGTGGATAAATAAACTGGAAGTTCCATCTTCCTCCGCAGCAGACAGACTTGTAGTTCTCAGTGGAATGTGTCAATCGCTGCACTTGTAGTCCGTGGACACTTCCTCTTTTCTGGAGAGAGTCTGTAGGAGCCTGGCATTGCACCTACAATCCACTGATTCTGGTTGTAGTGCTTTGCAGGTTCCTTTGCAAAAAGTAATAAATGCACTTTTTTTTTTCTAGGGATGCACTGATATATTGTCTGCCGAAAATGGGGTTATCAGCATTTTGTTAGGGGGAACAAAAAAAGTGCCGATAATGGCATGCTGTGTTCTATTGACGTCAATGCAAAATCGCCCCTATTGACTTCAATGCAAAAAACAACCCATGTTGACTTCAATGCAAAATTGTGCACCATTGACTTCAATGCAGAAAAAAACTTTCCATTTCGGTTTTCAGCCAAGTGCATCCTGAATTTTCGGTTTTGGTCCAGGATTTTCCTTTCGGTACACCACTATTTCTTCAAATGCATTAATTTTGTTTCCAAAAGGTGGACATAGCCTTTAAGCAGGGAGCTGATTGCACTTTTTCTCAGTTACAGCTTCCACTCCAGCAAGCCAGCAGGAGAAAAGCAAGCGGAACCCAATAGGGACATTGCCGAATTTTACGCCACGTTTCATCAGACTAGCAGTCAGAGGCAGCAGTGCCTTAGATCAGTGGTCATCAACCCTGTCCTCAGGGCCCACTAACAGGCCAGGTTTTATGTATTACCGTGGGGAGGTGCAGACTAGAATACTGCAATCACTGAGTAGCAAATGAAATCACCTGTGATTGTATTTCAGTTATCTTGCAAACCTGGCCTGTTAGTGGGCCCTGAGGACAGTGTTGATGACCACTGCCCTAGATGATCTCACACTGCACATTTATAGCTTTGAGGCTACAGTACAGGTGTGTCTAGGCAAAGTTGCGTGTCTGAGAATGCACTGCTGTTTTCCAGGAGGAATTCTAGACAAAGGATTTTTGCAGGGTACTGCTTGGCAGCAATTTAATACTTCTAGATGTTCTTTATTATATAGCAAACCTTTACTTTTTAAGTTGAAGTTCACTTTATAAGGTTCAGGTGCAATGGGAGATTCATGCTAGTTGCAGTGATAAATCTCATTTAATAGTGACTGGTTCACATCAGAACACGATGCGCCAAATTCGCCCGGTCTGTGCGTGATTCCGGCAGTGTGTTTCATTGCACTGCGCTTGTGTTCTGCATGTGAATGGTAATATATTGGTAAGGGCACCCCAAACTGCAGATGTGGCAGTGCAAGGCACTACTTTTTCCGTGATCTAAACGGGTTGCAAAATGCACCACGTGGAAGCCTCATAGGAACGTGCACAATCCTGTGGTGATCCTGCTGTGGACCGGTCCTAAAACATTAATCAGCAAAGGAACTAAGTACTTCCTTTACCTTCTGTAACCACCTCTCTTTTACAGTGTTATGTTTACTACAGATAAAGGATCAAACCTTGTAGCAACCTGTATAGTAAACCTTCCAGATGCATATAAATACCAGAAGTGTGAAGGTACAGGATGGTTTATAAATAAAGGTTACAATAACTTTGTATATATAGAGGTATAACCATTTTTGAAGCAGTGTATTTGTGACTTTAAATAGATGAGCTAATTGTCGTCGGTGTACAAATTGTAGCAACCCGTAGCAAAACTGCTGTGATTGCTTAAGAATTTTCTACTGTTAACAAGTGAGATCTGATTGGTTAAAGTAATTTATACCTCATTATGTACTGCCTCCTAAAACATTCCCAGTTGTCTTTTTATGCATTCTTACATTGTTTTCATACTGACTTCATTTCCTTTTTCTTTTTTTTTTCCTTTTTGCTATGTGTATATATATAGATGACAGAGGGAAGCTTGTGCGCTCCTACCCAGTGGAGCCATGGATGGACTCTTATGAAGACCATATTAGTACAGAGGTAATTATACCTAAAGGTGGCATTGATGTAATTGTAAAAAAAAAAAAATTGTTATATTGATAAACATGTTATCAATACAAATGCCTTTTCTTTTCTTTTCCTCTCAGATGAGCCAGTCAGACAGTGGTGTTGATCTGAGTAGCGATTCGCAGCTCTCTTCCAGTAGTTGTAGTCAGCGCAGCTCTCCTGATGGTGGGATGAAGCCTGAAATGGGCAAGAGATCAGTGCGCCCAGGGTCCTCGGGTCCACCTCCGCATGGACACATTCTGGTAATTACAAGTCTATATAGTGCTCTGCCGCTATAAGTCTCCTTGCTGTGCTATTTGCAAAATAGAGCTTAAAGAGAAACGTGAGGGTCCTAGTTCAATGCAATATGAAAATGGTAGCTGCCTCTTTGTCATCATTGACTTGGCAATAAGTGCAGAAATAAAGACCCAAAGTTTCCTGATCTCCATACTTATTGCAGGTCAGTGAGCCAGAGTGGGTGAAGCAACAGGTTTGCATAGAACCTGGGAGGTCAACAGTGGTCTCCCTACATGTTTAATTGCACAATACTAATGTGTTTTTTTTTTTTTTGGGAATAGGTGTTATAGGGTGGTTTAAAACAGGCAGTGCCTCCACATTTTTTTTTTTTCTCCTTCCCAACTTCTAGTGTCTTTAACCCTTACCTGCTGAATATTTATATGTTTGCAGTCACTCGGGTGCTTCAAACTACTATTTTCTTTGTGCCTGCAAAACTTCTATATTACCTGGTTGATCCTGCTAGTTCCTTTCTTCCTAAAAATAAACTGACCATGCTAGGTATGACAGCCAATCATGCTAGCGTGGTCCGTTTATGTCCTCTGTCATTCTGCTTTTTGATACAGGCCTGTATCTTCCGTGTTCAGTGTAAGACCACAACGCCAGCCATTGCTCCTCCTTTGATTGAGTGCTTGTGAGTCGGTGCAATCAGCTGGAGAAAGCACATGGATTTACAAAAGGCATATATGTATTCGTTTTGAGAATGACACAAATATTAATTTTCACAAAGTCTGCTGCTTCAGTGTTTTTCGATCTTTTCGTCAGATGTTACTATGGTATACTGAAGTATAATTACAAGCTTTTTGTAAGTGTCAAAGGCTTTTATTGGCAGTTACATAAAGTTTATGCAGAGTCAATATTTGCAGTGTTGACCCTTCTTTTTCAAGACCTCTGCAATTTGGCATACTATCCGTCAACTTCTGGGCAACATCCTGACTGATGAAAGCCCATTCTTGTATAATAGTTTGTCAGAAATTCTTCTTGAGGATTGACCACAAGTTCTCAATGGAATTAAGGTCTAGGGGAGTTTCCTGGCCATTGACCCAAAATTTCAATGTTTTGTTCCCCAAACCACTTAGTTATGACTTTTTCCTTATGACAAGGTGCTCCATCAAGCTGGAAAAGGCATTGCTCCTCACCAACCAAACTGTTCTTGGATGATTGGGAGAAGTTGCGCTCAGAGGATGTTTTTGTACCATTCTTTATGTATGGATGTGTTCTTAGGCGAAATTGTGAGTGAACCCACTCCCTTGGCTGAGAAGCAGCCCCACACATGGTTTGTTTGAGGATGCTTTACTGTTGGCATGACACAGAACTGATGATGGCTCTCACCTTTTCTTCTCTGAACAAGGTTTTTTTTTTTGCGGATGCCCCAAATAATCGAAAAGGGGATTCATCAGACAAAATTACTTTACCCCAGTCCTCAGCAGTCCAATCCTTGTACCTTTTTCAGAATATAGAATATTAGTCTGTCCCTGATATTTTTCCTGGAGAGGAGTGGTTTCTTTTGCTGCCCTTCTTGACACCAGGCCATCCACCAAAAGTCTTCTCCTCACTGTGCATGCGGATGTGCTCACACCTGCCTGTTGCCATTCCTGAGCAAGCTCTGCACTGGTGGTGCTCCAATCCCGCAGCTCAATCAATTGTACGAGGGAGTCTTGGCGCTTGCTGGACTTTCCAGGGTGCCGTGAAGCCTTCACAACAATTGAACCTCTCTCCTTGACACTCTTGATGATCCGATAATTGGTTGATTTGGGTCCAATCTTAGTAGCAGCAATATCCTTGCCTGTGAATCCCTTTTTGTGCAAAGCAAAGATGAATGCATATGTTTCTTTGTAAGTAACTGTGGTTTACAGAGGAAAAACAATGATTTTAAGCTTCCAGTCTGTTATTCTAACTCAGTCAGGATTACAGAGTGATTTCTAGCCTTGTCCTCATCAACACTAAGACCCCATTCACATCTGAGCGTTTTGTAGCTTGAAGCCTGAAGCTACAAAATGCTGGAGGGGAAAAAATGTATTATTCTCAATGGAGATGGTTCACATCTCCACTCCATGTCGCCTGAAGCCGAACGCCTGAAGCTCAAACAAGTTCCGGACCCTTTTTTGTCGCTTGAATTGAGCAGATTTGGGCGTTTTTCTTCTTTTAACATTGGGGACCTTTTGCCCTGCACAAAATTGTGGTAAAAAACGCTGCAAAATCGCGCGATTTTCTGCTTTAAAACGCTACGCTCAGGTGTGAATGCAGCCTGACACCTGTGTTAACGAGAGAATCACTGCCATGTCAGCTGCTCCTTTTGTGGCAAGGCCAAAGTGTAGTGGAAATGTTTTTTTGGGGGGGGATTAAGTTAATTTTCATGGAAAAAAGGGACTTTGCAATGAAATGCAATTCATCTGTTCACTATTCCGAACATTCTGGTGAGTATGAAAATGGCCATCATAAAAACTGAGGCAGACGACTTTGAAAATGTTATATTTGTGTCATTCTCAAAGCTTTTGGCCACGGCTATACTCAAAGTAGTTGTGATGTTCTTTCATCATATCCAAATTTTTAACATTTAACTGACCTAAATAAGGTGGGGTGTTGTGAAAACGAACATACAGTGAATATAAAAAGTCAGGTTTCTGTGATGTAAGACAATGAGACAAAGTTGAATAATTTCAGAACTTTTTCCAACTCCAATGTGACCTATAAAACTGTACAACTCAGTTGAACAACAAATTGAAATCTTTTAGGTGAAGGGAAGTAAAAAATAAAATAATGTGGTTGCATAAGTGCTAATACTAATACTTTGTTGGAGCACCTTATGATTTTATTACAGCCTTTTTGGGTATGAGTCTATCAGCATGGCACATCTTGACTTCAGATTGTGAGGCAATCTCCTGTACACAGCCCTCTTCAGATCACCCCACAGTTTTTCAATGGGATTCAAGTCAGGGCTCTGGCTGGGCCATTCCAAAACTTTAATCATCTTCTGGTGAAGCCATTCCTTTGTTGATTTGTAATGTATGCTTTGGGCCGTTGTCATGCTGAAAGATGATCCTCTTCATGATCAACTTTCTGAAGGTTTTGTGGCAATATTGACTGGTATTTGGAACTGTTCATAATTCCCTCTACCTTGACTAAGGTCCCTGTTTCAGCTGAAGAAAAACGGCCCCAAAGCATGATGCTGCCACCACCATGTTTCATGGTGGGTATGGTGTTCTTTTGGTGATGTGCATGTTTTTTTTTTTTTTGTGCCAAACGCATCTTTTATAATTATGGCCAAAAAGTTCAACCTTGGTTTCCTCAGGCCATAACACATTTTCCCACATGCTTTTAGGAGACTTCAGATGTGTTTTTGCAAAATTTAGCCGGGCTTGGATGTTTTTCTTTGTAAGAAAAAGCTTCCGTCTTGCCACTCTATCCCCATAGCCCAGACATATGAAGAATACGAGAGATTGTTGTCACATGTACCATACAGCCAGTACTTGCCAGATATTCCTGCAGCTTCCTTAATGTTGCTTTGGCCTCTTGGCAGCCTCCCTGACCAGTTTTCTTCTTTTCATCAATTTTGGAGGGACGTCCAGTTCTTGGTAATGTCACTGTTTTATCCATTTAATGATGACCGTCTTCACTGTGTTCCATGGTATATTTAATGCCTTGGAATCTTTTTTGTACCCTCCCCCTGACTGATACCTTTTTAACAATGAGATCCCTCTGATGCTTTGGAAGCTCTCTGTGGACCATGATTTTTGCTGTAGGGTGCGACTAAGAAAATGTCAGGAATAGGGATGTGCTCAGGCGTGTTCACATGGACCACATGCAGCGCCCGCCAGGAAGTCAGCGCAGCGCTACGCTAATCACAGGCCGTGAGGCATTGCCGATCTCTGCAGCCGCACATCTGGGCAATGTCTCAGCTGCCCGACTTCCTGGCGGGCTCTGCACGTGGTCCATGCGAACACGCCTGAGTTCATCCCTAGTCAGGAAAGACCTACTAGAACAGCTGAACTTTATTTGGGGTTTAGCAAAGACACTCTAAATGATGGAAGGTGTGTACTGACTCCTATTTAACATGAGTTTAAATGTGATTGCTCAATTCTGAACACTGCTACATCCCCCCATCCCCCCCCCCCCCCCCCAATAGGTTTGTTTTTCAATTGAATTGTACAATTTATAGGTCACATTAAAGATGCAAAAAGTTTGGAAATTCTTTCTTTGTCTCATTTTTTTACATCACAGAAACCGGACATTTTAACAGCGGTGTGTAGAGTTTTTATATCCACTGTAAATGTGGGCTAGCAGGGTATCATCCCATTGTATATAGAATAGCAAAATTTATAGTAGGATTGAATAGTGACCATTAAATATAATCACATCCAACTTGCATAAAATGTATGTCCTTGAGAGGCCTACGCATTTTGCGGCCACACCGCTTCCTCAGAACCCACAAGGATCAATACAAACAAAAAAATCATAAAAGCACTTCTACAGAAAAATAAACATAACACAAATTAGCCATATGAATAAACAATATGCCTTGACATCTGTACATAATATATTACAACCCTCATGTGTGATATGCAGCAAATAACTTTAAGCAATGAAAAACCAAATAAAAAAAAAATCTTACAAATAATCTGAGGTTAAGACCAGATAAAAATAATGTGAATAGCTGCTGTCAGTTCAATATACCTGCTGGCTCATGGGAGAGCTATCCTGGGACAGCCAGCGCCACAGAATATGCATGGGACTGTAAAAACAGCAGGTAAGTACTAGGTGGATCCCCATATAATGATGGTAATCAAAACCATCTTTGTATTGATCTTTGTGGGTCCTGAGGAAGCGGTGTGGCCATGAAACGCATAGACCCCTCTCAAGGACATACAGTATCTCACAAAAGTGAGTACACCCCTCACATTTTTGTAAATATTTTATTATATTTTCATGTGACAACACTGAATAAATTACACTTGGCTAAAGAGTGTAAAGACCACTATTATTTCTCAGCCCTGTCTTAACCCTCTTGGGCATGGAGTTCACCAGAGCTTCACAAGTTGCCACTGGAGTCCTCTTCCACTCCTCTATAATGACATCACAGAGCTGGTGGATATTGGAGACCTTGCGCTCCTCCACCTTCCATTTGAGGATGCCCCACAGATGCTTAATAGGGTTTAAGTTTGGAGACATGCTTGGCCAGTCCATCACCTTTACCCTCAGCTTCTTTAGTGAAGCAGTTGGTGTGTTTGTGGTCGTTATGTTGGAATTCTGCCCTGAGGCCCAGTCTCCAAAAGGGAGGGGATCATGCTCTGCTTCAGTATGTCACAGTACATGTTGGCATTTATGATTCCCTCAGTGAACTGTAGCTCCCCAGTGCCGGCAGCACTCGTGCAGCCCCAGATCATGACACTCCCACCACCATGCTTGACTGTAGGCAAGACACACTTGTCTTTGTACTCCTCTCCTGGTTGCCGCCACACACACCTGGCACCATCTGAACCAAAAAGGTTTATCTTGGTCTCATCGGACCACAGGACCAGTAATCCATGTCCTTAGTCTGTTTGTCTTCGGCTTATGGTCTGAGCACTGGCAGGCTGATCCCCCACCTCTTCAACCTCTGCAGCAATGCTGGCAGCACTCATATGTCTATTTCCCAAAGACAACCTCTGGATATGATGCTGAACACGTGCACTCAACTTCTTTGGTCAACCGTGGCGAGGCCTGTTCTGAGTGGAACCTGTCCTAAACCGATGTATAGGTCTTGGCCACCGTGCTGCAGTTCAGTTTCAGGGTCTTGGCAATCTTCTTATAGCCTAGGCCATCTTTATGTAGGTTCTTTTCCGTGAGGTGCCATGTTGAACTTCCAGTGACCAGTATGAGAGAGTGAGAGCGATGACACCAAATTTAACACACTTGCTGACCATTCACACCTGAGACCTTGTAACACTAACGAGTCACATAAAACCGGGGAGGGAAAATGGCTAATTGGGCCCAATTTTCATTTTCACTTAGGGGTGTAGTCCTTTTTGTTGCCAGTGGTTTAGACATCAATGGCGGTGTGTTGAGTTATTTTAAGTGGACAGCAAATTTACACTGTTATACAAGCTGTACACTCACTACGTTACATTGTAGCAAAGTGTAATTTCTTCAGAGTTGTCACATAAAAAAAAGATGTAATAAAAAATGTGAGGGATGTCCTCCCTTTTGTAAGATATTGTACATCGAACGCGTAATGAAATATTGTGTTACAAATTTATTTTTTATATGTCGTCTTCAAATGTTACATCAGAATTTTTAATCTATTTTCAATAGAATTCTTAATTTTTTATTTTTTATTTCTTTTTTGCAAGTTGGATGTTATTATATTTGATGGTCACCAGTGGTGTGTTCAAAGTTAATTTTACTAGAATTTTGCTATACTTTAACAAATCTCTGCCCTTTATTTATAGTCACCTGGAATACCTCCTGATCCAATTGGGATGGAGCGTGCCCAGAAACCTGCATCAGAATGTCCACGAGGACCCAGCACACCCTCTTCTCTGTCCTCGGCTCCTCAGTCTCCAAATCCTAAGGTAAGGATTAAAATATTTACTTTTTTTTTTTTTTTTAATTGGCCCAGTTTTCATTGGCCTGTTGTAATTCCTAACTGTATCATGTGCCTGAATTCATCTTCTATTTTCCTTTCTCTTGGCACAATTAAAACAACTAGTTTGCTAACGCTGAAGGCGCCAAGCATGCCAGGGACACACATGGCACTGCAAGCCGGTATTCTGGCATGGTAAGTCTTGAGGAATTTGCTGTTACCTGTTGCCCTTGTTGATATATTGCTGTTCCTCTTGTACCCTGGTATCTTATGTGTTTACACCTGTAATGACCTAAAAATTAACAAAACTACTGATGAATAGTAGAAAACATAAGGTGCCAGATTGTACTGTGCTTGTTACAGTTTGCCTGGACCTTTATGGTTCTCATGCAGCTGCCTACCTTCTGGAAGTCAGAAGTTTGCACTGTATAGTAAGCTGGGGAGGTGGCTTGTCTACTACCGTGGAAATTAGGGACATCTTGTAAATTTCCAGCCGTGCTTTCAGTTTTAAAGGCATCTACATTTACCGTTGCTATTTTCAGCTTAAACTTCCCAATTGCAGCTTAAAGCGGAGGTCCACCCTAATGTGGACCTTCCGCTCATTGGAATCATCCCCCCCCCTCCGGCGCCACAATTGGCACCTTTCAGGGGGGAGGGGGGTGCAGGTACCTGTACAGTACAGGTATCTGCACCCACTTCCGGCATAGATATCTGCAGAATCTACGCCCCTTTCCGAAAGTCCCCCACTGCCTTCTGGGAAACGCACGGATCCCAGAGACAGCGGGACCATCCTTATTGCGCAGCACGACTCGCGCATGCGCAGTAGGGAACCGGGAAATGAAGCCGAAAGGCTCCACTTCCTGATTCCCATACCCAAGATGGCGGCGGCAGCACCCGAGAGACGATCGAGAGATCGGCTTCGGGTGCCGACGTCGCGGGCGCGCTGGGCGGGTAAGTGTCCTTATTTTAAAAGTCAGCAGCTGCAGTATTTGTAAAAAAAAAAAAAACGGCGGAACTCCCGGCGGACTCCCGCTTTAACCAGCCCCAGAAGGTTTGGCTGCTCAATGACTAGGCCATTTTTTGCGATACGGCACTGCATCGCTTTACCTGACAATTGCGTAGACCTGCGACGCTGTACCCAAACATAATTGAAGTCCTTTTTCCCCCCACAAATAGAGCTTTCTTTTGGTGGTATTTGATCATCTCTGCGGTTTTTATTTTTTGCACTATAAACAAAAAAAGAGTGTGAATTTTGAAACAAAAACACAATATTTTGTACTTTTTGCTATAATATCCCCAATTTGTTTTAAGTAAAGCATTTTTTTTTCTCAGTTTAGGCTGATATGTATTCTTCTACATATTTTTGGCAATAAAAATCGCAATAAGCGTATATTGATTGGTTTGCGCAAAAGTTATAGCGTCTACAAAATAGGGGATAGATTTATGGCATTTTTATTATTTTATCTTTTACTAGTAATGGCGGCGAGCTGCGATTTTTATCAAGACTGTGACATTATGGCAGACACTTTTGACACATTTTTGGGACTATTGACAATTATACAGCGATCAGTGCTATAAAAATGCACTGATTACTGTATAAATGGCACTGGTAGGGAAGGGGTTAACACTAGGGGGCGATCAAGGGGTTAATTATATTGCCTAGTGTGTGTTCTAACTGGGGGGAGGGGACTTACTATAGGAGATGACAGATCGTGTTTCCTAGCTATTAGGAATTCACGATCTGCATCTCCTCTTTTCACAGAACAGAGATTTGTGTGTTTACACACACGTGTCCCTGTCCTGCCTCTCATGCTTGCGATCGCGCTAGGCCTGCGGTCATCGTGTTCGCAGTTCATGAGCATCGGCACCCCTGCAGTGCAGAGGGCGCACGCCTGCTGTCCCGCTTAAAGGAGCCAACGTACAGCTACAACGGTTCATGGGATCTTGCTGACCTGCCACAGTATGACGGCGGCTGGTTGGCAAGTGGTTAAAGTGTAACTAAAGGTAAAACTTTTTAATTTTTTTTCTTTCTTTTATTTTCATTTTGGATAGCGTGGGTGTGTGCGGTTATGATCAGTGATGGGGGGGGGGGGGGGGGGGTGGAATGGCAGGGCTGGGGAGGAGGGGAGTTGTGATCATTGGCAGTGCTTGGGTGATGGGATCCGTGGCAGTGCTGGGGGTGGTATGAGTGAAGACAGTGCTGGTGGTGGTGGGATGAGCGGCAGTGCTTTTGGGGGGGGGGGTTAGGAATAAGTAGAAGTGCTTGGGGTGGATGTGATTAGTAGCAGTGCTGGGTGCAGATCAGTGACGCTTGTCCACTCCGTTCCCCCTGCCTGCATGTGTGAGAGAGAGATACCCAGTGCCTTCCATAGAAGATTCATGCTGGCCAGCAGCGGACAGGGCCTATTCTCGGGGGTGAGGTGCTCTGCTCTTTCAGCGGAGTCCCGGACTGCATGCGCCTCCCGCCGGTCCTCGGGGAGCCCGATCCGCCTGTCCTCCAACCCACTTTTAGTGCTGGAAGTGGAGAGAAGGGCAGATAGTCCCTGGCCCCCCCGAACATCGCTCACACAAAACAAGCTTTCGGTTGGTCTGTATTGAGAGGCGGAGTTGAGTGCAGATCCTTCTGCTCTCATAGGCTCCAGCCGTTTAATCTCTTAGTGGCAGGGAGTGCTCTGGCGGAGGTAGCTTAGTGGTGGGGCAGTGCTCTGGCGGAGGGGTCTCCGCATTTGTTCCCTCCACGGCCGTCGGTGCCTAATTACAGGCGGCAGTGCAGCAGGCTTCACAGATTTGGACAGGGGAGTTCTCTAGCGGAGGTGCCGGAACAGTGTTTCGGCAGAAGAAAAGCCCTGACTATAACATTTTTAATATTATTTTTGACTTTCATCCTCCCTGTTAACTTGCAGATTGGCCCCTCTACTCAGTCCTGGCATCTCCAAGCGCATTCTGCTTCCACTGGGCCCTCCTTGGATCATCTGCAGATTAGCCAGTCCCCTGCTGTCTCTGAGGGGGGGAAATCTCACATGCCAGGTATGTGTTTGCCGAAAGCTATTAATGTGATTGTAAAGCCTTTTTTTTTTCTTTAAAATAACAAACATGTTTTACTTACCTGCTCTGTGTAATGGTTTTGCACAGAGCAGCCCCAATCCTCCTCTTCTCAGGTCTCCTTCCAGCACTACTGGCTCCTCCCCTGCACCGAGTGCCCACCATAGCAAGCCACTTGCTATAGAGGCACTTGCAGAGTGCGGCTCGGCCCCTCCCTCTGCTCCCTCCACACTGAGATTGACAGCTGCAGAAGCCAATGTCTTCCACTGCTGTCTGAGCCTATGAGGAGGGAGAGAGCCGCTGCTCTTGTACACAGTGGTGGATCGAGAGGGCTCAGGTAAGTATAAAGGGGGCCGAGGTGGAGCTGCACTCAGTTTTTTTACCTTAACCACTTGCCTGCCCGCCATGTACTGCGGACTAGCGGCCGCCGTAGCCAAAGCAATGTACTCATGCATCGCTTCCTACTTCAGGGTTTTATGCGTGCTCCCGGCCAGCACCCGCTGTGATTGTACACAGTGGGAGCCTGTTATCAAGTCCCGGCCAGTAATTTACGGCTGGGACCTGCTAATCGGCTGTGTACAATCACAGCCCAGGGCTCAGTTTTTGCAATCAATACAGAGCTCTGTACACAGGGAGCGATCTGTCGATTTCTTATCCCTGAAAAGCAGGGATGAGAAGCAGAGATATCAGTAAAAGCAGCACACATTACACATAGTTAGGCACATGTTTAACCCCTTGGTCGCCCTAAATGTTAACCCCTTGCCAGCCAGTGTCGGTACAGTCACTGTGTGTAGTATTATCACTGATCACTGTATTCGTGTCACTGATGACGTCCGTGGCAGTTAGTCAGATTGACCTGCGCACTAACCCATTCCCATTAGAAGTCTGAGTGCCGCCATTGGTATATAAAAAAAAAATTCCAGTATATATACTATAGTTGTAGGCACTATAACTTCCACACAAAAATATGTAGCAGCATTTTGACCAAATTTGGTTAAGAAATTTGATATATATTTTTTTATGGGATATGTTTTATAGCAGAAAGTAAAAATGTTGTTTTCTTTTCCAATGGTGATCAAATACCACCAAAAGAAAGCTATATTTATGTGAAACATAAATTTTGTTTGGGTACAGCGCTGCATGACCACATAATCTCCAGTTAAAGTAGCGCAGTGCCGAATAGAAAAAAATGGCCTGGTTATGAAGAGGGGTAAATCTTCCTGATGTCAAGTGGAAACACCTACTTGAGCTTGTTGGACATCCCATTTCAAATAGATGAAGGTGCTCCCTTTGCAACTATATGATCCACCACTCCTCAGGAAGGGCTTTCCACAAGATTTTAAATTGCATCTGTAGGAATTTGTGACTGTTTAGCCAAAAAAGGATTTGTGAGGTCAGGTGATGAGAAAACCTGTCTCGCAATTGGTGTACATCTCAAGTGTTCAGTAGGATTGAGGTCAGAGCATTTCACACTTATTTTTCAGAGTAAACTGAGATTGAATCGTAAAATACAGTATTTAGACATCCGTGACACTGTTTTGATGTTGAATTGTAAAAGCAGCGGCGTTCTGTCAGATTAGCAAACCTGTGCGATCAGCAGGCTTTGCCGATGCTTTTAAAATTCAACATCAAAACAGTCATGGATTTCAAAATGCTGTGTTTCATTATATAAGCTCACTTTAGTGGAAAAAATAAATGCAAAATGCAAGATTTCGGTGGGTGTAAAAAGATGTCCACTTGGCGACTTCAGGCTGTAGATTTAGTGTGGCCGAATGCGGGGTGTACCAAGATGGCCGTGACAGAACATCCCTTCCATTATCAAATCTGACGGAACACAGGCACCTCAATTTCACTTACTCCAAACTCATCAAAGCATGTCTTTATGGTGCTGAGGGGCACAGTTATGCTGGAACAGAAAGGGACCTTACCCTAACTGTTGTCACTAGTTTGGAAGCTCTGTCTCTGTATGCTTTAGTATTAACAGGACCCTGAACGCAACAATTTGGAAGTGTGTCCACATGCTTTTGGCCATATAGCATATAAATCATGTTTTTTTTGTTTTTTTTCCTTGTAGAGGATCTGAGCCAGAGAGTTTATGCAAACCAGTACTATCAGGTAAGTAAGGTGACCCTTTTCCCTTCAGTAATGTCTTATGCAGAAGACCTGTTATACAAGCTTTGTTTGCCTGTGTTCCTCAGCTGTATATGCTTGTTGTATTTTGTATTAGGTGGACGTCCACGTCACAAGTACGGGCAGTGGCTATAGACCTGGAACTCCTTCCCTGCAGCCCTACAGGTGACTCTTTTCTCATCCACACTAAATATTCCTGTTTATTATTACTCCTGTTATTCCTTAAGGTGGAACGCCAGCCAAAACTTTTTTTTTTTTTGATAGTGGAGGGGTTAAAACCCCAATTAAACTTTAATTGCTATTTCTGTCCCAGCTGAGAAATCGGGGGAATCTTCCACAACAAGTGCTAAGGCTGGGTTTGCACCGGCCACGGCTTCCAGCAGGGGGTTGGGTGCATCCCTGTTCTCCATTTCTAGGGCGAATTGGGTAGTTTTAAAAAAAAAATGAAAATGAAGCCAAAGATGCACAGGAGGACCCTTTACCAGAATGGACCGTGGATGCCCCCCGGAGGTGTGTGAACCGGCTCCATTAAGAGCTGGTCATAGTCTCCTGTAATGCCCCGCATCCAATTCGCATAAATGTGAACCCAGCCTTAGACCATAGTATAAACATAGTCTAATCCCTCCACACAAGCAAAAAAAAAAATTGGATGAAGTGCCACCTTAAGTACTAGGCCTACTACATACTGACTTCAGTTTATGAAAGAGAAATGTGTACAGCAGGCCTTTGCAAAGTATTTGCAAAGCTTTTAGTTGGCTCTAGGACCTGTTGACGGGCTTTGGACTGTATTGACGAGCTTGCTTTTGACATCAGTTTGAGATGCTCCTGAGATCTCAGGATTACAGCTACATTTAGCTGCATATACTCCAAAAAAGAACAGCGCTATAATCCGTGTCCTTAAAGTCTCAACAAATATTCATGTATAACAGTCCCAATTTTAAAATATATGTGATGGAGAAATATATGAGAAAATCCACCTCCATAAATGTATTCCCTGCAATCCACCACAAGATCAATCATCCATCACTGATAGAGGTGACCTCCAAATTATAGATCGGTCAAAATTATTATTATACAGGATTTTTATAGCGCCAACAGATTGCGCAGCACTTTACAATATAAAAGGGAGATAGTACAGTTGCAATACAATAAAATATACAGAGGGTTGAGGAGGCCCTGTTCATAAGAGCTTACAATCTAAGAGGGTGTGGTAAGTGGTACAAAAGGTTATAACTGGGGAATGAGCTGATGGTAGTGATAAGTTCAGTTTTCATGGGTCTTCAAACTACGGCCCTCCAGTTGTTCCGGAACTACAATTCCCATCATGCCTAGTCATGTCTGTGAATGTCAGAGTTTTACAATGCCTCACGGGATGTGTAGTTTCGCAACAGCTGGAGGGACGTAGTTTGAGGATCCCTGAGTTAGATGGAGGTGGGGGAAGGCCTCTCTGAAGAGATGATTTTTCAGGGATCGTCTAAAGGCAGCCTGACTGAGATAGAGAGTTCCAGAGGATGGGAGGGGCTTTGGAGAAATCCTGGAGATGAGGGGACAAGGGAGCTTGAGAGCAGAAGGTCTTAGGAGGAGCATAGAGGACAGTTTGGGTGATAATTAAAGACGAGATTGGTGATGTATCCCGGGGCAGAGTTATGAAAGGCTTTATATGTTCTTTTAATTGAATTGGTGGAGCAATTGGAAACTGGTGTAGGGATTGGCAGAGACGAGTGGTGGATACTGAGCGGTTGGTAAGGTAGATGAGTCTGGCATCAGCATTCATGATAGACTGAAGAGGAGATGAGCCTTCAAATACAAAATAAAACCATCAGGTCTTGTCCCCTATCGATTCTATATCTCCTAAGCATCACACAAAGTCACAGAGGTACCAGAAATAGAACGCTCCATAGATAATAAATACCGTTTATTCATAAAAATAAACAATCCAAGACAACCAAGGTCAAATACAACCAAGCACATCTTATCCATAGGCATCACAATATGGGCACCACAACTAGTGAAAAAATCATAACCTTTAGCCACCATAGTGTATATCCATCTCGCCCTTCCTACAGTCTGCAGCGCGTGTAATGATGCCATTTCCGCTCAGTGCGTTTTGACATTCTGCCTCCCTCAGGGGCATCTGCCATCAGTTGACCTCTGACAACCATCTGACATCCTTCAGGCTGCTTTTGTATTACTATAAATCTCTGTAGGGAGAAAAGCTGTTGTAACATGAGCAAAAGCTTGTTGACACAGGCCCATAAGCAGTTATATTGAAGCCCTTAAAGAAAACTTTAGTTTGGTATGGAGATGTTTAGAGCAGAACCTTAGGCAGAAAGGAGAGCTTTTGGTCATATCTGTTAGGGGAGAAAGGGGGACGACGTTACCTTGGCTGATGTTTATGGCGCGTTTAGTTTGCTTCTGTGTAGTGTAAAAATGTATACTTTCATTCATGCCGGATAGTAACTGCTGCCAGCTGCTTTTCTCATACAGGGAAACAGTAGTGTCCTTTATCAGCTCCTCCTCTCTTCTAGTCCATTCACAGAAAGCCTTGTATTTTGTGTATGGTTAGCAGAAAATAAAGCATTCTGTAAATGAACAAGGGTAGAGGAAGGGCAGATAAATGACAGTACTGCTTTCCTGTATGAGAGCCACAGTACTGTGAGACTGTGTACTTACCTGGCATGAATGAAGGTAGGAATTTTAACCACTTGCCGACCAGCCGCTGTTATATGGCAGCAGGCCAGCTCTCCTGTACGAAACGCTGTACCTGTAGCTCTCCCGCGAATCGGGTGGACTTGAGGTTCGATGGCGACCCGTGATCGCCTAGTAATGGAGATCTGCCTGTGTAAACCTGCGGATCCCCAATCTGCCAGATAATATGACGGAGATTTACTGTTCCCAGTGATTGGGAACAGTGATCTATTATGTCCCTGGCAGCCCATCCACCCTTCAGTTATAACACACTTGACCCCTTGATTGCCTTTAGTATTAACCCCTTCCCTGCCAGTGTCATCTTTACATTGATGAGTGCATTTTTATAGCACTGATCAATGTAATAATGTCACTGGTCCCCAAAAAATGCCATTTGTGGTCAAATTTGTCCGCAGCAATGTCAGTCCCGCTAAAAATCACAGATCGCAGTCATTACTAGTAAAAACAAAAAAAGTCCCTAAATCTGTCCCATAGTTTGTAGACGTGATAACTTTTGCGCAAACCAATCAATATACACCTATTGCAGGTTTTTTTTTTTTTTTACCAAGAATATGCGTCGGCCTAAACGGATGATTAAATTGTTTTTTGTTTATATATAAATATATATAATTTTTTTGGAAATGGCAAAAAGTAAAAAAGTTTTTTTTTTTTTTGAAAAAAAATAAATAAAAAATTGTCGCTCTTTTTTTATAGTGCAAAAATTTAAACCCACAGAGGTGATCAAGTACCACCAAAATAAAGCTCTATTTGTCAGAAAAAAAAGACATAAATTTTGATTGGGTACAGCATCGCACATGTACGACTGTGCAATTGTCAGTTAAAGCGGCGCAGTGCCGTATCGCAAAAAATGGTCATTAAGGGGGCAAGTATTTCCAGGGCCGAAATGGCTAAACTACACAAAATATATGAATTTTACCATACACAGAAGCTTGTTTAAAGTGACAGCACTCTCGTTAAGTTCTGTGTTTAATATTTCCATACTGGAGACAAAGATTTCAAAAGTGGTTGAATAGATTGTAAAAGCCTGCATGTACACACTGCTCTTGTACAAGCCGAGGCTTGTATGTACCAAGCCTTAGTCTCCTATGAGACTGTCAGCCTGCAAAATGATATTGTGTCTCGCTTTATGGCAGATCACAGCCTCTGTACCTGCACACCGCTCCTACCCCGGGCTCATCCTCGGCTCTACTGCCGACGTCTGCTCTACTGTCTGGCATCGCCCTAAAAGGCCAGTACTTGGAATTTAGTGACCTGAGTAAGGTGTCCGCCGGCAGCTTACTGTATCAGGCACCCGCCTTCCTCTACAGCGGCCCCTACTGTCCGCCCCAGGTCGGCACTGAACAGCAACAGCAACTGTTACAAGTGAGTCAGGCATAGCACACAAACTTTAGTTTTTAGGTAATGTAGAACTCCAGCCTAATGGCCAAATGCACAGTTAAAGAATATGTTTGTTAACCATTTTATTTGTCCAAAGATTGAAACTTTATAACATGGTGATCATGCCACTGTTTAGAACAACTTCAGCTTCTTGTGTCTCCTTCCCGCCTCTATCCTGCACTTTAGACAATGAATTGCTAACACTCAGTAGAAATTTCTTCCCTTCTGTAAGCCCACCTACAGCCCCAGTGTCTAAAACATGCAGTGATCCTATAGATGTGAAGCAGATGCTCCTGACTTTCTTTTTTTTTTTTTTTTTAACAAATGGACTCTCTGTTCCTGCTTGATGAGTCAGTGTAGCCCTTTGGGGGTCTGGTAGACTCTTGACTCTATATCTGATTCTATTTGGCTCTGGAATGATTATAAGCGGTACAGTCCTCACTTAAATTATGTGGATTTGAATTTTGTTCTATCATAGGAAACTAATTAAAAAAAAAAAAAGTACACTATGCTGCTCTCAGCCTCTTCTAAATCATTTGAAGGACATTGTTACCACGAGGCTGTAAGGCTGGCTCAGACACTGATGGATCACTAGGACCTGCTGGGACAATCAAGCAAGGGACACCGACCATGGAATGCCACAAGGATACGCTAGCTGCAGTGTGTGGTGTGTAGAGCCGGACCCGCCGGCAAGGAAAGATGGTGGCACTGGCGATGCGAATAGAGCCAAGCAGCTGACTGTGTCCAGGGGGAAAAGCTCCACGGAGCTTTTTCCGCTGGACACAGTCAGCTGCTTGGCTCTATTCACATCACCAGTGCCAGTGGACACCATCTTTTGCTTTTCTCCCCTGGACACAGCTCTATTCACATCGCCAGTGATGCCATCTTTCCTTGCCGACGGTCCGACTCTACATACCACACACTGCAGTTGGCGTGTCCTTGTGGTGTGTCCTTGTGTTCCATGGTCGGTGTCCCTTGGTTGGTTGTCCCGGCTGGTCCTAGTGATCCATCAGTGCCTGAGCCAGCCTTACAGCCTTGTGGTAATGATGTTATTAAAATTTGTACTGTTTTAACCTTTGGAATAAATCGACAGCAACCTTTTTGAGTACACGTGTGGTTCGTTGCAACCATTATCCATCAATTCCAGCTCAGTTCCTGAGTGCTGTCAACCCGTTTTTTTCTTCATATACATGTGACTGTGCCTACAGCCTCAAAGTTTTATATCTGAGATACAAGACACCGCTTTATCTGACTGCTAGTCTAACAAGATTTAGGGTTGGATTTGGTGATGTCACTATTGTTCTGCTAACTTTTCTTGCTGGAAAGGAAGCTGTAAATATGAGGATCTGCAGTGAAAGGATCTGCTACTGCTTCATTTATTCTTTTATCTCAATCTCCTCCTCTTATTGGTTAATCCTCATTCCTCCATAACTCATCAGATCACCCACACCGGGATGATCATCTCCTGCAGTAGGAAAAATGTTTCTGAGATTATAAAAGACATGTGTAGCCATTGGTTGGTTGATAATATTTGATAAGAAGTTTGTCAGAAAGCTATACTTGTAGACTTCATATCATTTTAGCGTTTTAAATACTGACACACAGTTTTTGTCACTTTGGGGCAGAGTGGAAGTATTAAGTTTGAGCACCAATGGAATGGACTGTAATGTTTGTTTCTCCCTATTCAGGTCCGGCAGGATATGACCTCTGCATCTGATTATTTTTCGTCTCTTCACGCTGGTCAGAGTGGATACCTACCTACAGCTCCTACACAACAGGCACATGTGTGTTCAGTTTCATGCAGAGAGTATTGGTAACATTGTTTGAGGAGGAGGTGACACTATTGTGTGTACTGTACCCGTGCAAGTGTATACATGCTGAGGAGGAGATGTCTGCCCTTCCTGCTGCTATATAATTGAATTTTCACTTTTGTTTTTTCAGGTTCTTCTGTCTATGGTGGACGCTCCTCTTCCAGTCATGGGATTTGGATCCTTGTCATCTGCAGCCCAGCAGCCTTCACTTGTCACTGTAGGTCAGACAATGCCTCCACTTCATCAACTCTCTGCTACAGGCCGAATGTCGCACGGTGTCAGAAATGAGGTGAGGCTATCTGTTAGAGAGGAAGTAAACCCATCAATTTAACAGTTTAAAAAAAAGTTGCATTCCCAGCTTGCCAGGAATGCTAACTGTCACATTGGTTGTGCTCTCAACCAAACCGTTAAACCCTCCAATGGTTGGGGTCATAACTGATCACATGTGCAGCAACATGGCAGTTGAAGATTAAACGGGCCAAGGTGGTAGCTTCCTTGGCTGAAAAAGATAGGAGGGTTTACATCAGGGGTGCCCAACCTTTTGAAGAGCGAGGGCCACTTAAGCGAATTGGTAACTGGTCGTGGGCCACAATGAGCGGAACTGGAGGATGACAGGTCCGTGTCCATGGTCACAGCCCTCTCTACTCTCTGGGCCTTCTGATCCAATCTGATTCGCCAAACAGAAGAGGCAGATCCCTTTCTTTTTTTTTTTAGGTAGGCGGGTGTAAACAGACACAAGTCCGTTTTACATCTGCTGCTGAATAGTAAGTCCGATTGGGTCGGACCAATCATGTGAAAGGGGCCTAAGGCTGCTTTCACACTGATGTGCTGCGATTCATTTCGCATTGTGCGCTATACAAGTATTTCATTCATTTGCCCAAACCGCGGGTGCAACGCAGTGAACCTGTGGATTTTCTGCGGGTTGGCTGCACTTTGCTGTAAACTTCTATTATACACTGCAGGTGTGGCGCACTTTATGAAGGCGCAACAAACCCGCAGGTAATAACAGAAGTCTATGGCTCAATGCAGGTAACCCGCAGCTGCACTGCACCTGGGGATCAGTTTGAAAGCAGCCCAGTAGCCACTGCAAAACAGATATATCCATATATACTGTCAATTTAGTAGTAAACTTACCTTTAATAACCGTTTTCCATTCAGGTATCACTGGCTGTTGCTGTCCCAGGCAGAGTGCATTTGGTATCACTTCACCTGTGACAGGAGTGGGCGCTATACAGGAAGCATTTGGCTTATATGGCTCTGCTCCTCAGCCACTTGCTTCCACTACCAGCAGCTTCATTCACAAAGCTGCTACTCTGGGACGGCGGGTTGGCAACCCGTGATCTGGGCTTGCCAATCTGCCATCTTAGAGCAGGAGGTGGAGTTCTAAATGGGAGGGCTCCGCGGGCCACTGGTTAGGCACCCCTGGTTTACATCCATTTTAAGGCTTTGATTGTTTCCCTATCGGTGGCTCAATAACCTTAGTGGTATGCAGGGAATTGGTCAGTCACCTTTCCCTTTTTATGCTCATTACCAGAATGTTGGTTCAGGTGAGATTGTAAGGCAAGCCATTGATGAATTTATTTTCTTTCCTAACACTATGTTTGCAGCACCCAAACTTTGAGAGCTTATCCAAGAATGTGTGCGATGTGAATATGAAGTATTACATGTAGAATATTCTGTACATTGAATAGAGGTGCACAGAAAAGAACATTTTGGTACTGAAACCAAAAATTCAGAATGCACTTAAAGTGGTTGTAAAGGCAGAAGGTTTTTTAATCTTAGAGCATTTTATGCGTTAAGATAAAAAGCTGCCTGTGTGCAGCAGCCCCCCTAATACTTACCTGTGGTCACTCTAGCTCCAGCCATGATATAGGAATGTCTCGGCTGTCCAGGACCCCCCCCCCCCCCCCCCCATTGGCTCTCGCTGCTGTCAATTTAAATCTGTGAGCCACAGCTCCATGTCTGAATGGACACGATGAGCTGTGACTCTGCTCGGGTGCCCCCATAGCAGGCTGCTTGCACCCAACAGGAGGGAGGTGCCAGGAGAGCTGAAAAGGGACCCGGGCTAAGTATAAGTATAATATGAGACTTTACAATCATTTTAATGTGTTTGCAAAGGCAGAATGTTTTTAAACTTTTTAAATAATATCATGGGTTTAAATGAATATGAATTTATTGTTGGCACCTTTTTAAAGTGATGTTAAAAATCTTGCTTGCTGCATTGTTGTGTTTTTGAGTCGCATGACCTATGAAAACCACACTCAAGCAAGGTAAAATTGCTGCACCATCTTGGGCATTTTCTTCAGCCATTATTGGCACTTTTGTTTGTGTTTACGGCACAACGCTGACAACCCGATTTTCGATGGCTAAAATTTTGGTGCATAACTAACATTGAAATGTAGAACTTGTAGCACCAAATATAAATTGTACAGCACACACACATGCTATGTTATATATGTAAGAAGAAGTGTATTCTATTAACTTTGTAGCGTATATAATCTCATAAGCAGAGAATTTTATTAGTTGCTTTAGTTATATCAACCACAGCAGGACCACGTGGCACTTTTTAAAATGAGCTTGTGGAAATAGATTGGCAGGGCTACACTGGAATAAATGGGTAATATTCAGGAAAGTGTAAATGTCCAGCAGAACAGAAGTAGCAGGTACATAGAGAGGACTTCCATGGAGAGTGAGGAGAGGATAAGGACACAGGGGGAAGAGTTGGGGCTAAGAAAGACATCAACACCCAGCTGACCCTGCACCAGGTTATAGGCAGAAATAGCAATTTACTATTAAATGGTAAGTAGTTAATATAAATTATGATATAGCGCTTTAAAAAATGAATATAAAATTCAAATTATTAATGTACGGATTCCGGGAAAGTGATCTGGTCGAAATGGTTGTCTTTAAATTCATATGAGGAACAAAGGGAACCACCACCAACACCCGAAATTACTGACTCTTACCGTCAGTCTGCAAATCAAACGCATGTAAGATTGTATCAAAGAAGATCATATCTCCCGACTTCTCCTTATCACCACGTAATTGATCCACTTAAAGGGACCCGTCCAAAGGCCATAAGGGAAAATCCTTTTCCTGCTCACTTAAAACTCCGCTTCCCAAGAATTCCTCAAAAAGCGTTTTAGAAAGAATAATTCTCCCAATGGCCATATAAAAAATATAAAAAGAATGGTCTCATTGCGCAGACTTCATGATAAGTCAATAACTCTTTAATAGATAACATTTTAAACTCACATTTCAGATGAGGTAAAAACAGCATCAAATAGTATTTAGCAGCATACAACAATGAGGATAGAAACCACTCCCGTGCTCCTTCTAGTGTCACAAGTCTCTCATTCGCCCGACGTTTCGTCACAAACGTGCGTCTTCAGGGGCATGAAGTGGTAAGTAGTGCTTGGGTTGGAGGCATTTGTTTATGCGGCAGTTTCCATGTAAAAAAAAACTGCTGAACCACAGTGGGACACCTGCAAGGAACCCTCCATAGTAATAGAACACAAACACACGTATCCTATGGTAAAACAGAAGTGGTATGATATTAATCTACTCAGAAGTTAGAGCAATCCACATATAGTTCATTTTTAACATCCCACTCTAGGGTGGTATGTATCTTTGATTGCAGAAAACTAAATTATTAGAAATACTAAAAAAAAAAAGTTTATTTGCGCCAGTAGCATACACTTTTTATACAAAAATCACTATACATAGAGGATTATTTGTATTGCATGAATCTTGCCACATTTTCAGGGGTTACATACATGTGTAATATGACAAACACTACTGTATAATCACACATACATTTGTCTGTTCATCTGCAGTATCAGAGCCATTCGTTGGATGTGAAGCAGCCAGATAATCTACAAAGTGTCGGAGCCGGTATCCATACAGCAGGAGGAAGGTAAGGATAACGATCTGGTCATTTCTGGGGGATGGGAACCTTTTATATATTTCCACGGAACCATCTTGAAATCTAAACACAAAAGTAAAATAAATAGGACTTTTTTTTTTTTGGGTGCCAGCGAAAATCAGTAAACATACTTAGTCTTAAAAACCATGCACGTTCTCCTATTTATTTATTTTTTTATCCCTTAAACACTGCAAGTACAGAAAAATACTTGTGGATCTGCCAGAATTCCAGGGAGCTCCAAACATCCCATCTGAGCCTGGCCTTTTCTGCTCTGAAATCCCAACAGGTGATGTCCACTCCGCCTGCTGGAATAGAAATCTCTGCCTATGCCTGCACCGATCTGTCCTTCTCAATATGCATATAATATATTTTTTTCCCAGCAAAACAATATTGCTGCTTTGACTCCCAGGAGCCTGCCCACATATTGTATGTACGGAAAAGGCTCTTGGGAAATGTAGTCGTGGTATTGTGCCTAAGTCATTAGGAAGTGACCTTCCTGCCCCTGCAAACATTCTTAAAGCAGGATGATGATGTAATTGGGATAATCAAATATACATGCTCTGGCAGTAGTTGATCGATTGTGGCTTGAGTTTGACAGACTGTGGGGTATACTCCATTACATATTTGTTGCTTGCCTTCTCTCCATCCACATCCTCTGCTTCATGTTGTGTCCTGCTGATCATATTTGGAGGTGGTGAGAGCCTGCTGTGGAGACACTTGAGGTGCATAATCAATCGCATCCTATGGTTGCTATTATATACTTCTCCCTCTCCAAAGACTATATTCTGCTGGTTTGCCACATGATTAAACACTTCAACTCCAAAAGAATTACCACCTTTCATGACCAGGCCATTTTTTGCGATACGGCATTGCGTTACCTTTACTGACAATTGCACGGATGTGCGACGCTGTACCCAAATAAAGTTGATGTCCTTTTTTGCGCACAAATATAGCTTTCTTTTAGTGGAATTTTTATTTTATTGTTTGTTTTTTACTAGTAATGGCGGCGATCAGCTACTTATAATGGGACTGCAATATTGCGGCGGACACCTAACTGAAATTTTTTACACTTTTTGGGGGACCAGTGACATCAATACAGTGATCAGTGCTACAAATATGAACTGTTACTGTACTAATGACACTGGCTGGGAAGGGATTAACATCAGGGGCAATCAAAGGGTTAAATGTGTGCCTAGCTGGTTTTTTAGTGTAGTGGAGGAGGTTTTTTTTTTTTACTAGTGGAAGGCATGGATCGGTGTTCCTGCTTCACAGGAACATGGGATCCATGACTTTTGTACTGACAGAATGACTATCTGCCTTGTTTACTTGTTTTGCATGTTGCCGTTCCACCTGTATACAGAACGCTCACCGGATCCTGGTGGACATTGGGTCCGCGGGACCCACTGATCAGCTCCTGCTGTGTAGATTTGCAGCGGGAGCGAGCCGGTGTGCACTCGCACCCGATAACCGAAAGTGCTGGATCACATATATGTATATATAGTGTGTGTGTGATTCTGAACAGCGTAGCCGCCCTGTAGCAGTAAATCTACTTTAGGGCGGTTAGCAGTCAAAGGTGGTTTAAGAGTAAAAACTTTACATGATTTCACTGTGCTTTACTAAGTGTTCTCCCTCTTCTGAATTGCACTCAACAACGCACTACAGCCTATCTACATTTGTTTCTATGCCGCTCCATCATCTCTAAGCTGCTCTTAATTGTTCCTAAATTGCCTGATATAGTTATTTGGTTATTGTTGGCTTTGATGGTGAATAGTTTTGGCAATTATACCCGGCTGTCCCAATGTGCTATTTAAGCCTGGTTGGTTTGTGCAGTGCTGTGGGTTGCCAACATGAGTATGAGGAAAGTGGTCACAGGTCCTGTGCTATTTCAGAGGTGGTGCACCACAGCCCTGCAATTTATCTCATAGGAGAGCTGTTTGGGAGGGTGTGTAATACAGTCAGTCCTCAATGCTAATTTCAGAAGGTTGATGGCATGTATTCTATGATTTGGGATGTGTGTATGAGATCTAAACATACTCTTTTGTACTAAAGACAACATTGTCTTTTTTTAATATGCAAAATATTATCTAGATTTCTGAGTTGAGTGATTTTTATTTTTTATTTTTTTGGTACATTAGTGGCTCAGTCATATGCATATGGTCCTTTTGTCTGCCTTTTTTTTGTGTGTATCGTAAGCTGATCATAAACCTTTTTATATTTTTAGTGAGTGGGCGTATGATTTGCATCCGTAACACTATTCACTTTGAATATATATATATATATATATATATATATATATATATATATATAAGAGGACCTTGAGAATTAAACCAATTTTTCATTCAAAGTTCAGCTGAAAATGTCCTGCTTACTTTTTATTGCCTTTATTTGGGATGTGATGATTTACCGTTTTTAGTTCACCTTCTCCTTTTTATGAAGGTATTCTTTGGATATCTCTCACATTTTTTTTTTGTGTTTTAGGACAAAATCATCACATTCAAGCTATGGAGTTGTCCGAAATCAGCGCCTAGATGTTTATCAGCAGGTTGGTTCATTATCCCTTTCATATGCACCTCATGCAGTGCTGTTAGTAAGAATCATGGCCCTCCAAGACCCATGTCTCATCCTAAATGGTGGTGATTATTTTGCTGTGCTGCTTGTACGTCATTCTATGTAAATCCCCAGCAGTAAGACCCATGAATACCTGGGAGTGAAGCTGGACCTGCCATAGAGTATAATTGTAATCCGCCGATACACCGGGACCCCTTGGTTCAGGGCTTGACAAACTCCAGACTCCAGGTTGCAAAAGGCGCTAAGAAATTTTGTCCTGGCACCAGGGCTGACCCCCCCCCCCCCCCCACCCCCAATAGGTAACCTGGGCTCCGCTTGCCCATCCGTGGGCCTGGGACCAGCGTAGTGCATGATGTCACTTCCGGGTCCTCATTGACTGTTTCCTGGGCCACCAGGGTCGGGAAAGAATGTAATGCAGTGCGATGTGCATTAAATGTCTGGATGTCTCATTAAAGAACCTGTCACTAAAGAAAAAATCATCACATAGGGGACTTTCTGTCCCCTATGTGATGGGGGGGTTAAGTAAAAAAATTTTTTTTCTTTTTTCATTGTAAAAAAATTAGTTACACCCAAGCACATAAAATCCTCCCCCCCCCCCCCAATATATACATGCACATGGGGGGGGGGGGGGGGGGCACACCTGTGAACTTGATTGCAATACACATTGTATATCGCCGTACATGCCGGAATAAGAGCAATAATTTTAGCACCAGACCTCCTTTGTAACGCCAAACTGATGACCTGTAGGGGGCTTTTAAACAGTAGCCTATGGAAAATATAGGGTACTGAAGTTTGCCACCATTTGACGGGCGCACAAAAATTTTAAGGGTTGACATGTTGAGTATCAGATAATTTATTGTGATTTTGTGCCCCCAAAAATTAACTTTTTAATGTGGTTTTTTTACTGAAACATTTGGTTTCCTTGACCTTTGTGATAATATCGTGTGGCATAAAAAATTGGAACTACCACTATTTTATTCTCTAGGGTCTCTGCTTTCAGAAAATATGTTTGTGGGTTTTATGTAATCTTCAAGCCTAAAATCTTTTAAACGTGTGTAGAAAAAACACAAACTGCTCTGGCTGTGAAAGGGTTAAAAGATAAGTTACCCTTCAGAAACATGTTCCATGTTCTACTCATAAGATTTGTTTAAAAGAACTGGCTCCAAGATTCGAAGCAAATTTGTCAAGGAAGTACAAAATGAATGTTATATATAGTACATCTTTATGCTAGTCCAGCTCCTCCACCCCTCTTTATGTATGGTAGCTGCCACTGGAGAAGTGAAGGGAATTGACAGTGTTTCACTTGGTGACATTGCAACCAAGATGGCGGCGCTCAGCAGCAGTCTGTGCTTTTATACATATACACAAAGGAGGCTACTGCAGGTAAATATGCTCTACAATATGTTATGGGAAGATTGTTGTTGCAATTAATGGTCTGGTGTCTTTTGATAAATTTGCCTCCATTGTCAAGCTTAGTGACTTGGTAATAACTGCCATTTTTTTATATATAACTTTTTTCCCTAGGTACTTCCTCCAAATGCTTCCCGCTGGACCCCCAGATCTTGGGAAAGACCACCGACCCAGGATAATGAAACCCAAAATACAAGAGATTCTTACACAGATGGAAAAGCAGCACCTTGACTCTCGCCACCTCGTAATATGGTCCCTGTCACTTAAAATATATACCTTTGCCCAGGCATTAAGGGGAGCGATTGTTGAGAGGCTCTTACGACTGACAATAGAAGCCCCTGTCCAGTTCTTACCGTCAGCGTTTTTGCTCCATTTTTCCCACATCCAGAAGCTCCTCAACAAATTTATATTTTGTTTTTTTTTTTCGTTTTGTTTTTTGTCCCCTTTTTCTGATAAATAAAGAGTATTTTCTCCCGCTCTGTTACTTTTTTTAAACCATCTTTCAGTATGACCCTATATATATAGAGAAGGGTGGGTGCTATGGTCAGAAGACATTTGCTGCTGGAAACCAGTTCAACAATGTGTGATTTGGTCCCCGATATAAGTCCAATAGATGGACAATAGTTTTGTGTCCTGGTGTCTAAAAAGTATTGATTGCGGTACATGGCAACCAATCGCCTTTTCATATTGCCAGAGTAGGAAAATAAGGGAATTGGTTGGACAGACTATTCTTGTTTCAAATACTGTCGTAAGAACTTTTCAAAAGGTAAATTTGCTTGCAGAGTACCACTGATGCAGCCAACTTCTGCAGCCTGGAATTATGTGGCCCTCAGATCGTTGAGTCTTTCCCATCTTCAGAGTCTTCCCTATCAAGTGTGATCAGCTTCTCTGATCTCTTGACTGAGGTCTTTAATACAGTCATGCATGACTTTATGGCCCAAATTGCCTATTTGCAAAATCTTATACCAGAGGCCACAGGCATGCTCCTGTGCAGGTTCTGTGTCTGATCAGCATTTGAGATTCTGCCCCCCCAATCCTTACTAGACAAGCTTGCCTCTGAGAAATGGAAGGCTTCTGTCATTGCTCCAAAATTAAGACTGCTCAGAACTTTACCCCAGGGGTAATGTGTTACATGAGGCTGGAGTGATCTTAACATGTTCTATTCTTGGGACATTTGCTCCTGTACAGCTTTCTGGCCTTTTGCAAATGGCATATGTATGAGCAGTTATAGGAATCGGGTGTTGAGTTTGGGTTTACTTGTCACCTTCTACTGTAGGCTCGATATGTCTGTGTGTTATGCTTGCTTCCACTCGGAAAAAAAAAAACCCCTCTAGGTCAGACTTTGGAAGCAGATTGGAACAACAATGTATTGTCTTAAAAAAATTGGATTTTTATTGCACATAGAGACATAGGAATAAACAATATAAAGTTATAAAAAAGTTATCGTCCATTGAAGGCCACACAATGGCCAGAAGAGATGGATGTTGCATATACCCAAGAAAAGGAATGATGGTTCAGCAGTATGGCATCAAAATCATGCGTGAGCCCCTGTGTGTCATCGCATTTCGCTGGATTGCTTCCTCAGGACACACATTGAGGGGGTATAGAAACAGGTCTTACTGATCTGGACATACGCTACTGTCTACACAGGACTCTCCCTGGATGGGCATCATAACATCACAATAACCAAAGCCAGGATTTCAAATTTGAAATATATACCAAAAGGTAGTTCAGCCTCTGGGGTCAAAATGAAAGCTTGTATGGTACACTTATCAGACGTGAATAAAATCTTCGCTGTACTGCAGTCAATAGTGACCTTCACATCGAATAGAGAGTATAGCCCTTCAAAAACTTTACATTTGCAGGAAGTTTATGTAGTTCACAGCTATAACTGCATACATCCATTTGGGGGAGACCAGCACCTGTATTGTGTGCCTGTATATCTTCCCCTGAAAGTACCATCCTTCCTTTTCTTGGGTACAGTTGTATGCAAAAGTTTAGGAACCCCTGACAATTTCCATGATTGTCATTTATAAATATTTGGGTGTTTGGAGCAGCAATTTTATTTTGATCTATCAAATAACTGAAGGACACAGTAATATTTCAGTAGTGACATGAGGTTTATTGGATTAACAGAAAATTCGCAATATGCATCAAAACTAAATTTAGACAGGTGCATACATTTAGGCACCTTTGTCATTTTGTTGATTTGAATACCTGTAATTACTTAGCACTGATTAATTGGAACACACAATTGGTTTGGTGAGCTCATTAAGCCTCAAACTTCATAGACCGGTGCATCCAATCACGAGAAAAGGTATTTAAGGTGTCCAATTGCAAGTTGTTCTCTTTGACTCTCCTCGAAAGAGTGGCAACATGGGGGCCTCAAAACAACTCTCAAATGACCTGAAAACAAAAAGATTGTTTTGTAAGGAGGAATGATCCAAAATACATTCATCCAGACACTCATTACAGGCTATAGGAAGCATCTAGAGCAGGGGTCTAAAACTGGTGGCCCTCCAGCTGTTGCGAAACTACAAGTCCCATCATGCCTCTGCCTTTGGGAGTCATGCTCTATGCCTCATGGAACTTATAGTTTTGTAACAGCTGGAGGGCCGCCAGTTTGAGACTCCTGATCTAGAGGCTGTTATTTCTGCCAAAGGAGGCTCTACTAAATATTGATGTCATTTTTCTGTTGGGGTGCCCAAATTTATGTACCTGTCTAATTTTGTTTTGATGCGTATTGCGCATTTTCTGTTAATCCAATAAACCTAATTTCACTACTGAAATATTACTGTGTTCTTCAGTTATTTGGATCAATTTAATTTTGATCTATCAAACGCCCAAATATTTATAAATGATAATCATGGAAATTATCAGGGGTTACTAAACTTTTGCATACAACTGTATATGTAACGTCCGTCTCCTCTGGCCATTGCGTGGCCGTCAATGGACGATAAATCTTTTTAAAAATTTTTTTATTGTTTATGCCTATATATCTATGTTTAATAAAATAAAAAATTTTAAGATAATACATTGTTGTTCCAATCTGATTCCAAAGTCAGACCTAGAGGGTTTCTTTTCTAATGAATTTTATGGATGTGGCACATGAGCAGTTCAAGTATAGAGCTTGCTTCCACTCTTTGTAACTTTTCCTTAATAACACATCACAGAACACAGAGGTCTTGGCTATTCATAACTGGTTAAAGTGAAGTTCCACCCAAAAATTGAACTTCCGCCTTTCGGATTCCCCTGCCCCTCTGTAGTCACATTTGACACCTTTGAGGGGGGAGTAGATACCTGTATAATCCAGGTATTTGCTCCCACATTTGGGCATAGATCGCTGCAGTATCCGCAACGATCTACGTCATGTCTGTCCACTCCTCCATCCCCCCTGCTGTCTTCTGGAAGACGCACAGGTCCCAGAAGATGGCAGAGACCCGTGAGATCATGCAGCGTGACTCCCACATGCACAGTGAGTCACACTCACAACAATTTGCTAAAAACGTATATAAAAAAAAAAGATTGTGCCCCAGTAGGGCACTAAAGGCGCACTCTACTAGATGTAAAGTGATATGTTATAAGTATCAGCCTTTTGCAATCTATCACATATCCAAATCTTCGACATGTTTCGTGGGAATGTGTGCTTCTTCAGGAGTGTTGGAGAGCGAGCAAACTTATCTATAAGAAGATAACAGTTATAACAGAAATAATAAACATAATAAGGGGATAATGTGTTTAAGCACAGATATCCACAAAGGCTGTACAAGATCTTACCCCACCCAGGAAATGACTATATGCATAGTGCCATGGAACACGTCTGTCCTGGCGAGTGTGGGAACACTATCAACAGGGGGCATATATCTTCGGTCTGGGGGTTTTTGGATCGTATTTTGAGGTTCCTAATACAATGATTTTGTGTACCCCCAGACCGGGGCTAAATGGACAGACGTGTTCTATGGTGCTACGCATGTAGTCATTCCCAGGGTGAGGTAAGATCTCGTACAGCCTTTGTTGTTGTCCCCTTATTAGTACAACTGGTATTATCAATTCTATTTTTATTTTGCACTGTCACTGTACTATGGCACTGGCTGGGAAGGGGTTAAATGTGTGCCTAGCATGTGTTTTACTAATGTGGGAGTTTCTTCAACTAGGGGAAGACATGGATCCTAGTCCCCGCTTTGCAGAGCATAGATCCATCCCTTCCCTCCTGTCAGAACCACAATCTGCCTTGTTTACATAGGCAGACCACAGTTCTGTGTCTCTGCAGGAAGATCAAGAGGTATCGAGTCCGTAGCTCCCACTGTGTACTGTGTTCACAGTAAACCAGTCCTTGGCAGCATGCATTTGCGCCAGCTACCTGGATCACATTATATACACACACACACGACCCAGTGCACAGCTGCTGCCCTATAGCAGTAACACTGCTATAGGGCTGTCTGCAAGTGGTTAACAAACCCATTCTCCTTTGGCTATTGGAGAAAATCTTTTTGGTGGAATGAACACTTTGTCAGATTGAGCCCAGTGCATGCACAAAAATCCCTTAAATGAGGATGTTGTGATAGATACCATGATTCAAATCCTATAAGCTTTGGAGTAGAGGACTGGGGGGGGGGGGGGGGGGGAGTGGGATCTTCAGATTAGTTCGGACAACTTCAGCAAAAAAACTCAAAGGCCTTCGGGTCTGAGATAAACTGGGACTCTTGAATACTTCAGTGGTAGATTCCTCAGATGAGGAGTCTCCTGTGTCCCCTTCTGCCAAAGCCATCTCTTAATTAACAGGGAGGGGGAATATTTTGCTTCTGACCAAGGTGGTCCCAGCATTACAAAAAGCTGCTGCTGTCCCCAAGTAATAGATGAGAATTCCTCCCTTGTCACAATGGAAGGAAGCTGCCCTGGTAATGAAGATACCAAATAGGTGTGGGAGGGATTTGGAGCCATTTGGAACATGTCTCTTCCAAGACAGAGCAAGAGAACATCACCAGCACACACCATGGATCGCCAGAATGGTTTCAAAGCTTTATTCAACCATGTGACGCCTGATGGGGTCCTAAAAGGCTCCAAAACGTTGTTTCCCTTATGTTCACCGACTGACACAGCTCCTCTCTTTAGCCATTGGGTTGTTACGCCACCTTTAGGAGAGGACTAGGCATAACATGTTAACATGTAATGAAAAAGACTCAGAACTTCTAGTTCTGCCCAAGGGAACAACTCCTCAGTCTCTTAGGTGACAACCCCTCAGCCTGCCATGCAGCTTCAGTTTTATTTTGCCTAGTGAAGAAGGACCTAGGAACCCTGCGGGCCCCTCAGTCCAGGTTTTTTTCTGCAGAAGCTTTGCTTTTTGCGTAAGACTAAAGATCCTGTGATCTGCTATCAACAGCAGGCTGGATACCCTTATCCTTGTAGTCTCCCCAGCCTGTCACAGCGAGCGTGTACAGACCAGAGCTACGCCCCGGGTCGGCCACGACATACCTCAGCTCCAGAGGTGTTCAATGAGCGTTAAAGTGGAAGTAAACCCATCGATTTAAACAGTTAAAAAAAAAGGCGTGCCGGGAATGCTAACTGCACATTGGCTGTGCTCTCAGCCAAACTATCAAACCATCCAATGGCTGGTGTCATAACGAATCACATGTGCAGCACCATAGCTGTTGAAGATTAAACAGAGGCAAAGATGGCAGCTTCCACGGCTGAAAACGATAGGGGAGTTTACGTCCACTTTAATGCTCTGGGGCACACAGGACCAGGCTACTGATGTCTGCGTCACAGTGTGTCGGGCCAACAGCCACCCCGTACTGATCGGAGAGTGGGTTTGTGATGGAATGTATCCCAGCTCTGCAGGACTGGTAAGTACAGCTCTCCCTGCTTTGGTGGGGCTGAGCAGCTGGGCATTCCCTGGGAGGTCGATGCGGGGGTCCCTCACCTCTCTCCCTATCTTCCTCCTCCCTGTGGGGGATGCTGCATGTGGCTGCTGAGCGGTGTGTGAGATATGCAGGGACTCTCACCTGGGGTGGACTGCGCTGGCTGGCTGTGCCCTGATGTGTTTCTCTCCCTGGGGGGTGTCTGGTGGCTGTGCCTGTCGATCGCTGCAGTACTGTTCACCACCATTTCTCTGCCACTGTCCCTCATGGTATACAGTGTTCGGCAGCCATCTTAGGTGAGGGCAAGGCACAGCATGCTCTCCTGTAGCTCGGCGGCCATTTTCCCTGTGTTTATGTCCTTTACTCTGGCCGCTCGGCGGCCATATTCTTGGAGCCTGAACAGGTTGTGGATCAGTTCAGCGCCATAGACAGCAGCTCTGCACAGTGCAGTGTGATCTCCTGTGCACCTGGGTGCTGACAAGGGACACAGGCACTACTAGCTGGACAGCGCAGAACCAGTCAGGGTGGTGAGTCCTGTGGGAAAGAGCCTCTCAGCCAGCAGCAGTTAGGAGGGTGGGACCGTCGCTGTCCTAAGTCCCCATCAGGTGGCAGACAGGGTAGGGTCAGCATGGCTTCAGAAACTGGTGTTTCTTCCCCCAAAATCCAGGCAATTGCAACCGGTTTGCCTGCAGACTGTGCAGTGCCTCTGGACGCTTTGTCGGTGGTCCTCAATTCATTCATTGCCTAGATGGAGGCGGTGTGTGGGTGCAAAGGTGCTAAAAAGCAGCCCCTGCCCCCCCCCCCCCCCCCCACCGTCCTCTGGGGATAGCTCTGACACAGGGCTCTGCTGAGGCTGGTGACCCCTGCTCTGTCGTTTCAGATGACGCTGACCAGGACCGTTCGGACAGTGAGGATGAGTCCCCGGCCAGGTCCGTGCGCGACAAAGCACTTGTTGGAGCACTTATCACAGCTGTGCGTGATACCCTGAAGATTCAGGAGCCAGCAGATCCCTCTGCTGATGTAACGGTCCCTTTTGGGTCCCCTAAGCCAGCCCGTTCACCTAAGGTGTTCCCGTATCTGACTTATTTTGATAAGTTCATTTACAAGGAATGGGGTCGACCGCAACGGACCTTTTCGGTCCCCAAATACATGGCGGTGCGTTACCCCTTTGAGGAGAGCCTTCTCAAAAAATGGTCGGCTCCTCCTGTCATGGACCCCCCCCCAGTATCCAGGTTAAACAAAGTAACCACAATCCGGGTAGAGGGGACTGCTGCATTTAAGGATCCCACGGACAGGAAGGCAGAGGCAGTGGCTCGTTCCTCGTTTACGCTTGTGGGGTCAACCATGCGACCAGTACTGGCATCTGCACTTGTGTCGCAGACACTGAGTGGGCAAAACTGTTGCTCCGCGAATTGGGAGAACAACAGGCTTCTCCTGTCTGTGTGGAACTAGCAGACCAACTAGTGCAAGGCCTTAAGTACGTTTGTGACGTGACCCTGGACACCCTACCTCTGTTATCCAGGGCTTCAGTCTCACCAGTGGTGCCGAAGCACCTGATTTGGTTAAAATGCTGGTCTACTGACCAGGCATCCAAAAAAAAAAAGCCCCAACGGATCTTCCCTTCCTTGGCGACCGGCTCTTTGGATGACATTATTAAAAATGCCACAGGTGGTAAGAGTACTCTACACCCACAGCCCAGGAAGGCTAAGGAGCCACACCATAGGCAAGGGCCCTCTTTCTCCGGTCACAAACGGCTTTTTTTTTTTTTTGTGCACCCGGGGCTTCGATCAAGCGTCCCCAGCCCGTCAGGAAGACTTCTGAAGGACCAAAGCGTCCCTGGAACGACAAACCTAACAAGCCTGCGAGCAAAAGTGCTACCGCATGAAGGTTTGTCCCCACCCACAACACGGGTGGGGGGGGTCGCCTTCGGGAGTTTGCAGCCCGGTGGACCTCTCGGCTGTCTGACCAATGGGTCTGCGATCTGATTTCCTCCGGCTACAAGATAAAGTTCCTCTCTTGGCCGCAAAACAGATTCTTCCCCTTCAGCATACCTGTACTCCCGGGAGGCCCTTGTGGGGGCGGTAAGGGACCTGCTGAGTCGTGGGGTGATTAGTACATGTTCCGAAATCGGAACGTTTCCAGGGGTTCTACTCAAAGCTGTTTGTAGTCCCCAAGAAGGAAGGGGTAAAAAAAAAAATCTCCTAAACCTGTGTTTTAGACCCCTTTCACACCACACCGTCCATAGCATCGGCGGTAAAACGCTGATATCTTTAGCTGCGTTTTACCACCGGATTTGCAGCGCATGTCGACTGCTAGCATGGCGCTTTGCCCCCGCTAGCGGCTGAGAAAGGGTTAAAACCACCAGCAATACGCCACAATAGCAGCGTTTTGCCAGCGGTATTACAGCGCTGCCCCATTGATTTCAATGGGGAGCAGTGGTGGAGGAGCGGTAAGCGCCGCTCCTAAGAAGCTGTTGGCAGGACTTTTCCCTGACGTCCTGCCAGTGCACCACTTTAGTGTGAAAGCCTGAGGGCTTTCACACTATAGGCAATGGTGCAGCTTTTTTAGGGTGGATTGTAGGCGCTATTTCTAACGCTATAGCGCCTGCAAAACGCCCTGGTGTGAAAGGGGTCTTAGGAGATATTCCCCTGTCAATGAGCCGTTGACTGCAGTGGCGCATGCGCACAGGGGTTTCTCAGCTGAAAGCCCAGCAGATGCCGTACCCTGCCGGAAATAAATCTCCCATGCGCATGCAAATATATATATTTATTTATTTTTTTGTTATTAATAATATATACTATTATTTTGACACAGTAGCACTTTATTTGCATAGATTGGTTGTAACATTATGGTATCAAGGACAGATTCATACAGCGCTGCATTTTGAGTTATTAATTATTCTTTAGTAGGGATGAGCCGAACACCCCCCGGTTTGGTTCGCACCAGAACTTTCGAACGGACCCCAAATTCGTACGAACGTTAGAACCCCATTGAAGTCTATGGGACTCGAACGTTCTAAATTAAAAGTGCTAATTTTAACTGCTAATATGCAAGATACTGTCCTAAAAAGAGTTTGGGGACCTGGCTCCTGCCTAAAATGTTTTTAAAAATGGCAGTTTTGGCGGGGAGCACTGATTTTAATGACGATTAAAGTGAAAAAAATAAAGTGAAATATTCCTTTAAATATCATGCCTGGGGGGTGTCTGTAGTATGCCTGTGAAGTGCCACGTGTTTAGAACAGTCCCTGCACAAAATGACATTTGACGGAAATAACGTCATTTAAAACCGCTTGCGGGTTTAATGTTATATCTGGTTCCTGCAATATGGTTGAAAATCATTGAGAAAAATGGCATGGGTAGCCCTCCCTGCCCATTACCAGCCCCTTCGGGTCTTGTACGCATATTAGGGGAACCCCCGTACCCATATTAAAAAAAAAAAAAAAAAAAGGAAATACGTGTGGCCCCCAGGCCCTATATACTCAGAACAGCAGTATACAGGCGGTGCAAACAAGACAGGGACTGTGTAGGTTTGTTGTGTTAAGTTGAATCTGTTTGTAATTTTCAACTGGTACATTTTTAAAGTGTAGCTCCAGTCAAAAAAAACAATTTTTAAGCTTTTTGGGAAAACATAGGGAAGGGTTATCACCCCTGTATAATTTGTTTTGCCGTCAGTCTTTTTTCATCTCACTTGCTGTTGTCTCCTTCCGTTTGCAAGTAGGAGATGTTTGTAAGTTGGATGTTTGAAAGTAGGGGCCTGCCCTATATGCTCTGCAGAAATGGCGGAACAAGGTGTTGGTTTTGCCACAACATTGTAAGCCCTCAAAGTGACTCTTGGTGGGCGCTGGAGCGCCCTGCTGTGAACGATTATATCAAGAATTGTAATTACATGCCATTGTTGAACAGTGGTAGAAAAATTGACCTTTGGTGGTTGTGGTGCTGGTGCCACAACACTATAAGTCCTCACAGTTACTCTGGGTGGGCACAGGAACGGGCCCTCCTGTGAAATATTATATCAAGAATTGTAATTACATGCCCCTGTTAAACAGGGGCCTCTAAAATTGGGCTGCTGGCACTGGTGCCACGACACTGCAACCTCTCCCATATACTCTAGTTGTAGTGCAGGAATTAGCCCTGCTGCAAAGCATTGCATCAAAAAATTGTAATTAAACGCCACAGGGGCAGAAAAATTGGGCTGGTGGCATCACCCAGAACCAAAAATGTTCTTCCAACATATCAGCGGAGGAGGAAGAGGATAGACAATCAACATAACAGGACAGTCACTCAGCATCAGCATAGGCAGTCTTAAAGGGATGTGATATTTCAAAAAAAAAATTATTCGGTTACATCAGCTTCAGGTGCTTGGTAGCTGTGGGTGATCCAAGACTGATTCATCTTGATGAAGGTCAGTCGATCAACTGAGTCGGTGGACAGGCGCACCCTGTGATCGGTAACAAAGCCACCAGCGGCACTTACGGTGCGTTCCGAAAGAACGCTGGATGCAGGACAGGCCAGTAGCTCAATTGCATACTGTGCAAGCTCTGGCCAGTGATCCATCCTAAAGACCCAGTAGGCCAGAGGACTTTCGGGGGGGAAAGGTGTCAAAGTCTGACCTTGCCCCTAGGTATTCCTGCACCATGTAAATCAGACGCTGGCGATGGTTGCTGGAACCAATCATACCTTGGGGCTGCGGACTAAAAAATTGTCTGAAAGCATTGGTCAGACGGCCACCTTCTCCACCGCTCCTTCTGACCAATGCCTCAGCAACACATCCAGGACCAGGAGTTTGTAACCTCCCAGTCTCTGGGAACTCGTTGCACAGACCTTTCTGCAAGGCCTCCCGGAGATGTCTCATTCTCTGCTCCCTCTGCGACGGCAAGATAAGGTCCGCAACCTTAACCTTGTACCGTGGATCAAGGAGAGTGGCCAGCCAGTAATGGTCCCTCTCCTTGATCCGAAGAATACGAGGATCCTTCCGCAGGCTTTGCAGGATCAGGGAGGCCATGCAGAGTAGGTTAGCTGAGGCATTCGGTCCGGAGTCCTCTGGGTCACTAAGGACAACATGATCCGCAGCTACCTCCTCCCAGCCACGTACACAGGTTTCTTGGGACTGTAAATCATCCCTACAAGACTGCTGCTGAGTGCCAGCCTCCACCTCCATGCTGACACAATCATCCTCCTCTTCCTGTGTGATGGGTGGCACAGCAGGAACACTGTCTGGATAAAGGGGGCCTTGAGAGGCAAGGAAGTTCTCCTCTTCCTGCCTCAAGTGCCCTGTCCATTATTCCACGCAGCGTATGCTCCAAGAGGTACAGTGTCACTGATGCATGCACTGTCACTGTATGCTGCAGCTTGTGGAACATGACTGCCAGATTGCTGTCCTTCTTGAGCATCCCCTCTCTCTGCATTCACGCTACTGCCTTCCTCTAGCTGAGTATCATCATCATCAGAGCCTACAAAACACTGGGCATCCTCGTGGAGCATGTACCCAACACTGTGCTCAAAGAGTTTAGGAGACTCCTCAGGAGGACGTGGTGGGTCTAGAGAAGGAGTCACGACGATGCGTTGGCAGCTGCTTTGCTAGTACCTAGAGCCTGGGTGAGAGAGGAGGATGAAGAGGGCTTGGTCATCCACTCTACCAAGTCGTTGGCATGTTGCGGCTCAACATGTCCAGCTGCCGAAAAGAGGGACAAGCGTGTCCCATGGCCACGTGCTGATGATGATGCACCGCATCCACGACCAGCACTGTTGTCTCTAGACACAGAGCCTGCTTGCCCTCTTTTATCGGCTCGCGCCTGTCTGCCTCTCCTTGCTGGCCTTTCAGACATGGTAATGGCCTGAAGGGAGTTGGGAAGACCAGCAATTGGGTAGTGTATATTGTGCTGGAGGCACGCACAACATCCACTAACTCTTGCAGATGGCTCAATTAGAGAAGAGCTATGTAGGTGGATATAACGGTGTATACTGGGTTCAGGGCACGCAGAATCTCCTACAACTGACTGCAAGCTCTATTTAAAATGAGCAAGATAGCTAGCTATATAGATGGATATAGCAGTGTATACTGGGTTTAGAGCACGCAGACAGCACGCACAATCTCCTACAACTGACTGGAAGCTCTATTAAAAAAGAGAAATATAGATAGCTATATAGGTGGATATAGCGGTGTATATTGCGGTCAGGGCACACAGACAACAACCACTAAAGAAGAGCAAGAACGCAAAATCGGCCTATAACGATCGGTGTATACTGTGTTGAAGGTACACAGACCACCCACTAACTCCTACAGACGGCAACACACTACACAAGGCCGCCGCGCTGGCGGCCTTATATAGTGTGGGGCGTGTACTACACAGCCTGAGCTATGATTGGCCACAGGCATCCTGCCTGTGGCCAATCATGGCTCTCCTCGCTGCCGGCGCTGTGATTGGTCAAGCATGCGGGGTCACGAACACAAAGCTCATCCCTATTCTTTAGCACAAACTATGGGCTTGTGATCATTGCTAGCAGCTGTACATTCATTTTTCATTTATATTTTTTATTGCATCCTATGGGTTTGGTTGTGATTACAGTTTGGTCATCTCTCTGGTAGCTCGCAAGATTCATTGTTTATAGAGGGCTATATAAAGGTAAAGTTAAAACGACAAGCGCAGATTTAATAGCTGGGGGGGGGGGGGGGAAGACTGATGTTTCGCTTTAACCACATCAGCCCCAGAAGGTTTTATCCCCTTCCTGACCAAAGCACTTTTTGCAATTTGGCACTGCGCCGCTTTAACGGATAATTGCGTGGTCGTGTGCCATAGTACCCAAACAAAATTGATGTACCGTATTTGCCGGCGTATAAGACGACCTTTTACACTTAAAAAAACTGAGCAAAAAGGAGGGGTCGTCTTATACGCCGGGTCCGCTGCTGGGATGCCTTCTGGCTGTCCGGTAATACTGTATGTAGCTTCGGCTACATACAGTATATACCACTGAACCAATCCCAGTGAGCGATGTATTCAAATGAATACAGAGCCTGCTCGGATTGGAGCAGCAATCTCTGCCAATCCGAGCAGGCTACACACAGTAGCCTGCTCCGATTGGCTTTGAGAGTGAGGCGCGGGCTGATGATGTAACAGCCTCCGCCAATCCCAGCAGGCTTTGTATTCATTAATAGAATACATTGCTCGCCGTGATTGGATCCAGCACCAGAAGGAAGAAGGAAATGGCTCCAGCAAGAACGAAGAAGAAGAGGGATATGAAGCGTCGGAAGCCTCGGAATCGGGGGTCGTCTTAAACGGTGAGTACGGGCAAAACATTTTAACTGTGCAGGTTTTTAGGGGGTCGTCTTATATGCCGGGTCGTCTTATACGCCGGCAAATACGGTATTTTTTTTCCCACAAATAGAGCTTTCTTTTGGTGGCATTTGATAACCTCTGCATTTTTTTATTTTTTGCGCTATAAGAGCAACAATTTTGGGGGGAGCAATATTTTTTTACTTTTTGCTATAATAAATATCCCCCCAAAATATAAAAAAAAAATTTCCTCAGGTTTAGGCCGATATGTATTTTTATACATTTTTGGTAAAAAATAAAATCGCAATAAGCATATATTGATTGGTTTGCACAAAATTTATAGAATCTACAAAATAGGGGATAGTTTTATGTCATTTTTATTTAAAACATTTTTTTATTTATTTGTAATGGCTGCGATCTTTATCAGGACTGCGACATTATGGCGGATACATCGGAGACACTTTTGAAACTATTTTGGGACCATTGTCATTTATACAGCGATCAGTGCTATAAAAATGCATTGATGATTAAGTGGGTCCTAGGGAGTGATTCTAACTGTGTTGGGGGGGGGGGGCCCTCCACTTCTTAAAGTGGACGTACCTGTGTTTTGCCCACCTGTGCCATTCTGCCGATGTAGATCAGCGTGCGCTAATCATCAAGAGGTTAATCTACAATAGAGAAATCTTCCCAAAACTGCTGGCCAGAGTTGGAAGAACTCATCTGTCTAACGTTTCTTTGCATGCTGTAGCATTAACAGTACTTTTCCCTAGAAACACCTGAACTCAAGTTCAAGGACAGTCCACATACTTTTAGACCTATAGAAAATGTGATGGTCAGGTGTTGACAAACGTTTGACCATACAGCATTGCAGGCATCTTGTGAAGTCTGTTCTTTACCAGGACTTTTTAGGTTTAAAAAGTATTAAAATGGTATTAAAACCCACGGTATCCAAGATGTGCAGGCCACCCATGTACATTCTACCACCTGATATGGACATGCCCAGACATTCAGAATTATTGGACACAAATTATACAATTTGTGCATGACCGCATGGGCTCGCCCCTACAACTGGACCCCAAATCCTGTTTATTGGGCCTACTCCCAGATATCACAATTGATAAATTCCTAGCCACCTTCCTGTATGAGACCCCCTCTAGTGCTAGGAAGCTAGTAGCCAAAATACTGGATGCGAAATTGAACCTACCATATAAGAAAGTTATATACCGGCACAGGGGTTGTCCTGCCAAACATAAGGTCTGGGATAGGTGGCTCGACACCCCAGATATGTACTGGATAGGCAATTACACCTGAATGTATACTGGGTGTCAAGTATTATATCGAGTCACATACAAGAATCATATCATATTGTACAGTGACAAACAACCAAAAGAGTCCATAATGCAGGGAGATGGAATACAATCTGGAGAATATACTTGGACGCTAGATGCAAAGTACACAGTACAATGGATATCGAGGATAATGTACCCGTTTGTGTTGATTTTGTATCCCTCTACAGTACTACATAACATGTACCATGTCTATACGTTTTATTTACTTACAAATAAACTTAAAAAAAAAAAAAAGGATTAAAATGGTATACAAGGTGCCTAGTGACCGAATAACACTCAAACATAATGGAAAAATATCACCTTCAGTTGGCACTTAAGGCTCGGTTCGCACTGCCCCGACCTGAGGTGTGCGACTTCCTTGCGATTTGAGTACGCCTTGATGCGACTGACAAAACTTTCAAGGATTACCTGGGTAATCTTCCTGTAACGTTGGATCCAAATCACATCAATATAGATGAGGAGGCGACTTCCATAAAAGTCTATGGGCACAAGTCAGATAGAAGTCGCCCTAAAAGTAGTACAGGAACCTTTTCTAAAGGCAAAGTGACTTCAGTAGTGCCAATTAAGACAGTGCTCATTAACCAACAGTGGATTTCACATGTCACACGACTTGGGGTCTCACAACTCAGATCCCAGGTTACAGCAGTGTGAACAGAGCCTCGGTGGTTGATTATTTACATTAAATTGTAAAGGAAACATTTTTATTACATAATTACTTGCTCTGTGTAATGCTTTTGCACAGAGCAGCCTCGATCCTCCTCTTCTCAGGTCCCCTGCTGGCACTTTGGGCCCCTCCCCCGTCAAGTGCCCCCATAGAAAGCCGCTTGCTGTGAAGGTACTCGTGGGTGCTTGCTCCTGAGCCACCTCCCACTCCCGCCTTGCTGGCTGTGACTGAATAAATCTCAGCCAATCCGGAGGGAAAGACCCAGGAGACCCTTGGGTCTCGTACACGTCGCTGGATTGGGCTTATTTAAGCATTGGGGGGGGGGAGCAGCACAGTGAAGGTTTTCTTACCTTCGTGCATACACATGCATGAAGGTTTAAAAAAAAAAAAAAAAAAAAAAAAAAAAAAAACACACACATCGGCCTTTACAGCCACTTTAAGATTGCTCCCAAGGAGGATTACATGGCAGTTTGGTCCATTCTGATCTGCCAAACATTTCTAAGATTTTCAGCCTCTTGCGCGCTGTCTAAAAACTCAGCATTTTTAGGCATCCATGCTTTTTTTTTTTTTACGGCTCTAATTACAGCTCAATGTTCCTGTACACACAGGCACAAACATACACCGAGATAAGAAGAAAAAAAAAATACAAAAATCAATGTTGCCAGTTAATATTTTACGCATGCTCAAATACAAGAACGCGTGTAAAATGCTAATGTAAAGCGGTTAGGATTGCATTGTGGGAGCTCAAATTTATTTGACCCGTGTACACGCATACTTGTAAATGAAGTTTGCAAATACACATAAATACATGCAAAATAAATGCAAGATATTTTAGCCAGGAATAACGATGGTAAAAACATTAGTACTGCGTGCAATTAGCCTCCAGGTTACAAATATCAACCTTAAGATAGAACACACAATTCAGTGTTGTCTCAGAAGACTTTTATTGGGTGGGGGTGGGGGAAATTGGAGGAACTGTGTGTTTTTTTAAAAGGGAAGTAAAGCAGCCATTACACACGGTGAAAGTCATCCCATTCGTAGCAATAAGAAAAGTGCATTCTGTTTCCAGGCAATTCTCAGCATGCTGACATCAAGTCCTGATTTCCGGTGTCTGGCGGACCTGCTGAGTGTCATTATTCAGATGCAGAGTTCCATATAAAAGCTTTGTGAGTCTTGTAGCACAATAATACACAGGGGGAGTGGGGGGGATGGGGAGGGGGGTGGGGACACAGTGAACAAGTAGGGGTCTCGATACGGGGGTAAAAGTCATGTAAGCCATATCCATACAACAGAAATGAGGTACACGTAGGACATTTATATAGGAATACACAGGAGAGGGGTCTTCCCAACCTCCAGGTCTAAGGGTCGCCCTTGAATGCTCTCTGCGTGTTCGGGAATCTCTGAGGATTGCAGGACTCATTGTCTTGTAGAATTTTATGGATATCCTGACACAGCTGGAATGTAAAAATAAAATTATTACTCTGAACACCTCGATACAATATTACTATGTTAGCACATGGCCCAGAGATCTCCTTCAAAGTAAAATAGCCCCAATAACTGTTTTTGGCTGACAAGATCTTGGGGTTGATTTACGAAAGAAAAAAAAATAGGCTTTGTACATTTTGCAAGGGAATTTTCCCCAGAGCTTGCTGTATGCGTCAAAATTTCACTTTACAAATACCCAATCATATGCAAAATCATCAAGACAACATTTTTGCTTACATAAGATGGAAGTCAGCAAAGCTTCATCTCGTTCAATAAGATCTGCAGTGAATTCCCAAGTGCAACTTCTCTTACAAAATTAAACAGCCTATTTGCCTTTAATAAATCTACCTCCTTGTGTCAGGTGTGTCGGTCGTCGGTTGAGATTTTCCTTAATTTCCTGTCCCAAAATCTGTAGTCGCCATATTGGGGTCTTTTAAAGCTGATCTCCACGTTTACTGTTGATTTAGAACATGTCCTCAGCCTGGCTCTCCGCCTCAGCCATTTAGAGGAATCTTTTTATTCAAAGAATACAAAACTGCCTATGAATGGCTGAGCGCTGCTAAAACCAATGCTCATTTTGTTCCGGTCTTCTGTCGAGAAGTGTCCCCCATCGAATCGTGCCCAGGCAGGATGGAGCCGCACTTCAGCCAATTTGCCGATCAACTGGAGTGACGTGACCAGGTTGCAAGTGCACATCTTAAGAGGCATCTCTTGATGGGAGATAACATTTCACAGCCACCATTGAAACCTATAGAAAGAGCGGGGGGAGATTGTAGTTCTCACTGTACCTCGCTGTTGCGGGGCGGCTTTACATGTGCCGATGGTCCTGTTTTGTCTGTGTTGCAGGGCGGGTTTTCTGTGTTGAAAGGGCGGGTTGCAACACAGACAAAACCAGCTCTTCAACACAGCCACTAGCTGCCCTCCAGCAGCAGCGATGCACAATCTGAGAACTACGGTCTCCCCCACTGGTTATGTCAACCCAGCTGATAGGAAGACTAAATGGGGATCGTTACTTCCTGTTCCAGTGATGGTGGGCACCGACACAGAAAGTAATAGGGAATGTGAACTTATCTGCCAGAGGTAGTAACTCTGAGCAGTCACTTTTGTGATTTATACAACTCCACCACAGCCAAGAGGGTGATACAAGTTTCACTGTTAAGAGTATTAAAAATATAGTGGCATTGCTTTTCTGCCCACAGCCTGCCGATTGGACAATGAAGGAAGTCATCAACTCTGCTCACACCTGGTTCAAAGTGTTGCGTACCCCCAACCCTACGGGCTGCTGTTGAAGAGATGAAAGGAGGCCGATATTAAAACAAAATCAGTTACTTATGGTAGCAGGAGTTCCACTTTAGGAGCTCCTCATGTCCCATGCACTTCATCAAAATCTGTTCTCAGTATTTCCATCTCTGTTATTGCTCTTCATTGTGAACCGGCCAAATTTCCTCACCTGTTCTCTGTATCGGCCTTGTACCTCGCTGTTGTCCAACTCTCTCTTCAGACTATCCATACTGGTCTCTGGTTTGGCTCCTGTACACTTCACGGCCCGATTCACAGCGTCAGAGAGGGAGAGGTGAGGTCCTTCTCCTTGCATTGTCTGAAGGAGAAGCCATGATGAATCACAGTACAAGACAACAAAAGGCACACACATTGCTCCGGCCAAATTAAGTCTACCTTGCGTCTCTTGGCGGGCATTCCGCTCAGGTAGGCATCACTCAGTGGTGGTTGCTGCTTTAGCTTCCTTTGGGTCTGAATGTCCTGCCTAATAACAGGGACCCACTCCTGGATAAGAGGGAGAAGCAACAGTCATAAACAAAAAAGTTAAAAAGGACAGTAACATCCCAAAATAAGAGCCAAAGACAACAAAACGAGAGTTTAACAGGATAAAGAAAAGTAGAAAAAAAAAAAGAAGAGTAATTGACAGGCGACAAGCATATGGCACTCACCGGTGGCACTGCTGCTGCCCATGGCTCAGACCCAGCCTCTTCTGGTTGAGGGAGCTCTGGGTCCGGACATAGAACTGGTGCTGAAGCCTGAGTGGGCATAAAGAGGACCTCTTCTACTGTGGTGGCAGGGGCTGGAGAAGAAGCACCCGGCTGTGGGACAGATAGACAGACATGGGTGAAGACAAAGAAGCAAACAGAATAAAAGAGAAAGTATCAATGGGTAATATAATGCTACAGAAAATGGGGCAAACATCAGTCTAAAAAGTTTTTTTTTACCATAAGAACTTTAAGCATAAACCTCAATAACCATAAAAATATATAAATCCATTTTATGTGTACCAAAAGCACATGGCTCCTGCATTTACACAAGATTTGCCCGCATGGGTTTCACCTTCTAGTACCCTCTTGCCCAACTTCACATTAACATGGCAATCAGAAAACCAAAATTTTAAAAAGTGTGCTAAAATTATATACCGTATAGTCAGATTATAGTCACAACCATAAAGAGGATGGCTTAAAAAAAAAAAAAAAAAAAAAATCAGCAGCTACAAAAGTACTGTAGCTGCTGACTTCTAACAAACAGTCCATCGCTGTCTTCACTGGAGCAGATTCTACGTTGGGCTTCAGATCTTCAGTGCCAGCAACTTGGATGTGGGAGGCACTGTGACCTCCTTTTTTTTTACAGCCAGTTTCCCACTGTGCATACGTGAGATCACACTGTGCTTTCAGATTGGTCCTGCAGCCTTCTGGGATGAGTGACGTGTCCGGGGGGGGGGTTAGATAAGCTGACAAATTATTAAGAAAAGGATGGCTTCACACCAAAGGAAAAGGATCCAACACATTTTATTCCAAAAATGGCAGATGACAGCCTGAAAGACAGTGTCACAGGACCCAGGATGTGACATGTTTCACACTGACCACAGTGCTTCTTCAAACATTTTCTTCTCATTTGATCATCAGTGGTGAGCCATGGTTTGCACCCAGCTGCATCGATTGCTCACCAGGAGCAGCGTTTCCTTTCATTTGAACTCTTGACATCATTATTGCCTAGGTGGGAACTGCAGAAGTGGGAGCAGTTACCTGTCCGCAAAAGGTACCCCCACCCAGGAAAAAATAAACACCAATTTTGTTGGGGGGGGGGGGGGAGAATCAGGATGTGCCCTGCAACAGAGCTTTAACCCTGCAGCAAAGCAAAAACTGGAGTCTCTGCCCACCAAATTAGTATCAGTGAACTCATGACTTGTGTCTGAAGTAATGTAAGCCTCACAAAAACAATATTTCTGAACAGATTTTAGATTCAACTATAAGACAAAAAAAAAAAAGGGGGATACGCACACATAAAAAAAGCCTCTCAATACAACTAAAGCAGAAAGAGTCACATTTTCGATCATTTTTAAAATATAACTGATTATGCCACACCATTTATATCAAAAGAAGACAATTATTCAACGCTATCCAAATGTTCTTTAAGTTCATTATAAAAATAATCTCCAATGTGAATTTCAAGGTAATATATAGATGCATGGATCAAAGTGTTAAAAATGCAGAGTTTAGACACTAGATTAAAATGCACATGGGCGCTAAGACCTTGCTGGTATTACCTGAGCCTCAGCAGGAGAGGTCTCCATTGGCTGCTCCTGTGGGGACTGCTCTGTATCCTAATGAGATGAGAACAGAAGAGAAGGACAGAATGAACAGTCGTGTAGGAAAACCATGCCAGGACAAGATGTTCTTGGGACTTGTGAAACTAAAGTATCTAAAAGAATAACTATTCTTGTAACCCCCAGTAATTAAAGCGGGAGTCCACCGGGACTCCGCGTTTTTTTTTTTTTTTTTAAAGTCAGCAGCTACAAATACTGCAGCTGCTGACTTTTAAAATAGTGACACTTACCTGTCCAGCGCGCCCGCGATGTCGGCACCCGAAGCCGATCTCTAGATCGACACTCGGGTGCTGCCGCCGCCATCTTGGGTATGGGAATCAGGAAATGGAGCCTTTCGGCTTCATTTCCCGGTTCCCTACTGCGCATGCGCGAGCCGCGCTGCGCAATGAGGACGGTCCCCGCTGCCTCTGGGATCTGTGTGTTTCCCAGCAGGCAGCGGGGCACTTGCGGAAGGGGGCGGGCACTTGCGGAAAGGGGCGTAATGTACGCCCCTTTCCGCAGAGAGCTAGCCCGGAAGTGGGTGCAGTTACCTGGATTATCCAGGTAACTGCACCCCCCCCCCCCCCGAAAGGTGCCAATTGTGGCGCCGGAGGGGGGGAGGAATCCGATGAGCGGAAGGTCCATTTTAGGGTGGACCTCCGCTTTAAGAGCAGAACCATATATATTACTCACAATGAACCAGTGCTTTGTCCGTGTAGGAAAACAACAGGTTGACTTTAATAGTTGCCACCCCTTCACCAAATGCTCACCCTCTCTTTCACTCCCCCATCATTGACAGCAAAACAAAATACCTGGCAGATCTAAGTATGTGCTCACCATTTCCTTTGTGCCCATGTGACAGTGCTGGTGTTTGGCCACTCAGGCACCCAGTGCTGCCATATAGGAAGCATGGTGCACAGCTCTTTGTAAGCCCCAGATCATAGATTGATATAGGAGTGAGGAAGACTGTGCACAGCTCTTTACTCCAGATCAGGGGTTGCTGTGATGGAGGAGGCTGTGATTGCTAGGAGCACTGCAATATAAAAAGGGGACTGCACTGCAAAGGGGCACTGTAATCATTATAGTGCAGTCCCTTTTACATCACAGTGACCCCCTTAGAGAGCAGTCCCTGTTACATTAATGTAAAGGGGCATTGTGATGTAAAGGGGACTGCACTGTAAAGAGAGGCTGTGATGTGAAGGGGAACTGAGGACACTGCTATAAAGGGGGACTGTGCTGTAAAGGGGAGCAAAGGACAGACAATGAATAGCCCCAAAACCCCCCCCCCCCCCCGGTCCCTGATGCCAAAAAGGTTGGGGACCGCTGCTACAGATCAAAGCTTCATATAGAAGCAGGGAGACAGTGCTCATCTCTTTGTAAGCTCCAGATCCTAGCTTGAAGCAGACACATCATTAACTCTCCCGTGAATAGATTGGCAGGAAAGGGAAGATAAGTGGATGTGCAGCTGGTGGAGCCAGAATGGTCAAACACATATGTTCACCTTTACAAAAAAATAAAAATAAAAATTATAAAATGTAAATTTTTCATTTTTTTTTAAAAGGAGCTTGTAAAAGCATTGCACCCACGATCAGCAGATAATGGGTGTAATGCCAGGCTCCGGCAGACTGTCTGCTCATACCTCAGGCAGGCAGTTACTGAATGACAGGAAGCTCAATGAACTACCTAGAGCACTCATCAGTGCCCTGGTAGTTAATGGAGAGCTATAAGCCGTTAGCCGCAAAGGCTGAAGGTAGTTGTAGTTCACTGATTCACAGGCATCTCTGAATGAATAGTGCAGACGAGTGGCCACACTCTCTTTGAATTGTGACAGGAGGGGGGAGATCCCCTGCCCACTGTCACAGGTCAGGGGGGGGGGGGGCGATCAGGGGAAGAGCAGGCAGATGCTGAACATGTTACACCCCAAATATGTTCAGAAAGGTGAACTTCTCTTTTAAACTTAAAAAGGAGGATTCTGGTTGAAGCAAATGAGTAAGGCCTACTGTTATTAAATATTACAACTTACTCTAGGAGGGTCCCCCACTCTGCGGACGTGCCTCTGCACCTCTCCCTCTGTCACTGGCATTTGGCCCAGAAGAGCTTGCAGTCGCAGGGACAGGACAGAAGTCACCCAGGAAACTAATGCAGGAGAAACATCTGTGGAGAGTCTCCTCTGTAAGAAGAAAAAAATATAAACAAACAGGATTCAAGGAATGGAAAAGCAAAAAAACGTCAGTTCCAAAACAGATATACACCTTCCCTCTTAGATTGTAACCTCTGATTGTTCCATCTGCCTTCATTTCGTAATGTGCTGCGCAAACTGTTGGCGTTATATAAATCCTGTATAATAATAATAAACCCATCCAAAAAAGAGATTGTGCATTGTGCTGGTTATCTGATAACATTATCCAATATCCTTCTCCAAGGCTAGGAAACAGCACATGGTGGTCTTGTTTTATACAACTGAAATCTCATCAGCACACTTTGTAGGTTCTCATCATGTTGGGGCTACATATAATTCATGAAATTAAGAACCTTGGCCATCAAATCTTGCTGCGTCTAGATCTAATTCTTATGAAGGGTCATACATGACATGTTCTGCGAATACATACATCATCGTAACGGATGTTGGCTTGCCATGTGTGACCTTTCATAAAAATATCACTGCGGTGGCGATCGTTTTGCCCTGCCTCGTGGAGGATCTTCTTATGTTCTTGTGAACCTTGCCTGTTTTGCCCTCAAGATAAAAGTATATGTCCAGTAAACATGGTTTCTTCGTTTTGGAAGGAGTGGGGAAGAATTGGCCGCCGCCATCTTGGCTATGGGAATCAGGAAGTGGAGCCTTGTGGCTTCATTTCCCGGTTCCCTACTGCCCATGTCGCGCTGCGCAATAAGGATGGTCCCCGCTGTCTCTGGGATCCGTGTGTTTCCCAGCAGACAGCGGGGGACCTTCGGAAAGGGGAGTAGATATCTGCAGAAAGGGGCGTATATTCTGCAGATATCTATGCCGGAAGTGGGTGCAGAATACCTGTACTGTACAGGTACCTGCACCCCCCTCCCCCCTGAAAGGTGCCAATTGTGGTGCCGGAGGGGGGGGGAGGGTTCCAATGAGCGGAAGCTCCACTTTACGGTGGACCTCCGCTTTAAGATCCATCTGGTTTACTGCTATCTAAGGCTCCATTCGAAAGATTTCCCATCAATTCCTGTCCAGCTGACAACCGTTCCAACTGACAGGAAGTGAGTTGGGCTCTTCAACAGAAACATAAAAACGCCATCCTTTAGCAGAGCCGAGGAGGGTTACAACCCCTTTCAGATTTCTGCCTCCCTTGGGCAGAAAGCGAGAGGAAATCTATGGCTTTTATTGATATCTGGGGTTCATTTACAGAAAGGGGTTCCAATCTGTCAATATTCTATCCAAAAGAAGGAAACGTTTTTGGCGTGACACCAACTTTTATTCCAGATTCCTCATAAAGCTCAGCAGTGCTACTTCTGAAGGAGGAAGGAATTCACAAAAGCTACAAGCGGTTACTTAATCAGCTCACTGACTGGTGCAAATATTCTGTGCCATCACTCCATGCACCAGATGCTGTAATTATTCCTACCTTTGTCTTCTCTACTATAATAAAGATAAATTTCAACTGAACGGTGGAGTTGGAACAAGTTAAAACATTGCAATGAACTAAATATTAAAACTTTGCGTTTTTTTAAAATAACAAACATGTCATACTTGCCTGCTCTGTGTAATGGTTTTGCACAGAGCAGCCCAGATCCTCCTCTTCCCGGGTCCTCCCACTGGCTCCTTCCTCCAAGTGGCCACCATAGGAGGCTGCTTCCTATGGTGGTCATTGTGCAGGCTTCACTTAGTGTCCAGTCAGACACAGCCAGGCTCGGCCCCGCCTGTCAGCTTTTGACTGACAGAAGGAGCCAATGGCTCCTGCTGCTCTCAGCCATGCCTGTAAGAGTCAGGAGAGGAGCTGCTGCAGACATGTGCAGAGCTAGACTGAGATCGGGTTCAGGCGAGTATTCAGGGGGTACTGTGGGGAAATCTGCTCTTGAACATTTTTTTTATTATTTTAAATGCAGGTAATGCAAAAAAACCTTTTACCTTTACAAACCACTTAAAGTGTGACTTTAGTCAAAGTTAAATCCTGCTGGAACACTTCATGCTGCCACTTTTGCAGGTATAGCTATGTAAAACATTAAAAATAAGTGTCTATACTGTTTAAAATCCAGTAATGCACTGTCTCACCTTGCTCTCCACATGCTCAGTTGCTCTCGATTTTAAGGCACTGTGCCGAATTTGTAGAGGCCGATCTGCTGACAGCCTAAAGATTTGCTGCTGTTCAGGGGTACTGGGCTTCAGCAAAATAGCAGCCTCCAGCAAGAAGAAACTGGAGGAATGCTGGAGGCAATTTAACACTCGTTTTGGTAGCATAAATATTATAATTGTGGAATGTATGTTCCTTGCTAAACATTTTTATCAAGTTGTTATGAGTAAAATTCAATTTTTAAGTGACACGTACACATGTAGGACACCACTTACGATTCTCTCATTAATGACAGATGTGAGAGCATGCTGGTCTCCTCGTAGGCAGTACAAATTCAGGGCAAGCCATTCAAACAACGATTGGTTACACATCTCCAGAAGACGCTGCCCGAACGTGGAGTCTACAGGACAATACAAAACATTTTACTAGTTTCCATGACAGACTAAAGCCATGTAGTACACATGACGAGATTATCGGACAAGTTATCGTCCATTTTTTTTTTTTGCATGCTAGTCTCCATATTGAAGTACGAAGATTCTCATATGACAGAATAAAAATTCAGAAGTGATGTAATGTATTTATATTTTCGGACAAAAGCTGTACTGATTAAACGGACATTGTACGAGAATTTTTTTTTTGTTTTGTCCCTTCTGATAATTTTGGATGAAAGCTGTGCACCAACCATCAGATAATTGTACGATCGTGTCGATATTCTGATCGGGTGTACTAGGCTTTCGCCTGCCTTCAGAGCTCATCATTGCTTCTCTGCATTGCTAACCATAATTGCTTCATTCTCACGGCCTACTTTCCTGAGAAAGCAATAAAATAACTTAGGCGGTGGGGGGTCCAGTGCCAAAGTATAATGGTACATCATTAGCAGAGACGTAGAGTTTAAATAGACCCCGACACTTAAAGACTGTAGGTAAAAACTCAGAAATAAAGTATCTTAAATGCTTCGATGTAGGGATGAAAGATCAAATTGGTTCCATTTCTTTTAATAGTTGAAATTGAGGTAAACGTTTTGCCTTCTGCACAATCCTACTTTCCATAAGATCATTTTGATCATTAAAGTGGTTGTAAACCCTATACAGACCACTTTGACCTACAGGTAAGCCTAGATTAAGGCTTACCTGTAGGTGCAAGAAATATCTCCTTAACCTACACGGTTAATAAGATATTGGCAAGAAAGACAGCACCGATGTCTACGGTGCATGTGTGGCGTAGACACCGGCGAAGGCGCAATGAGCGTGCCGTTTAATGAATGGGATTGTGCCGTCACTGGCGGCTCCCGCGCGCATTTGCGGGAGTGACGTCATCGTGGCTCCGGCGCTGTGACTGCCACTCCGGGTATCATGGTGGCAACGGAGGTGGTGACCGAGGACCGCTGCGGGGGCTTCGATCTCAGGTAAGTAATTCACAATGAGCTAGTATGCTATGCATACTAGCTCATTATGCCTTTGTCTTGCAGGGTGTTTTTTTTTTTGTTTTTTAGAGAGGGTTTACTTCCTCTTTAACATATCTAAATAATTTTATCCTCTCTCTTTGGTTACAAAAAGATCTTTATAAACCCTGGCTTCTTAGTGTGAATTACAATCAATACACCAGAATACAAGCATCTAGTAGGCACCCATTCTAAGTTTATCATTATGAAAAGTGTAATTTTGTACAATGTTCAAACTATTATAACAATGTATATAGACACGCTTTTATCGACATGTCTTGCAATTTTATTTGTGGCGATTTCTAAGCATAATCATTTACAATGGTTTTTTCTCTTATTTTTTATTATTTTTTACTTCATGCGACACTTTCAAAAAACTCCAGAGGAAGCTCATCTGAGCGAAACATGTAGAGTAAGAAGTGGTTTTATATGTCAAAAGAATTAATATGAGATCCTTGCAAATGTTTATCGCGGTTTTAAAGAATATATATATTTTTTCTAAATAAAAAGAAATTTATAAAAAAAAAAAAAAAGAATATATATATATTTTTTTCTAAATTGACTGTTTAATTCAATCCTTGGTACCTTAGAAGTCCCACTTGCCCTTTTTTCTTTTTTACTGCCAAAATGGGATGTGGTACCTAATTATTGACGTCATGTCACCCAGTTCTTAAATATATATCTTAAAGGCTTATTTTTTCCATTCTATAAACAATGGTTTATTCACTTGCAATGTGCCTTTGAACTTGCTATCAAATCTGACTTCAAGACGAGTTCATTCCCACCACAACCCCCTCCTTGCCGGTCATAGCCCTCTCCTCTTCTGGGATCATCTCATTTTTGTCTGTGCTGACCCATCTCCTCCCTCCTTACCCTTCGCCTCCCTACATAATCTATTATGTAACAGCCAGGGGAGGAGGAGCAAAGGGTAATATAGTGCATAAAGCCCAGAGGGCAGCACCCAGCAGCAGTCTCCAAGATTCTGAATGTCTACACAAGGGAGGATTTACAGGTAAATAACACTCATAAAACCTATTAAAACGTACCTATAATATATTATAGCAAGTCTGTGGCTTAAAGCAATGGTATGGAGACGGGGGGTAGATTTACTAAACCCGGAGCACTCAGAATCTGGTGCAGCTGTGCATAGTAGCCAATCAGCTTCTAAAGTTAGTTTGTTCAATTAAGCTTTGGCAATAAAACCTGGACGCCGATTGGTTTCTATGCAGAGCTGCACCAGAATTTGCACTTTCCAGTTTTAGTAAATAAACCCCAGGGTGTATCACTTGCAGAGACGCATGCATTACTCACAATTATCTAGCAACTCCTGACATCTTGGTGACAAAAACAGAAGCCTCTAGCAAGTGGAAATGCTCATTGCACAGAGATGGTCTAATCATTGGAAAATCTCCCTTCACTCAGGCCGGATTCTTTTCTCCACATCAAAGGAGAGGAAAAGTTCAAAATATTACATATACAATGATGTTGCCATCAACTATCATGGTTTGTACCAGGGCTCAGGTAGTCAAGGATAGAAAGAGCAAGATATGGACCCTTTCCTGCCCTGTGTTTTCCTGCAGCACTTCGGATACATGTCATGTGTTATTTACCTGCACAATGTAGGATGTGCGTTGTGATCCTATTAAACTGCTCCTGCAGGAACTCGAGATTAGTTCTCGTTATGTCGACATCTTCGCGAACAGGGGCGGTGGCCTGCATATGAAGGGACAAAATGATAAAGGAACTAAATCTTAAGGTGGAACTTTACTCAGTCCTGCTAGATCACTTCATGCTGGCCCCTTTTGCAGGTACAGCCATCTAAAACATAAAAATAAGTGCCTTATACTGTTTAAAATAGTAACACAGTGTCACCCTGCTCTGCACATGCTCTATATTTTTAGGCATGGTACCGAATATGTAGAGGCCAATCTGCTGACATCCTTAAAGTGGAATTAAACCCTCCTATCGTTTACAGTCTGTTTGATCTGCAACTGCCATGGCGCTGCACATGTGAGCCATTAAAGCGGGAGTAAACCGCTAACTTTTTTTTTCTTTCTACACCTATAAAAAGGCAAAAGGCATAATGAGCTAGTATGCGCCGCATCCTAGCTCATTCTGAAATACTTACCTTAGAACGAGGTGCCAGCATCTCACTCGGTCCACGCCGAGGGAGACGACATGTTCCCTCTGCGTCTTCTGGGTATCGTGGCTCTGGCGCTGTGAGTCGCCGGAGCCGCAATGTCGTCACTCCGGCGCATATGTGTGGGAGTTTTCTTCCTGGCAGGGTCTGGTGTCTGCCGGACTTTCAGCCGAGATTCCCCGGAGCGCATGCGCCTCTGAAGTCAGGGGCTCATTGATAGGGGAAGATCTCCTAAACCGTACAGGTTTAGGAGATATTCTTTTTTACCTACAGGTAAGCCTTACAATAGGCTTACCTGTAGGTCAAAGTTACAAATATGACTATACAACCGCTTTAAGACACCAGACATTTGATGGTTTGACAGTTTGGTTGAAGAAACAAGCAAATGGGACAGCAATCCAGGCATGGAACGGTTTTGAAACCGATAAATCTACAGGTTTAATTCCTCTTTATGATTTACTCAGTGGCTCGGGACTTCAACAAAATGGCATCCTACAGCAAGAACAAACAGGAGAAATGCTGGAAGCAATTTACAGGACACACTAATTTTGGTAGCATAACTAATGTGACATGTATGTTCCTTGCTAAAGAACATTTTTTTCCCCATAAAGTTTTTATGGGTAACATTCCGCTCTAACTCCATGTTTCCTTACATTTTATATAGTTTGCTTAGGTCAAGTTAGTCCAAATGAGCCACTTGTATAATGAACTTTTTTCCGGCTGCTATCAAAGCAGCATGATACTTTAGTAGCATTGACTATATACTCAGTATGCAGTGCTGAGTTTCAGCAAAGTCACGGCAGCTTCCCGTCTGCTGCAGGAACAAAATGGAGTTGGGATGAGTCCTTTTCAGCCAGAGGAAGCCTTGTATTTTTAATCAGTGCAAGGCTTCCTTTGCTTGGCCTGAGGTGGAGAGGCAGGCAGATGATGCCGAGATCTCCACCTCTGACTATCAGAGGTAGCGTTGTATGGATGACATGAACTTTAATAAAAGATGCAGGAGTGGAATAAGACAAACATTGCAGGACTGGAATGGAATGGACAGGCATCCCTTACAAAGCTCTCGCGGATATATTCTTCCAAACCGTTCATAAGATTCCGCGATGCCATCTGAAAGAAAAAACATTTATACTGTCATTTATTCTGTCCCCTCATCAACAATTTGATAAATATCAACATCGGAAAACTGGTAAAGTCCAATGTAATTTAAGTTTAATTTAATAGTAACATTATGCCATTTATACTGCTTCAAAGACATACTTCCTCTTCTAGAGATTTTTCATTGTGACTACACATGCACCTTGTATTTAAAGTATACAATGACATTTTAGGTCATTTGAGACCAACAGACAGATGTGTCACGAAGAGGATTAGCAGAGCTGAAAAACATTTCTAGTATACGGTAAAATGTCTGCTCCAGCTGGCTCCTAGCACAAGTCAGAGAAAATGAACCTCCCAGGAGACAGACCCCAAGATCACACACCTGTGTGGTGCAGCAGAGTTCTTGGGATGCGGGCATCTATCCCCACATCCTCCTCGACCCTCCAAGAGGTGCACAGCAGCATCCCCGGAGTCCCAAAGCCTGGACACCTCCTCTCCGCTCCAGCATCAGTAGGGAGGCCCAAAGGACGAGGACGGGCAGGAGGTGAAGGCTGTCATGGAGCTGCTGAAAGAAGCAGCAGAGCACCGCCCAGATCAGGAAGATCATGGAAGATACCAGGCATCATACACTGATACACAGAACTACCTGCAGACTGGGATAGGAGGGCAGAGGAGGGACTGCAGACAGTCTCTCTCCCTCTCTCTCATCTGCCCCCTCACGCCCCCCTCTCTCTGACAATTTACGGGGGGGGGGGGGGGGGGGGTAGGGAGGAAACTGGTGGCGAGTAACTCTTAAGGCCTGGCTAATAGCTCAGGAAATTTTGAACCCTGATATGCAATCTGATAAAGCAGACTTCTAGCATTAATATCACTTTAAATAGTTTGAGCCAAGCTGGCCCAAATTAACCATTTATATTAGAAAACAACGCGACGGCGGTGCGTGTTGTAATATATTGTAGTAGCATTAGGTACAGTAAGCGGCATTGCATTCCAGCAATACAGGCAACTTCCTGCCTGCTGCCGGAAATAAAGAGTTGCGCTAAGTGCTTCTCCGCCATTCAGAAGCCTTGTATTTTTATCGATGACTACAAAGCTTCCTCCGATTGGGCAAGGTGGAAGGCCTGACGTCATCTCCCGGCCTCTCCATCTCCACCCAGCTTGGCCAAAACATTTCATTTGATGAAAGCTGTAAACCTGCTCATCTCCCAAAATGTCTATCCTCACTTTCCCCGTCAAATTTTGAAAACAGCTTGAAGTCCCGATAACAGGCACATTATGCTTGAAGAGGTCATTCAGCAAACAGAAGGATATAAGACAAGTATTTGGCGCAAGTCAAAAATATTAGGTTCCCACTGGGGAGAAGAAGAAGGAGTCTGTGAGATTACATGTAGTAGTGAGTGCAGGGGATGCACTACTTTTGTCAAGTCCAGGGATAGATAACAATAAAAGTAAAAATAAAAATAGAACGTTCTTTAGTTCATAAATAGAAGAGGAGGGGGGGATGATGAATCCACATGCAGGGCTGCCACCTAAAAGAGCTGAAACTTGGGCTCTTGGAATGCTGTAGATAAAGGAGAAAAGAAGAGAGAGAGGGGCGCCTCTGGGTGTAGATGTTTCAAAAAGTATTTATTTTCAATATAAAAGCATAAGATTTTGCACTCACATTTAGTAGGCAAAAAATAGGCATTGAACACAGAGGGTCGTCTGGTATATCTGATTGTGGGACGTCAGCCAGTAATCCGGTCCACATCCGCTTCGGCGAACATCGTAGACTAATAGAAGGAGGCACAGACCCCCATAGTGTGCCTAGACACTTCGCCCTCTTCCATAAGGGGTCCACATCAGGCCTCAAGGTCTGGGTCATTGAGCAGATCCCCAACCATCTCCCTCCAGCGGAAAGATTAAAAAAATTATGCTCTCGTGAAACCTTCTGGATCTATACCCTCGACGCACTCTCCCCAGGGGGTATCAACGAGTGCATCGAAATTGCCACCATCCTCTGATGTCCCATCCGTCCATGGTGCTGGTCTTATCACACAACATTACTCTACACAAAAACATCCCCTCACCCATATAGATATCTTCTGTAATCTATCTGCTCGTTCTAGCTACCTATGTTTTAGGCAAATATATTATTTTATATTATATTATTTTGTATACTGTGTTACCAATACCGTATTTGTCTAGTGATGATATTCTCTTCCCTTTTTTTGTAAAAAAATCATGTGTTGTAAAAAATCATGGATTGAAATCGGTCTGTATATGTACCCATGCATATCTAAAAAATGTTTTTTCGCATTAATGTAACACTTCCCATTCCCCCCCCCCCTCCCTCTGCCCAACCCCCCTCTTCCCCCCCCCCTCTTCCCCCCTTTTTTTCCTTATTTCATCATTTACCCATCTCTCTATTCCCCCCCCCCCCCCTTTTTTCTTCCTCTCCCCGTGCCCAACACCCATGTATGTGTGTACACACATACACACGTGTCCATGTATTTTTATGCGTGTGTGTGTAAGTTCCTGATTTTACCTTCTCTTTTTTACATATATAGATTTTTATACTCGTTTAAACTTTTATCTTTTGATCTAATTTTATTTTTATTTTTATACTTACTTTCAATTTTACCTCTTTTATTATTATTATTTTTATTTTCACTCCCATAGAACCTTTTATTGTTGTATACATAAGATTTCCCCATAGACATGTTTTTTTCCTCGTTTTTGCCAAGCTGCTGCTGCCCCCGCCCTCTCTCTTCCTTTTTCTTTTCTCTTCCCTCCTCCCCTCCCTACTCGTTCGTCTTTCTCCTCCCCACACATTCGGCCGTAACCACGTCCCTTCACCTGTTCCTAGTCCGTTCCCAACCACGCCTACCGCCTGCCCCTATTTAAATCCCGTGTTCCCTTCGTTCTATTCTGATTCTGCCTGATGAAAGAGCGCGGTCGTACGACAACCCCGACCCGCACGCTCAAGAAACGCGTCGCATACCCTCGGACGTCACAGCTCCGCGACCTGGTCATCTCTGCCTCCCAAGCCTCGTTCCAAAGACCGCACACCTTGTGTACACCATAAGCCGGCAAAAACACCTGTAGTGGACCCCATGTGAAAGGAACAGGAACACTAAAGATGATAGATGTGGACCGGATTACTGGCTGACGTCCCACAATCAGATATACCAGATGACCCTCTGTGTTCAATGCCTATTTTTTGCCTACTAAATGTGAGTGCAAAATCTTATGCTTTTATATTGAAAATAAATACTTTTTGAAACATCTACACCCAGAGGCGCCCCTCTCTCTCTTCTTTTCTCCTTTATCTACAGCAAACAGAAGGATGTCCGTACATTGGCAGTGAGGGGTGTACCTGAATATTCTGTGGTGTGGGGTCAGCCTGGCGTAGATACTGCTGCAGGAAGAAGGATCGCAGCTGAGGTTGCAGGTTCTGCAATGGCTGGGACTGTCCATGTAGTAACATCACTACGTCCACAAGTGAGAAGTGATGACAGATGAGAGACAGGAGATCACCAAAGAAACCTGGAAAAAGGGAAATGTAACAGTTTAAAGAGCATATTCAGGCACATAAGCAGCCAGTGGACTGCTAATGCTATCAAGGAAACACTGCAACCATGCTTTGTCAGATGGATTCAGCAGGTTATTCACAGTGCTTCTCAGTCAGACTTTTATTCGCTTCTCAAGTGATTCTTTGCTGTGCAAACAACCCCATCATGCTCCCATACATGTAGGCGAGGGCTGCAGAGGACTTTGAGAAGGTGGTGTTGGAATCAGGGGCCACATTAGCCACAAACTATGGGCATTTAAAAGCCCAACATACTAGCAGCGGAAAGAGTTTTGGTTTCAGGATAGCCATGTGCACTAGATGAATGCAAGAGCAAAAATTCTCAGTCCAGGCCATCACTTTAAAATTAACCTATACTTTAAACTACTTTCTATGTTTTCTATGATGAGAAAACAAAAAAAAACATCAGTAAAATGCCTAAAATACGTACCTTTCCTGGGAGAACGTCCTGCTTCAGGTTTCTTCTTGTGCTGCTCATATAACCAAAACACAAAGGCAACTGGTTATATGATGTGTTGAAGAAGAAGAGGGACCAAGTTGCTCCCCCCATTCAGCAGAGATCAGGAAACCAAATAGCTAGGTGTTTGGTTGCGTCAGCAACACAAAGGCCTGGCAGCATTTTTTACTCCTGGCAAGTTATTTAATATTTTCTACCTAGCTTCCTTTTTTTTTTTTTTTTTTTTTTTATAAGATATGGCAACTAAATGTAGGCGATCAGCCCAACATATCAGAAGTAATCGATCAATGGCAGCCTTTGTATTCTCACGACATTTTGACTTGAATTATTGTCCTGCAATACAAAGGTGGACCTGCAGAGGGCAGTTTATGGGGACAGAAGACATAAAACATCCTTAGCTCAGTGATACAAATAGGGTGCAGTGGAGGAGAGCGTGGCAGGAAAGATACCGACCTCCAGGCCCCTCTGTGTCTGGTTGAAAGATGTTGGGGGAACCGCTGAGGCGCTGGATGAAGGCTGCAATGCTTTCTGTCCCGCTCTGATCCGCTGCACTAAGTGAACCCAGCATAGAGGACAGAACACCCTGCACCACGCTGGTGAAGAACTCTGGTGGGAGGGAATCTGGAGCAGCTGCCTGTGGTGGTGGTGGTGCTGAGGCAGCTGGCGGTGGAGGTGGTGGAGGTGCAGACGCAGAGGGCTGTGCAAACGACTGAGGTGGTGTGACAGACACATTGATATTTTGTGTAGCCTGTAGAGGATAAAAAAAATGGAAAACACATAGAAATCGTAGCATTATAAAAATATAATACAAAAAAAATGGTCTTAAAAAAAAAAAATATTGTAATTCGGCAGATTTGCTAGAAAAAAAATAAAAAAAGTGCCATTTACGAGGGCAGGAGCCTTGATGGCCTGTGCTCCAGGGAGTGGGTTACATGATGCTGGGTGTCATTTAACGTGGAAGACAAGCATCAATAGATCAATGGCCTGGTTAGTCTGTGACAGGGACAAGTAATACTAAATCTTTGGCCCAAGCTAAAGTTGCGTTTTAATCTTTGCTTCAGCAAAAGAGATAGAGGATGACAAAATTCCAACACATCTTACTGCTAATGATGTCTCTACAATCCACTGATAAGAATGTTCAATCTAAACATGTGGAAAAGGTTTCTGGCAATTATGGCCTATGTATGGCCACCTCCACAAAAAGGGAAAACTGCAAAGAGAAATGTGGAAATGCAAATACCTGCAATAGGTCAGTGACTCCTTGCATGAACGAGGGCATTCCAGGAACTGCCACGGCAATGCTTGGCGATCCCATTGCTATGTTGGCCACGCCAGAGCTTGCAGTGCCCAGTAACGAGCCGAGGAGCTGAGACAGCTGCTGTTCCAGACCAGGAGGTGGCTGCGAGGGAGGAGCGGAGGGGGCGGAGGGGGTAGAAGGGGTAGAGGGAGCTGAGGGTGCAGAGGGTGCAGAGGGAGTGCTTGGAAAGGTGGAGGAGGATGTGGTAGTGGTGGTGGTTGACGTTGAGCTGGAAGAAGTGGAAGTGGAGGCGGAAGCAGAGGTGCTGGTTGTGCCGCCACTCTGAGCTACAAGAAAGGGTGAAACTGTTAAAGCCCCAACAGGGTGACACAGGACACAACAACAATCAAATATGGTCAACAAAACAAAAAAGAAGAAAAGAAAAAGAAAAAACTGAGTAAAGCTAATCACGGCCCCTCAACAAAAAAAGTATATAGTGCCTTGCAAAAGTGTTCATACCCCATTGACATGTTACAACCAAAAACGTAAAATGTATTTTATTGGGATTTTATGTGATAGACCAACACAGTGTCACATAATTGTGAAGTGGAAGGAAAATAAATGGTTTTCAAAATTGTTTAAAAAATAAATATGTGAAAAGTGTGGCGTGCGTTTGTATTCTGCCCCCCTGAGTCAATACTTTGTAGAATCGCCTTTCACTGCAATTACAGCTGCAAGTCTTTGGGCATTTCTCTACCAGCTTTGCACATGTAGGGAGTGACATTTTTGCCCATTCTTCTTTGCAAAATAGCTCAAGCTCTGTCAGATTGGATGGAGAGTGTCTGTACAGCAATCTTCAAGTCTTGCCACAGATTCTCAATTGGAAGCCGATGCCTCCTGTATAGCACCAGCTCCCATCACAAACGGAGTGATACCAAAATGCACTCTGCATGGGATGGCAACAGCCGGCGATACCTGAATGGAAGACTTATTAAAAGCTAAGTTTGATACTAAAATCACAGAGTATAACATGGGCATATCTGTTCTGCAATAGTTACTGGGCTGCTTTTAAACTGATCTATAGAATCTGGTTATTACCTGTGGGTTCGGTGTGCTTTCAGAAAGTGCACCACACCTGCAGGATATACAGTGGATATAAAAAGTCTACACACCCCCTGCTAAAACATCATGTTTCTGTGACGTAAAGAAAATAGTCATAGATAAATCATTTCAGAACTTTTTCCACCTTTTAATGTGACCTATAAACTGTACAACTTCATTGAACAACAAACTGAAATCTTTTAGGTGGAGGGAGGTAAAAATTTAAAAAAATAATAATAATATGGTTGCATAAGTGTGCACACCCTTAAACCAATACTTTGTTGAAGCACCTTTTGATTTTATTACAGCACTTAGTCTTTTTGGGTATGAGTCTATCAGCATGGCACATCCTGACTTGGCAATTTTTGCCCACTCTTCTTTGCAAAAAACACTCCAAATCTGTCAGATTGCGAGGGTATCTCCTGTGTACGACATACTAAAGGTTTTAGGACCGTCAAAGATGGAAGGGTGTACCATCCTCAAGGGGATGGTACACCCTTCCATCTGGGTGGATCGGATCAGAGGGCCCATAGCGTAGAGTGGGCTGTGTCCACTCTGCATATGCAAAGTGAACATGGACCTGTCTTCCGCCCACTCCACTCGTTGCTTAAAGAGGAAGTAAACTCTCCCACTCTGATGCTTCTTTTCATTTAATCCATTATAATAAGTAATTATCAAACTATAGCCACTGTAATCCAGCCCAAATCACATATTACTTACTGTTTAAAGAAACTTTAAAAAAAACTTGTTTCCAGGGGTTAGGCAGCTCCATCTTAAGTATTGTTTTCTGAGTCCACAGTGGAGTTTATTTCCGCCCTTACATGGAGCACTTCCTGTACTGTTAAAGCGGACCTCCACCCTCAAGTGGAAGTTCCGCTCATCGGAACCCTCCGCCCCTCCGGTGCCACAATTGGCACCTTTCAGAAGGGAGGGGATAGCAAGCCGCAGATGCCCCGCTCCCCCGTTATGTTCTGGGAAACACACAGTTCCCAGGGCACAGTGGGGACCAGTCTCATTGCGCTGCGCATTAGGGAACCGGGCAGTGAAGTCACAACGCTTCACTTCCCTGACAGAGGATGGCGGTGGGGGCAGCTGAAAGATGAGCAATTGCTCGTCATCTGCTGCCGACATCGCTGGACCCTGGAACAGGTAAGTGTCCATTTATTAAAAGTCAGCAGCTGCAGTATTTGTAGCTGCTGACTTTTAATAATTTTTTTGCAGGTGGCGCTCTTCTTTAACCAAGCCTCCTTCTCAATCCAACGTTTCTATGGCAACCCTGCTTCTCTGTTCATAGGCGACTTGTTTTATTTCATAGTATTTACTTGTGCCGATTGTCTAATGTTTACCTGTGTCAGTCTTATCAGCTTCAGGTGATAAGACTGCAGTAATGGCCAGGTTTACACTGCATGTGATGTCACATGGGGTGTAGGAGGAAGCTCTGAGTGATTATGCAGCCTCCTGGGATTTCATTGTTGTGCCGTAGGAAATCCTGATAACAGATAGACAAGCACATAGAGAGTGTGCCGTAAATCAGGGGAGATCTGGGCATGCTCAGTGACGTCATTCTAAAGAACAAAAAGGATTAAAGCAATACTAAGCAAGTAAGGAGATATCTACAAGCAGTGTTCATTCGGGTTTTTTATGCTGATTTACATGGGACAAAGTTGTGGGGGGAGAGTTTACAACCACTTTAAGTGGCCCTCGTTTTTCAAAAGGTTGGGCACCCCTGATCTAAACCATTCCATTATAGCTCTGGCTGTATGTTTCGGGTCGTTGCCCTGCTGGAAGGTGAACCTCTGCCTCAGTCTCAAGTATTTTGCAGACTAACAGGTTTTCTTCTAAGATTGCCCTGTATTTGGCTCCATCCATCTTTCCATCAACTCTGACCAGCTTCCCTGTCCCTGCTGAAGGAAAGCAACAACACAACATGATGTTGCTACCACTATGTTTCACAGTGGGGATGGTGTGTTCAGGGTGATGTTCAGCTTTAGTTTTCCACCACATACAGAGTTCTCTTTTAGGCCAAAAAGTTAAATTTTGGTCTAATCTGACCAGAGAGCACCCTTTTCCACATTTGCTGTGACCCCCACATGGCTTTTCGCAAACTGGACTTTCTATGGCTTTCTTCTTGCCATTCTTCCATAAAGGCCAGATTTGTGAAAGAGGCGGCTAATAGTTGTCCTGTGGACAGATTCTCCCACCTGAGCTGTGGATTTCTGCAGTTCCTCCAGAGATATCATGGGCCTCTTGGCTGCTTCTCCGATTAATGCTCTCCTTGCCCAGCCTGTCAGTTTAGGTGGACGGCCATGACTTAGTAGGTTTGCAGTTGTGCAACTCTTTACATTTTTGGATGATGGATTGAACATTGCTTCTAGCCTTACTTTAACCACTTTCAGACCGGACCAATTTGCTGGTCAAAGACCAGACCACTTTTTGCGATTCGGCACTGCGTCGCTTTAACTGACAATTGTGCGGTCGTGCGACGTGGCTCCCAAACAAAATAACGTCCTTTTTTTCCCACAAATAGAGCTTTCTTTTGGTGGTATTTGATCACCCCTGCGGTTTTTATTTTTTGCGCTATAAACAAAAATAGAGCGATAATTTTGAAAAAAAACGCATTATTTTTTACTTTTTGTAATAAATAAATATCCCCCAAAAATATATAAAAAAACATTTTTTTCCCCCCAGTTTAGGCCGATACGTATTCTTCTACATATTTTTGGTAAAAAAAAAAAAAAAAAAATCGCAATAAGGGATTATTGATTGGTTTGCGCAAAAGTTATAGCGTTTACAAAATAGGGATAGTTTTATAGCATTTTTATTAATAATTTTTTTTTTTTTTTTACTAGTAATGGCGGCGATCTGCGATTTTTATTGTGACTGCGACATTGTGGGGGACCCATCGGACATTTTTGACACATTTTTGGGACCATTGTCATTTATACAGTAATCACTGCTATATAAATGCAGTGATTCCTGTGTAAATGACACTGGCAGTGAAAGGGTTAACCAGTGGGTGGCAGTGTAGGGGTTAAGTGTTCCTAGGGGTGTGTTACTAACTGTGGGGGGGTTGGGCTGTCATTTAGTGTACACTGATCTCTGCTCCAATCACATGGAGCAGAGATCAGCGTCACTAGTTGCTAGGCAGAATGGGAAAATGTTGTTTATACAGCATTTCCTCCATTCGGCCGCTCCGTGAGACGATCGCGGGGATGCCCGCGGCGATCGAGTCCGCGGGTCCCGCGACCGGACTCACGGGGGTCCCGACCAGCGCGGGAGCGCGCCGCCGGCGGCGCGCTGCCGATGGCACGGCGGCAACGAATATTGGACGTACATGTACGCCAATATGCCTGCCCGTGCCATTCTGTCGACGTACATCGTCGTGCGCTGGTCGGGAAGTGGTTAAACTTCTCCACAACTTTATCCCTGACTTTCCTGCTGTGTTTCTTGGTCTTTACGATGCCATTTGTTCACTATGGTTCTTTAACAAACCTCTGAGGGCTTCACAGAACAGCTGTATTTATACTGAGATTAAATTACACACAGGTGGTCTTCATTTACCAATTAGGTGACTTCTGAAGGCAATTGATTCCACTAGAGATTTTAGTTGGGGGTATCAGAGTAAACGGGGCTGAATACAAATGCACACCACACTTTTCACATATTTGTAAAAAAAAAAAAAAAAAAATTGAAAACCATTTATCATTTTCCTTCCACTTCACAATTATGTGTTGATCTTGTTGATCCATCACATAAAATCCCAATAAAATACATTTAAGTTTTTGGTTGCAACATGTAATTTTCTACATTTTGTCAAGGGGTGTGAATCTTTTTTTCAAGGCACTGTATGCAAACCCTAACATTTAAAAAAAAAATTTGCTCCCATTCAGTGCATTATACCATTGAAAACAATATCTAACAGCAAAGAAATACAGAGCTTTCTTGTACCCTATGCACTCTGCAGTCTTATCTCATGCATTTTTTAACCATGCTCTGGTTACTTTTGTGAACTACAGAGCACCTCCCAAATTCTAGATATAAGGAGAAGGGGAGATGTTATGCAGTCCTAACACTAACACTTTCTGTCATAGGGTGACAATACTGTTCCTCCATACATACACAATGAGTGAACATTGTCACCTTAGGACAGAATTGTGCTACTGACAGGAACACCAGGTGAAAATATAGGGGGAAAAAAAAAGCCTGAAAAAAGGAAAATGAATGCAGTGACCACATTTAAGGACTAGTAAATAATATTTTACATTTTTGTTCTTTGGTTTAGATAACCAAGTTCTCTTTTTAATCGGTTGCGTCTTTTCTTTTAATATGTTGTCAGTACAAAAATATCCCCAAAACTTGTACAAGAAAATAGTAACAATTAATAGGGTTTCATCCATACTCCCACATTGCTAAATGTACAGTATGTGACATTGTTAATAAACGTGGTTCTTCTATTTAACCTGATGGATAATACCCAATAGTAAATTTGTCTAGAGCAGGGTTTTTCAACCGGGGTGCCGCGAAAAAATGACATACAGCCCATTACTATCATATCATTAAAGAGTCACTGTTAACGTCCGGATACAGAGAGAAGGTGGAAAGCTCACCCCACACATCCTCTATGCCAGCGGTCATCAACCCGGTCCTCAGGGCCCACCAACAGGCCAGGTTTGCAACATAACTGAAATACATCACAGGTGATATCATTTGCCACTCAATGATTGCACTATTCTAGTCTGCATCTCCCCAAGGTAATACTTAGAACCTGGCCTGTTAGCGGGTCCTGAGGACAGGGTTGATGACCACTGCACTACGCTGTTATCTGTACCCTTACAAAGGCAAAACTGAAAGCTGTGCAAGCCGCTTGCGTCCTGCCAATCGATGACGTCATCAGCTACTAAGGTCAGGTCGGGCGGCTTGACTGCTTTCAGTTTTGCCTGCAAGAGTACAGATACAGTAAACAACGTAGAGGGGGACCCCTCTTCCTCCTCTTTGTACACCAAGTAACACTTATGAGATATGACTGCAAAGGACTTGACTGTAAAGAGCTTGATTACCTCCCTCTACCTCCTCTCCAGGCTGCTCATGTCCCATGGGTGGGGCCAGTAATCTATCCCTGTATAATCCTGCACAAATCCCCCACCCTGTGGGATGGGTGGGGACGATTGTGTTAGCGGGGGTTGGGGGATTTACAATGTAGAGACCACTTAACTCTGCCTCCCAAACTACATTTTATGGCCTTTTCACTGCAGGAACGAGTATGAAATCATGTGTTTTCCTGCACCGCACAAAACTGAGCTGCATTTTTCTTAATGGCACCCCCATGCATCCAACTGCATTTACATTTGCACCCACTAAAACGCATGGTTCCGCTGGTGGGGTGCGATTTAAAAACCATGCCAGCACCTTTTTTTTTTTCATAAGCATAGCGCAGCCTATTAAAGAACACAACAGGCAAAAAAGGTCTGGCACTCAGGGCGCATCTCCTTGTGTGAACGAACCGTCAGTCTGAGGTGTCCCAGGATTGTGCACAATTATAAAGGGTGCCTTCACTGAAATAAGGTTTAAAAACACTGGTCTAGAGAAATGTTTGCATGCCATACAGTGAGGGAAAAGGTATTTGATCTGATGCCGATTTTGTACATTTGCCCACTGACAAAGAAATGATCAATCTATAATTTTAATGGTAGGTTTATTTTAACAGTGCGAGACAGAACAAAAATATCCAGAAAAACGCATTTCAAAAAAGTTATAAACTGATTTGCATTTTAATGAGTGAAATAAGTATTTGATCCCCTATCAATCAGCGAGATTTCTGGCTCCCAGGTGTCTTCTATACAAGAAACGAGAGAGATTAGGAGCACTCTCCCATGGCCAGGTTCACACTGGTATGACTGTGGATCCGACTTTGCCCTGCGACTTGAAGTCAGACATCTGTCCGACTTCAATGAACTTGGATCCTGACAATGCCAGGCACTTAGTGTCTGGTATGAATCTTTAGGGGGAACTCCACACCAAGTAAAAAACACAAAAACTGCATGGCGCCCCCTCCCCCAGGAGCATACCATGCCCTTCGGTCTGGCATGGATTTTAAGGGGAACCCCTTTTGGAGACCCTTATTAGAGTAAGCAACCCAGCAGGTGAGGACAAGAAACCTTGCCCCCTCTCCCCACATAAAAGCATCTTGTTCCCATGTTGATGAGGACAAGGGCCTCTTCCCAACAACCCTGGCCGTTGGTTGGCGAGGTATGCTGGCGGGGGGCTTATCGGAATATGGAAGTCCCAAGATCCCAGCCCCCTACATTATGTGAAGGAGTACCAGGTGCATTGTACCCCTACCCATTCAGGAAAAAAAGAAAAAAAAGAAAAAAAAGAAAAAAAAGTGTCAAATATAAAACACAGTACACATGCTTTGATATGGGTCTGGTATAGATTCTGGGGGGAACACACGCCGTTTTTGTGGGGGATTCCCCTTAAAAACCATGTCAGTAAAAGCCAAGTCAGTTGGAGTGGAGCTCCCCTTCAAGATCATCAGAGCACAAGTCACATGCCAAAGTCGGATCAGTTAAAACAGCAATCCAACTTTGATCCGACTTCAGTGATATTCAATGGGCTGAAGTAGGATCAAAGCCGGACCAAAGTGGTGCAGGGACCATTTTCCAAGTCGGACCAGTTAAGACGGCTCATAGGAAAACATTGATTTTCACACGTCATGAGCACCAATATGGGAGCGTTTGTTGCACCAGTGTGGGACCCGGCCCAAAGGGAGTGCTCCTAATCTCAGCTTGTTACATGTATAAAAGACCTGTCCACAGAAGCGATCAGATTCCAATCTCTGCACCATGGCCAAGACAAAAGAGCTGTCCAAGGATGTCAGGGACAAGATTATAGACCTACACAAGGCTGGGATGGGCTACAAGACATCGCCAAGCAGTTTGGTGAGAGGGCGACAACAGTTGGTGCAATTATTCGCAAATGGAAGAAACACAAAAAAACTGTAAATCTCCCTCGGTCTGGGGCTCCATCCAACATCTCACCTCGTGGAGTTTCAATGATTGTGAGAACGGTGAGGAATCAGCCCAGAACTAGACAGGAGAATCTTGTCAATGATCTCAATGCAGCTAGGACCATAGTCACCAAGAAAACAATTGGTAACACAGTACGCCGTGAAGGACTGAAATCCTGCAGCGCCCGCAAGATCCCCCTGCTTAAGAAAGCACATGTACAGGCCCATCTGAAGTTTGCTAATGAACATCTGAATGATTCAGAGGAGAACCGGGTGAAAGTGTTGTGGTCAGATGAGACCAAAATCAAGCTCTTTGGCATTAACTCAACTTGCCATGTTTGGAGGAGGAATGCTGCCTATGACCCCCAAGAACACCACCCCACCGTCAAACATGGAAGTAGAAACTTTATGCTTTGGGGGTGTTTTTCTGTTAAGGGGACAGGACAACTTCACCACATCAGAGACAATGGACATGTATCATCAAATCTTGGGCGAGAACCCCCTTCCCTCAGCCAGGGCATTAAAATTGGGTCCAGCAGGACAATGACCCAAAACACAACAAAGGAGTGGCTCAAGAAGCAACACATTAAGGTCTTGGAGTGGCCTAGGTCTCCAGACCTTAATCCCATAGAAAATATATGTGAAGGGAGCTGAAGGTTTAAGTTACCAAAAGTCCGCCTCAAAACCTTATTGACTTGGAGAGGATCTGCAAAGAAGTGGGACAAAGTCCCTCCCGAGATGTGTGCAAACCTGGTGGCCAACTATAAGAAACTGTCTGACCTCTGATTGCCAACAAAGGTTTTGGCAAAAGTACCAAGTCATGTTTTGTCAAGGGGTCAAATGCAAAATGCTTTTTCTGTTTTTTTTTTTTTTTTTTTCTGTCTCACTGTTAAAATAAACCTACATTCCCCTTCTGGGTGTAAATCTTGCATGGCCTTGCCTAGATTTTCCGATTCTCAACATGAGTATGTCTGTTTGTTTAGTTGTTTCAGCAGTTTGTTATTTAGGACTCATTGGTTCATTATCTGAGCCCGATTACACATCTCTCTCATCTCAGAAGCCTATCCAGAATCAGTGGAGTTGTTGCTAGGCCCAAAACCCCAACCAACTGTACCTTTAACTTCATCTTTCTAGAGGAGGGCATACACCTAAAGCTTTAGGCCCCTTTCACACACGGTGGATCAGTGCTGATCCGCCCCGTGGATGTCCGCTTGCTCAGCGGGGATTGCCGGAGTGATCTCCGCTGAGCAGAAGATGACGGGTCCGTCTCTGCACACTGCGCAGGGACAGACCTGTCACAGCGCCGCTCTCCCCTATGGGAGATCGGATGACGACGGACCGCAGTGTCCGTCGTCACCCAATTCGATGACGGATGGAAAAATAGCTTTTTCCTCTGTCACACTTTTTCGGATCGGAGTGGGTCGGATCGCAGCGGACATGTCACCGCTGACATCCGACGCTCAATAGACCCCCTATGGAGCATCCGTTCAGGTCCGCCTGAAAAACTGACAGGCGGGCCTGAACGGCTCGTTCGTGTGAAAGGGGCCTAAACTAAAAGTAAAAGCAGGTCTGCTGTGTCCTCCAATGCATGTTCAAAGACATTCAAAAACTCCACCATCCTCACACACAGCAGTGCATGTTAACAATGGCGCTTTACTAGCCGAAAGTAAATGACAGTCACTCTCACAGTTAAAGTGTACGCATAGCCAAAATTAAATTTGCTATGGATAGGAGCTTAAACAATTTCCTACTCCAGCATGTTATTTTTTGGTGTCTGTGTTCTGATGGGTAGTTTTCTTTTCACTACCTGTCTTGACAACGCAACAGGAAGTGAGGGAAAATCTCCCTAAAGTGAGAGCAATTACGATCTTAGGGCTGCTGTCAACAGAATTTTTTTCCCTCTCTTGGTCTCATGACAACTCTAAAATTTTCAGTAGAATTCCAGGATATACATTATATAACTAATCTTAAAAATTTCAATTTTCCCCTCCTAAATTCTGACTAATCTGTGTAAGAAAGATCTGTATACTTACCCATACCCATTTTCAGGCCGCTCCAGTCTGGTCATGTGATCTCATCTGTGTCAGCCAGCTTCAGCTGCAAGGGAGAATGGAGATCGCCCGACAGCGGCTGGTAATGCCTGGAGCCTTCGACGTTACCCATATGACAGTCATTGTCTGTGCTTCTTCCTCTCCCCTGGTGATATAGGGGAGGTCAGGTCATGTAACCACACTGGAGTGGTCTTTCTTACACAGGTTTGTCAGCATATGAGGGGGAGGGAGAATTTTAAATATTAGTTAGGTGTATCCCAGAATTCTACTTTAAGATGCCCCCTAACTTTGTCTTAGCGACAGTGGCCCCCGGGACAAATAAAAGGGATTTACCTCATCAGGGGGCACAGATTGCAATAACAAATTGTCAAGGGTCTAAAGCCTAGTACACACGATGAATGTCGAGCGGCATTCGGTCAAAGTGTACAGCAGCTGGTCCGACAAAAACTGTCCGTTCAAGGCATGTCGAAGGGGCATGACCGAAAAAGGTCTGCTGAGAGTGCTGATCGAAGCATTCTGGTGGGGGGCTATTCCCCAATGTCAGAATAGCTCAGCGAGGAGGAGATCACTGTACCAACGTTTTGTAGTTTTTTTTTGTTTTTTTTTCGTTCGGCCCACTCGGTTGAACACATTTTTTATTTTTTTTTAAACAGTAGTGTGTGTGTGTGTGTGTGTGTGTGTGTGTGTGTGTGTGTGTGTGTGTGTGTACTAGGGCTTAAGCTTTCAATAATAAAAAAAAAAATGCCTTTAAATCAAAGGAAAGGGATTAGAAATACAGGACTGAGAAACACACCACTACACCGATTACTCACCCACAATGACCGGATGCATGAGAAGTTGCCCCACTAGACCACTGATCATCTGTGTTAGAGAGCTTGGAGCAGCCTAGGACAAATCAGAGGCAATAAAGACAATAGGCAACATAAACGCAACCTAGCGGACAAATTCCAAGGTCATATACACACGTGAAATGCTTTACCTTCCAAAATATTTTTACTTCTGTGCACCCACTCATAGTCCACATACTCCTACTATGGCACAGACCTTACCCATATAGGAGGAGCTATTTTGGGGTTGGTACTTTCTGATTCATTCCAGATGGGGAGATGCATGCTTACCACTGTTAAAAGAGGCAATTACACTTTGCTCTTGGGCCCTTTGGTATGTAGGATTTGTCAAGCATTATGTCTATTGCTCCCTTCGTTCTCTCCATAGAACCAAATACCTAGCTTTTGGAAAATATTTGTGCATGGGACTCTCTGGTGCAGTCAGAATCTGGTGCAGCTGTGAACAGTAGCCAATCAGCTTCTAAATTCAGCTTGTTCAATTAAGATTTGACCAAAAAAAAAAAAAAAATGGAAGCGGATTGGTTTCTATGTAGAGCTGCACCAGATTTTGCAACCCCCCAGTTTTAGTTAATCTCCCCCTATATGTCAATCATACCATGTATTACTGTACAACTATACAGTTGATTACAGATATTGTTTAAAATATTCATAAATGTATATACTGGTATGTCTTACTAGCACCTTGAAGTCTCCTGAGGAAGTCTTCAAAATGTGTTAGTACAGCATCTTTCCCCCACCATTCAGCAACATATGTTATACTCTCATGCAGTTGCTGGCCTATTTTGATAGCATTGTAGTGGGTGGGATACACAAGGTGTTTTGTCTCGTCACGTGACCATTCTTCATGGCTGTAATGAATTTCAGTCTTTTGACTGCAGTCTGTTTACCACGGTTTTTTTTAATATACAAGGTCTTATAAATTAATAGATTTTTAATATATATTAGTGTCTTTTGTCCTTTCCTAAGTTTTTTTAGCACCCTGAAAGATCCATACTTTTCTACCCTTGTTATTTGTATACATCTTTTTGGCACTTTTAATAACCACCTACACAACCTCGTTTAAAAACCTTAATCACTTTGCCTCTCTGGATGAAGGGTTTAAAACAAGCTCATGGCTGCGGTAGTCACTGTGGTACCACCCAAGCACCTTGCAGGTCCTTTTCACACAAGCGGACCGTTCATTTCATCAGTTCAGTCACAAAACGGATGAAGTTTCCATCAGTTTTCCCATCAGCTGCTCATTCGTTTCTCAGTTTTGTTTTAGATCCACTACCAGTGCAAAGACAGAAGCAAAAACTGACCGTTTGTTGTCCGATTACATCTATTTGTTCACCTGTTCCTTTTTTTTTTTTTTTTTTTTTTTTAAACGGAAGAAAAATAGAGCTTTGATACGTTTCAAAAAAGGATATTGACTGTTGTGGATGAAAACCAACTTAAAGCGGAGGTCCACCCTAAAATGGAATCATCGGAATCCCCCCCCCCTCCGGCGCCACAATCGGCACCTTTCAGGAGGGAGGGGGGTGCAGTTACCTGGATAATCCAGGTAACTGCACCCACCTCCGGGTTAGCTCTCTGCGGAACGGGGCATACGCTTAGGCCCCTTTCACACGGGCTTTCCCCATTAGGTCAACCGTTCAGTTTTTCAGGCGGACCTTATCGGATGCTCCATTCACCTCTATGGAGCGGCAGATGTCAGGGGTGACATGTCTGCTGACATCCGCTGCTCTCCGATCCGATTCTGTCCGTGACATCCAGATGGATGGAGACCCCATTTTCCACCCGTCTGGCAGATCGGATCACATAAAAACAGACAGGCAGTTTGTTTTCATCCGATCTCCCCATTGAGAGCGGGGTGCTGACCACTCCCATCTCAGTACAGCGAATGGAGACGGAACTGTCATCCGCCTGCTTAGCTGAGATCAGTGGATCGATCCCCCGCTGAGCAAAGCGGAGTGCAACGGGCGGACTGCTTGTGTGAAAGAGCCCTTAAAGGAATTGTAGCAAACTGGATCATGGTTTGCTGGGGTTTTTCGTCTTCCTCTGGGATCAGCTGAGCGTATAGGTTTGTGTATATGGGATTGTATGACTTTTTTTTTTATTGGTTGAACTAGATGTCTTTTTTCAATGTCATCAGTAAGGCCCCTGTCACACAGGCAACCCAATCAGGTCCACCTGTTAGTATTTCAAGCGGACCTGATGGGAGCCCCCATTCATTCCTATGGGGCAGCGAATGTCAGCGGTGACATGTCCGCTGACACTTGCTGCTCTCCAATTATGTCCCTGAAATCCAGACAGATGTAAACGGAAACCCCATTTTCCATCTGTCTGGTGGACCAGATGAGCAGGGCTCTGACAGGCCCATCTCTGCACAGCAAGCAGAGACAGACGTCATTTACCTGCTCAACGGATCAATCCCTCGCTGAGCAAAACAGAGTCCGCCGGGCGGAAAGCCAGTGTAAAAAAAAAAAAAAAAAAAAAAAAAAAAGGACCTTAAAATGGTGTTCCACCCACAAAAAAAAAATAAAAAAAAAAAAAAAAAAAAAAAAAATGCTTAAAATAATAAAATAAAAAACATTTGGAATTTTTTTAACTCACCTCCAAATGCCTGTTGCTAGGGGGTCTCTCGTAGTCTGCCTCCTTCAGTGCCTGGGCTCCTGATGTCACTTCCCCTTGGCGCAGGAAGGGCTCAGCTCCGCCCCCTCCCGTCAGTCATCTGGGACACATGACAGGTCCCAGATAACTACACGGCCAATCATGGCGCCGCTCACGCATGCGCAGTGGGTGCCCGGCTGTGAAGCCACAGCCAGGTGCCCACAGTTGCAATGCCAGAGCCACCTAGAGGAGGGGGGGGCGAGCGGGGCTTCACTCCCCCACATCGCTGGACCCTGGGAAAGGTAAGTGTCCGATTATTAATTTTTTTTTTAGTTTATATATTTATTTATTTTTGGGGGGGAAACTCCTCTTTAAGTGCATTAAGACTAGAGTTCTCTATACGGACTGCTTGCTACACCACCCTATGTTATAAAGGTGATGAAAGGGGAAATTATTCTGTAGCCCTAACACTTTGTTGTGTCTCCATAGATACAGTACAGTATAATTCAGTGTTGGGATGGAAATTGTTTTACCAGAGGGTTCACCAGGTGAAAAAAAAAATGAAAAAAAAAAATGCATTCACCACATCTAAGGACTTGTGAGCTGCAATACGCTGTATTTCATTTTGGTGTTTAGGCAACATAAAAAAAAAAAAAAAAAAAAAAAGCTCACACACTTGAATTCACCTGTTTATCTGGAGCTCTGGGAGGAAAAAAAAGAAAAATAACCATACAAAAAGGTAACTTGCCCTTACCGCTGTTCCAGATCCTGCCCCAGGAGAAGTCCCTGATCCAGTGGAAGGGGTGGCGGTCGTGGTTCCAGCCTGGGGTGGGTGTGGGGGAGCAGCTGGTCTTGTGAATACAAAACGTGGAGGAGCAGCCTGAAAGCCAGGAATTTGCTGCCCTGTGAACAATTTTGTTAATAAATGTGTAAAGTCCTGGAATAAGGTCATATACGGAGGCAAATAACTTTTTATCATCTAGATTTCGACACCAAGATATCAGTGGGAGTAAAGTAAGTACACAGCTTGAAGGGCTAACCTAGTTTTAGGGCTTCTCTTGAAGAGAACCTGTTAAGAATGGCCATTTGTAACAATCTGAATCTCCCCACTTAAAGTGGAACTTCACTCTCCCAATAAACATTGATTATTTCAATCCTCATGCTACTAGCATTAGTAAATAGATGAGAAAACGTATATCATATTTACTGGTTTTAAACTTTTTTTACATTTCTTCAGTTACTTCCTGGTTTCTTGCCTAGGCAAATTATGTCATACATCCCAAGAGTCTTCAAAAAAGGGAGGAGAGGAGGCGGGTTTTCTCAGCCAAGCACACTCTCAGGCATGCATCCTTCATCTAAGGGCAGCTAGATTCCAGGAAGTAAATGCTACATGAGTAATTTCCCCTCACTCACGATAGACACGGCCAGAAGTGCTATGGGGTTGTTTTTCAAAGTGATTTCTCAACACAATAAAGCAGAGTCGGATGGGGGAGTTAGCTTTGTATATTAAAAGTTAATTAAAATAGTGTGTTTTGGTTTGTGGTGCTCAGATACAGTTAAGATCCATTTTAAGGTGAGCCCAGAAGTGTCGTGCTGTAAGCCCCCGTCTCTTGCCTAAGCTCAAGGCTTGGAACATGCACTAGTACCCTGTACTCACCTGAGGCAGCAGCCATGGCTTGTTGAGTGATCTGATGAGAAATAGCCTGCATGAATTCAGGAGGTAATCCAGGCATGTGTATATGTGTGCCACCACCTGCAACACAGAACACCAATTACTAGTACAAAGTTTATTGCAGGCATGCAAAAAAAAAAAAAAAGTCAAAAAAAGAACGCACAGGGAGGTTAGGAGTTTGTTGGGTGCAATACATAATAGGAGGGGGTACTCTCCAGTTTCATAGAGCCTCCCAGGGGTTTGGCTTATACTGGCTGAACAGAAATATCAAATGGGGGAGGTGCACACTGAACATCGCTAAGCACAATTGACATTTGTCTCACCTGCTGAGGTTGGTGGAATATTTGACGACCCACCGGGTCCTGATTCTGAAAAAAATGCACAAGGTTATAATCTGAAGCAAAGTATGGTGATGGCTAAAAGGTAGCTAACCAGATCCAAAGTCTAACCAGCTCACCCTGGATATTCATCATCATCATGACTGGCTCCACTGTCTGGTGTGTGATGCGTATAACACGAGGGTGCGGGGAAGGAGCAGTGGTGGGAGGAGCCGGTGTTGGGGTGGACTCCCCTGAAGGAGGGCCCTGGGTGTCACTGGATCCACGTGCCGTGTCTGAAGTGCTAGTAGTAGTGGCTGAGGTTGCCGTTCCTTCACTTGTCTGATTAGCATGGGCTCCATTCCCCGTCATTGTCACTGTGGTACCGACATTAATCTGGAAGGAAAACAAATTCCCCGTACACAATAAGCAAGAAACAAGAAAAAGTGATTGGCCTCACTATAGTGGCCTCTGCCATTCATGTGTACAGTCATTGACGCTGTGATAGTGACATTTCAATGAAGGCTTTGTTCACACCTGTGGACCGCGGTATCATGCGGTAAAACTCACACGCTAAAAGTAGTCGGCGGGGGGCTTATGCCTGAAAAACGTTGATTGTAATACACGTTACACATCACTGCACACATTGGAATAAGAGCAATAATTCTAGCACTAGACCTCTTTCGTAATGCGAAACCGGTGACCTATAGGGGGCTGGAAAATATAGGGTACTGACAGGTTTAAAGGTTTGACATGTTGGGTATCCATTTACTTGGTGCAATCTCAGCTTTTATATTTTACAAAAAAAAAAAAAAAAGGGGTAATTTACTGCATTTTTGTGCCCCTTAAAATTAAGTTGTGTTTTTTTTTTTTTACTGAAATTTATTTTTCCTAGACCTGTCTGCTTTCAGAAAATATACAATCCTTGGGGGCTTTTTGTAATCTTCTGGCCTAAAATGACTTTTTAAACATGTACAAAAAATGTTCTGGCTGTGAAAGGGTTAAAGGATACGTTCACCTTCGGTAATATGTCACATGTTCTATCCGCAAGATTTGTTGGTTAAAAAACTGGCTCCTAACTTTTTTAGTTTGATCCTAGATTCAAAGCAAATTTGTTAAGCCCTGGCCTAGATTTATACTAACCTTACCCACGCGTTTCGCCCACAGCGGGGGGGGGGACAAAGTCGATACTCTTGCAATTGGCTAGAGTGTCTTTCTCCCTAAATCAAAGCTACTCTGCATTTCCCAGGAATCTTTCCATAAGAGCAGTGATGTCACACCCAGAGAAGCAAAAGGCAGGGATGAGATAAATAAATCTAGCTTTTTTTTCTTTACATGTACATTTTGGATTTAACAATTTATACAGGGGGTCTGGACAGTATATTCGGACCTTGCTGCAAGGTCCACTTTAACAACGCATGTTAAAGCCTGTGTGTAAGACCCCTTTCACACTGGGGTGTTTTTTCGGGCGTTTTTCAGGCACTTTAGCTTTAAAAAAAGCGCCTGTAAAACGCCTGAAAGAAGCCGCAACTGCAATCCCAATGTTAAAGCCTGAGTGCTTTCACACTGAGGCGCTGCGCTGGCAGGGCGTCAAAGTCCTGCAAGCAGCTTCTTTGCAGTGCTTTTGGAGTAGTGAATACAACGCTCCTAAAGCACCCTTTCCCATTGAAATCAATGGGAAGCACCTGTAAAACGCCTGAAAAGCGCTACTGGCAGCAGTGTTTTGTGGGCGCTTTTAACCCTTTATTTGGCCACTAGCAGGGGTTAAAAGCGCCCCAATAAGGCTCGAAAAACACTGGTAAAGCGCTGCTAGTTTAAGCGGCGCTTTACGAGCGTTTTTCGGGTGCTGACATTGTCAAAGGGCTCTTAAAGCACTTGGGCTTTCACATTGGGATTGCAGATGAGGCTTCTTTCAAGCGCTTTACATGCGCTTTTTTTAACGCTAAAGCGACTGAAAAACGCCCCAGCGTGAAAGGGGTCTTAATGGCACGGCAACAGTGAGTGGAGAGGAGAGGTGAGGAAAGAAAGAGGGAGCGAGAGTGACAGAGAGGGAAAGAGACAGAGGGGGAGAGATTATAATAAAAATGAAAAAAGGTAATAGATCATCTCACCTGTATAGGGATGGCTGCCTGCTGGAGCAACATAGGACCTGTGTAGTGTGACATGGGTCGGACCACGTGCATGTGGCGAGGTGCTGCCATAGAAAGATTACACCGCAAATCAGACACTGCAACCAAAGCGTTCCCTAGCAGCCGAAGACACTCGCCAACAAGATTTATAATTCGCTGTGCCTGTTCTCGTTCCTCCTATAGAAGCAACACAGAGACAGAGTCAAAAAGGCTAATGCGATAGTATCTTACATCTAAAACGTAAACAGACAAGATACAGAACACATAACAATAAACAAATAGCCAGCAGAGCTATAATGGAATAAAATGAGGGTCACCAATAGAATAAATGTGTTGAATTAACCACTTGCCTACAGGGCACTTTTACCCCCTTCCTGCCCAGGCCAATTTTCAGCTTTCAGCGCTGTCACACTTTGAATGACAATTGCACGGTCATGCAACACTGTACTCAAATTAATTTTTTTCACACAAATAGAGCTTTATTTTTGGTGGTATTTGTTAAAGTGGGGTGCCCCCCCCAAAAAAAAAAAAAAAAAAAAAAAAAAATGTAAAAAAGTCAGCAGCTACAAATACTGCAGCTGCTGACTTTTAATAAATCGGACACTTACCTGTCCCAGGGTCCAGCGATGCGGGGGAACGAAGCCCCCCCGCTCGATCCCCGCTCCGCTCGCGGCGCCATCATTCGTACTGTGGGCACCCACTGCGCATGCGTGAGCGGCGCAGTGCGCCGTGATACGCCGCTCAGTCATCTGGGACATGTGACAGGTCCCAGATGACTGTGCGGCATGAGGGGAAGTGATGTCACCAGCTCGGGCAAGGAAGAAAGCAGAGTACGAGGGACCCCCTAACAACAGGTATTTAGATTAAAAAAAAAAAATTTCCAATTATTTTTAATCACTTTTTTATTTTTTGGTGGCAACACCACTTTAAATAAAAAAAAGCTTGAAAGTTTTGAAGAAAAAAAAAAAAATATGTCTTATAGTTTGTTATAAAATTTTGTAAACCGGTAATTTTTCTCCTTCGCCGATATACGCTGATGAGGCTGCACGAATGGGCACTGATTGGCAGCACTGGTGGCTCCTGTTGGGACTGCACTGATAATCAGTGCCCTGTATATCAGTGTAAGTGTCCCTTTAACACAAGCTGGCTATCGGTACTCTTCTCCTCTCACCATCAGAGCGAGGAAAGTAAAGCAGATAACTGGCTTCAGTTTACATGATTATCAGCTGTCATTGGACACAGCTATCATGTAGTAAAGGGCTGCTGCGATTGGCCCTTTACCGTGAAAGGCTCCGTGATCACAGAGAGCGGCGTCCATGCACTGCAGGGTATGTGCGGGTAGCGCGATCACGGGAGGACGTCCATGGACACCCTCCCGGCTAAGTAAGCCCATCTTTCGGCTAGAGCATGGGCAGAAAAGGGTTAAATCAAAAATGTCCAATCAGACTATTTCCTAATGGATACTTTTTCTTCTTTTTTTTTTTTTTTAGAAAAGAAGAAGAAAACTATGAACGGTTTCCAGTCATGTTCTTATATGGTCATCAATTGTTGATGGATAATACAATAAAGATTGTCCTTTACATGCATTTATTCTTACTTGTGTATTAAAATAATGACTCTGTTCACTACATCGACTGTTGGGTACACTCCTCCTGCAGACCCAGTAAGCTGTCTGGCTGAACTTAGTATATGGGCAAGCATTTACTGAATGGCAGGAAGAATCAATGAACTTCATGAGCTCTCACTAGCACCCTCGCAGTTCATTGAGAACTACAAGCCATCAGCTACAACGCCTGACAATACTTGTAGTCAAATTCATTCATGGGGAAATTAACAGAGCCCTGCACTGCTGCTCTGTTTTCAAATTGTGGCAGTGGGTGCAGAGAGAGGATTGGAGCACTGGTGGAGGGAGGTGGATGCATAGGAGCATGTTACATCCTAAAATGTGAACTTTATACCAAACAAGGCATACGATTGGCACCTGGGAGCAACAGCACTAGTTTTAGTTACAAATTCATAAATCAGTCCAACAGGCTGCGGTTATCACCAAGACCCCTTTCATACTGAGGGCGTTTTGCAGGCGCTACAGCGTTAAAAATAGCACATGCAATGCACCCTCAAACAGCTGCTCCATTCTCTCCAGTGTGAAAGCCCAAGGGCTTTCACACTGGAGCGGTGCATTGGCAGGGCGTCAGGAAAAGTCCTGCCAGCAGCTTCTTTGGAGCGGTGTGTTTACTGCTCCTCCACCAACGCCCCCCATGGAGATCAATGTGGCAGCGTGGCTATACCACTGGCAAAACGCTGATATTGCGACGGTTTCAACCCTTTCACAGCCGCTAGCAGGGGTTAAAAGTGCTATTAGCGGTCGAAATGCGCCGCAAATCCGACTGTAAAACAGCGCTAAAAATAGCAGTGCTTTACTGCCAATGCTATGGGCGGCACAGTGTGAAAGCAGTCTTATAGTGGATAATAAGTCAGAGATAGAAACCAGAGGCGCCAATATATCGAAAAGATAGACAGAAGTTGTTCCTACATTCTCATAAGTGCCATTAGTAGCATTGCTGATGATCTCTCTGTAGCGATCCATGAAGGGAGCCAGGCGTTCTTCCACCCGTGATAAAGATTGGAGGACCTCCACATACTCAGTAGGGGTGGGGTGGCTGCAGTGAGATAGAGTACATTATGAGCAGAATTGCATAGAAATAAATAACACAAGAAAAACCAGAGGAATTGGTGAACTAGGAGCTTTGAATCATACAAGCAATCATAGGGTAGGCAAGTAATCCTGTTACCTTGTCGGTGCTGTACCAGCTTGTCCCTCTGAGCTCTGTGTACTTTGGGATGGCATTTCCCGATTTCCAGATTCAACTTCAGGTCCTGATGTTTCCATAGGTTCTGCAGTCTGATCATTACTAGGTTGTTGCTGCACAACAGGAAAATATTACAGACCACAAATGCATAAAATGTCCTTTTCTCAGGCTGCTACCCTTATACACAAGACAGATAAAGTACACAGAGCAGCGTCATGCACCCTCACACTATACCATGACATTATGCACAGCACAGGTATAGTGCACACAGCAGTGTTATCTCCATCCTCACACTACACCAAGACATGTACAGCCGTGGCCAAAAGTTTTGAGAACGACACAAATATAAAATTTGCACAAAGTCTGCTGCTTCACTATTTTTAGATCTTTTTGTCAGACGTTCGTATTTTATACTGAAGTAAAATTACAAGCATTTCATAAGTGTCAAGGGCTTTTATTGGCAATTGCATTAAGTTTATGCAAATAATCAATTTGCAGTGTTGACCCTTCTTTTTCAAGACCTCTGCAATTCGCCGAGACAGGCTGTCAATCCACTTCTTTGCCACATCCTGACTGATTGCAGCCTATTCTTGCATAATCAATGTTTAGAGTTGTCAGAATTAGTGGACGGGTTTTTTGTTCACCCGCCTCTTGAGGATTGACCACAAGTTGCCAGTGGAATTAGGTCCTGGGAGTTTCCAAACCATGGACCCCAAAAGGTAGCCGTTTTGTTCCCCAAGCTACAGTTACCAATTTTGCCTTATGGCAAGGTGCTCCATCATGCTGGAAAAGGCATTGTTCCTCACTAGAGATGGGCTCGGGCTAAACTAAACTAATCACAGGCTGCAAGACATTTCTTGGTCTGTGCAGCTGCAGTGTCGGCTTCCTGGCAGGAATGGGCAGGTGGGTTGGGACTAGGATCCCGAACACACCCGAGCCCATCTCTATTTCTCACCAAACTGTTCTTGGATGGTTGGGAGAAGTAGAGTTGCTCTTGGTGGATGTTTTTGCAACATTCTTTATTCACGGCTGTGTTCTTAGGCAAAACTGCGAGTGAGCCCACTACCTTGGCTGAGAGGCCAAGTCTCAGAATGCTTTACTGTTGGCATCACACAGGACTGATCTCACCTTTTTCTTCTCCAGATAAGGTTTTTTTCTGGATGCCCCAAACAGTCTGAAAGGGAATTCAGAGAAATTGACTTTACCCCAGTCCTCAGCAGTCCAATCACTGTAGCTTTTACAGAATATTAATCTGTCCCTAATGTTTTTCCTGGAGAGAAGTGGCTTCTTTGCTGCCCTTCCTGACACCAGGCCATCCTCCTAAAGTTTTTGCCTAACTGTGCCTGCAGATGTACTCACAGCTGCCTGCTGCCATTCCCGAGCAAGCTCTGCACTGGTGGTGCCCCGATCCCGCAGCTGAATTGACTGTAGGAGACGTTCCTGAACCTTGATGGAATTTCTTGGGCGGCCTGAAGCCTTTTTCACAACATTCGAACCTCTTCCCCTTGAAGTTCTTGATAATCCAATAAGTGGTCAATTTAGGTGAAATCATAGTAGCAGCAATATCCTTGCCTGCGAATCAATTTTGTGCAAAGCAATGTTGACTGCACGCGTTTCCTTGAAGGTAGCCATGTTCAACAGAGAAAGAACACAAATTTCAAGCACCACCCTCCTTTAAAGCTTCCGGTCTGTTATTCTAATTCAGTCAGCATTACAGAGTGATTTCCAGCCTTGTACTCATCAACACAAGTTAATTATCATGAGAAAGAGGGACTTTTCAATTAATTGCAATTCATTAGATCGCTCTTTATAACATTCTGGAGTATATACAAAATGCCATCATAAAAACTGAGGCAGCAGACGTGAAAATTAAGATTTGTGCAAGTCTCAAAACTTTTTTGCCGGAGCTGTATGCACAGGTACAGTACACACAGCAGCATTATCTGGATCCGCACACTAGACCATGATATTTATACAAAGCACCGGTCAAGTACACACAGCAGAGTTATCTCCATGCGCACACTACACCATGACATGTATACATAGCAAAAAGTACAGTACACACGGCAATGTTATCTCCATCCTCACCATACATCAAGACATTACAGATTCAGCCAGTTTTGGAACACTTACCTCTAGGCGATCCAGTATCGACTGAATATCTTGTAATATATGTTGCGCCAGAACAAGACGAACCCGGGGCTCACTCTGTATAGGGAGTAGTAGGAAGGAACAAAGGACATAGGAGAGAAGGATATAGAAGGATATTAACAAGAGCAAGCAGAAAACAAGTAAGGAGGACGTGAAAAAGATAAAAGGCCCAAGGTTGCAATGGTAGCAAAAGCAAAAACATAATGAAGACCAACAGAGGAGAGAGTTGGAAAAGAGCGCCAGACACAACAAGTAAAAGGTGGATGGAAGCAAGAAAACAGAGACAAAGAATGCATTAGACGGTTGCAGCTAGACACAGGTGAAGCATTGGATAAGAGCAGCTGACAAGAACCCCACCACCATCTACATTCACATGCCTCTTAGCCCTCCATATTTCTGGATCGGATTCTGATCTACATAAAATATGATCCAGTCTAAAACTATACTTATGTATCACCCAAGATTATTATTGGGTCCCTGGCTTTTTGATATCTTAAAAATAATTACGTGCCTTTTCAAATAACAAAGCCCAACTGAACTTTTAGTTTAAATCAGCTAAATATATTCCAGGTGTTAGAGTAAATTATTTTCGAAGCAGCCGCAGCCTAAGTATGAAAAGCCTATTCCCTGCCAGCATGTTGCAGAAAAAGGACCCTTGCTCTGTGTGGAAACAGTGGCCTCTCTGTAAACGTTAGGAGAAAATATATATATATATATACACACACACACATATACACACACACCTCTCTTTGTGAAAGCAGTGGTTTCCCAGCGGAAATCTAAGGCTGGATTCACACCTATGCAGTTTTAGTGCTTTTTGCACTGCAGTCCATTTAACATGGTTTCCTATGGAACACGTTCTATAGAGCAAATCTGCAAAATGCACAAAAAATGCATAGGTGTGAATCCAGCCTTACATCTCCGCTGGGAAACCACTCCTTTCACAAAGAGAGCAAGGGTCCTCCTCTACAGAATGCTGGCAGGGACAAGCTTTATTATTGAAGAGGTGGCTGCTTTCTAAAGAAAAACAAAATGCAAACTTTGCATACTTTTAGGTTCTGATGCATCTGGAATGTGTTTAGGTGATGTAAAAGTTTAGTCTGACTTTAATCAGGTTGTGTGTAAAAGTTTATAAAAAACAGGCATTACTTAGTACTTGCAGGAACTGATAGACACGGTCAAGGAAACGTTCAATTAACCTAAGAGCCCCCACAATCCTGAATGAAGCCCTCTACAGCAAAGTGGAGCACCAACACAACCCCACTGCAAAAACACAATGCAAAGCAGGTAACTTATTAAGAGTTGTTGCATTGCACATTAGAATGCAATGGGCATGTACATCCATGACTTTCCAAAAAGCCAATATTTACCTTAAAGTCCCTTCATTAATCTTCAGTCCTCTTCTGTGCATTTTGGGGCCTTTCGATGTCATACATACAAACAAAAGGAGGCTCTGACTTGAGAGGTCTTCTAGACTCAACCCCAGCACCTCACAAATCTAAACTGATGCCCCTTTTTGGCTGCAGAGGTGATCTCACTGCTTTGTGGGGGGGGGTGGACCCAGCAGAAATTCATAACCAACGTCACAGCTTCATTACTGCATTACGGGGCCTTGACCCTGGATCAATCTTGACCTGGGCAGTAGTCAAGGCCCCATGTGCCGTAATGAAGCTGCAATGTACCGCTTATGCCTAAGGACCCAAGGGGAGGGCAGACACAAGCTACTTGGGTACTTGCAAGCTTCACTGTTACCTTAAGTTCCCGTTCACATTGGCACGATTTGACAGGTCAAATCGGAGCCTATTGAAGACAATAGGCGCTTCCCAATCGGTGCAACGCCAACTTCACAGCACTGAACCGATTGCCAAATGTAGTTCCTGCACTGCTTTTGAAGACTTGGGGGGCGATTTCAATAGACATCTGTGCATGCACCCGCACAGATGTCTTGCCAAGTCGCCCCTGAAGTTGGACTGAAATGCGGCTTTGAAGTCGTGCAAGTTCAGATGAACTCGCACAAATTTCAAAGCCGTGTTCAGTGTGAAAGAGGGATAAGTCTAGGTTCACATATGTGCGATGCGGGAAACTTAGCAAATCCTGTGCGTTTCCCACACCACACTGAGATTGCACAGCGTTAGTGCGATCTGCTGCGGGTGTCAATGTTAAATTTAACGACCCCACAAAAAAATCTTGCAAAAGCAATGCAATTGTCTGAATTGAATCGCATGGGTGTTCACACGCATGCAATTCAATCCTGGTGCGGATGCGATTGGAGCTGTACAAAATGAATGGCTCAAATCACACCAAACAGACATCACATGTTATTTGCACAGGAATGCGGTGCGATTCCTGTGCGAATCACACGCGGTGTCTCGCACAAGTGTGAACCCAGGCTTCAATGTTTTAGGACAGGAAATTGTGCGCACTGAACTTTATTCCTTTATTGATTGGTGGGTCTCTAACCCAGGGAGATAAGGGAATAGCGATTGTAAAAACACTGGATTGGAGAGCCTATTAACAGTATTATACATTGCATGGGAACTGTGCACTACAAAAATAAAAAGGTGCCGTCGGCTCTATAGCAGTTTTACTGCTGCAGGGAGGCAGCTGTGCACTGGATTATAATATACACACAGGCGATTCCAGACTTCTGCCTGTAGGGACACATGCCCGTTATAATTCACAGCAGAAGCTGATCTGCGGGTGCCGGGCACTCCATCTCCTCTGGCATCCACCAGTTATTGGCAATACACAGAAAATCAGAGATATCCCCGATATGTAAACAAGACCTACCACAGCTCTAACGGGGGTGGGGAATGGATTGTGCGTTTCTGTAGGGACTAGTAAAAGCAGCACAGTTAACACACAAACGCTGGCTAAGCACACAGTTAACCCCTTGGTCACCCCTGATGTTAACCCAGTGTCAGTTAGTGTCAGAATGTCCGCCGCAATATCGCAGTCCTGCGCAATACAAAAATACCTAGCAGAATACGTATTGGCCAAAATGTATGAAGAAATTAGATTTTTTTTGATTACGGTAATTTTTTGGGGTATGTTTTCTAGCAGAAAGTATGAAATCGTTTTTTTTCAAAACTGTCAATTTATTTTTTGTTTATAGCGCAAAAATGATAAATAAATAAAAATAAAAAAATAAATAGTAGAAATCAAATAGCCATTTGTGTGTGTGGGGGGGGGGAGGTACCCAAAAAGACAAATGCTATTTGGGTACAGTGTTGCAGGACTGCGCAATATTCCGTTCATATAACACAGTGGTGTATCACAAAAAATGGCCTAATCATGAAGGGGGGGGGGGGGGTAAATCTTCCAGCATTCAAGAGGTTATTTGCATTTGTTTTTTTTATTATTTCTGAACAATTTCAAAAAGAGGCCATAAAATCTTCAAAAACATGTTTTTTGTCCCCCCCCCCCCCCTAACAGCTATAAAAGGAAGCATGTAATGTGTAGATTGCCAATGGTGCCCTCCTGCTGAAAAGTCGTTATTAAAAAAGGGGTTGTAAACCCTCGTGTTTTTTCATCTTAATACAGCCCAATGCATGAAGATGAAAAAAATTCTTCTAGTGACCGTCCCCCCCTTTTTTACTTACCCGAGCCATGGAATATCCCACGGCGGAGACGTGCTCTTCCTCTGCCCGGGGTTCTCAGCTCTGGATTGGATAGATAGATAGCAGCCATTGACCCCAGCTTCTGTCAATCAAATCCAATGACGTGGGGCCGAGTTCGGCATTCTGTATCTATGGATGCAAATGCTTGACTCAGGAGCGCGCCCTCAAGATAACCACCCAGGAGAGCGCTTCTCCCAGGAGGTTATACGATGCAGGGGAGGAGCTACCAGCGCAGCAGGGGGACCCCCTGAAGAGGATGGCCAGGGCCACTCTGTGCAAAACGAACGGCGTATATTTCAATGCATTGACCGGTCCCAAACTAGTTTTGGGGGGCGGAAATAGGAGGGAACAAATGTATGAAAGTGTAATGCCCTGTACACATGGTCAGATTTTCCGACAGAAAAACGTGCAATCGACTCATGTTGTCGGAAAATTCGACCGTGTGTGGGCTCCATCTGACTTTTTCTGTCGGATTTTCCAACGCACAAAGTTTGAGAGCAGGATCTAAAATTTTCCCGACAACAAAATCCGATCGCATAAATTCCGAAGGACACGCATGCTCAGAATAAACTAAGACAAAAAAGATATTGCCCCGTTTATAGTCCCGACATATGTGTTGTACGCCACCTTGATCAGATTTTCCGTCAACTTTGTGCGACCGTGTGTATGCAAGACAAGTTTGGGTCAAAATCTGTCAGAAAAAATCCGATAGATTTTGTGGTTGGAATGTCTGACTGTGTGTACAGGGCATAAGTGTGTAGTGATCCTATGATGTACCTGAAGCATGGTGCTTCTAATTGCTATCTTTCTTTATTGCAAAAAACTCTTACAAAACCAAATTTTAATAAAAAGCAACTAAAATTTCCAACAGTCATCAACAAAAACCCTGTGGTCATAGCAAAGATATTTTCAAAATTTGTCAGTCAAAAGTATTTCTGTGCAGAAGATATCCCCCCCCCCCCCCCCCCATTACAGACTTATCATGCCTTGTTGTGCACTGGGTGGAGTCAGCCATCTTGGCAGAGGCAGGCCTTTGCTTTCTTATGTCAGAGCCTCCAGCAAGGAGAACAGTGAGCAGCAAGGTAGTGACATCACCAAATCTCACTCAATCAGGTGACACTAGCAGTGCCTTAGCTCTCACACTGCAGCTAAACTGTACGGCAATGAGGAGTGTGCCTAGGCACAAAAAAAGTTAGAGCCAGCAACTGCAAAAGCAATATGAATACCTTTTATTGCTTACAAAAATTTAACTATAAAAAGGGCTAATGGATTTTGGCAGGCTGTAATCAAGACTACTTGGCGAAACGCATTAGTCCTTTTTATAATCAAATCCATGTAAGCAAGATATTTATATGTATTTTGGCGTTGCTGGCTCTACCTTATGTTTTTGACTACTATCGATAGCTGGAGGTCAATCGAGCCAGAACACCCATTTTTGGATTGCATCTTTGACTCACAAGTAGTTTCCCTGTTGCTGCACCTACATACCAGGAAGTACGCAGATTTTTTGGGGAGGAAAATTTTTCAGGGCACGACTTCAACCTCTCAAAACAAATCCAAAATAAAAATCACATAGATTCAATATACAGTGCCTTGAAAAGGTATTCATACCATTTGATATTTTCCACATTTTGTCATGGTACAAGCAAAAACAAAGTATTTTATTGAGATTTTATGCAATAGACCAACACAAAGTGGCACATAATTGAGAAGAGGAAGGAAAATGATAAATGGTTTTAAATAATTTTTTTTTACAAATATGTGAAAAGTGTGGTGTACATTTCTATTCGGCCCCCCTGAGTCAATACTTCGTAGAACCCCCTTTCTCTGCAATTACAGCTGCAAGTATTTCTGGGGATGTCTCTACCATCTTTGCACTTCTAGAGAGTGACATGTTTGCCCATTCTTCTTTGCAAAATAGCTCAAGCTCTGTCAGATTGGATGCAGAGCGTCTGTAAATAGCAATTTTCAAGTCTTGCCACAGATTCTCAATTGGATTTAGGTCTGGACTTTGACTGGGCCATTCTAACACATGAATATGCTTTGAGCTAAACCATTCCATTGTAGCTCTGGCTGTATGTTTTGGGTCGTTGTCCTGCTGGAAGGTGAACCTCTGCCCCGGTCTCAAGTCTTTTGCAGACTAACAGATTTTCTTCTAATATTGACCTGTATTTGGCTCCATCCATCTTCCCAGCAACTCCGACCAGCTTCCCTGATGAAGACAAGCATCCCCACAATGTGATGCTGCCAACACCATGTTTCACAGTGGGGATGGTTTTTTCAGGGTGATGTGCAATGTTAGTTTTCCGCCACACAGTGTTTTACTTTTAGGCCAAAAAGTAAAATTTTGGTCTCATCTGACCAGAGCACCTTCTTCCACATGTTTGCTGTGTCCCCCACAGGGCGTCCTACAAACTGCAAACAGGACTTCTTATGGCTTTCTTCTGGTCACTCTTCCATAAAAGGTCAGATTTGTGGAGAGCACGACTAATGGTTGTCCTGTGGACAGATTTTCCCACCTGAGCTGTGGATCTCTGCAGCTCCTCCAGAGTTACCATGGGCCTCTTGGCTGCTTCTCTGATGAATGCTCTCCTTGCCCGGCCTGTCAGTTTAGGTGGACGGCCATGTCTTGGTAGGTTTGCAGTTGTGCCATACGCTTTAAATTTTTGGATGACGGATTGAACAGTGCTCTGTGAGATATGCAAAGCTTGGGATTTTTTTTAGTTTATTTTTTTATTTTTTTTATAACCTAACCCTGCTTTAAACTTCTCCACAACTTTATCCCTGACCTTTCTGGCGTGTTCCTTGGCCTTCATGATTCTGTTTGTTCACTAAAGTTCTCCAACAATGGTCTTTACAGAAAAGCTGTATTTATATAGAGATTAAATTACACAGATTACAGTAATTAGGTGACTTCTGAAGGCAATTGGTTCCACTATTTTTTTTTTTTTTAAATCAAATGTAAAAAGGTGTTGGCGCTAAAAACATCAAGGTGAATAATATAAATGGAGTGTGAACAGTATTAAGGAAAAGCAAGTGATGATTGAAAAAGCAAAATATATAAAAGTCCAAAAGTGACAAACCCAACACCATAAATAAATGTGAATCTTCTGGTTTGATGCTTCAAAAAGCTCCACCATGAGTGCTGACGAGGTAGATCGCACGCCGCATTGATTACAATATATCCATCTGCACATGCTGTAGACACCTTAGTGCTGGGCATAGCACAGACACATGTGAGTGCAAAATCTTTTGAAACATTAAAAAAACAAAACTTAGCACATCATAAGAGACCTTTTTGTGTGTCCTTAGTGGAGTCTGTTCCCTTATCCTCAGCCGCCATCTGGAGGAGGTCACTCAGTGGAGAGATGCCTACCTGGCGTTCCTCTGGTCCAATCAAAGCATATTTTGACCTACTGTACAAAAGTGTTCAGACACCTTTGCCGAGTTGCCATCTACCTCATGAGCAGGAACATCAAACCAGAAGATTCACATTTATTTATGGTGTCGGGATTGTCACTTTTGGACAATAATTTATATATACATATACACACACACACATAGTGTGTGTGTGTGTGTGTGTGTGTACTTTTCACATATTCGTTTGTAAAAAAAATTTTAAAAAAAATATGTAAAACCATTTATCATTTTCCTTCCACTTTACAATTATGTGCCACTTTGTGTTGGTATATCACATAAAATCCCAATAAAATACATTTACATTTTTTGTCTGCAATATGAGGGGTATGAATACTTTAAGGCACTGTATACTAAACATGAATCCTTTAAAATCAATTGATATACAAATAGTGAATAATAAAAGTCCATATGACAATATGAATGATCCTTTTTAAAATCCTCTAAACCACCAAGTCTTCAGATTATAAAGTGCTTAGAACTCCTTCAATTAGTGCTCCACCACAGTGTGTACAAAATGCACACTAACCAACTATACATGTTATATAAACCTTGGATATTTACCCACTTAAGGACCAAGCCTATTTTTTTACACTTGGTGTTTACAAGTTAAAAAACTTTTTTTTTTTTGCTAGAAAATTACTTAGAAAATTACTTAGAATCCTCAAACATTATATATATTTTTTCAGACACCCTAGAGAATAAAATGGCGGTCATTCCAATACTTTATGCCACACTGTATTTGCGCAGCGGTCTTACAAATGCAATTTTTTTGGGGGGAAAAAAAATGCACTTTTTGGAAAGAAAGAAAGAGAAAGAAAGAGAAAGAAAGAGAAAGAAAGAGAAAGAAAGAGAAAGAAAGAGAAAGAAAGAGAAAGAAAGAGAAAGAAAGAAAGAGAAAGAAAGAAAAAGAAGAGAAAGAAAAAGAAAAAAAGTTAGGCCATTTTTTTTATATTGTGAAAGATGTTACGCCAATTAAATTGATACCCAACATGTCATGCTTCAAAATTGTGCCCGCTCATGTAATGGCGACATGCGATGTTTAAACATTTCTACAGGTTACCAGTTTTAAGTTACAGAGGAGGCCTTTTACTAGAATGATTGCTCTCGCTGTAATGATTGCAGCAATACCGCTCGTTTGGTTTGAACACTTATACAGGCATGACTTACGTATGCGTTTGCTTCTGTGCGCGAGCATGGAAGACGATTTACATTTTTTTTATTATTATTTAATTTTACGTTAATTTTTACACTGTTCCTTTAAAAAAAAAAAAAAAATAATTGGATCACGTTTATTCCTATTACAAGGAATGTAAACATCCCTTATGATTAAAAAAAAAAAAAAAAAAAAAAAAGCACGACAGGACCTCTCAGAAGGGGATATATAAGACTCCAGCAAGATGGCGGAGAATGAGCTTCCCGATTAAGCTGGTATGCTAAATGCATTTAGACTGCGTGTCCGCCATCGTTGACATCGCTGCCTGTTGGGTTTGGATTAGCGCTTCTTCTTGTTAGAATGCATGCCGACTCAGACCTTGTGGCCTGCAGAAAAAAACTAGGCTGTATATGTTGGTGCCGACATTGGCAACATACAGTGCAAGTGCAAAATCGCTTTTATATTTCTTTTAACTTTTAGGGTACTTTCACACTGGAGCGGGGCTGGCATTTAGTAGCGCTTTACCACTGTTATAGCTGTGCTTTTAAGCGCCCGCTATCGGCCGAAGAAAGGGTTAATAGAGCCCATGTTGCGCTGCCCATTAATTTCAATGGGCAGGGCGTTTTGGGAGCAGTGTATACACCGCTCCTGCACCGCCCCAAAGATGCTGCTTGCAGGACTTTTTTGTTAAAGCGGGAGTCCAACGGGAGTTCCACCGTTTTTTTTTTATTTATTTTTTTTAAAAGCCAGCAGCTACAAATACTGCAGCTGCTGACTTTTAAAATAAGGACACTTACCCACCCAGCGCGCCCGCGATGTCGGCACCCGAAGCCGATCTCTCGATCGTCTCTCAGGTGCTGCCGCCGCCATCTTGGGTATGGGAATCAGGAAGTGGAGCCTTTCGGCTTCATTTCCCGTTTCCCTACTGCGCATGCGCGAGTCGCGCTGCGCAATATGGATGGTCCCGCTGCCACTGGGATCCGTGTGTTTCCCAGCAGGCAGCGGGGGACTTTCGGAAAGGGGCGTAATCTACGCCCCTTTCCGCAGATAGCTATGCTGGAAGTGGGTGCAGATACCTGTACTGTACAGGTACCTGTACCCCCCTCCCCCCTGAAAGGTGCCAATTGTGGCGCGGGAGGGGGGAGGATTCCAATGAGCGGAAGGTCCACTTTAGGGTGGACCTCCGCTTTAAATCAGGCTTTCACACTGGGGTGGCATGAGAGGAGCTTTTCAAGCACTATATTTAGTGCTAAAATGCCTGAAAAGCACCCCAGTGTGAAAGGGGTCTTAATAAAATGATATTACACCGTCTTGGAAAATTACACTTTTCTTCTGGGTCCCGGTGGTTGGTAAGGAGATCTGGAGGGTCAGTGGTTAATGCAACTGTATGTGGAAGTATATATGTGGATCACCACATCTGTATTTTGAGGAGCAATATCGGATGATACCCTTAAATATCCAAGGCGTATACAACTTGTATGGTTGGTAAGTGTGCATTTTGTACTCACTGTGGTGGAGCAATAATTGAAGGAGGTCTAAGCACTTTATAATCTGAAGACAAGGTGGTTGAAGAATTTTAAAAAGGATAGTTCACTTCTTCATATGGACTTTTCTTATTCACCATTTGTACAGTGCCTTGAAAAAGTATTCATACCACTTTAAAATTGTCCACAATTTGTCATGTTACAATCAAAAACAAAATGTATTTTATTAGGATTTTAGGTGATAGACCAACACAAAGTGGCACATAAATGGTTTTCAATTTTTTTTTATTTTTTTTACAAATATCTGAAACGTGTGGAATGCATTTGTATTCAGACCCCCTGAGACAATACACACAGGTGGACTCTATTTATTAATTAGGTGACTTCTGAAGGCAATTGGTTCCACTAGATTTTAATAAGGCCTATTTCATGCAAACGATCCATTCAGGTCCGCCTGTCAGTTTTTTTAGGCGGACCCAAATGGATGCTCCATAGACCTCTACGGAGCGTCGGATGTCAGCGGCGACATGTCCTGACATCCAACCCGCGCCGATCCAAAAAAAAGTGTGATGGAGGAAAAACCTACTTTTCCATCTGTCTGAGGATCGGATCAGGCAAACGACGGACTGCGGTCCGTCGTCATCCGATCTCCCATAGGGAAGAGAGGTGCTCTGACAGGTCCGTCTCTGCACACGGTCATCTTCTTGCTCAGCGGGGACCGATCAGATGTTCACGGGGCAGATCATCGCGGATCTGTCCCATGTGAAAGGACCCTTATGGGTATTAGCGTAAAAAGGGGGCTGAATACAAATGCATGCCACACTTTTCACATATTTATAAAAAAAAACACGTAAAACCATTTATCATTTTCCTTCCACTTCACAATTATGTGCCACTTTGTTTTGGTCTATCACATAAAATCCCAATGAAATTTATGTTTTTGCTTGTAACATGACAAAATGTGGAACATTTCAAGGTATACGAGTACCTTTTCAAGGCCCTGTATATCAATTGATTTTTACGGATTCATATTTAGTACACATTGTATCCAAGTGACTTATGATGGATTTGTTTTGAGAGGCCGAGATTGTGTGCTAGCGCCTAATTTTTTTTAGTCACTTTTATTCGGGGAGGTGGGTGTCCACTCAAAGGGGCAGCTACATGTTTAAAGGATTTAGGTTGGCGTCATACTCTTTTGGCAACACCATTTTTTTTTTTTTTACACTACTTAGGCACATTTAACATTTCCACATGTTCCCTATAATATAACAAATCCTTTAGTTGTATTGTCCATAATGGTGACAGGCTTGCTATAAAGTTCCACTGTAAAGTAAATATGGACCAGCTACAAGCCTCACTTAGACATTAGCCTAGTCATTTATTCCTTCCACTGGTTAACAGGTTCCTACACATTTTTTAGTGTATTCATCTAAAACAGTCATAAAAAAAAAAAAAATAAAAAAATAAAAAAAGTATAATTTTCTAATTCCTCATTTTGTTTCACAAAAATCTTTGACCATTACTTCTCTTCTAATGAATTAAAGATCTGAGCAAATCCCCACCCAAAACACAAAAAAAAACTAACACTGTTTGTCTGTGGTAGAACTGCACACTTAAGAAAACTTGACAAACAGCAGTAACTGATCAACCATGAGAATACATGTCAAAGGACTAGAGGCAGAATCTCCACGTCTCGTACCTGGATGGGGAGCTGCTGGTCCAAGTTTATATGGACATCAAGAGAGGAGCCATCACTCTAAGCAGAGAAGGTAGGAAGGAAGAAGAGAGCCAGAGGGGGATCAGGCGGGATGAGAAAGGGCAGGATGAAATCAGGAACATTAACAAGAGATCAGAAAGGATGCCGAAACAGCAAGAAGGACGAGAGAAGGTAGAGAGGACGAGGAGAGACATGGAAAGACATGAAAGAGGAGCAGGACAGGTGGAGGAGAAGAGAAGAAGGAGGACAACAGTAAACGGTATAAATCAGAGAATTGTTCTAAACATATTAGATCTCCTATTCTACATGTAAACCAACCCATCCAGGAAAGGGTTATACATGCAAACACCACAGGAGAAGACACATTGCTTACAGGGACAGGATGTCAACCAACACAGAGAAAGGGAAATCTGATGGAGGCCTTATAAACTTACCCCACTGACTGTGGAAACACGTGGAGCTCTGCCAGCCTCACCCAGACCTGACATGACATGCTACAGGAAGAGAAATGAAAAGCATGTTAACCTAAAAAACGACTCCACTCTGAAAAAATCATCAAAGGTTTTTAAAGTCCCTTTCACACGGGTGTTCCCTTTTCTCCATCTGTTCAGTCAAGATTTCTTTTTGTTAGAAAATCAGATCCATTGTGTACATCCGTTTTCTAACGAATCTCTAATTTTTGGAACGATTAGAAATTGAAATCGAACGTCGATCGACCAATTTAAATTCAATTTGAAGAATAGCTGGTTGCTAAGGAGCAGGCCAACCGCCATGTCCTTAACAACCCATGAGTCATCAGCTGTCAGCATGCCCCTGGGCGATGTCACAAGGGGACGGGGTCACCCAGGGACATTGGATGGCCGCGCCTCTTATTTAAGATCTGTCAGACAGCGGGAGCCAGCATCGAGTGCACTACACTTTTTTGGGGTTGGTGAATGGGTGGGGGTACTATGCAACCCATACGTATTAACACGAGACGGGTGGGAACTGGAGGCCTCTGGTTAAAAGGGGCTTCCAGATTTCGATAAGCCCCCTGCCCGCAGACCCCCACAACCACCAGCCAGGGTTGTGGGGAAGAGGCCCTTGTCTCCATCAACTGCATGTTGTAGTTTTTTTTTTTTTTTCAATAAATGGCAGACGTCCAGCTACAGAGGTACACAGCAATGAGGAAAAAGGAGACAGGAGACATAAAAATGTAGCCAAGATGCTCAAGTCACTAGTTGGGGACCTAAAATAAAATCGATCTAGTGGATTTCCTTACCGGCAGATTAAACGCTCCCACCATAACGTAGCCGTTTCCGTTTCTCTCAGGACCGCTGGATCCTGGTCCGCCCGCAGCACCACTGCTAGAGCTGGAAGATGTGCTGGATGATCCAGAAGCTCCCCCAGTAGTGGTCTGTGTCTGAGGAGGCGCACGCTCCACCAAGTGAATGACCTTCCCATCCACATCTGAAAGAGCACAACACAAGCTGGTTATTGGGGAAAAAGAGCCACAACCTCTGTTCAAAGCCTACTGTGCAGCTAGACAATGCCAGGTACTCACTGTACTCCTTCAGCTTTTTATCTTCCTGCAGCACACGACCCTGATATATGAGCCGCTGCTTCTCTGGAGGAATGCCAACCGAGGAAGATATGTGATCCTTGAAGTCCTTCACAGTTATCTGTAGGGGGGAAAAAAAAAAAAAGGCAAGATGGCAGCTCAGACAAAGGCCTGTTGTGCGCACACAGAGTACAATCAACATTCTGCTCTGGGTCTCAATAAGAAGAACCCAGAGACTAGTAAGCCTACTTACAGCTTTCTTCTAAAAGTGTAAGAATATAAAACATCCTTTAAGCACTGTATAAAAAAAGGTTTAGCTACAAGGAGATTCTTCCCAACATACAGCTGGCTATGAGTAATCATGATATAAAACAAATATCATTTACCTCTTAGCTTAAAGAGGGTCTACAAGGGAGTGTAAAGTCAAATTTTTTATTTTATTTTTTTAACTCCTTTTCAATTGTCCAACACATGCAGCTTTAACACCTACACGTGGCACGTGCGTCTCTGGTTGACCGTTTAAGTGCGAAAAAACGCTCACTGTACACTCGTAATTCAAAGACTGAGCTGTCACAGACACCTCTTGGTCCGGGCTACAGATCAGAAACTAGTGGGACTGGCTTGTGATCATTTGAGCACTGTGGTAGCAATCACACGATCTCTGATCCTTCATGCCCCCAGGTGTTTTGCACGGTTTAAAAAGGGATGCCAAGGCAGGAGGTGGGAAGATGTTAATAAAGCGTCATCCACTCAGCTGTATAGCAATGCATTGATCTCTAGTCTTGCAGAATTACTTTATTTTTGAACTTTAACTGTTTGCCGACTGCATAACTTGGTTAAATGGCAGCAGAGCAGCTCTCCTGTGCCATACCACATCCCTATTACCTGACCCTGAACTTCCTGGTAAGAGGCTCCCCAACAGTGGCGTGTTCAGTACTTATTTTACTAGCTGTATCAACATAGCCTTTTAGGTGCCTGTGTGAATGAGCCCTAAAAGCAATATGGGGCAGCTGATGTATTCTGGCTCCTCACACATGCAGTAATTATAAACCGCTCTCTGTAAACACACCTCTGCATCTACTGCGAAGGTCCGAGATTGCGAGTCCAACGTTTTCACCGTCACCTCCATCTTCTCGTCAGCCGCCATCTCCCTCCCTGAAATACAAAGAAGAGAAGGTAAGAGTGGTGTGAGCTGAAGGACATTTCCAGGCAGAATTTTGACCTGTCATTGGAGAAGGTATACTGTGTCTTGTAGTTCCACAAAAGAGAAGATGAAACCAGACTACCCAACTTTGACTTTGGATATCCATAAAGAAAAAAAAGACTGTCTCCAGTCCAAAAATAACAGCTTTATCAGACAATATTTACACACAGTGATTAGCCTTCTGACAAACATCTAGGGACATAACAACCCCAAGGGCTCAGAGGACATGGACCCTGCCAAACCAAACTACTTGCTTTGTATTCATAAAATGAATTGTGACCCAATGGAACACTAAAGGAGGTTTATTTAAAGGAGAACTTCAGGCAAGCAGGAAAATACACAGTAGACATAGATGTGGGAACTTACACCAGGCAAAGTATAGATAATTGTGTGGCCGGTATTTTGATCCAGATAATCCTTCCAGATAGCACAGCCAGATCATGGACCGCAACAAAACTCCAGTTTGGCTTAAGAACACAATCCTGGCCTACTATTCACTCTACTCTCTCCTCCTGTCAGCACGTTCCCATTTTGGCACAGGTGGATACAGAAGAGCTGATGCCTAGCAGAGTCGCACCAATATATATATTTTATTGGTGAGTACGAGTACTGATAAAAAATAAAATAAAAAAATTGGTGCAAATCACACTGGAAAGAATCGCATGGGATTTCCCCCAGTGTGTGTGTGTGTGTGTGTGTGTGTGTGTGTGTGTGTGTGTGTGTGTGTGTGTGTGTGTGTGTGTGTGTGTGTGTGTGTGTGTCTATAGATATAAAAAAAAAGGGAAAAAGCACCATCTAGCAGGCAATTTATTAAAAATGGTAGAACTCACAGTACATATCTGGCCAAATGCAAAATCTGCATAGGTGTCCCGGTCCTGCCGATGATAGCAAATCGCAGTCGCTGGAGGTGGTTACAGGGATGAAGGAGAAGTTCCGGTGTTCTGTCCAAAAATGTCTGCCTATCCTATAGTGTCTGCTGTGTACTGCGCAAGCGCATCGTTTACGTAGTACGGAGCACAAGGGGATTGGGAAAATCTCCAAAGATGAACGGCGCCTGCGCCCTTAGTTGTGGTGCAAGCCCCACCATCCAAGTGGACATAGGGCTGCACATAGAGGGCCCCTCGCGGGCTCGCCACGCTTCGGGCACGGCCTCGCTTCGCTCGGCTCTTTTTATTCTAACTCTATGTCCACTTGGATAGTGGGGCTTGAACCTGGACTCACGGCACAGACACTGTTCATCTTCGGATATTTTCAGAAACCACTCGTCCTAGCGGACACTATCCTACAGGGGACACTATTTGACATGACACCAGGACCCTGTGGGTATAGGGCAGAAGTGACGTCAGCTTTGGGGTGGAAAGCCTCTACAGCTCCTCTGGCCCTGTGAGCTACTCCAGCAGCTGTGATTTGCTAGCATTGGCGGAACTGGAACACTATGCAGATTTAGCATTTGGCCAGATAAGTACTGTGAGTTCTAAAATTTTTAATAAAATGCCCACTAGATGTCTTTTCCCCTTTCTATACACACACACGCGCGCGCACGCACACACGCCGGGGGGAACCCATGCGATTCACACCTAATAATTCTGTATTGAAGCAAATCGCACCATATTCTGTATTGATGCATCATGAAAATGCTTGGTATCAGTGCATCCCTAGTATCTAGCGCCGCCCCTACCTCTCCTAGTCTGAGTGATGTGGTATTGGGATATATTCAGGTATTTACATTAGACAAATCAATAAATACAATATAGGAGTATATATATATATATATATATATATATATCTCACACATACACATCTCTATCTCAGTGTATGTGTGTAATCTCTCTCTCCATCTCAGTATTACATTGTATATCCCTGTATGTTGTGGTCGTTGAGGTGGTTTTCTAATAGTTTCTTGAAACTACCAATGCCCCCCGCTGAGACCACCTCCTGTGGAAGGGAATTCCACATCCTTGCCGCTCTTGCAGTAAAGAACCCTCTACGTAGTTTAAGGTTAAACCTCTTTTCTTCTAATTTTAATGAGTGGTCACGAGTCTTGTTAAACTCCCTTTTGTGAAAAAGTTTTCTCCCTATTATGGGGTCACCAGTACAGTATTTGTAAATTGAAATCATATCCCCTCTCAAGCGTCTCTTCTCCAGAGAGAATAAGTTCAGTGCTCGCAACCTTTCCTCATAACTAATATCCTCCAGACCCTTTATTAGCTTTGTTACCCTTCTTTGTACTCGCTCCATTTCCAGTACATCCTTCCTGAGGACTGGTGCCCAGAACTGGACAGCATACTCCAGGTGCGGCCGGACCAGAGTCTTGTAGAGCAGGAGAATTATTGTTTTATCTCTGGAGTTGATCCCCTTTTTAATGCATGTCAATATTCTGTTTGCTTTGTTAGCAGCAGCTTGGCATTGCATGCCATTGCTGAGCCTATCATCTACTAGGACCCCCATGTCCTTTTCCATCCTAGATTCCCCCAGGAGGTTCTCTCCCCACCCCCCCAGTGTATAGATTGCATTCATATTTTTGCCACCCAAATGCATTCTTTTACATTTTCCTACACTGAACTGAATTTGCCATGTAGTTGCCCACCCCATTCATTCAGATCTTTTTGCAAGATAGCTCTCCCAGATTCCCAGCTATCAATTGCTACTTATTATTTAATAGCAATTTTAGTAGCTTCTGCCCTTTGTAGGTTTCATGTGCTAAAGCTGCCCATAACCTAGAATCCACAACCAAAATACTGAGAGATAATCATTTATAAGGTCATCGCCTGAACTGACAAGCTCCTGACTTCTGTAATAGTTTGCATATACTGGCACTATAGAATGTTCTCCAATGATGGAGCCAACTCAAGCATTGCAAGTAATAATTAAAGTGGAGCTCCACCCTAAAATGGACCTTCCGCTCATTGGAATCCTCCCCCCCTCCGGCGCCACAATTGGCACCTTTCAGGGGGGAGGGGGGTGCAGGTACCTGTACAGTACAGGTATCTGCACCCACTTCCGGCGTAGATTCTGCAGAATCTACAGCCCTTTCCAAAAGTCCCCCGCTGCCTGCTGGGAAACACACGGATCCCAGAGACAGCGGGAACCATCCTTATTGCGCAGCGCGACTCGCGCATGCGCAGTAGGGAACCAGGAAATGAAGCCGAAAGGCTCCACTTCCTGATTCCCATACCCAAGATGGCGGCAGCAGCACCCGAGAGCTGCAGTATTTGTAGCTGCTGGCTTTTAAAAAAAAAAAAAAATGGCGGACTCCCGGCGGACTCCCGCTTTAAGGAGTTACCTTGCAAAGTGGGGGTTGGTCAAAAACCATCTCCCAGCATACTAGGACAAGGGAATGACAGGGCATACAATGGATATAAAAAAGTCTACACACCCCTGTTAAAATGTCAGGTTTCTGTGATGTAAAGAAAAAGTGAGACAAAGATAAATCATTTCAGAACCTTTTCCACCTGTAATGTGACCTATAAACTGTACAACTCAGTTGAAAAAAAATAATATCTGCGTAATATGCGTAAAAATGAAAAATTAAAATGCGGCTGCCTAAGTGTGCACACCCTCTTATAACTGGGGATGTAGCTGTGTTCAGAATTAAGCAATCACATTCAAACTTGTGTTAAATAGCAGTCAGTACACACCGGCCATCAATTAAAGTGCCTCAGATTAACACCAAATAAAAGTTAAGCTGTTCTAGTAGGTCTTTCCTGACATTTTCTTAGTCACATCCTACAGAGAGCTTCCAAAGCATCAGCGGGATCTCATTGTTAAAATGTATCAGTCAGGAGAAGGGTACAAAAATAATTTCCAAGGATATTGCATGGAACACAGTGAAGACGGTCATCATCAAGTGGAGATAACATGGCACAACAGTAACATTACCAAGAACTGGACATCCCTCCAAAATTGATGAAAAGACGAGAAGAAAACTGGTCAGGGAGGCTGCCAAGAGGCCAAAGCAACATTAAAGGAGCTGCAGGAATATCTGGCAAGTACTGGCTGTGTGGTAGATGTGACAACATCTCCCATATTCTTCATATGTCTGGGCTATGGGGATAGAGAGGCAAGATGGAAGCCTTTTCTTACAAAGAAAAACATCCAAGCCCAGATAAATTTTGCAAAAACACATCTGAAGTCTCCCAAAAGCATGTGGGAAAATGTGTTAAAAGTTTTGGCCATAATTCCAAAAGCTATGTTTGGTGCAAAAACACTGCACATAATCAAAAGAACACCATACCCACTGTGAAGCATGGTGGCAGCATCATGCTTTGGGGCCGTTTTTCTTCAGCTAGACCAGGAGTCTTAATCAAGGTAGAGGGCATTATGAGCAGTTCCAAATAGAGGTCGACCGACATGGGTTTTTCTCTGGCAGATTCTGATATTTAGAAATCGAGCCAACCGATGCCAAATTTTGCAGCCGTTTTTTTCTTTTTTGGGCAGGTGGCGCTGGTAGGTTTCACACTGAGCCGATTTGTCAGTTTCAGTAACCCTATATGTAACTTAATGCAGAGACCAACTGTCAGAATTCAGCGTAATGTCAGTGGTGGGCAGGACCTGGGGTGGGTGGTGCCCTGCAGCTATCAAATACCAGCCAATGATTGGGCTGCTTAAGAAAGTGGGCGGGCCACATGTAGCAGCCTGTCCAGATCCCATCCCATTGGCTGGTGTTTGATATCTAGGTCCCGCCCACCCCCAACATCACGCTGAATTCTGACAGCTCCTCTCTCTGCATTCAGTCAATGGAATCAATTGGTATTCCAGAAGCACTGTTTGACCTTCCTCTAAAAATCCTTTATCCTTTAATATTTTCCTGCAGCTTTTGGTGACCTGTTCACTTTTAAAGAGGCAGCTTCCATTAGGTTTGTTCACCGATTTCACAGGGCGCCATTCATCGTTTTTCTATTTTTTTATTTTTTTTTTAACTCAAAAAAGGTGCTTCAACATTGGTATTGGTTTAAGGGTGTGCACACTTATGCAACCATATTTTTAGGGCTGAAACAACGAATCAATTATGAAATTAATCGATTAATCGGCCAGTAACATAACAGGGTAAAAAAAAAAAAAAAAAAGAGCCCTTTATAGTACAAAAAGAGCAAATAAATCTCAGCTGTAAATATTACTTTCACAATTCTACAGGAAGGAAAAAAAATTAAAAATAAAATGAACCTACAGTAGTGATTATTTGCTTTTTTTCTACTATAAAGGGCTAATTTTAGTTTTTTTAACCCCATTATGTTACTAAACGTCTTAGACCTGGTTCACATCTATGTGTTTATTGGTGCTTTTTGCAGAAATACACTACAGTTCATTTACATGGTTTCCTATGGGACACGGTCACATCTGAAAGGGTCAGGGACCTTTAAAAACGCAAAATGGTGCTTTATTGGTTCAATATACTTCAATGGAGAAGCTGCAGAAAATCATGTAATGCGCTTTTGCAGCAATTTGTGTTTTTTTTTTTATTCTGCCCAAAAAAATGCAAAAAACCCAAATTGCCGTAAAATCACGTGCGCAAAAATCAAAAACGCACAGCAAAAAGGCACTGCAGAAACAGATCAAAAGAAAACTGCCCAGGTGTGTACCGAGCTTTATGCTGGTAACACAGAAAAAAAATTTCAGATGAGAATATTCAGACGAAAAATCTTCGTACATTCGCTGAATGAAAGAATTTTGTTTGAAATTTTCACTTGTTTTTAACATTCAGTTTCTAAAATGAATGTTATTTCTGAACAAAAACCACATACACTGTCTGAAAATTGACTAAGAAGTTTTCTATTATTTCCAAATTTTCCCGTCACTGTGGTTGAAAATGAACGTCCATTTGACCAACTTTTATTTATTTATTTATTTTTTTTAAGGTTATTAACCGACTAATCGATACAATAATCGGCCAACTAATCGATTATGAAAATAATCGTTAGTTGCAGCCCTATTTAATTTTTTTACTTTTATTTCCCTCCACCTAAACTATTTCAGTTTGTTGTACAGTTTATAGGTCACATTAAAAAGGTAGAAAAAGTTCTGAAATTATTTATTTATCTGTGTCTCATTTTTTTCCCCATCACAGAAACCTGATTTTTTTCTATCCACTGTATTTCAAATCCCACATTACAAGAAATCGGAAATGAAGAAATGAAAGTCATGGCGGTTCCATCTGATGGAAGGTAGTTTCAAGGAAATACAACTTGTAATTATCAACACCAAGACTATGGAAGAACCTAAATGAACGGTTTTACCTACTTTACAGTCATTTAAAAATGTATTTTATCTGAAGAAAAGGAACAATGATACTGAATACTATGTTATTTACAAAGGCAGTCCATCCAAGACCACCCATTCACGGCATGCCAGAGATTTAAAGGGTTAGTTCACTTTTTTTAGAACAGGAAAAGATGAAAACCAAGGATGAGCTCCGGCGTGTTCACACAGCCCACGTGCCGAGCCCGCCAGGAAGTCGGCACTGCGCTAATCACAGGGAGTGAGACATTTCCTGATCTGTGCAGCTTCCTGGCGGGCTCTGCATGTGGGCTGTGTGAACATGCCTGAGCTCATCCTTAGTAAACACACTACATCCTCCCCCACCCCCTGGTTCCTGCTGTACTTACCTTGTGGTTGATGAGCTGTCAGCATTGTTCAATTCTGATTTGGTCATAGTCTTTAGACTAAAATGCCATTTTGGTTTTAGTCGCATTTTAGTCATCTGAATTGTTTTAGTCTTATTTTAGTCGACTAAAACTGAATCGGTTTAGTTAAAAAAATTGTTATGCATTATTGAAGCATTTCTCTAGAATTGTAAAACTCATCATATACTCCTGGAGTAAAAGTGTTATTATTTATGGTGTTGGGATCCAAGGGGTTAACAGGCACCGGTGACACAGTTCAGTCAACCTAAAAAAGCTTTATTCAGAAACAAGCAACACAAAAATGACAGACTTTGCCTTCATGGGCAGTTCAAAACACAAGGTGCTGCGCTCATCGGCTATATAAAAGTCCTTTTAACCAAAGGACCGCCGTATTGCCATTGTACGTCATCACAATGGCACAGGCAGGCACAAGCATGTACATGTACGTGCCTGCCTTCCAGCGGGTGGGGGGTCCAATCGGACCCCCTCCCGCTGGATACGGCGGTCCGGTTCGCTCCAGGAGCGATCCGTGATGAGGGGATGGCTGTTGGTTTCTGGCCACCCCCTCTGGATCGCTCCTGGCCAATGAGAAGCTTCCTCCCACTGTGTATTGTTTACACAGGAAGGAGGAAGTGATGTCATTCTCCTCGGGCGGTCTTTTTGACTGGACTACGGGGAGAAGACTAAAAGTAAGTGTGCACCAACACTACACTGACATGTAGGTACACACAGGCACACAAACCACCCCCCCCCCCGATCGCCCCCCGCCCTCCCCCCCAGTCACAGTGTCACTGATTGCACTGATCATTTCTTTACTGATCACTGCATTCAGTGTCAGTTGTAACAGTTAAAACTGTCAGGGCAGTTAGTGTTAGGTCCAGGGTAGCCCCCTATCACCCCCAATAAAGATTTAACCCCCTGATTGCCCCTAGAGTTAACCCTTTCACCCCCTTTTGCCAGTGTCACTAAGCGATCATTTTTCTGATCGCTGCATTAGTGTCGCTCTTGTCGTTAGGTAGCTAGTTATTTTTTTAGGTTCACCGCCTGGTTTTTATATCGCTAGGTACCCCGATATACTACCCAATAATGGTTTTAACCCCCTGATTGCCCCTAGTTAACCCTTTCACCAGCGATCATAGTATAAGTGTCACTGGTGACGCTGGTTAGCCAGTTAGTTATTTAGGTTCCCCGTCAGGTTTTTATATAGCGCCAGGGACCCCCATATACTACCTAATAAAAATTTGAACCCCCTGATTGCCCCTAGTTAACCCTTTCACCACTGATCACCGTATAAGTGTTACGGGTGACTCTGGTTAGGTTGCTTTTTATAGCATCAGGGCACCCACCATTTATTACCCAATAAAGGTTTAACCCCCTGATCACCCGGCGGGCGATATCAATTAGGTTTTAGGGTCAGGGTCTGCGTCGCCCCAGGCAGCGCTAGGTTAGTGCCAGTACCGCTAACACCCACACGCAAAGCATACACCTCCCGTAGTGGTATAGAATCTGAACAGATCAATATCTGATCACATCTATACTAGCGTCCCCAGCAGTTCAGGGTTCCAAAAAAACGCATTGTTAGCGGGATCAGCCCAGATACCTGCTGGCACCTGCATTTTGCCCCTCTGCCCAGCCCACCCAAGTGCAGTATCGATCGATCACTGTCACTTACAAAACACTAAACACATAACTGCAGCGATCGCAGAGTCAGGCCTGATCCCTGCGATCGCTAACAGGTTTTTTGGTAGCATTTTATATTTAAATCCGGAAGGCAGTGCTTGGTTTTCGGGGTGCCGTGCGCGACTAGACTCCCAAAAAGTCCCACACATGTGGTATCCCCATACTCGGGAGAAGTAGCGGAATATATTTTGGGGTGCAATTCCACATATAACTATGGCATGTGTGAGCAATATATCATTTAGTGACAACTTTTTGTAAAAAAAAATATTTTTTTATATTTTTTGTCATTATTCAATCCCTTGGGACAAAAGAAATATTCAATGGTCTCAACATGGCCCTCAGCAAATAGCTTGGGGTGTCTACTTTCCAAAATGGGGTCATTTGGGGGGGTTTTGTGCCATCTTGGCATTTTATGGCCTTCAAAACTGTGATAGGTAGTGATAGGTAGTGAGGAGTAAAATAAAAAATGTATGCCCTTAGAAATCCTGAAGGCAGTGCTTGGATTTCGGGGTCCCGTACGCGGCTAGGCTCCCAAAAAGTCCCACACATGTGGTATCCCTGTACTCAGGAGAAGCAGCGGAATGTATTTTGGGGTGTCATTTCACATATGCCCATAGCATGTGTGAGCAATATATCATTTAGTGACAACTTTGTGCAAAAAAAAAAAAGTTTGTAATATTCCCGCAACTTGTGGCAAAATATAAAATATTCTATGGACTCAACATGCCTCTCAGTAAATAGCTTGGGGTGTCTACTTTCCAAAATGGGGTCATTTTGGGGGGTTTTGTGCTATTTTGGCATTTTATGGCCTTCGAAACTGTGATAGGTAGTGAGGAGTGAAATCAAAAATTTGCACCCTTAGAAATCCTAAAGGTGGTGATTGGTTTTCGGGGTGCCGTACGCGACTGGACTCCCAAAAAGTCCCACACATGTGGTATCCCCATACTCGGGAGAAGTAGCGGAATATATTTTGGGGTGCAATTCCACATATAACCATGGCATGTGTGAGCAATATATCATTTAGTGACAACTTGTTGTAAAATTATTATTATTATTTTTTTTTTGTCATTATTCAATCCCTTAGGACGAACAAAAAAAAAATATTCAATGGGCTCAACATACCCATCAGCAATTTCCTTGGGGTGTCTACTTTCCAAAATGGGGTCATTTGGGGGGGGTTTGTACTGCCCTGCCATTTTAGCACCTCAAGAAATGAGATCGGCAGTCGTAAATTAAAAGCTGTGTAAATTCCAGAAAATGTACTCTAGTTTGTAGACGCTATAACTTTTGTGCAAACCAATAAATATACGCTTATTGACATTTTTTTTACTAAAGACATGTGGCTGAATAAATTTTGCCCTCAATGTATGACTAAAATTTAGTTTATTCGATTTTTCTTATAACAAAAAGAAGAAAATATCTTTTTTTTTCAAAATTTTCGCTCTTTTTACATTTATATTGCAAAAAATAAAAATCGCAGAGGCAATCAAATACTAGAGGTCGACCGATATGGGTTTTTCTCTGGCCGATGCCGATGCCGATATTTAGAAATCATGGCGGCCGATAGCCGATATATGATGCCGATTTTTTTGGGCCGATATGTTAGGCCGATTTTATTTTATTTATTTATTTTTAATCCCCCTTGATCTAACACACCTTTCCCACTGGGGCGTTTTCAGTCGCTTTTGGGCTAAAAATAGCGCCTGTAAAGTGCCTGTAAAATGGCTCCCCTGCAGTCTGTGTGAAAGACAGAGTGCTTTCACACTGAGGCGATGCGCTGGCAGGATCTTAAAAAAAAGTCCTGCAAGCAGCACGTTTGGAGTGGTGTATACCGCTCCTCCACCACTCCTGCCCATTGATATGAATGGGCACCACTGCCGAAGCGCATGCAATGCGATTTGGCAGCGGTGCTTCATGGGCGCATTTAACCTCTTCCTTGGCCGCTAGCTGGGTTATATGTGCCCCACTAGCAGCCAAATAGCACCGCTAAAATGATGGTAAAGAGCCGCTAAAACTTGCGTTTTACCATCAACGCCTGCCGCTCCAGTGTGAAAGCGGCCTTCATACTTGATACAGAAAATTTCTTACACTTAAACATTTATTAAACAAAACAAACCTCCAATCAGTTTACTTGTATGTATGATTTAGATAAAAAAATATATATATATATAAAATAAAAACAGGTAGTCAAAACTTTTGGACAAAAAAAAAAAAAAAAAATGGGCTAACTTTACTGTTTTTATTTTATTTTTATTTTTTAAATGGTGTATTTTTTTCCCAAAAAAATGCATTTGAAAGACCTCTGTGCAAATGCCGTGTGACATAAAATATTGCAACAACCGCTATTTTATTCCCTAGGATCTCTGCTAAAAAAATATATATAATTTTTGGGGGGGGTCCAAGTGATTTTCTGGCAGAAAATACAGGATTTTTACTTGTAAGCAACAAGTGTCAGAAAAGATTTAGTCTTTAAATGGTTAAACTGAGAACTTCTACACAGAGATGACTTCATTCATTCAAGTGTAAACATTGTATCTTTCTGTTCTTTTCTTGGCAGCCTGCCCAGAGTGGAGGAAAGGGTTGCTATGACGACTCAGTCAACTTAGAACATTCTATACAGAAGTCATTTCAAAGTCCCGCTGTAGTTCTAAATCGGCTTTTTATCAGCACAAATCGGCCGATGCCGATTATTTAAAAAACGGCAAATATCGGCCGATATATCGGCCGGCCGATATATCGGTCGACCTCTATCAAATACCATCAAAAGAAAGCTCTATTTGTGGGAAGAAAAGGATGCAAATTTCGTTTGGGTGCAATATTGCATGACCGTGCAATTACCAGTTAAAGCAGCGCAGTGCGAAATTGGAAAAAGACCTCTGGTCCTTAAAGAGGAAGTAAACCCTGATGGGTTTACTTCCTCTTTTTTTCCCTGCAAAGGTAAAGCATAATGGACTACTATGCATCGCATAGTAGCTCATTATGTGTCACTTACCTGACACAGGAGCCAGCGAAGTCGCCGCTGTCCCCTGTAGTCCGCCGCATCCATCTTGCTGGTGGCGTCTCGCAGCTCCGACCAATGACAGCGGCGAAGCCGCGATGACGTCACTCCCGCGCATGCGCACGGGAGTCGCGTCTCGCAGCTCCGCCGCTGCCATTCGGCGAAGCCGCGATGACGTCACTCCCGCGCATGCGCACGGGAGTCGACAAATTAGGCAGATCCATTCTTGGACTTAGTGCACATGCGCCGTAGACAGCGGTGCCCATTTTCGGGCAAATATCTCCTAAACCATATAGGTTTAGGAGATATTGCTTGGACCTACAGGTAAGCCTTAATCTAGGCTTACCTGTAGGTCAAAGTGGTTTAAAAGGGTTTACTTCCTCTTTAAGGTGTTTATTGGTCCGGGGCTGTAGTGGTTAAATAATGCTCAGCGTCCCAACCAAACATTGCAAAGTCCCAGTTCAGGGGAACTCACCCAGCGGGTTCAGATCAGAGGCAATAGTCTTCCATCCAGCATCACCCTCCCCTCAGCACTGATAGCAAGACAGACATCCTCTCCCCCTCCTCTCTGACCAGCTGCCTAATAAGCAGGCCTGAAAAGGAAGTACTGGGCCTCTTTCATTAACCCTCTCTTAACTCTGCCTCATGCTGACTCCCTACAATGGTACTAAAGTCTTACTAAACCCAGGACCTTGCACTCACTATCTGGTCTCCCACAGTACACATAACATGGAAATGCAATTAGTTTACTAAATATAAACTGCTAAATATCTTTTCTCATCAGCAGTATATAGCAGTCTTGTGACTTCTATCGGTGTCTGGTTTAAGCATCTAGGATGAGTTTTCATTCTACTCCGACCGTCCTACGAGGCTGCAGGACCCCTGACCCTCTGTTTGGACAGCGCTGATTGGCCCTGTGCTGATCACATGCCCTCTACCAAGGAATAACATTTTTTTTTTTTTTGGCAATTCACACCAAACTGAGCATGTGCATAGTGACTGCAAAGGCTCTGTCTTATCAGAAGATGGATTGGGGGCAGTGGAAGAAGGGGGGGGGATCAGAGAAGACAAGATCAAAACAGCCTTTTTACACAATGCAGAGGATTAACGCCTTAGGTTCCACATGCTTTACTGCATATACAGACTGATTTTACTGTTGTCGCTTTAGTAACACTTTAAAGGTTTGAGCATGCACTACACACACAGATTTAGCTGTTGTGATATAGAACATCATTATAAATAAAACCAAGTTTCATAAACAAACAAAAATATTACTTTTTTGACAAAACAGAAGTGCAACTTTAAAATATATGAAAAAAAAAAAAACCCACACTAAAATCTATTGGCTATAACGCCATTGAACATATTAAGGGAGACCCTTAGATTTTTTGCGCCCCCCCCCCCCCCATCTAAAAGGAGACCCTTCTTTGCGGTCCCCCCCGCCCCCTATCCAAGGGAGACCCTTCTTTGCGGTCCCCCCGCCCCCAATCCAAGGGAGACCCTTCTTTGCGGTCCCGCCCCCCCCCCCAATCTAAGGGAGACCCTTCTTTGCGGTCCCGCCCGCCCCCCCAATCTAAGGGAGACCCTTCTTTGCGGTCCCACCCCCCCCTATCCAAGGGAGACCCTTCTTTGCAGTCCCGCCCCCCCCCCCATCCAAGGGAAACCCTTCTTTGCGGTCCCGCCCCCCCCCCCCCATCCAAGGGAAACCCTTCTTTGCGGTCCCGCCCCCCCCATCCAAGGGAAACCCTTCTTTGCGGTCCCGCCCCCCCCCCGCATCCAAGGGAAACCCTTCTTTGCGGTCCCGCCCCCCCCCCCCATCCAAGGGAAACCCTTCTTTGCGGTCCCGCCCCCCCCCCCCATCCAAGGGAAACCCTTCTTTGCGGTCCCGCCCCCCCCCCCCATCCAAGGGAAACCCTTCTTTGCGGTCCCGCCCCCCCCCCCATCCAAGGGAAACCCTTCTTTGCGGTCCCGCCCCCCCCCCCATCCAAGGGAAACCCTTCTTTGCCGTCCCGTCCCCCCCATCCAAGGGAAACCCTTCTTTGCGGTCCCGCCCCCCCCCCCATCCAAGGGAAACCCTTCTTTGCGGTCCCGTCCCCCCCCCATCCAAGGGAAACCCTTCTTTGCGGTCCCGTCCCCCCCCCATCCAAGGGAAACCCTTCTTTGCGGTCCCGTCCCCCCCCCCATCCAAGGGAAACCCTTCTTTGCGGTCCCGTCCCCCCCCCCATCCAAGGGAAACCCTTCTTTGCGGTCCCGTCCCCCCCCCCATCCAAGGGAAACCCTTCTTTGCGGTCCCGTCCCCCCCCCCCATCCAAGGGAAACCCTTCTTTGCGGCCCCCCCCCCCCCCATCCAAGGGAAACCCTTCTTTGCGGTCCCGTCCCCCCCCCCATCCAAGGGAAACCCTTCTTTGCGGTCCCGTCCCCCCCCCCATCCAAGGGAAACCCTTCTTTGCGGTCCCGTCCCCCCCCCATCCAAGGGAAACCCTTCTTTGCGGTCCCGTCCCCCCCCCCATCCAAGGGAAACCCTTCTTTGCGGTCCCGTCCCCCCCCATCCAAGGGAAACCCTTCTTTGCGGTCCCCCCCCCCCCCCATCCAAGGGAAACCCTTCTTTGCGGTCCCCCCCCATCCAAGGGAAACCCTTCTTTGCGGTCCCCCCCCATCCAAGGGAAACCCTTCTTTGCGGTCCCGTCCCCCCCCCCATCCAAGGGAAACCCTTCTTTGCGGTCCCGTCCCGTCCCCCATCCAAGGGAAACCCTTCTTTGCGGTCCCGTCCCCCCCCCCCATCCAAGGGAAACCCTTCTTTGCGGTCCCGTCCCGTCCCCCCCATTCAAGGGAAACCCTTCTTTGCGGTCCCGTCCCCCCCCCCATCCAAGGGAAACCCTTCTTTGCGGTCCCGTCCCCCCCCCCCATCCAAGGGAAACCCTTCTTTGCGGTCCCGTCCCCCCCCCCCATCCAAGGGAAACCCTTCTTTGCGGTCCCGTTCCCCCCCCCATCCAAGGGAAACCCTTCTTTGCGGTCCCGTCCCCCCCCCCATCCAAGGGAAACCCTTCTTTGCGGTCCCGTCCCCCCCCATCCAAGGGAAACCCTTCTTTGCGGTCCCGTCCCCCCCATCCAAGGGAAACCCTTCTTTGCGGTCCCGTCCCCCCCATCCAAGGGAAACCCTTCTTTGCGGTCCCGTCCCCCCCATCCAAGGGAAACCCTTCTTTGCGGTCCCGTCCCCCCCCATCCAAGGGAAACCCTTCTTTGCGGTCCCGTCCCCCCCCATCCAAGGGAAACCCTTCTTTGCGGTCCCGTCCCCCCCATCCAAGGGAAACCCTTCTTTGCGGTCCCGTCCCCCCCCATCCAAGGGAAACCCTTCTTTGCGGTCCCGTCCCCCCCATCCAAGGGAAACCCTTCTTTGCGGTCCCGTCCCCCCCATCCAAGGGAAACCCTTCTTTGCGGTCCCGTCCCCCCCCATCCAAGGGAAACCCTTCTTTGCGGTCCCGTCCCCCCCCATCCAAGGGAAACCCTTCTTTGCGGTCCCGTCCCCCCCCATCCAAGGGAAACCCTTCTTTGCGGTCCCGTCCCCCCCCATCCAAGGGAAACCCTTCTTTGCGGTCCCGTCCCCCCCCCATCCAAGGGAAACCCTTCTTTGCGGTCCCGTCCCCCCCCCCCATCCAAGGGAAACCCTTCTTTGCGGTCCCGTCCCCCCCCCATCCAAGGGAAACCCTTCTTTGCGGTCCCGTCCCCGCCCATCCAAGGGAAACCCTTCTTTGCGGTCCCGTCCCCCCCCCCCATCCAAGGGAAACCCTTCTTTGCAGTCCCATTCCCCCCATCCAAGGGAAACCCTTCTTTGCAGTCCCGTCCTCCTCCCCCCCATCCAAGGGAGACCCTTCTTTGCGGTCCCGCCCCCCCCCCCCCCATCCAAGTGAGACCATTCTTTGCGGTCCCGTCCCCCTCCCCCCCATCCAAGTGAGACCCTTCTTTGCGGTCCCGTCCCCCTCCCCCCCATCCAAGCGAGACCCTTCTTTGCGGTCCCGTCCCCCTCCCCCCCATCCAAGCGAGACCCTTCTTTGCGGTCCCGTCCCCCTCCCCCCCATCCAAGTGAGACCCTTCTTTGCGGTCCCCCCCCATCCAAGTGAGACCCTTCTTTGCGGTCCCATCCCCCCCCCCTCCATCCAAGGGAGACCCTTCTTTGCGGTCCCATCCCCCACCATCCAAGGGAGACCCTTCTTTGCGGTCCCGTCCCCCACCATCCAAGGGAGACCCTTCTTTGCGGTCCTGTCCCCCACCATCCAAGGGAGACCCTTCTTTGCGGTCCCGTCCCCCACCATCCAAGGGAGACCCTTCTACGCGGTTCCCAAAAATGTAAGGAAGACCCTTCTTTGTGGTCCCCCCAATTTAAGAGAGGCCCATCTTAGCAGACTTACAATCTTTAAAGAAGGCCCTTCTCTGTCCAATCACATGTTGAACACATGTAAATGCCTGTAATCAGCTCTCCTCGCCCTGACAGAGCGTGAGGAGAGGAGAGCCAATCAGCGGCATCTCCTCACAGGGAAGATCTGATTAACAGTGCCCAGCAGTGATGCCAGTCAGTGCCGCCTCATTAGTAAAGGAAAAAAAATACTTATTTACAACATTTTCTGACAGAAATTAAGAAAAAAGTTTTTTCTTTTCGAATTTTTTGGTCTTTTTTCATTTTTTTTTTTTTTGCAAAAAAATAAATCCCAGCAGTGATTAAATACCACCAAAAGAAAGCTCTATTTGTGTGAAAAAAAAATGATATATATATAAAAATGTCATGTGGGCACAGCGTTGTATGACCGCGCAATTGTCATTCAAAACGTAATAGCGCTAAAAGCTGAAAATTGGCCAGGGCAGGAAGGGGGGTAAAAGTGCCCGGTATTGAAGCGGTGAAGTATAATCTTAGGGGGAAGGTTGTTGTGAAGTGACTGTCATGGTGACAGGGTGTCTTTATTGTTTTCTGTCTGGAGCTCATGTTGTGTAATGACAGGTCCTCTTTACATGTAGAAAGCCTATCTATTATCAGATCATCCAATAGACACGATGATCTGGGACCCCAGCACACCCGGTCAGGGTGATGTCTGCAGACCAGACACAACATTCCAGGGACAGCTCCCTACATCTCTCTATGACATGATGGCAGCCATGTTGTATAATGTGCCTGTCTACATAGGACTGATCCACTGCGATATACAAGCTTAGTACCCCCGCCTCCCTCAACCACACTGCTCATAAATACCCCCCAATAAATCTCACCTGCAATCCCGGCCCCTCCGGCAACCAGAGACACCGGCAATTATCAACTGTTAGAACGCAAACAGGAGCAGCCGGCCAACTTCCGGGTTCTCACTCCCTGTCTTCCGCTTCTGAGGGTGAAGGTTAAAAGTGAGCGACTTCCGGCCTTTGGAACGCACGGATAGCGCCTCCCGCCTTCCGCCCACACGCTGTAGACGCTGTTTCTTTGCCTTCCGCCCTCACACTGTGGACGCTGTTCCCTTTTCTCCCGCACTTACGTTGCTGTTCCTATTACTTCCGCTGTAGGCGCTGTCTCCTTACTTTTGCCCTCACGTTGTTCCCCTTCTGCACTTACGCACTCTGGTTCATTTGCTTTGGTCACGTGATGGAAATGTTCCAATGAATGCCTTCTCATTAGTTACACACTATCAGATTTTCTGCTGATTTTGTCCTTCAGATTTACCAAAACCATATAATATGAGGTTTCAATTTGTATGCAGTCAGGCAGGCCCATGCACTACATGGTAAATCTGGAGACAGAAATCAGCATAAAATCTGATAGTGTATGGGGCTTAATAGTTTTCTAAACCTAACAACAAAAGATGTAATGTATTGTAGCATAGCAGTCCCTAGAAGGGGTGGCTTCATTGGTTTTCTTCTTCCAGCCTCTTTTATATAGGGACAGCTGCAATACATGGATCTTTTGTTCTTGGATGTAGTATAAAAATTATAAACAGGCTTGTTGGCTGCCTCCCGCTGTCTTTTATTTATCTTGATGTCATTGTAAAGCAGAGACTGTCATGAAACAGCGCTGAATTACATTTTTGTTTTGGCGGAGATTGTCATATAGATGAGATTAACCCATTCGCTGCCAGAGCCGTTTTTGCTTCTTTTTTTTGCACATGTTTAAAAAAATCATTTTACGCCTGAAGATTAGTTTAAGCTGCCAAAACAGCATGCAAGACATTCCAACCTGCAAAAACTATTTTCAGGGAGGTGGCAAACTCATTTTAGGGAGGTCACACTCCGTGCCAAACCCCCCCCCCCCCCCCCCCATTCATAATAAAATAATACTTTAAAGATAATTAATAATATAGTGTCATGATAAAATAATACTTTAAAAGATAATGTTGTGTCACACTCACCAACAATGCACCCTCACTGTGCCCATTTGCAGCCTCATCAGTGCCAACAATGCAGCCTCACTGTGCTCATCTGCAGCCTCGTCAGTAACCATCAATGCAGCCTCACTGTGCCCATCAATGCAGCCTCACTGTGTCCATAAATGCAGCCTCACTGAGCCATCAATGCTGCCTCACTGTGCCCATCTGCAGCCTTACTGTGCATATCTGCAGCCTCACTGTGCCAATCTGCAGCCTCACTGTGCCCTTCTGCAGCCTTACTGTGCCAGTCTGCAGCCTCACTGTGCCCATCTGCAGCCTTGTCAGTGCCCATCAATGCAGCCTCACTGTGCTCATCAATGAAGTCTCACTGAGCCATCAATGAAGCCGCACTGTGCCCATCTGCAGCCTCACTGTGCCAACAATGCAACCCCATCAATGTCCATCAATTCAGCCTCACTGGGCCATCAATTTAGCCTCACTGAGCCCATCTGCAGCCTCATTAGTGTCAACAATGCAGCCTCACTGTGCCCATCTGTATCCTCATCAGTGCCCATCTGCAGCCTCATTGTGCCCATCTGTATCCTCATCAGTGCCCGTCTGCAGCCTCACTGTGCCCATATGTATACTCATCAGGGTCCATCTGCAGCCTCACTGTGCCCATCTGCAGCCTCACTGTGCCAACAATGCAACCTCGTTAGTGCCCATCAATTCAGCCTCACTGAGCCATCAATGCAGCCTCACTGTGCCCATCTGTATCCTCATCAGTGCCCATCTGCAGCCTCACTGTGCCAACAATTTAGCCTCACTGTACCCATCTGTATCCTCATCAGTGCCCATCTGCAGCCTTACTGTGCACATCTGCCAACAATGATGCCTCACTGTGCCCATCTGTATTCTCATCAGTGTCCATCTGCAGCCTCGTCAGTACCTTGCTTACACATAGCGGGTGTCTCCCGCTGTGTCATGCAGCTGCAGTCTTAACTGTTCAGTGGCCTTCCACCGTAACAAAGCCCCGCCTCCTCATCCATGATAGACGGTCAACTGAACACTGATACGATGCTGGGAAATTGAATCAGTGTTCTGTCTATCATGGATGAGGAGGCGGGGCTTTGTTACAGTGGCCCGCCACTGAACAGTTAAGACTGTAGCTGCATGACACAGCGAGAGACACCCGCTGTTTGTGATTACTCCAGGCTGATTGGCAGTGCAGGCTCAGCCGGGAGATCGTGCCGCACTTGCGGGTGTCCATGAGCCCGTCGTCAAATGCGGGAGTATCCCGCGAGTCGCAGGAAACTTGAGATGTCTGGTATACAGTGAGGGAAAAAAGCATTTAATCCCCTGCTAATTTTGTATGTTTGCCCACTGACAAAGAAATGATCAGTCTATAATTTTAATGGTAGTTTTATTTTAACAGTGAGAGACAGAATAACAGCAAAAATATCCAGAAAAACGTATTTCAAAAAAGTTATAAATTGATTTGCACTTTAATGAGTGAAATAAGTATTTGACCCCTTCGCAAAACATAACTTAGTATTTGGTGGAGAAACCCTTGTTGCCAATCGGAGGTCAGACGTTTTTTGTAGTTGGCCACCAGGTTTGCACACTTCTCAGAAGGGATTTTGTCCCACTCCTCTTTGCAGATCCACTCTATGTCATTAAGGTTTCGAGGCTAACGTTTGGCAACTCAAGCCTTCAGCTCCCTCAACATATTTTCTATGGGATGAAGGTCAGGAGACTGGCTAGGCCACTCCAGGACTAGGGTTGCCACCTGTCCAGGATTCACCCGGACAGTTCGGATTTGGAATCATGTGTCCGGGTTTCAGACTGTCTGCAACCCGGACACATTATTTAGACTGGCCTATGGCTTCCCAGCAGGTTTGCTGGCTGCAGTTGTCTAAGCTGAGAGTGTCTGTTACTCTCTTTCACACTCCCCAAAGCCAACATTAACAACCCCCCCAAACACATACAGACGGGAGAGGAGAGAGGGCTCGATCTGAACCTCTTCCCCTCTTTGTCTGCCCACACTCCAATCCCTGGCACTGTGCTTCAGAAAAGGGAAATTTGGGCCAGAAATTTGAAGTGCAGCAGCCTCACATCCAACTGGATGAGAGGTGCTGACTGTCAAGAGGTGAGTGAGCTCACCATCCATCTCACCATCCATCCATCTGTGATTGAAGTCTCCCCCCTTCACTCTCTTGCCTCTGAGTAAGTACACTAAGGCAAATTAGGGTTCTCAGAGCACCCCTTATATCAGAGCTTCCCTTTACACCAGAGGCCACAGTCTTTCCCCTTACATCAGAGTCCTCTCCGTACATCAGAGTTCCCCCTTAGATGAGGGTTCCCAGCGCATCCCTTATGTCAGAGTCCCCAGAGTTCTCCCTTACATCAGAGTCTGAAAAGCCCCCCCCCCTTACAGTGAAAGGGAACCCTGCGAATTCAGATGTAAAGAGGAACTCTGTGGACTCTGATGTAAAAGGGAACTCTTGTTATTAACTTCAAATGATAAGAAATGTTTTTTTAGTAGCAAAATATATGTATAGTTTATACTATAAAAAAAAATTGCTGTGCACCGCTAAAGTGTTCGGGTTTGAATTGAAGAAAAGGTGGCAACCCTATCCAGGACCTTAATGTGCTTCTTCTTGAGCAACTCCTTTGTTGCCTTGGCTGTGTGTTTTGGGTCATTGTCATGCTGGAATACCCATCCACAACTCATTTTCAATGCCCTGGCTGAGGGAAGGAGGTTCTCACTCAAAATTTGATGGTGCATAGCTTTGTCCATCGTCCCTTTGATGCAGTGAAGTTGTCCTGTCCCCTTAGCAGAAAAACACCCCCAAATCATAATGTTTCCACCTCCATGTTTGACGGTGGGGGTGGTGTTCTTGGGGTAATAGGCAGCATTCCTCCTCCTCCAAACACAGCAAGTTGAGTTGATGCCAACAAGCTAGATTTTGGTCTCATCTGACCACAACACTTTCATGCAGTTCTCCTCTGAATCATTCAGATGTTCATTAGCAAACTTCAGACAGGCCTGTACATGTGCTGTCTTGAGCAGGTGGGCCTTGCGGGCGCTGCAGGGTTTCAGTTCTTCATGTAGTCAGGGCCATCTTTAATATTGATTGGGTCCTGGGCAAACATTTTCTTGCCCCCCCCCCCACCAGGCAATTTCACTCTCCACCTGCTCTGAGACATACAATAAATAGCAGCTGGACTTAAAATCAGTTTACTGTATCAGATCAGGCAGCAATTGTGATTGGTTACCAGCAGTTATAGCATATCATCACTGCTTACTGACTGGTTGCTAGAGGTTACAGCACACATTGCGGCCCACTGATTAGTTGCTAGAGGTTACAGCACATCATCTCCTCACTGCAGGGGAGCATGATATACATATGAATGTCGCCTTTATTTACATATCAATGCTACCAGCCGCAGCTATTTACTTAGTATTGCAGCCGCTATTTACACATGAATGCCGGTTATTTACATGTAAACACTGGGTCTGCAGGTGAGTCATCTATACACATCAACAGGGCAGAGCTGGGCAGCATTAGGACCAGCACTTCACGCTAAGACATTGGGACACTTCAAGGGACAAGGGAATTTAAACCTGGATAGTTAGCAAGTATGAGGCAGCTGTTTTGGGCCCCACAACAAGGACAGGGCCCAGGGCAGCTGCCCCTTTTGCCCTGCCTTAAAGACGGCCCTGTGTGTAGTGTGTATGGTTGCCACCTTATCCCTTTAAACCCAAACACATATTAATTGCACAGGTTCGTGTGCAATGGTTGGTGCCTTATCTGCATTTGATTGGCCTCAGAACCTGTGTAATTCAAAGGTGTTTAGGTTTAAAGGGATGAGGTGGCAACTCTAGTCACGTGTTACCAATTGTTTTCTTGGTGACTATGGTCCCAGCTTCCTTGAGATCATTGACCATATTGTCCTGTGTAGTTCTGGGCTGATTCCTCACCATTCTTATGATCATTGAAACTCCATGAGGTGAGATCTTGCATGGAGCCCCAGACTGAGGGAGATTGACCGTTATTTTGTGTTTCTTCCATGTGCGAATAATCGCACCAACTGTTGTCACCCTCTCACCAAGCTGCTTGGCGATGGTCTTGCAGCCCATTCCAGCCTTGTGTAGGTCTACAATCTTGTCCCTGACATCCTTAGATAGCTCTTTGGTCTTGGCCATGGTGGAGCGATTGGAATCTGATTGATTGATTGATTCTGTGGACCACGGCCTTTTTACAGGTAACAAGCTGAGATTAGGAGCACTCCCTTTAAGAGAGTGTTTTCCTGTATAGAAGACACCTGGGAGCCAGAAATCTTACTCATTGATAAGGGATCAAAAATGCATTTCACTCTTTAATGTGCAAATCAATTTATAACTTTTTTGAAATGCGTTTTTCTGGATATTTTTGTTGTTATTCTGTCTCTCACTGTTAAAATAAACCTACCATTAAAATAATAGACTAATAATTTCTTCATTAGTGGGCAAACGTACAAAATCAGCAGGGGATCAAATGCTTTTTTCTAGGGCTGCGTAAATTAACGATTAATTCCTCAATTAATCGATAATTTTTTTGATCAATCAAAATTCCTTTGATTGGTACTCACCTCTCCGTCGGCTTCCGTGTCTTCAGGGAGTTCCGTCAGAGATCCGGTGACGTCACGGACATCGACGTCACCGGACTCCTCCCCCTTCCCCAAGTGCCTCCATCTGCTAACGAAGGGAAGGGGGGAGGAGTCCGCTGACATTGATGTCTGTGATGTCACTGGACAGCCTGGACAGTGATGGTAAATATGGATGTGGTTAACTGGGATCATTCAATGAGCTAAGCGTAGGCAAATTTGATAACCTCTGTTTTTAGCATTGTTGTCCTTAGAGGCCGATAAGCTGTGATATTTTTAACGTGTGGATCAGCACTGGTGGAATAACTTGTGGATCTGGCTGTTTATCATCTCTCTGGACTGCTATTTCATCCCTCTAATTGCCTTCAGATTTATTATTATTTGTTCTGTTGTTATTATTATTATTTTTTATTGTTTTTGCGCTGCATTTATATCCATATTTACCATTGCTATTTGAATTCTGTGAAAATTCTTTAGTGTCCAGCTTGCATAAGGGGGGTGTATTTTAGTTTAATTAAAAAAAAATGACTTACGTCAGTGCAACAGTTTGAATTTAAAATGTATTTGTGTGAACTGTGAAGTTAAGTCATGGATTGTGGAAACCAACTAGTGTCAGGTGATTGTATATAGTGTATACCACATTTACCACTGACTATTGCAGAGTTGCAATGCAATGAGCTAAAGGTAGTTGGATCTGTATGTGCATTATAAATAATCAAAATTAGTCGATTAATCGATTTAAAAAAACGATTAATCGAACATGAAAATTTTAATCAGTAACAGCCCTACTTTTTTCCCCTCACTGTATATTTTCTGAAAACAGAGGCCCTGGGGGGAAAAAAAAACGTAACCTCTTGGTGCCAACGGCACTCAAATATGCGGCCTCTCGGCGGGTGGGCCTTGTCACAGAGCGGCCACATATATTCACATACCAGAGCAAACACAGCTGTGCTGAAAGTGTGCACCCTACAGTTTCTGGCGGCTAAGGGAAAGCTCCCAATCGCAACTTGTAATCGAGAGCTTTCAAATCATGTGATCGCAATGACAGCCAATCACGGCAGTCACAGGATCATAAACCTCGCCTCTCGAGATTTGAAACCCCCTTAGAAGGCAGGGAGGTGGCTGTGCCAAGGGGTTAAAGTGGTTGTAAACCCTTACAACCAACTTTGACCTACAGGTAAGCTTAGATTAAGGCTTACCTGTAGGTCCAAGAAATATCTCCTAAACCTACACGGTTTAGGAGATATTTGCCGAAAGACAGGCACCGCTGTCTACGGCGCATGTGCCGTAGACAGCGGCGCGCAGGCCCACTGAGCGCGGCACCTGTCAACGCTGATATGCCGGGCTTGGTGGCTCCCGTGCGCATGCGTGGGAGTGACGTCATCGCGGCTTTGCCGAATGACAGCGCCGGAGCGGCGAGACCCACCAAGAAGATGGATGCGCCGGACTACAGGGGACAGCAGTGACTTCGCTGGCTCCTGTGTCAGGTAAGTGACACATAATGGACTACTATGCGATGCATAGTAGTCCATTATGCTTTACCTTTGCAGGGAATGAAAGAGGAAGTAAACCCATCAGTGTTTACTTCCTCTTTAAGGTAATTTATGGCCACACAAACGCAATATAATATGCAATTTTAGTAAAATATAAAAGATTAGGTGAAATGAAGTAAATAGATAACCAATGTATCAAGCCTTAAAATTGTGACCGACCGTGAAGCAACTACAAGCTTAGGTTCCACAGTGAGTATAACAAGAATGCTTTACTGCATATACAGACTGGTTTTACTGTTGTGGGTTTAGTAACATTTTAACTGTGAATTATGGGCCTAGAATTACTGCTCTCACTCTGACGTGCATGTCGTTATGTGACATGTTTAGCGCAATCAAAGTTTTCGTAAGTAGAGGCCCCTACACATGTGATTATGTTGTAAGGTGGGATTGGCTCAAAAAACTTTTTACGTGATTTTAAGTGTTTGGGTAGAACTTCAGTGTTTTGCCTTTTTTTTCCTTTTTTTACTAACTTTATTTTTATCGCATAAGGACCAAAGTCCGACATGTTATAGCATTTTGTTGTGATAGGTTCTCTCTGATTTTTCCCGTGGCCGTGTCCTCCACTGAAGCTAATGGAGCACAGATCTCACTCCATCAGCTTTTCCAGCTGCTGACCCAAAATTTTCTTAGTGCACATTGCTTCTGTGTTCATTCTAAGTAATGGATGTTCGCTGGTCTCCCTTCCCTTTTAACAACTGACACCTGCCCAGGGGGGTCCTGGGCCCACAAGTGGGAAAGCAGAACTCCAGGACTGTGGCGGGGAAAATGCGAGGAGGTGCTGCATTACCAGGGACCCGTAGAAGTGATCAGACAGCTTTACAGCCACCCATTCTCTTCCACCACATAGCTGACTGTTGCCTTGTCAGATTTACACACATTCCCAGCTGCTGTAGCACTCAGAGGTGCGTATAAACCCCCCCCCCCCCCCACTAATCCTGATGTACTGTATGACATACGTTGGTGGTAGCGAAAGGGTTGTATCATTATACAAAACCAACAAAGCCAAGCTGTAATTGTAAAGAAAAAAATGCTGCTGCAATGTTTAAAAAAAAATCTGCCAATGTCCTCTGGTAACTGAGTCAATCTCCAGGGACCCCCCATGGCTCTCAAGGGTTCCTCCATCTGACTTACACATTATTAATGTATCTTGTGTAACATCACACCCCTGTTCCCCTATCCTATGTAGGGTCCGTCCAGGTCCGAAAAAAAAAAATCAGTCCTTTTCCATTTTTTCAGACGTAAATAGTTTAGGGCAGTCTGATATAAATGAATGGAAGTCTGTTTTCATTGGGCTGCCCATAGATCCAACATAGGTCTGTGAAGGTTCAGTTTGTAAATGCAGAAAAAACTGAATAGAAATTATTGTCACAATAGTAACATCTGTTCCCATTCTGCTCTGATATACAGTGCCTTGCGAAAGTATTCGGCCCCCTTGAACTTTTCAACCTTTTGCCACATTTCAGGCTTCAAACATAAAGATATAAAATTTTTATTTTTTGTGAAGAATCACCAACAAGTGGGACACAATTGTGAAGTGGAACGTAATCTATTGGATTTTTGAAACTTTTTTAACTAATAAAAAAATAAAAAGTGGGGCGTGAAAAATTATTCGGCCCCCTTGCGTTAATACTTTGTAGAGCCACCTTTTGCTGCGATTACAGCTGCAAGTCGCTTGGGGTATGTCTCTATCAGTTTTGCACATCGAGAGACTGAAATTCTTGCCCATTCTTCCTTGCAAAACAGCTCGAGTTCAGTGAGGTTGGATGGAGAGCATTTGTGAACAGCAGTTTTGAGCTCTTTCCACAGATTCTCGATTGGATTCAGGTCTGGACTTTGACTTGGCCATTCTAACACCTGGATACGTTTATTTGTGAACCATTCCTTTGTAGATTTTGCTGTATGTTTGGGATCATTGTCTTGTTGGAAGATAAATCTCCGTCCCAGTTTCAGGTCTTTTGCAGACTCCAAAAGGTTTTCATCCAGAATGGTCCTGTATTTGGCTGCATCCATCTTCCCCTCAATTTTAACCATCTTCCCTGTCCCTGCTGAAGAAAAGCCGGCCCAAACCATGATGCTGCCACTACCATGTTTGACAGTGGGGATGGTGTGTTGAGGGTGATGAGCTGTGTTGCTTTTACGCCAAACATATCGTTTTGCATTGTGGGCAAAAAGTTGGATTTTGGTTTCATCTGACCAGAGCACCTTCTTCCACATGTTTGGTGTATCTCCCAGGTGGCTTGTAGCAAACTTTAGACGAGACTTTTTATGGATATCTTTGAGAAATGGCTTTCTTCTTGCCACTCTTCCATAAAGGCCAGATTTGTGCAGTGTGCGACTGATTGTTGTCCTATGGACAGACTCTCCCACCTCAGCTGTAGTTCTCTGCAGTTCATCCAGAGTGATCATGGGCCTCTTGGCTGCATCTCTGATCAGTCTTCTCCTTGTCTGACTGAAAGTTTAGAGGTACGGCCAGGTCTTGGTAGATTTGCAGTGGTCTGATACTCCTTCCATTTCAAAATGATCGCTTGCACAGTGCTCCTTGGGATGTTTAAAGCTTGGGAAATCTTTTTGTATCCAAATCCGGCTTTAAACTTCTCCACAACAGTATTACGGACCTGCCTGGTGTGTTCCTTGGTCTTCATGATGCTCTCTGAGCTTTCAACAGAACCCTGAGACTATCACAGAGCAGGTGCATTTATACAGAGACTTGATTACACACAGGTGGATTCTATTTATCACCATCAGTCATTTAGGACAACATTGCATCATTCAGAGATCCTCGCTGAACTTCTGGAGTGAGTTTGCTGCACCACCTTTCAGTTTTTTATTTGCTAAAAAAGTTTAAATTATCCAATAGATTTCGTTCCACTTCACAATTGTGTCCCACTTGTTGGTGATTCCTCACAAAAAATTAAAATTTTATATCTTTATGTTTGAAGCCTGAAATGTGGCAAAAGGTTGAAAAGTTCAAGGGGGCCGAATACTTTCGCAAAGGCACTGTAGCCTGGGAACTGTTTATGGATCCCCATGCTGATTGGATCAGACAGCACCTATGAAATTGGGAGAAATAAAAAAAATCTGCTGAAAAAAAACTAGGGATAAAATAGTTAGATAAGGGCTTTATCTGGGTTAGCATTAGACTATATTTAGATGTGTGGCGGTTTCTGCTCTCCGCATTGGATTGGACTTCAGACAGCGGTACAGGAGCAACTTGCAGGCATTCACGGGGCAATCCTGCCAGCTCCTGAATGCCCGTTGTTTTCTTTTGGCTATTTGTTTTTTGGCAAACAATGATTTTCAATGTAATTTCAGCGCTATTAAGCACAAGCCCAGTGATTGGTTTATGGTGCAGTCCCATCAAGGGCGGACTGACAACTCATGGGGCCCCCGGCAATAGGAGATTATGGGGCCACACAGTATACACAAAAACACACACACAGTATACAATCACACAGTATACACAGACATGTTTCTATTGGCCGAGAAGGTACTGGAGAGGTGGGGCAGCTATAATCTCGGGATTTTTAGACCAAAAGGATGTCGGTAAGGGACATTTCAGAGACAGATGTAACAAAAAAATAATAATTTTACATACTGTCCCTGGTTTTACTGAGGCTGGCAACCTTGATGGGGCCCCCTAGTGGCATGGGCCCCTCGGGCGGTGCCCGAGTGGCTCAATGGTCAGTCCGCCCCTGGGTCCCATTGACTTCAATGGGTGAGTTTTACAGACTTTGGCAGTAGTCTCTCAAACTCGCTAAGCCAAGTCAAATTTCCTGTCCCTTACCTATTTAAGAACTGTCAAACGGCAGAGCAGGCATTCGGAGGTTAATCTTCGTTGCGGGTGCAGCGTTTTTTTGTTTTTTTTGTGTCCAGTGGTGAGGCAGGCGTCGTGATTGACGATGAATCTTCATTGGGGGACATTGTTTTTTTATTTATTTTTTAATAAAGGAATTGTTGAAAACTGCCTCCTGTCTTTATTTATTTTTGACGAGAGTTCTTACATGAACCAAACCAGGGCAGTGTTCGGCCCAACTGTATGAATGGTATTATAATATGTATACTCCAGTACTGGGTTTCAAAAGTTGTATGTGTCCGGTGATAGGATATACATATATCAATCAACTCTGAATCACCTATGTCTCCACAGGGCAACCTCACATCAAAGATGTATAAATCCTTATCGGTCCTGAGGAAGCGGTGAATTAGTGAAACAAGTAGACCTAGAGCTCTTCTAAGGATACACATCAAGACTATGACAAATTTCTTTGTAACAATACTTTTAGATGTTTTCCACAATGTTATACTAGAATTTTAATTTATATACAATAAAATCCTTATTTTGTGTATATATATATGTTGGATATATGTTGGATTTTATTATCTTTGGTGGTCATCAGTGGTATATTCAAAGTCCCACCTAAATTGGTCCTACTATCCATTGACTCACTAGCTTACACAGGATTTTCCTTCCCTCTGGCTGAATGGAGCAGAGACGGGGGGGGGATAAAGAAATGTAAGTATATGCTGCAGTGCTGGGGATGGCTAAATAAAGTGAATCTGCTTATCTGCCCTGCATGGGACAAGCAAGTTCACTTTAAAAACTAGGGACCATTCCTGTTTAAAGTTTTCATGGTTGGAACCTTCCAAACCCCAGGACAGTTTGATTTCCCAGCTCCATCCCCCTGTCTTAGCCCTTGTACACATGGTCGGAGATTCCAACAACCAAATCCATCGGATTTTGTCCGTCGGATTTTGTCCGACAGATCTTGTCCAAAACTGTTGCATACACACGGTCGGACAAAGTTGTCGGAAAATCCGATCGTTCAGAACGTGATGACGTAATTTCGTTACGATGGGACTACGTTCAGGCTAGTAGCCAATAGCTTTTATGTAGGAATTTGATCTGAGCATGCGTGGCACTTGGTCCGATCCGAATTCTCTACACATGATCGGAGTATGTCCGATCGGACCAGTTTGTCGGAAAATATTTCCAGCAAGTTGGAAAATTTGGTCCGACAGATATTCCGACGGAAACAGTCCGATGCATACCACACATAGTTGGATTATCCGACAAAATGGTCCGATAGGACACATTCCGACGGATTCTCCGACCGTGTGTACAAGGGCATAGACTTTTTGAGAAAATCTCAATCTTCATGTTGAAATTTGCATATAAGTAAATTCATATAGAATGGATAAAGAGGAATCTTTTACAGTGGAGGGGTAGACCTCCACAATAGGATCTGAGCAATGAGGTCCCTATAAGGAAATCAGTGGGGAGTTTAACCCAACAAACTCCACACAAAACATTCATTTTGGATAAACTTGTCCTCTGAAAGTTTTTACATTTAGCTAGTGTTCTTTGGCTTTTTTGAATGTCAGAAGCTATATGGTACTGTAGCTGCTGACTTTTAAAATACACATACCAGGTCAAAAAGTCTAACTCTGTCTTCCAAGAACCAGAGGTGGTGGGGGGAGTAGCCAGTGGTAGCCAATGTGAGAAACGAGGAAGTGGGAGCAAGTACCTGCTGGAAAAGGTACTTGCTACTCCCCCAAAAAATACCAAATGTGCAAAAAGTAGGGGGGAGGGATAGGGATCTGCACTGGCTAATATGTGGGTGAAGGTTCATTTTAAGCCTTGTTCCGAGAACAGGGTCTTCCATTGTCACAATCATTGAACTGACCATCCACCCCTCTATGAACACTAGGAGAGAGCTCTAGTTAATGATTTCCAGATGCAGAGAACAAGGGTCTCTGAGTGGGAAAAATAAACAAAAAGTGAAAAAAGAGCAAGGTTCTGAGAGATAACAGGAGAGAGCAGAGGCACAAGGAGGGCAGAAGAGTCATTTACCAAGAGACTGCTTGCCACAATATTGTAGCCATCGTGGAGAGACCATCATAGACATGTTCAACACTGCTTGGCGTTATTTCCTCTACCTATATGGCCTGGCCATCGACTCCCTCTCCGTCTGTGAACACAGTGACCAGCTCTCAGCATCACACATCAATAGGACCCAGGTAACCAACAAATCATTCAGCTAGAGAGACATAAAATGAAATAACGGTCCTCGTGTTTTGTGATGGACTAAATTAGCTCAGTTGGGTATGGACAGACTCCGAATAGTGGCACTGGTGAGACCCTAGATTTTTTTGTGATGGTGGTGATTGGCTTTTTAGGATGGAGTAGGTAGAGAAGTTTTAATACAAACAAAACACTGCTGAGATGTTAGGCAGACTGATTAAAACTCCAAAACAATGCAAAATTTTAGGGCATTTTAATTACCAGCATTTTTTGTTTTAGTTTTGGATAGAGTTGGGAAGGGCTAAAACCCCTTTTAGATAATTATTTTGCTTTCTGTGACCCAATCGGGTGATCTACCTTCACTTCCTGTCCCAGAGATGCAATAAAGGAAAATTCTCTATAGTGATGGGTACTCTCCTTTTAGACAGTTGCCACCATAATCTGTATGCATTGCAAGATGTAACCTTAGCTCTTGTTTTGGCAACAATTTTCTATCACTTTCTGCATGGTTCTAAGCCAGCCCCCCCCCCTGTTTTTTTATTTTCTAAATAGGTTCCTTTAAACTAGTGCATTGTTGGTTCACTTACCTTTTCCTTCGATTTCCCTTCTAAATGTTTTTTTCTTTGTTTTCTTTGTCTGAATTTCTCACTTCCTGTTCCTCCTCAGTAAGCTATTCTGACTGACTAAACACCGCTCGGATGATGGTGTGAAGTTTATTGAGGAGAAACAGGAAGTGAGAAATTCAGACAAAGAAAAAAAAAACATTTAAAAGGGAAATCATGGAAAAGGTAAGTGAACCAACAATGCAGTAGCTCAAAGGAACCTATTTAGAAAATAAAAAACAAAGCTTTACAATCCCTTTAAAACCTGAGATTTTCTGACGTGTTGGGATCTCTGTGCAACTAATTTCCGTTTGTTTCTTTTTCTATAGAGAAATTAAAATAATTCTATTTAAAAATGGACATTTATGGTATAATATTTAATTTTTTGGCTTCATGGCAAATGACAAGTTCATTGTGCTTGCTTTTGGCACAGGAGCATCACCACAGCAAATTTTTGTCTCTAGTTCTCAACCTAACCGTACCTCAACCTCAACTATTTTAGCCCAATTTCAACAAAATCCTATTTGTACCACTAATCTATAATTTAATTAATCTATAATTAATTAATTAATTTCATTTCATTTAATTAATCTATAATTTAATTTAACCTCCCTATCTCTACTAACCTCTCACACTAACATCCTAACCTACCTAAGCAATCAGCCTAACTGCTAAAGCTTATCTTTATCTATTCCTCAAACCTAAAGCCAGATACTGGTAGAACTTTACTAGAAAATAGTTGTTTTCAAAATGTTCATTCATAGTTCTAATGGTTTAGATCAAATCAATGATCATTTCCAACCACAATTACAGGGAAAAGGAGAAGGATGTAAAAAAAAATATATTTTTTATGTGATTGAATGACATTTGAAATCACATTCTGACCATCCTGAAACTGAATGATAAAAATCGCAACATTGTCATAGCAATCAAGCAAACATTTCCAGGACTTTCACGCAAAATTTGTATACACGATAGTGGTGTTGTTGAATGCTCTTGAAATGATCTTTAAAATTTAACCATGTATGGCCAGCTTAACTCTACCCTTTTTTCCCCTAAGCATAACTTGTCTAAAACAGTAGAAATTATTGTAATGCCAATATTCGCTACATCCTGGAAAGTTCTTCCACCAAAACAAGGCTGTGCTGTAATAAATCAGCACGTAAAATTGTTGTCAAAAATTGGAAATGTGTGTGTGTGTGGTGCACACAGTTAAATCATTTACCACCTTGCAACACTGACCCCTCCGAAAGAGGTCTGTTTTTCTCTTTACCCAGCAATCTAGTAATGGAGCTACTATCAATGGAGGTCTTGAAGGTTTACACATGGTGTACCTCTTGTACTACCTGACCTGTCAATAGATTAGATAAGGGTGCACAGCAGAGTCAACAAATCTACACAATATCCTACATTACCATTTTTTTTGAAACCTCAAGCAACACTGACCCCTGAGAGCAAAGGTGGAATACAACAAACTCTATGTTCTTTATGCTCCATGGAGCATACTCAGAAGTATAAAGGGTTATGGGTTGGGTTCCACGTGGATTTATCACATTGGATACCAGAAAGATCCACAAGCAAGGCACCCGATTATAGCTTTGTGTGCAACAGTAAAGCAGGCCATAGATTATGTCATTTTCTTTCCTGCAACATCAGGCTTTAGACTAGGATGAGACCTTGTAAGGGAATGCTAAAGTGGTTCCTTAATAGGCACAGGGATGAGGTTCGGGTTTGCAATGAATTCCCTGGGATACAAGAGGTTTGTGAATCACTAACTTTTGTCCGAAAACTTTGCAGATTTTCCACCCGAAATAAGGAACAGCCTATAATGCAGTGCATAGCCTTTGCCCTATAAGCTATGTTAGGGGGAGTTTACAATACAGCATTGTGTAGGGAAAGATACGTTTTTTACATTTTTTTATTATTTTTTATTTATTATACGTTTCCATTTACATAACATAATCTAAAAATAAAAATTTGTGCAAGTAAAGTTCTCAGAAATACAATTTTCCTCTGCCATACAGATTAAGATGGGGAGTTAATATGAATTCCAGGTATGGCAATTATTACATAGTTACATTGGTCCAGGACCAATGTAACTATATACTGTATACACCATACCTGGCCAATGCCCATGGAAGCTGGAAATTACTCTAGTAATCACCGCTTCTACACACAAGGTTGCTTACTTAGCATAAGCATTGCATTTTCCCAATAAATGCAAAGCATTCTCTGATTGTTTGAGGTGGATAGGCGGGGTGGGGATCTCCACCTTGTTCAATCAGAGAACATTTTGCATTCATTGAGAAAATGGAAAGTGATTCCTGAATGGTGCCCATGTTGAGTGCTGACCTCCTGGGTTCAGTAAGCTGAAGTTCCCCCACTCTGGATGGAACCAAAAGGCTAGTAGTAGCGGGATCCCACAGGGTTGACCAAGCTGTAAAAATTTCCATACTTGCAATTAAGCTTTAATGTTTAGCATAGTTAAGCTTGTCTTTAGTGTGCTGGCAGATTTCAGTATCAGTTGTAAACTAGATTTGTACATGGTCTATCTTAACAAAAGGGTAAAGATCTAGAAACTTGGCTTCTCTATTTTATGTTAATAAGGGGAAACTTGGTGTGTTCAGAATAGCTTGTAGTCAGCCCAATGCCTGCTCCAAACACCTAGAAAGTTAGAAAATATTTTTTAAATTATTTTTTGGCATGCTGCGTGAACGGGAACACATAAAAACACAGTGGGTTTTTTTTTTTCAAATATAACTGTAAATGTGGAAATACGCTTTAAATTATGAGCCAGCCAAGAGGCCGGTTTCCAACCTTGTGTTCACTTTATAACTGCTCATCTTGTCATACAAGTGTATGGGAATGAAAAAACTTGTTAAGGTAGGCTAAATGCAGGTCAGAAGGCAGTCAACTACACTTGTTAATGAATTATGAATGATCTCAAAGCATTGTTGACACTGGCTCATAACATATCATGTATTATTGTATACTATCTGGGGACCTCAAAATAGATTCTGGGATCCTGTTTTAATACCCTGCCCACAAATTGTGTACTTGTGTTGTAAATAAAAACTTGGAGGCCTCACAATGAGATCTCCATGATTAATATTTTGACCAATGGTTGACTTTATATTAAACTCCTGGCAGTTCCCATTGCAGTACATGGGGAGGTGGCACTTCTTGGCTGCGGCAGCACATCATGGAAGCCAGGAGCTGGAGATTTTCAAGGTTATGGATAACGCCCGATTCAATGTCCAGGAAAGCACAGAGAGAGAGAAACTGGAGTTCACTGCATCCATCAGAGTGTGAGATAAACCGTATGTCTTTATCACCCTATCCCTGCTCTTTTTCTGTTATCTTCTATCTGCTCCACAGAGGGGGTCAATCGAATGTAGGATGAGATTGTTGCATGATACAATTATTTATCAAATATATCACAATGTAAAGACCATAGAAGATGGGGACAGTATGTTGTAGAGGATGATCCCCATGCTCTTTGATGAGTCAGCATCTTCTGTTGATGTCATAATTCACTTACTCCTATAGCACCTCCTGGGTCAAAGATACATTTTCCATGAGTCCTCTAGAAAAAAAAAATGCCCAACTAGGCATGTTGGGTGATGCAACTGATTGCATCCCCCTAAGTGTCACTAGTTAAAACCCTTAATGACCAGCATTAGGACAAAGGTTTGCATGTATCCATGAAAATGTACAGTAAAATGTAGTATGTACTGTACAGATTCCAAATGAAGAGTGTTCATACTCATATTCCCTTGTCCCACCATTCACATTCTATCATTTTTTTGGTTCAAAAACCTTCACATTTGAGATTTCGGGGTGTGTTTGATGCCTGGTCCCCCGCTGTGCTCTGTGGTTCCTTTCCATCAGCCCCGACATCACTACAAAACACAATGAAGTAGGGATAAGTGGAAGGTACCACTGCGTTCAGCAGGGGACATAGGCATCAGCAAGCGTTGAATGGATGGTTCTTGAATAGAGTTAAGATCCGAGAAACGGGAGACAGGACAGTCAATTATAAACTTTTTTCATTTTTTTTTTCATAAGCATTTTATTGAAATTTTACAAAGGTACAAAGTACATTCCGTACAGAGAAATAGCACATAATCCAAAAACTGGATATGCTGTTCACATATATTTAGATGAAACCACAAATAATTCAGTACATTTGGTAATGCGCAAGCAAGTGAAATAAGTCTAGGTTCACATCTATGCGATTGCGTTTGATCCGTTTTCCAGGCACGTTTTTCAGTGCATTTTGCATTTTTAAACCAGCGTTTTTGATGCTGTTTTCATGCATTTTAGCTTTTTTTCTCTTTAAATGCACTGTAAAACACAATGTATAAAGCTGGTTGCTAAGGAAGGGGCCGGTAAGCTGGCTGCCACTTCCCTAACAACCGATGAGTCATTAGCTGTCAGCGGGGTTCCTGCTGAAAGCTGAATTAAAAATAAAAAAATTTGCCGTCCAAAAAATTCGCGAAAAAATGCTGTGGGGTCCCCCCCCCCAGGTCCATATAAGGCCCTTCGGGTCCAGTATAGATTTGGAGGAGATCTCCCCCCCCCCCCCTCGCCAAAAAAAAAAAACGTGTGGGTTCACCCCAATATCCATACCAGACCCTTATCCGAGCATGCCGCCCGGCAGGTCAGGAAAGGGAGGGGATGTGGGAGGGGATGAGGAAGGAAAAGAGGGAGGGGTCGAGGGAGGGGATGAGCGAGCGCCCCCTCCCTCCTGAACCATACCATGCCCTCAACATGGAGGGAATGGGTGCTTTGGGACGGGGGGGCTCTGCAGCCCCCCACCCCAAATCACCTTGCCCCAGGTTGATGAGGACAAGGGCCTCTTCCCGACAGCCATAGCCGGTGGTTTCCGGGGGCTTGCTAGCAGGGGGCTTTTTGGAATCTGGAATCCCCCTTTAATAAGGGAACCCCCAGTTCCCGGCCCCCCACCCTATGTGAATGGGTATCGGGTACATCATACCCCTACCCATTCACCAAAAAGGCAGTGAAAAGTAAAAAAAAAACAAGAGCCAGTTTTTGACAATTCCTTTATTAGTAAAATAGCTCTGAGCCGCCGTCTCTCCCGGTGTGGTCTCTCCCAGTGGCCTTGTCTTATTCCGCCACCGTTTTTTTCCTGGTGTCGTCTTTTTCCTCGCCGCCGCCGCTTTCTTCCTCCTCGTGTCACCATCTTCTTCTTATTCTTCCTTGTTGCCCCCGGTTACACGCTAAAAATTAAAAAAAGCTGATCTCGTCTTCCTCCATTGTTATGTTCCTCGCTGTTCGGCGCCTCTTATATAGGCATGGGGTGTTCCCATCCAATGACGTTGCCCGGAGAGCCCGCCCCTTGTGAAACGCAAGCGTTGAACTAGTACCATAGGAAACCATGTTAAATGGACTGTAGTGCGTTTCTGCAAAATGCAAAATACACTAAAAAACGCATAGGTGTGAACGTAGGGTAAGATGAACAAAAAAAAGTTTGACCAACAACTGGGAATTGTTAAACAAGAGCAAGTAGCTCTGTTCACACGTCCGGCCACAGTTTCAGCACAATTTTTATAGAGAAGGCTGCCGGTTCACGTCATGCAAATTGGATGCGGTTTAAAACGTATCCAATTCACATATACAGTATGTGAACCCAGCCTAAGACAGAACAGAAGCTTTTATTTTGCAGGTCGTACGTTTTAAAAAAAAAATTTACTTAGCAATAAAGTATTTTCAAAGGGAATGTATACTGGTTTCATGCATATATTCTTTCCTTTATTTTCTATAAAAATTATATTTTTAAATTATTCAGGTAAATGTAAAATAATGTATGTTATTATTTTGTATTCTTTTGTTAGGTCAGCAGATGGTACTTTAGGATCTTTATCATATGGCCTTACTTACCTCTAAAAAAGACTGCTGTTTACAGACTTCAACAGCTTCAACTGAAATTTACTTACACAGGTGGACTGTGACTGATCAGCAGCAATTCTTCCCTCATGTGAAGGAAGAAAAAGGGGCCTAAAGGCAGGCAACCACTGCTGTTCTGCATCTTCAGCTAGCAAATAGTGCTCTGAGAATCCTTTGTCATTAAATGTTTATTTGTTAGATAAATAAATAAATAAATATAATAGTAAAAAACTGTTTAAAAATGTAAAACATTGAGTGTCATTCAACCCCAGAAGTAGAGTGAAAATGAATTGCAGATTGGAACTAGAGGTAATATGAGTACTGCAGGGAAAGGTGATCTCACTACTGCTCAGCTTCATACAAGAAGGGCAATGATTCTGCAGCATAGAGCCGTGACTTTTAAGGAAAGCTGCAACAAGTAAAATGCTGACTTAGCTAGGAGGGATTAGTCACATTCAGCTGGACTTGTCTTGTAATGTTGAGATGTTTCACCACCATTCCAAGTGGCTCCGTCATTTCTAATGAATGTACATGAACATATCCAAGTATATATAGCCACGCATGTAACTCTGTAACCTTAAAGTGTTTCCAAACACAAGAAAAAGCTATGACTATATTCAACTCACCTCCTTAGATGTGGTGGCTGCGTTAGTTTTTTTTTTAGGATTTTTAAAAAAAGTATCTTCAGCTGAAGATTCTGCCAGTAACACAACTTCTGTCCTAGGGTGACAAGCTCTCTCACTGTATTATATTAAAAGAGAAGTTTTTTTTTTTTGTTTTTTTAATCATACTTAATAGGTGCATGCAGTATCGATCTGATGCTGCATCTGTACCCTGCCATCTCTAACGGTGAGAACTGAGCAATCAAACACAGCTGATCGTTCCGTTCTCCCCGCCACTCTGAGCAGAGAGCTAATGACTGTCAGTCACCGCTCTCTGCGCTGTTTTTTTTTAAAATTTTCCTTACACCCGATTGGGTATTCTGTAGAAAGTACAGCAAAGAAATGTTATATCCTTTGGTACTACTAATAAACAACTCTTTTTCATACAATATTGACAAATTTTTTCACTTTGCTGTCTAAAAACCGCACTCTGGGGGAACCGTTCTCCCTTGTGTTCTTTAGAAAGTGAAGCTTTACCGCATTCACTAAGCTCTGGGGAAAATTATTGCAATGGCAGCAAATAGGAGGTGTTTATTGTTAGGGTTTGCATACACTTTAATCCAATCACCGCAAAATGTGTAAAGGCAATGCTGGTTGCAGAAAAATGATAAGAGCCTGTGAAATCACTCATTCTATGCATGAAGGTAAAAAACCTTCAGTGTGCAGCTTTCCCCCAGCCCCCCTCCCCACCCAAATACTTACCTGAGCCAGATCCCGATCCAGCAATGTGCACGAGAGCAGCTGCTCTCCCGGCTCTCTCCTTCCTCACTGACTCAGACACAGCAATGGGAGCCAATGGCTCAATCAGTGAAGAGGGGCAGGGCTGAGCTTTTCTTCTGTGTGTCTTATGAACACACACACCAAGGAGCACTCTGCAGGGAGGAGGAGCCAGGAGCACTGGAGGGGGACCTGAGAAGAGGATGATCGGGGCTGCTCTGTGCAAAACCAACTGCACAGAGCAGGTAAGTATATCTTATTTGTTATTTAAAAAAAAAAAAAAATTGAGCCTTTGGTATCACTTTAAAGTGTCAAGTGTTGTCAATCGACCAGGGTATTAAAATACCATTATATGGGTGACAGACGGTGTTAAAGGGGTCCCCAACCATTTAGGAATGCCTGTTCCAGTTTTACATAGCTGATCTCTTTCAATCTTTTTACAAACCGGTTGTCCCCTCTGTCCATAATACACACCTCAGTGCTATTGATAACCTACTTCTGAAAATGCTAGTTGCCTGACAGGCATGCACATTTTGGGTCACTGACGTGTAAGATACATGTAGCCATTAAACTCACAACTCTTTATTTACATATTTTTTCTTGGTCAGTATTTTAGAATACATTAAAGCCATTTAATCAATATGACAGTCAGGCAACCAGCATTAGAGTGAGAGTGGCAGTGGCAGCGTGCTCCAAATTAATTAAAATTTTTGTTTAAAGTGGTTGTAAACCTCAGACATAAAATATGAACAAGGCATACCCCTCTACAGTGTGTACTTGTCTCAATTAAGAGCACTGAATGTCATTTCTGTCTGCTGCCTCCTTCCTCTGATATCAGCATGAGTCACTTCTGACAAGTTTTCCTGACACCAAGAGAAAAAAGGTGACGGGGAGATCAGGCCGATTGACAGCCACAGCTCTGTGCCTGTAAACTGTGAGCTGATTTCTTCCAATCGGCTCTCAGAGCTCTCATCACTGAGCTCTGCATAGTGTAACTTCAGCTTTCCGTCCCCTTAATTCTGACAGCTCAGTCAAGCTGTATAAATTCTGCACTTTGAACACTTCACTGAGCATATGTAAGTGTTACAGGGGTACTTATAAAGTTGTAATTTGACATAGAAACTAATTCTTCTACCTGGTATTTGTATTCTGTGTTGTGTCTGTTGGTCATCCATTTACACTGGTCTCTGTCTCTCTAGTATGGATGGGTCGTGTGTTCCGCGTAAGTGGGTTTATCTCCTAAATGAGGGCAGCACAGAACTCCGGACTGAAGGTCAGTGATCAACAGTGCAATACAAATAAATCCCATCTTATCTGAATTAAAGTGCTCACTCCCCAATTTTAATTGTATCCTGTCGGCAGGACATCCAGACAGACTGACCGAGCTGTTTTCGTGTCATTGCCCCGATTGCATCATCCTGAAGGAAACCGATAACAGCACCAACAGGCTTCTCCTCTACTGTAAGTGAATTAAGGCAATACAGAAAAATGGCTAACCAACCTACCTGCCCAAGTCCATGTGGAAGATTGGTAGGAGTTCCACCTTAGTGTCTTGCCACATGTGGTTGTAAGGGAGGAACATCTGTATTTCAGGAATTGCTCAAGGCTGCTCTATTGCTCAGGAACTGTCTTCCTAGGTCCACTAGAAAACTGACACTTCCAGGAGTGTTGACCTCCTTGGTCCCCTTCAGCTCTCAGTGGTTCCCTACGCTGACCCCCCTTGTCACTATTGTGTCATGTAATGATGTGGAGGTGGTAGCAGGAGGAACCAATAAGATCTGGGGGAAACTCAGGGGAATTTCCCGGAAATGTTGGTTTTCCAGCAGACGTTGGTGGACCATTTCTCAGAAATGGAGCATAGATTAACCATGCAAGCAACTGAAGGGTATGTATATAAACCAGTGGCGGCTGGTGGTATTTTTTTGGACCCACACCCACAGCCACAGACAACCCCCCACCCCCCGGTCGGTATTCATTCCCTATTGTCACACAATAGCCCCCCGAGACCACACTTTTTGAAGACTATTAGAGCCTCTGGGTCTAATCACGTGCTTAAAAAAATAAATAAATATGATTGGAATCCATGTGTCCGGCGCCTCGCATTACAGACCGCCACTGATATAAACCTTTGTTTTACAGGTAGATCATTTCCTGGAAAATATAGTATAGCTACAAAGGCCAATATAAAGACCAATTCCATCTTTTCCTTAATTTTTTTTTATAATACTGAGGTCCAGCAGGTATGAGAATACAAAAGCAGCTCTGGGCAGGGCAGGACTTAGGGTGGTGGGGGCCCCTGGGCTTGAGTCACTTTCGGGCCCTACCTTCTATACATTACCATATTTATCAGCATATAACATGCACCCCAAGTTTAGGAGGGAATTTTAAGTAAAAAAAAAACTTAGGAGGGAAGTTTAAGGAAAAAACTTACATTTAAATGCTCATCATCAATTCAGCCTTATCAGTGTCCATCTGCAGCCTTGCCCAATGTCATTGCAGCCTTGTCAGTGTAGCCTTGTCATTTGCAGCCTTGCCCCATTGTCATTTGCATGTCCTGTGTATCTCAGCAGCCCTCGGGTCCTCTCGGCAGCTCTCGGGTCGGAGCCGAGAGTAGCCAAGTGTACTCAACTCGGCTCACAGTCACACCCAGTCCCTGTGTTATGTCCATCATAGGGCAGTACTGGGCATGACTGTGAGTGGAGCCGAGTCGAGTACACTCTGCTATGTATCTGGGCAGGGCCCAGAGTCCTGTGTATTTCGGCAGCTCTCGGGTCCTCTCGGCGGTGAAATGACATATTCGGCGACTACTTAGATCTTGAATTTTAAAAGCAGCGGCAACCCTGCTCATCGTTTACTAATCTGACAGAAGTTCGCTGCTTTTAAAATTCAACATCTAAGTAGTCAGACGGAGTTGTAAGTACTATATTTCACTACATACTAACTTTAATGTTATAAATAAGTCTAAAATGAAAAACTCCAGTGGGTGTAACAACATGTCCGCTTTACCCCTTCTTAGTGTATCCTTACTGTGGACGAGTTCGGGGTGTAGCAAGATGGCGGCAACGGAATGTCACTTCCGTAGCAAACTGAGATGGGTAACCTAATATTACAGCGGATCTCCTGAGCGGAGATGAGAGTAGCCAAGTGTACTTGGCTTGGCTCACAGTCATGCCCAGTCCCTGTGTTATGTACATCATAGGGTGAGACTGGGCGTGACTGTGAGCGGAGCGAGCCGAGTACACTCGGCTATGTATCTTGGCGGGGCCCCCTATTGGACGGGGCCCATGGGCTTGAGCCCAGTCAAGCCCAATGGTAAGTCCGGCCCTGGCCCTGGGGCTGATCCTTGTTTTGCCTGAGCTCCTGTGGTCCTGAACATCACTGTGCTAACAGACCTACAGAAAGACTACAGAAAAAAAAGGTAGGGCAGAGGGTGGGGGTAGGACTGGAGTTGGGCTTTAATGGACTTGTAAAGGCAGAAGATTTTATTTTATTTTTTTAAACTTAATGCATTCTCTAAAATAGAACTATAGGCATATTGTTTTTTTTTTTCATTTTGGATAGAGTAAGGGAGGGTTATAACCCCTGCCATTTTTTCTGCCTTCTGTGTCCCTTTGGGGATATTTCACTTCCTTAACCATAGACAAAACTGGGGAGAGGAAATTCCTGCAAATTAAGGGAATCCCATGGGGCCCCAAGGTCACTAGAACTAGTGCCCCCATTGCAGTGGCGGCCGGTGCTCAATATTTGGGGGGGGGGGGCAGCAAACTAACACCCCACCTAGGGTTGCCACCTCATCCTTTTAAACCCGAACACATAGGTACTGTGGCTGATTAATGTGGTAATTACACTCACTTGGTGCCTTATCAGCTTTAACCACTTAAGGACTGAGCCTCTTTCTGAGATTTGTTAAAAACTGTTTTTTTTTCCTAGAAAATTACTTAGAACCCCCAAACATATACTTTTTTTTTCTAACCCCCTAAAGAATAAAATGGCGGTCGTTGCAATACTTTCTGTCATACCGTATTTGCGCAGCAGTCTTACAAGCGCACTTTTTTTGGGGAAAAAATACACCTTTTTTTATTAAAAAATAAGACAACAGTAAAGTTAGCCCAATTTTTTTTTTATATCGTGAAAGATAATGTTGCGCCAAGAAAATTGATACCAACATGTCACACTTAAAAATTGCGCCCGCTCGTGGAATGAAGACAAACTTTTATCCTTAAAAATCTCCATAGGCGCTTTTTAAAAAATCCTACAGGTTGCATGTTTTGAGTTACAGAGCAGGTCTAGGGCTAGAATTATTGCTCTCGCTCTTGCTCACATGTGTGGTTTGAACACTGTTTTCACATGCGGGCGCTACTCACGTATGCGTTCGCTTCTGCACGCGAGTTCGGCGGGACAGGGCACGTTTACATTTTTTTTCTTATTTATATTACCTTTTATTTTTTATTTTTACAATGTTCTTTAAAAAAAAGAAAAAATGGTGTCACTTTTATTCCTATTATGTATACATCCCTTGTAATAGAAAAAACGCATGACAAGACCTCCTAAATATGAGATCTGGGATCAAAAAGACCTCAGATCTAATATTTACACTAAAAAATAAATAAATAAAAAATGTTGTCATTTGGGAAAAAAAAAAAAAATGGCCCTTTAAGAGCTATGGAGGCGGAAGTGATGGTTTGACGTTGCTTCCGCCCTGCAATGGTATGGAGATGGATGGGGGCCATCTTCCCCTCACTCGTCTCCATACCCAGAAAGCAAAAGGATCCGATCGCCTCCGCCATTACCGACGGCTCCAGTAAGCGGCACCGGAGAGCGGCAGGAGGGGGGGCTTCCACTGCGAATCCGCCGCAGAGACCACTATTATCGGAAACCAGACCGCCTGCCGAAGAAGAGGATACAACGGTTATGGCAGCTGGCTGCTGCCATAACAAAATATCCCTCTTCAAAGTTAGGACGTATATTGGCGTGCGGTGGTCCATAAGTGGTTAAATTAGTCTCAGAACCTTAAAGAAGTTTTTAACTACCTCCCACCCCCATAGACAAATGACAGTGAGCACTTTAATTCTGGGATGACATCATATGAAGTTGCCCCAGTCTTACAGCTCTTGAGCGCCTGCGGGGGCACCCATTGCAGTGATCGCGGGCACGCTGTGTCCCTGGGACATGGCGTGACCCCGATCTCGGTAAAGAGCCAATGACGCAGTTCTTTACCTATGTGATCAGGTGATCACATGTAAACAAGAAAGTGCCGGTAATCAGCTCTCCTCACCTCACACTGACAGAGTGCGAGGAGAGAATCAGATCAGAAGCATTTCCTCGCAGGGAAGACCTTTACAGATAATCAGTGCCCTGATTATCAGTGCAGCCCCAACAGTGCCCAGCAGTGATGCCAATCTGTGCCCATCAGTGATGGCAATCAGTGCCGCCTTTCAGTGCCGTCTATCCGTGCCCATCAGTGCCACCTATCAGTGCCCATCAGTACAGCATATTAGTGCCTCCTCATCAGTGCCGACTCATCCATGCACATCAGTAAGGCTCGGTTCACACAGGGGCGGCACGACTTGCAGCGCGACTCACAGACGCGACCTGCACACGACTTCAGCGGCAACTTGCAAAACGACTTCTGTATAGAAGTCAATGCAAGTCGCCTGAAGTCGCCCCAAAAGTAGTACAGGAACCTTTTTTCTAAGTCGGAGCGACTTGAGTCGCTCCTATTAGAACGGTTCCATAGTACAGAACGGAGCGCGACTTGTCAGGCGGCTAAGTCGCCTGGACAAGTCGCCCCTGTGTGAACCGAGCCTGAAGGGGAAAAATTACTTATTTACAAAATTTTCGCAAAAAAACCCAAAAAACCCAGAGGTGGTTAAATAACACTAAGCCTGGGCTCACACATGTGTGGTGCGAATTGAAGCTTGGGTTTCCCTGTTCAGCGTTTCATGTCAGTTTTTGATTAGTATTAGCTCAGGATTGCTTCAGTATCAGCTCAGGATTGCATCTGTATTTTATCCTGTTCACAACGGAACACATCTGCGAATCAGATGCGTGCCCATAGAAGATAACGGGCCTGAATTCGCACCTGAGCTGGACCGCACTGCCTAGAAAACGCACACGTTTTTTGTGCGATGCGGAGTGCGAATGCACCGCAGATATGTGAACCAGCCTCATTAAAATGAATGTATTTTGAAATGTCCTGCGAATTGGATGCGGTGTAAGCCGCATCTAATTCGCATAGGTGTGAACGGGGCCTTAAAGAAAGCTCTATTTGTGTGAAAAAAATAAAAAAAATAAAAATAAACACGCAATTGTCATTCAAAGTGCAACAGCGCTGAAAGCTGAAAATTGGTCTGGCCAGGAAGGGGGTGAAAGTTCTCGGTACTGAAGCGGTTAAACTTTGTGTAGAGTCACAAAATAGCGGAGGGGGGAGGTTATATATAAGGATTTTCAAGGTGTCAGTCAGTGGACTGCATATTAAAAAATACGTTCACACCTCAAGGAAGAAAGTAAAAGTACACATTGCTTATGTCTACAGGTATCAACAGATTCTGAAACGATTCTAACTTTCGGGAAGATTAAAAGTGTGCGTTACTCACCAATCACCTTGTCCCCTTTCTTCCTTCCTCAGCTCGCACCCCGCAGTTAGAAGAAGGCTGCATTGATGAGTTCAAGCGCAAATCTGATTGTGAAGGCTACAAAGACATTCTATTGATTCCTCAGACTCTAGGTAATGGTTCCACCAATGATTATACATGATAAGTGATCGATGAGGATCCATTTGATTATGAGAGTTTGTGAGAGTAAATCTGGTTATATGAAAAGTGACGTAAAGATGTTTTCTGGCAAGATGTGGTCATACAAATAAACAGGCAGCTTCTCTGCTTAGTAAGGCATTGTGGTACCGTCTTTCCCCGAAAGTAAGACATCCTTCGAAAATAAGACCTACTTACAGTTTTGCCTCTCGCTGTAATATAAGGCATCCCCCGATAATAAGGCATCCCCTGATAATAAGGCCTCCCCGATAATAAGGCCTCCCTGATAATAAGGCTCCTGAAGCTACCGTAAGGCATCTGACTCCTCTGGACCACAACGGTGGGCGCGGCCACGCAGCTCACTGATTGGCCGCAGCGCAGCCGGAGCTGTTCAGGCAGGTACGAGGTCTCTTTAAATCAGTGAGCTGCGGCCAGCTCTCTGGATGACGAGTGACATCACTTGTCATAAGAGAGCCCGCCCTGCCGCCAGGACAAGCTGCCACCTTCTGCCGCCTGCTGCTCGCTCTGCCCTGACGGAGTCTGGCTGACTCACAATTAGACAGTGAGTGGGTCGCGTGGGGCAGGAGTCGGGCACATTGTGTGGAATCTGGCCGCCACAGACACACAGGGGTAACTTAGGTGGAGGGGAAATGTCTGATAAAGGTGGGGGATGTCTGATGAAAGGGGGGGGGGTGTCTGGTGCAGATGAGAGGGGGGGACTAAATTATCCACTGGCACAGGGGTTCACTTAAAATGACACACGGTGGATTATAGGGGGGGGGGATCAAAATGGCACAGGAGGATCAGAGGGGGGGGGGGGGGAATCAATAAATGTGTGCCGTATTCATCTTCATGGAAATATAAGACATCCCCTGAAAATAAGACCTAGCACATCCTTGGGAGCAAAAATTAACAGACACTGTCTTATTTTTGGGGAAACAGGGTAAGTAAAATAAAATACATAACTAGGAATGTTGGCACTCTAGCCACGGTGTTTGCATCGATGGCCTCTTGCATGAGTTGTTCAACCGCACCTCATTTTCTGATCACACCACACCTTATGTAGTATCATAAAATGAACATAGGGTGTGTGTGAGTTTATGAGGTTAGATTTTCACCCCAGTGAGCAGTCTTGACCCAACTTGCTATCTGCTGCACTGGCATCGTGCCACCCAACCTTCGTCCTCAGGGATTATTTTTACCATAATGTGCCTTGGGGGGCCAGGGTCTATGAAAGCATGGCTGGAAGGGTAGCACCAAGCATTTCTTTTTCCATCTTCTGTTGGATTCTGGATATTTACACCTAAACTTAGCCAAATAACTTTAGGGATAGAATGTTTTTTTATTTTTTTTCAAAAAAAATGTATTGAGAAAAGAAAAGGGTACATTACAAATGGGTGAACAGTACGTACAAAATTTTTCTCATTTTGAAAATTTACAGGCTATATAATAGCAATATATTGAGCAACAATTGGTGCCAGGGCACCGTCCCATGGGATAGAATGGTTTTGAGAGGAGTCACAAGAACCTTTAGTTAAAAAAAATGAAACATCTCTTCTTTCTTTTGTTTTCTGGGCCTGTACAAAAAAAAAAAAAAGTAGAGCAGACTCGGTTTGCCTTCCGTGATAAATTCTAGTAGTAGTTTTAAACTAAAACAAATACAAGAGCTTGAAAAATAAGCAGAAGCATGCACAAAGGCTGTCATTATTTAGGTATGCTGTTTGACAGTGTTCCTACGTCATGCTAGTCCAGTAATTCAAGGAATGATAAGCTCTCATGACCTAAATTCAGAAAAATCTCACCCTACAGAACCAGCCTGACCAGGGCTAATGCTATGATAACCTCCATCTCTCTAGTATACCACCCCAGCTGTCAACGTAAAGATGACTTATATCAGGGATATACAATTAGTGGACCTCCAGCTGTTGCAAAACTACAAGTCCCATCATGCCTCTGCCTCTGGGTGTCATGCTTGTGGCTGTCAGAGTCTTGCTATGCCTCATGGGACTTGTAGTTTTGCAACAGCTGGAGGTCCACTAATTGCATATCCCTGATTTATATGATTAAAGTGGAAGTAAAGGCTAACTATAAGTTTTGTTAAAATGCTGCCTCTCCTTCCTCCTACTGATGCTGTGCACCCTGTATAAGAAAGGGCAGCGTAACTACCTCTTTATCAAGCTGCTCCAGTGTGGTCACCTGATTGAGAAGCTTTGCTTGAGAAAGGGGAATACGCCCGGAAACGCGTAGCCACGCCAACCTACGCGTGCCGTCATCTCGGCCACTTCTGGCCGCCACCTGCTTCCTCCTTGTGGTTCACCTGGGCCTCCAACCACAAATAAACAGTCGTTTATTTCTGATTCCTTGCTCCTACTGCATCACTTCCTGTGAAGCTACATAATAGAGGCATCCACTGGAGTCGAGAAGTATGCCACCTATTCTTTTTTTATGAGAATTCATGTTTCATATAACCACATGAGAGTGCAATACTGTTTTAAATTTACCCCCTTAATTACAAATAAATGCTATCCTGAGAGTGGTGCTCTCCCTTTTTTGCGTTTCCTTTCCCCAATGCCCATTGAAGGTACTGGAGAGACAGTCCCCTGCTGAACATCCTGCTTATTGTTATGCGGTACCCAGGTACTTCAGATGTGAGTGTAATACTCATTTAATTTATCACATTTATCACACATACAGTGTCTCACAAAAGTGAGTACACCCTTCACAATTTTGTAAATATTTTATTATATATTTTCATGTGGGAACACTTTGCTACAATGTAAAGTAGTGAGTATACAGCTTGTATAACAGTGTAAATTTGCTGTCTCCTCAAATTAACTCAACACACAGCCATTAATGTCTAAACCACTGGCAACAAAAGTGAGTACACCCCTAAGTGAAAATGTCCAAATTGGGCCCAAAGTGTCGATATTTTGTGTGGCCACCATTATTTTCCAGCACTGCCTTAACCCTCTTGGACATGGAGTTCACCAAAGCTTCACGGGTTGCCACTGGAGTCCTTTTCCACTCCTCCATGATGACATCACAGAGCTGGTGGATGTTAGAGACCTTGCGCTCCTCCACATTCCGTTTGAGGATGCCCCACATTGTAGCGCATTAATAAAAAGTTACTTCTACAGATCTCTTTCAAACAGCCTATGCAGCATGGGTAGGAGGAGGGGAAGCCAACATTTATAACAACACATACACTATAATGCCAAAAGTATTGGGACCCACCCTCCAAATCATTGGATTCAGATGTTTCAATAACCTCCATGGCCACAGGTGTATACAATCAAGCACTAAGACATGCAAACTTCTACAAACATTTGTAAAATAATGGGTTTCTCTCAGAAACTCAGTAACTTCAAGCGTGGTACCATGAAAGATTGCCACCTGTGCAATAAATCTATCTGTGAAATTTCCTTGATACTAAATATTACATGGTCAACTGTTAGTAATATTATAACAAATTTGAAGCAACTGGGAACATAAGCAACTCAGCTACCAAGTGGTGGGCCACGTAAAGTAACAGAGCGGGGTCAGCACATGCTGAAGCTCACAGTGTGTAGAAGTCACCAACTGTCTGCAGAGTCAATAGCTACAGACCTTCAAACTTCGGGGCCTTCAGATTAGCGCAACAACAGTGCATAGAGGGCTTAATGGAATAGGTTTCCATGGCCGAGCAGCTGCATCCAAGACTTACATCAACAAGTGCAATGCAAAGGGTCGGATGCAGTTCTGTAAAGGAGGCCACCACTGGACTCTAGAGCAGTGGAGATGTGTTCTCTGGAGTGAAAAATCATACTTCTCTGTCTGGCAATCCGATGGATGTGTCTGGGTTTGCCAGTTGCCAGGTGATCGATACTTACCTGACTGTATTGTGCCAAGTGAAAAGTTTGGTGGAGGGGAGATTATGGTGTGGGGTTGCTTTTCATGGGTTGGGCTTGGCCCCTTAGTGAAGGGAACTCTTAGGCTGGGTTCACACTGCTGCGGCTGGGAGACCGGGATGTGATTCGCACACCGCACTGCAGTGCAAATCACATCCGATCTCTGTGCGATGCGAGTTCAGCCATACAGATAGTATGGCTGAATTCGCATCGCACCCACTCCAAACTCGCACAGGACCCTTTTTTTTGGTCCGCAGCAGAATCGGATCGCATGGGTGTTCACACCATGCGATCCGATTCCTGTCCGAGTTTGCAGATCGCACTGCGATATGCGAACTGATCTGGGGGTGTCATTAAGGTTTCACTGACACTCCCAGCAGTCCGCATAGGGCAGTGTGAACTGCCGGCGGGAGGCATGCGATGCGGGAACCCGCCGCGGAATCGCGGCGTTCCCGCATCTCTTCAGTGTGAACCCAGCCTAAAAGTGGTTGTAAAGATAAATGTTTTTTCACCTTAATGCATTCTATGCATTAAGGTGAAAAAACATCTGACACTGCCTGCGCCCCGAGCCCCCCCCCATTTTACTTATCTGACCCCTTGAAAATCCCGCGCTCGCCCCCGCCGTCCTCTTCACCGCTCAGCCTGACCGCTGATTGGCTGGAGTGGATGGATGGAAAGCAGCGCAGCCATTGGCTCGCACTATTGTCAATCACATCCCCTAAAGCAGAGCGCCAGGGGGGGGGCCATGTGATACAGCCAGCGGCTATAGCCGCTGGCTGTATCACGGGAGCGCGCCCACAGGTGCTTCTCACCATGCGAAGGAGCTCGCATGAACGTGAGAAGTACCTGCGGGAGGAAGCAGAGACAGCCGCCGAGGGACCCCAGAAGAGCAGGTTCGGGGCCACTCTGTGCAAAACGAGCTTCACAGTGGAGGTAAGTATAACATGTTTGTTATTTAAAAAAAAAAAATGTACTTTACAACCCCTTTAAGGTGTCAGCATACCAAGACATTTTGGACAATTTCATGCTCCCAACTTTGGGGGAACAGTTTGGGGATGGTCCCTTCCTGTTCCAACATGACTGTGCATCAGTGTTACATTGTTACATAGTAGGTGAGGTTGAAAAAGACAGTCCATCAAGTCCAACCTATGTGCGCAGTGCACAAAGTAAGGTCCATAAAGACATGGATGAGCAAGTTTGGGGTGGAGGAACTTGACTGGCCTGCACAGAGTCCTGACCTCAACCCGATAGATTAGTTAGAGTGGAGACTGTGAGCTAGGGTTGCCACCCGGACAGTTCAGGTTTGGAATCTTGTGTCCGGGTTTCAGTCTGCCTGAAACCTGGACACATTATTTAGACTGGGCTGTGGCTCCCCAAGTAACTGAGATACAGTGGAATCTTGGATTACTAGCATAATCCGCTCCAGTAGAATGCTTGTATTTCAAATCACTCGCATATCAAAGCGAGTTTCCCCATAGAAGTATATGGAAGTGAAGATAATTTGTTCCGCATTAACTTCTATTGCATGCAATACCGCATGTGGCCAGAGGTGAGGGGCACTGAAAATACTATATTTGTATTTTCTAGTGTTTCCGAGTATTTCCAAATGGCTTCGAACTGTTCCGAGTGTCATTGGTGCCCCCCACACCTCTGGCAAAATGCGGTACTGCACACCCCATTAGCTTGAATTCTGCTTGTTTTGCGAGACAAAGCTTGCAAACCAAGTCTTTCAAACTGCTTGTTAACCGCGTTAACCCATTGACCAAGGTTCCACTGTAGTCACACAAGTCTGTTGCCATTCGGGAGCTGCTGGCCACTGTCTCAGGGGGCAGGTTTGGCATCACTGGGGGGGCCATGATGTCAGAGCATTTTGGCCACACCCACTGTTTGCCACAATGAGCTGCATTACCACCACTCTCCATGGGGCATCCAAAGGTGTCCCAGGTCTTTTATAGTCCTATTGTGTATACCACGAAAAACGAATGTGCCCTGTGCCACTAAAGTGTTCGGGTTTGGCTTGAAGAAAAAGTGGCAACCCTACTGTGAGCCAGGCCTTCTCATCCACATCAGTGCCTGACCTTACAAATGTTCTCCTGGAAGAATGGTCAAACATTCCCATAGACACCCTCCTAAACTTTGTGGACAGCCTTCCCAGAAGAGCTAAAGCTGTTTTAACTGTAAAGGGTGGGCCAACTCAAAATGTGCATGTACAGGCAGGCGTCCCAATACTTTTGGCAATATAATGTATATTTAGCCTTACATTCAATCTAAATGTTTTGTTTATGCTGCGATATTGATCTTGAGTTCTCACGCTTGAATTGAACTAAACACAAGACATAAAGTCATCCTGATGTAAACACTGATATTTTTTATCTTTAAAGAAGCGCCGTCATGGTACTGCCGACGGCAACAATGGGACCGGGAAGTCGGCTTGAATCCTGGTGAACCAAAGCAGATTAGCTCATCTGCAGTCATGTGCTTCCGAGTGTTGGATTGAAATATTCTGTATAAACATTTGCTTTCGCCACAAGAATGGCTCTTAAAATAGTTTCCAGGAGCACTTGAATAAGCTATTGAGAAAAACACTGAACTCACTTCTGTGTCTGCTCTGTGTCACCGGCAGAAAGAAAGGTGACAGAAACATTTCTCTTGTGTTAGTGACGCCATTTTGCAATCTCATGGAAACTAGAAAATAATCTGAAATTGCAGCCGGTATTCAGTTTAGTGCAGCAGACCAAGAACTTTAAATGTCACAAAACAAAGCAAGCATCCTGCCAACTAATCTTCTCCACATTTTCATGCAGGCCAAGCTGACCAAATAAGAGAAAAACAAAAAAAACAAGAGCTCATTTATATTTTGGAGTTGTGTTGGAGTGGGTTAGTGCACATGCATTGCCTTGCATTAACCGCTTCAGCCCCGGAAGATTTTACCCCCTTCCTGACCAGACCACTTTTTGCAATTCGGTACTGCGTCGTTTTAACTGACAATTGCGTGCCCATTGTCATTTATACAGCGATCAGTGTGGAAAAATGCACTGATTACTGTATAAATGTGGGTTAAACACTAGGGGGTGATCAAGGGGTTAAGTGTGTCCCAGCCCCACCAAATTAAAGGGGACGTACAGGTTTGACCATTTGCCCACCGCTGCCATTGTGCCGACGTATATCGGAGTGGAGTGGTTGGCAAGTGGTTAAAGAGGAAGTAAACTTCCATCTCTGAATTCTACCTACTTTATAGTAGGGGTGCAACGGATCAAAAAACTCACGGATCGGATCGTTCCTCGGATCAGAGTCACGGATCGGATCATTTTTCGGATCAGCAAAAAGAAAAAAAAAAAAAAAGACAAAACAAATCTTGTTATATCCACCGGAGTTTTAGATTTCACAGTTATTTTCAACACAAAACGGAGCTTATATGCTTAAATACAGTATTTGTAAACACGATTTGTAAATTTAACATCTAAACAGTCCATCGGATTTACAAATACTGTATTTAAGCATATAAGCTCCGTTTAGTGTTGAAAATAACTGTGAAATCTAAAACTCCGGTGGGTGTAACAAGATGTCCGCTTGCCCCCTTCTCACTTCATCATTACTGTGCAGGAGTGTGGGATGTAGCAAGATGGTGGCGACGAGACAGCGGCCGCCTCCGGGTGTACCAAGATGGCCGCCGCTCTGGAGCTAGGCCAAAGCCACAGCCTTTCCTATGGCCAAGGCAGCGGAGCTCTCCGCGGATCGTGTGGTGTGCCGATCCAAACAGGTTGACCCGTTCGGATCACAGATAGGTGACGATCCGTTGCACCCCTACTGTATAGGTAAGCATATAATAACGCTTTCCTAATACCTATAGGTAGGGTATATATCTCCTAAACATGTACCATTTAGGATATATTTACTGTACATGAAGCCAGTGACATCACTGGTGCTCTGAAGGAACGCCCACCTGTGCCGTTTCCTCAGAGCCATGTGCCGTGACCGTGCAACATCATTGTGGCTCCGGTCAGTCACAGAGCCGGAGTTTGCGAAGCCGGAAGCAAGATGAGTGAAGATGGAAGCGGCCTCCAGTGATACGATATCATCAGGCCTCGTTTTCAGGTAAGTTTTACATAACTGGTGCAGTTGTTAATGGTAGCCAATCAGCTTCTAACTTCAGATTGTTAAATTAAGCTTTCACCAAAAAAACCTGGAAGCTGATTGGTTTCTATGCAGAGGTGCACCAGATTTTCTACACTCCAATTTTAGTAAATCAACCCCAAAACTCCCCTCCCCCCAGACTAAGGGTCTACCCTTAAGTGCCTCCGACAGCCGCCTCACCACTTCATCTCGAGCTTTCACCTGAATTCCACACTGCCCCTGCTGGCCTGACTCTGAGTATTTAAGAGGGGCCTACCCCCTGCCAGCCTATTTTTCTGGGGTTTGGCTGGGGTCTTCCTCAGTACTCCAGACAGCTCCTCCTAACCTCCCATTCTTCTGGAAACTTCTCCAAGGTTCCGAGGTTACAGCAAGTAGGGAGAGGTACTAGAGGTGCTGCCTGATGAGTCATCCAACCTTCCCAGGTCACTAACCCTGACCCAGACTTAGGACAGGCTAAGTCTTAAGTCTGGGTAAGGGTGAGGAACTTGACTGGCCTGTACAGACACCTGACCCCAACCTGATAGAACATGTCTGGGATGAATTAGAGCAGAGACTGTGAGCCAGACCTTCTTGTCCACATCAGTGCCTGACCTCACAAATGGGGTTTTGGAAGAATGGTCAAACATTCCCATAGACACACTCCTAAAATTTTGTGGACAGCCTTCTTAGAAGAGCTAAAGCTGTTTTAACTGCAAAGAGTGGGCCAACTCAATATTGAACCCTATGGACTAAGACTGGAATGTCATTTAAGTTTGTGTAAAAGCAGGTGTCCCAATACTTTTTGTAATATAGTGTATCTATATAGTTTAGCTTTAATTTTCTTGCAAACAAGCAGGGAAAAAAACCCAATAGAGGCTCTGATTTTTCCAGATCTTTATGTTTTGACTAGAGATATACATTATTAATGAAAGCAAAAATTCTCTGCTTCTAACATCCGGTGCAAAGGCGGCACCTGACTCACAGCTACAACAGCTGCCAAGCGTCACCCTAGCTCCAGGGCTTTCTGAGAGCATTGGTCGATTGCCTCAAAACACAGAAGTGCCTTAATAAATAACTTCCTTCTCTGCGCGATTTATGCGCTTGAAATGTAGCGTGCCTACGGCGCATGGAAGCTGTTATTACCATATCTCCCAACTGTCCCTAATTTTGAGGGACTGTCCCTGATTTGAAGAAATGTCCCTCTGTCCCTCATTCCTCCTCATTTGTCTCTCAATTTGGTCTGATCTATATAGATGTATATAAAATGCACTTTTTATCTATCAAAAAGTGTTTTCCAGCACTAAACCTTTCATCTGATTTCTAAATTGCTGCATCTGTAAATTACAAAATCCAATATAAAGAAATAGTAGCGGTTAAAAAAAAGCAATTGTGGGTTTAACCAATCTTGTTTTTTTTTTTTGTACAATTCTCCTTTAAGGGGGCGTGGCAAGGGGGTGTGTCCTATGCCTGCATACTTTTGCTGAAAGGTGTTTCTCATTCCCATCTCAAAAAGTTGGGAGGTATGGGTATTACTGTTGTGGCATCCCAATACCCCATGTGGTTGTTCTTGCTTAACCACTTTCAGACCGGACCATTTTGCTGGCTTAAGACCAGACCACTTTTTGTGATTCGGCACTGCGTCGATTTAACTGACAATTGCGCGATCGTGCGACATGGCTCCCAAACAAAATTGACGCCCTTTTTTCCCCACAAATAGAGCTTTCTTTTGGTGGTATTTGATCACCCCTGCGGTTTTTATTTTTTGTGTTATAAACAAAAATAGAGCGGCAATTTTGAAAAAAACGCATTATTTTTTACTTTTTGTTATAATAAATATCCCCCAAAAATATATATATAAAAAAAATTTCCCTCAGTTTAGGCCGATACGTATTCTTCTACATATTTTTGGTAAAAAAAATCACAATAAGCGAGTATTGATTGGTTTGCACAAAAGTTATAGCGTTTACAAAATAGGGGATAGTTTTATGGCATTTTTATTAATTTTTTTTTTTACTAGTAATGGCAGCGATCAGCGATTTTTATCGTGACTGCGACATTATGGCGGACACATCGGACATTTTTGGGACCATTGTCATTTATACAGCAATTAGTGCTATACAAATGCACTGATTCCTGTGTAAATGACACTGGCAGTGAAGGGGTTAACCAGGGGGTGGCAGTGTAGGGGATAAGTGTTCCTAGGGGCATGTTACTAACTGTGGGGGGCTGGGCTTTGTGTAAGTGAACACTGATCTCTGCTCCAATCACATGGAGCAGAGATCAGTGTCACTTGTTGTTAGGCAGAACAGGGAGATGCTGTTTACAATGGCATCTGCCCGTCCGGCTCCCCGTGAGACAATCGCGGGTATCCCCACGGCAATCGAGTCCGCAGGACCCGCGACCGGACTCACAGGGGTCCCGACCGCCACGCGAGTGTGCCGCAGGCGGCGCGCACGCGATGGCAGGGCGCATATAGAAATGGACATACCTGTACGCCAATATGCCTGCCCATACCATTCCGCCGATGTACATCGGCGTGCGCTGGTTGGGAAGTGGTTAAAGGTTCGCCAAAGAGACAACCAACACAAAACAGTAAAAACACAATGTGTGTTCTCTCTACGCCATTGTCCGTTGGAGAACACAACCCTCCCCATATCAGATGTTTTCAGATTTGGACATAGAATCCCATGTAAACATGCAGAGAACAGTGCTTCTTGTTCTCTCCGCTTGTTACACACTCCTGCCCACAGCCTGCTGGCAAGACATGAAACAAACTCTGTAGCCATGAGAATAAGACAATTATTGTCATCTCTTCCCACAGATAACAGCCGAGCCAAAGAGTTCTCATGTAACCCAGCAGACAAATCAGTTTATTTAAAGGGAGCATTTTACAGTTTCTTAGATATGATGTAAATAATCTGATTAGCATACTGCACATCCAGAAAGTATTCACAGTGCTTCACTTTTTCCACATTTTGTTATATTACAGCCTTATTCCAAAATGGATTAAATTCCCTATTTTCCTCATAATTTTACAAACAATACCCCATAATGACAACGTAAAAGAAGTTTGTTTGAAATCTTTGCAAATTTATTAAAAATAAAAAGTGCCATGCACATAAATATTCACAGCCTTTGCCATGACACTCAAAATTGAGCTCAGGTGCCTCCTGTTTCCACTGATCATCCTTGAGATGTTTCTATAACTTGATTGTGCCACACCTGTGGTAAATTCAGTTGATTGGACATGATTTGGAAAGGCACACACCTGTCTCTATAAGGTCCCACAGTTAACAGTGAAGGTCAAAAAACAAACCAAGCCATAAAGCTAAAGGAATTGTCTGTAGATCTCTGAGACAGGATTGTATGGAGGCACAGATCTGGGGAAGGGGACAGAAAAATTTCTACAGCATTGAAGGTCCCAACGAGCACAGTGGCTTCCATTATCCATAAATTGAAGAAGAAGTTTGGAACCACCAGAACTCTTCCTAGAGCGGGCCAGCCGCCCAAACTGAGCAATCGGGGGAGAAGAGCCTTAGTCGGGAAGGTGACCAAGAACCCGATGATCACTGACAAAGCTCCAGCGTTTCTCTGTGGAGAGAGAAGAACCTTACAGAAGAAAAAACATCTCTGCAGCACTCCACCAATCAGGTCGGTATGGTAGAGTGGCCAGACCGAAGCCACTCCTTAGTAAAAGGCATATGACAGCCCACCTGCAGTTTGTCAAAAGGCACCTGAAGGACTCTCAGACCTTGAGAAACAAAATTCTCTGGTCTAATGAAACAAATATTGAACTCTTTGGCCTGAATTACAAGCGTCATGTCTGGAGGAAACTAGGCACCACTCATCACCTGGCCAATACCATCCCTACTGTGAAGCATGGAGGTGGTAGCATTATGCTGTGGGGATGTTTGTCATGGTTATGCAATAGAGTTTGTCTGCTTACCTGTCTCCATGTGTTCATTTCTAGAGACCAGCCGACCCTCACCTGACTGCTTTTATAATCCATCCTCTGGCATGGCTCCACCCTAGCTCCTATCAGAGAACTCTATATTAACCTGTGCACTGCTAGCCAACCCTGCTGATCAACCTTTGTGTGTTAGCTTCCTGTTACCTGCCGTGTGCTCTTCTATTGTTTTCCGTTACTGACTTTGGCGTGTCCTTGACTATCCCTGTTTGCCTGTGATCCTGAGCTTTTGGCGTGTCCCCAACTTTTCCTGTCTGCTTGTGGCCCCCGACCTTGGCTTTGTCCCTCACCATCCCTATCCTCCTGTTGCCTACTGTAGGTGTGAGCTGAGGGACCCTGGGGGTCGCGACCTGGAGCCAGTTGCAGCCAAGTCCAACTCACCACTCGAGGCTCTAGTGAACACCTGCTGGCTCTTAGACTCCGCGCCCCAGGGAATCTTACGCTCTAACCCTGGTGGGATCCATCTTGGTGTTCTGGCAGCCCTGCCTTCCTTATCACCTTGACCCCTGTCCGCAGCAGTCAGCCGTAGGGTCCACAACCTTGCACTCCTAATCCCTGCGGTGTGCATCTGTCACCTGGCCTCAAGGTGACCTGACAATGTTTTTCAGCAGCAGGAACTGGGAGACTCAGGATCAAGGGAAAGATGAATGCAGCAATGTACAGAGACATCCTTAATAAAACCTGCTCCAGAGCACTCTGGACCTCAGAGTGGTGCAAAGGTTCATTTTCCAACAGGACAATGACCCTAAGCACACAGCCAAGATAACAAAAGAGTGGCTACAGGACAACTCTTTGAATGTCCTTGAGTGGCCCAGCCAGAGTCCAGACTTGAACCCAATTGAACATCTCTGGAGAGATCTGAAAATGTCTGTGCATTACCGCTCCCCATCCAACCTATTGGAGCTGCAAAGAAGAATGGGAGGAAATTCCCAAAAATAGGTGTGCCAAGATGGTAGCATCATACTCAAAAAGACTCGAGGCTGTAATTGGTGCCAAAGGTGCATCAACAAAGTATTGAGCAAAGGCTGTAAATACTTACCTAAATGGGATTTTTTTTTATTTTTAATAAATTTGCAAAGATTTCAAACAAACATTTTCACGTTGTCATTATGGGGTATTGTTTGTAGAATTTTGAGGAAAATAATGAATTGAATCCATTTTGGAATAAAGCTGTAACATAACAAAAATGTGGAAACAGTGAAGCAATGTGAATATTTTCTGGATGCACTGTATATGGTAAGATTCCCATGTTACTGTAGATGGTATGCAGTGATATGTAAATACTTTCCGGATGCACTGGATATGGTAAGATTCCCATGTTACTGTAGATGGTATGCAGTGACATGTGAATACTTTCCAGATGCACTGTATGGCAGGCTTCGTTTACAGCAGTGCATTGTGGGAATGCATGCAAAACAGTGTGCTTTCCCACAATGCACAAAAATGCGCTGCCCCTTTGCAGACTGCATGGCAGTGCCATTAATTTATAATGGCGCATCATGCAAACATGCAAGCACCAAAACACCTGGTACCTTACTACTGTGTATTTTGGTGCGGCATGATTTTTAAAACTATGCAGGCACCTTTTTTGCGCATTTCTGGCATACAGGGCAGCCCATTGAAAATAATTCAGAGAGTACCGCACTTGTGAACAAGACCTTATGGTGGCACCAGGACTGGTGTGGTGGTGACTGGGGACACTGTAACTGGCTACACTAGAATGGTGAAATTGTACTGCTGTGGCGGTGATCAGAGACAATGGCTAGGTGCATTAACATACAGTGAATATCACAGCAGCTGTCCATTGTCTCTGATCACCGCCACAGCAGTTCAATGTCCTTGCTACGGTGGCTGAAAGTAAAGTAAAGGATGTAAAATTCCTGCCATGGCTGAGGATCAAAGCATCACAGCCATGGCATATGTACACCCCTGGCTGCTGCCTCAGCATCTAAAGGAGGTAGTGTAGTGGCAGAACTACCAGGGTCGCAAGGGTAGAACTTGCAACTGGGCCGTGGCCTTCTGTCACCACAGTGGGCCCCAAAACATGGTGGAACATGTGAAAGGGTCCCACCGCATGACCAGCTCTGTTCACTTTGCCGCGACACCAAATTGTGCGACTTACCTGCAACTTGCTTGCAATTTCCTTGCGACATTTGTGATTTTACATTCTATACCACTCAGTAGGAGTAAAGGGTATCGGGATTAGTGGGAACGGCCCCAGGCTTGGAGGGAAGGGCCCCAGGACCAGAGGAAAAGGCCCTAGGACTGATGGAAAGGGCCCCAGTAGACAGGGGAGCCTTCATGGTTTCTTGCACGGGGGCACTAAAGGTTCAAGTTCCTCCTCTAGGGTAGTGGTTGGGGGGCAGTAAAAGCACAACTACATCGCTGAGCTATAATGCTCACAACACTAAGATGCCCACTAAGAGCCTCTACCAGTCCAGTTACAAATATGGGAGGTGGCATTGCTGACTTGTTTTTTTGCAAGTGCAAGCTTTGGGGCTGCGATCTTTATATTGAATAAAAAAATAGAAAAAACTGAGCTAGACATGTGCACTGCCAAAAACTTTGTTCGTTTTCAATTCATTCGTTTTTTTTGTTTTTGTTTTTTAATTTTTCGGGTCATTCTTTATGATCGCAATTAGTAAATTTGTGAATTCGTAAATGTGTAAATTCATACATTCATAAATTAGAAAATTTGTATATACGTAAATTCATACATTCGTAAATTAAAAATACAAAATTCAAAAACCCGAAAATGATAAAATCTGAAATAGTAACTAACTGTTAAATTATAGGTATTGTAATTTCCTTTCTAATTTGGCTGTTAGTGAATGTAATGAATACGAATTTATCCAAAGTTATGAATTATCCAAAATAATGAATGCCGCATCTAAATAAAGAACAGAACAAATGAATAATAAATAAAAATAGTAAAAAGTTTTTATTATTATTATTATTGTTATTTATTATTATTAATGCATTCGTTTGGATACGGCATTCATTATTTCAGATAATTCGTAACTTCACATAAATTTGTATTTGTTACGTTCACTAACAGCCAAATTTGAAAGGAAATTCCAATACCTATAATTTAATAGTTAGTAATAGTTAAGTTATTATTATTAAATTATTATTTCAGATTTCCGAATTTACAAATTTAGGAATTGACTAATTTACGAATGTACGAATGTGCAAATGTACGAATTTACGAATGTACGAATTTACAAATTTTCAAGCATTCGAATTTACGAATATTTGAAAAAATTCATTAAATGGGTTTTTGTTCATTTGGATATTCGAAATTCGTTAAAAAACTAATTCGGAACGAAGCGAATTGCACATGTCTAAACGGAACACCGTTTATAGAGAGGTAAAGAATCCATTGACTCACCTGTGTAGTGTGGTTGTGTTTTTAATGGTTAGCATAAATTAAATTGAGATAGTGAAACCACACTATCAAAAAGAAAGGCACCATAAACCAAGCAGTTTGATTCGAAACAAACTGCTTGGTTTATGGTGATCTTTATATTGACTTTGCTTTTTACTCGGTCATTGACCTGGGACGAGCACATGGGCGTCCGCAGAACTTTTTTCAGGGAGGGGCATCATTTTAAGGTCACCCATGCTCTGACCCTTTTCGGCAATGTCATTATCACATTATCACGGTCATAGACTGCCGACGTAGTACAGGTGATGGTCAGAGACTGCAGACATGGCTCAAGAGACTGTCAGAGACTGCAGACATGGCCCAAGAGACTGTCAGAGACTGCGGACCTGGCCCAAGAGGCTGTCAGAGACTGCGGACATGGCTCAGGAGACTGTCAGACTGCGAAAATGGCCCAAGAGATTGTCAGAGTTGGCATACATGGCCCAAGAGACTGTCAGTGACTGCATACATGGCTCAAGAGACTGTAAGAGACTGCGGACATGGCACAAGAGATGACCAGAGACTGCATACATAGCCCAAGAGACTGACAGAAACTGCATACATGGCTCAAGAGACTGCGGACATGGCACAAGAGACTGTCAGAAACTGCATACATGTGGGGGGTGACAGGGAGAGAGAGAGGGGGGTGACAGAAAGAGACAGAGGGGGTGACAGAGAGAGACGGGGGTGACAGAAAGAGACAGAGGGGGTGACAGAGAGAGACGGGGGTGACAGAGAGAGAGGGGGTGAAAAAGACAGAGGGGTGAGAGAGAGAGAGAGGTGACGGGGGTAATCACTCCTGATCCAATTCCTGATTCCAGGGGGGGCTCTTGCCCCCCCTTGCCCCTACCTGCGGACACCCATGGACGAGCATGTAGCTATGTGTGCCTTTTCCAGGTAAGAGACTCACCAAATAGTGGCAGAAGGATAACGTTGACAGATTTGGAGTTTTGCACAACAAGTTATGAATGGAATCTCCTATATTTCTGTATGGAGAGAATATAATGAGTACCTTCACTTACCATAACAGCCAATCAGATTGAAGTTTTCTTTGGTTTAGAAAAGTCAGAACAGTGAAGGACAGATTCTGATTGCTTGCTAAAAAACGGAATTGTTTCTTACTTTTTTCAATCAGGGTAAAGTCTTACCTGCTTTGGAGCCCTTAAAGGGTTATTTCACAAAATAGGACTCCTGCTAGATATTTCACTATACAGATACTTGTATTCTATCCAACTATAAATGGCCCCCTTGGCAGCATTTACATATGAACAGTCTGCCAAGTGAGATTAAACAACGAGGGACAAGGGTGCTTCTGGTGCTGGACAGGGATCTGTACCTAAAGTGTACCTGTAAGAGAAAAACTTTACTATATTGCAGTTTAAATGTCCTTAAATGTGATTTCTGATTTATTTTTTTTTTGTCTTTTTTCCTATATTCTGTTATCCTGCCAGTGACACACTTCCTGTCCTAAGATGGAAACCTCCAGTTTTTGTGGTGCATCCATAGGTGTGCGAAGGAGGTGTGCCTAGGGTTACCACCTGTTCAGGATTTACCCGGACAGTTCCGGTTTGGAATCATGTGTCCGGCTTTCAGACTGCCTGAAACCCAGACACATTATTCAGACTGGACTATGGCTTCCCAGCGGGTTTGCTGGTTGCAGATGGCTAAGCTGAGAGTGTCTGTTACTCTCTTTTTCACACTGCCCAAAGCCAACACTAACAAAACTAACAATTCTCCCACCCCTCCACACTGAGAGAGGTCTCAATCTGCACCTCTTTCTCCCACCCCTACCCCTCTGTGTCTGCTCACACTCTAATCCAAGGCATTGTGCCTCAGAAAAGGATAGTGGGGGGCCAGAAACTGGAAGTCTAGCAGCCTCAAATACATCTAAATGAGAGGTGCTGACTGCCAAGGGGTGAGTGAGTTCACCATCCATCCCTGTCTGTGACTGAAGTCTCCCCCTTTTCTCTCCTGTCTCTGAGTGAGTACACTAAGGTAAATCGTGGTTCTCAGAGCACCCCTTATATCACAGTTCCCCTTTACACCAGAGGCCACAGTGTTGGCGCTTACAGCAGAGTCCAATCCGTACATCAGAGTGCTCAGTGTTCCCAATCAAATCAGGGTTTTCAGAGCATTCCTTAGAGTCCCCAGAGTTCTCCCTTACATCAGAGTCTGCAGAGTCCCCCCTTACAGCAAAAAGGAACTCTGTGAGTTCAGATGTAAAAGGGGAACTCTGTGGACTCTGATGTAAAGGGGGACTGTTGTTATTAACGTCACATGATTAGAAATGTTATTTAATAGCAAAATATATGTATAATTTAATACTATTAAAAAAAAAAATTGCGCCGCTAAAGTGTTTGGGTATGATTTGAAGAAAAGGTGGCAACCCTAGGTGTGCCAGGTGTGCCTGGGCACACCCTAATCACTCTGCGTGGTGCCGACTCCCCCTACTGCCTGGGCTCCCCCCACGGGGGATGTTTCAGGATGGAAAGAGGAGCAAGGGCTAGTCAATATGTAATTTACTGGCTCCTTCCTTTTACACGGTTTACTATGCTTCAGTGTGTTTGCACTTTGGAGTACACACACTAATGTAATAGGCTGCGCACACCTATGGGTGCATCTATAGAAGTGGTACTTGGCACCCTAGAAAAGATAGTATATCAGGACTACAGATCACCTCACCTGCGTAACATGGTGGGGAGATGTTCTGTATTTCACAGAGGTGCCCTAGTCAGAGATGATAACACCGAGACCCCTTTCACACTGCCAGCGTTTCTCAGGCGCTACAGTGCTAAAAATAGCACCTGTATAGCGCCTGAAAAAAGCGGCTCCTTTTCACTCCAGTGTGAAAGCCTGAGGTTAAAACCACCCCGCTAGTGGTCGAATAGCGCAGCTAAAACGATGGTAAAGTAGCGCTAAAAATATCGCTGCTTTACCGCCGATGCCCTAGGCGGCTCATTGTGAAAGCAGTCTGACTGAGATAACTCTGCAGAATGCACAGCACATGGTTTTTGGCAGGATCGACAAGTATATTTTGTATTTTCTGTCACTGGCTACCAATGTAAGGGGATCCTTCTTTATCAACAACCAATGTAAAGGAGACATTTCTCTACTGACCACAAGTGTAAATGGAGAATTTTTCCACTGACCACCAATGTAAGGGGATCCCTCTCCATCAACCACCAAGGTTAAGGGGACATTTCTCTTTTGGCCACCAATGTAAGTGGATCCTTCTGCGGGGCTGTCTTAAGGCATGGGTAGCCCTGGGCACTGTGCACTTGGGCCCCATGATAATCTAGCATTACATCATACTTGACAATTGTCCCGGATTTGCTGGGACAGTCAAGCTTTTTACTGAGTGGTCCCAAGATGGCCGTGTTCTAGACAGTATCCTGGATCCTGTACTGTGCCCTCCTGATCCCAGTATTGTGTCCTCCTGCCACTTGACCTGTACTGTGCCCTTTGTGTTGATTAGTCTTTGATTTATGGTATGTTTTCTTAATAATTAAAATCTATTTTTATTGGAAGTACTATGTAGCATCCACCACCTTTAGGTGGGTGCTAATAAGTAGATGTTAGGAGAAATTGCCAGTGCCTTACACTGTTTCTTTGATTAGGCCTGGTGGGTTGATCTGGGTTTGGGAGGAGCAGTAGAATAGAGGAGAGTGTGACCACCTGTTCTTCACCCTGGAAGACCTCCCTTGCTTCTCCAGGGTAATGTTCTTCAAAGAAGGCGGGACAGGGACTGAAGAGCAGGCAGTGTATATGGCCCCGGCCCAATCATTAATTTGTATGGGCAGGGGCGGGACATACATATATACTGAGGTCACATGCTTCCTAGGGGGAGATGGGAAGAGACTAGGTCCAGAGAAGCTTCACAATGTGACCTTCAGGAATAGGCTCAAAGGCCTGGGGTTTCAGAGACCCCAGCTCCGGAGAGCAGGAACCTGACCGGAAGGCCTGAGGGTTCAGAGACCTCAGAGCTGGATGGTTCAAGTCTACAATCTGCACCAGAAACCCTGGGAAAAGAAACCAGGCATCCCGGCTGGGATGGATCATTGCACAAGAACAGGGAAGTAGCTGCAAAGCGGACGGAGTAGACCGTCATACTTCCTTGCACTACTGATAACACCATGGACCGCAGCAAGAAAATAAATGTTCACTGTTCAACTATTCGAAGGTGTCTGTTGTTACTCGTGTGGGGTGGAAGAACGGGGAAGAACGGGGTTACACCAGCAGTACTGTAATGAACTACACCAACAGCTCCCAAGTGAGTAGTGTGCTACAACTAATAAATATATGTTTACTACTATGAACTATTTAAACTTTAATGCCGCGTACACACGATCAAACTATCCGGCGGACTTAGAAAGTAGTTTTGACTCAAAATTTGTCCGCCACACTCGCAGTCCGGAGGACAATACGGCCCTGAGTGTGCTAGTCCACCGTACTTTTGAAATGAACGGACTTTCCCGCGCACAGAGGAAAGTCCGTTCATTTTTTGAGTGCACCTCCAGGTAGCCGGGACTAGCGAAGGAAGTCAATGTCACTGGCCCCGTCACCTGGTATGGACTTAAAGGGCAACAGAAGAATGGGCCCCTGCCAGTAAAAGAGCCGGAAGAAGGAGCGGAGGCTCGGCAAGAAGAACCAAAGAGGGGGACAAGACCCCCGAAGTTGGAAGAAGACCCTCGGGCGGCAGCGAAGAAGAAAGCCAGGCTCCTCCGCTAGTAAAAGAGCTAGCAGAAGATAGCGGAGGAGTCTGGAGAGAAGACCCCCCAAGACGGAAGAAGACCCCCGGAGCTGTGCAATAAATTATTTTTAACCCTTGTGTTTTGTGTTTTATTTAAATTTTTTCACAGGTGAATGGGTAGGGGTACATCGTACCCCATACTCATTCACATAGGGTGGGGGGCCGGTATCTGGGGGCCCCCTTATTAAAGGGGGCTCCCGGATTCCGATAAGCCCCCCCGCCCGCAGATCCCGACAACCAACGGCCAGGGTTGTCGGGAAGAGGCCTTTGTCCTCATCAACATGGGGACAATGTGCTTTGGGTTGGGGGGGGGGGGGGCGCTTGCTCGTCCCCACCCCCTTTCCTGACCGGCCGGGTAGCGTGCTCGGATAAGGGTCTCATATGGACCTGGGGGGGACCCCCGCGCAGTTTTTTCGGCGTAGGGCTTCCATACCATAAGTCCATACCAGGTGACGGGGCCAGCGACGTGTCAATCTCGCCGCCAAAGGCGGCGAGATTGACTTCCTTCGCTAGTCCCGGCTACCTGGAGCCGCGCTCAAAATGAACGGACTTTCCTCCGTGTGTGGGCAAGTCCGTTCATTTCAAAAGTACGGCGGATAGTCCGGCGGACAAGTCCCGTGTGTGGGCAGGTCCGGCGGACTTTACGGCCGTTTGTCCGCCAGACTAAGTCCGCCGGATAGTCTGATCGTGTGTACACGCCATTATTATTGAAAGTAGGTGCATAAATTGAGGCAAGCTGGTATGCGCCCCACTGTATTACTTTACCCAGGGACCCATGATGCTGTTAAGGTGACCCTGTCCTTCTCCGCTGCTCACCAATGTAAATAAGGCATTTCTGTACTCACCAGCAGTGTAAATAGGGCATTTCTCCACTGACCACTGGTGAAAGGGGATCCTTCGCCACCAACCACTAATGTAAAGGGGACATGTTTCTTCTGACCGCCATGTAAATCGGGCATTTCTCTTGTGATCATCAATGTGAGGGGATCCTTCTTTGCCAACAACCAAACTAAAGGAGTCATTTTTTGGCCACCAGTGTAAATTGGGCATTTCTTCACTGGCCACCAATGAAAGGGGTTCCCTCCCCATCAACCACTAATGTAAAGGGGATATGTTTTGTCTAAGTACCAATGGAAGGGGATCCTTCTTCTCTGACCATCAATATAAATCGGACATTACTGACCAAGAATGTAAATGGGGCATTTCTCCACTGACCACACATGTAAGGGGCACTTCTCTACTGATCACCAATGTATGTGGGCACCTCTTCACTGGCCACCAATGTAAGAGGGCACTACACTGACCATCAATGTAAGGTGGCCATTTTCCACTGAAAACTTGAGGTGGCACTGCAATGGCCAACAGGGCTCTCAACTAACCACCATTGAAAGGACCCCACATATTTCACTACCCGCCTTCCTCTTTTGATAATTATAGGTATTAGTTTAATTTCTTGATTTGTACTAAATCCAATCTTGTATAGGGCAGTATGTTGTTAAAAAAATGATATTTCTTATTCCTTCAAATGTAACATGTGCTGTAGATATTATCAATTTTAGCAGTAGTTCCCCAAGACCTGAAAATGATCTCAAGAGTTTTTTCCCTTAGTAAAAAGGTTAAGTCTGATTTGTATGTACTGTATATGTCTGTTATGTATATCCTGCCAGTATTCAAGCATTGGAGTTCAGGCACAGGGCCAAAATAGCATTGGTACAAGATGAGGCAAGCAGGCACTGAGTCACAAATGCCACTAATAAGTGAAATATCTTTGTATGGGGGAAAGTAAACACTTCTCAAGATGCAGTTGGAACAAACTTCCATTTCATAATGAAGGAAGAATTCCAGGTATGGCAACTTTTATATAGTCACATTGGACCAGCTTGGGCCAGTCTACATACAGTATGTGCCATATTGGTGGGGTCTATGGTTGCCATTTTTCTCATCAAACCTGAACACATTAACAGCAATCAGCAAAAAATGAATTTTTTTTAGTATACACTATAGGATTGTAACAGACCTGGGACACGGACACCTTTGGGCGCACCAAAGAGAATAGTAATTGTGGCGTGCAAAGTGCTTCCTGTCTGAATATTGTGTCAGGGTTTCAGGTGGACTGAAACCCAGACACATGGTTCAAAACAAGGACTGTCCAGGTGAATTCCGGACAGGTGGCAACCCTAGTGGGATCCCTGAAGAAGCTGGAAATCACTCTAATAGGAACTGCTGAACCAGTGATCTCTAGTAGTTTCTGGGTCCTTTGTCACCTGCCTTGCAGCTTACTGAACACAGTAGATGTGCTAGCCACTATGCTGTCTTGGCACAGTTTTCTCAATAAAAAAGTTTTCTGATTGGACAAGATGGAAGGGTGGGACAGTTACATTACGTTCTCCACTTCCTCCAATCAGAGAACACTTTGCATTCATTGAGAAAATGAAAAGTGTTCTCTGAATAGTACCCATGCATGTTTCTGTTAAAGCGTGTTCCTATGTTAACTAAGTAGAAGTGCAGCTGAGAGATCCAGAAGCTAGCAGCAATCACTGTAGTATAGGTGCCTACTACGGTGATATCCATCCATCCATCTCCCACTTGGATCCTACAGTTATGGCAATTGCATACTTATGTTGGTCCAAGCTTCCATACCTAAACTTCAGCTTTAAAGTGGTAGTAAACCACAAAAGAAAAAAAAATTGGGCCCCTGCAGGATAATGTCATAATGTGCTGGTATTTACCACATACTAGCACATTATGGCAGACTTACCTTAAAATGAAGCCCTCCAGCAGGGCACTCTCATTACTGACAGGACTTCCATATTTACCTGGTCTTCCTTCCGGGTTTGCGGCTTCGGCCATTTGATTGGCTGAGCCACAGGAGCCATGGCTGTGGCACAGTTCTCTCAATGCCGTCCATTGAGAGTGCAGTGTGCATGCACCGGTGACATCACTGGCTGCTACTAAAGTAAATATCTCCTAAACAGTGCATAGGAGATATTTACTGTACCTCCAGGTGAGCCTTATTATAGTTTTACCTGTAGGTGTAAATCACAATCCAGACTTTACTACCCACTTTAATTGATATACATAGCACTTTTCTCCCTGGGGGCAGTCATCTTGGACACGCTTAGTAGATCGTACTAGAGCCTATTAACCTACCAGCATGTCTTTGGACTATAGTAGGAACCCCACCAAGCACAGGAACTCCATGCAGATAGTTCCCATGGCAGGACGACTCAAATGGAGAACACTAGTGCTGCAAGGTAGACATGCTAGCCACTATGCTGTATGTAGACTGTACCTATTGTGTGTATACATGTCATGGTGGAGTAACATGGTGCTTTCCTTTCTTTTTGTTTTTTAGAATACTGTGGTCTGACTGAATGAGCTTACAGCTTCAATATACCGTATGGTTATATTTTGGAAGAACCTAAACAATAAACTGACTGAATGTAAATCTATATTGTGTCCATAAAAACCCTGTGTTTTTTTCAGTTACTGTGTTATTGTGCTCATTTTGATAAGGGGTATTTAACCACTTCATTACTGGGCATTTTCACCCCCTTCCTGCCCAGGCCAATTTTCAGTTTTCAGCACAATTGCGCGGTCATGCAAAACTGTATCCAAATGACATTTTTGTAATTTTTTTCCCCACAAATAGAGCTTTCTTTTGGTGGTATGTAATCATCTCTGCGTTTTTTATGTTTTGCACTATAAACAAAAGAAGAGCGACAAGTTTGAAAAAAAACTATATTATTTACTTTTTGCTATCATAAATATCCCAATTTTTTTTATATATATATTTTTTCCTCAGTTTAGGCCGATATGTATTCTTCTACATATTTTTGTTTAAAAAAAATTCAATAAGCATATATTGATTGGTTTGCTCAAAGGTTATAGTGTCTACAAAATAGGGAATAGTTATATGGCATTTTTATCATTATTTTTTTTAACTAGTAATGGCAGTGATCTGCGATTTTTAGCATAACTGTGACATTGTGGTGGACATATCGGACACTTTTGACACTGTTTTGAGACCATTCACATTTATACAGCAATTAGTGCTATAAAAATGCACTGATTATTGTATAAATGGCACTGGCAGGGAAGGGGTTAACAGCAGAGGGTGATCAAGGGGTTACCTGTATTACCTAGGGAGTGATTCTAACTGTAGGGGGAGGGGACTCACAAGGGAAGGGGACTGATCGGTGTTCCTCTGTACTGGGAACACACGATCAGTATCTGACAGGACGTGGAGCTGTGTGTTTACACACACAGGTCCATGTCTCATCTCTGTTACTGGAAATCGTGGGTGCCCGGTGGACATCGCGGCCGCCGGGCGCCCGGGAATGTCATTTGACTATGGGCAGGGAAGGAAATTACTTAAAAACAAAATGTATTTTACTTGCGGTTCTACACACATTTTAAAAATTCTGCCTGTACTTATCTGCAGAGTTAATTTAGCTCTTGAAACAGTTTTAGATTATCTGGTTATAGTAGCATATATCAGCGAAAAACAGCACAACATCCCGGATTAAATAGAACAAAAAAAATAAGCTAATGGGACTTTTAGATGCTGAAACCTCCTAATGGAATAATATCTGACACAGTGATGTATAAAATACCAAATGTATTAAATACATAAAATGTCTTATCATTTAAGACATGTGTAACAAAAATTTGAAACAGCAAACTCTGTATACACCCGTAAACAGCCCCTACAAGAAGGTGAACAATTTCCTCAATAGTCACATTATGTGTAATCATGAGCATGATAAACACTCAGGACCAAGGTATGAGAAAGGAGACACACCCAACGCGTTTCTCATGGTAGCTTCTTCAGGGGTTTTCATTGACAGAGAGGTCAGTGCACTAGAGCTGATTCAGTAATCAGCAGTTCTGGGAAACCTCAAATGAGGTGTTGCATGTTCCCACCAGGGCACTGCAGAAAGGGTCAAATGTCTGTCTCAATCATGTAGGTCTGGAACCAGCCCAAGAGAAGATGTCCCACAAAGCACATCAGAGATCCCATACACAGGAAATGGCAATTCCAAGCTAAATTGATCAAAGTTCTGCCATGCTGCACTGGGAGAAACACCCCAATATAGCTATAGACAACTGCAAAGGTAATGAGCAGCTTCCAAATGCTGATATGATCACAAAGTTAAATCTTCAATCATGGCAAATAACATCAAAAAGCCAACCGCAAAAGGCTCCCTTCCTGGTGTCACAATAACCACACATTCCCTATGGAAAGCAATCTCCAAATCAGGATCCACAGGTTCTCCTAGTGCAGCATGGCAGAACTTTGATCAATTTATCTTGGCATCACAATTTCCTGTGTATGGGATCTCTGATGTTCTTTGTGGGACATCTTCTCTTGGGCTGGTTCCAGACCTACATGATTGAGACAGACATTTGACCCATTCTGCAGTGCCCTGGTGGGAACATGCAACGCCTCTTTTGAGGTTTCCCAGAATTTACTGAATCAGCTCTAGTGTACCGACCTCTCTGTCAACAAAAACCCCTGAAGAAGCTACCACGTGAAACCATGTGAAATGCGTTGTTGTGTTTATCATGATCATGATTACACATAATGTGACTATTGAGGAAATTTTTCACGTTGTTGGGGCTGTTTACGGGTGTATACAGAGTTTGCTGTTTCGTATTTTTGTTACACATGTCTTAAATTTTATTTATTTAATACATTTGGTATTTTATACATCACTGTGTCAGATATTATTCCATCAGGAGGTTTCAGCATCTAAAAGTCCCATTACTCTATTCTTTTTGTTCAGTTTTAGATTATCCCCTGATATTTTGTTACATGGTGTCCTTGACACAACTCCTGTCCTATAGTGGTGTGATTGGATTTTTCAACTATTGACAAGGTAGTATCCCAGCATCACAGGGTAGGGGTCTTGTTAGCACCCCCATAAAAATTGGACTGGTACTGGGTACTCGTTTTTAGACTTTTGCGTGGCATTATACCTTTAAAACCTCTATATCAGCCGTGTTCAGTTGGAATTTGCATGTTTGAAGATTTGTAAGAACAGAAGGTCTATGACATGCCATTCCTGTAACCCAGCCCTGTGTGTTCCAGATATAGAATAGGAGGGTGAGATGCATGTATATTATCAGCCCCAGCCCTTACGTAAGTAAGGTGTGAGTCATGTTTGCCATTGCCTTGTCTCTGTGTTATAACCTGAATCTGCTGACAACTGTGGCTCATGTACTAGATAAGGCTGGTCATACAGTAGTAGATTTTCATAAAAAAAAAAAAATGTATTTTCTAATTGATGTAAGGTCATTTTCGGCATTCGTTTTTTTCGACCACAGCGATGAAACAATTCAAAAGAGCAGGATGGAAAATTCTTCTTGAAATTTCTAACAGTGAATGTGGTTCTCGTTCAGGAAAGTCCATTCAATCCAAAATAATATGTTAAAAGCAAAACTTTTAAATGACATCGGTCGGGTCACTGAATGTATTCGTACAAATATTCGTTCAAAAATCTACTAGTCTATGGCTAGCTTTAAGGAGCCAATACATCATTCATTTTTTTTTTTGTTCAACCCAATTCAATGTGGATGGGGGAATCCTCCCCACTGTGGTATTGTATTCTGACAGTGGGGAAACTTCCCTGCCATCAGAACACATTTATCAGTGCTGCCGGCTATAACAAGCAGCACTGATCAATCAGGAAAAAACTCAACAGGCTGATTGTACAGAAGTTGAGCAGTAGATCGTTGTCTGTACGACCAGCTTCCAAATTCAGTCAGTCCCTGCTAAACCAACTGAATTTCAATCCATGTATGGCTGCTCTAATGCCCTGTACACACGGTCGGACATTCCGACGACAAAATCCTTGGGATTTTTTCTGAGGGATTTTGGTCCAAACTTGTCTTGTATACAGACGGTTACACAAAGTTGTCAGAAAATCCGATCATTCAGAACGAGGCGACGTAAACCACGTACGATGGGACTATAAAGAGGGCAGACGCTAATAGCTTTTGTCTCGTAATTTATTCTGAGCATGCATGGCACTTTGTCTGTCGGAATTGTCTACACACAATCGGAATTTGTTGTTGCAAAATTTTAGATCCAGCTCTCAAACTTTGTGTGTCGGAAATTCAGATGGAAAAGTCCGATGGAGGCCACAGACCGGGCCACGGAGAATGATGTCACAGCTTGGCTCCCCCTTCCTCCTCCTTCTGCTGCCGGGCCAGTAGAGGATGTGCAGCAGTGCCTCTGGCATGCGCAGTAGGGACCCGGCGTGAAGCCGTAATGCTTTACTACCAGTGTTCTGGCACAAAGTGTCCACCTATCGGATAGTGTCCGGCCCGTACTGTGCAGGCGCATCGCTTGAGCAGTACGGGGCACAAGGAGAAGACGAACATCTCCGAAGAAGAAGAAGAAGAGTCCAGGTTGAAGCCCCACCATCCAAGTGGACATAGGGTTGCAGATATTAAGATGGCCCCTCACGGGCTCGCTTTGCTCGCCACGCTTCGGGCACGGCCTCGCTTCGATCGACTCTTTTATATGCTAACTCTATGTCCACTTGGATGGTGGGGCTTGAACCTGGACACAGTGCGCAGGTGCCGTTCTCCTTCAGAGATGTTCGGCTTCTCGGCGGACACTATGTGATGGGGGACAGTATCTGATAGGACACCGGGTTCCCTTACTGGCAAAGGCGGCAGCAGCAGCAGCACTCGACAGCTAATGGAAACATCAGTTGCAGTGACAACATCGCTGGACTCTAGGACAGGTAAGTGTCTTATTATTAAAGTCAGCAGCTGCAGTATGTGTAGCTATTGACTTTTAATTTTTGTTGGGCAGACCTCCGCGTTGAGGCTGGGTTCACACTAGTGCAGATTGGAATGTGGGTTTCTCTGCATCCAATTCACATGGCAGGAGAGTGCCCGGCTCTCAATGGCGCTGGTTCACACATCTCTGTGGCGGACTCCGAATGGATTGCACAGGAATCCTATGCGTCTTTGGCTCAGTTTCAGGTCCAAAACTCAGGCAAATATTCTGGGCTGATTCGTTCCTGAAACGGAGACACACCGGACCCTTGCTGTGAGCTGCGTCCACACCAAGTGTGAACTCAGCTTTAAGTATATGTAAACACTCACCTTGTAAAACAGCCTATTCAGTTTAAAGTGGTTGTAAAGGCAATTTTTTATTTTCTTTTAAATAACAAACAATCTGTGGAACTGACTACGCTGTGCTCTCATGTCTAGTGTGGTCAGTTATTAATAGGAAAGAAGAGGGACGGTCAGGAATACAAGGAATTTCACACAAAAGAAGCAATACAAAGAGCACAGGAGATTTTTTTCATACAAGTACATGGTACAGCAGCCACATATCAGGAATATAAAGTGTTGGGTTTACATATTCTTTAAAGTGGATGTAAACCTGAAAAAAAAAATTTAATTAGTTCTTGCACCATGTACAGTATAGGATTTCATGTCATCCGTGCCCAGTCTTGCCACGAAGAGTTAATCCAGCCCTGAGCAATCCTCATCTTTTTTCAGTAAGATAAAAACTGACACACAGTGTCAAGTGATTTACATATCTCATGTAGGAGCCTGAGAGAGGCATTCTGTGTACTTTAGAGCCCCTCCTTCTTTCTTCTCCAGCTCTCCCAGGATTGGCTGCTTCACACCTCAGCATGATTGGGCATGCTGAAGTCATGTGGTGACTTTTCTGGGTTTTGACTGGATGTTAGTGATCATAGAAGAAGTTCAGCGTAAGAAATACACAGGAGAAAATGCATGTTGACAAGGGGAGTGAAGAGGTGGGCGGGGAGTCTTCTGACATCACGACTCCACCCAACGAGCTCCAGACAACAGACCCACCCACAGAATCTGCAGTTTTTCGGGTCTCATAACAGATAGAGGGGAGACATTTGACAGGTAAGGATACATGCAGGATGCATATATATCCTTATAGATAACCACTATGGCAGTAGTTTGGAAAGGATGAGAGTGGGTTTACATCCACTTTAAGGACAGGTTAACAGAATAATACTTAGCAGTGTTGTAAAAAAAACATTTAATGGTTTTCGAATTAACACACAACTGGACTAATGTCTTCTACTGTTGACTGATGATAATCCGGTAGCAGTCCTTGACTTTTCATAGTTTGATACACCTGTACCAGCCAGTGTGAAAATTCATCCACTTTATAACTATAAAGTTGCTCACAGCTCCAACAAAAAACTAATCGATACAACAGTTAAAAATAAAAAATAAAATAATAACCGTGCAGAGTAGCGTACCTTTGTAATTACAATGTGCAGATATAAACTGTACGAACCACAGATATTAAATATTAGACCCCTGGCTCAGAATGAATGTTGATCCCCCTATAGATATTCTGGATTTTCACTTTGAACTTTGTGGTCCCTCTTGTGTTGACCTGTCTTCCAGAACAACGGGAACTATTTTATGTTGAATAGGTTCCACCAAAATGTCAGTTTGCAAGGTAATCCCCATTATTCTTACAAATATTTGATGTCAGTTTAGAACTGCAATGCATTCTGGTCCATGTGATATTAGTATATTACTGATGAAAACCTGAACAGTGTTTTGCTCATTTCACAGGAAAACCTACAAATATCTATAGAAATATTAATAATAATATAAATGATTGGATCCCAGTGTACTCTTCTTGAATCAGACCACCACTATAATCTGGGGGGGGGGGCAGCCAAAATAAATCATATAAACTTCCTCCCAACAACTAAAATAATAATATTAAGACAACATATTAGTTATATTTAAAGCTGAACTCCAGTCAACCCAACAAATAGCTTTTTGGTGAACTTCCCCCCTACAGAGTAAGGGTTAAGGGGTTAGCTCACCTATGCCAAAAAACTGTCTATGCAGGGGTTAGTGTAGCTAAGAACAAAGTGTGCAGCTTTGACCAATGTTAAATAATGCCCTTGCTATAGGTGTTGGCTATTTAAGTACCTTCCAAAGCCTTTCTGAAAAACTCCCAGCGTTGGCATCATCCTGTCCTGCCTTGTTGTTAATACGTTGCTAAGATAGTACCAGCTGATTCAAACTCCTTTGCATGTGCTCTCATACCTGTTGCAGTAGCTTTGAGCTCAGCAATGAGATAGTTGACCACGCATGTGCAAGGATTTGAGCGCTCTCTCTGGTGATGGTGGGGGTGAGCAATAATGGCTGGGAGTGTCATAGCAACGTCCTAGCAGTAAGATAGAATGGGATAATGCCATCTCTGGGAGTTTTTGGGTCAAGCTTTAGGAGGTACGTAAATGGCCTACATCTATAGCAAAGGCACTATTTAACTTTGGTCGAAGCTGCACAAGTTTGTTTTTATCTACAGACGCCCCCTTACATGCATTGGCAGCTTTCTGGTAAAGGTGAACTCTTTAAGACGTTAATTTGAAGGTGTAGGACCGGCAAAGGGGAGCAGCTACGGAGGACCAATAGTCCATCTGGGAACCGGTGGGGGAAAAAAAAATTATTCTTCTGCTTTACTCTCCACTAGACTCAACAATCAATTAAAAGGTCAGCTCACCTTTACAATAAAATTGCCCATGCATTCCAGCACCCCCACTGCATTAAAAACACTTCTCAGGTATTAAAAAAGAAGCACTTTTGCATGGCTTTTCCCAAGCCCCTTTGAAAAAGTCCTAGGTAGGCAACTGAACCCCTCCTTTCCTCAGGCCTACTTGGATAGCACAGGGCAGACACAAGGCATGCACCCCTTATTTCACCTTTACAATAAAATTATTTTAAAGGGAATATGTGCCCTGGGTGCAGTGCTGATATATGGATTAGGGGGCATGCTGGATGCTTTGGCCAGTCCATTCTCTGGTGGCTAACTGGCAGTCATGACTGCAGTGTCACTCCTGTCAGAGGGAGCAGGGGCCTCAATAGCTACTGGAGGGAGGATTCTGCTCTCTTCTACCTCCAATAGCAGCCTACTGTGAACAGAAGAGAGCAGGCTGCAATTGAGAACACACCCCCATCCCAGCAAGGAGCCACTGGGGAGGGAGGGCAGACTGCTCTTCTTCTCGTCTCCCCTTGTCATATTACATGCCCCGAGATGGGAGGAAGGAGAAGTCGCCTTCATTCCTGGTCCTCTCTCAAGCCTGTTTGAAAAACTTCTAGGTTTGCATCTGACCCCCCAGGCCCATCTAGACAGGACGGGCCAGATGTCAGGTGTGCACCTCAGTGTAGCAGGAAAGAACTCTCGGGCCCATACAAAACCTGCACGTGCCCAGTGTGTCTATGCCTCCCTCTGTCACAGCCGTGGTTCAGATCAGCAGTGTGTGCGTGGGGGAAGGTGGTCCTTACCTAGGAGTTTTTTAGACAGGCTTAGGAGATCCAGCTTACAGTCTAAAGGTATAACATTAAAAGGCTGTTTCTTATTTAAAACCTGAGCAGTGTTTTTGAATGCCCTGGGGACACAGGATTGCCTTTGCAATTTTATTGTAAATGTGCACTAACCCTTTAACCCTTACTATACAGAAGGGGGTATTTTTTTAAATGCTGACCAGTGTTCATATTTAATAAAATAGGACTTAATTGGCTGCAATAAGAGACACAAGGAGTAAAATCACAGTTCTGCATCAAGTTAGCAATGGCAGCTTCCAACTTTTGTTTTCTATGGGAGATCCAACATTTAAGTTTTCCCTACTTTGGCTCTGCTGAAGAAATCACATTGTAGTATGTCAGGTTGTACTTTTTCACAATATTTCCTTCAATCTTTAAAGTACTTAAGGCATTGTGGTGTCCAATATAACAGACAAAGATAGCTGCTTTCCAATCTACTCAAGCATGTCCAACTTCCTCTTCCCCCTCGCTCTCCCACTCATCCTGCGAGTTGCCTTCATCTTCACTTCCCCCGGCCCACCTGTCCTCTCCATACTGAATTTCTTCTTCAACATCTTCTTCCTTCTGCTCACTCTCAATGGCTTCTTCTTTCCCCTTTTCATCCTCCCGCTCTGTCCTGAGGCTAACAATTAAGACCAGTGTTTGTAAAATCACATAAAGTGACGTCAGTTGAAAGATGTACTCTTGGGCCAGCCAAAGGAGGAGATACATGCCATACGTTGTGGCCAAGAAGACAGCCAGTCCATGGATCCACAGCTGGAGGGCTCCTTGGATTCCAAAAACATCCAATGTTATCCGAAAAACAGGAGAAAAGAGCCAGAGACAGCCAGATGCGCAAACATCTATGATATGGTGGACCAGGTTGATGCAGATCTGAAAATGTTCACTCTCAATGTTTGAATGGATAGTTGGCTTGTCGCGGTTCCTCAGTGATGGAAGGTATGACTGCAGAGTGGATATACTTGGCAAGGGTATTACTGGGAAGGTCCATTGTCTAGGTTTTTGTGGTGAGCTTTCTGGTTGTGATGGAGTACCTTTTGAAGAACGAAGGAATTTAGAAAAGAAGGCCGGTGGCGATGGCCATTTCATAGACCGATGGAGGAACATCTAGACAGATCAAAAAGAAAGAAGTCAGCTCAAGTAAATAACATTAAAGTGAACCTATCTGCTATCATAATCATAAACCATTCAAAGTAATACTCTCGTCTAGGAGCAGACATCACAAGGTGCCTGCTATTACTTGCTATAAAATATCCTATGTGTACCCTTCTAAAAGAAGTTTCACCTTGCAATCTGCCATGGCCTGGTTCACATCTATACAGTTTGATTTTGATCCGTTTTTGCATATTTTATTTTTTACATTCATTTTCAATGCGTTTTTTTAATGCGTTTTGATGCTTTTTTTATGGTCAATTTGTTGTTGGGCAGATTAAAACCACTTGAAGACATAGAAAGACACAATAGCAGCGCTCAAATGAAACCAATATAAAAAAAAAAATCAAGTCGATATATTCAAACAAGTTCATTTATTGAATGCTCTAAGGCCCCTTTCACATGGGACGGATCCATAATGATCCGCCCCGTGATGATCCGCTTGCTCAGCGGGGATCGCTCCGTTTATCCCCGCTGAGCCAGCGGATGATAGGGTGGTCCTGGCACACTGTGCAGGGACTGCCCTGTCAGCTCTCCGCTCTCCTCTATGGGGGATCGGATGAACACGAACCGTCTGTCCGTGTTCATCCGATTCGCTCTGCAGACGGATAGAAAAATTGGATTTTCAGAATTGGACAATAGCGGAGATGGACAATATCGGGTGTCTGCGGATGTTCATCCGCAGACACCCGCTATCCCATAGGAATGCATGTATGTCCGTATTTTATCCGCAAGCGGATGGATGAAATACGGACATACGTTCCACATGTGTGAAAGGGGCCTAAAAGTTAATTAGTAAATTAAGTAAATTAAAGAGTAAATGATTTTGGCTCGATTAATGATTTCAATCGATTTCGGCTTTCGGCATGTGTTCTTAGCGGCTGCACCTGTACCACCAGGGCTCTCTGCGGGATGCCGCCAAACCCCCATTAGCCAACCTGCTCAGCCTGCAACAGTGAGTTTTCACAAACCCACATCTTGTAACACATAGCGTGACGGAACACATTGCAATCAGAGCAATTACCAGGAGCTGAGTCCATCTTGATCACCACATCCTGCCTTGCACTTTGGGCTATTGGATCATATATTTCAAGATTAGAACTTGGAGTCAACTCATGATGTTAACTCTGTGTCATCTGGCGGTATCGTATACAATTTATGTTAAAGTGTCTGAGTTCACACAATGATATGTGTGTCATCACGACAATTTCCAGTTACTTTCATTTACTCTTTATACTGACAGTTGTGTGTTTTTATAGAATTCACTTTTGGGCATTCAATAAATTAACTTGTTTGAATATATTAACTTGAACATTTTTTTATATTGGTTTCATTTGAGCGCTACTATTGTGTCTTTCTGGTTTTCTATTCATCCATTTCATCCCAAGTGGTTGGCAGCTGCACTGGATACTTAATATTTTTTTATTATTAACTTTCTGACAGGACTTGAATTTGGTTATACATGGACTGCCAGATCTAGCGCCAAAAGACTTCATTTTTGAACTATTGCACTTGAAGACAGAATTTTCTGCCACTTTTTGTTTAAATTTTTTTTTTCTAGAAAAAAAATAAAAATACAGTACACACAGTAAAATACAGTATATATATATATATATATATATATATATATATATATACACATACACACTACCGTTCAAAAGTTTGGGGTCACATTGAAATGTCCTTATTTTTGAAGGAAAAGCACTGTACTTTTCAATGAAGCTAACTTTAAACTAGTCCTAACTTTAAACAAATATATTCTATACATTGCTAATGTGGTAAATGACTATTCTAACTGCAAATGTCTAGTTTTTGGTGCAATATCTACATAGGTGTATAGAGGCCCATTTCCAGCAACTATCACTCCAGTGTTCTAATGGTACAATGTGTTTGCTCATTGGCTCAGAAGGCTAATTGATGATTAGCAAACCCTTGTGCAATCATGTTCACACATCTAAAAACAGTCTAGCTCCTTCCAGAAGCTACAAAACTGACCTTCCTGTGGAGCAGATTGAGTTTCTGGAGCATCACATTTGTGGGGTCAATTAAACGCTCAAAATGGCCAGAAAAAGAGAACTTTCATCTGAAACTCGACAGTCTATTCTTGTTCTTAGAAATGAAGGCTATTCCATGCGAGAAATTGCAAAGAAATTGAAGATTTCCTACAACGGTGTGTACTACTCCCTTCAGAGGACAGCACAAACAGGCTCTAACCAGAGTAGAAAAAGAAGTGGGAGGCCGCCTTGCACAACTAAGCAAGAAGATAAGCACATTAGAGTCTCTAGTTTGAGAAACAGATGCCTCACAGGTCCCCAACTGGCATCTTCATTAAATAGTACCCGCAAAACACCAGTGTCAACATCTACAGTGAAGAGGCGGCTGCGGGATTTTGGGCTTCAGGGCAGAGTGGCAAAGAAAAAGCCATATCTGAGACTGGCCAATAAAAGAAAAAGATTAAGATGGGCAAAAGAACACAGACATTGGACAGAGGAAGACTGGAAAAAAGTGTTGTGGACGGATGAATCCAAGTTTGAGGTGTTTGGATCACAAAGAAGAACGTTTGTGAGACGCAGAACAAATGAAAAGATGCTGGAAGAATGCCTGACGCCATCTGTTAAGCATGGTGGAGGTAATGTGATGGTCTGGGGTTGCTTTGGTGCTGGTAAGGTGGGAGCTTTGTACAGGGTAAAAGGGATTCTGAATAAGGAAGGTTATCACTCCATTTTGCAACGCCATGCCATACCCAGTGGACAGCGCTTGATTGGAGCCAATTTCATCCTACAACAGGACAATGACCCTAAACACACCTCCAAATTGTGCAAGAACTATTTACAGCAGAAGCAGGCAGCTGGTATTCTATCGGTAATGGAGTGGCCAGCACAGTCACCAGATCTGAACCCCATTGAGCTGTTGTGGGAGCAGCTTGACCGTATGGTACGCCAGAAGTGCCCATCCAACCAATCCAACTTGTGGGAGCTGCTTCTAGAAGCGTGGGGTGCAATTTCTCCAGCTTACCTCAATAAATTAACAGCTAGAATGCCAAAGGTGTGCAATGCTGTAATTGCTGCAAAAGGAGGATTCTTTGACGAAAGCAAAGTTTGATGTAAAAACAATGTTATTTCAAATACTAATCATTATTTCTAACCTTGTCAATGTCTTGACTCTATTTTCTATTCATTTCACAACGTATGGTGGTGAATAAGTGTGACTTTTCATGGAAAACACAAAATTGTTTGGGTGACCCCAAACTTTTGAACGGTAGTGTATATATATATTTTTTTTTTATCAGACACCCTGGGGAATAAAATGGGATTGGAATTTTTTATGTCACAATGGTATTTGCGCAGCGGTTTTTCAAACGCAATACTCCAGCTTCTTTGTAAAACATAAGAGATGATCTTACGCCGAGTAAATAGATACCTAACATGTCATGCTTGTGTAATGGCAACAAACTACGGTACTTAAAAAATCTCCATAGGTGACGCTTTAAACATTTTCAAAAGTTACCTGTTTAGAGTTACAGAGAAGGTCCAGTGCTAGAATTATTGCTCCCGCTGTATTGTTCGCAGTGATACCTCACGTGTGGTACGAACACCGTTTACATATGTGTGCGTGACTTATATATGCGCTCGCTTCTACGTGCGAGCTCGGAGGGATGGGGGCAATTTAAAAAATATATATTATTCATTGTATTTTTTACTTTTACACTGTCCCTTTAATTTTTTTGTTCACTTTTATTCCTATTACAAGGAACATGAACATCCTTTGTAATAGAAAGAAGGATGACAGGTCCTCTATCGCCTCTGTGACCAGCCGGCTGCACCGTTGGATAATTTCCTCTGTGCGCCGGTAAAAATGGTAAGCCCAAGAAACACCGGCGAGTGGTGGGAGCGAGGGAGGGAGCGAGGGAGGGAGCGAGGGAGGGAGCGAGGGAGGGAGGGAGCGAGGGAGGGAGGGAGGGAGAGAGCGAGGGACGTCCCCTCCCGCCGCTTCTGAAAGCATTCCAGCGACTCATGCTCTACACAGGGATTTCAGTAGAGCTAAAAGCAATTGTACAATCAGATTGTAATGTGTACAGTCAGCTTTTAATGGACAATAATAGTTACCTTGTGGTACATGCTCTTAGGCAGGACTTTTACTTTTAAAGGTGCAGAATGGTTGACACGTTTGCCTTAAATAGCAAATTGATTTCATCAGATAGAAGATGATAATGTAGCATGTAATGAGGTAATCAAACACTCTGAGATGCATAACCAGTTTGATCAGTTCACCATAATGCTGTTACACATTACAAGCTGCTCACAACACAGGATCACGTCATAAAGTTGTGGTATTAAAGGGTAAGTTCACCTATGCCAAAAAACTGCCTATGCAGATAAGGGGAGTCTGTAAATAAAAACAAATTGTGCAGCTTTGACTAAAGTTGAATAATACCCTTGCTATAGGTGTAGGCCATTTACATATAGTACCTCATGAAGCCTAACTGGAATACTCAAGGACGTTGCTAAGTAATCCCAAGACGTTGCTAAGTGAGGCCTAGTCATTACTGCTCACCATCACAGGAGTGAGCTATCAAATGTTGAACTCAGAATTACTGTATCAGGGGAGGGAAAGAGCACGTGAGGGGCTTTAAACCCATGTTCACACTGAATGCGGCTTTGAAAATATGCAACTTCACTTCAAATCAGACAATGTCAAAGCTGCAGGTCAGTGCGACTTCAGGTACTACTTGGCTGACATCTGTGGGACATTATGTACAGATGTCTAAGCAAGTGGCACCTGAAATTGCAAAAAATATTGCAGGAAGTTTTTTTTAACCCCTAAGCGCCAGCCACACGCAAATATGCGGCTGCTCGTTGGGTGGACCTTGCATAGTTGCCAACTGTCCCGAATTTCCCTTTTCCTGATTTAATTGTGTCCCGGGAAATTCGGTTATTCACGATTTTTCGCCGCCGGCCGCGACAATGTCCCATCCCCTAATTAGAATACAACTCCGCCTACAGTCAAAAAAGTGCCCTGGAATTTTTTTTACAATGTTGGCAACTATGACCTTGGTGCTGAGCAGTTGCATATTTGCATGAATTGGTGTAAGAACAGCTGTGCCAAGAGCATGCCCTGCGCGCTCCCAGCACAGTAACTGGTGGCTAATGAAATCACGTGACCACCAATCACGGTGGTCAAATGGTCATAAACCCCACCCTGTCTCCTGCCATCCTAAACCTATTAAAGTGTCGGAAGGCACCGGCGCCAAGAGGTTAAAATCAGCGTGGTATAGGCAGTTATTTTTGTAAAGGTGAATTTACCCTTCTAAGGAAGAACGGGCCCAGCACTTCTAATCAAAAACAATGAGGCTTTCCCTTAGTGTGCAGCAAGGGATGAAATGGCTTATTGGGTACACTGGGAACATTTCTGGATTGTAAAGCTATAGGAGCCTGAGGTGTTTGAAGTGTGGCCCTTGGGCCCCAGCAGTGAGTATTGTAGAGGGAGGATTGATTTGTAAAAGGTCCCTTTAGTACTAGTAAAGTCTAGTAGTAATGCAACATGTCCCTAATCTCTGACTGTCTTCTACAGCATGACTTCAGTCTCCAGCCATTTTGTAGAACATTCTGTAGAGCAATCTCTGTCCATTTCCTCCATCAAGTCTTCAGTCTGAGGCATTACCTTAAATAAATAATACATGTGGCCCTTTGGAGACACTAAGGCTCCCATTACCTTGCACGTTGACAATCACTGTTGTAGGTAGTTAAGCTGTACGGGTTTTTAAGAAATGTTGTGAACCACAAGAGCTTGTTGGTCAGCTCCTTGGTCAGCTCCTCCCCTCTTTTCTATGGTTGCTGTAAGGTAGTGGAAATTTTTGGTAAAGGAACTGAATGGCAGTTGAGCCTTTCAGTCATAGCGCTTCTGCAGGCTGGCCTGCATTAATTACAATGGTAATGGGCAAACAGAATGGAGATACACAAAGTAGGCCCTAAACCTGGCACTTCCAAAATACAATGACATCTACATTACCAAAAGAACAGCGCAGATCACTCCCCCTCCTTCCCATCTTCATCAACTAATTTATGTCTAACTTAAACCTTCTCTTTTTTTGGTTTTGATGTGAGGCAAAATACACAACTAGTAGTTGCAACTCAAAACCCATGCAGATTGTGTTCCTGGTATTCACATAGTATTTACAGCTGCTACTTGCTCATTATATATGTGCAATTTCATATATATATTTGTCCTATGCTGTAAGGAGGGTTTTTCTTAGGAAAATGGAGACTCAACGCATTTGAGAATTCTCCCATTAAAATCAATGGAATTTGGTCCACCACAAAATGGCCAGCAGCCAGAGCCCTAATTACAAGGACAGATTGTTTAGCGTTGATGGAGATGCTAGGAGCGGAAGCTGTTTGCAGAGACATCTGCGGGGAGAGTCAGTCTTCACAGCTGTTCCCCGCACTGATCATTCCTGGGAGGCGCTTGTGGGTGTGTGGGAGCTGCCTCAGAAATGCGGGAATCTCCTGCACCTCACAGGAGACTTGAAATGTCTGCACTCAAAGGCTGACTCCACTATTAAAGCGGGAGTCCGCCGGGACTCCGCGTTTTTTTTTTTTTTTTAAGTCAGCAGCTACAAATACTGCAGCTGCTGACTTTTAAAATAGTGACACTTACCTGTCCGGCGCGCCCGCGATGTCGGCACCCGAAGCCGATCTCTAGATCGACACTCGAGTGCTGCCGCCACCATCTTGGGTATGGGAATCAGGAAATGGAGCCTTTCGGCTTCATTTCCCGGTTCCCTACTGCGCATGCGCGAGCCGCGCTGCGCAATGAGGACGGTCCCCGCTGCCTCTGGGATCTGTGTGTTTCCCAGCAGGCAGCGGGGCACTTGCGGAAGGGGGCGGGCACTTGCGGAAAGGGGCGTAATGTACGCCCCTTTCCGCAGAGAGCTAGCCCGGAAGTGGGTGCAGTTACCTGGATTATCCAGGTAACTGCACCCCCCTCCCCCCTGAAAGGTGCCAATTGTGGCGTCGGAGGGGGGGAGGAATCCGATGAGCGGAAGGTCCATTTTAGGGTGGACCTCCGCTTTAAGATCATGTTTCATGTTACACAAGTATTTAAGTGTAGCATGAAACATGGTCTACTTATACAACCCCCCTCCACACCTACAAGATTGCAGGGGTTCTTCGCTCCTGTAATTTTCAAAGATCGGCAAGGCCACTTCTAGCTCTGCCTGTGCAGCCACGTCATTAATTTCCAGGAATCTGTAAATTAAAAAACGACATATCTTCCACCACAGCAAAGAACTGTAGTTCTAAATGGAGCACAAGTGTGGTGAAGTCACTGTGCTCGTAGTCCATTGACTCCAGCCTCGTAACTGATGGTCTGTACTTCAGTATGGACCTGGGGCTGGAGGAAAGTCTTCAGGAGCCAGAGCATTGCACCCGAAATTCACTGATCGCAGTTGTAAAAGCAAAAAAATAATCAATGTACATTTTTGCTTTAGGCCCCCTTTCACACATACGGCCTGCTTGTCTGTTTTGAATCCATCCATTGACGGATGAAGAACTGACATCAATGCATTTCTATGGAAAAATTTATGTAAATGGATGATCATCCATTTACATACGTTTACATCTGATTCTGTAAACATCCATTTTTTGTTTCAAATTACTTTTTATTTCATTTTTAAGAAAAACATCATATTAACATTTATCCAATATTCAAAGAGAGCACACCTAAAAAAACAAAACAAAAAAAACACTTCCTTTACATAACCATATAAATATCTTAATTATAAACTCAATCCCATTCATAATATATATATATATATATATATATATATATATATATATAAAATTTCCCTTCTCTATCTCCTTCTTCCTCCCTCCTCCCCCTCCCCCCTTTTTTTTGGAACCGATTAAAGTCCTATTTTTCTTCCTTTAAAGAAAAAACAGATCGGACAAAAACAAATGTAAACAGAAAAGTGGTCCAGTTTTGCATGAAAAAAATGGCCCCAGGACTCAAGTGGTTAAGGACTCTAGCTGGTGGATGTAAAAAAATTCTGTAAAAATGTATGAAAAATGTATGAAAAACTGATGTAAACTTCATCCGTCATTTCTTTGAAAAAATGTGACTGAACTGATGTATGAAAGGAGTCTTAGGCCCCTTTCACACGGATGGCTGTTCTACCGCAGTTTAGCATATATTTTTTTTTTCTGTGAAATTCAAGACTCCAGGCACAGGGATCGGCTGCATTTGTACAGTGCAATTACCTGCGTTTGTGCGCGTTTCTGTGCAGTTGCGTTCAGATGCAGTTATCTAATATAGTCGTTCCCATAGCAACCCTTTTTTTAATTAATTTTTTTGGTCCCTTGAATACCTTCTCACGCTGCTATCCGCAGTTGACACAAAAGACTGCGATTACTTGCAGTTATGTGCATATAGCTGCGCTACATCGCACCTGGACGCATTCAAATCTATTTTTTCTATTCGCACCGAATCGCATGTAACGAAATTGCAGCTAAACGCTGTGTCTGAATGGGGCCATAGGGAAGCATTGTGTGCTTTTAGCTACGGTAGAAAACTAGAAAATCCGCAGCTAAAAGCACCATTCTATCCGTCCCTGTGAAAGGGGCCTTAGGCAAAATAGGTCATGTTATTATTTCTTACTAAAGGCTGAATTCTCATTTAAAAGGTATGTAAACCTTGACAATTGAAGTAGAACTAAAGGCAAAATGTTTTTGGATAGATTACGAGAGGGTTATAACCTCCGTTGTCTTTTTTTGCCTTCTGTGTCACATTGTGTAGGTTTCCCTTGACTTCCTGTCCCATAGACAACCAACAGGAGGTTGTCATCAGGGTCAGCCAAACAAGTGCCCCGGTGTTGTGACAAAACGACCAACCTGGCAGAATGTGCAACCCTCGTCACTTCCATGGTATGTGGAATCAGTTGGAGCTCCACCATGGCGCAATGTGTCATACATCCCTTCACTGGCTGATGTCAGTGAACTGAGGAATTTGCCTGAAAAAATGCTCAAATGACTACTGCACATGCGCACAGCGGAAATCAAACTAAGACTTACGAAATTGACTTTCTTAAAGTGGTGTTCCACCCACATTTTTTTATTTTTTTAAAGTCAGCAGCTACAAACACTGTAGCTGCTGACCTTTAATAAGGACACTTTCCTGTCCAGGGGGCCCACGATTTTGCCTCCCCTGAGGCCGATCCGTCCATTGGATCGGGTGCAGTCGCCACCATTCAAATTAAGGGAAACAGGCAGTGGAGTCTTGTGGCTTCACTGCCAGTTTTCCTACTGCGCATGCGCGAATCGCGCAGCTCTTTGTGAATGGCCGGCTGTCTTCTGGGACACACACGTCTCAGAAGATATCAGGGGGGCTCGCTGCCGAAGAAGAGGATATGACGTCCTGCGCTGCGGACTAGATGGATTGGTAATACAGGCTGTACTTCAAAAAATAGTAAGTTCCAAGAAAAAAATACATTTTTAACGAGACAAAAACAAGCGGTAGAGAGGTGGTCTTTCATTTAAGACCACCTCTCAAAAGTGGGTGGAATTCCACTTTATGGCCATCTTGCTACACCTTACACTTGATGTGAACACACCTACAGCAATAAACAGAAAAGTCAGTGCTACTACCCATACACCACATAGATAGCAGAGCTCCCAAGTGCTCAATCCACAGTCGCTGGCTGAGTAGAGTAATGTAGAAAAGATTATGTTATGACTAAGGCCTTATAGGCTGAAACACGTCAACTGACTTAATCTGTGTTTGTTCACTGTGGCTAGTCAATAAAATTAAGAAATTTTAAGAGCAACAACCGGAGTGCGGATCATATTTTCTACACCTACAGTAAGCAGGCGGAGCAGCCGAAATCTTGCTACATCAAAGCCCGTTTTTAATTAGCAAACTAATTTCAGCAATCGAGTGAGCTTAGCTACATAAATATATATTGTTATATTGCATATAGAGTTTGGTGTAGCAACATGTCCGCTGCCCCGCCTGCTAACTGTAGATGTGCTGATGTTAGGAGGAGCAAGATGGCCGTGCGCATGTGTTGGTCGAGCATTTTGTCAGGCAAATTCCTCCGTGCACTAACGTCAGCCAGTGAAGGGATGTATTACGCGTTGCGCCTGCGCAGTATGCGCGGTTTGGAGCTCCAGCTGATTCCACGTCACAGGAAGTGATGTGGGTTGTACATTCTGCCAGGTCGCTAATTTTTTCAGAACAGTCCCCATTGGAAGGATTCCCCTCTATGTTCTGGTGACAACCCAAAATTTTGAATTTTCTTTCACTTTCACTCTTGATGATAATGGTCATCAGGACAAAAAGAGAGGGTGAATCTCCCTAAAAGGGATACAGACAGCGGTAAAATATTGACTGGGGTTCTAATCCCTTTACATTATATCCAGAACTGAAAAAAAATGTTTTGCCTTTAGTTATCCTTTACCTTCTTTTATTTGCTTCCTTTTGGTCTGTTAAATGTGTATGTAAGCTCTAACGAGCAGGGCCCTCTGATCCCTCCTGTATTGATTTGTATTGTAAGTGTACTGTCTGCCCTCATATTGTAAAGCGCTGCGCAAACTGTTGGCGCTATATAAATCCTGAATAATAATAATAAAACAATAAATTAGACTATTTTCTCATTTCAAAAGTTTTTTTTTTTTTTGTTGGTAAAGTCATATAGACGATAATGCTCTATATCTTTAAATGCACACTTGCTTTAATCTAGTATTGTATTAGCTATAAGTACACATACCAAAAATTATATTTCACTAAATAATATTGAAGGCTGAAATTGTTTAACTTAACAGGAAAATCTAAAGCAGGGGTCTCAAACTGGTGGCCCTCCAGCTGTTGCAAGACTACAAGTCCCATCATGCCTCTGCCTGTGGGAGTCGTGCTTGCAACTGTCAGCCTTGCAATGCCTCATGGGACTTGTAGTTTTGCAACAGCTGCAGGGCCGTCAGTTTGAGACCCCTGATCTAAAGAGTAATCTGGGAATTAAAGGGGGCTATAAACCTTCATTCTGTGCATTAAGGTGAAAAAGCTCCTGTGATGCAGCTGCCCCCCAGAGCCCCCCTTTTACTTATCTGAACCCGGTCTTCCAAGCGAAGGGGATGAGCAACCCAGCTCCAGCCGGTGTCTCGGGTCCCGATTAGATCGATTGATAGCAGCGCAGCCATTGGCTCCTGCTGCTGTCAATCAAATCCAATGATGCAGGAGTCGGGGGTCGGGGGCCAAGTCCTGCTGTCTGTGTCAATAGACACAGCAGCAGGACACGGGAGCGCACTCACGCGAGTGCCCCGAGGGAGAGCGGCCCTCCAACGGGGCACTCGAGAAGAGGAGGAGCCAGGAGCGCTGCTGAGGGACCCCAGAAATGGAGGGTCGGGGGCCACTCTGTGCAAAACCAACTGCACAGAGGAGGTAAGTATGACATATTTGTTTAAAAAATAAATGAATAAAAGATAAATAAAAGAAAGAACCTTTAGATATCCTTTAAAGTATAACTAAACTTTTTTGTTAGTTCTTTATAGAGTAGAGAGGGATTAGAACACCTGTCAGGTTTTTATTGCAGCATGTGCCTCTGTTAGGAAGATACACCTCGCTACTCATCCTGGTGACCATTATCACCAAAAGTAAAAGAAAATCCCAAATTTTGAGCAGTCATCAGAACAGCAATAGAGAGGAAATCTTCCAATAGGGACACTAGATCTGGTGATCTGAAAGATCTTTTCCCAGTTTGGAGATCCTTGCGACTGTGAGACCAATCTGATTGCTTGTGAAGGTCTGGTGCACCACTCATGGAATTACATTCTGGCGTGTAGTCTCCGATTCCTTGGTCACAACAAGGACTCAATTTTTATTCATCTCTTTTTGAACCAGATGGACCAGTAGTGTCCTTCAGGGTTTAGTAAAGTGTGAATCTGGATAAATAATCTATACCCTGGAATTGATGTAATAATTCTGTACTGTGTACGGACCTTATCCTGAAGAACCGGAGGTGTGAAACGCATTGGTAAGGGCTCTTTTACACATAGGGTCACACTATGTGATATCTGTTGTATAGATTGATTTAATGTCCCCAAGAGGGGGTTATATTTGATGTATAATAAAACTGTGCCAAGTAAAAGTGTACCTAGTCCCAAGCGTTCTTTTGATATGGTTTTATACATTATGCGAGGCCATGCCACTGTGAAAGTGGAGGAGAAAGTGACACAGGGATTGTATATACGCAGAATGCAGGAGAAAAGAGTTTATTTATCTTTCTCTGGGTTTTGTAATTCCGGATCAGGGTCTGGATCCCGGAGACTTTGAAGTTCCTTGGGTGGGAAGCTGTCTGCAACCTAGTGTCCATGTTTTGCCAAAGACTAGCAAGGTGTGCATCCAGGTGCACGCTGCCCTCATAATGAAGGCTTGGGCATAGCTCAGGGCTCCCAGAGTAGACAGGAGGTCTCAGTTAAAGTGGAAGTAAACTCCCTTCAGCCAAGGAAGCTGCCATCTTTGCCTCTGTTTAATCTTCAACTGCTATGGTGCTGCACATGTGATTCATTATGACACCAGCCATTGGATGGTTTGATAATTTGGCTGAGAGCACAGCCAATGTGCAGTTAGCATTCCTGGCATACCTTTTTTTTTTTAACTGTTTAAATCGAGGGGTTTACTTCCACTTTAAGGGCCAGGTATGCCCCAGCCAGGAGCCAGAGGGTCTCAGTCAAGGGTCAGGTGTGCCCCAACCAGAAGCCAGGAGCCAGAAGGTCTCAGGCAGGGGTCAGGTGTGCCCCAACCAGAAGCCAGGAGACAGGGAGGTCTCATCCCAGGAGCCAGATGGGCTCCTATCGAGTGGAAATCTCTACATGGGCACTGATGTCTATGTGAAACGTACAGTTCTGTGTAGTCAAAGTGGGCTGTCATGCTCTAAAATGCAGCTTTGGACTGGCACAACTCATTTGAGCTGCATCTACCACATGAGCATAATGACCCCTTCACTACACTATATTACCAAAAGTATTGGGACACCTGCCTTTACACGAGCATTAACTTTAATGGCATCCCAGTCTTAGTCTGTAGGGTTTAATATTAAATGGGCCACCCTTTGGTGCTATTTCGGCTTCATCTCTTCTGGGAAGCCTGTCTACAAGGTTTAGGAGTGTGTCTATGAGAATGTTTGACCATTCTACCAAAAGCACATTTGTAAAGTCAGGCACTGATGTGGATGAGAAAACCTGGCTTGCAGTGTCCATTCTAATTCAGGTGTTCTATCAGGTTAAAATGGAAGTAAACCCTTCCAAACAACTTTGACCTACAGGTAAGCCTAGATTAAGGCTTACCTGTAGGTCCAAGTAATATCTCCTAAACCTATATGGTTTAGGAGATATTTGCCCGAAAATGGGCACCGCTGTCTACGGCGCATGCGCCGTAGACAGCGGCGCGCAGGCGCACTAAATGCGGCAAGTCCAAGAATGGATTTGCCAAATTTGTCTACTCCCGTGCGCATGCGCGGGAGTGACGTCATCGCGGCTCCGGCGAATGGCAGCGTCGGAGCTCCGAGACGCGACTCCCGTGCGCATGCGCGGGAGTGACGTCATCGCGGCTTCTCCGCTGTCATTCGTCGGAGCTGCGAGAGACGCCACAACCAAGATGGATGCGGCGGACTACAGGTGACAGCGGCGACTTCGCTGGCTCCTGTGTCAGGTAAGTGACACATAATGAGCTACTATGCGATGCATAGTAGTCCATTATGCTTTACCTTTGCAGGGAAAAAAAGAGGAAGTAAACCCATCAGGGTTTACTTCCTCTTTAAGGTCAGGACTCCGTGCAGGCCAGTCAAGTTCCTCCAACCCAAACTCACTCATCCATGTCTTTATGAACCTTGCTTTGTGCACTGGTCCAAATAATTTAGTGGAAGGGGGATTATGGTGTGGGGTTGTTTTTCCAGGCGTTGGGCTTGGCCTCTTAGTTCCAGTGAAGGGAACTCTTAGCATGCCAAGACATGTTGGATTTCATGCTCCAAACTTTGTGGGAACAGTTTGGGGATGGCCCCTTCCTGTTCCAACATGGCTGCTCACCAGTGCACAAAGCAAGGTCCATAAAGACATGGATGAGCGGGTTTGGGGTGGAGGAACTTGACTGACCTCAACCCTATAGAACACCTTTGTGATGGATTGGAGTGGAGACAGCGAGCCAGGCCTTCTTGTCCAACATCAGTGCATGACCTCACAAATGTGCTTTTGGAAGAATGGTCAAATATTCCCATAGACACACTCCTAAACCTTGTGGACAACCTTCCCAGAAGAGTTGAAGCTGTTATAGCTGCAAAGGGTGGGCCAGCTCAATATTGAACTCTACGGACTAAGATTGGGATGCCATTAAAGTTCATGTGCGTGTAAAGGCAGGCTTCCCAATACTTTTCGTAATCTAGTCTATTTTAGATTGCAAGCTCTAATGCGCAGGGCCCTCTGATTCATCTTGCATTGAATTGTATAGTTCCTGTAATGGTAACTGTCTGCTTCCATTTTGTAAAGCTTTGTGCTAACTCTTGGGCCATATAAATCCTGTCTAAAAATAATAATAATGAATATGCTGTATATGTACATCTATGTCATTTTTTTTCACAATCTGTATTCATTTTTTTTCTACGATGGATTTTACCTCTAGCAGGTTTCTATACATATCAGCACAAAGGAAAGTGCCAACTTAAAGTGATTGTAAAGGTTTATTTTTTTATTATTATTAATATTTTACTTACTTATTAGTTTAGTATTTATCAGTTACTTATATAGCGCCATCAATTTACGCAGCACTTTACATATACATTGTACATTGACATCAGTCCCTTCCCTCAAGGAGCTTATAACCTAAGGTCCCTAACTCACATTCATACATACTAGGGCCAATTTAGACAGGATCCGATTAAACTACCAGCATGTCTTTAGAGTGTGGGAGGAAACCGGAGTACCCGGAGGAAACCCACGCAGGCACAGGGAGAACATGCAAACTCCAGGAAGATGGTGTTGTGGTCGGGATTTGAACCAGCGACCCTTTTTACTGCTAGGTGAGAGTGCTAACCACTGTGCTGCCCCAAACATATTATACTTACCTTCTCTGTGTAGTTGATTTTGTACAGAGCAGCTGGATCCTCCTCTTCTCGGGTCCCTCTTTGCTGTTCCTGGCCCCTTCCTCCTTTGAGTGCCCCTCAGCTAGCAGCTTGCTACAGGGGTCACCCAAGCTGAGTCAGAACTCCATGTATCCATTCAGATACGGAGCCCTGACCTGGCCTCGCCCCCTCTCTCCCCTGATTGGCTGACTGACTTTGACTGACAGCCGCAGGAGCCAATAGCGCCATTGCTCTGTCTCAGACAATCAGGAGGAGTGTACTGGATGGCTGAGGGGATCGTGGACATCACTGGATAGAGTAGAGGCTCAGGTAGGTAATTAGCGGGGCCGTTACACAAAGAAGATTTTTTATCTTAATGCATAGAATGCATTAAGATAAAAAAACTTCAGACTTTACAATCCCTTTAACCACTTCCCGACCTCTGCACATAGATGTATGTTGGCAGAATGGCGCAGGCAGACAAATGGGCGTACCTGTACGTCCCTTTAAATTTGCTGCTGTGAATTTTTTTTTACCAACAATATGTACAAGAATACATATCGGCCTAAACTGAGGAAAAAATTCGACTTTTATATATTTTTGGGGGATATTTAATATAGCAATAAGTAAAAAATATTGTATTTTTTTCAAAATTGTCACTCCTTTTTTGATTATAAAGTAAAAAATAAAAAAAACACTGAAGTCATCAAATACCACCAAAAGAAAGCTCCATTTGTGGGGAAAAAACGGACGTAAATTTTGTTTGGGTGCAGCGTCGCGCAACCTCGCAATTGTCAGTTAAAGCGACGCAGTGCCGAATCGCAAAAAGTGCTCTGGTTAGGAAGGGGGTCAAATTTTCCGGGGCTGAAGCAGTTAATGGCTAGAATACATTAAAGCAGGAGTAAACCCGCTGACGTTTTTTTTTTTTTTTTCAGACCTGCAAGGAAAAAGGCATAATGAGCTAGTATGCTGTGCATACTAGCTCATTATGAAATACTTACCTTAGAACAAGGCCTCAACATCTCCCCCGATCCACGCCGAGGGAGCTGACATGTTCCCTCGGCGTGTCTTCCGGATATTGCGGCTCAGGCGCTGTGAGTTTCCGGAGCCATGATATCGTCACTCCCAGGCATGCCGCGGGAGATTTCTTTCTGGCAGGGTCCGGCGTCTGCCGGACTTTCAGCCGAGAATCCCCTGTGCGCAGTCAGCGGCGCATTGCGAGGGGGAATATCTCCTAAACCATACAGGTTTAGGAGATATTTTTTTACCAACACGTAAGCCTTATTATAGGCTTATCTGTAGATAAAAATGATAAAAAAGACTATACAACCGCTTTAAGATAAAAAAATAAAAAAATGTCTGCCTTTACAATTCCTTTAACCACTTGCCGACCGCCTCACGCCGATGTACGTCATCAGAATGGCACGGGCAGGCATAAGCACATATATGTACGTCCTTTGCCTCCCGCGGGTCGGGGGCCCGATCGGGCCCCCGCCCGGTGCCTGCGGCGGTCGGTTTTCGTTCGGGAGCGATCCCGGACGAGGGGACGGCCATTCATTCATGGCCACCCCCTCGCGATCGCTCCCGACGAATGGAAATCCCCGGTGACATCACTTCCTCTCCTGTAATGTAAACACAGGAGAGGAAGTGATGTATTCTCTCCTCCGTGTCGGTATTTTTCGTTCCGACACGGAGGAGAGCGGATCAGTGAGTTGCACCAACACATCCCACACACAGTAGAACATGCCAGGCACACTCACACCCCCCCTTTACCCCCCGATCACCCCCCCAATTACCCCTGCCCCCCAGTCACAGTGACACCAATGTCATTTTTTTTTTTTTTTTTTTTTTTTTGCATTGGTGTCATTTGTGACTGTAATAACTGTTAGGGCAGTTAGGGTTAGCCCCCTTTAGTTCTAATGTACCCCCCTAACCCCCCCAATAAAGGTTTAACCCCGTGATCACCCCCCGTCGCCAGTGTCACTAAGGCTGGGTTCACATTGCAGCGGTTTATGAGAACGAATGTGATTCGCACCGCACTGCAGTGCAAATCACATCCGATCTCTGTGCGATTCGAGTTCAGCCATTCGCCGCACCCGCCACACCCGCCGCACCCGCCGCAAATTCGCACGGGACCCTTTTTTTGGCCCGCAGCAGAATCGGATCGCATGGGTGTTCACACCATGCGATCCGAGTTTGCAGATCGCACTGCGATATGCGAACTGATCTGGGGGTGTCAGTAACATTTCACTGACACTCCCAGCAGTTCGCATAGGGCAGTGTGAACTGCCGCCGGGAGGCATGCGATGCGGGAACCCGCCGCGGATTCGCGGCGTTTCCGCATCGCTCCAGTGTGAACCCAGCCTAATAAGCGATCATTTTTCTGATCGCCGTATTAGTGTCACAGGTGACGCTAGTTAGGCAGGTAGGTATTTAGGTTCGCCGCAGCTTTTTATAGCGCTAGGGACCCCCATATACTACCGCATAAAGCCCCCTGATTGCCCCCTAGTTAACCCTTTCACCAGTGATCACCATATAACTGTTACAGGTGACGCTGGTTGGTTAGTTATTTTTTTATAGTTTCAGGGCACCCGCCATTTATTACCTAATAAAGGTTTAACCCCCTGATCACCCGGCAGGTGTCATTTGTGACTAATAACTGTTAGGGCAGTTAGGGTTAGCCCCCTTTAGTTCTAAGGTACCCCCCTAACCCCCCCAATAAAGGTTTAACCCCGTGATCACCCCCCGTCGCCAGTGTCACTAAGGCTGGGTTCACATTGCAGCGGTTTATGAGAACGGATGTGATTCGCACCGCACTGCAGTGCAAATCACATCCGATCTCTGTGCGATTCGAGTTCAGCTATACAGATAGTATGGCTGAATTCGTGTCGCACCCGCCGCAAACTCGCACGGGACCCTTTTTTTGGTCCGCAGCAGAATCGGATCGCATGGGTGTTCACACCATGCGATCCAAGTTTGCAGATCGCACTGCGATATGCGAACTGATCTGGGGGTGTCATTAACATTTCACTGACACTCCCAGCAGTTCGCATAGGGCAGTGTGAACTGCCGCCGGGAGGCATGCGATGCGGGAACCCGCCGCGCATTCGTGGCGTTCCCGCATCGCTCCAGTGTGAACCCAGCCTAATAAGCGATCGTTTTTCTGATCGCTGTATTAGTGTCACAGGTGACGCTAGTTAGGCAGGTAGGTATTTAGGTTCGCCGCAGCTTTTTATAGCGCCAGGGACCCCCATATACTACCGCATAAAGCCCCCTGATTGCCCCCTAGTTAACCCTTTCACCAGTGATCACCATATAACTGTTACAGGTGACGCTGGTTGGTTAGTTATTTTTTTATAGTTTCAGGGCACCCGCCATTTATTACCTAGTCTCACTAGTGTACCCCTAAATTTAGGGGTGTCTACTTTCTAAAATGGGGTCATTTGGGGGGGGGGGGTTTGTGCCATCTTGGCATTTTATGGCCTTCAAAACTGTAACGCCCTTAGAAAGCCTGAAGGCGGTGCTTGGTTTTTGGGGCCCCGTACGCGGCTAGGCTCCCAAAAAGTCCCACATATGTGGTATCCCCGTACTCAGGAGAAGCAGCAGAATTTATTTTGGGGTGTCATTTCACATATGCCCATGGCATGCGTGAGCAATATATCATTTAGTGACAACTTTGTGAAAAAAAAAAAAAGTTTGTAATTTTCCCGCAACTTGTGGCAAAATATAAAATATTCCATGGACTCAACATGCCTCTCAGCAAATAGCTTGGGGTGTCTACTTTCTAAAATGGGGTCATTTGTGGGGGTTTTGTGCCATCTTGGCATTTTATGGCCTTCAAAACTGTAATAGGTAGTGAGAAGTGAACTCAAAAAATTACGCCCTTAGAAAGCCTGAAGGCGGTGCTTGGTTTTCGGGGCCCCGTACGCGGCTAGGCTCCCAAAAAGTCCCACATATGTGGTATCCCCGTACTCAGGAGAAGCAGCAGAATTTATTTTGGGGTGTCATTTCACATATGCCCATGGCATGCATGAGCAATATATCATTTAGTGACAACTTTGTGAAAAAAAAAAAAAAAAAAAAAAAGTTTGTAATTTTCCCGCAACTTGTGGCAAAATATAAAATATTCCATGGACTCAACATGCCTCTCAGCAAATAGCTTGGGGTGTCTACTTTCTAAAATGGGGTCATTTGTGGGGGTTTTGTGCCATCTTGGCATTTTATGGCCTTCAAAACTGTAATAGGTAGTGAGGCGTGAAATCAAAAATTGACGCCCTTAGAAAGCCTGAAGGCGGTGCTTGGTTTTCGGGGCCCTGTACGCGGCTAGGCTCCCAAAAAGTCCCACATATGTGGTATCCCCGTACTCAGGAGAAGCAGCAGAATTTATTTTGGGGTGTCATTTCACATACGCCCATAGCATGTGTGAGCAATATATCATTTAGTGACAACTTTGTGTAAAAAAAAAAAAAAAATTTTTTTTTTGTCATTATTCAATCGCTTGAGGCAAAAAAATAAAATATTCAATGGGCTCAACATGCCTCTTATCAATTTCCTTAGGGGGTCTACTTTCCAAAATGGGGTCATTTGGGGGGGTTTTGTACTGCCCTGTCATTTTAGCACCTCAAGAAATGAGATAGGCAGTCGTAAACTAAAAGCTGCGTAAATTCCAGAAAACGTACCTTAGTTTGTAGATGTGACAACTTTTGCGCAAACCAATAAATATACAATTATTGACTTTTTTTTTACCAAAGACATGTGGCTGAATACATTTTGTCCTAAATGTATGACTAAAATTGAGTTTATTGGATTTTTCTAATAACAAAAAGTAGAAAATATCATTTTTTTTCAAAATTTGCGGTCTTTTTACGTTTATATCGCAAAAAATAAAAATCGCAGAGGCAATCAAATACCATCAAAAGAAAGCTCTATTTGTGGGAAGAAAAGGACGCAAATTTTGTTTGGGTACAACATTGCATGACCGCGCAATTACCAGTTAAAGCAGCGCAGTGCCAAAGTGTAAAAAGACCTCTGGTCATTTACCAGCAAAATGGTCCGGTCTGAAAGTGGTTAAGAGAACGCTCTGATCCCGTGTCATGTTGCCAGTATATGAAGCAGCTGTGTTCCCTATGGTGCTATCAGTTAACATGGATGTTCTCCCCCTCTGGTGCTGTGACATGCAGCCCCCTGACCTTTACATTCTAAAATTCTGCCAGAGTTCATCTATACGTAAAAATAGGCCTCAGATTGAGTAACAGAGAATTAGCTGCAGGGAGCAGACAACAGCACTGACAAGTAGGAGCATGTGTACAGCAAGTGTGCTGGTAGAACCCGAACCCTATAGCAGCATTATAGCAAACTAAAAACCACAGCTCCCAACTGTCCCTGATTTCGAGGGACTGTCCCTGATTTGGAGCACTGTCCCTCTGTCCCTCATTCCTCCTCATTTGTCCCTCATTTTGGTCTGATCTATATAGATGTATATAAAATCTATCAAAAAGTGTTTTCCAAGCACTAAACCCTTCATCTGATTTCTAAATTGCTGCATTTGTAAATTCCAAAAGCCAATAAAAAGGAATAGTAGTGGTAAAAAAAGGACTTGTGGGTTTAACCAATCTTGTTTTTTTGTACAATTCTCCTTTAAGGGGGCGTGGCAAGGGGCCTGCATACTTTTGATGATAGGTGTCCCTCATTCCCATCTCAAAAAGTTGGGAGGTATGTAAAAATACCTAACCTTAAAGTGGTAAAGTAAACCCTTACAAACCACTTTGACCTACAGGTAAGCCTAGATTAAGGCTTACCTGTAGGTCCAAGAAATATCTCCTAAACCTACATGGTGGGAAAATCCCTGGTTGTCACCATGATCAATAGAATTAAGCCTGGTACACACAGGCAAGTCTTTTTTTGTACATCCCAGCAGGCCTGCGAGGAGCTTGCTGTATTATGTGATGTTAGTATTATTGATCCCCCTACTGAGCTATTGTGTTCTGACAGGGGGACTGCTTTCCCCACCAGAACACACCGGTCAGCACTCACAGCCATTGGCTGCAAGCGCTGAACATGATGCCAATTGGCTGCTGGTTTTCCAGCATGCCAATTCGAAATAAGCCGGACGTTAAAGAGGAAGTAAACCCTGATGGGTTTACTTTCTCTTTGATTCCCTGCAAAGGTAAAGCATAATGGACTACTATGCATCGCATGACACAGGAGCCAGCGAAGTCACCGCTGTCCCCTGTAGTTCCGAGCGTCCATCTTCTTGGTGGGTCTCCGTGGGTCTCGCTGCTCCGTCGCTGTGATTCGCCGGAGCAGTGATGACGTCACTCCCGCGCATGCGCACGGGAGTCGACACTCGCGGCATATGACCGCGATCTGCAGCTTACCAAGTGCGCCTGCCCACAGCTGTCTACGGCACATGCGCCATAGACAGCGGTGGCTGTCTTCAGGTAAATATCTCCTAAGCCGTATAGGTTTAGGAGATATTTCTTGGACCTACAGGTAAGCCTTAATCTAGGCTTACCTGTAGGTCAAAGTGGTTTGTAAGGGTTTACAACCACTTTAAAGTACAGTTCCACCCAAAAGTGCAGCCTTGTCAGTGTCATTTGCAGCCTTGTCAGTGTAGCCTTGTCATTTGCAGCCTTGCCCCAGTGTCATTTGCAGCCTTGAAGTTTAAAAATGGTGCTGCCAAGATACAGAGTCCTGTGTATCTCGGGTCCTCTTGGCGGTGTAATGACATATCTGCCGCCATCTTGGTACACCCCACACTCGTCCACAGTAAGGATACACTAAGAAAGGGTAAAGCGGACATGTTGTTACACCCACAAAGCAGTGGCAACCCTACTCATCTCACAGGTTTGCTAATCTGACAGAAGTTCACTGCTTTTAAAATTCCACATCTAAGTAGTCAGACGGAGTAAGTACTGTATTTCACTGTATACTAACTTTAATGTTATAAATACGTCTAGAATACAAAACTCCAGTGGGTGTAACAACATGCTACCCCTTCTTAGTGTATCCTTACTGTGGATGAGTGTGGGGTGTGGCAAGATGGCGGCGACGGAACATCACTTCCGTAGCAATCTGCAAAGGGTCGCCGAATATGTCGTGGAGCCGAGCCGAGTAGACTCGGCTATGTATCTCGGCAGGGCACCCTATTGGGCGGGGCCCATGGGCTTGAGCCCAGTCAAGCCCAATGGTAAGTCCGGCCCTGCACACAAGGGAGGACTGGACTGAGGCCCAATTAAATATATTGGGCTGGTGGCCCTGAGTGGAGATCTTCAGATCAGAGTGGGACCTGCCGTCAGGACACATGGTGGAAATTGTACAGCTACCTGCTCCACTTTCAGATCCATGATCACAGCATCTGCCATGGGGACGTCTTCCAGCACCAAATTCCATAGTGGCTCTTGGATATCATGAAACCAAAGGCTATCCCTACAAGTAGGGTTGCCACCTTTTCTTTAAGCCAAACCCGAACACTTTAGCGGTGCAGGGCAATTTATTTTTTCCCCGTAGTATACACTATAGAATTTTAAAAGACCTGGGACACCTTTCGGTGCCCCAAGGAAATTAGTAATGCGGTGTGCATAGCGTGTGGTGACAAACAGTGGGTGTGGCCAAAATGCTTTTCCTGGCATCAATGCCCAGCCTCACGGTAATGCCAAACCCGCCACCCTACAGCCGCCTGCAGCTTCCAGACGCCAACAGATTTGTGTGTGGCTATTTCAGTTACTTGGGGAGCCACAGCCTGGTCTGAATAATTTGTCCTGGTTGCAGGCATACTGAAACCCGGACTCATAATTCGAAACCCAGACTGTCATGGACAGGTGGCAACCCTACCTAACAAGCCATGTCCTTTCCGAACGCCTAACTTTCACGAAGCCCACCAGTCAATGAAGCACAGTGGCACACTTTGTGCCACAAACTTTCTTAAAGCAGTAGTAAAGCCTTTTTTTTATTTTTTTTACACTTGTACCCACAGGTAAGCCTATAAGGCTTACCTGTAGGTACAATGGATCATGCTAGCACATTATGCCGTTGTCTTGCAGGTTTTTTTTAGGATGTGGTTTGCTACTGCTTTAAGCCCACAGAAATCTGTCGTTAACATGAATGGGCCTGTATTTTCCCCCAGGCCAACGGTCATTAGGCTCACCGCCCAGACTGGACAGGTTAGGCAACTTGTTCCAATTACCATTGGTTCCTGTAGTATCGGAGGCACTGCCAAAACCACTAATTGTACCACCCTCCCCCTCTATTTACAAACCTACCAAGTGGCAGAGCTGACCTTGCAAGTTTTAGGCATTCAGAAACCTGGCTGCCTGCATGTTCCTCTACCCTCTGGGCAGCATTAGCAGTGAAGTGTGCTACACACTATCAGATTTTCTCCTTCAGATTTTTAATTAGAAAATCTATTGGTGTATGGCTAGCTTTAGGAGTGACTTAACACTTAGGTCTCACGCACACATGGATATACAACCCTGGATGTACACCAGGGGTGTACAAACTTTTTTCAATAAGGGCCAGATTTGATGAAGTGAATATGCGTGTGAGCTGACCATTTTGCCTGACATTCTTTGAACCATTAAAATTAAATTCAAATGAATTAATACACTGCCCAACAAGAATTCTCTTGGCTTGCTATTTGAATATAATGTATTTATCAGCGTATAACACGCACCTTCACTTTAAGAGTAAAGTTTCAGGAAAAAAAAAATTAATTTTAAATAAAGAACTGTGACGCAAAATAAGGGCCAGTGCCCATAAATGCAGCCTCGCCAGTGCCCATGAATGCAGCCTCGCCAGTGCCCATGAATGCAGCCTCTCCATTGACACCAAATGCAGCCTCACCGTTGCCATGAATGCAGCCTTCACCGTTGCCATGAATGCAGCCTTCACCGTTGCCATGAATGCAGCCTTCACCGTTGCCATGAATGCAGCCTTCACCGTTGCCATGAATGCAGCCTTCACCGTTGCCATGAATGCAGCCTTCACCGTTGCCATGAATGCAGCCTTCACCGTTGCCATGAATGCAGCCTTCACCGTTGCCATGAATGCAGCCTTCCCCGTTGCCATGAATGCAGCCTTCCCCGTTGCCATGAATGCAGCCTTCCCCGTTGCCATGAATGCAGCCTTCACCGTTGCCATGAATGCAGCCTTCACCGTTGCCATGAATGCAGCCTTCACCGTTGCCATGAATGCAGCCTTCACCGTTGCCATGAATGCAGCCTTCACCGTTGCCATAAATACAGCCTTCACCATTGCCATAAATGCAGCCTTCACCATTGCCATAAATGCAGCCTCACCATTGCCATGAATGCAGCCTCACCATTGCCATAAATGCAGCCCTCACCATTGCCATAAATGCAGCCTCACCATTGCCATGAATGCAGCCTCACCATTGCCATGAATGCAGCCTTCACCATCGGAGGGGACAGGGAGGGTCAGGGGATGAGACGAGCGCCAACAGATTACATACAGGAGAATCTCCTGTTTACTCGGTGGCCTCTTTAATACAAAGTCCCGCCTCCTATGATAGACAGAACAGTCGTCCAATACCAGCCCAGGAGACGGGACTTCCTATTACAGAGGCCGCAGAGTAAACAGGAAATTCTCCTGTATGTAATCTGATGGCACTCATCCCACCCTGTCCCTGTCCCCTCCTAGGCTGCCAGAATGATGAATACGGTATATATCTCTCCACGCTTGGGGATTCATTGGGTGCTACAAAAGATATATATCCAAATTACCAGTGAGGCTGCATTAAACTGGAATGCGGGCCACAGACTTTGGACATGTCTGACGTAGATAGTCTGTGTCCAAGGCTGTACATTCATATAAAATGGGTGTAGTACACGTATATATCAGCATATACTCACGTACAGCTGAATCCTGTAATCGATTTGGATGGGCGGATGCAGGGCAGGACTTAGGGTGGTAGGGGCCCCTGGGCTTGAGTCACTTTAGGGCCTTACCTTCTATACATTACCGTATTTATAGGCGTATAATACGCACCGACGTATAACACGCGCCGGCGTATAACACGCGCCCCAAGTTTAAGAGGGAAGTTTAAGGAAAAAAAACTTACATTTAAATGCCCATTAATGCAGCCTTATCAGTGTCCATCTGCAGCCTCGCCCAGTGTCAGATTGTGAGTACACTCAGCTATGTATATCGGCGGGGCCCCCTATTGGGTGGGGCCCATGGGCTTGAGCCCAGTCAAGCCCAATGGTAAGTCCTGCCCTGGGCGGATGTATGCAGCAGCTGTGTCTCATGGACAGGGAAATACGTTCAAATTTACATCATAGAGCCCCAGGCTGTGTGCATGAGGTCTTAACCTGTCCCTCCCCTCCCCCCCTCAACTTAACCTACCATCTAAAACCTAACCCACACCTTAAAGAATGTTTGATGGTATTGTACATATATCTATTATGGTAAAAGAATATTTAATAAAAATGTAATATGAAATACTGCTAATGAGTTTTTTTTTTTATTTCTCTTTTTGAGTAAGGTGTTTAGCCTCTTATTCATTAAAGTAGAACTATGGGCAAAACTTTTTTTGGGGGGAGAGGGGGGAATAGAGTGTAATAACCTCTGTCAAGTTTTTTTTTTTTTTTCACCATCTGTGTCCCATTGCGGAGATCTCCCTTCACTTCCTGTCTCATAACCAAAACAGGAAGTGAGAGAGGAAATCCCTGCAAATTAAGGAAATACCTTGGCGACCCCCTCAGGTCACCAGAACTAGTGTCCCTATTGGAAGATTTCCCCTCTGTGTACTGTTACTGTTGCCTCGGCTCTTATGCTCCATACACACAGTCAGATTTTTGGATGGAAAATGTTTGATGGGAGATTTTTGCCGGACATTCCGACCGTGTGTAGGCTCCATCGGAATTTCCGACACACAAAATTTGAGATCTGGATCTCAAATTTTCCGACAACAAAATCTGTGCGGCATTATGCAGCTGCGAACAGAGGGAATGTAATCTTTACACAAATGTTTTGCCTTTATTTTTTACATTTCAAACTAAATGGGTTGTTTTACAAGGTGATCGTTTACAATCACTTTAATACATAATAGGTAGGTTAGCTAAATGGACAGAACAACTCAAACCAGCATGCCTTGAGGCTGGCTATATCTGATTGAATACCTTAAACTTCGGTCTCTGATTAAAGGATGAGTCACAGGGATGAGTAATTTTTTTACCTATAAATCCTAGTACACACCACTGGTTGACAGCTGCAGTCAGAGCTGCTGTACTAAGAATGTAATGTTAGTACAGCAATCTCCCCCGCTGTTCTATTGTGTTCTGACAGGGGAACGGTCCCACCACCAGAATACCCTCATCAGCGCTTTCAGCCATTGGCGGGACCAGAGGAGGATCGGTCGGCTGCTGGTTTTCCAACATGCGCGACAGTCCAACAGAACCTGGCCGAATGGTCTACTTCTGTTGGACTGGCTGCCATACACATGGGCCGAACGTCAGATGGTTTTTATGAACGAGCCGATGTCGCCTGACAATTGACCAATGTGTGTACTATGTAAAACAATGGTTATATACCTAGTACTAATATTGCACCGATACGATACTAGCATTGGTGCCAATACAGAGCATTTGCACGAGTACTTGTGATGCTTGACCCGATACTTAGGCAGTCAGGGATGATCGGTGCGAGGGTGGGGGGAGTTACAAGCACCTGGCAGCCTCTTCTCCACCCCACCCCCCCTGGCTTCCAGCTGCTTTATTGAAATCTATACAGGGAGAGCGGTGCTTGTAACTCCCCCCGCCCTCGCACTGATCATCCCTGACTGTCACCTGTGTCCTCCGTGTACCTTCAGTCCTCCTCTCCGTGTTCCTCTGGTCCCCCTCTGTGTCGTCTGTGCACCTCCAGTCCCCCCCCCCCCCCCTGGATCTGTCAGGATGGAGGGCGGAGGGCGGAGGAAGGAGCAGGTAAATATATAATTTACTGACTCCTTCCTTTTCTGAGTCAGTGATCGCTGATTCTGTCCATTCCTAACTGCATTGCAAACTGTGTTTAGGATGTCTCAGTCTATGAATGGAGAGGAGCCTCTGTCTCTGGTCTATTCATCTCCAGTGCAGCTGAGGCTGCAGACGAAGGGACTGGGGAATCTGTGTTCTCAGTCTCTTTCTCGGTTTCAAAGGGGAAATGTCAGGGGTCTGTTTAAATCCCTGATATCTCACCAAAGCCCCCCCCCCCCAAACAAAAATGGTAAAAAAAACAAAAATCTATAAAAAATAAAAAACAAACACTGACATCGTCCACTCCCCCCCCCCCAAAAAAAAAAACAATTGTAAAAAAAAAAAAAATCAACAATAAAAATATATAAATCGTAAAAAAAAAAAAATAATTGTAAAAAATTATAAAATAAAAAACTACTGACAGTCCATGCGTCATCAGTGCCCATCAGTGCTGCATATTAGTGCCACTGTCACATGACATTTAAAAAAAAGTATCAGTAATCAGTCTTAAAAACGTGGTATTGGTGCAACCCTCCTACATAGTACCAGGCTTTTCTTTTTCAGAGAATAGGTGCAGGAATTCCCCCTTTCTCTGCCAAAACTCACCTTTGATCACCGTTCCTTGATTCCACCCCTTAACCACCTTCCATTACTGCCCTTTCACAGAATACAGAGCCAAGTATAATTTTGTGGTGATAAGTAATTTTTATGGAATTTGCCAACGATACCAAGAAAATCAGTAAATTAGATTTACTGTAACCAGTAACAATAGATCTCCCAACAGCAATGGACCATCCAAAACAATATCCCCCCCCAACAATAGACCCCCAGTAGTAACAACAGATCTTCCCACAGCCAGCATCAATAGGCTCTCCAGCTGCCAGCAACAATCGACCTCTCCCTCAACAGTAGATCTCTCCTAGCAATAAATGACACCCCCCCCCCCAGCAATGAGTCCCACCCCCAGCAATAATAGGTCCCCCACCAGCAACAATAGACTCCCCTGCAAAAATAGATTCCCTCCAGATAGAATACAACCCCCCCACCAGCAACAATAGACCCTGCAGCACACCCCAGCACCCCTAACCATTACATACAGTCAGTGCTGGAGGTGCCAGAATAAAAAATAAAAAAAAGCCCTGCCTAGTACAATACACTACAACAAACCTATCGATCCTTAAAGAACCCCCTAACAGTAAACGAACCCCGACTCCGGCATACTTACCTTATCCCACTCTGGGAGAGCCGGCGATGAGGCCTGCATATAGGATCCAAGGACAAGGGATCCTCACTACTTCCACAGCAGATGGTGAAGCAGATGGTGTATGCTGATGCAGCTCAGTCAGTGGGAGACACACAGCAGTGAAGCATGTAAATGACCTTTTCTGATCCTCGGAAAGGGATTGTCATTACACACACACAGATTCTGTTGGAAAATCTCTTGGTAAACCTATACAGTGGTGTGAAAAAGTGTTTGCCCCCTTCCTCATTTCCTGTTCCTTTGCATGTTTGTCACACTTAAGTGTTTCGGAACATCAAACCAATTTAAACAATAGTCAAGGACAACACAAGTAAACACAAAATGCAATTTGTAAATGAAGGTGTTTATTATTAAAAGGTGAAAAAAAATCCAAACCATCATGGCCCTGTGTGAAAAAGTGATTGCCCCCTAAACCTAATAACTGGTTGGGCCACCCTTAGCAGCAACAACTGCAACCAAGCGTTTGCGATAACGTGCAATGAGGCTTTTACAGCGTCCTGGAGGAATTTTGGCCCACTCATCTTTGCAGAATTGTCCTAATTCAGTTACATTAGAGGGTTTTCGAGCATGAACGGCCTTTTTAAGGTCATACCACAACATCTCAATAGGATTCAGGTCAGGACTTTGGCTAGGCCACTCCAAAGTCTTCATTTTGTTTTTCTTCAGCCATTCGGTGGTGGACTTGCTGGTGTGTTTAGGATCATTGTCCTGCTGCAGAACCCAAGTTCGTTTCAGCTTGAGTACACAAACAGATGGTCGGACATTCTCCTTCAGGATCTCTTGGTAGACAGCAGAATTCATAGTTCCTTTTATCACGGCAAGTCTTCCAGGTCCTGAAGCAGTAAAACAGCCCCAGACCATCACACTACCACCACCATATTTTACTGTTGGTATAATGTTCTTTTTATGAAATGCAGTGTTCCTTCTACGCCAGATATACTTGGACACACACCTTCCAAAGAGTTCCACTTTTGTCTCATCGGTCCACAGAATGTTGTCCCAAAAGTCTTGGGGATCATCAAGATGTGTTGTGGAGAAATTGAGACGAGCTTTGATGTTCTTTTTGCTCAGCGGTGGTTTTCTCCTTGGAACTCTGCCATGCAGGCCATTTTTGCCCAGTCTTTTCCTGATGGTGGAGGCATGAACGCTGACCTTAACTGAAGCAAGTGAGGCCTGCAGTTCCTTGGACGTTGTTGTGGGGTCTTTTGTGACCTCTTGGATGAGTCGTCGCTGCGCTCTTGGGGTAATTTTGGGCAGCCGGCCACTCCTGGGAAGGTTCACCACTGTTCCATGTCTTCACCATTTGTGGATAATGGCTCTCACTGTGGTTCGCTGGATTCCCAAAGCTTTGGAAATGGCTTTATAACCCTTTCCAGACTGATAGATCTCAATTACTTTCTTTCTCAATTGTTCCTGAATTTCTTTGGGTCTCGGCATGATGTGTAGCTTTTAAGGATCTTCTGGTGGCCCTTACTGTGTCAAGCAGCTCCTATTTAAGTGATGCCTTGATTGTGAACAGGTGTGGCAATAATCAGGCCTGGGTGTGGCTAGAGAAATTGAACTCAGGTGTGGACAACCACAGTTATAGTATGTTTTAACAAGGGGGGCAATCACTTTTTCACACAGGGCCATGATGGTTTGGATTTTTTTTCACCTTTAATAATAAACACCTTCATTTACAAATTGCATTTTGTGTTTACTTGTGTTGTCCTTGACTATTGTTTAAATTGGTTTGATGTTCCGAAACACTTAAGTGTGACAAACATGCAAAGGAACAGGAAATGAGGAAGGGGCAAACACTTTTTCACACCACTGTAGGTGACAATACCTCTATTCAGGAGGGGGGAAAAAAAATATAAAGCTTTCAAAATGCATGCAATGCTTATTATATTATGAATTGCCTCCTCGCCGCTTGGGTTACCAAAGGGGTTGCCTCCTAACTAGGGTTGCCACCTTTTCTTCAAGTCAAACCCGGACACTTTTTAGTGGCGCACAGCAATATTTTAATATACATACAGTATATTTTGCGAATAAATAACATTTCTAATTATACAAAGTTAATAACAAGAGTCCCCCTTTACATCAGATTCCACAGAGTTCCCCTTTTACATTTTTTCCATTGTAAGGGGGGACTCTGCAGACTCTGATGTAAGGGAGAACTCTGGGGACTCTAACATAAGGAATGCTCTGGGAACCCCGATCTAAGGAGGAACACTGAGAACTCTGATGTACGGATGTACGGAGAGGACTATAAGGGGGAACACTGTGGCCTCTGGTGTAAAGGGGAACTCTGATGTAAGAGGAGCTCTGAGAACCCTGATTTACCTTAGAGTACTCACTCAGAGGCAGGAGAGGGAAAGGGGAGACTTCAGTCACAGACAGGGATGGATGGTGAGCTCACTCACCCCTTGCCAGTCAGCACCTCTCAATCAGATGTATCTGAGGCTGCTGGAATTCAAATTTTCTGACTCAACTTTCCTTTTCTGAGTCACAGTGGCAGGGATTGGAGTGTAGGGAGACACAGAGGGGTGGGGGGGGGGAGGAAGAGGTGCAGATTGAGCCCGCTTTTTCCTCCTGTGTGTGTGTGTGTGTGTGTTTGGGGGGGATTGTTAGTGTTGGCTTTGGGCAGTGTTAAACAGAGTGTAACAGACACTCTTAGCTTAGACATCTATAGCCAGTAACACTGCTGGGAACCCATAGTCCAGTCTGCATAATGTGTCAGGCAGTCTGAAACCCGGACGCATGATTCCTAACCTGAACTGTCCGGGTGAATCCCAGAAGGTGGCAACCCTACTCCTAACCCCTTGAAACCCGCCTTAGTGCACACACAATTGTGTGCATTGCAGTGAAGCCCCAATCAGTGAAATGGGTCGCGTTTGCCAAAAACGACGACTATAATTTATGAGTACACCCCAAGCCACTGCCTCAGCAGCTACAGGGGGTAGTGGTTGGAGGGTGGTAAAAGCACAGCTCAACAGTGGAATTTTACCACTCTTCAAGCACATACATGAACAAGCCCTGCGATTGGGGGGGGATGGGGGGAGCAGCAAAAATGCACGGTTGGGCTGCATTTTTACTGAACCCCCAAAGTAGAACAGTTTTCTTTCTATTTTTGATAAATTAAGGGAGGGTTATAACCCCTGTCAGATTTTATTTTCACCATCTGTGTCCCATTGCAGAGATTTCCCTTCACTTCCTGTCCCATAACCAAACAGGAAGTGAGATTAAATTCTTGCAAATTAAGGGAATTCCTGGGTCACCAGAACTAGTGTCCCTATTGGAAGATTTCCTCTCTATTACTTTTTCCTAGTGATTAGGAACAGCGATCTGTCTCCTCCTCCAGTCACTAAACTGGCCCCACAGTTAGGCCCCTTTACACTGAGGTGTTTTTCAGGCGCTACAGCTCTAAAAATAGCGCCTATATAGCGCCTGAAAAAAGCGGCTCCTTTCACTCCAGTGTGAAAGCCGTAGGGTGCGCTGGCAGGACGGTCAAAAAAGTCCTGCTAGCAGCATCGTTGGAGCGGTGAAGGAGCAGTGTATTCACCTCTCCTACCCAATGAACTCAATGGGGCAGTGCCGCTATACCGCGGCCAAAACGTGGCTGCAGCGCGCTTTGCGGGCGGTTTTAAGCCTTTTTCGGCCGCTAGAAGGGGTTAAAACTGCCCAGCTAGTGCCCGAATACCGCCGCTAAAACGACGGTAAAGCGGCGCTATTTACCACGGACGCCCGCACCGGCCCAGTGTCAAAGGGGCCTAAGATGGCTCCATTCACTTCCATTGACTTTCTCAACTGTACGACTTAAAGTCAGATCCCAGGTTGCCCCTGTGTGAACCGGCTCTTAGACTGTAAGCTCTTGTGGCCAGGGATATAGTTGTTTTCACTAGTAATTGTATTTTGGTTTAGTCATTCCCCCAAATTATTATATATTTATACAGCTCCCTCATTTCCTGTGGCTCTGCGCAGAGTGATAAAGGCCCGGATGAGTAAAAATGATCTTCAGATAAACAAATACTCAAAACAAACAATTCCAAGAGAAACAAAACAGAAGGGAGAGTCAAACTCATACTAGATCTAGTAAGATATTGCAGAATATGCTGTAAAAATAACAAGTATTATTATTAAAATAATAAATTTACCTTTCTTTGACTACATGCACAGGGGCGTATGAATTTATGCTCCGAATATGCTGCCAGAAGTTGGCAGAAAAAACGCCTCCAATGTCACGTATGTACTCGTGTTTATGGGAGCCTACATGCTTATGGCGTTTAGTGTATGAACGAAAACTTAAAATGGATGGTCGACACTCAGCATGACATCCAAAAAAATAGTAGTCCTTTATTGAAAAGATATGTAAAATGCTGTAAAAAATATCCTACGCGTTTCGGACGTTAGTCCATAGTCATGTCCTGTAAATGACGCAATGTGCATATGCACATAAAAAAAAGCAAAAAACCTAGGCGTTGCATTCAGAGGTGTAAAAAAAATAAATAAAACACAACAAAGAAACCTTAGATGCCTTTAAAAGTGGCATTTTTTTGCCCTTGTGCATGAGGCCTTATACTTGGCTGTATACATACTGCATACCAGTGGTGGGCCCACAGGCTGGATGCCACCCTTAGCTAGCCTTTATTCCTGCCACCGATACCAAAGATAGGGCATCATTTCTGCCACAGATACCAACAATGGGCCACTATTCCTCTCATTGACACCAACGGGGCACTATTCCTCCCACTGACACCAACAATGGGGCACTATTCCTCCCACTGACAACAAAACAACGCGGCACTATTACTCCCACTGAAACCAATGATGGGGGGGGTTTATTTCTCCCACCATCACCAACAATGGGGCAATATTCCTCCCACTGACACCAACAATGGGGCTTTATTCCTCCCACTGACAACAATGGGGGTCTATTCCTCCCACTGACAACAATGGGGGTCTATTCCTCCCACTGACAACAATGGGGGTCTATTCCTCCCACTGACATCAACAATGGGGCACTGTTCCTGCCACTGACACCAACAATGGGGCACTGTTCCTGCCACTGACACCAACAATGGGGCACTGTTCCTGCCACTGACACCAACAATGGGGCACTGTTCCTGCCACTGACACCAACAATGGGGCACTGTTCCTGCCACTGACACCAACAATGAGGCACTGTTCCAGCCACTGACACCAACAATGAGGCACTATTCCAGCCACTAATACCAATGATGGGGTACTATTCCAGCCACTGATACCAACGATGGGGCACTATTCCAGCCACTGTAACCAATGATAGGGCACTATTCCAGCCACTATTACAGCCACTGACACCAACAATGGGGCACTATTCCTCCCACTGATACCAATGATGGGGCACTATTCCAGCCACTGTAAACAACGATGGGGCACTATTCCAGCCACTGTAACCAAGGATGGGGTACTATTCCAGCCACTGACAATGAAGGGGCACTGTACCTGTCACTGATACCAATGATGGGGCACTATTCCGCCCAATACCAATTATGTGCCACAATTAAATTTATTTAATTCCAGTGACCACCAAGCCTGAGGTATTGCTTATTCCCAATAAACGTGGGGCATTTTCTACCCCCGCTGGTCACAATCCAGACCCCTTAAAGTATGAAGGACAATAAAAACGCCCTTTGAGTAGTACGTTTGGAGACCCCTGCTGTGTATGAAATCTCAAGTGAGACTTGAATTTAAATAGATCCCTAATGCCCAGTTTGTGGCCCTTTGGTACTTATTGTGCAGCTCCAAGGCCCTAACAGCTAGTAATGAGAGCACTCATTTGTAAAGGGGCTGTAATATCACTGATCTTTAGCAGTCTCATGTAACATGCGCTCAGTCTGTAAATGTCTCTTGCTACATATTAGTCCCCAGCCACCCCTGTAACACGTCCTCAGTCTTTTTCTATTTTTGCTGTATGTCAGCAGTCTCTGACAATGTTCTGCAGCACTGCATATACTAAATACTATGTGTGGCCCCCTGGGACCACAGTTGAGGCCCCCTTTCAAGGCCTTCTTTAATATTGATTGGGCCTTGGGCAAACATTTTCTTGGGGGCCCCCCTACATTCTGAGACGTACAAAAAAATAGCAGGTCGGCTTAAAATCAGTTTACTGCAGCAGATCATGCAGCGATTGAAATTGGTTGCCAGAGATTCAGCCTATCCTTACTGCTCACTGATTGGTTGCAAGAGATTACAGCAGATCACTACTGTTCACTGATTGGTTGCTACAGGTTACTGCACACCATTACAGCTCACTGATTGGGTTGCTAGAGGTTACTGCACAATGCACACCCTTACCGCTCATTGATTGGGTTGCTAGAGGTTACTGCACACCCTTACTGCTCAATGATTGGGTTGCTAGAGGTTTCTGCACACCATTACCGCTCACTGATTGGGTTACTGCACACCATTACCGTTCACTGATTGGGTTGCTAGAAGGTACTGCACACCGATTCATATAACTCATTCACGGTGTCCCCCTCTGTAAGCTGCGCACCGGTCCAACCACTGCTTTATCAATCCACCCCCTCCACCGCTGACAGAAGAATGAAGGAGAACAATCACAGTCCCATTTTGCCCCATGTTAAAGATGGCCATGCCCCCTTTATTTAGTACATTTCCACCCTTGCATTAGCTGATAATGCAATCTAATGTTTTTAGGGCTACATCAACTCTTGAAGTTGGGCTGGGAAGAAGTGATCAGACAGGCAGAGGAAATCCTTGTCTCTGATAGCAGCCTATGTCTGCATGGATGTCTGAAACCAAAAACAGCAGCTGTAAAAACGTGTGCATGAGGCCTAAGTCAGCTGAGCCAGGTGGAAAATGGTTGGCTGAACAGTGACTGCATTCTTTCAGTTATTCAATTATTTCAGTTAACAGTGACTGCATTCATTCAGCTACCGTGTTTCCCCAAAAATAAGACCAGGTCTTATATTCATTTCGGCTACAAAAACACACTAGGGCTTATTTTCAGGGGATGTTTTATCTATGTCCCCTGTCATCTATATCCCCTGTCTTCTCTCTCCTTGTCAGCTCAGGAGTCATTACTGTGACAAATTAAATCACAAACAAAAAACCTTAAAGTCATAGTAAAAATATGTACTCCGTTTTGTAAAAAGATTATATAATGTCCAGTGTGTCTCTATATAATCTTTTTATAAAGTTACAAAAAGGAGACACACTGGACATTATATAATCTTTTTACAAAACAGATTATATATTTTTACTAGGACTTATTTTCAGGGTATATTGTCAGGGTTTATATTGCAGCCTTCTCCAAAAATCAGCCAAGTTCTTATTTTCAGGGTACGGCTCATTTTCGGGGGAAACACGGTACAAATTACTCTCTTGACTGAATTGAGAAATCAGCTTTTGCCGATCAGGGTGTAGCCAACAGGGCAACCTACGGCACAAATCTCAGCCAGTTCAGCAGAAATCAGCCAAAAATCGTTGCATGTATGACCAGCTTTAGGCAAGCCATAAACAATGCGATTTTCTTTCCTGCAACTACGGGCTGCATGAAATAAAATTGCTCAATTTCCCCATCAACACAGTCAGTGAGAATCCCTCTTGCAACACTATTGTGTTCTGCTGGTGGAAGGGGGGGGAGGCACAATGAGCCAGCAACACACAAGGATTACTGTGTAATGGACCCACTTCAGTACAATCAGCCAGCCCATACATGGTTTGAATCTCCGCCGGTCACTGCTGAGCTGGCCGAGAAGCGATTCATCTATGGCAGCCTTTCGTTTCGATCTTTCAGACCGCCAACATGTACAACTTTGTAGCTTCAATCTGATTGGGTATAAATTGCATTGTTTAGGGAGGCCCTTATAATACATTAGCCATTCTCAACTATGGTTCTTTAGAACCCTAGGGTTCCTACAGAGGCTACTAGGGGTTCCTGCATAAAGCTGGGTCCATCATCATTTGGCAGTAAGGGGAGCATTCCGACCATCACTGTAAGCCGGGGTAAAGGTTGAGAAAAGCTGCTGGGGAATCAACTCACCAACATCTACCAGGCTTATCACAATAATTGCTGTACTGCTAGTCTCACGTACATTACGTTACGTAAATTGTCCTATGGCCGGTTTCTGTTTTCTAGTTCCGACATCGCTATCGTGTTTTTTTTTTTTTTTTATCTGTGTGTCTGATAATACATGCACTACATTGTCCTCTACTACTCACCGCGTCTGATCTTTAACCCGTCCCGGGGAGGGAGACCTTTTTCTTCGTACCTTTCGACAAACACGTACTTGAATCTTTCGGGTATTGTTGACCCTTCTCACCTTCAGAGCATTTTTGTTCTTTTTTTTATCCTGATCTTTTTTTCTTTTTCTCAGTCTTCTTCTTTTGGTTTCATCTACAATCGCTTGGTTCCTTAATTTGGTAGATCCGTCTCTCCTAAAAGTTATCGCTCGGTGCCTTCGTCTTGAAGTCTTTGCAGTCCTCAGGCTCTTTCATTCCACTTTGGTTACATATCGGATTTGGTTGAAAAATAGACACGTGTCCGTTACCTTCAGCTTATGTTTCTACTCGCACGACTTGAGATTCCCAGAAGCGTTGTTATCCTAGTTTTTTCATTGAACTTTCGTTTCTCTCTCTGCTTCCTTTCCTCCAGGTAGGAGGTAGCAGGAAAGGTGCTTTCTGAGCTGATAGGTGCGGCCTGCCTTCCTCTGTGTGTCTCCCCCCCCTCCTTCCTGGGCTCTGCCTGCCTCATAGCCGGAATTCCAAAAAGGGTGCAGCTGCTACGGAGAGCCATTTGGGACAACCTCCCCTTCTCTAGACAATGGAGTTTTGTGTCTCTCCACCCTTCACTGACCATTCCAGTTTTACAGCTCTGCCATAGAACACATGGGGAGGAGCAGACAGTTAACTGACCACAATCTAAATTGGGAAACTCTCTAAATTTTCTCATAACAGGATCAGTAATGTTGATGGAAATTCCCAGGACAACGTGCAAACCATTTCCTCTAAAACTCACAATAAAAATAAATATATATATATATATATATATATATGTGTATATATGTGTATATAATTTTTTTTACTGCATTTGGTGTATGTTTGAATAATAGAGCTAGAAAAATGTTAAGAAATGATGTTGCGCTTTTCTACTACCCCATACGCTGCACAGAATGTACTACGTGCAATCATCATTTAAGTGACCCTGTCAGCACACGGTCACATTCTGGAACCATTAATGAGCATGTATTGTGACGAAACACAAGCACTGTGCAATTTATTGTACAGTAGAGCCCAACGCACCATCTCAGTGCATATACCAAGTGTTGTGGTGCTCTGTGTTTTGATAAAAAGAGTCATGTATGTATTTTCATTCATGGTGATGTATTGGCAGTAAGCATGAGCTCAGGCGTGTTAGCATGGAACACGTGCAGAGCTGCGCTAATCACAGGCAGCGAGACATTGCCCGATCTCTGCAGCTGCGCATCGGGGCAATGTCTCGCTGCCTGTGATTAGCTCAGCGCTGCGCCGACTTCCTGACGGGCTCTGCACGTGGAGCACGCCGGAGCTCATCCTTAATTGGCAGCTTAATAATAATGCATGGGCTGTCTTAACGCAAAGCATTTCTGCAATGGAGCACTTTAGTGTCAACAAGCACTCCTATGCCTGGTACACATGAAGAGATTATCGGACGATTGTCCGTTTTTTGTTTTTGCATGCTAATCTCATATCGAAAATGAGGAGTTTACTGAAGTGACGAAAATTATCTTACGACAGAATAAAAATTCAGAAGTGGTGTAATGTGTTTGAATTGTATTTTCAGACAACAACTGTACTGATCAAACGAAAATCGTATGATCTGGTATGGTACGAGAAACGAGAATTTTTTTTTCGTGCTTGGCCGATTAAATAATATCGCATGAACTGTTGTGATCGGCTCTCGAAAGCTCTATACGAACGATTCAATGTTATACAATAATCCAAAGTGGTATTTTTCATACAATTTTCTGATTGTGCATATATTAGTAAATCTTGGCACCAACCCAAATATCAACAACCTTAAAGTGATTGTAAAGCTTTGAGTATGTTTTTAAATAACAAACATATCATACTTACCTCCACCATAGCCCCAAACATTGTCTTATGGGGTCCCTCGGGGGCTCCTCCCCGCATCGTATAACCGCCTAGGAGAAGCGATCTCCCGGGGGGGGGGGGTTAGATTGCGGGCGCGCTCCCGAGTCCACAGATGCCGAATGTAGGACTCGGCCCCGCATCATTGGATTTAATTGACAGCAGTGGGAGCTATCAATCTATCCAATCAACAGCTGAGAACCCCGTACCCCCCACAACCCCGTCACTGGTGATTTGAGCCCAGGAGTTTCTTTATAGTCTATTGGGGAGGGGGTTTAGGGAATTCCTCTCGTCCACCAGATATAGACTTCAAGACTTTCTGCAAGGGGACCGATGGTGCACCATAGATGAAATCCAAGCAATGTTGTCGCCCCCTCTGGACAGGTGGCAGGCAACACAGATTAGACACTTTCTCACTGCTTTGCATTTTGTGCCCTCCGTTAGCTACTCCACATCTGCCTTTGAGAGGTTATATCTAGATCCTGCACCTCTCCTCCATATACTGTCCTAAATGTACAGGATGCTGATTGAGCCCCAAGACAGTTACTTACATCCCTCCCTTCCTAGTGAAATGGGAATCAGGCCTTAGCAAAGGACCAGAGAACGCATTTTGTTTTTTGCTCACCACTCCTCAATCATGAGCAGGTTTCAGGAGGTGGGGATTAAGATGCTGACCCGGTGGTATAGGGTACCCACTCCTACATAAGATCTATCCTTCAGCTCCCTCTACCTGCTGGCGATGTCAACACTCTTGACAGTACGCTACTGCACATTTTCTGGACTTGCCCCCAGGTCCGCCCCTTCTGGGACAATATTAGACGGGTAATCTTCAGAGTGACAGACATTTCATTGGCAGATGACCCCGCGCAGTGCGTACTCCACTTCACCCCGACGTCAAGGCGGTGTTATAAAAAGTCCCTAATGATACATCTCAATGCCGCTAAAATATGTATCCCTCAAAAATGGAAAATTGCAGAACCCCCAACGATTGGTCAATGGATATCTGTGGTGAATGAAATTAAGCTGATGGAACAATTGACAGCCGCATTACATAGAAAGGAGGAAGAATTCAATAAAACCTGGCACGAGTTTTGGTTCTCTCAAGACTAACACCTTTGAGACCCCCACAGTAGAGTGAATGTAACCATGCTTGATTCACGATTCCATAACCACCTGCATATACAACCAACTCCACCCCCTAACTCTACTCCCTTCTCTTCTTATTTCTATTCTTTCCTTTCTCCCTTCTATACTCCATGCCGAAGAGCTTTTTCGTCATGCTGGAAAAATTTGTTGGGTGCGCCTGACCTGTGGCAATAACAAAGTCTTATTTTGTTGTTTTTGTACTTAATCTCACAAAGGGGTGCTGGACCTATACTAACAAACACCAATTCGTTTATCTCTGGATAGGGGTAGCTATATTGCTGTACTCTTTTTTCCTTTTCTAATGTACAAATGTATGTCATTGGACTATCTTGCCGGAAGTGGTAAAAAATACCTTAAAAACGCCTATGCCATTTGCAGCTCAAAGACACCTAGGTGGGCATGAAGCCATAGACTAACATGAACAGCCGTTTTTAAGCTGCAAAAAAGCAGCTGTAAAAACGTCCGTGTGCATGAGGCCTTAGGTGCACAGAATAGAAACAAGCTTATAGATGTCGATTGCAGACATTAACTTGTTTTTTGTTTTTAAAGCGCCTGTGTGCCATTGGGTACGTTTTTCTTATCTTCCTGATCTCTAGACATAACAGACCGAGAGGGGAAATCTCCACCTAGACAGTTGTCACAGGCATGCCCATTGGAAGATTCACCTCTATTTTTGATAAAAGGCCAGCTCAGGCCTGATTGCAGCCACACCATGGCTGTAAATTTTGTTTACATGAGGCTGTGTCCAGGAATGCAGGCTGCCTTTTTATTTCTTCGTCCTCCCCCAAGCTGCTTGCAGGCAGCTTATAGAGGTGTATGCAGATACAGCCCTATGTAGAAATTTAACAACTGTGCAGGAACGGTCACGCAGACCCTGTGCGCACACTGCCGATTTTTGGGGCCAAGCTGCCGGTCCTGCAAAAACCAAAAGCAGCCTTACATGCAGGAGAGATGCAAACCCATAGGCCCCTTTCACACCGGCAGACGGCACCAGTGGATGACAGGTCCATGTCCACTCATGCAGACAAGACACAGCCAGCTTTTCCTATATGGGCGGTCAGATGGAAACAGATCATCTGTCCTCCGTTTCCATCCGACTGTCATCTGATCCAAAGACAAATGGGGAATGGATCCCCCATCTGTCTGTTTTTAGCAGATAGGATCGTTTCATATATCAGTGTCACATGTCTGTTGACATCCGTTGCTCCATAAAGGACAATTAGTGGTCCAATTGGGTCTGCCTATAAAAAAAAAAAAAAAAAAAAAAAAAAAAACCTGACAGGCGGACTAAGGGGCCTTAGTAATAACAAAATGCTGCCTCTCACTAAAGCCAATTCCACCAAAACACGTTTGTTTAGCCTAGAGCCTCTTTCAGGTTTTAATTGCCATCTATATCCCCTCTGCAGTCATTTTCTGTCAGAGTGATCAAAAATACTGATTTATAGCTGTGGATACTTTGAGTGATATCTCCTGATCTGCATACTTATCCTGGGCCACTGACACTAGTATATCATATACTCCAGTGAGAATGACAGTCGGGCAACTAGTATAGTCAGGCCAGCCCCCCAACTTCTTCCATAACAAGTTTATATTCAAGGATAATATAACACAGCCTTTAGCACCTCTCCTCCACACTCCAAATCTTTTAGATGGTGATATGTGAATGCCTGTCTGGTGCTCTAGGTCAGAAGATGTTTTGGAACTACATTTCCCATGATGCTCAACTACACTACAGAATACATCAGCATCATGTGAAATGTAGTTCCTAAACATCTGGGGTGGCAATGGTTCCCATCACTGCTCTAGGTAGTGAAGATCGCACAAAGTAATAATCAGTTGTAATGCTCATCACCCATTCAGCCCCAGTGTCCATCACACACCCTCTTATGCCACCTACGTGCATATGCAGCTATTTAAGTAAAGAGCAGAGAAATCCCATTGGCCATCACCCAAAAAAGTGTATGTATTAAAAATAAATAAATAAAAAAAAACACAATTGAAAGCAATTGTTTTTTGCATAAATATGTATTATGAGCCTACCAAAATTGTGGCGATATGCGACATACAAAGCACCTGCAGTGCAATGCCCCTGGCACATTAAAAGTGGACCTAGTATCATGCGCCCACCCAGCACACACATGCCAAGTAACATAAGGGTGACAACTATTCATCACCTTGAACACAGATCCCAGTACGGCCTCTGATAAACCCCCATTCTTCATTCACCTCCAGCCAGTGCCATCTTTGGTTAGGTAATTTCATATCCTGTGCTGTTCCAGCAATGACATGCATATGATGTGCACATAATCCTGTTGTCTGCACATTATTCATTATTCCATGTTTAGAATGGTGTACAGAGCTTGGGCTCCTGTTAAAACTTTCACCTTGTTAAAATGAAGTTTCAAGGGTGATGGTGGAGGGCTTTCCTCAAGTAAGCAGAAGGCTGATGACATTCTCCCGACTGTACCTCCAAGTCTATGCTGGCACAGCTAAAGTTAAAGCCATGGGTAGCCCTATTGGCAGGTGGAGACTACTTAAAGTGGAGTTCCACCCACTAGTGGAACTTCCACTCCCCGCCAGTGCCACCTTTCAGAGAGGACAGCATACCTGTCTTTCACAGATATGCTTTCCCCACTTCCGGGAGCCACGGGTATTGATGTCACAGCTGGGGCTCTCTCCTCCTCCCGGGCCAGTAGTGGAGAGGAGCCTCACGCATGCGCAGTAGGGTTCCCAGCATGAAGCCAAAGGGCTACACTGCCAGGTTCTCTTACTCAATGGAGGCGGCGTGCACCCAAAAGCTGATGAGAACATCAGCTGCGGTGTCGACATCAGTGGACTCCAGGACAGGTAAATGTCCTAGTAATGGTGTGCAGCTGCTGGCTTTTAATTTTTTGCAGCAGTGGGCGGACCTCCACTTTAACCACTTAAGGACCGCCGTATTGCCATTATACGTCATCAGAATGGCACAGGCAGGCACAAGCACGGAGATGTACGTGCCTGCCTTCCAGCGGGTGGGGGGTCCGATCGGACCCCCTCCCGCTGGATACGGCGGTCCGTTTCCCTCCAGGAGCGATCCGTGATGAGGGGGATGGCCGTTGGTTTCTGGCCACCCCCTCTCGATCGCTCCTGGCCAATGACAAACTTCCTTCCACTGTGTATTGTTTACACAGGAAGGAGGAAGTGATGTCATTCTCCTCGGGGCGGTCTTTTTGACCGGACTACGAGAAGACTAAAAGTAAGTGCACCAAAACACTACACTGACACATAGGTACACAAACCCCCCCCCCCCCCCCCCCCAGTCACAGTGTCACTGATTGCATTGATCATTTCTTTACTGATCAATGCATTCAGTGTCAGTTGTAAAAGTAAAAACTGTCAGGGCAGTTAGTGTTAGGTCCAGGGTAGCCCCCTATCACCCCCCAATAAAGATTTAACCCCCTGATTGCCCCTAGAGTTAACCCTTTCACCCCCTTTTGCCAGTGTCACTAAGCGATAATTTTTCTGATCGCTGCATCAGTGTCGCTAGGTAGCTAGTTATTTTTTTTAGGTTCACCGCCAGGTTTTTATAGCGCTAGGTACCCCAGTATACTACCCAATAATGGTTTTAACATCCTGATTGCCCCTAGTTAACCCTTTCACCCCCTTTTGCCAGTGTCACTAAGCGATAATTTTTCTGATCGCTGCATCAGTGTCGCTAGGTAGCTAGTTATTTTTTTTAGGTTCACTGCCAGGTTTTTATAGCGCTAGGTACCCCGATATACTACCCAATAATGGTTTTAACCCCCTGATTGCCCCTAGTTAACCCTTTCACCACTGATCACCGTATAAGTGTTACTGGTGACTCTGGTTAGGTTGCTTTTTATAGCATCAGGGCACCCACCATTTATTACCCAATAAAGGTTTAACCCCCTGATCACCCGGCGGGTGATATCAATTAGGTTTTAGGGTCAGGGTCTGCGTCGCCCCAGGCAGCGCTAGGTTAGTGCCAGTACCGCTAACACCCACGCGCAACGCATACACCTCCCGTAGTGGTATAGAATCTGAACAGATCAATATCTGATCTGATCAGATCTATACTAGCGTCCCCAGCAGTTCAGGGTTCCAAAAAAACGCATTGTTAGCGGGATCAGCCCAGATACCTGCTAGCACCTGCGTTTTGCTCCTCTGTCCAGCCCACCCAAGTGCAGTATCGATCGATCACTGTCACTTACAAAACACTAAACACATAACTGCAGCGATCGCAGAGTCAGGCCTGATCCCTGCGATCGCTAACAGTTTTTTTGGTAGCATTTTACATTTAAATCCGGAAGGCAGTGCTTGGTTTTCAGGGTCCCGTACGTGGCTAGGCTCCCAAAAAGTCCCCCACATGTGGTATCCCCGTACTCGGGAGAAGCAGCAGAATTTATTTTGGGGTGTAATTTGACTTCTGCCCATAGCATGTGTGAGCAATATATCATTTAGTGACAACTTTGTGCAAAAAAAAAAAGTTTGTAATATTCCCGCAACTTTTGGCAAAATATAAAATATTCCATGGACTCAACATGCCTCTCAGTAAATAGCTTGGGGTGTCTACTTTCCAAAATGGGGTCATTTTGGGGGGTTTTGTGCTATTTTGGCATTTTATGGCCTTCGAAACTGTGATAGGTAGTGAGGAGTTAAATCAAAAATTTGCACCCTTAGAAATCCTGAAGGTGGTGATTGGTTTTCGGGGTGCCGTGCGCGACTAGACTCCCAAAAAGTCCCACACATGTGGTATCCCCATACTCGGGAGAAGTAGCGGAATATATTTTGGGGTACAATTCCACATAACCATGGCATGTGTGAGCAATATATCATTTAGTGACAACTTTTTGTAAAAAAAAAAATTTATTTTTTTTATCTTTTGTCATTATTCAATCCCTTAGGACAAAAAAAAAAATATTCAATGGGCTCAACATACCCATCAGCAATTTCCTTGGGGTGTCTACTTTCCAAAATGGGGTCATTGGGGGGGGGGGGTTTGTACTGCCCTGCCATTTTAGCACCTCAAGAAATGAGATAGGCAGTCATAAATTAAAAGCTGTGTAAATTCCAGAAAATGTACTCGTTTGTAGACGCTATAACTTTTGCGCAAACCAAAAAATATACGCTTATTGACATTTTTTTTACTAAAGACATGTGGCTGAATAAATTTTGCCCTCAATGTATGACTAAAATTTAGTTTATTCGATTTTTCTTATAACAAAAAGAAAATATTTTTTTCAAAATTTTCGCTCTTTTTCCATTTATATCGCAAAAAAAAAAAAAAAAAAAAAACCAGCAAGAACACTCAAAACCAGAGTTATGATGATATCTTCAGCCATAATCCAAGTAAACCACTTACACACTGCAACATATATGTTCTGCAATCAGCAAGTGATAATTAGAATAAATCACTTTGCTCCTTACTCCCAGATACAGACCGTTGTTGCAGTCTCCCACCATTCCATCTGCATTAGCACAGGGACAGGCTTTAGCCTCCACAGGCTCAGTTGTGCTCATGTTTATATACCCTGGCAGAATTTATGATTTCTTGGCTATGTTCCAGAGAATATGAATAACAAACTGCTCACTCATGGTTAGTGCTTGGCTGAAGCCATTTATTATCAGTCAACTGTGTTTACACTTTAAATCATAATGGCAACAGAAACTACCCAAATGACCCTGATCAAAAGTTTACATACCCTGGTGATTTTGGCCTGAGAACATGCACAGAAGTTGACACAAAAGGGGTTTGAGGCCAGGTCCACCACTTTAGATCTGACTTCAAGGAACAGGGATCCAACTTTGAGCCCCAACAATACCAGCACTGTCTGGTATGCATCTCTATATAAACAAAAACCAACACACCAGCATAGGTTCCATCCTCAAAAGCATACTAGGCCATTCAGTCTGGAGTTTTAGGAGAACACCCACACCAAAATCTATACCAGACCCTTATCCAAGCACAGGTGTGGGGACAAATGCGCACCCCCCAGGCCGCATGCCCTCAACATGGGAGGGCTAGTGCTTTGGAGCAGGTGGGCCCATGTTGATGGCAACAAGGGCCTCTTCCCAGCAACCCTGGCTGTTGAGGTCTGGGGGGGGGGGGGCTTAGACTCTGGAAGCCCCCCTTTAACAAGGTGGGCCCAGATCAGACGCAACGCTCTCCCACTCCAATGCCAGGTGCCATGCTCTACTTTTATTGCATTTTTTTTTTTTTAAACCAAAAAAAATCAGATATTCATTACAGCAGGGCTTGACAAATTTGCTTGAAATCTAGGAGCCAGGTCGGTAACAGTGATCTGGACCTGTCCCTGGCCTGACATGGAGACGAGAGGGGTAAGATGGCGCCAGATTCCAGAAGGAAGCATAGGACCATAGAAGGCCTGGTGGCTGTGTGTGCACGGAGACTGGATACCCCCCCCAGCTGTGCCGCCCCATGTTGCTAATTCTAGTCAGGGTCTAGTTAATGCGAGCTGGCGCCCGGGCTTTGTCGAGTCCTGCATTATAGCAAAAAGTACAAAATTGTTTTCTGCTAAATTGTTGCTCTTTGTTTATAGCACAAAACAAAACACTGCAGAGGTGATCAACCACCAAAATAAATCTATTTTTAGGGAAAAAAAACAAAAACCCCCACACATTTTGTTTGGGTGCAATGTCGCACAACTGCACAATTGTCAGTTAAAGCGATGCAGTGCTATATTGTATAAAGTGGCCTAATCAGGAAGGGGGCAAATTCTTCCAGGGCTGAAGTGGTTAAGAAAACATGTCCCTTTGCCCCAAATGTTGATCATTTCCTCAAATAACTGCCAAGTTCTGCTAAAAAAAAAAAAAAAAACATACCACTCAAAAGAGGTAATTGACGTGACATCTCAAATCTATCGTTTACAATTTTGCACAGGTTAATTGGTCCCGTGGATGCATGAATAGTAAACTGTTCATTATCCACACAACCTGTTTGGTCAGATGCCTCTATAAAGCAATCATGAAATTCAAATCATTCAATTGTCTTTCTGCAATTAGATAAAGAGTGTGGATGTCATTAACAGTGCACACTCACTGCTCTTTGCCTTATCTAACCTAATTTAATAAAGCATGGCCTCCTAGGCACAGGCAAATTGAGAAATCTTTTGCAGGGCTCAAAGTCCTGCATGACAGCAGAAGATCCAGCTGCAAGACATCGGTTTGCCCCTTTAATACATGACACTGGGTACAGCGGGTGGGTCACACTTGCATCTTAGGGAGCAAGCTTCTAAGGCAGTCATCCCGACTTGCTGGTATGAGGTCAAGTTGCTCATTGGACATTATGTCAGGAGCAGCAGGGACCAGTCTTGCAGTCAGCCAGTTGGGCAAGTATATGGCTACACCACAATTCCCAGACAAAAACAAGCAGATAAGCCATTCACAGCAACCACTACATGGGAAAAAAAAAATTGTTTTTCCCCTGGAGTTCTTTAATTCAAACCTTTGCCACACAGCAAGGCTATGCAGCACAATGCACACATTAGTTGAGGTGCAGCTTTGTCCACTCTGGTGTGTTGGCAGACAACACAAAATAGGTGACAATGTATGTTACACTACACCAATTTGAATTGAGCCCTAAGAACCAAATTAGTTAATAAAGCACCCATAAGAACCAAATCTGATTCTGTTGCACTTTCTTCCAATTTTCTGGGCTGCATACACTCATTTCTTGCACTATGAAGGAAACAGAATTCAGCAAAATAAAAAAATGCTAGTCATAGGACCACACACATTTTATGAGTGGGTGGAGGGTAGGCAGTACTCCTGTTTAACCACTTCCTGCCCTATAGCAAAATGACGGCCAGGTGGTAGTTCAGTTATCCTGACTGGGCATCATATGACGTCCTTCAGGCTAACAGCTGCCGTGCTCTCGTGGGGGCACGCACCGCAGCGACTGGTGGTGCAGTGTGTCAGTCTGACACAGCACTACACTGATCTTGGTAAATCACATGTCCAATCACGATGTAAAACGGAAAAACTTACTCAGATGCCCCCACTGGACCACCAGCGAAGTGGGCAACATGTGGATGGCTTGGTATGTACCCCATGGCCATCCACATGTGCCCACAAATGGGCACTGACTGGCATCATAAACAGATACAATGACTAATGCACAGCAGTGCCACCAATCTGTGCCACCATATCAGTGCCCATCATTGAAGAAAACTTACAAAAAAAAAGTAACAGAAACAAAAGTGTTTTCAAAACCATCTTTTTTACCACCAAAAGAAAGCTCAATTTATGGGAACAAACTGATTAAAAAAAAAAAAAAAAAAATTGTTTGGGTACAGTGTAGCATGACCGCACAATTGTCATTCAAATAACGGCAGCACTGAAAGCTGAAAATTGGCTTGGGCAGAAGTTGTCCAAGTACCTGGTATTGAAGTGTTTAAACACAACAGGGGAGAGATCGCTGTACTAACATCACTTGTGCTAGAACAGCAGTGTGTCTTATAGTATTGTACATTACACAGATCGTGGTCTTTTCTACCAACAATGAACAATCCATTCACAAACAAGACAATATAGATTAAAATTTGTTTATTACAGTTGTCCCATTTCTCTCCATGCACTGCATGGTACACAATCATATGGTCTGGATGCCATTACAAGATCGACCTTCAATGATGGGAACACCTATGGAGAAAAAGAAATCATGAACAGACTGCATAAAATTCTGGTTATACAGAAGTTAGTGTTTAGACAAATTTTAGCCATTGCTTTGAGGCAGAAACCCAGCTCTACCCTTCTTCCGATTGGTTAGCTGACTGATAACAGCAGGAGCCAATTGTGCCACTGCCGCGTCTCAGCGAATCAGAAAGGGGAATCTGACAGCTGAGACAGTCATGGACATCGCTGGACAGAGGCACCTCAGGTAAGTGTAAGGCAGGCTACTGCTCACAGAAGGCTTTTTATCTTAATGCATTTAAATAAGTCTGCCTTTACAACCCCTTTAAGAATTTTCTCTTCTATGAGCCCACAAAGCATTGCATCAATTAGATCGGGGGTGCTGCATCTGTAACACATTACACCCAGAATATAAGTATAACAGGTCACAAGATATGAACTTATCCTTTAAGCTGCTGGGAGATTTGAAAAAAATGTACCGTTCAAACAAGTTCACTACAGGTACCAGCAGCACCAATTCTGTCAAAGTGCCACAGGTCCCTAAATCCATTTGCTTAAAGTCTAGCCACCTAGTATAGAAAGGTAAAGCAGGCCTATACCATGTGCCTGTGTCTCCTTAAAAGGGGTTGTAAAACCCTTGTGTTTTTCACCTTAATGCATCAAGTTGAAACATCTGGCAGTGACCCCCCCCCCCCGTTTTATTTACCCGAACCACAGAACTTCACCCGGCAGGGACACGATGTCCCTCTGCCTGGGGTTCTTGGCTCTTGATCTGATAGTTTGCTAGCAGCACAGCCCTTAGCTCCAGCTGCTGTCAATCAAATCCAGCGACGTGGGAGCCGGGTCATAGGTTTGGCAGCCATGGATGCAAAATTATGGACTCAGTACTGCACCCGCAAGGTAACCCCCCCCCCCCCCCCGGGAGATCAGCTTTCCTAGTGGGTCAAGGGCTGCCGAGGGACCCCAGAAGAGGATCAGGGCCACTCTGGAAAACGAGCTGTGGAAGTATGACTTTTTTAAAATAATCAAAGCTTTACAATCACTTTAACAGTCCATCACTAAGGCAGACAGTCTTTCAAATAGGAGATAGCAGACATAAAGCCTTCACCACATCAGGAATGGGCATCTAGCTAAGGGACCAGCTATGTCCTATCACTTTAGCACCGACCTAAAGTGTTATAACAAGTGTATTCTAGATTTATGTTCCTACAAATGGTAACAGTGCTTATTGCATGTGCATCATAAGTCAATAAGACTCAGAGGGAACCAAACAATTCTTACACCAGGAACTGCAAAAACAAATGTTAATACACAGCCCAAGGTTACAAGTGCTTGCTGCCAATCTGGATCCAAGTGCATTGTCATTTGACAGTTTATGGCGTGTCAGAGCGTTTACTAAGGCATCAGAATCTATTCAGAGACTCTAGTCTAAGTGTCATCATCCACGCTCTTAATTCAAAATTGGGGCAGGTGAGGAAAGTAGAATACTTACGCTAATATTTAAAGAAATATTCTTCTTTAAAGCCAACGGCTAGACCTATGGACACAAAATGGAGACAATTGTTATAGTATGTATAATACATTGACAACAAGTGTTCAATTGCCCTGTCATGGGAGCCAAAACCTTACCATCTGAAGAGGGACTGTTCTGCCTTTTCAGCAGCTGTCCCCTGAAACATTGCTGCCAATCACCTACTGGAAATTGTATTTTAAGTCAAATACCAGTTTCCCCTGCGGTGCACAGCGGTTCCCATCACAAGCTCATATGTTATGTAAGCTACATAGGAGGCAGTAGGGGAAACCACTGTTACAGGGGAGAAATCAAAACTCCTGAACTAAGGAATATTTGCAGGGAACACCAAACAGCATTTTGAGAATCAAACCAGCAGAAAGGCAAGTTTATACATTTTCAAAAAGGTAAGCTTTTGGCTGCAACGGATCCTGTGCCAACAGGGTCACTTTAGGGATATTGTGCAAAAAATAAATTCCAGATAAGATAAGATGTGTCAAACTTGAGAAGTAAAGCCAAAGCTTGCTTAGCTGTAGAATCACAGAACTGCAGTACGTTCTTCACTGTGACTCGTTTTAGTTGGCTGTCATCACAGCCAGTGCAGGCAGGGGCTAATCACGACACTGGGGTCAGGATCAGCCCACACGCCAGGGCCGGCAACCAGCTCAGTGAGCCTCAGAGCCTAAGCCAGGCTGCTCCCACCTTCTGCACAGCTCAGTGCTCCAGTGAATGAGGAGGGAGCAGAGAGCCTCTGACTGATGGTCAGCAGCTCTCTGCTCGGGGAGCTTTAAGAACAGAGTAATCGGCGGTGTTAGATTGCTTGGTTCTCAGTGTTAGAGCAGGCAGAGGATAGACGCAGCATCCACCCAAGTATACAAGGTTTGCTATTAAAGAATGAGCCCCCCTAGTAAACAAAGCAGTCAGAACCTGTCCTAATAGCATGCACTGTGACCTTGAACATACTTGAGCTTGCATGACAAGCAGCAACACTATGACGTGCAGTTGATTGCAAGTCACCTTTTAGTTTGGTTGAGTTCTCTAGTGTGCTGAAAAAAATTGCAAGGTTAAAAGTTGAACAAGGTGTCAGTTTCAAACTTAGTAAAATTGCACGAACCACCAACAGAATCTTTTCAAATGCCTACTACAGCTAATGGGAATGACAGCACGTCTCGTGCGCATGTTTGAGTGGCACAAAAGATTCAGCAAGTGCCGAGAGAATGAATTCCCAAAAGTTAAATCAGTGCTTAAAAAAAAAAAAAAAAAAAAAAAAGACAGGTTTTGAATCAACTTATGCTGAAAGAAAACATCCTGTGTTGAAACAGCTGAGAGAAATAGATTTTCTCCATGCATTCGACCAGGGAAAAACAAGACTGCAGCAACGTATTAGTGCAAATGGGCAATATATTAAGGGGACCAGCATTAACCTTTGTAGCACATAAAAAAGGAGTTATTTAAAAGTTTCCGAGTAATACCCAATTTGCTATTCTATGCCACTGGTGCTAGATTTGTGTGTCAGAGCGTTTACTAAGGCATCAGAATCTATTCAGAGACTCTAGTCTTGGTATCATCATCCACACTTGTGCCACCACGATTCCTTCCAGTTAAACCCACCACTCTTCTCAAACTTGCTCTCAGCTGCTTGAAGCCACTTTCTATCCAAAACCCCTGATCCATTTGCAAAGTTTAACACATTAAGCTGGGTTTCAGAATATACCATAGACACGTGGCTCAATGACATGCCTAGATTAGAATTGTAATATTGGTTACAGTAAGGTTCCCTTAGAAATGTACCTTTTAAAATATGACCACTCCAGGCAGCATCTAGAGGAAAAAAAATAAAAAATTAAAATGGAATTTAAATAAAATTGGAGAACATGCTCAATATAGAAGCCCTCGTTGACATGGAATGTGGCTTCGAAGTCATGCAAATTCATCTGAAATCACAATTTCAAAGACAGCCAGCCACACACACGCCTATGCAAGTCGCACCTGAAAATTGCCAAAATTAGTGCAGGAACCACTTTCAAATTGACGTGGCACCGGTTGTCCTGTTTTTCTAAACTCCTGTGTGTTCATAGACATAGGCCAACAAGCAAGGGAATTTAGAGCAGTGGGGGTCCTCAGACACCCCTGGGAGCATTAATATCCCCCTTAGCCTCCCAGCAATGTTTTTTTTTTTATCAACAGCTGCAAAGGAAGCGCAGAGGCAAAGTCTTGTGCAAGTAAATATTCACCACATTATCGGGGTTAGACTCATGGCGACTACATTTTACACTAAGGTTCTCAGTGTTCTGTGTATGTCAAGTTGACAGTGGTATTCTTTTCAGACTTAGAGAATACTCACACTGATTTATATTGTGAAACCATACTTCTAGCTGAACTAATGTTTTATTACTGTTACACAACCATGTACTATGAGAATTGGTAGCGCACATTGCTTTTTTTGTGAATCAATAAATGTACCCTTAATAAAAAAATCACATGCTTCAATTTTAGAATTGTTCTCATTAAACCATAAAGGCAGCCAAATGAACTACAGAGGACCGCAACAGTGTTACACAACTGGGATAAGGTAGATGCATTACCATAAGGAATTGTGTAATCTGAGTGTATCAGAGCGTATATAAATGAACTTCACAAAGTTTCAGAGATTTTTGTCATCACCTACACTCAGACCATTGAGATCTAGAGAACAGATTTTTGGGGGTCAGAATCAGAACTGCCTTGTAAACCTCAAAGGAAGACAGCAAAATCAACAACACTCACTGCAGAGTTCAGGGAACTCTAAATTGCAACCAAAACAATTTGGTTAGAACGATGCTGCAAGAATTCAACCGAGGCTCAAGTCACATATCTTAAGCATATATTAAGTTTGCCAGAAAGATGTGGAAAGCAAAATCACTTCTAGTTTCAAGCAAAGCAGCATCTGCCATAAGGCTGGGGTAGGTTTGCGGGCGTTGTACTTTTGATCCTCAAAAGGGACAGTCTGCCCAACTTTAAATATGAATTTGAAGAAAAGCACTTTGGTTCTGAAGTATAAAGAATGGGGGGGGCGGATTGCATTACAAGGCAGATCTCAGTCTGGCAACATCTAAAAAAAGATTGAATATGAACTGTGCCAACTTGTGCTTACCATAGCTAGCTCTGGAGACCGGCAGACTTGACAGCTGGTACCAGTCAGAGAAACCTAATACAAAAATTATAGGTTATCCACAAATGAATGTAGAGTACATGAGCATCGCATATACAGATGGCTTGTCAGAACGCTGCGGAAATGACATCAAATTATATCAGTTCATAAAAAAGTCATCATGTAGAGACCCCACAAATGTAATGATAGAAACAGGTTTCACAAAGCTTACACTTACCCCCATTTATTTCAATGCCCTCATTTCTGGATCATGACCTGCAAGTGAACAAAGGCATGACATAAGATCTCAGTACAAGCCAAAAGATCTGCAATGCAATACTTTAACTATAAACAAATAGGTAGACTGTATGCAAAACAGTTTCTGAAATTTTCAATGCACAGCTGTATACCAGGGCTCGACAAATCCAGAAAATGCAGTTCTGGGTGCCAGGCAGGTCCCCCGCCCCCCCATTTAGGCCTACAGCAAGCAGCAGGGCTCACTTGTCAGGTAGAAGCATTTGGGCAGCTCTGCTACAGCCATATTGTAGCCACATATACAGGTATCTCTAGTCATCAGCATAACGGGCGCCACAGGGTAGAGGGGAGGGAGGAGAGCAGGCACATGTCTGCTCTCCTCACCATCTTGTTCCTGACCCAGAAGAGGAACATAGAACGTCACTGTTCAGTTGCCCCAGCCAACATGGCAGGGAAAGAATGCAGTGCGATATGTATTACATTCAGTGGAGCACAGGGGAGACATGCAGGGCCTTTTAGTCTTTGCACGTCTAAGAGGACCTGTGCAAAAGTTACAAATTTAATAAAAATGTATTGCTTTCAAGTCAACACAGCATTGCCAGTGCAATCATTGTGTTGCTGGGGCTGTGTCCAGGTAGGTTCATACTGATCTATTGTGCTGGTGGAAGTAAATAGCGAATGTAGAATACATGAACACCACATGTACAGATGGCTTATCAGAACGCTGCGGAAATGACATCAAAGTATATCAGTTCATAAATACGTCATCATGTAAAGACCACACAGTTTCTTGATCGAAACAGGCAGTGTCACAATGCTTACACTTACCCATTTATTCCAAGGCCATAATTTCTGGATCGTGACCTGCAAGGGAAAGGCACAGCATAAGATCTCAGCACAAGCCAAAAACAAACCTGCAATGCAGCACTAACTAGAAACACAGGGCAGGGATTGACAATCCCCAGGCCACCATGCCGCCCTGAAGTTCGGCACTGGCGCCTGCATGCACTACACCACTATGTATCCTGGGCTCCACTTGCCCATCTATGGGCGCCTCCAGGTAGAGGGGATACATCTGCTCTCCTTCCCTTCTAGTTGTTTTTGATCTTGATGGCTGAGGAAACTGTCAATGGGGACCTGGAAGTGATTTCACTTCCAGGTCCCCATTGACCGTTTCCTCAGCCATCAAGACCAAGAAAGAAAGTAATGTGGTGAAATGGATATTACATTAAGGGGAGCCATGAAGGGTCTTTTAGACCCTGCAGGTCTCAACCTGGAAAAAAAAAAAAAAACCCCACCACATGAAATGTAATAAATCACAAATTACTTTCAAGACTGCAGAGCATTGCTAGGGCAGCCAGTGTGGAGGCTATGCCTAGGCTCCTGCAGACCCCCTCCTTGCCACCAAGTAGGTTCATAGGGATCTTTTGTACTGGTGGAAACAAATACAAGTGCAATGACATCACCACCCCTCTGTCAGTGTGATCAGGGATTCCCCCTCTCGGGATAAAGGTTTTACATAAATGGAATAAAACCAGCCATTGTAGACTCCCCCAGTGGTAAATAGAAGCGAAATCTGAAATTTAAAGCAGGCAGCTCATATTAGAGACGTTTTGTCTCATGCCACAAGACACTTTCAGGCCAGCTTGCGGTCTAATGAACCTATGCTAAGCCGTGTACACCATCTGTAAAAATGTGGCTCAGCTGCCTGTTCTATCCCCCCCACCCCAAGCGGCTTGCACTGGTAAAGGGATCGGAAACGTATTAACTAAGGTATTTTATGTTTTGTTTTTAAAACAAATTTCTTCAGGTTACTGACCTAGGCCAAAATGTCACATCCCCAGGAGTCTTTAGGCTGCCATCCATTGTTCACAGTTATGCCATGGTTTACCAGAACAATGACATGTAATCTGAGTGTATCAGAGCGTTTACTTGAACATCAGAGTTTTCAGAGACTCTAGTCAAGGTGTCATCACATACATTCAGACAACTTAGAGAACAGATTTTTGGAGGAGATCAGAGGTTGGGGGTTAAAGAATCAGAACTGCTTTGTAAACCTCAAGGGAAGACCAAACACTGAAAAGTGATGGAAGAAAAAGACTGGAATAGTCTGAGTCTACCAATTTTTGTCTTCTCTATTAATCTTGTTGTCTGACTATAGAGGTTTATCCAAAGCATGTTTGAAGTTGCGATTTTTTTATTCAGGAAATACAAATTGGCGACTTACAGGATTAAAAGCACTCATCGGAAGAAGACTGCTGCAGTTGGCTGGTCTATGCACGCCATTTCCCACAGTAGTAAAGAACCCTTTGGCAGTGCTGGTGGCTTTCAGCACTTCCTGGATGGTTCAGGAACCCCGAGGGAGGTGGAAAGGAGATCAGCACAGGATGCTGAAGACGGTGGGCATGGCACGCAGTCAAAGCATGTGTGCTCCTTTATCAGGCCTGAGTGCTTTTTATTTTTTGAACGTGTAAGTTGCCAACCCACACACTTTACAAGGCAGCTAATTTCAAAAAGCAGATGTTAGTCTGAATATATAAACAGTGATAACTTGTTCTTACCATGGCCAACTCTGGAGACCGGCAAACCTGACAGCATGTATGAGTCAAGGAAACCTATTACAAAAAAATAATGGATCAGCCACAAATTGATGTAGAGAACATGATCATCAGGTGTGGGAGGAGGCAGGTTGCCATTAAACTCCACCTTAACCCTGCAGCAATGGTTATTTTATTAAAGCGGTTGTAGTCAATTTTACCATTTACCTACAGGTAAGCTTATAAGGATTACCTGTAGGTAAAAAGTATATCTCCTAAACTTGTACGGTTTAGGAGACCTTGCCCTTGCAATGAGCCGCTGACTTCAGCGGCGCATACTTACAGGGTATTCTCGGCTGAAAGCCAGCAGACGCCAGACCCTGCCAGAAAGAAGTCTCCAGCACGCATGCGCGGGAGTGACGACATTGCAGCTCCAGCCACTCACAGACGAGGCAACATGTCCGCTCCCTAGGTGTGGACCAGGCGAGTTACTGACGCCTCGTTCTAAGGTAAGCATTTCCCAATGAGCTAGTATATGGTGCATACTAGCTCATTATGCCTTTTAGTAAATATATATATTTGGGGTATACAACCGCTTTAACTGCAAAGGAAGTGCAGAGGCGAAGACTTTTGTAAATATTCACCACATGCGTCAATTTTAGAATTGTTCTCATTACAACCATAACAGCAACCATATGAACTACAGAGGACCTTAGCGGGTCTGTGTTGCACACCTTGGATAAGGTAGCTGCAGTTCTCATGATTTACCATATGGAATTGTCTATTCTGAGTGTATCAGAGCGTATATAAATGAACTTCACAAAGTTTCAGAGATTTTAGTCATCACCTACACTCAGATCATTTAGATCTAGAGAACAAATTTTCTTTGTGGGGGCCAGAATCAGAGGTGCTTTGTTAACCTCAGAGGGGAGACAGCAAAATCAATAACAGTCACAGCAGAGTTTGGGGGAGGGGCGCGTTAAACTGCAACTCAAAAACAATTTAGGTAGAACAATGCTGCAGGAATTCCACTGAAGCTCAAGTCACATATTTTAAGCATGCTTGTTATATCAAATGGGTATAAAAACTATTCCGCTTCCTGCATCTGTGTGGCATTCTCCAGCAAAGCAGCATCTTCCATAAGGCTGAAATACAGCTAGATTTTTTGGTGTTTAGACTTCTTTCGGTCCAAGGCAGTCTGCTCAAATTTAACCACTTGTCAACCAGCCACCATCACACTGCAGCAGGTTGGCACGATCCCATGAACTGTGGTAGCTGCAAGTCAGCTCACTTGAGATAGCAGGTGCGCGCCGCTGCACTGCCGGGGTGCCAATGCTTGTGACCGGCAGTCACGGCCATGAGAGGCAGAACAGGGTAAACACAAATTCCTGTTCTGAGAGGAGATGCAGATTGTGAGTTCCTAATAGCTAGGAACAATCTTATCTCCTAGTCAGTCCCCTCCCCCTAGCTTTAGAACACTAGGGAACACAGTTAACCCCTTCTTCGACCCTTAGTGTTAACCCCTTCGCTGCCAGTGACATTTAAACACTAATCGGTGCATTTTTATAGCACTGATCGTTGTATGTTTGGTCTGTCGTCCCAAAAGTGTGCCATAATCTCAAAAAAAAAAAAAAAGCCATAAATCTAACCCCCATTTTGTAGACACTAACTTTTGTGCAAACCAATATATGCTTATTGGGATTTTTATTACCAAAAACATGCAGAGGAATACACAGCGATGTAAACCAAGAAAAATTTTTCGGGGATATTCATTAAAGTAAAAAAAAAAAGCACACTTTTTCCCCTCAAAATCACTTGTTAATAGTGGAAAATAGAAAAACCTGCAGATTACCAAATGTCACCAAAATAAAGCTCTATGTGTGTGGTTGGTGGGGCGAGTCAATTGTTTGGGTACAGGCTTGCAGTTTTCAGTTAAAGCGACGCAGTGCTGTATTGCAAAAAAAAAAAAGGCCTGGTCATTCAGTAGCCAAATCTTCTGGAGCTGAATTGGTCGAATATAAAATTTTAAGAAAAGTGCTTCTGAAGCCTACACAGGCATACAGAAGAATGGGGGAAAAAAATAATTACAAGGCAGATCTCAGTCTGCCATCAAAAATCAGATGTTAGAGTGAATATGAACCGTACTAACTTGTTCTTACCTTTGCCAACTCTGGAGACCGGCAGACTTGACAGCATTACTAGTCAAGGAAACCTATTACAAGAACAGAATGCGTTAGCCACAAATGAATGTAGAGGACAAACATCACATGTACAGGTGGCTCATCAGAACGCTGCGGAAATGACATCAAAGTATATCAGTTCATAAATATGTCATCATGTAGAGACCACACAATGTAATGATAGAAACAGGAGGAGGTTTCACAAAGTTTACACTTACCCCCATTTATGTCAAGGCCCTCATTTCTGGACTCTGACCTGCAAGAGAACAAAAACATGAACTTAAATCTCAGCACAAGCCAAAACAGATCTAAAATGTAGCACTTTAATAATCTATAAAGATGGGGCAGGGATCGACAAATCCCATGCCTGGGCTGCCAACCACTATGTATCCTGGGCTCCGCTTGACCATATGCACGCCTGGGAATGGCCTAGCAGGTGCCACAGGGTAGAAGGGTGCCTGACATCACTTCCGGGTTCCCCATTGACAGTTTTCACTGCGATCTGTGAACAATTCTGGGAGCGTCATTAATGTTGTAGCGACACCCGCAGCAGGCCACAGAGGGCAGTGTGAATTGCCGGCGGGGGAGAGTTGATGCAGAAACTGGCACTGGAGTCGCACTGGTTTCCACATTGCATGTGTGAGCCCAGGCCTAAAATTATTCTTTTAAGCGGAGTGCCATCCATGTAAGCGTAGCTGCTTACAAGTACTTAAAGAGGAGGTTCACACAAAAATGTAACCTCTGCTTTTCAGAACCCTCCCCCCTCTTCGATGTCACATTTGGCACCTTTCAGAGGGGAGGGGGGTGCAGATACCTATCCAAGACAGATATTTGCACCCACTCCCAGGAATAGACTCCCACGGGAGTCTACGCTCCCCCCCCCCCCCACACTGTCTGCTGGGACACACAGGAGATAGCGAGGACCAGTTGGGATGCGCAGCGCAACTCACACATGCGCAGTAGGGAACTGAAGCCGCAACGCTTCACTTCCTAATTCCCTCACCAAGGATGGCGGCAGCTGCCCAGAGATTTATCGGCTTCCACCATTGCTGGACCCTGGGACAGGTAAGTGTCCAGTTATTTAAAAAGCCAGAAGCTGCAGTACTTGTAGCTGCTGGCTTATAATTTTTTTAATTTTTTTTGGCGGACCTGTTTAAAGTGGAAGTTCCATTCTTGGGTGGAACTCTGTTTTAAACTAGGGCTCAACAGATTATCAGAAAGACTGACATCAGCATTTTCTGAAATATTGGGTGCAAACTAGACCCATATTGCTTCATAGGGATTTACTGGGGTAATGTGCAGTTGCAGGCATCACCCCCGTTACTGTTCTTTAGAGCAGATGGTAGGCTTTATTGTAACAACAACCGATGTGAGGTTACTGCAATATCGGTATTGTAACGATATCAGTCGATCCCGACATTAAACGTGAACAAAAATGGCTCTGGCAGAGAAAAGGTTGAAGGATAAGTTCAGCTTTGGGAAGATATTACATGTTCCACCTCCTCCCTATACAAGTGAACACATTACACAAGTTCTATGGCCAATTAAGGTGATAAACTCACTCGCTGCCTTATCTGCATTAAAATTAGTCTCAGAACCTGAGTAATTCAGATGTGTTCGGGTTTAAAGGGATGAGGCGGCAACCCTAATGCAGGCCATACATGGTTGAACTTCGATCAAATTTTCTTTACAAAAATCAGAAAGTTTTTTTACTTTGTGATCCAATGATTCCACCATTGATTTTCAAAATGTGGCCGATCAATCCTTCAATTTCACCTCATGTTGCTACAGAAAAGAATTTGTGGCCGAGAATCTTCTCTCCCCCCCCCCCCATAATTTTCTTTTCTTGCACTTTTCTCTTATTACATTTCTCACATGATTCTACCACTATTGATAAGGAAATATTTTTTTTTCTAACAATTCCCAACGTGTCCGATTCCTCAAATTTGGATTGCCGCACGAAAAGCGGCTGTTGCTGCAGCCCACCAACGGTGCCAAATTCTTAGATCGACTTGCAGAAGAAAATTTTGAAAAATTCAAACCGTGTATGGCCGGTGTTCTGGCAGATAGTGTCCTGCCATCATATAGCGTCCGCCCCGTACAGCGCAGAAGAAGCTTCGGAAAATCTCCGAAGTTGAACGGTGCCTGCGCTGTGAGTGGAGGTGGTAGCCCCACCATCCAAGCGGACATAGGGTTCGGAAAATTAGAGGGCCCCTCGCAGGCGAGCTTAGGGCTTGGCCTCGCTGCGCTCGGCTCTTTTTTATTCTTAATCTATGTCCACTTGGATGGTGGGGCTAGAACCTGGACTCAGTGCGCAGGCGCCATTCATCCTCGGCCATTTTCAGGATCTGTGTTGCTGTGTACTGCGCATGCGCAGTACACAGCGGACACTATCTGATGGGGGACCTTATATGATGGGACACCGGCATTAGATTTGTTTATTTTTATTATTTTTTTTTAAGTCAGCTGGCTCCAAGATTCAAAGCAAACTTGTCAAGCCCTGACATGGAGTAGTCACCGTGCAAACTCTGCAGCAAGGATGCCAAACCGTTTCTGCATTTTTCAGAGGAAAGCTGGACTACATTGACACAGCACACAGGCACCGTTTTCTTTGATCACCCCCCCCCCAAAACTGAAGGGGCAATTTGTGTGCTGTACATCCCATCCCAGGTACACAAGGGCAGGATCCCAATCAGGTAATGTCATGCACTCCTAGGCAAGGAGGAAGGAGCAGGCCAGCCATTGAGGAAAGGGGAATCTACATTATTTACTTCCTTTGTTGAACCAAATAAAAAAGGTATAGTGGCCAGGAAACCAATAGAGGACATGCACATCTTAGGAAGCCACGTGATAAGCAGATCATGGAGGGAGAATCCACCTGGGGCCCAACCAACTCAATACAAGCTGCACCACACACCCAGGACTCACCTACTGGAAATATCCCATAGAAAACACTCCCAGCATACACCTCCATCTACACAGGCTGCCAGGGAGGCGGGATATGGCCGGATGGTGGGGATATTTGCATGGATTGGCTTGCAGTGCGAACCCACCAAACCCTTCCTCCGTCCATCTTTGTGCTCCTCGGCCCGGAAAGGATGTGCACAGCAATTTCTGCCTTTATATCACCCTGCAAGGACCTCCCTCCTCTGACGGTCTTCATTTACATTGCCCTGCAAGGACCTCCCTCGAGTTTGCTTTTAATTCGCCCTAAAAAGAACCTCCCACCCCGAGTGCTAAGGGCCCATCTCCTATGAATGTCTGGCTTTTTTTCCTCCCCATATATAATTATATATAAAACCGTTCTGCACGCTATCTTCTGACTGACCGCCTTTACGTCGCCCTGCTTTTATATCGCCTTGCAAGGACCTAGATTAGCTGAGCTAACAGAATGCAGGATCTCCGAGGGGGGTCCTTGCAGGACGATATAAATGCATGCTCTGCGAGAAGGTTCTTGTAAGTGTTATAAGCTCAGTTTACTGGGTTTTTTTTAAGTGTGAAGTTCATGACTCCGGTCGAAGTAACAAGTCTCACTATCCTTACTGTGGATGAGTGCGGGGTGTAGTAAGATGGCGGCAACCAAACGTCACTTTCGTTACAAAATCTGACGGGTCGCCGATTCTGACGAAACACACGATGATGTATAGTATAGGCATTAGGCAGGCTCGCAGGGGAAGTCCTTGCAGGGTGATATACAGGCAGGATTTCAGAGGAGGTTATTGTAGGATACATTTACAGACAGGATCTCAGACGAGGTTATTATAGTGTAATATACAGGCAGGATCTCAGAGGAGGTCCGTGCAGAGCGAGACAAAGATAGGTGCGAACGCCTGTGTGTATATCCCCCTGCAAAGACCCTTTCCTATGAGCATTCCCCTCTGAAAGGGATTTGTGACAGAATTTAGCTGTCCAATGCACTGCCTGATCGAAAATACTATGGCGACATATAAATCAAATGCAATAAATATGAGATTTCCTCCACATGCTTGAAAGGCGATATATGTTTTCAATAGAAAAATGCCAAACCCAAATGTTGAATATTGTTTGTATCCAAAGTCGGTACTCTTTAGACTCCAAAGCAAAATTTTGTTGCAGGCACTACGTTCCGGGGTCCTTACTCGGTTTTGACAACCAACCACGCCCCGCCGGAAGTAGATTGTGGGAGTTTGGCGCCGTTTTCCTGCCTCCCTCCTCAGAGAAGAAGGACTAGAGAACAGGTAAGGGATGTGGAATCCGGTGGATATCGGCGCCATCCTTACCTGTAGAGCGGGTTTTTCCCTCTGTGTACCGAGAGGGGTCTCTGTACGGCTCGGAGCCCCCATGTAGTTGTGTCTGGGGGGGAGGGGAGGGATGATAGAGATCCAAGATGGAGGCGCTGCGCTTCCTGGCATTCCCAGAGGAGCAAGAAGGTAGCCAGCCTGACCATAGGGGGGACCTCCTTTGGGTGTGCTGCTGGGCTTTGGCTTGCCTGAGGATATGCAACGTAAAGAGGAACTGCAGTCTGCTCACATCATTTGTAATAAAAACATCTTTACCATTCTGAAGCTTCCCTCCAACCACTTTGCAATATATATATATCACACACACACTTTCTGTAATTGCCAAATATGCTGCAGAAATCTCCCTCCACTGAGTCTGGCTGCAATCATTTTAAAGAGGAAGTAAACCCTTCCAAACAACTTGGACCTATAGGTAAGCCTAGATTAAGGCTTACCTGTAGGTCCAAGCAATATCTCCTAAACCTATATGGTTTAGGAGATATTTGCCCGAAAATGGGCACCGCTGTCAACGGCGCATGCGCCGTAGACAGCGGCGCGCATGCGCACTAAATGCGGCAAATCCAAGAATGGATTTGCCAAATTTGTCGACTCCCGTGCGCATGCGCGGGAGTGACGTCATCGCGGCTTCGCCGTATGACAGCGGCGGAGCTGCGAGGCGCGACTCCCGTGCGCATGCGCGGGAGTGACGTCATCGCGGTTGCGCCGCTGTGATTCGTCGGAGCTGCGAGACGCCACAAGCAACATGGATGCGGCGGACTACAGGGAACAGCGGCGACTTCGCTGGCTCCTGTGTCAGGTAAGTGACACATAATGAGCTACTATGCGATGCATAGTAGTCCATTATGCTTTACCTTTGCAGGGAAAAAAAAGAGGAAGTAAACCCATCAGGGTTTACTTCCTCTTTAACTGTTGGCTGCTGCCTGTTCGCTTCCTGGATTTGCACAGAGGCACACCTCCAGCTCTCATTGGCCCTCTTATGACCTTCCTGGCAAACCCCTCTCACCCCCTTCCCTTCCTGGCAAACCCTGCCAAGAGTGAGAGACAGGACAGTGTATGATGTCATAAGTCTAGACAAACAGGAAGTGGGCTCTATAAGGTATTTACTGGAAGAATTTTTTTATTATTAGTTACTATCCAAAGTTAAAACAACAACAAGGAGGGGGGGGGGGATTTAATAGATGGGAAAAATGAAAAAAAAAAAATGACCGAATGTCCACTTCCACACCGGTCTTATTCTGCCACTTCCCTGCTACTTTTTTTTTTTTTTTGCTAGAAAATTACTCAGAACCTCCCAAATTATATATATATATATATATATATATATATATATATATATATTTTTTTTTTTTTTAGTAGACACCCCAGAGCAGGGATCTGCAATTAGCGGACCTCCAGCTGTTGCAAAACTACAAGTCCCATCATGCTTGTGGCTGTCAGAGTCTTGCTAGGCCTCGTAGTTCTGCAACAGCAGGAGGTCCGCTAATTACATATCCCTGCCTTAGGGAATAAAATGGCGGTCATTGCAACTTTTTATCTCGCTCAGTATTTGCACAATCCATTTTTCAAACACCTTTTTTTGGGGAAAAATAAAAACGGTTTCATGAATTAAAGCTGAGCTCCACCCCATTTAACATGTTTTGCTTAATCACATGCCATAAATCTATTCAGTAATAAACGGGGATATATATATATATATTTTTTGTACCTGTGTTTTTGCAGAAGTGCTTCCTGTCTTAGCTGTCTGCAGATATGGGTGGGTAATCTGCGGCTTCTATGTCATTTCCTCTTTTCAAGCAATGTCTCCTGGGAGCTCCTGCCATTATTCCCATTGTCCCATAGTCATTGTGGATGCCTGCTGCGAGTTCTCGCGGGATTTTGATGCCGCCGCCGTTGTGATGGCCACCCCTCAAGTTTACACTTTACAGCGCTGCTTACTGTAAACACTGAGCATGCGCAGGGAAATAGCGGTGAATGCTGGGAGCTCAGCATTCACCATATCCAGGAATTCCATGCTTGTGGGCTTCACATGCCCACAAGCAAGATGGGAATGGCCACAATCCTTTTTTTTTTTTTTTTTTTTTTTTTTTTTTTTTATAAATATTTATTTAAAACGAAAACGGACAGCAAAAAAACAGTGAGTGTATTTATGATTTTACATTTATTTCAATGACTGCAAAAAAAAATAATAGTAATGGTCGCTGGAACCCCGCTTTAAAAAAAATAACAAAACAGTAAAGTTAGCCCAATTTTTTATTTTTTTGTATATTATAAAAGATGTTACGCCAAGTAAATTTACCCAACATGCCACGCTTTGGAATGGCGCCAAACTTCGGTATCTAAAAATCTCCATTGTTGCACATGCTCTAACGCACGTGGCGATACCTCACATGTGTGGTTTGAACAGCATCTACATATGTGGGCGGGACTTACATGTGCGCTCACTTCTGAGCGCAAACTACCAAGGACAGGGGCGGTTACATTTTTTTTTATTATTATTATCTTACTTTTTTTATCACTTTTATTCCTATTACAAGGCATGTAAACATCCCTTGTAATAGGAATCTGTGTGAGAGGTCTTCTTTATGGAGAGATCCGGGGTCAATAAGACCCCACATCTCTCCTCCAGGCCGGAAAGCATGAGAACAAGGAAAAAAAATTAATGATCTCATGCTGACAGCCGCAATTACAGGTTTGTTTACTTCTGGGAACTCGGGTGTGATGTCATAATGTCGCGCCCGGGCTTCCGACAGTCATAGATGACTGGTCACCGGTAGGGATGGGCTCAGGTGTGTTCACATGGACCACGTGCAGAGCCCACCAGGAAGTTGGCGCTGCGCTAATCATGGGCAGTGAGACATTGCCCGATCTCTGCTGCCGCACATCGGGGCAATGTCTCACTGCCTGTGAGTAGCGCAACACCGCGCCGACTTCCTGGTGGCCTCTACACATGGACCATGTGAAAACGCCGGAGCTCAGCCCTAGTCACTGGAAATCTCTATCGGTGTCATCCAGCGGCAGGCAATTTTTTCTCCGGTCCCCCAATGGCACAGGAGAGCCCGGGGAGGGTGGGGGGGGATTTAGCCAGGAGAGCCATTCTGCCGCAGTATATCTGCGTGAGCCGGCCGGGAACCGTTTAAGCACACCCTCCTTTACTTTCTGAATGCCTGAGTGAAGGGTAGATGGAGCCTAGGAAGTAAATCATCTGCCCTTAGGCTGGATTCACGCCTATGGCATTTTTAATGCATTTTGCAGATTTGCTCTACAGCCCATTTAAAATGGTTTCCTATGGAAGAGCAAATATACAAAAAGCATTAAAAATGCATAGGTGTGAATCAGGCCTTACTCAAGATGCTTGAAATGCTAGGGAGATGTTTTTCTGAGTGTTTTATAGAAAAATAAAGCATGGATAGGGGATTTTGCTGTGAATATTAAAAATGAATTGGTGTTTGTTACCCCGACTCTTCATATTCCTGATGTGTGCCTGCTGTACCATGTACTTGTATGCCAGTATCCAGTTTTCTCTTTGTATTGCTTCCTTTGTGTGAAATCCCTGGTGTTCCTGCTTTCTTATTAAAAACTGACCACACTAAGCAAGAGAGCACATCATGGTCAGTTCTCTAGCTATGCTGGGAACTCAGGCTGCTCTCCTCCAATGATCAGACTTGTGCTGACACGCCCCCGCTGCACAGCTAATCACTGGGAAGCTTAGTGTGCTGTTGCTTCTTTTTTCATCGTGGTGTTTTATTTTTATTTTTTAATAACCACTTCAGGACCGCCGTATTGCCAATGTACGTGAACACAATGGCACAGGCAGGCACAATCACGTAGATGTACGTGCCTGCCTTCCAGCGGGTGGGGGGTCCGATTGGACCCCCTCCCGTTGGATACGACGGTCCGGTTCGCTCCAGGAGCGCTCCGTGATGAGGGGATGGCCGTTGGTTTTCGGCCACCCCCTCTGGATCGCTCCTGGCCAATGAGAAGCTTCCTCCCACTGTGTATTGTTTACACAGGAAGGAGGAAGTGATGTCATTCTCCTCGGGGCGGTCTTTTTGACCGGACTACGAGGAGAAGACTAATACTAAGTGTGCACCAACACTACACTGACATGTAGGTACACACAGGCACACAAACCCCCCCCCCCCCCCTGATATTTTTTTAGGTTCACCGCCAGGTTTTTATAGCGCTAGGTACCCCGATATACTACCCAATAATGGTTTTAACCCCCTGATTGCCGCTAGTTAACCCTTTCACCCCCTTTTGCCAGTGTCACTAAGCGATCGTTTTTCTGATCGCTGCATTAGTGTCGCTACAGTCGCTAGGTAGCTAGTTATTTTTTTAGGTTCACCGCCAGGTTTTTATAGCGCTAGGTACCCCGATATACTACCCAATAATGGTTTTAACCCCCTGATTGCTGCTAGTTAACCCTTTCACCAGCGATCACTGCTAGCACCTGCGTTTTGCCCCTCTGCCCAGCCCACCCAAGTGCAGTATCGATCGATCACTGTCACTTACAAAACACTAAACACATAACTGCAGCGATCGCAGAGTCAGGCCTGATCCCTGCGATCGCTAACAGGTTTTTTTGTAGCATTTTATATTTAAATCCGGAAGGCAGTGCTTGGTTTTCGGGGTCCCGTATGTGGCTAGGCTCCCAAAAAGTCCCCCACATGTGGTATCCCCGTACTCGGGAGAAGCAGCAGAATTTATTTTGGGGTGTAATTTGACTTCTGCCCATAGCATGTGTGAGCAATATATCATTTAGTGACAACTTTGTGCAAAAAAAAAAAAGTTTGTAATATTCCCGCAACTTGTGGCAAAATATAAAATATTCCATGGACTCAACATGCCTCTCAGTAAATAGCTTGGGGTGTCTACTTTTCAAAATGGGGTCATTTTGGGGGGTTTTGTGCTATTTTGGCATTTTATGGCCTTCGAAACTGTGATAGGTAGTGAGGAGTTAAATCAAAAATTTGCACCCTTAGAAATCCTGAAGGTGGTGATTGGTTTTCGGGGTGCCGTGCGCGACTAGACTCCCAAAAAGTCCCACACATGTGGTATCCCCATACTCGGGAGAAGTAGCGGAATATATTTTGGGGTGCAATTCCACATATAACCATGGCATGTGTGAGCAATATATCATTTAGTGACAACTTTTTGTAAAAAATTTTTTTTTTTTTTTTTTTTGTCATTATTCAATCCCTTAGGACAAAAAAAATAAATATTCAATGGGCTCAACATACCCATCAGCAATTTCCTTGGGGTGTCTACTTTCCAAAATGGGGTCATTTGGGGGGGGGTTTGTACTGCCCTGCCATTTTAGCACCTCAAGAAATGAGATCGGCAGTCGTAAATTAAAAGCTGTGTAAATTCCAGAAAATGTACTCTAGTTTGTAGACGCTATAACTTTTGCGCAAACCAAAAAATATACGCTTATTGACATTTTTTTTACTAAAGACATGTGGCTGAATAAATTTTGCCCTCAATGTCTGACAAAAATTTAGTTTATTCGATTTTTCTTATAACAAAAAGAAGAAAATATCTTTTTTTTTTCAAAATTTTTGCTCTTTTTCCATTTATATCGAAAATAAAAAAAATCGCACAGGCAATCAAATACCATCAAAAGAAAGCTCTATTTGTGGGAGGAAAAGGACGCAAATTTCGTTTGGGTGCAATATTGCATGACCGCGCAATTACCAGTTAAAGCAGCGCAGTGCGAAATTGCAAAAAGACCTCCTTAAAGGTCCTTAAGGTGTTTATTGGTCCGGAGGTGAAGTGGTTAAACTGTACACAAAATGTTTTGCCTTTCATTTATATTTCAAACTTGAGTGGGTTGTTTTACAAGGTGATTGGTTTACAACCACACAGCATTTTTGGTTTGTGGCACTCAGATTCAGTGTAGTTCTGTTTTTAAAGTGGTTGTATACTCAATTTTTTAACTTTTATCTACAGGAAAGCCTATAATAAGGCTTACCTGTAGGTAAAAAAAATATCTCTTAAACCTGTACGGTTTAGGAGATATTCCCCTCGGTATGCGCTGCTGACTGCAGCGGAGCATGCGCACAAGGGGATTCTCGGCCTGAAAATCCGGCAGTGGCCGGCCGGCCGGAATGAAATCTCCCGTGCGCGGGAGTGACGATATCGCGGCTCCGGCCACTCACGGCGCCGGAGCCGCGATACCCGGAAGAAACGCAGAGGGAGCATGTCAGCTCCCTCGGCGTGGATCGGGCCAGATGTCGGGGCCTCGTTCTAAGGTAAGTATTTCATAATGAGCTAGTATGCGGTGCATACTAGCTCATTATGCCTTTTGCTTTGCAGGTTTAAGAAAAAAAAAAAATGTGCGGGTTTACTACCGCTTTAAGTGTGTGATTCTGCCTGCAATTCTGAAACGTGCATGAAAAGGTTTGGGGTTCTGTTCATTGTCAGTGGCACCCCAAATGCGATAAAGAAATGGGGGTTTTGTCACACCAAAATGTGCAATTCAAAAATGTGCCGAAGTCTGCTATAAAAAAACGGGTACAGGGGCTACTTTGGGGTGTTTGTGGAGCAGAGGGCAACCCATTCAAATGATTGGTGGTGTTACAAAAACATGAAGAAAAAAAAAAAAGCTACACTCCCGTGTTGTTCTGTTTTAGAATGGACCCTTAAGCCTCGTACACACCATCGGATTGTTGGCCAACAAAACCGTGGAATTTTGTCCCAAGGGCATGTGCCGAAACTTGTCTTGCATACACACGGCACACAATTGTTGGTCAACAAGTACGAACGTAGTGACATATAGGGCTGCAAATAACGATTATTTTCATAATCGATTAGTTGGCCGATTATTGTTTCGATGAATCGGTTAATAACCTTAAAAAAAAAAAGCGTGTATAATTTAGTTAATACGTAAAGTTTTAAAAAAAGGCAATTATTTCTTAAATATCTCTATGCAGTAGTAAATATAAATAACCACCTAATATGGTTAGGGAGCAAAATATCTAATCCACTCTGAGAATAACAGACAGAAGAGATATATACTGTATATACTATTAGAGGAGATATATACTGTATATAGTTACACTATTAGAGGAGAGAGATACTGTATATACTATTAGAGGAGAGCTATACTAATAAAGGGTCAATCTGGTAAATATCAGACTCATTAACTTTAACCCCATTTTGTTACTGGCCGATTAATCGATTATGAAAATAGTAATCGATTAATTTCATAATTGATTAGTTGTCGATTAATCGATTAGTTGTTTCAGCCCTAGTGATGTACTATGTTGTTTTTCAGCTCTTTAGTGCCACCCTTTGGGCTCCTTCTGCTAATTTTGTGCTAGTAGAAGTTTGTTGATTCGCAGTTTTCAGTTTGTTTCTGAACGGCCGTTCATCAACCAGACATGTTGTGGAATCGGAGGAGATAACGTGTTCTTTATTATTGGCCTTGGAGTTATTGCTTTGACATTATTTTTTTTGGTTGAATAATTGATTTGATTTGGTATATTTTTGAATGCATAGAATGCATTTTTTGGTTAAGTTCTATTGGCAGATAGCATGTCTATGTCTCATTTTATTTGTTTTCTTTTTTTAATGCACAATAAAAAAATTGTGTAGAATAATACTTGGCTATGTGTTTTACTTCATATGACAGTTTGGGAGCAGGCAGTACATTTTAAAATATACAATGTAAAATAGACAAGGGACACCAACATAGTTGTATCTCTGACCTTATAAACTACGGGATAATGGTGCTGTGGAAACTTGCCCAAATGAGAATAAAAAAGAACATAATATTATTCTTGATATCACTAGAAAAAAAAAGCCTTTGAAAATTTGTTTGCAATAACTACATCAGTGTCGCCAGCAAAGCAGCTTCATTATTATCCCATTAAAGTGGTTGTAAACCCTTACAAAACATTTTGACCTACAGGTAAGCCTAGATTAAGGCTTACCTGTAGGTCCAAGAAATATCTCCTAAACCTACACTTAGGAGATATTTACTAAAAGACAGTCAAAGCTGTCTACGACTCATGCGTGGGAGTGACGTCATCGCTGCTCCGGCGCTGTGAGTGGCCGGAGCAGCAATACCCGGAAGAAGATGGAGGCTCCAGACTACAGGGGACAGCGGTGACATCGCTGGCTCCTGTGTCAGGTAAGTGACACATAATGGACTACTATGCGATGTATAATAGTCCTTTATGCTTTGCCTTTTGCAGGGAGACAAAGAGGAAGTAAACCCATCAGGGTTTACTTCCTCTTTAAAGAAGAGAATGTGCGCTGCATTTGGAGATTCCATAATTTGCCACGTCACGATTGTTAATTCTCCATTACAAGCGCTAGTTTACAAGATTGACCGCTTCCGAGCATGCGTGTTAGTACTTTTGACTTTTGTCTGACGGACTTGTGTACACATGCTCGGAAAATCAGACAACACATATTTGTCTGGAAAATTGTAAAGTCTGCCATCCATCGTTTGTCCACGGAAAGTTGGCCAACAATTGTCTGAAGGAGCGTACACACGGTCGGTTTTTCCGCCAACATCCTGACATTGAACATTTCCCCTCAGAAAATCCGATCGTGTATACGTGGCTTGAGGGCCAATTCACACTGTATGCGGTGACAGACGTTTCATCGCATTGTAAAATGCACGTCACTGTAGGCGTAAGGACACACAGGAAACTATTGTTCCATTCACACTGCAACGCAGCCTAGGGCTGTTCTAATATACAAACATGCTGCATTTTATCACAGCAGCGCTCACCAGCCTGAATCGCACTGTAATGTCGGGTGGCGTGATGCATTGTCACTGGACATTGCAGTGGAATGAAGTGTAGTTTTTGTTCACCTCAAATAAAGTTAGTATAAAAAAAAAGGAGCAGTGAGATGTGATCATGCATCACACTGCCCTCCTAGTGCAGCGACAACACAGAGTGGTGAATGGCTCTGTGATGTCACGGTGGAACGGTGTGAATTGGCTTTGTTAGGCCCCATTCACATCTCAGCACAGTGGAATCGTGTGATTCTGTCCAGAATTGTGGAACACTTAAAATGTGCAACACCTGTTTGGGTGTCATCCATTGTGAATGGCATCCCAAAGCAAGGCCTGCCATTCCATCCCTATAGAGGAAGTCACAACCGCTGATTAGGTCCCTGTGGTATCCCAGAGTCCATGACCTTCACCGTATAGAAGAGTTACCAGCCACCCTCCATAACACTGAAGAAAAGTTCAGGGAGAGGAGATATTTCACATGTACAGATTATTTACAAGACTTGATCTGCTAGGGACCCCCTCAGTGATAATGCATCGATTAGCTATACGTAAGCCTCAGTTCCCACTATAAATTGCATGTGAATCGCACCACATTCCTATGGAATTCACATGCAATTCAGTGTGGTGCGATTTGAGCCCGTTCATTTTTAATAGGCTCAAATCGCATCACACCAAAGACAAGCATGCATCTTTTTTTTGTTTTTGGAGTCACAATGTAATCGGACCGCATGGTCCTTTTTCTACCATGCGACCCGGTGCAGGTAAGGGCACTGCATTTGGGGTGTCGTTAACTTTGTATTGACACCTGCAGCATTTCGCAGAGGGCAGTGTGAACTGCCTGCAGGGGAGATGTGATAGTGAAATTGCGCTGGTTCCCGCATCGCAAGAGTGTGAACCCAGGGTAAATCATGGTGAAATCGCCCCAAAAATGCATTGAATTCTCGGTAAAAATGCGGTGCGTTTTCTGTGCCGCGATCGGCACCTTTTTCTCTTAACATTCTGCCGAAATGTTTTGGCAGCTGAAATTTCAGTGCATCTCTAGTAGTTTGGGAGAGGGGTCTGACCCTGGATGCTGTATTTCTGTGCCCAGGGTCACTCATCCGTCCCTTAAACAAAGATAACTGCTGGGTGTTTGCATACATAACAGCAGCTGTGGCGCCTGTCATTGCTTTGTACAGGCTTCCTGGATGCAGCTTAAAGGGGTTATAAACCCTTGTGAAAAAACTTCTCATGCAGTCAGTTAACTGTGTTCCTTTGTATTAAAGTGGTTGTAAACCCTTACAAACCACTTTTACCTACAGGTAAGCCTAGATTAAGGCTTACCTGTAGGTCCAAGAAATATCTCCTAAACCTATATGGTTTAGGAGATATTTGCCCGAAAACGTAGACAGCGGTGCGCAGGCGCACTGAGCGCGGCATTTCCAAGAATGGAGCTGCTGCGCGTGTCGACTCCCGTGCGCATGCTCGGGAGTGACGTCATCACGGCTTCGCCGAATGACAGCGGCGGAGCTGCGAGACGCCACCAACAAGATGGATGCGGCGGACTACAGGGGACAGCGGTGACTTCGCTGGCTCCTGTGTCAGGTAAGTGACACATAATGGGCTACTATGCGATGCATAGTAGTCCATTATGCTTTGCCTTTGCAGGGAATGAAAGAGCAAGTAAACTCATCAGGGTTTACTTCCTCTTTAATTCCTCTGCTTTTAGTAGTAATTCTCCTCCATCCTGCCACTGATATTGTCCTTCCCCCTTGATGGGGGTTAATACAACCTAAGGGGCTGTCACGGGCTCTCATTAACTCCTTCCCGCTGCCGCCTCCAGACCCCTTTAACACCCCCCCCCTGCCCGGCTTATGGTAAAATGACAGCTGGGTGGGAGCACTGTTGTTCTGGGAGGAGAGAAATAGAAGTACATTCCATATCCTTCAGCTTGCCATCAAACCATTTTGGGTGAATGGATTTGGCCTTTAAAGCAAATACTTTTTAGCTTTGTAGTGTGGTTTTGTTTTTAATGCTTTGTTTCTCTGTACCAAGTCTTTGTTTTATATAAACTTTATTTAGGATACTGTAACGGCTATAAAAGCTTGGATCCCAATCCTGGGTAAATATCCACTGTCAATCTTGTCCGAATTTTAGAGAACATGCCTCACAAGTTTCCTGTTTAAGGCGTACAAAGTGACTCTAAGCTTCTTTTTTTTTTTTTTTTTAATATATGCAGACTCGCCTGCAGATCCTTACAGCACAGTTAAAGATGGCAGAAACAGACGTAGACAATGAGCTGTTGGACTACGAGGACGATGAGGTGGATAACCAGACTGGGGGCGATTCCCAGGAGCTTCCGGTCAAGAAGGAGATGAAAGGTTCCTACGTGTCCATACACAGCTCTGGCTTCAGAGATTTCCTCCTGAAACCTGAACTACTTCGTGCCATTGTGGACTGTGGATTTGAACATCCATCAGAAGGTGAGTGAATGAGGCCAATGGGATGTAAACAGTAAAGGATGTGAGAAACCAGAATGGGACGTCTGGAAATAGATAGTAGAACACTGAACTTGGACTTTTTAGGCACACCAGTACACAATTGAAAGTAAAAAAATATATCTTTAATAAAAAATAAAAAGTTTACACAAACAGTTGAGCTTAAAATTCCCCCGGAATATACTGCCTGTAAAGTGCATAATCGCCACTCTAACATCAACTTGGTGCACTACATAGGAAAAGAGTTCATTCTATAAATTAGGATTAGTTCCAGAGTGCTTGGCGTGTAGTAGAGTAGTGGCGTAGCTCGCTCTACATGCTACTCGCCGAACGCTTCTTCAGGAACTTGAGGCAACTATTTATGCGTGAAAAGGAGAAAACGTAAGCAACATGCACGGTTGTGCTCATAAGTTTACATACCCTGGCAGAATTTATGATTTCTTGGCCATTTTTCAGAGAATATAAATAACACAAAAACTTTAACTCATGGTTAGTGTTTGGCTAAAGTCACTTATCAATCAACTGTGTTTGCTCTTTTTAAATCATAATCGCAACATGAACTACCCAAATTACTCTGATCAAAAGTTTACATACCCCTGTTCTTGATACGGTGTATTACTCCCTTTAACATCAATGGCAGCTTGAAGTCTTTTGTGGTATTTGTGAATGAGGCTCTTTATCTTCTCAGATGGTAAAGCTGCCCATTCCTCTTGGCAAAAATCCTCCAGTTCCTGTAAATTCTTGGGCTGTCTTGCATGAACTGCACATTTGAGATCTCCTCAGAGTGGCTCAATGATATTGAGGTCAGGAGACTGAGATGGCCACTCCAGAACCTTCACTTTATTCTGCTGTAGCCAATGACAGGGTGACTTGGCCTTGTGTTTTGGATCATTTTCTTGTTGGAATGTCCAAATACGTCCCATGCGCAGCTTCCTGGCTGATGAATGCAAATGTTCCTCCAGTATTTTTATGATAACATACTGCATTCATCTTGCCATCAATTTTGACCAAATTTCCTGTGCTTTTGTAGCTTAACCACTTGGGATCCGCGCTATTGCCAAATGACGGCATTAGCGCGGACCTACATTTCCGGGACTACGTCTATTGACGTCGTCCCGTGTACGAGCGGCCTGCGCGCCCCTTGAGGGGCGCGCGCGGCGCGCTCTGTGATCGGCGAGTCCATGAGACTCGCCTGATCACCGATCCGTGCAAGGGGTCGATCCCGATCCCTTATCACGTGATCAGCTGTCAGCCAATGACAGCTGATCATGTGATAGAACGGAGCCGGTAATCGGCTATTATCGGCTATTAAAAAAAAAAGCCGATCACCGGCGGCCGTGATCGGGACATCAGTCCCGATCACGGCCATCAATACAAGGGACCACCTGCCACCTGCCAGTGCCCACCTGCCTCCCGCAGTGCCATCCTGAAGTAGAATAAAAAGCAAAAGTAAGTGCCCCCCGTCAGTGCCACCCACAGTGCCACCCAATCTGCCTCAAAGGTGCTGCACCCCAGTGCCGCCCATCAGTGCCCAGCAGTGCCACCCATCAGTGCCCAGCAGTGCCACCTATCAGAGCCACCTATCAGTGCCCATCAGTCCCATCTATCTGTGGTACCTATCAGTGCCCATCCGTGCCACTTATCCGTGCCACCCATCCGTGCCATCTTATCTGTGCCCATCTTTGCCCATCAGTGCCGCCTTATCTGTGCCCATCAGTGCCGCCTTATCTGTGCCCATCGGTGCCGCCTTATCTGTGCCTATCAGTGCCCACCAGTGCAGCCTATCAGTGCCCACCAGTGCAGCCTATCAGTGCCCACCAGTGCAGCCCATCAGTGCCCACCAATGCAGCCCATCAGTGCCGCCTAATCAGCGCACTTCAATGAAGGAGAAAAATGACCCGTTTGCAAAATTTTATAACAAACTATTAAAACATGATTTTTTTTTTTTGCATCTTTTTTTGTTTGTTTAGCAAAAAATAAAACTCCGAGCTGTAACTAAATACCACCAAAAGAAAGCTCTATTTGTGGGAAAAAAATGATAAAAATTTCATTTGGGTACAGTGTTGTATGCCCGCGCAATTGTCATTCAAAGTGCATCAGCGCTGAAAGCTGAAAATTGGTCTGGGACTGAGGGGGGTTTAAGTGCCCAGTAAGCAAGTGGTTAAACATCAGCGACCCACCTCCGTGTTTCACAGTAGGAATGGTATACCTTTCATCATAGGCCTTGTTGACGCCTCTCCAAATGTATGAATAAAAAGAAAAATATGCCTTCTGATAGTGGCGTGTAATGTACCAGGAATAAGGCAGTGCATGCTCTCTAACCTCTATAACCATATGCAAAAAAGAAAAAGGGTCCCGAGTAGAGAGCCTCACTTTTTGGTCACTTTCTATTTGGGACCCTTTTTCTTTTTTGCCTCTCCAAATGTAGCATTTAAGGTTATGGCCAAAAAGCTAAATTTTTCTCGTCACTCCAAGCGACTTTGTGCCAGAAGGTTTGTCTCTGTGCTGTTTGGTGTATTGTAAGCGGATACTTTGTTGTATTTGCCTAGTAATGGCTTTCTTGTGACTCAACCATGCAGCCCATCTTTTTTTAAGTGCCTCCTTATTGTGCATCTTGAAACAACCGCACCACAGGTTTTCAGAGAGACTTGTATTTCAACTGAAGTTCTTTGTGGGTTTTTCTTTGCATCCAGAACAATTTTCCTGGCAGTTGTGGCTGAAATTTTAGTTGGTCTACTTGACCGTTAGTTTCAACGGAACACCTCATTTTTCACTTCTTGATTTAGAGTTTGAACACTTCTGATTGGCATTCTCAATTCCTTGGATATCTTTTTATATCCCTTTCCTGTTTTATACAGTTCAACCTTTTCCTGCAGATCCTTTGACAATTCTTTTACTTTCCAATGACTCAGAATCCAGAAATGTCAGTGCAGCACTGGATGTAAGATGCAAGGGTCTGTCAGGAGTCCATAAACACAAACACAAACACAAACACAAACACACACACATTGCATGCAAACAGATCACAGGTGAGGATAGTTACCTTTTTAATAGCCATTCAAACCCCTTTGTGTCAACTTGTGTGCATGTTATCTGGCCAAAATCACCAGGGTATGTAAACTTTTGATCAGGGTAATTTGGGTAGTTTCTTTTGTCATTATGTTTTAAAGAGTAAACACAACTGATAATAAATGGCTTTGGCCAAACACTAACCATGTGTGAAAGAAAAGTTTTTGTTATCATTCATATTCTCTGAAAAATGGGCAAGAAATCATAAATTCTGCCGGGGTATGTAAACTTATGTGCACAACTGCATATAAATTAACTCACATTTTTGTAAATATATTATATCTTTTCATATGACAACACTGAAGAAATGACACTTTGCTACAATGTAAAGTAGTGAGTGTACAGCTTGTATAATAGTGTCAATTTGCTATCCCCTCAAAATACATCAACACACAGCCATTAATGTCTAAACCCCTGGCAACAAAAGTGAGTACACCCCTAAGTGAAAATGTCCAAAGTGTCAATATTTTGTGAGGCCACCATTATTTTCCAGCACTGCCTTAACCTTCTTGGGCATGGAGTTCACCAGAACCTCACAGGTTGCCACTGGAGTCCTCTTCCACTCCTCCATGATGACATCGCAGAGCTGGTGGATGTTAGAGACCTTGTGCTCCTCCACCTTCCATTTGAGAATGCCCCACAAATGCTCAATAGGATTGACATGCTTGGCCAGTCCATCACCTTTACCCTCAGCTTCTTTAGCAAGGCAGTGGTCTTCTTGGAGGTGTGTTTGGGGTCCTTATCATGTTGGAATACTGCCCTGCGGCCCAGTCTCCGAAGGTAGGTGATCATGCTCTGCTTCAGTATGTCACAGTACATGTTGGCATTCATGGTTCCCTCAATGAACTGTAGCTCCCCAGTGCCAGCACCACTCATGCAGCCCCAGACCACGACACTCCCACCACCATGCTTGACTGTAGACAAGACACACTTTTTTTCTCTTTTTACTCCACACCTGGTTGCCACCACACATGCTTAACACCATCTGAATAAAATAAGTTTATCTTGGTCTCATCAGACCACAGGACATGGTTCCATAAATCCATGTCCTTAGTCTGTTTGTCTTCAGCAAATTGTTTTTGGGCTTTCTTGTGCATCATCTTTAGAAGAGGCTTCCTTCTGGGATGACCGCCATGAAGACAGATTCGATGCAGAGTGCGGCGTATGGTCTGAGCACTGACAGGCTGACCCCCCCACACCTTCAACCTCTGCAACAATGCTGGCAGCACTCATACTTCTATTTCCCAAAGACAACCTCTGGATATGACGCTGAGTATGTGCACTCAACTTCTTTGGTCGACCATGGCGAGGCCTGTTCTGAGTGGAACCTGTCCTGTTAAACCGCGGTGTGGTCTTGGACACTGTGCTGCAGCTCAGTTTCAGGGTCTTGGCAATCTTCTTATAGCCTAGGCCAGCATTATGTAGAGCAACAATTCTTTTTTTCAGATCCTCAGAGAGTTCTTTGCCATGAGGTTCCATGTTGAACTTCCAGTGACCAGTACGAGTGAGTGAGAGCGATTAACACCAAATTTAATGCACCTGCTCCCCATTTACACCTGAGACCTTTTTAACCCTAATGAGTCACATGACACCAGGGAGGGAAAATGGCTAATCAGGCCCAATTTTCCACTTAGGGGTGTACTCACTTTTGTTGCCAGCGGTTTAGACATTAATGGCTGTGTGTTGAGTTATTTTGAGGGGACAGCAAATTTACTCTGTTATGCAAGTTGTGAACTCACTACTTTACATTGTAGCAAAGTGTCATTTCTTCAGTGTTGAAAGAAGGGGATGAGAATGGAAAGATGGGACAGTTGCTGAAGCTGGCCATAAATCTATTCCCAGACTCTAAAATTGTGATGGACTGTCTCGGTACTAATAATAAGCAATGTAAGTAGTATAAAAAAACTATTACATATAAAAAAATGACATATGGGGTACGTTAAAACAACAATTTTGAATAAAATTATAATTAAAAAAGCAAATACTCAGGGTTCCCCGAAACGTATCTGCTGTTGAAGCAATTATCGAAATAGATTTTTTTTTTTCTCTACTATTTTCGCGGGTAACCTCTTTTTCAGGAGAAATATCTATAAAATGGATATTGGAATAAAACACATCGAATACATTATATTCACAATTGCAAAAGATAATATTTTTGTTATATAGAGAATGCGCCATACCTGGCAGGGGAACCATCAAAAAAACAAGCAGCCCCCACTCCAGAGCCATCCAAGGGGGGTGGTAACAGCTAGAGATGCTGCTGCAGCATCCATTTGTATGCACGTCCCGTCCGTAATCATCCAATCGGCGCCGCTGTGGATGGTGTCATCCGGACCGGCCTACAGACTCCCCTCTACATGCACCCAAAACCTGCGCATGCGCCATAGCCAGAATGAGATGTCTGACACTGCCATGCAGATATATGAGAACATTTGTGTTTTATGAGATCAGTGAGAAGCAGTGCTACAAGAGAACCACGATGAGTATTCGAAATAATCTTTGCTGTAAAATTGCCTAAATTATGCAGTATCTGTCATATCCATTGCCTTTATTCTCAAGACATATTTGCTTTTTAGTGAAACGACCTTCTTTGGGACCGGCCTTGATTTTTGTATAGCCTATTTTTCTAGCAGTCCTCTAAAAGGCCCAGCCACAGGCAATATCTTAGGAAAGTGGAAAGAGTGCTGGACCCGTAGGATTATCTTACTAGTATTGTTGACTTAAAGTATTGATGTAAGTGATCTGATTCCTGGGCAAATGGCTTCTACACCCAAATGGAAATCTCTACAGTCTCTCTGGCATGTAATGTAACGAGAATTTATATTGAAGTGCCGCATCACTGCTAAACTCTGACATGAGAAAGCAAAACCCTGCCTCTATCAAGAGGGCTGCCTCACCATACTTTCTTCTGCATGGTCTTTGTGTGAAGGCAGTAATGGGAAAAGATCAGGCTGCTTTTTTGGGTACAGCTTCCACAGTACAGGTCCTCCTTTAAAAGCATTGCACACTTTTTCAAATGTTTTTATTATTTTATTATTAGAAGTGGGTATTCGTGTAGTTATATTCCCTGTGGTGTTTGTTTGTCCTACTTTGTAAGGATGGGCTCAGTTGTTGTGGCTGTATTTTGTAGGGTCATGGTTCCCCTACGTCCAGGAATGAAATTGAAGTGCCACACCACTGCTAAGCAGTCCAGCTACAACTTCATTTCATTAAGTCGGTGGTACAAGCCAAAAAACATTCGCCAAAGCGTTTTGGGGGTCCAAGCTCCCCTTCATCAGGGCTTGACTGGCAACAATGTGAACAAGCTGAAAGTGAGCTGGACCTAAAAAAATATATATTTTTTTTTTCCAGTATGAATTGCAAGCACAGGACTTATCATCAGCCTGTTTGGTGGGCGCTCGGAGCCACAAAACGCTTTGACTTTTTTTTTTGGGCTTGTACCCCTGACTTTTAATGGAATAAAGTTGGACCTCTTAGCAGCGGTGTGGCATTTCAATTCTGGACATAGAGGAATTGGGCTTGCATGTGGTTGCAGTATTTAGAGTCACATCGTTGCAAGGTAGGACAAACAAAGGGAATAGAACTACACTATTACCCACTTCTACTAATAAAACTAAAACATTTGAAAGTGTGCAATGCCTTTTAAAGAGGACCTGTACTGAGGAAGCTGTGCCCTAAAAAAAAATGAGCCTCATCTTTCCCCATTACTGGCTTACCATACTTTGTTCTACACTGTTTTTGTGTGGAAGCAGCCATCTTGACAGAGGCAAGGTTTTGCTTTCTCATGTCAGAGCTTCCACCTCATTACTGATGGGAGGAAATATAAAAAAAAACAGGGAAGGCACAGAAAGCTCAGATGCACGGGATGAATGAAGCTGAAGTGGGGAAATCTTTGCATTGCAGGCCCTCGTGTACATCTTCCTCTCAGGAGAAGGTGGAGCTGCACAAATCGCCAAATCTTAATTTAGATGAAAATGAAGGCGCAGGTAGACAAACTATCTTTCAGGGCATTTCCTAGGCACAATTAGCATAAATAGATGTTCTCTATAAGATGACATATCTTCATTTTTCAGTACAGGCATGAACATTTTTCTCTGCTTTGTTGACAGTACAACATGAATGCATTCCACAAGCCATCTTGGGCATGGACATTCTCTGCCAGGCAAAGTCTGGCATGGGAAAAACTGCAGTGTTTGTCTTGGCCACGCTACAACAGCTGGAGCCTGTTACAGGGCAGGTAAGTGAAGTCTTGTCTTAACAATATGTAAGTTTTCTGTGTGTGTGACATCTGTTAGTAGTTGTAACTTACAACATTTTTTTATCTTTCTACAGATCTCTGTGTTAGTCATGTGTCACACCAGAGAGCTGGCATTTCAGATCAGCAAAGAGTATGAACGATTCTCCAAGTACATGCCATCTGTGAAGGTGAGGGAATATGGATATCCTTCATTTTGTTTTTTTTTTGTTTTTGTGGTCCTCAGTTACAGTGAACAGTTGGTAGTATAATCTCTACTATACATGAGAAACGTTTGTCATTTACAGTATATCTCTTGTAAGAAGTGTGGGATTGTGTGTGTTATTGTGTGATACTCCTGGGTTGCAGTCCTCAACATTTCTCTGCTTCTGTAAAATAACACAAGAGTCATATACTCCTCCCTTACTCTGCATTTATGGATAAATACACCAAACCATGCTAACAAAACTCTCAAATTTACTGCAGCAACATTAAAGCGGACCTTCAGCCTCCCGAAGATGAGTCTGCCTCTCCACCCCTCCCTTTCTCTGTAGGAATAGTTCTTTTTTTTTTTCAGTTTATATTTTGTAGTCCACCTGTCTCCACGTGCAAGTCACTCGCCTGATGTGTACACTGCCCGCTGTGCCTCCCAGGATATGTACATCACATATCCCAGGAGGCATAGCCTTTCTGTCAAGGGAAGGAGGAGGGGGCGGGCCTATCTGTGTGTCATCGAGAGGCCTGCCTGCTGAACCCGGAAGTCCCGGCGGGCTTCTCGAGGTCTGAGAGAACATGGTGGTGGAGGACAAAGCTGTGGCCAATTGTGAAAGGATCTCAGCGGAACAATGCTGGATCCACTGGATGGATTCGTTTTTGAAATGTGCAGATACCATCATTGCGCAAGCGGGGCCACCAAAAAAAAATGTAGAGGTCGGGGGAGTTCCTCTTTGAACATCGGCAACCCCATAGTATATATCAAATTATTAATTGCAGCGCTGAAAAAAACAAAACCCTAAAATGCAATATAGAAAAAATGAATCCTAAATCTGCCCCAGTACTTTCATAATTGTGAACTTGTGCAATAAAATTCAAGTGAATGAATCAATATACTACAAAAAAAAGAAAACATTCAATCAATAAAGTGCTGTTTGTGATATCTTCAAAATGCCATCTTTGCAATTAAGTGTCCACACTTTGCTCCATGCTCCACACCCTTTATTAACAAGCCACCAGAGATTCATGCCTCATTAACTAAAGATCGGCATTAGTAACTTAAATCCAAGCTGTCAGCTCTCCTTGGTGGTACATTTCCTTCTGCCCCAGGTTATTGTGTATATTCTCATTCAGACATTAACTATACAAAAGAAGCAGCAGCTCAATGGTGAAATCCAGTAAGATAAAAACACTTTTATTGTCCACAAAATTACTACTCACAAGATCAAAGATAAAGCAGGCATGTCGACTGCTTTCTGAATTCCTCCACACGTGACAACTTTGCAGAGCTGGCACCCGGCGCTGGAGGTAAAATAATACCCAGTGATCCAGGGGCTGAATGACAGTCTGTACACACCCAGCAGCGGGCGACACCTCATTGCACTTTGTCCAATCAGGAACTTTCTCAAGAGGATCAAATCTTACTGGATTACGCTATTGAGCTGCTTCTTTCTTTTTGTATGATTAATGTCTGGATGAGAATCTGCATAGTGACCTGGGGGGAGGGAAATTTGCTACCAAGGAAATATGATGGCTTGGATTTAACCACTTCTGCTCCAGAAGGATTTACCCCCTTCCTGAGCAGAGCACTTTTTGGGATATGGCCTACGTCACTTTAATTGACAATTACGCGTTGTTACACAAGAACAAAATTGATGTCCTTTTTTTTCCCCCCCACAAATAGAGCTTTCTTTTGGTGGGATTTGATCATCTCTTTGGTTTTTATTTTTTGCGGTATAAACAAAAAGCGACACTTTTGAAAAAAAGCAAATTTTTTTTTTAAGCTATAATATCCCAAAAAATATATAAAAAAATGTTTTTTTCCTCAGTTTAGGCCATATTTTTTGGTAAAAAAAATTGTAATAAGTGTATGTTGATTGCTTTGCGCAAAAGTTATAGCGTCTACAAAATGGGGGATAGTTTTATGGCATTTTTGTAAAACTTTTTTTATTAGTAATGGCGGCGAACTGTGATTTTTTTTATTGAGACTGCGACATTGCGGAGGACACTTTTGACCCTATTTTTGGACCATTTTTATTTATACAGCGATCAGTGCTATAAAAATGCACTGATTTACTGTGTAAATGGCACTGGCAGGGAAGGGGTTAAACGCTAGGGGTGATCAAGGGGTTAAGTGTGCCCTAGGGAGTGATTCTAACTGTGGGGGGGGTGAGCTCACTACAACATGACAGAGATCACTGCTCCCGATGACGGGGAGTAGTAGATCTGTCATGTTGCTAGGCAGCAAAACGACAATCTCCTGCGCTTGGGTGGTTAGTCTATGGATAAGTGGTGCGATCAACCCTCTAGATCAAACAGTGCCTGCAGTCTTGCTGCCCTCCTCAGAACAGTGGATATTCTTAAAACTGGAAAAAAAAGAGGAAAGGAGGGCGCACCGACCTTGTGCATTACCAATGGTAAATTTTATTAAAAGCTATAATGGCAATAATCATACTTGCAGCGTGTAAAAAAGGCTTATCAATAGGTGAGACTGCAACCCGGACCTGATATTGGAGGGGTCAGATGGCATCACACACGGCTGACGCATACCCTCTTCCTCCGAGCCAAAGCGGTCAATGATGTTACTAGGCAGAACAGGGAAATGCCTTGTTTACTTCTCCCCATTCTACCTCTCCTGCCATGATTGCTGGACACAGGTGGACATAGAGTCTGCGGGACCCGCAGTACATGGCAAGCGAGTGCCCACTAGCCCGCAAATTAAAGGGGATGTACAGGTACGCCCATTTGCCCACCGCTGCCATTGTGCCGACGTATATTGTCGTGTTGCAAGTGGTTAAGTGTGTAATGCCAATCTTTAGCGCGGCACGTATCTCTGGTGAGTTGCTACTTAATGTGGAGTACAGTGTGGACACCTTTCACCTGTCATAATATGTTATCGGTTAACATCAAATTCAGGGTGTAATGCGTAACGAGTTACTAAATCAGCAAAACTGACTGACTGCATTGAGTTCAGAACAGATGCGGAGAATGGTACCAACTGCATAAATGGAGGACTGGTGGCTTTTCAGCAGCTTGAACAGGTGCCAGTGATTCCCTATTTTCCTAAAGAGGAAGCCCATTCCCCATCCTAGGAAGTGGGGAACACCACCTGTCAAAAATAGGTACCCGTCCCCCCGAAAGGTGCCAAATGTGTCACTATAGAGGGGCTGTGGAGGAGACGGATAAGCAGAATGTCCACTTTCAAGTTGAACTCCACTTTAAGTATACGTTTTCTTTGAAATCCATAGCTTACCCCCTATTATTAAAGCTGTAAGCTCACATGGGTGAAAATGACAAGGCATACTGAGGAAGCTGGAGGATTTGGGTCATCCAAGAGTACAGATTTACTTCAAGGCTTATTGTAACTTTTCATAGCAAAATAACTAACAAATTCTTTTCATAAATTTATACTCAGAAATTCAACTTGTTTCTTCTTGCATACTAGGTGGCTGTGTTTTTTGGCGGACTTGCAATTAAGAAGGATGAGGAGATGTTGAAGAAAAGCTGCCCACACATCGTGGTCGGGACTCCCGGCCGAACTCTGGCGCTGGCAAGAAATAAGACCCTAAATCTGAAACACATCAAACACTTCATCCTTGATGAATGCGACAAGATGCTAGAGCAATTAGGTGAGGAGGGGATGAGCAAGAGGAAATTATTGTATGAAATGCCATTGTTATTGAATGTTGTATATATTCTTAGGATCTCCAAATTGATTGGAAGATCCTACCTGAATCACATTTTACAGCTTGTGCATTTATACCAATCTCATTGTCTTATTAATTCTGTGTGGATAATGTTTAATATCATAGCAAGACATGTAACACCTCACTGTTTGGATGCAGTTGTGCTTATTTAGGGCCAGTTCACGCCAGATGCAGTTCCGTGCACTTTTGTTCTGCACTAAAAATGCATGCACAGTGTTTTGCATGTATTCCAAAGTAGTTCACACCAGTGCAGTCAGTTCCAGTGCAGAAACTGACTGCATTGGTGTGAACTAGAGCCATTGGAATACATGGAAAACACTCTGCATGCATTTTTAGCACAGAAAAAAGCACACGGAACTGCATCTGGTGTGAACTGGCCCTTAGAACAACCACATATAGTGTTAAGCGCCTCTACAAACAGAATTTAACAATGAATGGACAAAAACGTCTTTGTGACACTTTATTTTTTTTTTTTTTTTTTAACCATTGCAGATATGCGCAGAGATGTGCAAGAAATATTCCGTATGACTCCTCATGAGAAGCAGGTCATGATGTTCAGCGCTACCCTGAGCAAGGAGATTCGCCCAGTTTGCAGAAAGTTCATGCAAGACGTAATAACCGACTCTTCAAATCCCTCTTCTTCTTCCCTCCGCACCACCCCTTCAGCTGTCCCCGCCTGACACTACTTCCAGAGAGATGCTGGGAACAAGAAGCTGCAAGCGCAATCAGTTGCTGTTTCCCTTTCATAGAAAAGTGACATGGTCTGCAAAACTGTGTCAGACAGCTATAGCAAGCGTTAGGTCCCTGTGACACTATTCGCACAAGTGTGTCACTGACATAGCAAACAGCCAATCCCTGTGACACTATTCGCACAAGTGTGTCACTGACATAGCAAACGGCCAATCCCTGTGACACTGTTCGCACAAGTGTGTCACTGACATAGCAAACAGCCAATCCCTGTGACACTGTTCGCACAAGTGTGTCACTGACATAGCAAACAGCCAGTCCCTGTGACACTATTCGCACAAGTGTGTCACTGACATAGCAAACAGCCAATCCCTGTGACACTATTCGCACAAGTGTGTCACTGACATAGCAAACAGCCAATCCCTGTGACACTATTCACACAAGTGTGTCACTGACATCGCAAACAGCCAATTCCTGTGACGCTATTCATTGAAGTGTCACCCCAGCCAGTAGCAGACATATCCAGTTCATATGACACATCTTATCAAGTGCAACAGCAGTTAATAACAAACATCCAGTCCTCATGACAGTATCCACAGAAGTCTCACAATATCCAGTAGGCATTCTCTGTAGGACGATCAATAATGCTTATAGGGAACACACAGTTTTTGTGACACAGTCCACACCCAAGTGTCACAGTGGCCATAACCCTGTGGCCTTACACATTTTACAATAGCCAGCTACAAATATCAAACCCCTGTGCCATCCACCAACACATTACCCAAGTGTATAGCCAGCAGCCAGTCCCATTGTGACACATCAAAAAAAGTTAACAACTATTCCCTGTGTGATACACCACCAGTGTCACACAAAATTTACCTTCTAAATGAAGTCACTTAACACCTCATCACAACTATTTCACATATCTATCCAAAATGCTGGTGTGATACAATTTAATTCTTATTTAAACCACCAACGCAACACACCATTTACTTTTTTTATGGCTTTTTTTTTTTTTTTTTTGTGGTACAAGCAAGTCAGTCCTAAACCACAGCATTGTTTTTGGCACAAGCTTTGCTCTTTGTCATAAAGCATTATAGCTCAATATTAACACTTCAGTGCCAAGGTACTGACCTCTGCTTTTACTTAGCACCAGTCTTTGCCACACTAAGGGCCACTATATTCAGTATTTTTTGTGACTGCTGCACTTTTTGTATAGATGAATGCTCAACATTTTTCAAGGAAAGACTCTTGTATAATTGAGAGCTTTTTTTTTTTTTCTTTTTTTTTTTTTCTTTTTGAAGCTATACTTTTGTCACATTTTAATGAGCTTTTGTATTATACAGTGGCAGTCACACTTTGTTGGCTCCCTTGAGTGAGCTAATAGTATTTTTTAAATATTTTTCATTATTTTTTTTTATATTTTTTAATCACTTTTTTTGCTTTTTTTCTTTTGAAATTTGGCCAAGTTTGGCAGTACTAATATATGGGGGGAGGGGGGAGAAAGGTGTGGTTTACTGCCAGTAGGAACTGCGCACAGTTGTTACTAGCAGTAATAAAGGCCCGTTACGAAAGTGGGTGAGTGGGGTGGCATAGCTACAAGGGCTGTTAACTTCTGTTCGGATAGCCAAGCTTAGACAGGCTTTCACATGGCTGTGGGACTGGTGTTGGGTTAAAAGATGTTTTTATAATGTTTATAGAATGCTTAACAATATTCATGCTATAAAGTTAGCTTTGGTGGGGGCTTTCAACCTCATTGGGTAGTTATTGCTAGAAAGAGGGAAAGTTTGAACAAGAATCGGTTCATAAAATGGGTAGCTCAGTTGAGAAGTGGTGCCTTGGGCGGTGACCTGTGATATGAATGTGGTGTTGGGATGGCAATCAACAGGATGTCTGTTACAATTCCTTATGGGGAAACATTTGAGTGTTGCTATGGAAGTGATTATTAGTGGGGGGGTTTAGTGAAAGTCCATAAAGTTTGATCCACGGGATAGCACCAGGGAAACAGGACTACCCCCTCTTTCCATCTCTATCTCTGCTCTTTTATCTCCTCTGCTGCTTGAGTCAGTGTGAATGTTTGTAAAATATGTGCCAGTTTGTTCATCTTCACATATGCTGGGCATTTCCTGTGCTTGTTTGTAAGTTAGAATGTGGATGTTGTGATGGTACATACACTGGCACATATTAGCTTTTATGTATGGAGTGAATGTATGAGACTTATATATTGTGGCTTATGGATGCATTTCTAATGTACATTTTGGAGAGGCTTTTATATTCAATGTTCTGCTAAGTCTGAGTAAGCCTTCAGTATGCCTGCACTTCAAATACAAGCTACTGTGATTTATCAGGCCTTAGGACTTTCAAAAAAAGGTCCAAGGTGCAGTGATTATTGAAAATGCATAAATCCATAGCTCCAAATATCAGATTACTAAGCTTTGAACAGTAAAATATTAAGTCTGATTAATATGCGTTTCTGCACTTTAAATAGTCATAGCACATTGGGAATTGGGCTTGTGTAAGACTCGTGGGCATCCAGGAACCTCCACACTAGCATGACCTTATTAGCCAGATGACTGCAGGTTCCACCAGCTTCATGAAATGTAAAAATAAGTGCACCCAGAAGAGAGGTTTTTCCCTTCCCGTTCACATCCCACAATGCTTTGTCTGAGCCTTATTAAAGCTGATTTCTACATTTCCTGTCAAGTTAAATAGTTTGTTTTTACCAAGCTGTGGCCCTAATGAACAGTTTACTTCACTAAATACTGCAATGTCTCTAAGCACGGTATGTACTGCATGTATCTTCAGTTACATACAGTTCACAGTACCGGGTTGCAGCTATGAGACAAGGACTTCCCGTCTCATACCCGGAACAGAATGGAACCGGCATGACGGCACTCCCTGCATGTTGGGCCTCTCTGTGGCTAGGCTGTGAAAAAGTCCCACACACATGTTATCGCCATACTCAGGAGGAAGGGCAGAATGTATTTTGGGGCGTCATTTGTGGTATACACATGCCATGTGAGAAATAACCTATTACATTGACAATTTTGTGGAAAAAAATAAATCGTAGTTTTACAAAGAATTGTAGGGGAAAATGACACCAAAAACCTCACCATGCATCTTACTAAATACCTTGGAATGTCTACTTTCAAAAAAGGGGTAATTTGGGGGGTATTTGTACTTTCCTAGCTTGTTCAGGTCGCAAGAAATGAGATAGGCCACCAGTATATCAGGTGTGATCATTTTTTTTTTTATGATTTGCACCACAGCTTGTAGACTCTCTAAGGTCCGGTTCACACTGAGGCAGCACGACTTGCAGCGCAACTGCCTCAGGTGACCTGGACACGACAGCAGCGACTTGCAAAACGACTTCTCTACAGAAAAATCAATAAGGATTAAGCCGCGTACACACGAGCGGACTGTATGGCGTACTTAGTCCGTCATACAATCCGACGGACAGTCCGTCATACTTTCGACTGAACGGACTTGACCACACACTGATGCACAAACAGTCCGTCGAAAGCTTGCGCGATGACGTGTACAGCACGTACGACGGGACTAGAAATAGGAAGTCCAATACACAGCAAAGCACCCTTCCGCCGTGTAAATCCTTTCTGGGCATGCACCATTCTTAGTCCGTCGAACTAGCCTACTGACGAGCGGATTGTCCGCTGAAACCAAAGTACGACGGACAGAATTTCGAAAAATCCGAAATACTTAGTACGCCAGACTGCATGCTGAAAAAGTCCGCTGAAGCCCACACACGAGCGGACTGTCCGATGAAATGTGTTTCGACGGACTAAGTAGGCCATACAGTCCGCCCGTGTGTACGCGGCATTAGAAAAACCAAGCAGCTAGGTGGGACTTTATATGAAGCGCAAGGTGTGTAGAGCCAAGCACGACCATCCCCGATATTTTAGACAAAGACGACCAAAACAAGTGGGACTTTATATGAGGCATGCGCCCAGGAGATAACACGGTGATAATGAATATGGCAGGTACCCAAAATAGTATGAAAGAACCAAAAACGTTGCATATAAGCATCACATGACAATTGGCACTAAATTATTTAATTGTATATAAAAATTAACAGAGAAAAAAAGAAAATCATAGTTCATATTGTAAATACTATAATAACCTGAATTCATTGGAGACTAGTCTCTAATATTGTAACAGAAATACAATTAATAACATGATTAGTTCATACTGTAGAGAACAAATGCATTCAGGGCAGATCTCTATGATAGATAATTATATCCTAAATGAATTAATAAAAAACAATTGATATGTAAAGTAATATAATGCTGTAATTGTAAACATAGGGGAGCGGCTATTTGACTCACAGTCCCATAGTAAAGCAATAAAGTTGGTTCATACTGTAAACATTTGTAGATAACCAAATTCACCACAACGTGTCTCCATGGTAAATAGTTATAGTCATAACTGGTTGGCACAGTCCAGTTGATGTGTAAGGTAACAAAAGATGATAATATAGTGTAGAAGGGAGAGCCTCTATTGGCTCGACGCGTTTCGTGGCGACTGCCACTCTTCAGGAGCAGGCATGAAGTGGGTGTCAAAATATTTAAAAACAATATGTTGGAAAAGAAGATGTCATGGCTCTATGAAGGGAGAGAGGAAGGGGAGAAAAAAAGGGGGCAGGGATGGGACCTAATTTTCCAAAAACTACTTGCAGATAATCCTATGAGTTGGGGCATAGACATGGCGGACTGGAAACCGACCGAAGGGACATCAGCCCCCGGGATATAATTATCTATCATGGAGATCTGCCCTGAATGAAATTCTCTACAGTATGAACTAATCATGTTATTGTATTTCTGTTACAATATTAGAGATTAGTCTCCAATGAATTCGGGTTTTTATAGCATTTACAATATGAACTATGATATTTTTTTTTTTCTCAATTTTTATATACAATTAAATCATTTAGTGCCAATTGTTATGTGATCCTTATATGCAACGTTTTTGGTTCCTTCATACTATTTTGGGTACCTGCCATATTCATTATCACTGTGTTATCTCCTGGGTGCATGCCTCATATAAAGTCCCACTTGTTTTGACTTCTCTATAGAAGTCAATGCAAGTCGCCCCCAGTCGCACAGGAACCTTTTTTTAAGTCGGAGTGACTTGAGTTGCTCTGATTAGAACGGTTCCATTGTACAGATCGGGATGTGACTTGTCAGTCGGCTTCGTCCCCTAACAACTCGTCCCAACATGAACCCGGCTCTAACTGTCATACAGACCAAATAATATCCACTAATTTATGAAGAAAAATTCATAATTTGATAAATTTTATTACAGAAACTAAGAATTTTTTTTTTTTTTTTTTTTTTCGCCCTTTTTTCATTTATAGCGCAAAAAATAAAAAACCCAGAGCTGATCAAATACCACCAAAAGAAAGCTCTATTTGTATGAAAAAAAGGACAAATTCATTTGGGTACAGTGTTACATAACTGAGTAATTGTCAATCAAATTGTGAGAGCACTGAAAGCTGAAAATTGGGGAGTTTAAGTGCCCAGTAGGCAAGTGGTTAATAGTTTGTTTGGACCAAACTATATTCACAGGAAACCTGGAAATCGGCTTTAACTTTTCATAGTCCTAGACATTGCCATGTGTCTCTGGTCAACCACTTATAGGGTCCTGGGACAAGCTGTTTTTACTTCATGTGAGTCCCTATCAGAACCTTCTTATATGATTTAGCTGAGGTAAAAGGTCATGCTAGTGACAGGTTTGCCTAGCTGTCTTGTCATGATCTTATGCAAATACCAAATATTGCCTGCAACACTTTTTTACACAATAGATTGTGATTTTCATGCAACCATTTGTAGCTTGTATTTCAACGTTCCAGGCTATTTGGGGCTCCAGGTGTTGCGGGCAGGCAGCCCATTCGTGTCTGGGGATACAGCTTCTACATGGACACAGCCATGTGTCCCAATTTGACAACCATGTGGGGGAGAGCCTCCCAATGCAGACAGCGTGTGTTCAGGGCTACTCATCCATATGGCTATCAAAGTGGGATGATCAGCCGCTGCGTCCCCAAAAACATGAATAGGCTGCCTGTGTGCAACAACTGGAGGATAAAGCTACATGAATACATGGGCACAGACTATAGGGGTTAACTCCCTTGTGAATGAGGCCTAATCAAATTTCAGTTCCATGTAAAAATGTAAATACCGTATATACTCGAGTATAAGCCGAGATTTTCAGCCTCTTTTTTGAGGCTGAAAGTGCCCCCCTCGGCTTATACTCGAGTCATCACCGTCTGCCTGCCCGATCAGCGTGTCGAGCAGACAGACGGCGGCCATTCTACTATTCAAAAGCCGCGCCTCCGTCTGTGATAGGCGGAACACTCAATATCCCAGCAGTCAGTGGTCCGCCTATCACGGACTTCCGCTCATCCTCATACTACGGACGAGGATGAAAAATTGAAAAATGAAATTGAGTGTTCCGCCTATCACAGAGGGAGGCGCGGCTTTTGAACAGTGGAATGGCCGCCGAGACGCCGACGAAGAGCGGCGATCCTGGCATGGCAGAAGGACGGAGGCTTGGGACGGGACGGAGGCTCGGGACACAGGTAGGCTGGACACACAAGGCTGCACGGACACACACACAGGGATGGATGGACACACACACAGGGATGGATGGACACACACACAGGGATGGATGGACACACACACAGGGATGGATGGACACACACACAGGGATGGATGGACACACACACAGGGATGGATGGACACACACACAGGGATGGATGGACACACACACAGGGATGGATGGACACACACACAGGGATGGACGGACACACACACAGGGATGGACGGACACACACACATGGATGGACGGACACACACACAGGGATGGACGGACACACACACAGGGATGGATGGACACACACACAGGGATGGATGGACACACACACAGGGATGGATGGACACACACACACAGGGATGGATGGACACACACACAGGGATGGATGGACACACACACAGGGATGGACGGACACACAGGGATGGACAGGCATGTCTCACCCTCGGCTTATACACGAGTCAATAAGTTTCCCAGTTTTTTGGGGGTAAATTGGGGGCCTCGGCTTATATTCGGGTCGGCCTATACTCGAGTATATATGGTATATTTTTAAGTGTCTCTTTTCCTGTTTTAGAAGTTCCAGATTTTATGTATTACTAAATATAAAGCAACCTCTTACAGTATTTATTTCCAGGTTGTACATTGGACACCAACATTTGTTCTTACCAGATGGGTTTTTTGTACACAGTAGTAACCCATTCTGAATTGTATTTGCCAATCCCAGGTTCTTACTGCTCCTAGATATCTGCAGCATTATTAACTCTAGACTTCAGACTTTTTTTATCATTTGAATATATAAGCCTTTTCTATACAGGAGGGTTTGAGACTAATGCAAAGAAGCTGCACAGCCAGGCTGACATAAAGAAAGTCATTAACAATTGATGTCCTGATAGAAGCCAGTGCACAAGTACCATCATACTGACTTGTGATTATGGCCCTCCCAATATACCATTACTTTGTTTTCAAAAATTGTGTACACTGGCTATTTGTGACCAAAACAGACACAGAGGGGTAAAATAAAAAAAGACAGTTCACCGAATTAAAGTTCACTTTAAAAAAAATAAAAAAATGCACATTTATTTGCAGGTAAAAAAAAATGTGCATTTGTTATTGAGATATAATTAATATTTTGGAGCCTGTAAAGCATTCCAATCAGATTGCTGGTGCCATGCAGACCTGTCAGTGTACCCGCACATCCGGTATGGGCAGGCAGATACACTGACAGAGTCAATGAACTACTATGGCACTCCATAGGGCTGTGGTATTTCATTGAGAACTGCAAGACAACAGCCACAAAGTATGTTGGGTCTTGTTGTTCATTCACATATGGAGCGGATTTAAAAAAACGCAGTACTGGGAGAAGTTCCCCCGTACTGTCAGTCACAGGGAAAGGGGATCGGCAGCATCCTAAAAGCGGGTGGAACATGTAACATGTTCCTAAAGGTGAACTTATGGCAGATCTCCTTTTAATGCTCATTCCTTGGCTAGCTTTTTTTCAGTTAGTAGAGACATGAATTGGGTTACTCCCTTAAAGTGGTTGTAAACCCAATGTGAAAAAAAAAAAACACCTGCAAGACAAAGGCATTAATGAGCTAGTAGGCATAGCTACTAGCTCATTATGTAATACTCACTTGAGATCGAAGCCCTCACTGTGGTGCCCGTACACAGCACCGGCCGGCAACTTTACTTCTGGGTATCGTGGCTCCGGCCAATCACAACACCGGAGCTGCGATACCCACTCACTCCTGCGCATGCGTGAGGGAGCCACCGGTAATGGCACAGTCTAACTGAAGCAGCGGTACGTACGTGCCATTTCTTCAGTTTGCTGATATGTGCTGATGACGGCACGTGCAAATACAGGGGATGTCTCCTAAACCATGCAGGTTTAGGAGATATCCTGGATAGCTACATGTAAGCCTTATTATAGGATTACCTGTAGCAAAAAGTGGTCTGTAAGGGTTTACAACCACTTCAAAAACATGAACTATTTTTGGAATGCGAATGCTGCTCGCCAGATGTAAGGAACCCATTGAAGTTAAATAATAGAATATTGACACAGAAAAAGAATGTTGCCGATTTGAAAATGGTTTTGGTGGCCCTGGAAATGTGCAGTACTATAATAGCTCTGACAAAGCCACAAAAAGGCCCCGTCCTTAAGTGTCATTTACATAATAACATAATAGTTGTTTTATCCATCTCAGGTCTTTTTGCTATTCTGTCTGCCTGGCTTAGCATCTTCATGCATAAATACACACAACAGTGGCAGTCATTTTCTGAGATGAAGCTGAATATTTGGTTTCCTAATAGGGCTGATTTATCACAGTTGAAACGTGAAGCATTGCCATGTATACTTCTCATTCATATGCCCTTTAGTGACTAAATAGATAACAGCTTCATTTAAATACTTGCCTAGCCCAGAAAATACCTAAATTAAGGGAAAAATGTGATATGCTTATGAAAATGTACCTACCTTAGCCATCAGCTAGAAATCTGAAAATTGTAAAGTGATTCAACAGCAGAGCAAGAGGATTCTGTGTTTTTTATTATGGGGAATTTTGTTGAGCTAAAGAGAACCATTCATGTTCTCACTAATCTGTGAAACGCACAGAATCTAAGTATGCCGTTGTATTTTGGAAATGACTGATCTGCCCTCCCTCATTTTATTAGAATACATGATTTCTAGAGCACCAACAGTTTGCACAGTTCTTCACAATATAAAGGGAGACTGCAAGTTACATTATAATGCCAGACGAGGGCTTGGAGGGTCCTGCTTATGAGCGCTTTACAATCAGAAAGGAAGGGACAAGTAATACAAAGAATAATAACGGAGTTGATGGAGTAGTAAAAAGTTCAGTTTATTAGGTTGAGGCAGGATAGGCTTCTCAGGCAGCATCTAAAGGTGGACAGAGTAGGAGATAGCTGAACCGATTTGGGTAGAGTGTTCCCAAGGATGAGAGGCTCTGGAGATGAGCAGGGGAGGGGGCTGTAAAATCCTGGCCAGGTATGTTGTTGTGCCACTCTGGTGATCATAATGGGTAGCCATAGATGATGCAATTTTTTTTTTTTTCCTGAAGCCATGGGTTTCAGGAAAGAAAATCGCTCTATTCCCCCATCAACACAGTCAGTGTTGTCCTCTTCCTGCATTGTTTTGTTCTGCCAACGGGGAGCCTTCCCGGCTGGCAAAAGGCATTGATTCCCTCTGGCAGATATAGCTCAATGATAACTGCTGGCAGCTATAGCTCTATAAGCCAGCAGCAGTAATTGCATGAAAAAAATCCGACAAGCTGGTTGCACTGAAGTGGATCGATGGATTCAGTACAACCAGTCTGCCCTTAGATGGATTGTATCTCGTCAGTCCCTGCTGAACCGGCTGAGATTTAATCTATCTATGGCCGGCTTAAAGTTGTCGGCTCTAAAACCAGGATGAAGCCAGCTCTCTTAGACTCTGTTCACACTGCCACGACTTAGGCTTCGACCTGTGGGACCCCAAGTCGCATTACATGTGAAATCCCATGTTAGTCAATGAGTTGTACTAATTAGCACTACTTTAGAAAAGGTTCCTTTACTACTACAAGGCAACTTCTATCTGACTTTTGAACATAGACTTGAATGGAAGTGGCCTCCAAGTTGGATCCTCATCTTAATTGATGTGAGTTGAATCCGACATTACAGGAAGATTACCCAGGCGTTCCCTGAAGTTGCTTCAAAGTCGCACTGAAGTCACCTGGCAAAGTCGCGTACTGTAAGTTTCGCTACTTTCCGGTCACGGCAATTTGAGCCTCAGAGGTGACTTCATTTTCTTTCATGCCGTTGTGTTTTTATAGTCCCCTGGGAGTGAAGTTGGATCTGACATTGCCAGAATACATGGAATATTTATTCTACAGGTTAGTAAGAATCTGATCAGTTCATTTAGATCTACTGCCTACAATTGGTTGCTGTAGGCAGGCCTTATTGCAGGCTCCTTTATAAAAACAACCAGCCAGCCTCTCTGCTCTGTACTTGTGGTCAGCCTTTACAGGACCACATTTGAATCTGTGTACTCTTAAATCTTCCACCATAATTGGTGGATTTTTATTATTATAACTGCAACTTTCAGAATTACTTTGCAATATTTAATGTTTACAGAAATAATATGAGCATTATTGCAGTAAATATAATCGCTAATTTTCATCAGTCCTTTTAAAAAAATGTACATTTCTTCTATCACTCATAGCAGATGCAAGTACTTTGTGTCTGTGGTGAAATTTTGTTTTTAGGAGCTTACACCCAACCTAGATGTATGGCCATAAATGACATTCTGTACCCTTCTCTGCACTGGGCCCCCTCCTCTTTCTGTATTTAGTATTGGAATGGATTGTGAATGCCGTTAGAAAGATGTATGTGCTGTGAGTGCATATTTGTCAGCTGCCTTTCTCTTGTGAAAAATGTGATGCGACTTTGTGAGTTGTTAATCCCTTTCAGTGGAGTAAGATGGCATTTTGGAGGAATAACCTTCTCAGCTTATTCATTTTTTCCTGTTGCTTCTTGAAACAGGTGGATTCCCATTCTTGGTGGCTTTTTCTCCCTAGTTGCAGCTGCCAGACACCCCTCATTGTGTTTTTGAAATGAATAAAACAGACCAGCTGGGAAACCAATAGCTTTGGCAGATGCAACAAAGAAGCAGTTGCTACCACCTACCTGTTTTAAGAGAGCCATATTAAAAAAAAAAAAATAGGTGACAGATCCAAGCTAATTATGGCTAGTTACTGGGTAACTAGTTGAAATTATTTTACCAGCTTTGCTTTGTGTCTCAAAGGTCTGATGAACGCAGCTGTTCCCTGCCGTGCCACATAGTTAACGTGTTCATTGCTGCTGTGGAAGTCGGATGTGGTCTGTGATTTAGGAATGGCTGCTTCTTTCAAGGACTTCTCACACAGGAGTTTTTTTTACAAGCATCAGACACCTTATAATGAAGACAAAGGGATCTGAAAAATGTTCCAGTGACTAAACAATCTTGGCAAGCCTGATATTTAGTTGTGTGACAAAGCAAATTTTCTCATTTTTTGCAAGGACTACAGTAGCAAGGCTTCTTCTGGAGTTCCCCCATCAGAATTCTGCAGGTAGGTGGGCAACAGGAGATCCGCTTCTTGTTTGAGCCCGCACAGCTTTAAAATTGGACTCTGGGTACAAAAAATGCTTGAATCTTAACTGTAAAACAAAAATATATTGCAGCTTAAAGAGGAGTTCCACCCCCTCCAACCAAAAAAAGCTCCTGACTTTTAATATTAGGACACTTACCTGTCTGATGCTGGTACCCCAGCTGATTTTTCAGTCGGCGCTCAGTTGCTGCCGCCACCGCCATTCCTTGTAAGGTAAACCGGCAGTGAAGTTGTGCTTTCTAAATAGCCCGGCGGAGGAGGATGGCCGAACCTCCAGGGGACCTTGCTGTAGGGATGGGTACCTGTCAAAAACAGGTACCCACACCCCTCCTGGAAAGTGCCAAATGTGGCAGCTGGGGAGATGAGGCAAACAAGTGGAGCTTCCCCTTCTGGGTGGAGCTCTGCTTTAAAGCCTCAATCACATGGGCGTACTATAACGTACACCCTTGTTCATGAAAGCAGTCCCATCCCAGTGGCTGCATAGATACAGCTCTTGCTCCATATTTGACATCCATGTGGTTGCCATGGCCCTGAACACATACTCAGTGTCTGGGGCCAAGAACTTGTATGGATATCAAATTGGGAGCAGCGGTTGTGTCCGTAAAGCCATTTCATCCCATTTGACATAAATGGGGTTGCCTTCACTTGGATATACGGAACACCTTTGCATCCCTATGTGGGCAAACACTCCGCGTGCATGGGTGTACACTGTAGTGTGCCTGTTTTCGAAATTTTGTTTTTTAAAAAAATCTTCAAATTTTAACCTTTTTTTATTTATTTTTTCTAAGGTGCAGCACTAAAACAAGTATTAAAGTGAATTTAAAATTGGGAAATATCAGCGTGAAAATAATGGTTGAAGGGGAAGGAGAAGTTAGAGCGGATAGGGGTAAATGGACACAAAGTTTATTAAAATATATATTTTTATACTTGTCATGTTGCTTAAACTGACACTGTACAGATAGATCATCCAGATCTATTACAGCTGCTGTATTACATGCATAGCAAGTCCTGGCTGTGGAGCAGGACAGGGTGTATTATTTGCCCGGTGTACTTCAGCTGCATCTTTTTTTGGCTGTGTAGTATGCCTACTGTCCACAGCTGGTTAAAGTGACTGTAACCTTAGAAGGTGATCGATCACCTTGTAATCCTAGGCTCACACTAGTGCATGTGGAACACCACATGTAATTCGCACCGCATTCCTGTGCACATGACGATGCGATGTCTGTCTGGTGCGATCTGAGCCATACATTTCGTATGGTTCAAATCATATCTGCACCAAAATAGTGCCAGAACCCCCCCCCCTTCCCCCCCCCCACACCTGCATCACATGGGTGTTCACATCCATGCGATGCAATTCTGGCAATCGCACTGCATTTTGCAATCTGTTTCGGGTACACCCACAGCAGATTGCATGGACACAGTGCCATTGTTATGCAGTGCGATGTGGGAAAACACAGCAAATCTTGTCAGACAAGTCTGATCATTGAAGGAGAGCAGGCTGAGTTCCCAGCACAATCAAAAAACTGACCACGCTGTGTAGTGGGATCACCAGGGATTTCACACAAAGGAAGCAGTACAAAAAGAACAGGATCATTTTTCATACAAATACATGGTACAGCAAGCACATATCAAGAACATGAAATACTTACATATTCTTTAATGAACTTGCAAAGCTGTCCGGTTGGAGCTCATGGAAACAAATCTTGCTGCTGTAGTCCTTAAACACCCATCCAGTGTTTGCTATATAATTATTTTTACAGTCCCAATAGCTAAATCTGTTTAACTGGACCATAGCTGTTTAAATTGCAAGTCCTGGTAATTTTTGCCATAACCATCTATGCAAGATGCCATCTTAGTCCATGTAAGAGGTCATCTAGGAATCCACCTTGATCACTCCTCACCCTGTAATAGGACTTCTCAAAAATTTATAAGGAAAGCCGGCCCCTCCCCTTACTGTTTAACCCTTAATTTCCCACCCCCCTCCTTCAGCCAATGGAAATCTTTGTGGATGACGAGACCAAGCTGACTCTTCACGGACTCCAACAATATTACGTCAAGCTCAAGGATAATGAGAAAAATCGCAAACTTTTTGATCTTCTAGATCTATTGGAGTTCAACCAGGTGAAAAATTTGTTATATTTTCTTTTACAAAGCTCAGTTTGAAGAGAAATGGAAGTCATTTAAGAATGTCGTCCTCTTATGTTTTAGTCTATTTAACCACCAGACAGAGATCCCATCACCTCTACACTCATAGGTTGTGAAGGGATTTCTCCAGAATAGGGACGCAGACGACAATAAAAACATGAATTTAACCACTTGCCGCTAGGCAATGTACCCATACGTTGCTTGATATTCAGTGATTATGCCGGGGTGGTAGCTGCAGCATCCCGGTATTGTTATTTAGTTGCTGTTAGTAAAAGCTATCCGAGCGACGTACCCGTACAGTGCCCAATTTTCCGTGGCTATGCTGGGATGATCTGCAACATCCCGGTGTCATTTAGAGCTGGCGATGCTGTTTTTAGTAAAAGCAATCCGAGCAACGTCCCCGTACATTGCCCAGGTTCCAGTGTTTATACTGGGATGATAGCAGCAGAATTCCAATATCGTCATTTAGAGCTGGCGATGCTGTTTTCAGTAAAAGCAATCTGAGCGATGCACCCGGGATGACTGCTGCAGCATCCCGGTATCTAGAGTTGGCAATGCTGTTTTTAGTAAAAGCAATCCGAGCGACATACCTGTACATTGCCCAAGTTTCAGTGTTTAGACCAGGATGATGGCGGCAGCTGCAGCATCCCGGTGTCGTCTCTTTAAAGCTGGCGATGCTGTTTTCAGTAAAAGCAATCCGAGCGGCTAAATAGCCACTGGATTGCTTTTAAAAGTGGCGTTAGGGGTGTCGGGCTCTCCCGTCATGACCATAGAGCTGATTGGGGTGCAGAGTGGCCTCGATCATCTCTGTGGTCTAAGAAACCGTAAGCAATGACTATTTCATCACTTCCGATTTCACCTGTTTTTATAAAAACCATTACTGGCTTAAAAAAAAAGCATCGGATCACTCTCTTGGTACGATCCAAACCTTTTAATGGTATAGAAGAGATCTGGGGTCCGAAAGAGAACCTGTCACTGCTTATTGCTATCACAAGGGATGTTTCCATTCCTTGAAATAATAGAAGTGATAAAATGTGTAAAGTGTAAAAATTATTTAAACATTTAATTCTTTATATAATTTTTTAATGTTTTAAAGTTCCAAGTCATTTTCTAGCAAAAAATACTTATTTTTTCATGTATGTGAGAAGTGTTAGAAAAAGGGCTGGTCTTCAAGTGGTTAAGATCTACTCTATTTAAACCAAAAAAAAAGAAACTTGATTCTGATAGGTGCTGAGACCCTTTCTCTGTGCTGAGCTGCTTTTTGGTGCATTGACACTGAATGCAGACACTGTTTTTGTATCCGATCCATGCACCTGATCCTGCCTGTTAAACTGTGTCTGTGCAGCCGCTGAGTCTACATTCACTTCTATGGGCTGCGTTTGTGCAGCTGTGAGGTGGATGCAGACGCAGCAAAAAAAAAAAAAAAAACAGCTCAGCGCAGAGGACTGGTCGCGGCGCAGGTCTGAATGAGCGCTTAAAGTGAATATGTGCAATAAAAATGAATATTAATTGAAGTAAGAAAAAAAAGAATTTTTTTTTTATTGGTCACATGGCTGGCTCCCCCCGAGCTCCTGCCATGTTAAGTAGAGAGAACTCCATAGGCTAACAAAGGCTCATATCGTGATCTGAATGGGCTTTAAAATACCATGCATAACCCAGTGGGGCATAATGGGGAGTAGCAATACCTATGCACACGGTGGCCTACATTTTATAACGCATTCATACAATGTGGGTTGGGGTTTGGAGCCTACATTTTTCAAACCTAAGGGAATTTCTTGGGATGCCATAGCTAATGCAGGATTACCTGTACTTTGCTGTTTGTAAGTTTAAAGTGTACCTATACCCAGAAGTTTTCGTTTTGGATAGCATGGAGAAAGGTTAGAACTAGGGTTGCACCGATGGTGTTTTTTTTTTACCGGTATGAGTACCGATACTTTTGCTCACGTACTCGCCGATGCCAAGTACCAATACTTTTGCAGTGCAATTTGAGCCTGTAAAAAATGTATTTGCATTCTTTGTATCTGCAAAGAATTGCATGCAGTTTAAACAGGAATGTGGTGTGATTCCTGTCCGAATTGCATGTAGCTTCCCGCACAGCTCCTGTGTGAATCCAGTCTTGTCATAGTGACTTTGAGCCCGAGTTCACACAGGAGCGGTGCGGGGAAACCTTCCTGCATGATGGTTCCACCATCTCCGGCTCCTGATTCCACTGGACATCAGTGGCTGCAGCATGGGCTCCTCCGGCCTCTCCCATGGCTGGCTCTTCCCCAGCGGTTCCAGCTATCCACTGGACCCCTCCCCAAGTCTGCTGCACCTGATTGCCGATCCTCTGCTGTCAGACAACGCAAACCTGCTTCACAGGTGTGGGGATTTGTTTCAGTGCAAACCTAGGTAGAACCTGTGTTTTACTGCTATCCAAGGTTCCATTAGAACAGGGAAACTACAATTTTTTTTTTTTTGTAGATCTAAAGTAAATAGTAGAATTAAATGGTTGGGTGTATGGCCAGCTTTACTGATTTGCTTGTTAAAAGCTATAATGATTTTCAAGGCTCTTGCTCGTTTGTTTACATGGCTATTTGCAGGTGGTCATCTTTGTGAAGTCGGTTCAACGATGCATTGCTCTGGCTCAGCTGTTGGTGGAACAGAACTTCCCAGCTATCGCTATTCATCGCGGGATGCAACAGGAGGAAAGGTGGGACCTGTGATTCACTGCTTCATCTTAGCAGAAATGTAGTTGGAGTGCTGAGCCATGAAGGCTCAGAGATGTGCTCGTAGGGATGAGCTCTGGGATTATGGTTTACACTCTTCATAGATGAATTACTTAAAATCTTGTGTTCACCGACAGGCTTTCCCGGTACCAACAATTCAAGGATTTCCAGCGCAGGATCCTGGTTGCCACCAATCTTTTTGGTCGTGGCATGGACATTGAGAGAGTAAACATTGCCTTCAATTATGACATGCCGGAAGACTCTGACACCTACCTGCACAGGGTATGAACACTCTCTGCTTCATTTTCCTGTTTCTTTCATGACAAACAGAACAGGCCAGACTCAGACTAGAAGTGTTCTCATGTGGTTTAGAATATTTGATAAATTGCAAATTGGAGGCCCTTCCAGCTCCAGATGCTTACTCATTTTTTTAAAAGTGTTAGAGAATCTGTCACTTTTACCCATTTATGGCAAAACGACAGGTTCTCCTTTTAAGAGCCCCACACTGCTCCCCACTATTCTGTTGGTGCCCTCTCTAAATATGCAGCTTTTGCAGGTATAGAGATGCATGTTGTATCCTTCGAGGATGTAGTGCTCAGGCCTAGGTAGAAAATCCAGAAACATGAGATTTGTTTTTCCACTTGGTGCACTAAACTTACAATCTGCTTCACAGAACACTGACGTACTTAATGTGTTCTCTTCCCACGTTTGCTGATCTGCAGCTATACCTGGGATCATGCACCAGGGGATGCACAGGCTTCAAAACAAGGGAAAAAAGGGAATCGCACAGCTAGCCCAGTAAATATTAAACTAAGAATAAAATGCACTTGCATTAACCAGATCAGATGTGCACCTTTTCAAAATCTTGCATGTATCACTGGCCAGCCATTCTTATGTGATCTAACGTGTTTCATAACAGTCTCTCTCTCACTGCAAGCTGTGCATGCAGACTGGGGAAAGGAACACATGCACACTCAGCTGAGCGCTGCTCACAGAGCACTGTCGGTGTGTGTATAGGATTTCTGGCCACTCCCTGATCAAGCTTCCTGAGTTACCATGACGACGCATGTTTCGGGTGCTTGTCCCTCTTTCTCAAGTCTCGACTTGAAAAAAGGGGAAAAGTCCCTGAAATGTGCGTTGTCATGACAATGCAGGAAGCTTGATTGGGCAGTGGTCAACAATCATGTATGCGGACAGTGCTCTGGGAGCTTCACTATGGAGCTTTGTTCTATTTCTAAGCAGCAGGTTGCCTGGCCCCAAACACTTAAGGCGTAAGTCTCCAAAGGGCTATGACTCCAACGGAGCGAGGAGGAAGTAACCGGATGGGGTTACATTTGCAGACTAGAGTTATTTTTTAAACTTCCACGTCTTTTTTTTTTTTTTTTTTTTTTTTTTTTCCCCCATCACTAGGTGGCACGTGCTGGTAGGTTTGGGACGAAAGGTCTGGCCATCACGTTTGTATCGGATGAGCAGGATGCAAAAATCCTAAACGAGGTTCAAGATCGGTTTGAGGTCAACATCAGCGAACTGCCTGATGAAATTGACATCTCTTCATACAGTGAGTGTTATTTGACAATCATTTGTGCTCTGTAACATCTTCTCTCTGGTGCCCAAATACATTTCAATGTGAGCTTTCTGTTTCGATAACATCTATGAATATCTTTTGAAGTTATACTGGTAGTGATGATTTCAACAGCCTAGTGTGGGGGTATGGTGACATATTGGGAAAGTGTGTGTGTGTGGGGGGGGGGGGGTTGGTCTGTAATAGTGAAGACTAGGGACCCCTGAACTAGCTCATCGATTTTTCTCAACTTTATCAGTTACCCTTTCTGTACAATATCGGTCCAGTTCCCTATTTGTAATCAAGCTTTCCCTTTTCCCTTTTCCCGTTTCAGTTGAACAGACACGGTGAAGCCAGGTCTCTCCATCGACCAGTCAGTGTGGCTGCCGAACGCGGTACGCACCAGTGGTTCCTCTCAGCACTGGTTGGGGGAGGCCGCCAACAGCTAAACTTTTAAAAAGGAGCTTGGTAATTTAATGCACCCAGCCCGCGTCAGTGTTTAAACAGGCAGAATACTGCTGAGTTTTTTGCATCCCTTCCCCTCTGCTCAGCACCGTGGACCTGCAGAACCTCTGTCTCATCGTTTTACCAACAAGGAACTGGGTTTCAATTGTGCAGGGATTAAACAAAGAATGCAGATTAACAAAAAAGTTGCATTCAATTTGAAAAAAAAATTTCTGTTTGTCTTTATATAGTGTATTAGAGGGCTTTACTGGAATGTAAAAACCTTTTTTCTGTAATGAATCGGAGTGGATTATGTGAAAATTTAGAGTTTAATGCCTGTGATTTGTGGTAAGACACTAAGATACTCAGCCCTGGTTGTTTTGGTTCCCCCCCCCCCCCCTTTTTTTTATTTTTATTTAGATTTTTTAGAAATCTTAACTTTTTGTTTAGTTATCATCCTCTGCATAAGTGACCAGTGGTGTCACCATTTATTGTATCGTGACTTCCTACACCATGTCACAATAAATACCAAATGAAAAAGTTTGAAGTATGTGATCTTTCCTCTAACGCCTTGTACTTGTACCACCTTTAAAAAAGACACCAGGGATTGATTTACTAAAACTTGGGAGTACAAAATCTGGTGAAGCTCTGCATAGACCAAAGTCAGGCTGTTCTTGGTCAAATGTGTCACCTTCCATGAATGCCTAGCAGACGTATTTACCACTTCAATACAGGGCACGTTCACCCCCTTCCTGCCTAGGCCAATGTTCAGCTTTCATCACTGTTGTTGAATGACAATTCATGCAGCACGGTTACCCATATGACATTTGTATCATCTTCTTCTTCTTTTTTTTTTTTGAGACAGAGCTTTCTTTTGGTGGTATTTAATCACCACTAGGTGTTTATTTTTTGCTAAACAAATGAAAAAGGGCATTGAGTCTTGGGTTCAGTTATTAGGGCGGCACTGATTATCTGTGTAAATGTCCCTTGTCACACTTGCTGATTACCTGCTCTCCTCTCTTCACGCTGTGACGGCACGTGAGGAAAGAAATGCCGATAACAGGCAAGTTTGTTTTACATATGATCAGCTGTGATTGGACACAGCTGATCACATGGTAAAGGGCTGCTGCGATTGGCCCTTTAATGCGATTATAGAGTGTGTCAGATGCACGCCCCAGGTAGTGTGGTTCTGGGAGCACATCCTCCCGGAAATAGAGACGCGCTATAGCGTGGATCTGAAGTGGTCAAATTTGACCATATTTGTTATTGATTTGCAAATTGTGGGATAAATAGCGGAATTGTGTTAGCACTACTCCCCATTCTCTCTATAAAAGTATAGGGTTTGCCAGACCTGATTACTGTTACAAGCACCAAGGCCAGTTTTAATGGCCTGCAGCAGGGAGGAAGCATGGATTAATGAGTATACCTTGCTAGGGTGGGCAGGAGACACTGGCATTTGTCCATACATGGAAAAGTATGGAGGTTCACTTTAACACCCCCCCTTCCCTGTTACTCCAGTCAGGGAGTACTCTGTGCTAACCCAAAGGAGACAAAATCCTTTATTGTACATCACGGTGCACAGGGCACCTTCATATCATTTATGTCAGTTATGCTACCACCAAGTGATTGGACACTGGGGAAAAAAAAGACAGGAAGTCCCATCCCAGACATAACCCCTCTCTGTTAGGCAAGGCTTCAGTTTTTAGGTGATCGTCATGTCTTTGCAGCCTCTGGGCGAAAACAAAGCTTCCCAACAGTTCCACCTGGGATTCCAGATCCATTTTCATACAGCTTTTCCACGTTTAGAGGAATGGTACCCAGACCCTGCAATGAATATGGTGGCATTAACGTTTCTAGTTGGCACTGGACCCTGTGGCACTGTGATTGGTGAAGATCGGATCCCCTGGGGTAGTGGCAGGACTGGTGAGTAGCCTAGCTGGTGACCTCCCCAGAACAGGAAAGATGGCTCTCAAAGTTTTTTTTTTTTTTTTTTTTTTTTTAAATATGCAGTGTGGGACTACAGTCACGCGTGGAGTGGAGTGTAGTGCTTTGTGTACACATTTGTTAACCTTTCAGGACCTCCCCTAGCGGTTTGAGAGGCTCTAAGCGTCAAATGCTGGAGGCAGAGATGTGTTTTTTTTGTTTTCTGCGCCCTGAATTCACTCTAATCAGGCGCTCATGTGCAGTATGGCTTGATGTCACAAGTGGGTTGAAATGCTCTGGTGGTGGTCATCTTTGCATCAGGAGTGCCATTTTTGTCCTAAGATTAAATCGAAATTTGCTGCCAAAATTAACACTGTTTATTAGCCCAGTGTACTCTGGTACTGCTGTTTCCAGCAAGGGTCCCTATATATGTGTCAGCAGGCCAATATATAATATACCATCAATGGCAGATGGGAGGGGCTGCAGGGGGTCCCAAATACCTTTTATCAGGTAGGAAGGAACCTAACACCACCCCCGGAGGTCAGTTTGTTTTATGCAATACTGACCCCCTCAATGCTTTTGGTCTTTCTGCTACTTCTGGGGCACCTTCCCCCAGTTCCTTTATCACAAGGAGGAATCCTCATCCGCTATCGCTGGGTACAGCAGCAGTTTTCCAAAATACTTTGAATCAGCAAAAAAAATTTGCTCTCCTGCAAACTTTCGACCATTTTCATTACATTCACAGAAATACTTCAATTTTATCAATATATGCAAGGCTTCCTCTGATTGGCTGAGGCAGATGGATGATGTCACGATCCCCACCTCAGCCAATCCAGAGGAAGCTGTGTATTAATAAGGTCGTTGCTATACTGAGGCCTCCGCTAATTGTAAATAAATAGCAATGTGAATTGAATTGTTATAAATAAATCCATACAAATAGGATACCGGGGTAGCAAAGACTCTGGCGGTTCCCGTCGCCTGGAAGCATTCCTGCTCAGGTAAGCCATACAGTCCTTGGCATGTTAGTTGGTGTTGTGTTGCCCCTTTCCTGAAGCCAAAACATTAGTAAAAATTTGTGTCCTTATTTGCCACAACAAACAAAAAGAAAGGGTCCGTTTAGCATTCTGCTCAAAATAGATGTTCTCCTGGTGCTGCTTTGCCATTGAGCCGATGGCACCACCATCGATTTCGAAATTCGAGCCTTTAATTTCACCTCATATTTTTACAGAAAATCATTTTCATGGCTGGGAATCTCTTCATTACAGCTCACGTGCACTTCTTTTAAGATTTCTATTTCTTGCATAATTCTCCCAATAATGATTAGAAATGTGTTTTTCAAAAAATTTCCAACATGCCCGATCACTCAAATTCAATGACCACACGAAAGTGGGCCATTACTGCGGCCCACTAATGGTGCAAAATTTGAACGAAAATGTAGTTATGATTTTGAAAGAGAATTCTTTTGGAATTTGACCCATGTATGGCCAGCCGCAAGATGAAATAAACTTCCAATGTTATTTTAACCTAAACTTGCACCGTTTAGGAGATTTTTTTTACTGTATACTGCGCTCTGAAAGAACGTGTCTTTCTTCAGAGCCATGTGCTGAGACGGCTCCCACGTGGGAGTGACAATACGCAGCTCTGGTCAGCCACACAACCGGAGTCCATGGACCCCGGAAGGAAGACTGGTGCAGATTGATGCGGCCTTCAGCAGGGACAAGAGATTTGTTTGCAGGTAAGTTTCACATATTGTGCTAGTTATGCAATGCATACTTACTAGCACAATATGTCTTTACTTTGCAGGTCACTAGAAAATAAAAGGCCGTGCTTACTTTCTCTTTAACGCTACAAAATGCATTGCAGCTTCCCTGACACAGCAACCAAATTCCAGCTGTTGAAGTAAGACCCGTTTCACACTGGAGGTGTATTTCAGGCACTAAAAATAGCACCTGAAAAAAAGCCTCAGCTGCAAACCCAGTGTGAAGGCCTGAGTGCTTCCACACTGGGGCGCTGCACTGGCAGGGCATCACAAAAAGTCCTGCCAGCAGCTTCTTTGGAGCGGTGAATACACCACTTCTGCCCATTGAAAACAATGGGGCTGCAGCGTGTTGCGGGCAGATTTAACCCCTTTTCAGCCAATAGCGCAGTTTCACCACTGATGCCCAGGACGGCTCAGTGTGAAAGGGGTCTAAAGGATATAGTACATGATTGAATGACCTATTCTAAAGAAGTCACTTATAAGCTATATTACAACCTGTGCTGCCACACCTGTTTCTAGTCTACACTGGGAGTGATGGGCGGCAATGCAGGATCACAACTGGGAGACAGTGATCACCCCAGAACAGGATGTATCTAACCAAGGACCTTCATGGCATGGTTTAAAAGACTGGAAACCACTTTAAAAAAAAAAAAAAAAAGACATTAACATAAGTGCAAATTTAGTGATTTGGGTTTAGATCTACTTTAATAGACACTTACAAAACATTTTTACTAAAACAGCAAATATCTGATGACAGTGTGTTCATTTGTATGCATGCAATAGTCATTTGAAGTTTCCAAATGTTTGAAAAAAGCAAAAAGTGACTTTCCTTTCATCTGCTTCTCCACATTGTGGTCTAGATCTTCAGTGGTCTGTCACACTCCCCCCTGCTTAATGCTCCAATCAGCAATGCTGCTCAAGAAAAGTGAGCGCTGTGAACATTGGGGGGGGGGGGGGGGGCGTTGACAGATGCGCTGTGTCAAGCAGCAGTTGGCAGCGTGCTGCTTCCACAGGATATTTTAAACCTTACTGCAGCAAATAAGCTTGTTAAAACAAGAAACCCTCTGTTGTTGTTATTGCTTATGGAGTCTACATTACAAAAATTGTTGGTAAGCTTTAAAATTAAAAGTGGAACTATAGGCATTTTTTTTTTTTTCCATTTGGACAGCGTAAGATGGTATGACCCTCCATTGGTTTATTTTTTGCCATCTGTGCCCCATTGGGGATATTTCCTCTTCCTCCCTTTGTCTCATAGCCAAAACAGGAAATCCCTGAAATTTAACCATTTCAGCTCCAGAAGATTTTACCCCCCTTCATGACCAGGCCATTTTTTGCTCTATGGCACTGTGGTACTTTAACCACCTAAGGACTATCCCATGTACATTTATTGCGGCAGGGCATATGATTATCGTGCATGGCTCTGTGGCGCCGGAGGAGCACTCCCACTGTGATTGGACACAGCGGGAGCCAATCAGCGGGTCATGCGGCCGCAATCACTCTCTGGAGAGATAGAATGGCAATCTGCCTATGTAAACAACGCCGACCATTGTTCTGTCAGACAGGAAGAGAGACATCGGATTCCTTCTAATAAGGAACACAGATGTCTCTCTTCTTCAAGTCGGTCCATCCTCCACACAGAAAGAAAAACACTCATAGGGAACACAGTTAACCCTTTGATTGCCCCTGATGTTAACCCATTCCCTGCCAGTGTTATTTATAGTGACAATGCATTTTTTTTTTTTTTAGCACTGGTCCCCAAAAAGTGTCATATTTGTCCACCACAATGTAGCAGTCCCGTTAAAATTTATTGCTTATCGCCCCCAATACTAGTAAAAATTATTTAAAAAAATAAAGTCCATAAATCTATCCTATGGTTTGTATAAGCTATAATGTTTGCACAAACCAATGAATATACGCTTATTGGTTGGTCTTTTTTTTTGTTTGTAGTGCAAAAAATAAAAACCACAGAGTTAATTAAATACCACCAAATGAAAGCTCTATTTGTGGGGGGGTGAAGACATCAATTTTATTTGGGTACAACATCGCACAATTGCCAGTTACAGCACTGCGTTGCTTTATCACAAAAAAAAGGCCTGGTCAGGAGGTGGGGGTAAAACCTTCCGGCGCTGAAGTCGTTTACTGAAAATTGCACGGGCATGCAACTCAGTAGGCAAACAAGTTTTATTTTTTCCTCACAAATAGAGCTGTTTGTGGTCTTTGATCACCGGTATTTTGGTGGTTTATAATTGTAAGATTTTTTTTTTTTTTTAGTGGTTGAATTAGATGGACTTGTGTCTCTTTTTAACCTAACGATGTAAATCAAGACAGTTTTATTTTTTGCGCCATTAAAAAAAGAGGGGAAAAAAAAAAAAGAATTTTGAAAAAAAAAAGCAATATTTTTTGCTATAAAATAAATTCCATTTCTTCATACATTTTGGCCAAAATCCTAATTGTATAATAACTGGTTTAGGTGAACATTCTAGCACCTACAAGTGACGGTATATATATATATATATATATATATATATATATATATATATATATATATATATATATATATATACTGGAATTATTTTATACTAGTAAGGGCGGTGATCAGTGACTTAAAGTGGGACTGTTATAGTGTGATAGGCAAACTTACACTGGGCAGGAACTAACTGACACGAATGCAGTGATCAATGCTAATAAAATGCTCCGTCACTACTAAACTCAGTAATATGAAAATAGTTCATCCGACCCCCCCCCCCCCCAAGCTTATAAACCTTTTTTACATTAAAATATTGCTGCTATATACCTTTTTGGATGATCTGTATACCACAAGTACATGATAAACTGCAGTTTCTCCAGTGCTAGGAGTTCAGGTAGGAGGAGATTTCCCCTGTAGCCTTTATACACACCCACATGTGTGATGCCAATATTATGTGACCTGGCTATCTCTGAGATCTTCTCTCCAGCATAAAAGACACAACTGAGCATGTGCGGGTCAATTACTCTGCTTGTGTTAGCTGGCCTTCCCCAGATAGACATTGTAGGAGAGGGAGGAGATCTATGAATACAGGATCAAACAGCCTTTTTACACAATGCAGAGGATTAACCCCTTACGTTTCACAGCAAGTATAACAAGCATGTTATGCTGCATATACAGATTTTACTGTTGTGGGTTTAGTAACACTTTAATGACACTGGGCAGGAAGGGGTTAACATCTGGGGCAAGCAAAGGGTTGCGTGTTCGCTGTGAGATGCTTTTACTCAGGAATGTGAGGGGTTTTTTATTCCCTGCTTTGTAGGAAGACAAAAACTGCCACATCGCTGTCAGAAGAAGAAATGTTGTTTACATAAAAACAGATCTGTTTTCCATGAATCATTGGCCAGAAACTGGTGCTCTGTCTGTAAGGGAGCCATTTATTGCGCACGCCCCCTAATCAACATCACGCTATTTGGCCACTTTTAACCCCCTCACTAGCAGCTGAATAAAGGGTTAGACTCTTTTCACAGGGGAGGTGTTTTTTCAGGTGCTTTAGCGCTAAAAATAGCGCCTGTAAAGCACCTGAAAAATGCCTCATCTGCAATCCCAGTGTGAAAGGCCAAGTGCTTTCACACTGGGGCGCTGCGCTGGCAGGACGTTAAAGGGTCCTGCAAGCAGCTTCTTTGAGGCGCTTTAGGAGCGGGTGGCAGTAGTGCTTTGAACCCTTTATTTGCCCGCTGGCAGGGGTTAAAAGCACCCCGCTAGCAGCTGAAAAGCGCCTCTAAAAGTAGCGGCGCTTTACTGTCGACACCCCCGCTCTTTCAGTGAGAAAGCGCTCTTAAAGCTCTGATACCGAAGCCCTTTGGCAGAGGTGCACATTGATTTCAATAGGCAGGGGCGGTGTGGGAGCCGTGTATACACCACCCCTCCACCACCCGAAAGATGCTGCTTGCAGGACTTTTTGCAACATCCTGCAAGCACACCGCTCCAGTGTGAAAGCACTCAGGCTCTCACACTGGGGCTGCAGGGGAGGAGTTTTTCAGGCACTATTTTAGCCCAAAGGCACCTGAAAGAGGTCTACAACTACAGTGCGCAGGTCGGCAAGCATTTAAGGGAATCCCTTGGGGACCCCCAGGTCACCAGAACTAGTGTCCCCATTGGATTTTCCCTTCTACTATTATTCTGTCCCCAGAAAAGTAATAAAACAGGACAAATAGAGGACGAATCTCCCTAATGGGGGTCACAGACAGCAATAAAAACTCACAGGGGTTCAAATCTATTTCCATTCTATCCAAAACGAAATACATTTTTTTTTGCCTTTAATTACACTTAAAAATGATTGCAATACTAGCTGTGTTTAAAGTAACTGGATTTGGCTTTATGTAATCCCTTCTACAGAACTTATCATAGAAGAGGAAGGGTGAGTTAGGTGAGCCAATCAGCTGCGTGCCTAGACTTTTAGCTTTAAAGGGGTTGTAAAGGTAAATGTTTTTTCACATTAAGGTGAAAAAACATCTCTCACTGCCGGCACCCCCAGTACCCCCGTTTTACTTACCTGACCCCCTCGGAAATCCCACGCTCGCCCCCGCCATCCTCTTCGCCGCTCAGCCTGGCCGCTGATTGGCTGGAGTGGATGGATTGAAAGCAGCGCAGCCATTGGCTCCCGCTGCTGTCAATCACATCCAATGACGCAGCGCGCCAGGGCCATGTGATACAGCGAGCGGCTATAGCCGCCGGCTGTATCACGGGAGCGTGCCCGCAAGTGCTTCTCACCATGCGAGGGAGCTTGCATGAACATGAGAAGTTCCTGCGGGGGGGGGGGGGGGGGAAGAGAAGCAGAGACAGCCACCGAGGGACCCCAGAAGACCAGGTTCGGGGCCACTCTGTGCAAAACGAGCTGCACAATGGGAGGTAAGTATAACATGTTTGTTATTTAAAAAAAAAAAAAATTACTTTACAATCCCTTTAATTGAACTTGTCGTCAGGAAAAATAGGTCATTTTGACACAGCTATTACAAGTACCATCCATCTTTCCATGTGGAATGTTTAGGACCAAAAAAATCCCTTGCTTTTTATCCTTTTTAAAAAAAAAATAAAGTAAAGTACAGAAAAATCTGTGTTGATCTGTTTGAAGTCCAGCATGCTCCTAACAATTCCCCACTCTACATGCACAAAACTCAATTTTTTTTTTTTTTTTAAACCAGAAAAATAACTGCCTTGCCTATCAGAGGTCTGTGGAGCATGACTACAGCTAGGGCAAATAACCTGTCAGCTCCCGCAAGACTTTTGCAAGCCTAGTAATGATGCCGCAGGAAAAAATATAAGCTGTTTTCACATCAGGTAAAAAGGTGAAGAAAAAAAAAAAAAGGGGCGGGCTGGGACATGCTCTAGGTCAGGGGTGCTGAACCATTTGTAGAGTGAGGGCCACTTCAGTGGTTTGGTAACCGGTCGTGGGCCACAATAAAATGAAATGGTTCGGAATTTCACATTTTTTTTTTTTTTTATTTAGAATGGTAAAAAAAGATTTTAACAATCAGGATCATTTTCCATGGGAACAATCCCAGTTGAATATTTACCCGCTGTTTAAATCACAAAAAGAAAGTGGATGCCACTAGTGTGAACAATGACAGTTTGCTTTTTATAAGGACTCTAGGTCAGCGGTTGCAGGAGGAAAAATGTAAAAGGAGTGGTTCCTGTATATGCCACCACCACTCCTTCCATCCAAGTGTAAAACATGGGCCCCCTGGCGTATGGAATATGGTCACCATTGTGACCCCGAAGAGGGGGGTAGTGGTGGTGAAAAACCACTATGGGGTTTTACCCCCCCCCCCCCCCCAAACTGCAAATGTAAACAACCCCCTATACTGGCCTGAGCTCCCTATCCCCCTATAAGGCTGCTTTCACACTAATGCACTGCGGTCTACCTGCAACCACTGGGGCAATGCATCTGCAGCTTTTCTGTGGGTTAGCTGCACTTTGCCATAGACTTCTATTATATCTTGTGGGTGTGGTGAACTTTCTGAAAGCACACCAAAACTGCTGCATTCATGAGTTTTAGTGCCCTTTTAATTAGCACATACATTTTAGTGCTTTTTTGCATTTTGAAGATTTGCACTACAGTCCATTTAACATGATTTCCTATGGAACACTTCTGTAGTGCAAATCTGCAAAAGGCATAGGTGTGAATCAGGCCTTAGTCCACTGCTCAGTGCAGCTAACCTGCAGGAAAGCTGCAGGTGTTGTGTGTCGCACCCATGGATCAGTGTGAAAGGGGTGCCAATATGCCCATTGTAAAAAGCACAGTGTATGTGTTTATTACACAGACCTTCTTTTCCTCTTACGGCTTCTGCTAGCATTGCTCTCCACGCTACTAGAAAGGTCTCAGGTGAAGTGCATTTGGCTTCAATCCACCTAGCCAGCCCTACAGAAGAAGGAGCTGCTTATGCAGCTCGAGTTTCCTCCACTGCTGGCTTCATGCACTCTGATGCTCTGGGATGGCGAGTCGGCAACCAGTTGATTGCAATCTGGGCTTGCCGACCTGCCATCCCAGAGCATGGAAATGCGCTTCCCTGGTTTGAGGTTGCAGGCCACATCAGAGCGTTACACGGGCCACATGTTGTGTACCCCTGCTCTAGACGAAGGTTTGAGGGATACATTTAAGCAATGCCTGGACATACACTTTTAGTGCTCCAGCACACCCCCTACATCTCACAGTGCAAAGATCATACCTTTGTGGCCTACAGAGGGTCTTGCTCTTTGCAATGAGTGATACAGGGGTTGTGCAAAAGGGTTCTGCTTTAGAGTTAATATTTGGCACAGCTTGGGGGGTGCAGGTTTTGGAAGTATGTATACCTTGTCAATCTGCACTTTAAATGTAAGGACCAGCCTATTTTTGTTTTCAGAAATTAAAACTTGCAAAGCCACTTAGAAGACAGAGTGTACACTCGGATGAGTACAGTGAATGCAGTGTTGACATGTCCTGACAGCTGCTGAATGCCTCCATGGCTGCAAGTACAACAATCTGTTATAAAGTCATGTATTTTGACAGCTCCCTCCGGTTTTCATGTTAAGTGTGCACTTTCAGGCTATGCGTTCACCAGTCAGGTCCAGATGTTTGTCCTCAGTAGAAGGCCTGGCCCTGTCTTCTTGTCACCAGGCTACTTGATGCCGATCAGCACCAAGTCGACAGTACAACTTTAATGTGAAAGTGCCTGCACGTACCAGTCTGGAAGAACAGGATCAGATGGATTTGATTCAATAGTGAATGTTATGTCTGAACCTGGCTCATAAGAGAACACATAGACAACCCTGTAGAAAATAGGAAATCAGATTAGAAACCAGGGAAGTGAGACTGCCAAAACCATATCAGTTGCAGTGGCTCTTACCTTGGGTCATCCTTGGTGGCCACTTTCTTGATATGAGACAGGAAGGCATTGCAAAAGTTCATGCACACCGCAGGGTCCCAGCTCTGACTGTCACCCTACCAAGAGACAAATCTATTATCAAGATACAGAAAATCGTATCACAGGGACATAAAGAGAATGAAGTTCTATCTTCAAATTACCCGCACTAGATGAGGGATGTCTGCTGTTCGATAATTCTGTAAGGATTCGATTTTTCCCTGCTGATTGCGAAAACCAGCGACGATTAGAGGAATCCCGAGGATAAAGGATTGACACCACCATTTCAGGAGCTTGTATCTGGTGGGTAAAAATTAGCACCTTTGACTATTGGCGGACCACTTCAATTTGAACTTCAGGCAGACAGCAGAGACACCATTGCAGATATGCAATCTTTAATATATATTATTTAACCACTTCCTCTGGGGGATTCTTTTTTTTTTTTTTGCATAAAATGTTAAAAACTTGCGTTTTTTTGCTAGAAAATTACTTACACGATTACATAATTTTCTGAAAGCAGAAGAACTGTAGAATAAAAAGGATGGTAGTTTCAATTTTTTTTTTTTTAATTGCACAACTGTTTATCAAATCTCTATTTTCAGGACAAAAATGCACTGAAGATAAATTTTATTTTGTGTGTATAAATACACTAAAGATACATTTTGTTGTAGTGTGAAAAATGTATTTATATATATATATATATATATATATATATATTTTTTTTAAATATATAAAAAGCAGTAGGTTGTGTCTAGGAAATAGATGCCAAATATGTCATATGGCATTAAAAGTGCTTGCGCCCTGTGAAATGGGGGGGGGGGGGGGGCTTGGCGGGGGGTGGGAAATGATGGTTCCCAAATTCATCAAATAGGCAAAGCTATAAATGTTTACAGCTCACGAGTTTAGAGGTAACTTTAAGTGAGGGATCTGGAGTTATTCCTCTCACCCTGGCATGGGTGGCAATACCACATTTTTAACCTTTTTTTGTGTGCTTGTTTTAAACAACTTTAAAGCCTGGATGTACCAAACGTGTCTAAATGGCTAAAAACAGTTAAAAGTGGAATTTCAATCCTACCCTAACTAAGCCTAAATCTACTCCCACACCCCCATTCTAAGACTATTCTATTTACCCTTAAAAAAAAAAAAAAAAAGGGACAAATGCTTATACTTACCTATTCTGAAGCTACTCCTATACGGTCACATGACTGACTTCCAGCTTCAGTGTCGAGGAGAGGCAGCAACATCATCTGCAGATCCTGGGCGATGTTGTCACCCATGGACTTACTATGGGGCAGCTGTTGTCAGTTGTTCCTCCTCTATACTGAAGCCGGCACTGAAAGCCAGTCATGTCACTGGACTGGGGTGCCTTTACAATAGGCAAGTAGAGACATAATTTGTGTTCCATGTTAAGGACATGTCCAGTAAGATCAACCTTATTACACACCCTTGTATCATCTGCAAAAAGACATTCCTTACCCAACAAACCTTTAGCTATATCCAGGGTCGGGACAAGGGATGGGGGGTGCCTTCCTTCTGTTGCAAGGCTGATAGGAGTAGTGACAGAGGCAGTGATTTTTAACAAGTGAGTGACTGCTGGGTGTAGGGTCCCCCAAGCCTGCAAATCATTAACAGAGGAGGGAGCACAGTTTGGCATCCTTGCAATGGGTGCTGGATGACCTTGTCCTGGCACTGGTTATATCATTTACATATAGATTAGGACCCAGTAGAAAGTCTTGCGGTACCCCACTAGTGACTGGTCGCTGTTCTGAGTGAACCCCATTTACAACCACACTCTGGTATATATCCTTTAGCCAACTGTAAATTTACTGAACCACCCAAGGGATAAGTCCTGGCTTGTACAGCTTTTGTATTAGATTATTATGTGGAACTGTATCAAATGCCTTGCGGAACTCAAGATATGTCCACAGCACCATCCTGGTCCAAAACACTAGTAATATAGTTTAAAAAAAATAAAAAATAAAAGGGGGGGGGGGGGGGAGCGTCGCCGAGCGGCAGATGTAGACAGATGTGTTTACTGCTCTCTCCACCAAAGATCCTGTGTTTTGTCCTGAGGGTGACCAGCTATAGATCCCATTCTGCTTAATTTACATACTGGAGGAAATGTACAGTACTGTACTACATCTGTGGTGGCTTGGATCGTTCTTCTCCATGGCTTAAAAGCAACTTGCTCCTTCCCTGATCTGTCGAGTCAAGATGGCACCCAGCCACAATGCTCCACAAGGGAAATCCTACACTTCTTGTGTCTCCCCTGAGGATTTTTCAGGGGCCCAGTCCAAGGCAGATGACACAGTGCCTCTGGAAAATCTATCAGGACCACTGACTGGGACACAGCAAGTTCACTGGCCTATTCCTCTGCTGAGCCATCCATATCCCCTGGGGAAGGCCCAGGGCTCACAGATATTATGGCAGCGGTTAATAACTGCAATACATTGATTACAGTTTTCAGGGATGAGATTAAGGGGCAGATGTCTCGTATCAGACACGATTTACAAAAACTGCAGGGAAGAATGTCTGCACCAGAGGGACGTATTAGTACAGTGGAGGATGACATGGAACCCTTGCTGCAAGATGTTAAACATAATGCACTGCTTGTTGTCCAACATGCTACACTTCTAGACGATTTGGAGAATAGAATGAGGCGCAACAATGTACGTGCAATCGGCATACCAGAGCGCACAGAGGGGAAAAACCCTGTTACTTTTATTGAAAACTGATTTCTCACAGTATTTGGAAAGGTGTCATTCACTCCCATGTTTTCCGTTGAGAGGGCACACAGAGTGCCAATGCATCCCCTGCCTCCATGTAACCCTCCTCACACTTTCTTGCTTAAACTTTTATTTTAAACTATGAGGACAGAGATGTAATTCCTGCTAAAGCCAGAGGTATGGGTGGAGCGCTGGCTATCAATAATTACTAAAGTTTCCTTATTCCCGGATTACTCTGTAGAAGCACAAAAAGAGCTAAATTCATTAACATTAGACGACATCTCCAGGATCTCAACCTGCAGTATGCCATGCTTTTTCCTGTGTAAGTTCACCCTACAGATTCTTCTGTAAAAAAAAAAAAAAACGTACCCTTTAAAGTATATAATGCTGCACTTCAGTCGGGAACTTTACCTCAGTCAATGAACGAAGCAATTACTTTGGTACTACTAAATATGAAAAAGACGCTTTACTTGCTGTCTCATATAGGCCCATATCCTTGCTAACGATGGACGTCAAGCTGTTTGCTAAGGTTTTGGCCTCCAGATTGATGAAGTTCATACAGAAGATCGTCCATAGGGATCAGTGTGGCTTTATTCTGTCCCGTTCCACTAAACAAAATAGACGCCTTTTCTTGAATTTTCAAATGCCTATAGAAAACTCTGGTAAGGAAGGTTCCTAAAAAAATGATTCTCTTTATGGCAACCATGGCTAGACGTTCCAAGTCTTGCACGGATTATTGGAGGGATAGTGTTGTGAGGAAAGATATCCATCTAGTGAGGGGTTGGTACATGAGAACGTTCTCTTTTAGGTTATCTTGTCAGTTTTGTTTTTTATTATTTCCTATGGGTCTTGTTATTTCCTTTCTATACTTTCATTATAACCTGCTACTGCTGCAAAGTACATTGTGAAAAATTGTACATATGTACCAATTTTATTTTAAAGGTCAAAAGATTACTTTGACCGTTTGCTGCTTAACAACTGTGGTTTAAGGGACTTACCAATTACTCTTACATGGTATATTGTAATGTAAATGATGATATTCATGATGCAGTTGTCAAATTGTTGTATTTTGCAATAAATCTTATTTTCTCATAAAAAAATAAAAAATTATATAGTAAAAAACATCAGATTAGTCAAACATGATCTGCTCTCAATAAGCCTGCAGTGATACAACAGAGTGGAAAGTCTGATTCTAGATTGGATCTTTTTAAAAGGTAATTCTTACAATAAAACCCTAAAACGATTATTCTCTACAGATTTACAATAGCTTCTCAGTTACCTGTTAAAGCTGCGCTGTTGGTGTGGGTTCTTTATTTGTGCGCTTGTCTTCAGTTCCACATAGCTAGATGGAGGTGAGGGGTTGGCAGCAGAAGCGTCCGTGCAGTCTACCTCTCCTGCCAACAGCAGAGAATGGGTGGCCAGACGACCCAAAAGAACACTGCAGAATGCTTCATTGGTGTTCACCACCTCAGATGGGCAGGGATCACTGTAGGGGGTGTCTGGAGATGGAGGGCAATGCATGTTAGTAATGTTCATTACAAAAACTGGGGAGGCAACACAGTAAAGAAAGCAATTTGGATTTTTGGAATGAATTTGATTTCAAATTAGATGTCCAGCCAGCTTCTTGAAGTGAACTTATGGTTAAGCGATGACCCATGCTAAAATTAAAGCAATTATATTGGATAAAAGTTCCTACATACGAGAGGCTCTGGAGCCCTTGGGTGACCCATTTCTTATCCCCCTGTTATGCTTATAGCTCTAATGCTATGCTCTCTTCACCAAACCCTTGAGGTCTGCCAACACACCCCCATCCTTCCCCCCACTACTCCAGTTCCCTCCCCCCCCTGGGAATCTTCGCTAAGCAATCCCCGTATGTGCCAGCATCTTCTACCATAGCCTAGTCTCCCAGACCTAATGCGTTAGTTACTAAGCTCCTCTATCAGGGAGCCTCATTGCTGTTCCCAAATTTTGGGATTGGGGATGACACAGAGATTCAAAGCTATACCTATCTCCCCCCCCCCCCCCCCAAAATTCCGCACCCCTGTAGTTAACATGCTCTAAGCCCACATCAGACTCACTCACCTCGATGTAACCTTAATAAGGGTAACCCTCCTTGCCTTACCTTATTTCTTCCTCTCAGATGTTTTTGGACAGTTAACTAATGTCACATTAGGCCTGCTTTATCCTAAAGACCCTGACAGTGTCACTCTCACCTCTATGCGGAATTCTTTTAATTTTGTTTGTTCGAATAACTGCTCAAGTACCGCACGTATTGTCTTCCCCTCATGGCACAGTTTTCTTCCAGTTGGGGTGCCTAAGGGTACTAGATAATACTCTGCACCATACCCTCAACCCCTGGAAAGGCTGGTGATAGCCAGTCACTCATCACCTATACCTTTCCATGCAATGCCTATTACTGATTGCAAGTTATACTTATTCTTTCTGTTCATCTTGTAAAACATTAAACAAGATGTGAACTTGTGGTCACAGTATGAAAATTCAAGTATGTACATATACCTTAATTTATTTAATTGGCCAGAATAATAATTTAACACCCAAGAGCTTGACGCACCTAAATACACTACCATGGATTTACAGGTGTCTTCCAAAACCCTGCTGCCAGGGGAACAGCTGTCTAAGAGAGATAGCAAAATGTCCTGTGTGCATGAGGCCTTAGAACTAAAGGCCAATGCAAAGGACTTCCAAGAGGAAGTATTAGTCTGCAGTATCCCTCTAAGAGCTCAGAATATAGGAGAATTGAGAATATAAAAACTGCCTTACTTACAAGCACATAAGAAGCTCTCAAACTTATAACCAGAGTACATGAGCTTCTCCTGCTCCTCGGTTCTTCCCTTCCTCTTTTTATATGCAGCTTCTGTCTCCCTCTCGCTGATGTACAGAGTACCTCGGAAGAGAGTGACAGCCAGGATCCAGCCTTCTTGTGTCTCAAACGGTGTACAAAGCATCTTAGTGAGATGGCCCCGCCAGGTGACAAAGTCTCGATCAACAGGTCTGTGAAAGAAGAGAAACATTAAGGCCATCAATGTACCTATGCTTGCTGCATGACTCGTTACACTCCATTAGCCACCATGTGAGTGTGTTCTGAACTTCAGAGCCATCCCCTCCCATCATTTTAAACATAATAATCCTAAAAAAAAAACACTGCCAGACTTCTCAGGGCCAAGCAGTGCTATTTGGGTTGCGAATTTAACCCTTTCAAAGGAATCAAGAATCTCCTCACACATGCGCACAGTTTGTAGTATAAACATTGTTATTTTCAAAATGTCATGCATGAATGCCTTTTGGAGTATAGTGTTGAAGTACTAAAGAGAATAAAATCTGGAGCCTCAGCATGGAAAGCATAGCCCAAGCATGGGCAAAGTCGAGCAGCATAGGTTAGTATGTTAAAAGTGACAAGAGGGCCTGGGGTGATGAGGCACTCCCAATACAAGTAAACATACCTAGCAAATCTGAACATAAAGAAAGTACACGATTACAAAATACATAGGCAGAGGTAAAGTTCAGTCCAGCACCATGTCTGAGTGGTACGATCACCTGAAGGTATATAGAAAAGCCAACTTTAATTTGAAGTGGAGCACGGTCCTATCCTCCCACCTCTGGACGGATCCATAAAAGCGACAGTCAGTCAATCTTGATGGCCAAAAGGAATGCTCAGGAGATGGGAGCATCAGCTGCCTGGATCTACAAATGATTCTCACCAGCAGTTTTTACTGAAGATGTTCTTCACGTATGTGTTCATCATATGCTCAGATCAGTAATGTAGAAAGTGCTAAAACCAGGAACAGCCAGCCTAAGTGCATTTCCAGAAGGCAGACATGGAATCTCCATGCTTTTCCAAAGATGGGGTCATTAGATTTGTTTTATCTGACCCCATCCAAAAAGGTAGGCACAATCTTTGTCTGCACTCTCAGGAGACTCACAAACATGGCAGGTTTTACAAGAGCACCCTGTTCTGCCTGGTGGATTATTTATTATATAATAGAGAATGTGACATATGAGTGGGAACAGAGCTAGGTGGGTCTTAGCCCTTGTACACACAGTCGGAGATTCTGACAACCAAATCCGTCGGATTTTGTCCGAAACTGTTGCATACACACGGTCGGACAAAGTTGTCGAAAAATCCGATCTTTCAGAACGTGATGACGTAATTTCATTACGATGGGACTACGTTCAGGCTAGTAGCCAATAGCTTTGATGTAGGAATTTGATCTGAGCATGCGTGGCACTTTGTCCAATCGGAATTCTCTACACATGATCGGAGTATGTCCGATCGGAGCAGTTTGTCGGAAAATATTTCCAGCAAGTTGGAAAATTTGGTCCGACTGATATTCCGACGGAAACAGTCCGATGCATACCACACACAGTCGGATTATCCGACAACACGGTCCGATAGGACACATTCCGACGGATTCTCCGACCGTGTGTACAAGGGCCAAGAATGACTATGAGCTATAAAGACACTGTGGGCAAATTGGCCAAACTAAAAAAAAAAAAAAAAAAAAAAAAAAAGGACTTCTGGTTGGACTGACCATTTAACCTCGGCGCAGAGAGTACGCAAAATATGCGGCTCTTGGCAGGTGGGCCTTGACGCCAAGAGGCCGCATATCATGTGACCACTGTGACAGCCAATCACAGCAGTCACATGATCATAAACCCCACCCTGCCTCCTGCCATCAGAAACCCCTTAAAGGGCCAAGAGGCGCCAGTGTTAAGGGGTTAAACTTAAACACTAAAGTTTCCTTACCCTTTTGCCCACCTAGATCCCAATCCCAGGCATTGTTTACATTCTTCTTGGTTTCTTAATCTGATCTCTGTGCGCATGCAATTAGGCCCGATAGATTTTAATAGATGTATACATCTCGTTACAAGGACATCTAAAAGTAGGCGTGATATATTAGGCAGCAAGTGAACTTTTGAAGTTTGTGTGTTGAAAACAGAAAAAAAAAAAAAAAAAACGGACAAGTGTAAGGATTTGAGCGACCGACAAGGGAAAAATTTATTGGCTAGACGTCTGGGTCAGAGCAACGCCAAAAATAGCTCTTGTGGGATGTTCCCCTTCAGCACTAGAGGATGTAAACTTTCCAGAAATTTTGAAGCTGGGGGGGGAAATCAGTGTGGAATAACTTTGCAAATTGAAAGTCATCTTGTTACACTGAGAACAGGAAACGCAAAAGTATACTGCATACTGTATAGTGCATTATACTTGAAATACAAGTAAAGCTTATTCAGTAAATAAACTAAACTAAACTTGCTCTTAAAAAAAAATCTATAAAAAAAAAAAAAAAAAAAAAAAATATAAATGGAATAACAAGGGCTGTATATGTTAAGAACATTACACCTATACATGAGATCAGGAAACCCCCCCCCCCCCTTCCCCTCATAATAATTTATAAGCTTCCTGCCAATATGCATTTTCAGTTATTGACAATGCCAATCCAGAAGCATATATTGCCCTATGGAGAGCTTGAGCAATGTTCTCCTGATTTTCAGGTGTCACTATAAATGAAGATTGTGTGTTTTTGGGAGGCCGTGGTTTGTAACACTTCCTTACTTGAAGTTGCTGCCGATGAAGAAACACTTTGTGATAATCCAGAAGCAACAGAAAGAGCCATTCTGGAAGGAGAACTCTGGAGAGAAAAGCTACTTGCACTTTTTTTTTTATGGTCCTCCACATTTCATTCCATAAAAGTATATTTAATGTCTTTAGGGCACCTCTGACATGCCAGGATGTGTTTTTCATCATCCATGTAGCATTTAGAAAATAATATTTCTTCTCACAAGATTTGCAAATTGCAGCTTTGCTCTCAGCAGAAGTTGCACTGTGGAAATGTTCCCAAACGCTAAATTGGTCTCACCAATTTTACTGAGAGGAGACTATAGGCAAACATTATGCTGTGATGGTGGAGAACACTAATAGGAATCATTTAAGGTAAAAAATAAAAGCTAAAAGCTGATTTTTCAGACAAATTTACCCTTTCACCTGTCAATTAAGGCCTGAAAGGACAGAAACGATCATCTACTGTATCCCAACAATCAACCAACCGTAGGAGGTACAAGATGAAGCCTACAAGCAAACTAAACTGGAGCCTTTCCCCTGCAGCGCCTCATGCATGCATATTTTTCTTGTGTGAAAACTGCATTGAGAAGTACAGTGTTGCTTGAACTGTATTCCAGCATTTGCTGGTCTTCAGCTAAGAGAACTTGCAATAATTTAAGACTACATAAAGTCTCAGAACCTGTCCTTAAAGTCTTCATGTTATATAATTTTAATACCATGTCAGATATTTCACTTATTGTAAAAGAACATATTCGAGATCTTGGAGGATGTAAAAAAAAAAAAAAAAGTAGTATCTCCCAAACTATCAGACGAAAATGTATATTATACATAGGACGTATCTAACCCACCCAGAAGATAGCACTTTTTAAACCCATGTAAAATCCAGGATGCCGCCAATGCAATCACACCCCGGGCTCCTTTTACCACCTTATATGGGCCTGCCCAACTATCCAAGCGTACTGGATGCAGGTGATACGCTTCCTGCATGACCAGATGGGCTCTCCTGCTACCCTGTTGCCTAACTTAGACGCTGACAAACCTCTTCGAACCTTTTTACATGAGAGACCCTATTCCTGACGAGGAAAGCGGTGGCCCGAAGGTGGATACAGGCCCCGCCCCCTACAAGCCAGTGCTGGAAAAAAAAAAAAAAAAAAAAAAAAAAAGGAGGTCAATGACACTCTTCCATATAAGAAGCTGATCTATGTACACAGAGGGTGTTCGCCCAAGTATGAAAAGGTCTGGAGCAGATGGAGAAACGTGTACTTAATATGCTCACACCTCATCTCCCCCTTCCCTCCCTTTTTCGTTTCTCCTTTTCTCTCTTTTTAATACATATATATTGTGTGATGACTCCACCTCTATTGGGTATTTTGCTTTATGCTACACAGATACTTTAATGTGTTCATGTATGTACCATTGTTTTGGCCATGTTGGTCTGTAATCGATTTATGTACCATGCATACATTTTTCAATAAAGTTGTTTTTTCCAATTAAAAAAATAATATAAAAAAATTATAACATATTCCATACATTTTTTTTTTTTTTTTTAAATGGATGGAGATGGAGATGACCTGTTGTGTTCACAATTTTTCAAAAATGTTCCCCCCCAGGCCTTTACATCTCTAGTCAGGACCTACCAACAGTGGTCTGAGGAAGGAAAACCAGCAAACTGGTGACAGGGACATGGACAGCCAATTTCATTGATGCACATGGGGAGTGAAGACTGATCAGTGTAGTCTGATCCAATAGAAGGGCTACTGTGGCTCAAATTGCTGAAAAAGTTAATGTGGATTTCGATAGAAAGGAATCAGAACATACCGTGTTTTGCAGTTTGTTCTGTATGGAGCCGAGTAGCTGCAGACCGGTCATGTTGACCATGCTAACCCGTGCCCACAGTCAAAAGTGCCCACAATGGCTATGTGAGCGCCAGAAATGAACCCTGGAGCAATGGAAGAAGGTGTCCTGGTCTGATAGATCAAAAAAGAAGCCACTGGAGGAATATAAATAATTCTGGGGGCCTGGTGAGGAGGCTGTGTTCTACACCTACTTAGGGGAGTAGGAGCAAAAGGGAAGGGAACTTTATGTATAGGTTTCCTTGCCCTTCAAGAAGATGGCAATGAACATGCAAATCATTTTTTTTTTTTTTTTTACACGTTGATGATAACCGGCTTGGAGTAGCGGCACTGTTTTTTTTTAAGGCCAAGAAACAACTGCTTAAAATATTGAATGGACATATAGCCATAAAAGCATAGGTTTACTATATGAAGTATCCACAGTACCACTCTGTGATGATACATTTGTTTAATTAATAAAAGCATATGTATACGACCTGAATCATTGCCCACCCGCAACATGAAATGCAACCATATGATAGGACCAGACATTGCCAAGTAAATACAGTCATTTTGGCCGCCATGTATTTATACAGTTATAGTCTCACCTCTTGCTCTCTCCATGGCCGCTTCCTTTAATAAGTCCTTTGTTCTCCTTTATCCAGGTGAGTAGATGCAGGAGACCCTCCTTCTCATCTTCATTCCTCCGAACGTAGTGATCTTTAAATCCTTCCATCAGGTCCCACCCAAGAGAGTCACCATCCTTTTTCCCTCCTTCAGGTGGACGGTAATAGCGCAATCGACGACCGTCAGCATGGAAACCACGCTTTTCATCCAGCGAGAAGAAACCCACCTCGGAGGGCAGCCTGTAGAAGGGGAAGGAGGTCTGGTAAAGGGATGGCTGGGTTTTCAGGATTGAAGGCGAACTGGAAGGGAACTTGCACGGAGGGACATCAGATGGAGCCTCATCACAGCTTCGCTTGAGAATTTTCACTGAAATAATTTCAAAACGCAAAAGCACATTTTATGCCATTGCATATAAAACATTTTGCCTACTTTGTTTAACCTTTCCTTGCTTATTATATAGATTTCTATTAAATTGGAACTTTCCCCTCTTAAACAATGTTGATTATTTTTAATCTTCATGTTGATAGAAAAGTATATCCATTTACTAATACTAGATCTCATTTACTTGTTTTAAAGCTTTATTTATTTATTTAAAACACATTTCTTCAGTTAGTTCCTGGTTGCTTGCCTGGGCAAATGAGGCCATACATTCCAGGACGTCTTCAGGAGGGGTTTCTAAGCTAAACACTCTCCTGCCTGAATGCTTAAAGGGGTTGTAAACCCCCCTTGTGTTTTTTTCACCTTAATGCATCCTATGACTTGGGTCGAGTCTGGCATTCATGTCTATGGACGCAAATGCTGGACTTGGGAGCACGCCCGCAAGGTAACCCCCCAGGAGAGCGCTTCTCCCAGGGGGGTATCTGATGTGGGGAGGAGCAGCGAGAGCTGCCGGGAGACCCCAGAAATGGACAATCGGGCCACTCTGTGCAAAACGACTTGCACAGTGGGGGCAAGTATGATACATTTGTTGTTTAAAAATAAATAAAAAACAAGCCTTTACAATCACTTTAACCTAAGTGCAGATGGGTTACAGGATGTAAATGCTACATTAATTATTTGCCCTTACTTAAGATGGCCACAGCCAGAAATGCTAGGGGGTGGTTTTTCAGTGGACATGCTCTTATTCTCTTTGCATCACATATAGATGATGAGATATTAAAAGTATTTAGCTAAACTTTAAAGGGCAACTATACTACAGGTACAGGTTATCCATTAACTCAGCAGTTATCAACTTTCTCGATCTGGGAGGGCCTCAAGTGCGGCCCCAGACATCACCAAAGTGCCACACATTGCAGACATAATACAGGAGATGATCAGAGAATGCAGATATTGTACAAGAGATGGTCAGAGACTGCAAACATGCTAAAAGAGATGGTCAGAGACCAGGGTGGATAAAAATCAATGATAAAAATCCAAAAAAAAAAAAAAATCTTATTTTTTTTATTTATTTTTTATCAAATTTATTTTAATAAAATGCTTTAGGAGTAAAAATATCTAAAAAAGATTTCTATTTAAGACACATTAATAATTTAGTTTATTCAGCGTGAAATGGGTCTTAGTTATGTAGCATGCGGCTGTATATTCTGCAATATTTACATTTTTTGGTAAACTCATTCAATGAATCAAAGCTTTGCAAGCTGAGATATCATGCACTGCTCTGATGCATTTACACAATTTCACAGTAACTATGAGATAAAAGAAAGTCTATGTACACTACAAACTGTATGATTGAATCATTTCTGATATCGCTGTTTTACTAAACTAAGCTTATTATTCTAAATAGGAAAACTTAAATTTTGTTTTCAGATATTAAAGATTCTAAACTACAAGCAAGAATACGTCCTTACATTTAAAGAGCACCTGTCATTTCAGATCCATCATGGCAGCACCTGTTAGCGGGCATCCACTCACCTGCTGCTCCCGCCACGTCCCTCGCCTTGTGGTGTCCCATTAAAGTGAATGGAGCTGTTGGCGAGTCAACAGCAGGTTAGAGGAGAAGCTGCTGCCGGACAGAGAGGACAGTTGCTCTTAAAAAAATTATGATTTAAATTGAGTTGATTTAAATCAAGCCTTTTTTACTAGTGATTTAAAGTCACTTGATTTAAATCAAATCCATCCTGCTAGAGACTGCAAACATGGTTCAGGAGGTGACCAGAGACTGTAGACATGGTTCAGGAGGTGACCAGAGACTGTAGACATGGTACAGGAGGTGACCAGAGACTGTAGACATGGTACAGGAGGTGACCAGAGACTGTAGACATGGTACAGGAGGTGACCAGAGACTGTAGACATGGTACAGGAGAATGCCAGAAACTGAACAGGCTTCAGTAGACAGTGAAAGACTGGATACATATTACATTAAACTGCTAGAAATCTTTGCTATAAAAATGCAATTGGGAAACACAGATTAGTGTCTGCCGGGGTCCTGAGAGCTGCACAAAAAGTACCAAAGGGCTGCATGTGGCCCCAAGCTAGGCACCAGGCTTCAACACCTTTGCCAACAGGCATCCAATTTTAATGTAAAAAACAAAACAAAAAAAAAACCACACTATATAATCTTTGGCCTAAAAATTGCTTATAGCACCGAAAACAATATATTTTTTTTCCCGGAAAGCAAGGCTGTAAAATAAAAAGATGGTATTTGAAACTTTGATGGCACCACACATTTGTGTGAATCAAAACATACTTTTATTTAAAAATGACATTCAACTTGGTGTTTTTTTTTTCCAGTTTTGGATAGAGTAGAGAAAAGTTAGAGCCCCTCAGTCAAGTTTTTATTGATCTCTGCAGAGATCCACCCCTCCATTTGTACTGGTGACTATTTGTCATCTAGAAAGAAAGAGGAAATCCAAGATTTTGGAATTGTCCCCAGAACCCAGGCGAAGAGGAAATCTTTCCTGTTCTGTGGATACCTGTCACTTTGGAAAATTTCCTATAACTTCCTCTTGCATCTCTGGGACAGGAAGTGAAGACACATTTCCCCAAAAAGGTACACAGACAGCAAAGCAATAACCTGCCAGGGGCTCTAACCATTACCCACTCTATCCAAAATAAATTAAAAAAAGTTTGCGCTATATATTTAATTTTTGTTCACATAAAAAAAAAATATATATATATATTTTGTTGCTATGTAAAATACTGAAACGGTGCCAAAAAAATAAAATAATGATAACTGGCAATATTAAGAGTTAAAATGGAACTAAAGTTCCTCTGTGACAAACAGGTTCCCTATGTGCCCAGTAGGGAACCAGCCTTTTGCCTTAGCCAAGATGGCGGCGGCAGCACCCGAGAGCCGATTAAAGAATCAGCTCGGGTCCAGACACCACTGGATTCGTGGACAGGTAAGTGTCCTAATATTAAAAGTCAACAGCAACAGGATTTGTAACTGCTGAGTTTTGATTTTTTTCTGAAGGAGCCTGGAGCTCCAATTTAACCTACTGGGAGCCATTTTTTTAATTTTTTGTCTGATCGTTTTTTTAACTGAAAAAAATAAAATAAAAAAAAAACATTATGTATTTGATCAGTTCCAAAAAAACAAAAAAAACAGATGTTGACAGAAGGGGATGTAAATGGATGATCATTCACTTACATTATCCATAAAGATGCATTAATGTCAGTTTTTCCATCTGTCAACAGATGGATGAAAAATAGACAAAACAGTCGGCATGTGTGAAATGGAGCAGCCCTACCGCAAAGTAGAATTGTCATTAAACCTTACAATTTGTACACCAGCAAAACACAAACTGATATCCAAAATCCTCCATGTTATAACCCCTTCCAGCTCATCAGTCCAGAGCTGACCTCCCCTCCCCCCTCCCCCATGTATCAGCATTGGCTAGAATGTTATCACTTCACTCACTACACAATTATTGCACACAGTGAGAGTGCTGAGACCAAGCACAGCCAGGCACATAGGAAACACACCAACAGCCATCATACATACTCCTAGAACACGGTGACAGGTTCTCTTAGTTCCCTATAATGGCTGTACTGAGCAGTACGCCGTGCAGTAGCCCAGCCACAGCCTGTATGTACCAATCTCCTGCCCTTCATCCCAGCTACGACCAGAATCAAACCCCACCTTCTCCATTGTCCTCCATCCTTCTTCTGTTTATGTTTCACTTCTATCGTGACGTCTAAGAAGAGGCGCCGGAAGTTCCCTCCCACCACTAGAGAACACCTTCCTGCTCCTGCTCTTCACCATAGACTCCATTTTGTCGTCTCTTATTCCCTTAGCTTTCTATGGGACCCTGGTCTCCGAGAACATGGCCGAACATACCGGGGCAGCTGTCCATTTAGGAGACACCTCCCAGTGCTGATTTGGGGAATACCGGAGGAGGTGTACAGGAGGAAGAGTTGGTAAGTGTTGGCTGTGGACGTGGATTTTGTTTCTGTTTTTTGCTTATATTTATTGAACCGAATTTCGCGATTGTTACATGGAGACTTCATTTCTATATAGATTATTATAGATAAAATGTGTTTCATATTCTACTGGGTGTAATTTCATGGGATACACAGTCATTAGAATGTATGTATTGTTATTAGGATATATATATAGTCATTAGAATGTATGTATTTTTGCTATTAATTATATATATATATATATATATATATATATATATATATATATATATAATACTTACTAATGACTACATATATTCCCTGACATCATAATCTAGCAGCTATCTATACTCCATAATGGCATGTTCGTATTCTCCACGTGCAGAGTATATATACTCTAGTGACATTACATACAATCTAATGAAGAATAAAAAAAAAATATATATATATATATATATATATATATATATATATATATATATATATATATATATATATATTTCTCCAATGACTTGGGATAAGCTCAGGCAGGATCAGACTAGGCTCTGACCCACATGGGTGAGCCCACCAAGGAAGCTGTCACCTGTGCTGGTCAATCATTGCGTCCAGGACATTCCTCACCCCTCTGCTGTACGTATGCAAGGGATGTGTGATGATTGACCAGCACAGGTGACAGCTTCCTTGGTAGGCTCACCCATGTGAGTCAGAGCCTAGTCTGATCCTGCCTGAGCTCACCTAATGACTAAATATATTCTTTAATAACATTACATACAGCCTAATGATTATATATTCCATAATGTCACACACCGCTTTGTGAGTATATATATATATATCCTAATGGCATCACATACATTCTGATCGCTCTCGCTCTCGCTCTCGCTCTCGCTCTCGCTCTCGCTCTCGCTCTCGCTCTCGCTCTCGCTCTCGCTCTCTCTCTCGCTCTCTCTCTCAAGTGTATTTGCTTTGGCAGAATAAATCGTCTCTAACGTTAGGTGTTCTACGTGTGGATGTTCCTGCGTTATGTGAAACTATTAGGCTGCTTTCACGCTAAAAGAAGCGTCTGTAAAGCTCACGAAAAACCTATTTTCATTAAAATCAATGAATGCTTTCACACCAGGGAATTGCGTTGGCAGGGCGGTGAAAAAACATCCCTCTCGATTGAAATAAATGCAAAGCGATTCAATAGCGCCTGAAATGCTTTCCTGAACCCCACAACAGCCAGTCGCTTGATCTCTGCCAAAGGATCATAAAGTCTAAACTCTAATCCTCTGATGTTTATCTGTCTTTTTTTATCAGGATTCCTGATCTCTCCCTCCCTTACCCCTCTCCCTTCCCCCATGGACCGTAAGCGGAAGCTAATTAGCGAAACATTCAAAGTGAAGAAAAAGCGAGAGGAAAACTGCGCAACTAAAACTAATTTTGGCACGGTGCCATCACCCTATCCAGGTAATGAGGGTGGCAGAAGACCTCACACCTACCCGGGCAAGGCATTATAGGGACACAGATGACCATAAAAAAAAAATATCCAAATCTAAAGAATTTTTTTTTTACTTTAAATTATATTTTTATTTACTAGATTTCACAGATAACCCCCAGGATGCTGTGCCATACCTGTGTGCTCTCTTCCCCCGCAAACTGTTTAACGACACTTTGCCACCTATGTTTCTGCGCCATCAAATGTACAGCATCATACAGGACCGCACATCTGTAGACCGGCTGCTGGTGGGTGACTTCTCAAACTGTTTATTTTTTATTTTTAAGAATGATATCCGCCTGTTTCTCGTTGGGTAGCTAGAGGTATACGGATCATAGATCTGTACACTCAGACAAGGACTTTTCTACTTAATAACAAATCTATAGGATTAGCTGAAGCTGCCTTTTAAAGCCCAATTGAACTTTCAATTTAAATTGGCCAAATACTTTTCAAGTGCATCAAAACAAAAAGTGTGTAAAGTTATGCAGTAGGTTTTCTTCCGAAAGCAGCCACAGCCTGACTAGAAAAGTTTGTCAACTGCCAGCATGCTTCAGAGAAGGATATTTGCTCCCTGTGTGGTCTCTCTGCAGTGGTATATCAGGCCTATATCTCTGTGATTTGGAAAGCTCTGTCCTTGACGCCGTAGAGGGCTTGTCAGACCTCTGCAGAGAGGTTAGTGCTTCCTAATAGAGAAAAAGGGTCTTTCACTGCAGCATGCATTTCTACTCAGACGGTGGCTGCTTTATATAGAAAACCAAGTTTGCATACGCTTTTTTTTTTTTAAATGTACCCGGAATATTATTAGCTGTTTTAACCACTTGCACGGTCATGCAACATTGTATGCAAATTCATTTTACATACATTTTTATTTATTTTTTTTCACACAAATAGAGCTTTCTTTTGCTTGCATTTGATCACCACTGGGGTTTTTTATTTTTTGCTATATTAACGAAAGAGCATAAAAAAAAAACAATATTTTCTTCTTTCTGTTAAAAAACATATCCAATAAAATCAAATTTCTTTATAAATTTAGGCCAAAATTTGTTCTGCTACATGTGTTTGGTTAAAAAACAAAACAAAAAAACACAAAAAAGTGTATGTTAATTTTGTTTGTGTGAAAGTTATAGCGTTTACAAAAAAAGAATAAAATAAAAAATTTATATATTCTCGATCAGTCCTAATGTACTGACAGTCTAGCTCATTTCTTGAGGTCCTTAAAATTCCAGGAGAGTACAAATGCCATTTGAGTCTGAGGTATTTAGTAAGAAAAGTTGCAAGGGTGTCTTTTTTTTTTTTTTTTTTCGTTTTTTTTTTGGGGGGGGGGGGTTGATTTCGTTTTATTTATATTTATATATATATATATATATATATATAATATAATATATATAATTTTTTTAAGATATACTTTTTAACCTACTGTCACCTGTGCAGTACAGCATCATCATATTACAGGTGTGGCAGTGATCAGGAAAACTGACTGGTGACAGCATGTATTAAAAAAGGTATACATTTTTTTTTATTTTTATTTTTTATTTATTTTATATATTTATTTTTTCTCTTTTACATACTTTCAGAGTAGATCAGTGATGCTGTACTACTCTGTGGGGTGATCGGGATATTTTATTTTTATTTTATTACTTTTTGATTGCCGTTCCGGATTATCACTAGGGGTCGACCAATATTCACTATTTTTGAAGCATTGGTATCGGTCACAAACTTGCCAATATTACCGATTATTGCTTCAACGGGTACTGCTATATAGAGCGGATGGTTGGCTTTCTCGTAATAACAACCGATGTGGCTCAGCTGTTACAAGCAGCGGGAGGGGACATTCCCCCCCCCCCCCCCCTTTTTTAACTTTAGTTCCACTTTTTAGGCAGAAATTTCAATTGAAAGTTTCTTATCTTTGGTCCATCTTCAGCCTTTTACACTAAATGTTTACTGATGACTGCAAGGCATATCTTCGAAAGATAAATTGCTCCACCCAGGAGGGTACATAGCACTCGTTTTTGAGAATGACAACTGATCAAAGATTTGTACATGTATGATTTATTATGATAACGCTGTGACAGTCTGTACCCAGCATGCCTTGCTGTATGGGTCTTTTTCCTTGTCTTTGCAGAGCTCTTTACAGCAGAAGGGTGAGGTGTGCCTAGTTCAGCCAGGCTTTGATCCTGACACCTATTTAGTAGCGCTGAGCGAGGATTTGCGCACAACAGTGCTCCGAAGCATTGATGAGAGTTCCAGAGCCGCCATTGTCCAGAAATTCCTGGACTCCAGCCTGTTCTCCTCTTCTAAGATCAGCTACAACCGAGAGGAAATGATGCACAAACACCGCTTCAGTGACCGAGAGATCACGTAAGAGAACCAACATTGGTTTAAATAAGGAGAGTGACATTAGGATATAAAAATGCAAAGATTTTTTTTTTTTTTTTATATTAAACAGAGTTCTAAAACTCAGAAGAAATTGCATTATTATATTTTATTATTATTATATATTTATTATTGCATCATTCTAATTCCTCCCACATATGAATATCCTTGTTCAATATATGCCTTTTGCATTAGGTAATTCAATCTCCTAAAATCAATCCAAACTAACTGAGTTTACAGATTTACATTTTTGGATTAAAGATGCAGTGTGTAATGGGATCTTTTTTTTTACGCCAGCCGTCAGGCCACCAGTGTAGTGCCACATCTCTGCAGTCATTGGTTGCTGGGACTGTAAGCATCCCAGTGACGTGTGTGTGTGTGTGTGTGTGTGTGTGTGCCCCACCCCCTGCTGCTGACTACTGCTCTCACTTCCTTGCGGTGCTGCGAGTTAAGGCGTGCCGTCACGTGCGAGCCCCAACCCCCTGCTGCTCCTGACTCACTCCTTGCTGGCCGGTATGATACCTCGCAGCTTCCTCCCCCTGCAGCTTGCCACCTCTGCTGACTCCCACATCTTCTGTTAAGGGTCATGCTGATGGGCATATTTTATGCTAAGGTTCACTCTGATGGGCACAGCACTACAAAATGTGCCCATCAGAGTGCCCCTTAACATAAAATGTGTCCATCAGCATGCCCCTTATTTTATGTTGAGGGGCAGGCTGATGGGCACATTTTATGTTAAGGGAGCATGATGATGGAGACACCTGATGTGATGGGGACACCTGATGTAAGGGGGCACTCTGACAGGAATATCTTATGTAAGGTAGCACTCAGATGGGGACACCGCATGTAAAGGGGGACTCTGATTGGCACACCTGATGTAAGGGGGCCTTCTGATGCAGAAACCTGATGCAAGTGGGAACTCTGATGGGAATACCTGATATAAGGGGTGTAATAAAGTACTCTGTTAGGGGCACCTGATGTAAGGGGGAACACTATTAGGGACATTTACAAAGTGTTACCAGAATGTGTTGAGGAAACAAAAAGCACCAGAGAGTGTGGTTTGCACCAAAAAAAGGAAAGTAAACGCGTACAATCTTTCATGGCAGAGACTTGAGATTCAGACCTCGACCGAAAGAAAATTTTAGTGACCGGACCACCTTGAATTTTAATTCAATACCCCTGCTCTATGAATTTCTTGTATATGCTTCGCTTCCTTAGGAGGATGAGAGAGACTAATACTGTATTATGTACAGGACTTTTTTTCTCAGGCAATAGATGCAGGTACTCCCTCCTTCCATATCGCACCTTGTCTCTGTCCCCCTTCCCACCTCTGGGCACTGTCGCTTGGTTCCACCCCCTACCCATCTTCCAGTACCACCCCTTTCAAAGATTAAAAAAAAACAAGTAATTTGTATGGAAATGGATACTGATAACAAGAAAAGCAATAAAATAGATCCCCTGCAGCCAACAATAGACCTGCCCAACAACAGTAGACTCACCCAGCAACAATAGAGCTGCCACAAAAAATACCCCAATTCCAGTGACAATAAACCCCCACTAGCAACGCTAGATCTCCCAGCAGCCAGCAACCATAGATCCCTCCCATCGACCATAGACCCTCTAGTACTCCTTGACATTAAATATATTCCATGCTGGAGGTCCCAGAACTGCACTCCCCTGTGTTCCCGCTGGAAAAAAAAAAGCCCCAATTATGTATAGAAACCGTTACAAAAATAGTTCTTATAACTGTGTGTGTGTGTGTGTGTGTGTGTGTGTACATATTATTATTATTATTATTATTATTATTATTATTATTAATAATAATACATTTTTTTTTTTTTTTTTTTGTTTTTTTTTTTCATGCACTAGTTTATCATAAGACTACAACTTAATATTAGATTTGAGTTGGCATTAGAATAGGGATGGTCAACCAGCTTTCCATTTTGCTAGTTCTGACTTCGTGATATGAACAGTTTCTTCATAGGCTGTGTATCTGTCTTGCCCGTATACAGTCCAGTATATGAGTATGTAAACGACAAAGATCATGGGGGAGCCTATTCTGTCCTTGGATTTGATGGTAGTAAGGTTGATTGTGATTTGTGATTACAGTCATGCTTTTCTTACAGGCAGCTGGTCAATTCTGGACTGCTCACCGTGAAGGATGCTGGGAGTTGGTGGTTGTCAGTGCCCGGCGCAGGGAAGTTTATCTCACATTTTGTAAAAGGTCAGAATCCTGGTCTGTATAATTCTGCATCTGCACTCATTCTGTCCCCTCTCTTCACCAGCAAGATTACGCAGTGAGGCAATACAAATGTGTAGTGATGAGTACAGAGACCTTTAAATGATACCGCAATTGTAATGGTATGGGAGAGAGGCATTAAAGTAGCTAATCTTGTTATATACCAAAAGGCCATCAACCCAATAAAGATAGTCAAAAGAAAGGTGAGGGGAAATAGGTGTTTAACAACAGCCCCTTTGCATATCTCATCTTATATAATCAAATACAAAGAACGTTCTAAAAATCCAGAACTTTGTTACAAAGAATTAAACATTTTACATTGGGTGGGCAATGTAAACCCCCCCCCCATGAATAAAATCAAAAAGATGTCAGACCGTTCAGAGAGCTTCCAACATGTCTCGTCGCCACAGCTGCTTCTTCAGGGCTTCAACCTATCATCTGGCTCAATGCCTGATAGCCCGAATGGATATGATAGGCCTATGGGGAGACCTGCATATTGGAACCCAAACCAAGGACAACAACCCGTGGAAAATAGATCAAACCGGAAAAACTGCCAGGGAACGCCTAGGCTATCCTTCGCATATGAAGGGTGCAGAGATGGTTACTCCGACTCCCATTAGTAATAGAGGGTATTGATATCAAAACAATAGGTGTATATATAATCAATAAACAAGAAACAAAAAGGGAACTCGGATGTTCAGCTTCTATCAAAAAGACCCTCTCTCAATAGTCCAACAGGTAGATGGTGTAAATAAGGGTTCCTTACAGCACAATGGGCTGCATTTACATTCAATACGAAGTGTCCCTTGTGCTCTCTTGATATACAGTGTCCTTTTGCCCCCAACGCCATAATCTTCGGTGCTGCAGGGGTTAATACTAGTGTTAGACCTGTCACAGGCACTCATAAGGAGTGCTGCCTTGGTCCCTCTACCACTCTTATTCTTAGAAGCTGTACTTTTAGCTTCCAGCAATGTAAAGTGTTCGATAAATGGAGGACAGCTGGACAAATTAAATGACCACATCCTCAATTCAGTCTGTAAATGGGGAAGGGGGACGAGGAGGGCAAGCATAGGCTGCACACTTGAAGAGTGCCTTCGACAGATCCAGTGTTTGTATTAATCCCTGCAGCACCAGAAGATTACAGGTGCGGGGCTGTGGGGGTGAGGTAGAGGACCTCAGGTCTCAAACTCCCCCCACCCCCCCCCCCCTTTTTTTTTTTTTTTTTTTTTTTACGCACTGCAACAAAATATATGGTACTCTTGGTGCGCTACAAGGTGTGCTCCTTACCAAAAGTGTGTTGGGGTTCCATTAATAATGAATGGCACCTGCAAGAAGGACACATCATTTTGTTTGCTGCGAGAATGCTCGTGATTTCTTGCACTTTACCCCAGTGCACAGATATGAACTGTGACCAGTATTACAGGTATTTTTTTCCAAAGATGAGGGTGAGGAGGAAGGTGCAGATAAGAGAGAGGTTCATGAAATATAAAGTTATCCTTGAGCAACCAGTCAAAAATTATTATTTTTGCTTTTTTCAACTAGTGTTCCTGCCAAGTAACATGAGGTGACAATGTTCTGTTCGCTCACTCTACTGTATTGGAGGAGCAGTACTGTGACCCTAGGTTGCTCTCTTGACTTTGACAACAAACACTCTCCTCTCCATTACATAGAGGGATTTGTTCTGTAGTCCACAGAGAGAGCTGGGAATAAAGTAACTGATAAGCGTGCAGAACAAGCAGAAAGCACTGGAAATGATTAGCTCACTCCAATTCAAGGATCAACAGATATTTATTTTTGCCCTTATCAAATGAAAGTGGTTGTAAAGGCAGAAGGTGTGTTTTTTATTTTATTTATTTTTTATTTTTTAAATCTTAATGCATTCTATGCATAAAGATAAAAAAAACCTTCTGTGTGTAGCAGCCCCCCCCTAATACTTACCTGAGCCCCATCTCTATCCAGCGATGTGCACAAGTGCTTCGCCCATCCGGGACTCTCCCTCCAGATTGGCTGAGACCCAACAGTGGTGCCATTGGCTCCCGCTGCTGTCAAAGTCAGTTAGCCAATCTGAAGAAAGCGGGGGCGTGTTTGAACCGCAGCTCTATGTCTGAATAGACACACAGAGCTGTGGCTCAACTTGGGTGCCCCCATAGCATGCTGCTTGCTGTGGGGGCATTCGACAGGATGGAGGGGCCAGGAGCTCCGGTGGGCGACCCGAGAAGAGGAGGATCAGGGCTGCTCTGTGCAAAAAAAAAACTGCACAGAGCAGTTAAGTATAACAAGCTTGGGTGGCACAGTGGTGTAGTGGTTAGCACTCTTGCCTAGCAGTAAAAAGGGTCGCTGGTTCAAATCCCGACCACGGCACTACCTGCCTGGAGTTTGCATGTTCTCCCTGTGCCTGCGTGGGTGTCCTCCGGGTACTCCGGTTTCCTCCCACACTCCAAAGACATGCTGGTAGGTTAATTGGCTTCTGCCCAAAATTGGCCTTAGTATATGAATGGGGACCGTGGATTGTTGGCTCCTTGAGGATAGGGACCGATGTGAGCGTGCAATGTATAGGGACGATTATAGACACTTGCTCAGGTTGAACTGGATGGACTAGTGTCTTTATTCAACCTTACTATGTAAGCTTCAGAACCTGAAATAAACGCTGGCATTTATGTATTGTGTGACAAGGCCCCCCTTGTCCATATAGCCCAATATACATAACATGGGGTCCAATCCCAAGGACACCCCATTCTTGTATGCTATCAAGAATATCTAACTAATACCTATTCAGTTTGGGGCATCTCCAAATCATAAGGATGAGGTTGCCAGTCAGATCCCCACATTGTGGGAATGCAGCTTCTGGATGTCTTTCAAATGTAAACAATCTTTTGGGGGTACACACACTTTAAAGCAAACCATAACCAATTCCAACACCCCTTCTCCTTAATGCTTAGCATACTTGCAAAATCTCTTGGGGGGGGGGGGGGGGGGGCACAACTTTCCTAAGTGGCTTTCCTCCTTTAGCATACATATAAACACCTAATGCAGTTTAAAAAATAAAAAAAAGTCATATGTACCTTCCTTTTTTTTTTTTTTTTTTTTTCCTTTACCAAAAGCGCAGAAATGTTTTTACTTTTTCTGTTTCAGGACGGAAGGCCCTTGTGTCTCAGATCAACAAGTCGCGGTATAAAGAAGTCCTCCTTACGGACCTCTCCACCCGGAAACCACCCCCTGCCCTACGCTTAGGGATGGAATATCACATTCATGACATTATAGGCGCGGGTCTTGTGGACTGGTGGGTATAAAAAATGTACAATACTGATGAAGACCAATAACTCAGTATAATGTGTCCATTTTGGAAGAGAAAGAATGGAGAAGACCCTTATTTAACCCTAAAGATTTGGTTGCTCTGCCACTCTCTACTGAGAATAAGTTGAGCGTAAATAATACTCAACAATTGTGTGCCCTAAGGTAGACTGTCTTAATTAGAAAATAAAGCACCAAAAGCCAACGCGCTTTGACACTTATACACTTTCATCAGAGCGTATTTCTGTTTTTTTATAACCTAAAAGACAAACAAACTTTAAAGGGGAAGTCCAGCCTAAAACTAAAATCTCTAAATCTACTTGCAGGCACAATCTAAGACTAACCTTTCTAAACCTGTAAAGCAAAACTTGCGATACATATTTTTTCTGAAGCCGATCCAGTCCAGTGACAGAAGCTCTGTGCAGGACAAAACCGACAAAACCTGGGAAGTGACGTCACCCATAGACTTATGCCCCGTACACACGGTTGGATTTTCCGATGAAAAATGTTCGATGAGAGCTTTTTGTCCAAAATTTCGACCGTGTGTAGGCTCCATCGGACATTTTTTCACCTGAATTTCCGTCGCACAGAATTTGGAGATCTGGTTCTCAAATTTTTCCAACAACAAAATCCGTTGTCGGAAATTCCAATTGTGTGAACACAATTCCGACGCACAAAGTTCCACGCATGCTCTGAATCAAGCAGAAGAGCCGCACTGGCTATTGAACTTAATTTTTCTCCGTTTGTCGTACGTCATCGCGTTCTTGACGTTCGCAATTTCCGACCAACTTTGTGTGATCGTGTGTATGCAAGACAAGTTTGAGCCAACATCCGTTGGAAAAAAATCCATGGATTTTGTTGTTGGAATGTCTGAACAATGTCCAATTGTGTGTTCGGGGCATTGCTGTGGGGCTTCCGTTGTCGTTGCCTCCTCTGCACCCTCCTACACAGTGAAGCCTCCTCTGATAGCTCAGCGTGGGACCGGATCTCTTTCAGAAACGTATTTACACGGTTAGATAGGTTAGTCTTAGATTGTGTCTGCAATTAGAATTAGCAAGCTGGCCCAAACAAACTATCTACTGCACTAACAGGTGCGCTTTATTACCTGTATGTATCATCAGCTACATACAGTATATAGCTCTGTGTTCCAGAAGTTTGACAGGGATTTCCTGTCACACTCCAAAACAAAATTTGGGCTGATTGCTGCTCAGCCATTCATAAGGAACTTTGTTTTCTATAAATTAATACAAAGCTTCCTCTGATTGGCTGAGGAGGAGAGGTGGGCAGATGATGTCACAATCGGAGGTAGCTTTGTATTTATTCATAGAATACAAAGCTTACACAGGAATGGAAAGAAAACAAATGCAGCCATCACATTTAAGAATTGGTTTGCTGCAATATATTAAATTGCTTTTGAGTTAAATACTGCTTTAAACAGTGCCGAGAAATTAGTCTTCCAGGAATAACTTGCATCCGTAGTCAGACAACTTGGAAGCCTGAGATATTTCCTGCTGGTCTGTGAGCCTATTTGGCCTTGCTCACGAGAGTCTTCAAATTCCTGCAGTGGCTTCTTGCAGATGAATTTGCCTGTGATTATCTTTAGCTGCTGCCGCTCTTCTGGTGTTAATGAATGACAGGCTGTGGCTGTCTGCGGGTAAATAAACATGTAGCAGTGACCTGCAGTTAAGAACAAATGATCGCCGCTAGACACAAAAAGATGCATCTAGGCTTGGACATCCATCTTTAACCACAGGTAACCACTGCATGTGCAGATACGTGTGGACAGTGACAGCTCCTCTCAACCTGTCATTACTTTTGTACAGGCTAATTGGCCGCCACTGCTGCTGGAATCCAGTGTTTGTTTCCAGTCACTTTATTCAGTTAATATTGCAAAGAGAAAAACAAAAATGTAAAGCAACCCACTGCAATCAATCAGAATTCATTTTAATAAAGTCAAATGAATTCAAGATGAAATCTGTCTACTTTGGGGGCACTGTGCTTTTATTGAATAAGCCTATACTGTTTAATTTCTGTCCTGCAGGTTGACAAGTGTTTCATAAAGACTTTTGTGGTGCAAATTCCACCTATATAATGGTTACTTCTATTTTAAGTATATTATGTAGGGTTTCTTTTTCCTCATATCTTATTGTTCTCTTTCAGCATTCCTACAGCGTCTGGGATGCTTCTTCGCCTATCAGACAATTAGCGCCTCCCACCCTCATGTGCCTCCAGAATCATATCCATAGTTCACCTATTGTGTTCATTCCTGAGCCGGATCCTGGGACCCATGTACACATGCTGTAATTCACATGCCACAAATCTCCAAACTAATCTGTGCCATTTTCATGTCTATGTAATTTTAATAAATAGTTATTTATTTAAGTTATCTAAAGTCACTTCTGCAAGCTTCTTCCCACATAATGTACATGAAGTGTTGTGTTTACCATTTTTATGTTGTAGTAGGAGTAGTAGTAGATTACATTGTGGGGGAAAAAATGTTTTAACTTACCAGAAACCTAATCTGCCTCTCCCTACTCCACGGTGATCTTCAGTCTTTTATCTCCTCCTCCCATTGTCTTCTGGGGAAAGTGGCGCCGTGTGTTCTGGGACCTGTGTGTGTGTGTCCCTGAACACAGCGTGCCCCATTCACAAAGCACTGCGCGACTCGCACATGCACAGTAGGAAACGGGCAATGAAGCTGCAAGGCTCCACTGTCTGTTTCCCTCAGTGAGGATGGCGTCTGGACACGATACGAGGGACATATCGTCCTGGGGGGGGGGGTGACATTGCAGAGAAACAAATGTAATGAAATAATGTCCACAAATGTGAAAAAGAAAAAAAGGTATGTGAACATAAATCATGTGAAAAAAAAAAGGAGGAGGGTTAAGTCCATATAAGAATCTTGATATTTATATGCAAAGTCAGCTGATTAGCATCACTGAAGCGCCAATGGGAACACGGTAGGAGAGGATAATTGCAGAGATAACCACCACCAACTTAGTGAAGGCTTACCAGAATAAGTGGACTTAAAGAGGCATATACCTCTTAAGTCATGTAGGCTTGTGGTGATATTTTTACAGAGTTACATAGTAGTAGGTGAGGTTGAAAAAAAAGACAAGTCCGTCAAGTCCAACCCTATGTGTGTGATTATATGTCAGTATTACATTGTATATCCCTGTATTTTGCGGTCATTCAGGTGCTTATCTAATCGTTTCTTGAAACTATCAATGCGCCCCCCCCCCACTGAGACCACTGCCTGTGGAAGGAAATTCCACATCCTTGTCGCTCTTACAGTAAAGAATTTTAATGAGTGACCACGAGTCTTGTTAAAGTCCCTTCTGCAAAAAAGTTTTATCCCTATTGTGGGGTCACCAGTATGGTATTTTATATTAAAATCATATCCCCTCTCAAGTTCAGTGCTCGCAACCTTTCCTCATAACTAATATCCCCCAGACCCTTTATTAGCTTTGTTGCCACTCTCTCCATTTCCCGTACATCCTTCCTGAGGACTGGTGCCCAGAACTGGACAGCATACTCTAGGTGCGGCCGGACCAGAGTCTTGTAGAGTGGGAGAATTATCGTTTTATCTCAGGAATAATATTCACCGTTTAAGCGAGTATGTGACATGTACGATCGCTATCCCGGGTCAGGACCATACACTTTTCATCAGCAGGTTCCCAATGTAATGTGCAGATGGATTTCTCATAGAGATAAAGAGGACCGGAATATATGCCCGTATTCACACGGTGCAACCAAAAAAAAATGAAGAAAAGTTTCACATGTGTGATATCGTTTGATAAAAGGTTTATTAAAAAATGAGTAAAATCAAGAACACTCACATTTCAAATGGAGATATGTACACTTGCAAGGACAACGTAGAATGGCGCAAATAGGGGTACAAGAAAATATTTTTTTATTTTTTGTTTAATATTTTGTCAGTCAAAAAGTTGTTATGAGACTTATCAAATCTTTCTTAAATGTAGACGTAGGGTTGTTTGGTAGTTCCCTATAGGTATGCTGGTCACTCAAAAATCGAATACATCTATACGTCCTTCCTCTCACCGAGATCTAAGACCCACATTAGACAAGGGATTATCCTAGATTCTCTTAGATGGTAACTTGGCAAGATCTTTCAAAACCAGATCCCTAAACATATTAATAGCCGGGACCAACTGAGTTGGAGGTTTGAAAAGGGACAGGTTTGATGGTCCGGAATAAACTGTCCCAGACGTGTCCGTTCTAGCTGGATTCCTACGGGGAAATAAGATTGTTAGATATTTATTTTTCTAATATACTTGTGTATATCGATAAATGTAGAAGTGATGCAATTAACACAGGTGAACACCCGGTTGGCACGTACTTCATATTGGGGCCACATTCTCTATATAAGCGCAGTGATCGCAGATGCAGTCTGTGTAGACGAAACTCGTTGGGTTGAGCCCTGCCAGCATCATGAAATCCATCTGCACATGCATTAGGAATGCACTGATGAAAATTGTATGGTCCTGGCCCGGAATAGCGATTGTAGATGTCACATCCTCACTCAAACAGTGAATATCATCACAAGCCTACATGACTTAAGAGGTATATGCCCCTTTAATTCCACTTATTCCGGTAAGCCTTCACTCAATTGGTGGTGGTTATCTCTGCAATTATCCTCTCCTACCGTGTTCCCATTGACGCTTCAGTGATGCTAATCAGCTGACTTTGCATATAAATATCAAGATTCTTATATCTATATTCTTATATTAATATTTATTTTTTTACTTTTCATATGTATATCTTTATGTCATTTTATATCTGGTAACACAATTTTTTATTATTAGTGACTGTATATTTGAGCGCTGCACATTATACCGTGATTTAACATTTGCAATTGTCTTTTGCTGTGCTGGCTGCTTTATATACACTTTTTGAGCGACAATGCAGTATTTTTTTTATATGCAGTAAAACAGGTTCAGCTTGATGGCCAACCAGCTTCCCGGCTTGGCTGCATGTTTAGTGATATAAATAGTGTCTATATGGGCTATGTGTTAGTTTAGCACCCAAACTGTCCCAGGAGTGAATGTCTACTTTAAGTAGAGAGCTATGCTGGGAATCTGTTGAAGGAAGTTTCAATTTCTGTATGTCAGCTCTGTGGCCTTAAGCAGTGTTCTGCTATCCTAATAGAAAAGGAACCGATCCTTTCAATATGAACGCATTAACCACACGCTGATTGACGCACGTATATAAACATCATGTTAGCAAGTGGTTATTAGAATACTATGGTTGCAGCCGCAGCCATGATCTTAGATTGGCTGTTCTCTAAAAGTGTTCTGGGTGGCTCAATCACTTTTACAGAGCACGCGGCCCGCTGCTGCCCTACAATGGTTCCTGGGCTCGTTCGTTCCTCTGGGGAGCCTGGGACTGGGGTAAGCAGTTTGGACAGCTTCCCACAGAGGAGATGGAGGAACATTTGTTCCCCTGTTCCCCTGTTTCCTCTGTGGTGGATGATCCCGGACGTGACATTTCATCACTTCGGTTTCAGACCTGTCAGAAAAGCAACTAGCCAAGCATGATCTGTGCTTGGTTAGTTGTTTTGGAGGGCAGCGGAAACATTGGGGGGTCTAAGAAACATGTGAGAGGCTGAAAGCTGCTTCTCCTTGATGGTGCACTGAGTAGTAACATTTAGGCTCCATTCACACCTATGCATGCTGCTTTTGAGCTTTTCTGCAGTGCTTTTTAACCACGATTGTGCCACAATTTTGGGTCTGAGATTTCTTTACCTGAGTTTCTACAGGTAGGGCAGTGTGTTAAAATGAAAGAGTAAGTAAACTCTCCCACTTTGATGCTTCTTTTCATTTAGTCCATTATAATAAGTAATTATCAGACTATAGCCACTATAATCCAGCCCAAATCGCATATTACTTACTGTTTAAAGAAACGTTAAAAAAATTGTTTCCAGGGTTTAGGCAGCACCATCTTAAGTATTGTTTTCTGTGTCCACAGTGGAGTGTATTTCCGCCCTTACATTGAGCACTTTCTGTACTGTTAACCAAGCCTCCTTCTCAATCCAATGTTTCTATGGCAACCCTGCTTCACTGTTCATAGCTGACTTGTTCTATTTCATAGTATTTACTTGTGCCGATTATGTAATGTTTGCCTTTGTCAGTCTTATCAGTGTCAGCTGTTAAAGGGATTGTAAAGGTATTTTTCTTTTCTCTTAAAATAACAAACATGTTATGCTTACCTCCACTGTGCAACTCGTTTTGCACAGAGTGGCCCCAAACCTGGTCTTCTGGGGTCCCTCGGCGGCTGTCTCTGCTTCTTCCCACAGGTGCTTCTCACTTCATGCGAGCTCCCTCGCATGGTGAGAAGCACCTGCGGGCGCGCTCCCGTTATACAGCCGGCGGCTATAGCCGCTTGCTGTATCACACGGCCCCGCCCCCCGGCACGCCACGTCATTGGATGTGATTGACAGCAGCACGAGCCAATGGCTGCGCTGCCTTCAATCCATCCACTCCAGCCAATCATAGGCCAGGCTGAGTGGTGAAGAGGAAGTCGGGAGCGAGCGCGGGACTTTCGAGGGGTGAGGTAAGTAAAACGGGGGGGCTGGGGGCTCCGGCACTGTGAGATGTTTTTTCACCTTAATGCATAGAATGCATTAAGGTGAAAAAACATTTACCTTTACAACCCCTTTAAGACTGCAGTAATGCTGTCCCATGCCCTGCTTTAAACTTCATGTGATGTCACATGGGGTGCAAGAGGAAGCTCTGCAGTCTCCTGGGATTTCAGTGTTGTGTGCCATAGGAAGTCCTGATAATAGATAGACAAAGTACACAGAGTGTGCCATAAATTGGGGGAGATCTGGGCATGCTCAGTGATGTCATTCTAAAGAACAAAAGGATTACAACAATACTAAGCAAGTAAGGAGATATCTACAAGCAGTGTTCATTAGGGTTTTTTTTATGCTGATTTACATGGGACAAAGTTGTGGGGGAAAGTTTACAACCACTTTAATAGACTGCCCTACCAGCAGAATGTGGATCACACAAGTGTGAATGTAGGCTCATTGCCCAAATATCACCAAAATTGTCCTCTCCACTGTTCATAAGACCTCCTACTCTCAAGCTCTCTCCTCTCCTCCTCCCATGCTCATCTCCAGGATTTCTCCAGAGCCTCTCCCATCCTCTGGAACTCACTACCTTCACCTGTCTGGCTATCCCCTACTCTTGCTACCTTCAGCTGATCCCTGAAAACTCATCCCTTCAGGAAAGCCTATCACGTCTCCAAGTAATCTCCTACCACTTCTATCAACTCATTCTCTAACAGTTACAACCTTTTGTACCATCTGCCCCACCTCATTAGATTGTAAGCTCTTCTGAGCAGGGCCCTCTTAATCCTCTTAGCACTCTCACCTAGCAGTTAGAAGGGTTGCTGGTTCAAATCCCAACCACAACACTATCTGCCTGGAGTTTGCATGTTCTCCCTGTGCCTGCGTGGGTTTCCTCCCGGCATTCCGGTTTCCTCCCACACTCCAAAGATATGCAGGTAGGTTTCTACCTGGCTTCTGTCTAAAATTGGCCCTACTATATAAATGGGGACCTTGGATTGTGGGCTCCTTGAGGGTAGGGACCAATGTGAGTGGCCAATGTACAGGGATAGGGACAATTGTAGACACTCAGGTTGAACTGGATGGACTGATGTCTTTATTCAACCTTACTAACTATGTAACTATATATTGTAAAACGCTGCATAAACTGTTGGCGCTATATAAATCCTGTATAATAATAATAACAGTGCCAACACATAGACAATGCAATTTGCCTTATGTCCTATTGTTTCAGTTCATACCAATGTTCTGCAGAAAAAAGGGACATGTTGCATTTTTTGTGTGGTGTGTTCAAGCTTTGACGCATTGCAACACACAGAATAAGGGGTGAACAAAAAACAATGTGATACGTTGTTAAAATGCGTGCACCGTCCATGCACAACAGTGTGGGTTTTGCACAGAATAAGACCCTTAGCTGAAAGAAGGGCAAAACTCTGGTGTAAGTAACATAGATGGAATGATAGTATGTACCCTGTTTCCCCCTAAAATGAGACCTAGCGTGATTGTCGGTGTTGGCTGCAATATAAGCCCTACCACCCAAATAAGCCCTACTCTGTTTCCTCAAAAATAAGCCCTACCCTGAAAAGAAGACCTACAAGGACTTTAACTAGGGCTTATTTGGGGGGTAGGGCTTTTATTGCAGCTATCACCGACAATCACACTAGGTCTTATTTTAGGGGAAACAGGGTATATACCATCATATACTCACCGACCACTTTATTAGGTACACCCTGCTAGTACTGGGTTGGGCCCCCTTTTGCTTCGTGGCATAGATTCAACAAGGTTTTGGAAACGTTCCTCAGAGATTTTGGTGCATATTTACATGATAGCATCACGCAGTTGCTGCAGATTTGTTGGCTGCACATCCATGATGCGAATCTCCCGTTCCACCACATCCCAAAGGTGTTCTATTAGATTGAGATCTGGTGAGTGTGGAGACCATTGGAGTACAGTGACCTCATTGTCATGTTCAATAAACCAGTGGTGAGATGATTGGAGCTTTGTGACATGGTGCATTATCCTGCTGGAAGGAGCCATCAGAAGATGGGGACACTGTAGTCATAAAGGGATGGACATGGTCAGCAACAATACTCAGGTAGGCCGTGGTGTTTAAACAATGCTCAATTGCTACTAAAAAATAAATAAATAAATAGACAAAGAAATTGTTTCAGAACTTTTTCCACCTTTAATGTGACCTATAAACTGTAAAACTACATTGAAAAGCAAACTAAAATCTTTTAAAATTTTTGTGGAGGGAAGTAAAAATAAAAAAATAAAATAATATGGTTGCATAAGTATGCACACCCTTACACTAATACTTTGTTGGAGCACCTTCTGATTTTATTACAGTACTCAGCCTTTTTGGGTATGAGTCTATCAGCATGGCACATCTTGACTTGGCAATATTTGCCCACTCTTCTTTGCAAAAACACTCCAAATCTGTCAGATTGTGAGGGCATCTCCTGTGCACAGCCCTCTTCAGATCACCCCACAGATTTCAGTGGGATTAAGGTCTGGACTCTGGCTGGGCCATTCCAAAACTTTAATCTTCTGGTGAAGCCATTCCTTTATTGATTTGGATGTATGATTTGGGTCGTAATGCTGGAAGATGAAGTTCCTCTTCATGTTCAGCTTTCTAGCAGAAGCCTGAAGGTTTTCTGCCAATATTGACTGGTATTTGGAACTGGTCATAATTCCCTCTACCTTGACTAAGGCCGCTGTTCCAGCTGAAGAAAAACGGCCCCAAAGCATGATGCTGCCACCGCCATGCTTCACGGTGGGTATGATGTTCTTTTGGTGATGTGCAGTGTTGTTTTAGCGCCAAACATATCTTTTGGAATTATGGGCAAAAAGTTCAACCTTGATTTCATCAAACCAGAGAGAGAAAATCAGCATTAGTGAAAATTGGAGCTGCTAGCAACAGAGGAAAAACACAACAACCTCTAATCAACAATAAAATAAAAAATTGCAGCGCTTGGTTTCATCAGACCAGAGCACATTTCCCCACATGCTTTTGGGAGACTTCAGATGCGTTTTTGCAAAATTTTGCCAGGCCTGGATGGTTTTTTTTCATAAGAAAAGGCTTTCGTCTTGCCACTTGACCCCATAACCCAGACATGTGAAGAATATGGGAGATGTTGTCACATGTACCACACAGCCAGTACTTGCTAGATATTCCTGCAGCTCCTTTAGCCCCCATTCACACCTATGCAAATTAGATGTGTGTTTCCCCGCATCTAATTCGCATAGTAGGAGAATGTGACTGGCTCCCTATGGAGCCGGTTCACATATCTCCGGGGCAGCTGTGGAGCTCTCTTCAGAAAAACGTGTGTGCCTTTGGCTCAGTTTCAGAGCCGAATTCAGGAATAGAATCGGCTTTGATTCGTCCCTGAAACGGGGAACAGGGACGCACATCACTTCTGTGCATTCCGCAGCGTGTTATAGTGTGAACCTGGGCTCAATGTTGCTTTGGCCTCTTGGCAAACTCCATGACCAGTTTTCTTCTGGTCTTTTCATCAATTTTGGAGGGACGTCCAGTTCTTGGTAATGTCACTGTTGTGCCATATTTTCTCCACTTGATAATGACTGTCTTCACTGTGTTCCATGGTATATCCAATGCCTTGGAAATTATTTTGTACCGTCCTCCTGACGGATACCTTTTAACAATGAGATCCTTCTGATGCTTTGGAAGCTCTCTGCGGACCATGGCTTTGCTGTAGGATGTGAGTAAGAAAATGTCAGGAAAGACCTACTAGAACAGCTGAACTTTATTTGGGGTTAATCAGAGGCACTCTAAATAAAGACAGGTGTGTACTGACGCCGATTTAACATGAGTTTGAATGTGATTGCTTAATTCTGAACACAGCTACATCCCCAGTTATAAGAGGGTATGCAGACTTATGCAATCACATTATTTTTTATTTTTACTCCCCCCGACTTAAAACATTTCAGTTTGTTTTTTAGTTGAGTTGTACAGTTTATAGGTAACACTAAGCCTAGGTCCACACTAGAGCGATCTCAGAGATCGCTTTTGATTTGCACCCGCACCGCACGCGCCGATCACATGCGATCTCAGAGCAATGCAAGTTCAGCCATACAGTTGTATAGCTGAACTTGTATTGGATTTGCAAGGCAAAGGGTGCAGGGACTTGTTTTTTACCCTGCACTAGAATCGGATCGCATGGGTGTTCTCACCGATGCGATCCGATTCCTGTGCGAGTTTCTCAGTTCGCACTGCGATCTGTGAACTGAATTGGGGGTGTAATTCAAGCGGAGTTCTGCCTGAAAATAAATTTTAAAAGTCAGCAGCTACAAATACTGCAGCTGCTGACTTTTAATAATCAGACACTTACCTGTCCCGGGGTCCAGTGATGTGGGGGGAATGAAGCTCCTCTCTGTGGTGCTGGCATTGTAACTGTGGGCGCTCGGCTATGGCTTCACAGCTTGGCATCCACTGCACATATGCGAGCCGCGCCACGCACCGTGACTGGCCGGGCAATCATCTGGGACCTGTGATGTGTCCCAGATGATTGCCTAGAGGGAGGGGGAGAGGTGATCTCCCTTCCGGTGCTGCAGTGCACCAGGAGTAAGTGGGAAGTGGGACTCTCTGAACAGAGGGTAGCCACACCCCCAAAAAAATGACATGCCAAATGTGACATGTCAGGGGGTCACCTCCCTTAAAGCAGAAGTTTAATTTTTGGGTGGAACTCCGCTTTAACTTTGTTAATGACACCCGCAGCGGTTCGCAGAAGGTAGGGTGAACCGCCTGCGGGAGAGGAGCATTGCCGGGACTGGCGCATTGCACGTGTGTGTGAACCCAGGGTTTCCACTATTGCGTCCCCAAAGTCACGCGATTTTTCTGCGTTTTTTTTTTGCCACGACTTGAAGCAATGCCGGTGTATTCTTGAGGCCTATGGACCTCAAGTCGCATCAAAGTGGGACCAAAGTAGTGCAGGGACTACTTTGAAAGTCGCACAGATCTGAACGGTACTCATTGGAAATCATGGGGTACAACTTGTCATGTGACTTTTCAGTCCCAAATCGCATGAAAAGTCGCACTAGTGGAGACCGAGCTTTAAGGTGGAAAAAAGGTTCTGAAATGAATTATCTTTGTCTCATTTTTTTTTACATCACAGAAACCTGACAGGGGTGTGTAGACTTTTTTTATTTCAGGCAAAACTCTTCATCAACAGTCTCTCTGGCTCAGAGACTCAGAATGAATTTGGATTAATGTGACAGCCAGGTACGTGGTATTTCCTGGAGACACGTATAGATCTCAGGATAACTCTAAGGCTGGATTCACACCTATGGCATTTTTTGTGCTTTTTGCATTTTGCAGATTTGCACTACAGAACGTGTTCCATAGGAAACCATGATAAATGGACTGTAGTGCAAATCTGCAAACTGCAAAAGGCACTAAAACTGCCATTAGGTGTGAATCCAGCCTTACATATCTGTTTATAAATATATCATCATCACTCTATTGTCACCCCCCCCCCCCCCCCCCAACTTCGCTTGGGGGTGTGGTGAAGATCACATCACACCTTCTATAGATACAAAGTAACAAATCGCCTTCCTGCAGCTGTCAGACAGGGGAGTCACGTGACGCTCAGTGATCAGCTGACCCGGACACAGTCACGTGAGTGCAGAGACTCCAGGAAGAGGAGATCGGTGATCAGTGATGTAGAATCCTCCTCGGTACTGAGGAGAGCGGACAGCACCATGGAGGACAGGGGGAGGGGGAGAGCCGGATACTGGGGGATCATTGTCCTGACACTGCTCGGAGCTGTGTACTGTGCTCAGTATAAAGAGGTATGAGGGATGACCTCTGTTGTGGGTTTTGTTTATATTAGTGCTGTGGGGGGTTCGGGGAAGGGTTGTGTGGGTGTTCTGGGGAGGGGGAGCTCTGTTGTGGGTGGGCTGTGTTAGTGCTCTGGAGTTTTTTTTTTTTTTTGGGGGGGGGGGGGCTCTGTTGTGGGTTGTGTAGTGCTCTGGGGTGCTTTTTTTGGGGGAGCTCTGGTGTGTGTGTGTGTGTGTGTGTGTGTGTTGTGTTAGTGCTCTGGGGTGCTTTATTGGGGGGGGGGGGAACTCTGGTGTGTGTGCTGTGTCAGTGCTCTGTGTTTTTTTTTGGGGGGGGGGGGCTCGTGTGTGTGTGTGTGGGCTGTGTTAGTGCTCTGGGTTTTTTTTGTGGGGGGGGGGCTGTTAGTGCTCTGGGGGGGCTCTGGTGTGTGTGTGTGGGCTGTGTTAGTGCTCTAGGGGGGGGCCTCTGCCATCATTGGTTTCAATTTTCCAAACAAAATCCAGCATGTTGGACGCTTTTGATTGCAGCACAAAAATCGCATGTTGCAGCTGGCACACTAATGATGTGAAAAATGAATGGCCAAGAATTTTTGGTTTTTCGATTTCATCTATGGCCAGCCTTAGTCAAAGAACCCCCCCCCCCCCTTAAGTACCCGCAATTATCATTTGGATAATCAGGAAGTCGGCGCAGCGCTGCGCTCGTCACAGGTAGTGGGACATTGCCCCAATGCATGGCCGATGATATATTCAGCGCAACTTGCAAATGACTTCAGTATAGAAGTCAGTGCAAGTTGCCTGGAGACTTGAGTGAAGTGACTTGTCTCCTCTCTGGGCAGTCTGCCAAGAAAAGATCAAAAAGATACAATGTTTACACTTGAATGAATGAACTCATCTCTGTGTGAGTTCTCAGTTTAACCATTTAAAGCGGGATTCCACTGCTTAGAAAGTTTTTTTGGATTAGGCATAGTCACAATCAATATTCTTAATAAGCATAGCACTTACTTGTAGTGTTTCTGCAAACAGCAGCATGCCTTTGTCCGCTCAGAAATGACTTTATAAAACCGTCTCCTGACGGTTTCCATTTTGCCTGTGGGCATGTGAAGCCCACAGGCATCCTCTTCCAGGAGAGTGTGCTCCAAAATGACCAGCATGCACCGCCCGTTCTATGTAAGATCTCGCGCATGCGCAGTCTGAGCAACCTCGAGCGGCGTCAACAGCTCCGGTTGCCATGACAACGGGTGTTGTCGTCGGTAGTCCCGCCCCGTTGTGATGGCAACGGAGATAAACCCTCTGAACGTCGGGTGTCGTGATGTCGGACGGCAGACCGGAACAAGTGACCTGGCGAATAAGCCCGCCCCTTTCTGCATCGACTCCTCCCCTTTCCGCAATTCACTGTGGCAGAAAATCTGAAATAGAAAAAAAACAGAGGAAGACAGCTGAAAGGTAAGGGGGTTACCTAGCGTTTAGGGAAGGGGAGATCACATAGACCTAGGAGTGTATTTTAGGGTGGACCTCCGCTTTAAAGACTAAGTCTTTTTTGACACTTGATGCTTACAAATAAAAATCCTGTATTTTCTGCTAGAAATTCACTAAGAACCCCCAAAACTTGTATGTGTGTATATATATATATATATATATATATATATATATATATATATATATAATTTTTTAGCAGAGATCCTAGGGAATAAAATAGCGGTTGTTGCAATATTTTATGTCACACGGTATTTGCGCAGAGGTCTTTCAAACTCAATTTTTTTTGGGAAAAAATACACAGAAAAAAAAAAAAAACAAACAGTAAAGTTAGCCCATTTTTTTTTCATCCAAAAGTTTTGATTACCTGTTTTTGTGTAATTTTTTTTATATATATATATTTCATTCTAAATTATACATACAAGTGAACTGTTTGGATGTTAGTTTTGTTTAATAAATGTAAGAAATTTTCTGTATCACTAAGACCCCTTTCACACCACAACGCCGCTATTTTTAGCGGCGTTTGACCGCGGCGCATTTCGGGCGCTTTTACCCCCCGCTAGCGGCTGCAAAAGGGTTAACCCCGCCGGCAATACGCCGCTATAGCAGCGTTTTGCCGGCAGTATTACAGCGCTGCCCCATTGATTTCAATAGGGAGCAGCGGTGGAGGAGCGGTAAACACACGCTCCTTCACCGCTCCAAAGAAGCTGCTGACGTCCTGCCAGCGCACCGCTGTAGTGTGAAAGCCCTCGGGCTTTCACACTACACACAATGGTGCAGCTTCTTTAGGGCGTTTTGCAAGCGCTGTTTCTAACACTATAGCGCCTGCAAAACGCCCTGGTGTGAAAGGGGTCTTAAGGCTGCTTTCACACTGAAGCGAGCAGGCGTTGACGGTAAAACACTGCCAGTTTTAGCGGCACTTTACCGTCATTTTAGCGGGGCACTTATAATTCAGCTAGCGGCCCAGGAAGGGGTTAAATGTGCCCGTGAAGCGCCGCTGCCAAAATCGCATTGCAGGTGCTTCGGCAGTGGTGCCCATTCATTTCAATGGGCAGGAGTGGTGGAGGAGCGGTATACACCACTCGAAAGATGCTGCTTGCAGGACTTTTTTTTTTTAACGTCCTGCCAGCGCATCTCCTCAGTGTGAAAGCACTCGGGGCTTCCACACAGATTGCAGGGGAGCCATTTTGCAGGCACTTTACAGGCGCCATTTTAAAGCACCTGAAAAACGCCCCAGTGGGAAAGGTGTCTAACTTAGATTTTATGAGATGAAGGGGAAAAAAATAAATAATCGGCCTAACATATCGGGCAAAAAAAAAAAGCACAATTGGCCGATGCCGATTAATTAAAAAACGTCAAATATCGGCCGATATATCGGTCGACCTCTATACTAAAGCCTCTTTATGAAGGGACACCCCCGCTCGCTGGAGTGGGGGGGGGGGGGGGGCTTCTACAGTTTTCAAGGATCTGGCAGGAACAAGACAGATGGTTGGCTTTCTCAGTTTCTCTAGGTTACAAACTAGAGTTCCGAGGGTTCCTGTGTCCTCATTTTCTCAGATCATACGTTCCCAGAGATCCAGTGAAAAAAGTCTCTCTTTCTAGCTTTGTATCATCCCTTGTCTCAAAGAGTGATATCGGCGGTCCCCTTGGAAGAGCAAGGATTAGGTCTTGGAATAATGAAAAGGTTTGAATAAAAACCCAAAATGGGTTGTCGGACCAATTTTAAATCTCAAAGATCTAAACCGGTTTTTGAATACCGTTCTTTTCGCATGGAGTCAATCTGATCAGTAGTCTCCATCCTGCAGCCCACTTAAAACCAAAGTTTGATCACCACAGTCGGCTACCTGGTATACCTAGGTTGGATTCTCAACCTAGAAAAATCCTCCTTAAAACCATCAAGGTGATTGCTTGTGGCTGATCATAGATACAGCTCAGAAAAGGGTGTTTTGCCCCAGGAAAGGATCAGTTCCATAAGTGATCAAAACAAAGAAGAATCCTTCTATTTGACTTTGCGTGAAATTGTTGGGAAAGATAGTGGCTTCTTTCAAGGCCGTTTCTTATGTGCAGGTGAATTACTTGAGTTGCCACAATTGTTGCCGAGAGAACGGTCCCTTCACCTCGACATCTTTCTGTCATTTATGCCAAAAATGGGGAGTTCTGGACGTTGATCTGTTTGCATCAAAGTTCAACAACAAAATCAACATCAACATCGTTGTGTCAAGGACAAGGGATCCGATGGTGAGGAAGAACACTTGCAAATCATGTCCTAGGGTTGATCAGACTTGGATCGATGAGCTGGGTAATCGGTTCTCAAACCTGGCAGGTGTTGGGGGTGTGGCCTGAATCTGCATTCAGTATCCTTCTTTGATTCTGATCCCATTTTCCTCAAGTTACCCGCCTGGTAATCTACCTCCAGAGTCCCGGTGTGTTGTGGAGACATGTCACCGCCCTGCAAAGCGGCAGACAGCCACCAAACTTGATCAATTCCACCATCAAGATGGACAGTCACAGGCCAAAGATGGCAGCTCCCCAGGGAGCACCACCGCGGGTCTTTATTGCAAAATTCCTTAATTATACGGACTACGATGCTATTTTCAGTTTTATGCAGAAAGAAGGGTAACATACCTCTGCACATCATCAGATCATGGCGTTTCCAGACTTCTCTGCGGAGGTTTCAGAGGCAACGCAGCCAGACACCTGCGAGTCCGACACTTAAAATAAGCAATGTTGTTCCCTGCTCGCCTTTGTGTCGATGGGTGGGATTGTGTCCACTTTTTTGAGGAGGCGGGAGCCACCAGTGCCTGGCTGGATCCGCTAAATCCCACCTGAGCCGTGAGTACTGTAAGGCCTAATGCCCACCAATCGTTTCCCCCACATTGGATGATGCTACCCACTTTCCCACATTGACTTTGTCCTGGTTCTATACTTTGCAGAGGGACGTACACTCATGTTTGGACCGTTTATTTTAGCTCATGCTCTGTTTTCTTGCTGCATTCCCAGTGTTGTTAAAGAGAGTGCACCCTTCTCTTTACTAACACTGGGAATACTTCTACCTTGTGCTATACTACCACCTGCGGTCTTATAGCAGCATTGTGGTCAGTTTTTCCATCTTTATTATTGACCACAGACAGTGAGCCACCGGAGTCCTGCTGCAGGCAGTATTTTTCAGAGGATTTTCAGCACCCGCCCCTGAATACCTGCCCCCGAATATTATCAGACCACTCCCTCTATTGGGTTTAGCTGGCACAATACAACAACCCTCCCCTGCATAACTGGAGACTAAATCCTTTCTGGTTAACCATTCTCCCTGACACTGATAGACTTGCCATGGAATGGGGGTTCTTCTTTAACAATAATGCTGCTATGTCCTCCCCTTTGACAGTATGAAGCATTTAAAGTGGTTGTAAACCCTCCTCCCACAACTTTGTTCCATGTAAATCAGCATAAAAAACCCTAATGAATACTGCTTTTAGATATCTCCTTACTTGCTTTGTATTGTTGTAATCCTTGTTGTTCTGTAGAATGAAGTCCCTGAGCATGCCCAGATCTCCCCTGATTTACGGCACACTCTCTATGTCTTATCTATCTGTTATCAGGACTAGGCACAACACTGAACTCTGCTAATCACTCAGAGCTTCCTCCTACACACCATGTGACCTCGCATACAGTCTAAACTTGGCCATTACTGCAGTCTTGTCAGCTGAAGCTGATAAGTCTGACAAAGGCAAACATTAGACATCGGCACAAGTAAATACTATGAAATAAACAAGTAAGCTATGAATAGGGAAGCAGGGTTGCCATAGAAACGTTGGATTGAGAAGGAGGCTTGGTTAACAGTACAGGAAGTGCTCAATGTAAGGGCAGAAATACACTCCACTGTGGACTCAGAAAACAATACTTAAGATGGCGCTTGGAAACAAGTTTTTTAAAGTTTCTTTAAACAGTAATATGTGATTTGGGCTGGATTACAGTGGCTATAGTTTGATAATTACTTATTATAATGGACTAAATGAAAAGAAGCATCAGAGTGGGAGAGTTTACTTCCTCTTTAAAATACATGCTAGAATGCTCCTTACAGACTACATCTCCAGGTTTAGAAGAGATATTATTTCTGCTTATGTTCAAGACACTGCTCAGTTGACTGAACTGGAGGGTTGTTATGTAACGTCGCCTTTGCCCGCCTCACTGGCACAGCTAAAGCTTCAAACTAGGGTGGTTGACCAGCTGTGCCAGACACGAGCTTGGCACAAGCTGTTTTTTTAGTAAACAAAGGATTTATGAACAGGGTGAACGTTCAGGTAAGCTGCTCCTCTATTTGGCACATCTGGACTCCAGACCTCAAGTGGTTATTGCCCTACGATCTGATACAGCAGGTTTTCTCACAGATCCTGCTATATCAGGGAGTTTGACCCCCCCCCCCCCTTTCTTTTTCTTAAAAAAAAAAAAAAAAAAAAAAAAAAAGGTCTACACATCTTAAGTTGGCTATCCTCCCACAGGATGTGGGAAACCTTCTTGATGGCCTCACGCTAAATTGACCAATGAACAGGTGGATATGTTGGAGGCCCCGCTCTCAACGGACAATATTAAGCTTGCCCTTTCACATTTTGCAAAAGCTGACGCCCCCGGCTCTAATGGCCTACTTATTGAATTTCATGTCCTTGCCCTTTATCAAGCCACTGCCCTTTCCAAATCTGTGTGAAGCCATCATAGTTCTCATCCCTAAGCCTGGCAAGGACCCCCACCTACCTGAATCATATAGGCTTTTCTCACTATTGCAAACTGACATTAAAATATTAGCCAAAATCTTAGCCTTATACCTTTTTTTTTAAATAAAGTTATTCTTTCCCTAAATCACCCCGATTAAACGCTTTGTGTCAGCGAAAAATACAGTCTTTAATACTAGGCTCCGCTTTATGAACATTCAGGCTTCCCATCACCAAATAGGATCTAGAATAATTGTTTCCCTTGACGCAGCTTGATTCGGTTGAGTGGCAGTGTCTTTGCTGCTTTTGGTTCGGGCCCAACTTTGTCATGGCTCACTATCCTTTACAATGCTCAGCAGGCCAGGGTGGGGGCTAATGGTTGGACCTCTGGCGCCTCCCCATTCTCAAGGGGGACGCGACAGGGGTGCCCCATTTCACCCCTCCTATATGCGATGCATACTAGCCCATTATGCTTTTAATTTGCAGGGAGCAAGAGAGGACATAAAACCCATCGGGGGATTACTTCCTCTTTAACATCTAAGCTGCAGCAATTGTAAGAAGTGCTGCTTGTTCCTCCTAAAAATTTCCGTTACTAAGGGGCGATGACCCTTCACTGCATATTGAGCCTATGGTAAAGAAAGAACATAAGAACTGTTTATCAGCAGTCTGTAGAAGTTGGGAAGATCGCCAAGTTCTGATTTTGGCTTTGATGCTTCTGAAGAAAGCGTGTAATCACAAGGAGCGTGCAGACGCCAAACTGATTTCATAACGGAAGATGAGGAAGGACAAAAATATAAAGGGCACCACACTTACCCATGTTGATCCTCTTTATTTTTGTCGTACACTTTCCAGGAACATGCATCATATGCTCCAGCAGCTGTTTACTGGGGACATTGGGCTTTCTCCGGATATTGGGATCTCACTAAGGATCCATTCACATCTGTCTGTTGCCTTACCATTGAACTCTATATAAAGCGCAATTTGGTGACAGTGCATTTAAAAATGAAGGAAGCAGGATTTTATTAATTTTGTCATTTCTTTATTTAACAAAAAGTTGCATTTTCAGACGTGCAAAAATCATGCATAACAAGGTCACATGTATAGACAGACTTGTAAAATCAGTGGTAATGCAATAAAGTCTGTACAGCATCAATGAGCACCCAAGAAATGACAATCTGTGGATCAGGCAACAAAAAAACACAAGTCTCAGAAAGAGGTGGCAGGTGGGAGCCTCCAACACGTACAAATGAAGTGCAGTATAAGAAAGCGTTTTTATATGGAAAAAGAAAAAAAAAAAGCAGGCCGGGATCTTCACGGAGGTCTGGAAGCCAAAATGACCCAGGCAGGGCCTACTACCGAATGGACAAAGTATAATGGCCGGGTAACTACTGAAACGGCAAGGAATAGATGGCCAAGCTTCAGAAAGGGTATGGGAGGGGAAAAAGGGAGGTAGGGGGAAGGGGCAGGGAGAAGGGGGTAAAGAAGAAACCGGGAAAAGCAGTCTCTCTCGCACAGGGCCAAACAAGAACCATAGGTCCTGGGGGCCCAGCTGGATTGAGACCTTCTGCAAATAAGCATCAAATATTGCCACAGCCTCCATGTGTCACAAAAGTACTCAACCCTGTTATGTAGGATAGCCGTGAGGTCCTCCATGTCCCTAAGGGCACTTTTCACACTGGGGCATTGGGGGAGTCTGTAGTAAAGCGCTGTGTGTTGTGTGTGTGTTTTTTTTTTTTTTTTTTTTTTGTGGCGCTTTTAACCCCACTAGTGGTCGAATAAAGGATTAAAAGTGCCCACAAAGCGCCGCTCCCGCGTCGCTTTGCGGGTGTTTCGGCAACGCTGCGCATTAATTTCAATGGGCAGGGGGGTGCTTTAGGAGCCCTGTATACTTCCTTTTCTTCCTTCCTCTTCCCATCAGCTGGAGCCATTGACTCCTGCTGCCAATCAAACCCAGGGGGGAGTGTGGGCCAAGCTGCACTGTGCATGTGTCAACAGAAGCATACAGTGCTGTCATGGATCAAGAGTGCCCCCACAAAAAGTGGCTTCTTTGAGGGCACTCGGAAGTCAGGAGGAGCCAGGAGCGACAGCGGAGGGCCACAGAAGAGGAGGATTAGGGCTGCTCTGTGCAAAACCATTACACAGAGCAGATTAGTATTGCATCAAAATTCAACAAAATAGTAACGCTTTGATAATGCATTTCTAGGCTCTAATATTAACCACTTACTGCAAATCACTGTAGCTGTAAGTCATTACTTTGATGCTAAATACCATTTGTTATGGCAGCAGCTAGCTCTGCCATAGCCCTGGTATTTTCAGAAACTGCGGGCGGTTCTCTTTAAGATAAAAGTGGTCTCTGCTACGGATTCGGCAAGAGATCACTTTTATCGAGGGCGGGAGAGGGCCCCCCCCCCCCCGCCACGCTTCGGTCGTCTCCGCCGCTTACTGGAGCCACCGGCAGAGGCGCAGCCGATCGCGTCCTCTCCCCTGACAGACCTGGAGCTGAGTGAGGAAAAGCCACAAATAATTTTTATTTATTTTTACAAAAAATAAAAACCACAGAGGTGATCAAAGAAAGCTCTATTTGTGGAGTAAATATTGTTTTGTGTCTCCAGTTTTCCAGAGTCCCTCCTAGATCTGTATGTTCTCTAGTAGAGTTCAGCTTTGAGGTTGCACTGTGTCATTCTGTTATTCTTAGCCATTGTGACTGTGGTTAATATGAGGAAGTAATATGATGGTGCAATCTTAGTTGCTGCTGTTTTTTATTATCTTGCACTGCAGATACCTTGTAATTTTTTAACCTCCATCAAGGCTGTTTTTGAAAGTTGTGGTTTGCAAACGCTTCCTTGGGAAAATGATTGCTTTATATTTACATGGTGTCAGCAGATTTCATTGCGCACTTACAAAGGACTGTGTGCAGACACCAGATTCCAGCGGCAAGAATCGGCAAATTTTTGTAGCTGGAATGATGGGTGTATGTGAATAGGGGTGGCCGCTCAGCCTGTATAAAGTAATGACTTGGCGGACAGCAACCCCCGCTTTTCGCATGAAGCCGCACACCAAGTGGTCACCTGAGGATATCAGCCTGGATGAAGCTAACTAATTGTGTGCAGCTACAGTGCCTTGAAAAAGTATTCATACCCCTTGAAAATGTTGTCATGTTACAGCTAAAAAACGTAAATGTATTTTATTGGGATTTAATGTGATAGACCACCACAAAGTGGCACATAATTGTGAAGTGGAAGGAAAATGATAAATGGTTTTCAAAATGTTTTACAAATACATATGTGATAAGTGTGGTTTATATTTGTATGGCGCCCCCCCTGAGTCAATACTTTTGTAGAACCCCCCTTTCTCTGCAATTACAGCTGCAAGTCTTTTTTTGGGAATGTCACTACCAGCTTTTCACATGGAGTGACATTTCTGCCCATTCTTCTTTGCAAAATAACCCAAGCTCTGTCAGATTGGATGGAGAGTGTCTGTGAACAGCAATTTTCAAATCTTGCCACAGATTCTCAATTGGATTTAGGTCTGTACTTTGACTGGGCCATTCTAACATATATGAATATGCTATGACCTAAATCAGGCATGTCCAAAGTCTGGTCCACGGGCCAATTGCGGCCCGCGTTCCGCTTTTGGACGGCCCACCTGGTAATTTGGACATGTATATCTTTTGTGTCCCCCCAACGAATCCCAGAGTGCTGGGGGCCACAAAAGATATATATATATATATGCTGGCTGCCTTGAAGGGGACAGGGAGGAGGCGGGCCGTACACAATACATTTTACGTGTTTGGTTGTAACATGACGACAAATGGCGGAAAATGTCAAGGAATAGGAATGCTTTTTCAAGGCACTGTACATGTGAACAGCGGCAACCATTGTCAGTCATTAGTTTATATAGGCTGAGCAGCCACCGCTATTTAAATTCATCGACCATTCCGCTGCTTTAATTTGCTGCTAGAATGTGTATGCGGCTACATTTCAACATGAAGGAGGCCTAACTATACCATTGAAAGCATTATATCTGTTTGATACGAGCAATAATAACCATCTCAAGCAGTGTTAGTCTACATTCACAGCAGCAGTTACGCTCGGTGATCACTGCTGGTCGCACACAAAGTGTGTCCAGCAGCAATCGCCACAGGCAATCGCTGGCTGTGCGGACATCAGTGATTAGCTGGGGGTGCCGGCTACCTGTCATTATAGTGAATGGGGCGGGTGGCTGCAACAAGAATCTGACTCCTGCCGCTACTACTCACACCTGTACCCTGCACAGCTTACCTTTGGGGAACACACACTATTTCCCCCATGTTGTGGCGATGAGAAATATTCTGTAGCTTACACAGTACCTGTGCTAGGATGACACTGCTCCTCCATAGATACAGTACAGTAAGTGAGCGTTTTTCACCATTGGATAGGTAGTGTGTGCAGGATCACCTTATGAAAATAGTCTGAAAAAGGAAACAAATACAGGCAGCATGTAATGGCATTCATACTGGTAAGCTGCATAATATTACACTTTTTTGTTCTTGGATTTAGACACTTTTTAAAGTAGAATTCCATGCAAAACCTAACTAGTCTTAAAAATGCCCCCTCCCCCTCCTAACACATATTCTGATTAACCTGTGTAAGAAGGTTCTGTATACTTGCCTATTTTCAGGCCACTCTGGTCAAATCATCTCCCTGTGTAAGCCAACAGCAGGGAAGAGTTGAGGCCTCTCAAAATGCTCGGGAGTGGTGGCATCACCCATAGGCACCTATGGGCCACCCGTTGGCGGCGCTCCCTCTTCTCCCCTGCAGTCGCCACTGGCTGACAGAGGGAGGTAGATCATGTGACTGGACCAGAGTGATCTGAAAATGTATTTTATTTTTATTTATTTCATTTACTTGTATAGCGCCGTCGCTTTACCAGCACTTTTCATATACATTGTACATTCACATCAGTCCCTACCCTCAAGGAGCTTACACTCTAAGGTCCCTGACACACATTCATACATACTAAGGACAATTTAGACAGGATCCAATTAGCCTACCAGCATGTCTTTTGAAGTGTGGGAGGAAATCTGAGTACCTGGAGGAAACCCATGCAAACTCCGGGCAGGTAGTGTCGTGGTTGGGATTGGAACCAGCAATCCAATGGGTAAGTATACAGATCTTCTTACACAGGTTAGTCAGAATAGGTGTTCGGTTAGGTAATGTGATTGGTTGCAGACTGGCTGGTGAGTTGAGCTGGGAATTTACTTTCGGTTTTGTTTTGCATGCGTTGTCCTTTAATGTGCTCCTTGCTGTGAAGGACCGTTATAGGTGGGGGCAGTGGCCAGTTGTTTGTTACTGATGTAATATTGGTGAGGGGACACACTGGACAGGTTTACTGCAATTTGTGATATATGGTTAGTGTCCAGTGCGGCACTGGGGCCTTTTGACCCTTTTGCCACCAGGTCTGTATGTTGTACAGACCCAACGGCAGGGGGTATCGCACACAATCTGGAAGTGTGTGTGTGTGAAACTAACAGGCAGACTCCTGACTCGCTCTTACACCCCCCCCCCCCCCCCCCCCATACCGGCGCAGAAACCCCCCACCGCCAACCCCGCCATGCTTACCAAGCTCTGCTTGCCCATCAGTGGGCCCGGGATCTCCATGGCAGGGGCCAGCGTCACTTCCGGGTCAAGCTCTCGGTGTCCCCGGCTCGCTTTGCCAAGAGAGGATGTTATGGAATGCGATCTGCATTGCAAAACATTCAGTGGAATACAGGGGAGACATGCAGGGTCTTTAGAACCTGCATATCTCAATAAGCAGAACCTGTCCCCTAAAGATCATCACATAGGGGACAAACAGTCCCCTATGTGATGGGGAAAAAAAGATACATCCAAGAACATAAAAGCACCACCATCCCACCCCCAGATATACACACAAACGTAAACGCATGCATCGGGGTGCCTACACGTGAAAACGTTGCTTGCGATACACATGTTGCATATCGCCGTGTATGCCAGAGTGAGAGCAATAATTCTAGCACCAGACCTCCTCCGTAACACTAAACTGATACCTAATAGGGGTGCTTTTGAAGCATTGCATATAGAAAAATATAAGGTACTGAAGTTTGTCGCCATTTCATGGGCACACATACATTTAAGGTTAGGCATGTTGGGTATCTATTTAGACCTTTTGTGGTAATATCATCATGTGACATTAAAAATTGCAACTACCACTATTTTATTCTCTAGGCTAGGGTGTCTGCTTTCAGAAAATTATATAGCATTTTGTGGGTTTTATGTAATCTTCAGGCTTAAAATTATTTTTTTAAACGTGTGCAAAAACTGCTCTGGCAGCGAAAGGGTTAAAGAGGGGTGGGCTCCCTCCAGGCTCACCTGCTCTGTGCCTATCCATTAGAATGCATGTGCTTCTACTAATGGAGGCTTTAAAAAGTTTACAAGAGTTAGGTCTTCAGATAATATCGGGGTGCCTTTGGAGCGGCTCTGCAGCTTACGCATGTATTTGCTATGTGTGCAGACTAAACCCCTGTTTTTAATGCAGACTGTTAGACAGGATAATTCATTTGGTTGCAGACTAGCTGGTGAGTTGAGCTGGGACGTTTCTTTGGTCTTGTTTTACAATATTAACAAGGGCCTTGCACTGATGAAGCCACTGAATGAATATTCTGGTCTGTCGTACTTGTCACCAAATACCTTCTTTTTTTTTTTTTTTTTTTTTTTTTCTTTCCCTATAGGTCTCTCCGTTGATTACAATGGAACAATTGCTCTGGGTGAGCGGTCGGGTGATTGGCGAGGTGGATACCTACCGCATTCCGCTCATCACTTACACCCCACGGGGACATCTCCTGGCCTTTTCTGAGGCTCGAAAACATTCTTCCTCTGATCTCGGGGCAAAATTCATAGCCACTCGCAGGTCACAGGATGGGGGTAAGTATCCAATTTATGTATGCTCGGGAGCCTTCCATTCATTCACATATATCGTGCCCGGCACTTGTGTTGTAGTGCTGCCATCTAGTTGCAATTTTAGGTTCTAGCAGGAAATAATGAAAAGATAACTAATGCAAACACGGAAAAGGGTGCAATAATGTTAAATTAAAGGAAGCCTTTGCTGGGAGATAAATGGGAGGATGCCAATGATGATCTGTTTCTGAAAATGCTTTTGCCTGGCAGTTATGCTGACTTGGTGAATACTTTTGAGTCACTGAGCAAGCACAGTAAATGCCCATACACACGATCAGAAAATCATACAACAAATACCACTTTCGAACCGAACGTAGGTACACAGCTTGCGAGAGCTGATCAGGGAAGGTCGTGTGAAATTATCTGATGGAGCAGGCACATACATTTTTCTCGTCCTGATTTTTTTTTTTTTTCTTGTACGATTTTTTTTCATTTAAATCAGAGCTCCACCCAAAAAGGGAAGCTCCGCTTGTCTGCCTCCTTCCTTCCCCCTTCCTCCTCACATTTGGCACATTGTGAATGGGAGCGAGTACCTGTTTGACAGGTATCCGCTCCCGGTGAGTTTGCGGCAAACTCAGCTGGAAGTTCGGCCCTCGCAGCAGCTGACCCAATAGGAAAGCGCAATGCGATTCACGCATGCGCAGTAGTGAACTGGCTGTGAAGCCACAAGGGGGTTTCCCTTAGCCAAGATGGCGACGCCAGCACCCAAGAGCCGATTGTTCAAGAATAGGCTTGGGTGAGGACACCGCAGTACCCCTGGACACCGGTAAGTGCCCTAATAGTAAAAGTCAGCAGCTACAGTATTTGTGTGTCCCAGGCTTAAGTGTTGCTTTCAAAACCATACTTGGTTTTTCAAATTATTGATGCAACAGGATCAAAATAACAGCTAGTAAACTAGCATTTTTAGAAGGTCAGCAATGGCAGCTTACATTCCACAGTCTAGCCACTTAAGCCCCGGACCAATTTGCGGCCAAAGGACCAAGCCCCTTTTTGCGATTTGGCACTGCGTCACTTTAATTGACAATTGCGTGGTCGTGCAACGTGGCTCCCAAACAAAATTGGTGTCTTTCTCCCACCCCCCCACAAATAGAGCTTTGTTTTGGTGGTATTTGATCACCTCTGCGGTTTTTATTTTCTGTGCTATAAACAAAAATAGAGCGACAATTTTGAAAAAAATTCAATATTTTTTACTTTTTGCTATAATAATTATCCCCAAAAAATATATATATAAAAAAAAAAAAAAATTTCCCCTCAGTTTAGGCCGATACGTATTCTTCTACATATTTTTGGTAAAAAAAATCCCAATTAGCGGCTATTGATTGGTTTGCGCAAAAGTTATAGCGTTTACAATATAGGGGATAGTTTTATATATATTTTTTTTTTTTTTTTTTTTTTTTTACTAGTAATGGTAGCAATCAGTGATTTTATTTTATTTTTTTTTTTTTTTTTGTATTTTTTTTTTTTTTTTTTGTATTTTTTTTTTTTTTTTTTTTTTTTATTATTGTGACTGCAACATTATGGCGGACACATCGGACATTTTTAACACATTTTTGGGACTATTGTCATTTGTACAGCAATCAGTGCTATTTAAATGCACTGATTCCTGTGTAAATGACGCTGGCAGTGAAGGAGTTAACCACTAGGGGGCAGTGTAGGGGTTATGTGTGACGTTATGTTTTATTTATTTTTATTTTTTTATTGTAGGGGGGCGTGACTTCACTGATCACCTTTCCCTATAAAAGGCAATAGACAGTCAGTGATGGCCACACTAGGAAGCACGGGGAGAGGTTTGTTTACACAGACCTCTCCTTGTTCTTCAGCTCTGTGACCCGATCGCGGGACACCAGTGGCGATCGGGTCCGCTGGTCCCGCGGTCACGGAGCTCCCGACCCATGCCTGGGCACTTAAAGAATCACGTACAGGTATATCGGTGGGAGGCGGTCCTTAACCAGTTGCCGACCGCCGCACGACGATGTACGTCGACAGCATGGCACGGGCAGGCATATTGGCGTACATGTACGTCCCTTGCCTCCCGCGGGTCGGAGGCCCGATCGGGCCCCCGCCCGGTGCCTGCGGCGGTCGGTTTTTGTCCGGGAGCGATCCGGGACGAGGGGGCGGCCATTCATTCATGGCCACCCCCTCGCGATCGCTCCCGACGAATAGGAATCCCCCGTGACATCACTTCCTCTCCTGTAATGTAAACACAGGAGAGGAAGTGATGTATTCTCTCCTCCGTGTCGGTATTTTTCGTTCCGACACGGAGGAGAGCGGATCGGTGAGTTGCACCAACACTCTACACACACAGTAGAACATGCCAGGCACACTCACACCCCCCCGATCACCCCCCCAATTACCCCTGCCCCCCAGTCACAGTGACACCAATGTCATTTTTTTTTTTTTTTTTTTTTTGCATTGGTGTCATTTGTGACTGTAATAACTGTTAGGGCAGTTAGGGTTAGCCCCCTTTAGTTCTAATGTACCCCCCTAACCCCCCCAATAAAGGTTTAACCCCGTGATCACCCCCCGTCGCCAGTGTCACTAAGGCTGGGTTCACATTGCAGCGGTTTATGAGAACGAATGTGATTCGCACCGCACTGCAGTGCAAATCACATCCGATCTCTGTGCGATTCGAGTTCAGCCATTCGCCACACCCGCCGCACCCGCCGCAAATTCGCACGGGACCCTTTTTTTGGCCCGCAGCAGAATCGGATCGCATGGGTGTTCACACCATGCGATCCGAGTTTGCAGATCGCACTGCGATATGCGAACTGATCTGGGGGTGTCAGTAACATTTCCCTGACACTCCCAGCAGTCCGCATAGGGCAGTGTGAACTGCCGCCGGGAGGCATGCGATGCGGGAACCCGCCGCGGATTCGTGGCGTTCCCGCATCGCTCCAGTGTGAACCCAGCCTAATAAGCGATCGTTTTTCTGATCGCTGTATTAGTGTCACAGGTGACGCTAGTTAGGCAGGTAGGTATTTAGGTTCGCCGCAGCTTTTTATAGCGCCAGGGACCCCCATATACTACCGCATAAAGCCCCCTGATTGCCCCCTAGTTAACCCTTTCACCAGTGATCACCATATAACTGTTACAGGTGACGCTGGTTGGTTAGTTATTTTTTTATAGTTTCAGGGCACCCGCCATTTATTACCTAGTCTCACTAGTGTACCCCTAAATTTAGGGGTGTCTACTTTCCAAAATGGGGTCATTTGGGGGGGGTTTGTGCCATCTTGGCATTTTATGGCCTTCAAAACTGTAACGCCCTTAGAAAGCCTGAAGGCGGTGCTTGGTTTTCGGGGCCCCGTACGCGGCTAGGCTCCCAAAAAGTCCCACACATGTGGTATCCCCGTACTCAGGAGAAGCAGCAGAATTTATTTTGGGGTGTCATTTCACATATGCCCATGGCATGCGTGAGCAATATATCATTTAGTGACAACTTTGTGAAAAAAAAAAAAAAAAAGTTTGTAATTTTCCCGCAACTTGTGGCAAAATATAAAATATTCCATGGACTCAACATGCCTCTCAGCAAATAGCTTGGGGTGTCTACTTTCTAAAATGGGGTCATTTGTGGGGGTTTTGTGCCATCTTGGCATTTTATGGCCTTCAAAACTGTAATAGGTAGTGAGAAGTGAACTCAAAAATTTACGCCCTTAGAAAGCCTGAAGGCGGTGCTTGGTTTTCGGGGCCCCGTACGCGGCTAGGCTCCCAAAAAGTCCCACATATGTGGTATCCCCGTACTCAGGAGAAGCAGCAGAATTTATTTTGGGGTGTCATTTCACATATGCCCATAGCATGTGTGAGCAATATATCATTTAGTGACAACTTTGTGTAAAAAAAATAAATAAATTTTTTTTTTGTCATTATTCAATCGCTTGAGGCAAAAAAATAAAATATTCAATGGGCTCAACATGCCTCTTATCAATTTCCTTAGGGGGTCTACTTTCCAAAATGGGGTAATTTGGGGGGGTTTTGTACTGCCCTGCCATTTTAGCACCTCAAGAAATGAGATAGGCAGTCGTAAACTAAAAGCTGCGTAAATTCCAGAAAACGTACCTTAGTTTGTAGATGTGACAACTTTTGCGCAAACCAATAAATATACAATTATTGACTTTTTTTTTACCAAAGACATGTGGCTGAATACATTTTGGCCTAAATGTATGACTAAAATTGAGTTTATTGGATTTTTCTAATAACAAAAAGTAGAAAATATCATTTTTTTTCAAAATTTGCGGTCTTTTTACGTTTATATCGCAAAAAATAAAAATCGCAGAGGCAATCAAATACCATCAAAAGAAAGCTCTATTTGTGGGAAGAAAAGGACGCAAATTTTGTTTGGGTACAACATTGCATGACCGCGCAATTACCAGTTAAAGCAGCGCAGTGCCAAAGTGTAAAAAGACCTCTGGTCATTTACCAGCAAAATGGTCCGGTCTGAAAGTGGTTAAGCAGCTATACAAGTTTCTGTTTAACAACGTATAACGATTTTCTACTTTTTAGTTACCTGTTCCAGCTCCTCCTTGAACCTGTTTAAAACATGAAAAGATAACGGGGTTGATTTACTAAAGGCAAATATATTGTGCACTGCAAGTGGTATGCAACCATCTATATTTTTCACTGAATAAAACAAAAAGTGAATTTTATTACAGAGTGCGACTCTAATCCAGTGCATGCCAGCCACTCTGATCTGTTTTGAAGCTAGAAACTTAAAAAAAATTAAAAAGTTGTGATTAAATGACCGCTACACACGTTACAATGTGTGCAGCTTTTAGATGTTCTTTTTTTCCCCTCAGCGTGTTATATATATATATATATATATATATATATATATATATATAATTTTACACACCCAGTGTCTTAAAGGTTCATGTTGTAAAGCACTGCGCAAACTGTTGGCGCTATATAAATCCTGTATAAAAATGAACGAGCAAACAAAACGAGAATATTTTTTATGTGTTTAACTTAGAAATGAAAAAAAAAGAATCAGCAGGAAATAATTAAATGGAGGAGGAGAATAAGGAGTTAATTAGGGGTTACTAAAGAGTTAAGGAGTTAAACAGAGAAACATTTAATAAAAGCTTTACTTTACTGGTTGCTTTTAACTGACTTCATCTGCTAATCATGTTCATCCCTTTGATCTGTAGATGAATAAACCAAAAGATACTAATAAAACAATGTTTCTTTTTATCCTTCTGTTTTAGCGCTGAGCGTGTGGTTTGTGTATTTGTTTGTGGGTGTTTTTTTTTTTTGTTTTTTTTTGTTCCAATTGTTGGTGAACCCCACTGACAGCCGAATGAGTCAACGTTAAGGGTGTGGCAGCCCCGCTCCTTAACAACCGGTAATTGCCAGCTTATTTTGACTTTGGCAGCTTTTGTTTTACATTTCAGCTTTTGGGGGAATCTTGTTGACAGCTGAAAGAACAGAGCCCGAAGGTATCAGTTTCAGGTATCGGAGCATTTGTACAAGTACAGCTATTCGTACAAATGCTTGGTATCAGCACCGATAACGGTATTGGTGCAACCTTAAAAAAAAAAAACTTATAGCATTCTAAACCTTAAAACACACAAAAAAGCTTTGGCTGAGGTCATGCTTTAGTGATTATTAAATATTTCCTTTACTTGCAGGTTACACCTGGGGACCCACAGCTTTTATTATAGATGATGGATCTGCTGCAGACGGGCTGAACTTAGGTGTTGTTGTTGTGGATGATGAGACCAAAAACATCTTCCTGGTGTACGCACTGTGTGCCCATTACCTGCAGTGTGGAGTCTCCAGCGTCATGGTCACCAACAGCTCTGATGATGGTATCACCTGGAGTACACCGAGAAACCTCTCCCATGAGGTCGGCACCAAGATGTTCTGCCCTGGGCCAGGCTATGGGATACAGGTTAGTAGAAAGTTGAAATGAGAAACAATTTAAACAAATCCAGCATTTGCTCTCCCAGGCAATGTATAGGTTAATTTCTTAATCGTACATCACGGGACACAGAACAGTAATTACCATGTGGTTAGAGTCCACCTTCAGGTGATGGACACTGGCACACCCTAAACAGGAAGTTGCCTCCCTATATAACCCCTCCCACTACTGGGAGTAGCTCAGTTTTTTCCGCCAGTGTCTAAGGTGTTGGTCACGAGTAAAGATGTGCTGAGCTCCACTGGTGCAATCCTTGCTGGGGCTAGACATGCAGCCGGATCCATTCAAAGTGTCTTTTTAGGCTGAATTGAATGGTACCTGGGCCTCATGGCGGAAGAAACGAGGTTTAGCTGTAAAGCTTCTCTTTTTAGAGAGCTGGACCCCGGGATCCAGAGCTTTGGTGTTTTCAGCCATAAAGTTATTACTGGCAGGGTGCTTTACGGGTCCAGGATTGTGGGTTCCCCGAAGGTAATTTTCTTATGAAATGTCTCCTTTAAAAAAAGTAAATGATGTCATGCCTAAGAGTCACCACTGGGGACTGTATAGAGCAGGTACCTTGTCATGGCAAGCAGCTCAGACCTCCGGTAAGATTGGGGGGGGATTTTCTTCCATGAAATACCCCCCCCACCTGGACAAAGCTCTCCCCCTCTTCCTGGATAGGTGGAAGCCAAAAATGATTGGCGATGCTGCTATGTTTTATCACCGCCCCTGCACGGCAGCTTGTTACAGGTCTCCTCCTCATCATCCCCTACATACACACCACACACACACCACACACGCACGCACACACGCACGCACACACACGCGCGCGCGCGCACACCGATCCAGTAAGATTGGGGCATGCACTTGCATGGGAATCCTCTTTTGAAAAGGGGGGGGGGGCGTGATTTGATGGAAGGGGCAGGGCTTAGCGTAGCATTGCAATGTACAGCACGGGAGTATGCTTAAAAGCTCAATTTTTGCTGGCTGCAGATGTCGGAGGGACACAAGCAAAAAGGGCATGTAAGAGGTTGGTGGCATTCCCTTGGCACATTTACTAATAGCATCAGGCTGAGCGTTAATAGCATTGGCTGGGCTATTGCTCAAGCAGTGGATGCGATCCTTCTGGTAGTACCTCTGCTTTGTGCATCGGGCTAAGGTCAGAAAGGGGGTTGAAACACCCCCAAAAAAGGGCTAAAAGGGTTTCCCTCAAGCTCTGGAAAGCCTACTTATCTCTACAATGGCATCCTCCCCTGAGAGGGGGTGGCTGGTCAGAGTAAGCATCGGGGCCATGAAACGTTTGCAACTGTTTTCAACACTGCAGCCCCTGTCTATATTACTAAAGAGATTTTTTTCCTCAGCCATGATGTGATTGGAAAAAAGGTTAGCGGCTTTAATCGCATCCCAGAGTGGGACAAAAATGCGACAGGTTCCCTTCCATTACCCAGGACCCTCAAACTAAGGAATTGGGGGCGTGATGAGATGAATTCCCTCAGGGGACCGTGGTTAGGCTGATGACTCGTCTTCTGAGGTGTCAAATGTGGGAGGATCAGCATTCACAATCTGTAAGATTGATGGTGCAATTTCTTACTGAATGGTCCGCTCCATATTTATGTACCCTTAACTGAGTGTTTGGGTTCGCTAAAGCATCCTCAAGCAGTGCATGCCTTTCCTGTCCATTCGTTGCTGGAAAAGTTTTTTTTGTATCTGAGTGGATCACCCAGATAAGCATTTTACTCCCTCCTAAAAAGTTTTCACACTTTATCCTATGGTGGAAAAAATTCACTAAGTAGGGTATACAGCTAATAACGCTGCTATATCCTCTGTGAATAAGAGTTTGAATTGTCCGGCAGACAATGCTCAAATACTTAGGGATCCAACGGATAAAAGGCTGGAATTCCTATTAAAAAAACAAAACAAAAAAACACTTTTATTTTCTCTGGCAGATTGAGTGTCTCAGCCTGAGCTGACAGTAATTGGTTAATCGTTGAGACCAGTTTAAACAGGTGTTCAAGGTTGTCCTGCTCAGCAGGCCCAGGATCTGGCAGCTTTATGTTTGCAATAGTTGCTATGCGAGATTCTATTCTTCAGGCCTTGTGCCATGCAAGAAGCTTCTTTTCCTTTTTTGCGGTGAAACGGCTATTTGGGGATGTTTTGGTTAATGCATCCAAAGAAATTCTAGTGGAAAAAGTACCCCTTTTGCCATTTAAGAAAAGGAGTAAATGTATTTTCGTTTTAAAACTCCTCCTGTGCCAGGGGCATTAGCCTCCAGGGAGAGGAAACCTACATGATACTGAAGCCTCCTTATGAGGAGGCGCCTCCTGCTTGCTCAAATAGGGGGAATTCTTCTGCAGTTCTCAAGGATCTGGCAGGAAGAGTGTCGTTACAAATGGGGGACTTCCTCAATAGCTCCAAGGTACAAACTGGAGTTCTAAGAGTTTCCGTCTCTTTGCTTTTCTCAGGTCAAACATTCCTAAAGATCCAGTGATAAAAGTCTTTCTCTCCAGCATTGGACCATCTTTTAGCAAAAAGTGATCATGGTGGTCCCCATGTAAGAGTAGAGGTTGGGGTTTGGTCCAAACCTCTTTTTCATGGTGCCAAATCCGAATGGACATTCTGGATCTCAAAAATCTAAACTCCATTCCTGAATATAACCACTCTTCCATTATCTCCATCCTACAAGGAGAACTTTTGGCGTCAATCTATATCAAAGATGCATACCTCCATATGCCTATTTCCTCGCTCACTAGTAATATCTACTTTTCAAGGTGGAAAATCTTTATTTTCAGTGTGTAGCTCTGCTTTTTGGTCTAGCTACTGCACCTTGAGTGTTTACAAAGTTTCTGGAACCTCTAGGTCGGATTCTCAACCTAGAAGAAATGTTCTTTAAAACCATGAAGAAGGCTAAAATACTTGGGTCTGATCATAGATACACCCAGAAAAGGGTATTCTTGCCCCAGGCAAAGATCAGCTCCATAAAGGACCTGATTCAGGTGGTCGACGCAAGATGAATTCTTCTATTCAGCTTTGCATGAGGTTGTTGGGAAAGATGGTGGCTTCATTTGAGACTGTTCTTTATGCTCAGTTTAATTTTGAGACGGCTGCAAAACCTATTGGCTTGGAACAAAGGGTTCAAGCTCTAGATTCCCAATGTGTCTGTCTGATTCCAAAGACTATGGCCACATCACCCTGAAAGCGCCTAATCTCATCGGATCTTGGAGGTTAAGCAGAGTCAGGCCTGGTTAGTGCCTGGATGAGAGACAACCTGGAAATATGAAATCTGCAAAGGGGAAATTCCTTCCTTCAGTTACCTGGGAAATGGTAACAACATATGCCGACCTTCCTTCCTTTTTTTGGGGGGGTGGGGTTAGGGAGCAGTCCTCAAAGAGGCAACTGTCCCAGAGAAGTGGCCCAGATCAGAAAGGGCCTTGCCCATTAACATGCTAGTATTTCAGGCAGAACACTTGGTCCTGAATGCCTGAATGTTCAGTTTAGGGAATTGTCCTATCAGGATCCAATCCTACAATGCCACAGCAATGGCCTATATTAATCACCAAAGGGGCACAAGAAGTTGTGAGGCCCAGAGAGGTAAATCGTATCCTATCTTGTGCAGAAAACAATGTACTTTGCCTATCGGCAGTCTTCATTCTAGGAATAGAAAATTGGCAGGCAGACTACTTGTGTCACCAGCAGTTGTTCCCTGGAGAATGGTTCCTTCACCCCAATATCTTCCTGTTTAATATATCAAAGATGGGGGATCCCAGACGTAGATCTGTTTGCATCCAGGTTCAACAAAGAAATTGACAACTTTGTGTCGAGAACAAAGGATTCGCTAGCATACGGAACAGATGCCTTGCTGTTCCCGTGGAATCAGTTCTCACTGATTTATACATTCCCTCCTATTCTGCCTGCGTCCATGACTTCTTCACAGGATCAAGCAGGAAGGGAAGTCAGTGATTTCTTGTGGCTCCCAGCATAGCCCAGGAGATCTTGTTATGCACAGATCATAATGATGACCTTCTCTCGCAAGGTCAGTTATTCCATCCTACCTTACATACGCTAAATTTAATGGTTTGGCTATTGAGACCCATTCTAGAGAAACGTGGGCTGTCAAGTTCAGTGGTATCTACCTTGGTTAATGCAAGGAAGAAGGCCTCCAGAATCACATATTATAGAGTCTGGAAGGCATATGTCTCCTGGGATGAATCCAGGGGTTGACACCCCAGGAGGTATGTCATAGGTAAAATCCTTGACTTTCTGCAGATGGAGTTAGAAATAAAGCTGGCCTTGAGTACTTTCAAAAGTCTCGGCCTTATAGGTATTGTTTCTACCACCACTTGCTTTGCATTGGTTTGGTTTGTAGTGTTTTTTTTTTTTTTTTTCAGGGGTTAATGCAGCTTAATCCCCCGGTTAGATCACCCCTGAACCCTTGGGACTTGAATCTAGTTCTGTTGGCGTTACAAAAACAGCCTTTTTGAACCAATACGACATATTCCCTTGGTCCGTTTTGACAAGGAAACTAGTTTTTCTGGTAACCATATCCTCTGCAAGAAGGGTATTGGAGTTGGCTGCCCTTTCTGGTAAAGAGCCATACTATTATTCCCAAGGATAAGGTGGTATTGTGTCCTCATCCTAACTTTCTACTGAAGGTAGTGTCAGGTTTTTATCTAAACCAGGTAGATCTACCTTCATTTATTTTATTTTTTTTCCCAGAGGAAAAAATCGCTACATTCTCTTGATGTGGTGAGAGCAGTCAAGGTCTACCTTTTAAAGGTGACTACTCAGATTCCAAAAAAACAGATGTGTTGTTTGTGTTGCCTGAAGGTCCTAAAAGAGGACAGGCAGCATCGAAATCTACTATTTCTCAATGCATTCAACATGTAATCATTCTAGCTTATGGTTTAAAGAGGTAGATTTCACCCTCTCAAATCAAAGCACACTCCTCCGGGGCTGTTAGTGCTTCGTGGGCAGTGCATCACCAAGCCTCCATGGTTCAAATCTGCAAGGCCGCAACTTGGTCTTCAGTCTATACAATTACCAGATTCTATCAGGTGGATGTAAAAAGACATGAGGATGTCGTCTTTGGGTGCAGTGTGCTGCAGGCAGCAGTATAAGTCCTCTGATCTCGTGTAAAGAAAGGGAAATTTTGGCGGGCCAAAATTTCCCTTTCTTTACCTTTTATTTACAGGGATGTCGGTGCCTTCTGATTGTCATTCTCGCCTACCCATATTTTCATTTTCCATCCTCTGATCTCATGTTGCCCTACTTCTGTTGTGTTTCCCTCCGTTGGAATTGCTCTGGGACATCCCCCATAGTAATTACTATGTGTTGTACAATTAAGAAAATAGGATTTTTATAACAGCTTACCTGTAAAATCCTATTCTTTGAAGTACATCACGGGACACAGAGGTCCCTCCCCTCTTTCTGGTATACTCTCAGTAGTGGGGGGGGTTTATATAGGGAGGCAAATTCCTGTTTAGGGTGTGCCAGTGTCCATCACCTGAAGGTGGCCTCTAACCTACATAGTGATTACTATGGCCCTGTGTCCCGTGATGTACTTCAAAGAAAAGGATTTTACAGGTGAGCTGTTATAAAATTCCTATTTTTAATGTGGATAGTGGTACCGCTTTGTTATTTGTAAGAGTAGACCTGACTCGAAGGTCAATTTTATATTTTTTCTGGGCAGCCACTTCAGTTGAGAATTTTTTTTTTTTCTATGTACAGAAAAAGTTTGAGCCAATGAAAGGCCGCCTGATTGTATGCGGTCATGGGACTCTGGATGAGGATGGAGTGTTCTGTCTGCTAAGCGATGATCATGGGAAAACCTGGAAGAAAGGTGGAAATTTAGAGGGTCTTCCATTTAAGAAGCATAAAAGAATGGGTGACTTCAGTCCTGATGAATGCCAGGTAAGATGTGTCCACCACTTGTGCATCTGACTCCCCTCCATACTCTTATCCATAATCCAATTTGCTGTCTTGTCCATCTAAAGTCTTCATCAGGTCTTTGCCTTTTCACCTCTCTTGCAGCCCTATGAGCTTCCAGATGGCTCAGTGGTAATTAATACCAGGAACCAGTACTTCTATCACTGTCACTGCCGGATCATAGCTTACTCCACCGATGGCTGCGATTCTCTACCACTGGAAAATGTCCGCTTTGACGAAGGTTTGCCAGATCCAGCCGTGGCTGCTGGAGCTTTGTATAAAGGTGGAGTGACCTACTTTGTGAACCCAGCACACCAGACTCAACGTAAGTATAAAACACACAACGATTGCCGTTTTCTATCCAACAAAGATTGTTCAATGCTGTCCATTGAACCATTCATGTCAGCCCTTTACCGTTAAGCCCCATACACACTATCAGATTTTCTGCTGATTTTTTTTTCCATCAGATTTACCAAAACCATATAATATGAGGTCAAACCTTAGGGGTTTCAATGTGTATGCAATCAGGCAGGCCCTTGTACTACATGGTTTTGGTAAACCTGAAGGAAAAAATCAGCAGACAATCTGATAGTGTGTATGGGGCTTTAGTCTCTAACATTAGTCAAAACTTTGTATTTTGTTGTGGCTAGAGCAGGGAAAGGTTGGAGCCTCTGTCAGGTTTTTATTATTGGAGTTCCTATATAAGAGGTGGTAGATCTGGTATTGCAACTGATCCATTTTATTGGTTTAAGCTGACAATTTGCTTAGGTAAGGTTGCTCACATGTAAAGCTGCTCCTCCCAAAAAAAGGGGGTCCTGAAATAAATTGAACTAATTTAAAGGGGTATTTTATTTATTTTTTAAAGTCAGCAGCTACTAACACTGTAGCTGCTGACTTTTAACCACTTGCCGACCGCCGCACGATGATGTACGTCGACAGAATGGCACGGGCAGGCATATGGGCGTACCTGTACGTCCCTGCCTTCCCGCGGGTGGGGGGCCCAATCGGCCCCCCCCCCCGGTGCCTGCGGCGGTCGGTATTCGTTCGGGAGCGATCCGGGATGAGGGGGCGGCCATTCATTCATGGCCACCCCCTCGTGATCGCTCCCGACGAATGGAAATCCTTCGTGACATCACTTCCTCTCCTGTAATGTAAACACAGGAGAGGAAGTGATGTAATCTCTCCTCCGTGTCAGTATTTTTCGTTCCGGCACCGAGGAGAGCGGATCGGTGAGTTGCACCAACACGACACTTCACAGTAGAACATGCCAGGCACACTCACACCCCCCCTTTACCCCCCGATCACCCCCCCAATTACCCCTGCCCCCCCAGTCACAGTGACACAATGCATTTTTATTTTTTTTTATTTTTATTTTTTTTGCATTGGTGTCATTTGTGACTGTAATAACTGTTAGGGCAGTTAGGGTTAGCCCCCTTTAGTTCTAATGTACCCCCCCTAACCCCCCCAATAAAGGTTTAACCCCGTGATCACCCCCCGTTGCCAGTGTCACTAAGGCTGGGTTCACATTGCAGCGGTTTATGAGAACGAATGTGATTCGCACCGCACTGCAGTGCAAATCACATCCGATCTCTGCGATTCGAGTTCAGCCATTCGCCGCACCCGCCGCAAATTCGCACGGGACCCTTTTTTTGGTCCGCAGCAGAATCGGATCGCATGGGTGTTCACACCATGCGAACCGAGTTTGCAGATCGCACTGCGATATGCGAACTGATCTGGGGGTGTCATTAACATTTCACTGACACTCCAAGCAGTTCGCATAGGGCAGTGTGAACTGCCGCCGGGAGGCATGCGATGCGGGAACCCGCCGCGGATTTGTGGCGTTCCCGCATCGCTCCAGTGTGAACCCAGCCTAATAAGCGATCGTTTTTCTGATCGCTGTATTAGTGTCACAGGTGACGCTAGTTAGGCAGGTAGGTATTTAGGTTCGCCGCAGCTTTTTCTAGCGCCAGGGACCCCCATATACTACCGCATAAAGCCCCCTGATTGCCCCCTAGTTAACCCTTTCACCAGTGATCACCATATAACTGTTACAGGTGACGCTGGTTGGTTAGTTATTTTTTTATAGTTTCAGGGCACCCGCCATTTATTACCTAGTCTCACTAGTGTACCCCTAAATTTAGGGGTGTCTACTTTCCAAAATGGGGTCATTTGGGGGGGGGGGGGGGGGTTTGTGCCATCTTGGCATTTTATGGCCTTCAAAACTGTAACGCCCTTAGAAAGCCTGAAGGCGGTGCTTGGTTTTCGGGGCCCCGTACGCGGCTAGGCTCCCAAAAAGTCCCACATATGTGGTATCCCCGTACTCAGGAGAAGCAGCAGAATTTATTTTGGGGTGTCATTTCACATATGCCCATGGCATGCGTGAGCAATATATCATTTAGTGACAACTTTGTGAAAAAAAAAAATGTAAGTTTGTAATTTTCCCTCAACTTGTGGCAAAATGTAAAATATTTCATGGACTCAACATGCCTCTCAGCAAATAGCTTGGGGTGTCTACTTTCTAAAATGGGGTCATTTGTGGGGGTTTTGTGCCATCTTGGCATTTTATGGCCTTCAAAACTGTAATAGGTAGTGAGGAGTGAAGTCAAATATTTACGCCCTTAGAAAACCTGAAGGCGGTTCTTGGTTTTCGGGGCCCCGTACGCGGCTAGGCTCCCAAAAAATCCCACACATGTGGTATCCCCGTACTCAGGAGAAGCAGCAGAATTTATTTTGGGGTGTCATTTCACATATGCCCATAGCATGTGTGAGCAATATATCATTTAGTGACAACTTTGTGTAAAAAAAAAAAAAAAAAAAATTTTTTTTTTAGTCATTATTCAATCGCTTGAGGCAAAAAAATTAAATATTCAATAGGCTCAACATGCCACTTATCAATTTCCTTAGGGGGTCTACTTTCCAAAATGGGGTCATTTGGGGGGGTTTTGTACTGCCCTGCCATTTTAGCACCTCAAGAAATGAGATGGGCAGTCGTAAACTAAAAGCTGCGTAAATTCCAGAAAACGTACCTTAGTTTGTAGATGTGACAACTTTTGCGCAAACCAATAAATATACAGTTATTGACTTTTTTTTTTACCAAAGACATGTGGCTGAATACATTTTGGCCTAAATGTATGACTAAAATTGAGTTTATTGGATTTTTCTAATAACAAAAAGTAGAAAATATCATTTTTTTCAAAATTTGCGGTCTTTTTACGTTTTATATCGCAAAAAATAAAAATCGCAGAGTCAGTCAAATACCTTTTTAAAAGAAAGCTCTATTTGTGGGAAGAAAAGGACGCAAATTTCGTTTGGGTACAACATTGCATGACCGCGCAATTACCAGTTAAAGCAGCGCAGTGCCAAAGTGTAAAAAGACCTCTGGTCATTTACCAGCAAAATGGTCCGGTCTGAAAGTGGTTAATAAGGACACTTACCTGTCCAGGGTGCCCGCGTTGTCGCCCCCCCCGATGCCAATATATGCCTCGTATCGTGTCCTGGCGCCACCATCCTCACTAAGGGAAACAGGCAGTGGAGCCTTGTGGCTTCTCTGCCCATTTCCTACTGCGCATGCGAGAGTCACACAGCACTTTATGAATGGGGCGCTCTGTGTTCTGGGACATACACAGTTCCCAGAACTCACCGCGCCACCTTCCCCAGAAGACAATGAGAGGAGGAGAGAAGACTGAGAGAAGCAGATTAGGAAGGCTGCCTAGCAACAGGGGTTTCTGGTAAGTTAAAAAAAAAAAAAAAATCCAAATGTGTGTGTTTTTTTTTTTTTTAAAGAATATTAATGCTAAAAAGTGTAAGCACCACATTGTCTAGAAATGATTTAATTGGAATAACCTTAGAATGAAATGAAACAACCAAAAAGTTGAGGCACTCCATCTTAATTGGGGCTTGTATGATGTAAATCCTTAAAGGGGTTGTAAAGGCAGAAGGTTTTTTTTATCATAATGCAGCCTGCCTAGTACTTGAGCCCAATCTCTGTCCTGCAAAGTCCCCTGGATGTCCCTGATTGGCTGAGACACAGCAGCAGTGCCATTGGCTCCCGCGGCTGTCAATTAAAGTCAGCCAATCAGGTGGGGCCGGGGCCAAATGGCAGCTCAGTGTCTGGACACACTGAGCTGCAGCTCAGCTTGTGTGCCCCCATAGCAAGCTGTTTGCTGTGGGGGCACTCAACAGGAGGGAGGGGCCAGGAGCAGCAAAGAGGAACAGAGGAGGGTCAGGGATGCTCTGTGCAAATCCACTGCACAGAGGAGGTAAGTATAACATGATTTTTTTTTTTTCCATTTTGGATAGATTAAGGAAGGTTTACAACTCCTGCAAGGTATATTTTTGCCATCTTTAGCCCATTAGGGAGATTTATCTTCACTTCCGGTCCCATAGCCAAAACAGGAAGTGAGAGGAAATCCCTGCAATTGCAATTAAGGCAATTCCTTGTGAACCCCCAGATCACCAGAACTAGTGTCCATGTCCAAAATTTGGGGTTTTCTTTCACTTTCATTTTCAACGGTATAGGTAATTGGGACAGAGGGTGAATGTCCCTAGCGGGGGTACAGACTGCTATGAAAGCTAACATGCTCAACTCTTTTTCACTCTGTCCAAACCTAAAAAAAAAAAGTTTTGTCTTTTGGGTGCTAATCTCGGTAGGATATTACTTGAATTTATGCATGTGTAGTCAGAATGCAATGGCAGCAGATTGTACAGAGCTGAGTTGCAAAGAGATATACCCAGTACTTCCAGGTATTGAGGCGTCTGTGACTTTCTCTGCTTCTTCCCAAGACAGCATTATTGATTGGCCCAACACTTGGTAGCAGGACATAAATTCTGAGCCTCGTGTAAACTCCAAGTTTTAACTTGCATGGTTCTTGATTGTGATCACTATATAATCTCTGACATAATGATCAAATGAAAGATGGTAGTGTGGTAATGTTTAATGTGGCAAAAAAACTAACAAAAAAAAACTTGATCCCCCTGCAAATCTTGTGAGTTTGCCCACTTACAAAATAATGAATGCTCTATAATTTTTATCTTAGGTGTATTTTAAATGATAGAGACAGAATATCAACCTAAAATCCAGAAAAAAAACACGTGATACAAATATTGTAAACTAAGTTGCAGTTCAGTGAGTAAAATAAGTATTTGATCCCCAAGCAAAACATGACTAAGGAAGAAGAAAGCACAGAGGTCAGATGTTTCTTGTAGCTGGTTACCAGGTTTGCACACATCTCAGGAGGGATTTTGGTCCAATCGTCTTTACAGATCTTCTCTAAATCCTTAAGGTTTCTTGGCTGTCACTTGACAACTTGAAGTTACAGCTTCCTCCATAATTTTTTCTATAGGATTAAAGTGATTGTAAGGCTTCAGGTGTGTTTGTTGTTTAAAAAAAAAAAAAAATGTCATACTTGCCTCCACTGTGCAGCTCATTTTACAGCGATCATCGACTTCTGGGGTCCCTCTGCGGCTCATCCTCTTATCAGATAACCCCCTAGGAGAAGCACTCTCCCAAGGCGGTACCTTGCGGGCATGCTACCAAGTCCAGCATTTGCATCTATAGACACGAATGCCAGACTCAGCCCTGCCCCCTGGCACCCGCGTCATTGGATTTGATTGACGGCAGCGGGAGCCAATGGCTGCACTGCTATCAATCTATCCACTCGAGCCACGACCCCATGGAGAGAGGCACAGCGTGTCTCTGCCAAGTGAATGATGGGGCTCAGGTAGGTAAAACGGGGGGGGGGGAGGAGGTCACTGCCAGAAGTTTTTCCACCTTAATGCATAGGATAAGGTGAAAAAAACACAAGGGTTTACAACCCCTTTAAGGTCTGGAGACTGGCTGGGCCCTAGGCCACTTCATGGTCCTAATGTGCTTCTTGAGCCACTCCTTTGTTGCCTTGGCGGTATGTTTTGGGTCATTATCATGCTCATTTACAGTGTTCTGGCTGAGGGAAGAAGGTTCTCATCCAAGATTTTACAATACATACGCTCCATCTATTGGTGCCTCAGTGTGGCAAAGTCGGCCTGTAACTTTGTAGTAGAGATGCAGCCCCAAAGCTGTAGGCATGGTGTTCTTGGGGTCATAGTCGGCATCTTTCTTCTTCCAAACACAGCAATTTCGAGTTGATGCCAAAGAGCTCAATTTTGGCCTCTTCTGACCACAGCACTTTCTCTCAATACTTCTCCGAATCATTTAGGTGTTCATTGACAAACTTTAGATGGGCCTGTACATGTGCCTTCTGGGGACCTTGCAGGTGCTGCAGGATTTCAATCCATGGTGGCGTATTGTATTACCGATTAGTTTGTTTGGTGACTGTGGTCCCAACTGCCTTCAGATCATGGGCTGATCCCTCACTTTTTCTCATGATCACCGACAGTTGTCTCCTCCTCATCAAGCTTCTTGGTGATAGTCTTGTAGCCCATTTCAGCCTTGTGCAGGTCTACAATCTTGTCCCTATTATATTTCTTGCCATTACAATGACCTATCACCAAAGAACATACACCTGAAACTAATTCTTTTGCTCTTGACAATTGCAGTAATGCAACCTATTGGGGGTTCACTGAATGGAAATTTTGATACCGAAAATTACTGTTTTTAAAAAATATTCATATTTTTATATACAATTGTATTATATTTGACTTTTTAATTAAAATCATCAATTTAAATTCATATGAATTTATTGTTGCCCATTATTAGAACCTTTTAGTGCAAGAAAGGTCAAGAAAAATGCAGTCTCTGACCATCTTTTGTATCATGTCCCCAGTCTCTAACCATCTCTTGTATCATGTCTGCAATCTCCTACTTGGACTTTAACACACTGTTAATAGTATTAGCGAAACTTCCATTCGGGACACCTCTAGCAGACATGATACAGGAGACGGTCAGAGCAGCCTACCAGTCAAATACAGCAGCCTGCCTGTGCCCATTAGATGCAGCAGCCTGTCTGTGCCCTTCATGCAGCTTCACCAGTGCCTGTGCCCATGAGATGCAGCAGCCTGGCGGTGCCCATCATGTACAATCTGCCAGTGCCCATCATGTACAGCCTGCCAGTTTGGCCCATCATGTACAGCCTACCAGTGCCTGGTAATGCGATGTTGCGTAGTGTGTCTGAGCTGGATCTGAATTGCCGTTGAACCACTGTAACGATGTCCCCCCCCCTCCTAGCATTGGATCAGTGTGCTGTCTATCATAAGAGACAGGACATCTTTACGGGGGCTGCATGGCGATTCAGATCTCTGACACACAGCGAGAGATCACACTACTAGGCACTGGGGAGGCTGCATCTCATGACTCTTATGAGAACAGCAGGTGAGAGGGGAGACTGACGGGCGGGCGGGGATAATACATATGCGGCATCCGGTGGGATGGACCCATCCCTTTTCCGGCTCCATTATCTGCACTTTTTTTTTCTTTTACAATTTTTGGTGCACCACTACAGCATTTATGTGTGTGTGCTGTTTGTTTGTACCTGTAGTAGGTTTCAGAAACAAGGAAGGTGGGGTTATTGTACTTTATTAACCCACTAACCTCACTTTTTTTAAATTTTTTTTTTTTTTTTTTTTTTTTTTTTTTTTTTTTTTAGGTCTAAATCTCACCCTACGCTGGAGTTTTAATTCGGGGGACTCGTGGGAACAGAAGTCCTTCCAGATTTGGCCGGGACCAAGTGGCTATTCCACTCTCACCACCCTCTCCCATAGCATTGAAGACAATGAGAACCTCTTTATTGTATATGAGAAAGGAAGACAAGATACTACAGAATCCATCTCTTTTATTAAAGTTAATCTCTACGGCAGTCTCTGATTGGCTGCATCACTACTGGATCAATACAAGTGCACAAAATTCAAGGATTGATTTATTTGGTGCCAAAATCGAACTCTCTTGAATCTGAAAAAAAACCCTGCCCTGCTTCTTTCTCTCTTCATAAGAGATGCAATTGAGCTGTTCCAGCTCCTAAAGTAGCCCCTTCTTCTCTTCTCTCTGCAGATTTCCGAATAACAACATCCTATGGCAAACCATTCCTGACACAATTTTCCTAAGTGATAAAAACAATCTGAGGTTCCCTTCATGTAACTGAGTGGTGCGAATCACAAGTCATGTGAATAGTGGGGAGTTATGGCAGGAGATATAAGCCAGCGGGTGATTTAATGCCCGGACTCCATCAATGGCTTTTGGGTTAGGTTTTAAATAGTAAGTTAACAGCCAAAAATTACAGTTTTCAAGTTAAGGATGGGGGGGGGGTGGGGGGGGGGGTAGAACCTCTGTAGTCTTTTAAATTACCCTATGTCCCTGTTGAGGTGATTTCCCCACCTCACTTCCTGTTCTGTCTGACTCCTGTCCCCGTGGCCAGGAAGTGAAGTAAACTCTTACTTTGGGACTACAGACTGCAATAAAACTGAGTTTCTAACCCTTTCCCACTACAATAGGAAAAATTGTTTCTGTTGGTTTCTGGGTAGAGTTCTCCTCATTTCATATTGTTTAATAACTTTAACATAAAGGTAGGGAAGATAAATCTCCCAAACAGGAACACAAACCGAAATAAAGATCTGACGCCTTAAATGCAAAGTTAAGAAAGTTCTTGTTGGAGTCGAGTTTGCCTAATTATTGCTAATGATGGTTCTTTACTGTTAGTGAAAACGAGGTTGTTTTACACCAGTGGTTCTCAACCCTGTCCTCAAACCCCTCCAACAGGCCATGTTTTGGGAATTTCTCTTAGATAAAATAGCTGTCCAAAATACCAAGCCATTGACTTTGATTTAAAGCACCTGTGCAAGATAAAGGGGAAAACCTGCAAACATGGCCTGTTGGGGGCACTTGAGGACAGGGTTGAGAACCACTGTTTTACAGCAAGCTTCTAAGAACCTGTGAGATTATTGGAGGCTGCCATTGCTTACTTGTTTTTAAAGCTTCAGGTTGCAAAGCTGTCATCCTGAATCTATCTCCAGTATCCAGATATACACTGATATGGAACCAAAGTGCAGCCAGTAGGTCTGAAGGTCTTATTCTTCATCCTTGTTCCAAGCCAGGGTCTTGCAGAGATGATGACATCCTCAGAAACTGCAACTTTGAAGTTTTAGGTCTGATATTTCTATGAATCCACTTAAGTCTGCAAGCTAAAGCACTTATTAAATTTATTATTATTATTTTTTTTTTTTTTAAATATATACTTTTTAAGGTAGACCTTCAAGTAATTTTTGGGAGCTTGTTAATGGTGAAATCCACCTAAAATCAATTCTTCTTTTTTTTTTTTGGCTCAGCGCTCAGGTGTAAAATCACTACCCAAGGTAATGGTGGTATGTACCAGAATCACAGGATGCACTAATGTTTGCAAATGAGTTTACAATTTCCACCCAAGCCACTTTATGTACTATTTTTATTTTGTTTATATGACAATTTTATTTTAATTTTTTTTGCTAACATACACCTGTCATAGGAAAAAAAAAAAAGAACTTGTATTGGTCAACAGCATGAAAATAGGTACACCAAGAGCCTGTGAACCAGATGGTTCAGAATTTGAACATTTATGATTTACCAGTATGAGTATGGACTGGCTTGACCTTCAAAGATCTTAAACGAAACATGCTTGAACATATTGTATCTACTTGGTTGTTTGAAAACATAAAGATGAAGAAATGAACTTTGGAGCAAAAGCATAAATGTCAAAGGAGAGCTAACTAGACTCGCGCCTTGATTTGTACTTAAATTGCATTTATTGCCTCCTGTTTACAACTGATCAGTTCTATCTATGATTGTTAATAATACTATTTTTGAGGCTCAACCGTTATCACATGTGCCTTCTGCAAGTTGATTCCAGTTAGGAATGCATGTTCAACAGAGAGGTGCTCACTGCCTATATCAAACATGAGGCCCGCAGGCTGAATCCGACCACCAGGCCATTTCGTGTGGTCCTCACCCCCAGGGGTAAGGGAGGGGGTGAGATGTTGACAGTCTTTGTACAAAGCGCATCCCTAAACTTCACACAACACACTCCTGCCATTTATTTCCCCTATAAAATCCTCCCACTATTGGGGCAATTTGGCTTCACCCACCGTTCGATGTGGTTGGCGAGTGGGGCGTGGTTGAGTCCCTGCGCCTATTCTTTCAGGAAAAAAAAAAACATTGCATACATTTATATGGTCTTACAAATACAATTGACCCTTCGAGGACAACCATAATGCTGATGTGGCCTGCAATGAAATAGTTTGCCACCCTTGGCCTATGTGTTCAGTTTGTTCTCATGTTCTGTTCAGTCAGTCCTTAGTTTGGACCGGGTTTGTGAGTCCATGTGAATGAAACCTAAGTTTCAATAGTATTTTACTTTACTCAGAAAATGAAGTCTCTATCGATGACTTTAGGCTGGCCCCTTATGCAGGTATAGCGGGTATGTTTAAAATTCAGTAGTACACTGTTTCGCCTCTCCTCTGCACATGCTCAGCTCTTATTTTTTTGGCACTGTGCAGAAAATGTAGAGGCGGACCTGCAGGATAGCCTAAAGGTTTACTGCTGCTCAGGGGCTCTGGGCTTCAGCAAAATGGCAGCCTCCAGCAAGAAGAAACGGGAGCAATGCTGGAGGCAATTTACAGCACACACTAATTTTGGTAGAATATTTATTGTGTGATGTATGTTCATTGCTAAAGAATGTTCTTTTTATCATGTTATGAGTAAAGTTCAGCTTTAAAGTGTTTGTAACCCCAATTTTTTTGTTATACTGTTCCCTTAAAGCATGCATAACTGCACAGTGCTTGTGCTGTGTCTTTTGGCCCATTCTATCACCTAAAAATCCTGGCTGATCCTGCCTGGCTATACACTCCACTCTGTAAACTGACAACAGTTTATCATGGCTGCTGAGCCCTGACACACTGCTGAGTTTATGTGCCTATGTCAGCCGCAGCCATCTGCAGATCTCCTCTGTTCTCCTCTCACCCCTCCCCTCCCTGCCTGTCAGCCAGTCTGTGCCACTATGCTCTCTGCCCCTCCCCTTCCTGCTGCTGTAATATCTGTATTACTAACATACCATCCCCTCTGTTGGCTAACATTATCTAATCTGGTGTCTGTGCTGCAAAAAAAGAAAAAAAAAAGGAGATTATACCATATATCAGAGTGTCTCCTGGCGCTCATGTGACTCCTCGGATCTCTCCTTTCTTCTCCCCGGCTGACGTCATCTGGAGTGCTCGGCCCAGCCCCCTATAGCTTTAAAACGGGCAGAGGAGAGAGCCAAGGAGTCATGTGAATTCCGGGAGACTCTCTAATACAAGGTATAACCTGCATTTTGTTTTTCAGCACAGATGCTAGGATGGATAATGATGGCTAACAGAGGGGATGGGATGTTTTGTAGTACAGTGGCTTAACAACCACTTTAAAACAGCTTGTAGTAGAGCTGCACAATTAATCGTTAAGATTGCGATCTCAGTTTAACCCGACATTTCCTCGATTCTGTGTGGCAAGTCCAGAGCCGCTCAGAGCTGTCAAAAGAAAAAAAAGGAAAAAGGAAAAAAAAGCCAGCAATGTTCATCAACATTCCTCAGTGCGTGCAGAGAAGAGATACATTGTATCTCTGGTATCTTTTAGATCAAAGGAATGAACTTCTGTTTGTAAATGAGGTCAGTTCATCATCACCACTTAAAGACCTTTTTCTGACACTTGTTTACAAGCTAAAATCTGTATTGAACCCCCAAACATAGTATAAAAAAAATTATATTATATAATTTTTTTTTTTTTAGCAGAGACCCTAGAGAATAAAATGGCAGTTGCAATATTTTATGTAGCACTGTCATTTGCGCAGCGGTCTTTCAAACACATTTTTTCAAGTGATGAATAATACTCCATGAATAAAAAAACAAAAAATAAAGAAAAACAAAGTTAGCCCAATTTTTTGTATAATGTGACAGGTGATGTTACACCACAAGTATCGTGATCTTTATTCTAAGCAAAAAAAATGTGATTCTGATTTTAGCCAGATTCTTGTCGCTCTACCTTGTAGTACCACACAACAGAAGAGGGGGGGGGGGGGGGGGGGAGGCAGACCCGATGGAACGCTTGGTCTTTTTCTGCTGTCACCCTTCTCTGTTGCTACCTAAAAGAAAACACCACAGGGTTAATTTACTAAATCTGGAGAGTGCAAAATCTGGTGCAGACTGTGCATGGTAGCCAATTGGCTTCTAACTTCAGCTTGTTCAATTAAGCTTTCACAAAAGAAACCTGGAATGTGATTGGATTGGCAGAGCTGCACCAGATTTTGCACCCTCCAGCTTTAGTAAATCAAGCCCAATGGTCAGATAATTATTGAAACTTTTTCATATCGATAATTCATGATTGGCATTGAAAGTTTTTTTTTTTTAAATGGGATTTACTGGACAAGTTTGACTTTTATAGAGCTGTTCTTTAGGATGCAATCAAATGTATATCAACTTGAATATATATTTTTAATGAGTGAATAAAATAAGTTTGAGATGAGTTAAACGGATTAGTAAATTTTGATGGTTATAGACACCAGCATACTAGAGATTAAGACTGGATGGGGGAACACGTTATTGGTCATAGCAACCATAAAGTCATGCCCACCATCAGGAGTAAAAATTTATAAAGGCCTTTTATGGGTATTACATGGGTCATATTTCTGCTGCTATGTCTGCTTAGCCTAAAATAAAAATGGGTGGACTTCCGGTGATGCAATACATTGAATTTCTCACCCTGAATAAAAATGTTGATAGTGAAACTAGAGTGCATTCAGAATGTCTAATCTCCATGCTTTAATGTCAAGGCAGCTTAGCTACTACCATCTTTCTCTTGCCGTAAACCGGGGAATAGCACAACTTGTTAAAGCTGTGCACCTACCTGTCCTGTTACACTTGTAGGCCATCCTTATGCACTTGTAGGCTGTTGGTGTTGTGGGATATATGGGTTTATTTACTAAAGGCAAATCCACTTTGCACTGCAAGTGCACTTGAAAGTTCAGTCGCTGTAAATCTGAGGGGAAGCTCTGCTGATGTTGTCATCCAATCATGTGCAAGCTAAAATGCAGTTTTTTTTTTTTTTTTTCCTTGCATGTCCCCCTCAGATCTATAGCTACTGCACTTCCAAGTGCTTTTGTAAATAACCCCCATTGTGTTCTTCAGGCGTTCTCCCCAGAGGCCTTGTACCTCTGTAAGAGAACCAGAGACGGATCTATGTTTATACTAAATCCATTTTTGGGATCATCGTTCATTGTGGATTTTTATTAAATAGGGGTGCTCCCTATATTTACGATTTGTAAATTATGCAAGAGTAATGGAAGTTGGTTCTGGTTGACTGGCAGAGGTGACATGCTTCCTGTGTGCACACACACACACACACACTCGCCACACCCCTCCTCTACACTTCACCTCTTTAGGCCCCTTTCACACTACCGCGACTTCAAAGTCCATGTGATTTCAGGGAATGCCTGTGTAAACTTGGGGTCTATGGACCTCAACTAGTGTCAAAGTAGTACTGGGATTACTTTGAGTTCGGTGAGACTTCAGGTCGCACAGATATGAATGGTACTCATTGGAAATCATGGGGTACGACTTGTCGTGCGACTTTGCAGTCCCAAGTCGCATAAGTGTGAAAAGGGCCTAACCCTCTTGGCGCTGAGTAAGGATGGGCTCAGGTGTGTTCGCAATTCCATGTGCCCACGCCCGCCAGGAAGCTGACACTCCGCGGCTGTACGGATCGGTAAATGTCTCGCTCCCTGTGATTAGCGCTGCACAGTGTCAGCTTCCTGGTGGGCACAGGCACGTGGAGTTGCAAACACGCCTGAGCGTATCCTGAGCGCAAGCAAATCTGCAGCCTCTGGGCGGGTGGGCCTTGGCTCCGAGTGGCTGCATATTTGTGTGCATTAGTGCAAATAGAGCTGTCCTGAGAGCGAGCTTCTGCCACAGTTACCGGTGCCTTACGGAAAGCTAATCTGGGCAGTCACATGACCATAAGCCCCGTGCAGTTCTCCTTAGTGTTGTCAGGTGTGGTCGGATCCCCTGCCCTCTCAACTGAGGTTTTTTTTTTTATCATACTTCCCAAGTTTTTGTGATGGGAGCAAGAGACACCTATGAGCAAGAATATGTAAGCATAAGGCACGCCCCTTGCTTAAAGGAGAATTACACAAAAAAATGTTTTAGTTAAATCCCCAAGTGCTCCCCCCCCCACTAATATTCCTTTGATACTGGCTTTTGAAATTTACAAATGCAGTAATTTAGAAATTAGATGAAAGGTTTACACTTTTTATAAGATAAATAGTTCATTTTATATGCAGTGCGTCTGGAAAGTATTCACAGCACTTCACTTTTTTTCCACATTTTATGTTACAGCCTTTTTTCAAAATGCATTCATTTGTTTTCCTCAAAATTCTACAAACACTACCACATAATGACAACGTTGAAGTTTGTAATCTTTTATAAAAAAAAAAATCAAAAAACAAAGTCACAAGTACATAAGTATTCACAGCCTTTGCCTAATACTTTGAAGCACCTTTGGCACCAATTACAGCCTCACGTCTCCTTTAAGTATGATGCTACAAGCTTGGCACACCTATTTTTGGGCAGTTTCTCCCATTCTTCTTTGCAGGACCTCTCAAGCTCAATCAGGTTGGATGGGGAGCGTCGGTGCACAGCCATTTTCACATCTCTCCAGAGATGTTCAATCGGGTTTAAGTCTGGCTGTGGCTTGGCCAATCAAGGACATTGACAAACTTGTCCTGTAGTCACGCCTTTGTTATCTTGGCTGTGTGCTTAGGGTTGTTGTTCTATTGGAAGATGAACCTTTGCCCCAGTCTGAGGTCCAGAGCACTCTAGGTCAGGTTTTCATCAAGTACATCTCTGTACATTGCTGCATTCAGCTTTTCCTCTATCCAGACTAGTCTCCCAGTTCCCGCCGCAGAAAAACATCCCCACAGCATGATGCTGTCACCACCATGCTTCACTGTAGGGATGGTATTGGCCAGGTGATGAGCGGTGCCTGGTTTCCTCCAAACATGGCGCTTGCCATTCAGACCAAAGAGTTAAATCTTTGTTTCATCAGACCACACAGTTTTGTTTCTCATGGTCCTTCAGGTGCCTGTTGGGAAACTCCTGGTGGGTTGTCATGTGCCTTTTACTGAGGAGTGGCTTCGGTCTGGCCACTCTACCATACAGGTCTGATTGGTGGAGCGCTGCAGAGATGGTTGTTCTATTTGAAGGTTCTCCTTTCTCCACAGAGAAACACTTGAGCTCTGTCAGAGTGACCAACAGGTTCTTGGTCACCTCCCTGACTAAGTCCCTTCTCCCCGGATCACTCAGTTTGGCAGGGCAGCCCACTCCTGGTCGTTCCAAACCTCTTCCATTTACGGATGATGGAGGCCACTGTGCTCCTAGGGACCTTCAATGCTGCAGACATTTTTCTGTACCCTTCCCCAGATTGGTGCCTTGATACAATCCTGTCTGGGAGATCTACAGACAGTTCCTTGGACTTCATGGCTTGGTTTGTGCTCTGACATGCACTGTTAACTCTGGGACCTTATATAGACAGGTGTATGCCTTTCCAAATCATGTCCAATCAACTGAATTTACCACAGGTGGACTCCAATCAAGTTGTAGAAACATCTCAAGGATGATCAGTGGAAACAATGGACCTGAGCTCAATTTTGAGTATCATGGCAAAGGCTGTGAATACTTATGTATATGTGATATTTTTGTTTTGTTTTGTTGATTTTTTATAAATTTGCTAAGTTTTCAAACAAACTTCTTTCGCGTTGTCATTATGGGGTATTGTTTGTAGAATTTTGAGCTAAATAATTAATTTAATCAATTTTGGAATAAGGCTGTAAAATAACTAAATGTGTAAAAAGTCCAGCGCTGTGAATACTTTCTGGATGCCCTGTACAACTGTATAGATCAGATCAAAATGAAGGACAGAGGGACAAGGTTCTAACTAAGAGACAGTCCCTCAAAATCAGGGACAGTTGGAAAGCTATTTTTAATTCAGTCCTCATCAGCTACTCAGACTCTGTTTTTGGGTCACTTTAGACTTTACCTAACACCTCCGAGGAGTCGCAGGAGCTTCGGGAAGAGGAAGGTCCCTCAAAACACATCCTGTGACCCTGGATTTCAGTTGAAATTGGCACAGGGAACGAGGAAGCCACAGCACTACACTTGCTTTCTGGGCAGTCAGAGCCATCTCCCTATTAACAGTGAGTGGCACTGAGACCCAGACTTTGTCTGGGTCTCAGTGTCATCCATCCAGCAGCATCCTTTCAGGACTGTGGCTCACCCTCTTTCCCGTATATATATATATATATATATATATATATATATATATATATATATACACACACACACACACACATAGTATCTCACAAAAGTGAGTACACTCCTCACATTTTTGTAAATATTTTATTATATCTTTTCATGTGAAAACACGGAAGAAATTACACTTTGCTACAATGTAAAGTAGTGCCCTCTAACTAATTATCAACACACAGCCATTAATGTCTAAACCGCTGGCAACAAAAGTGAGTACACTCCTAAGTGAAAATGTCCACATTGGACCCAATTAGCCATTTTCCCTCCCCGGTGTCATGTGACTCGTTAGTGTTACAAGGTCTCAGGTGTGAATAGGGAGCAGGTGTTTTACATTTGCTGTTATCGCTCTCACTCTGTCATACTGGTCACTGGAAGTTCAACATGGCACCTCATGGCAGAGAACTCTGCCATGAGGTGCCAAAGAAGATGGCCCAGGCTTTAAGATTGCCAAGACCCTGAAACTGAGCTGCAGCACGGTCGCCAAGACCATACAGTGGTTTAACAGGACAGGTTACACTCAACGTCATATCCAGAGGTTGTCTTTGGGAATTAGACGTATGAGTGCTGCCAGCATTGCTGCAGAGGTTGAAGGGGTGGGGCGGGTCAGCCTCTCAGTGCTCAGACCTTACACCGCACACTGCATCTAATTGGTCTGTATGGCTGTCCTCCCAGAAGGAAGCCTCTTCTAAAGATGATACACAAGAAAGCCCCCAAACTGTTTGCTGAAGACAAGCAGACTAAGGACATGGATTACTGGAACCATGTCCTGTGGTCTGATGAGACCAAGATAAACTTAAGCCCCATACACAATATCATTTTCTGCTGATTTTTTTTTCCTTCAGAATTACCAAAATCGTATAATATGAGGTCAAACGTTAGGAATTTCAATTTGTATGCAATCAGGTTGGCCCTTGCACTACATGGTTTTGGTAAATCTGAAGTAAGCAGAAAATCTGATACTGTGTATGGGGCTTTATTTGGTTCAGATGGTGTGGGGCGACAACCAGGTGAGGAGTACAAAGACAAGTGTGTCTGGTCTACAGTCAAGCATGGTGGTGGGAGTGTCATAGTCTGGGGCTGCATGAGTGCTGCCGGCACTGGGGAGCTACAGTTCATTGAGGGAACCATGAATGCCAACATGTATTGTGACATACTGAAGCAGAGCATGATCACCTACCTTCTGAGACTGGACCACAGGGCAGTATTCCAACATGATAATGACTCCAAACACACCTCCAAGACGACCACTGCTTTGCTAAAGAAGTTGAGGATAAAGGTGATGGACTGGCCAAGCATGTCTCCAGAACTAAACCCTATTGAGCATCTGTGGGGCATCCTCAAATGGAAGGTGGAGGAGCACAAGGTCTCTAACATCTACCAGCTCTGTGATGTCATCATGGAGGAGGGGAAGAGAACTCCAGTGGCAACCTGTGAAGCTCTGGTGACCTCCATGCCCAAGAGGATCAAGGCAGTGCTGTAAAATAATGTAAGCCATGCAAAATATTGACCCTTTGGGCCCAAATTCACTTAGGGGTGTACTCACTTTTGTTGCCAGCGGTTTAGACAATAATGGCTGTGTGTTGAGTTATTTTGAGGGGACAGCAAATTTACACTGTTATACAAGCTGTACACTCACTACTTTACATTGTAGCAAAGTGTCATTTCTTCAGTGTTGTCACATGAAAAGATATAATAAAATATTTACAAAAATGTGAGGGGTGTACTCACTTTTGTGAAATACTGTGTGTGTGTGTGTGTGTGTGTATATATATATATATATATGAGCGTTGTTTTTATATTTTGAGTATTCATTATTAACCTTTCTTTGTAATTAAACCTTGTTGGAACTACACCAGAGTGGTTGCACTGTCTCCCTCGTTTCCTCTCTCTGTTTCAAAGATGGACTCCTATCTTAGTTTTGACAGCAGCACCCCTAGGTCGTCAGTTCATTTTGTCTAGTTATAAGGGCTACCCCCTAATAAAGCGCCCCCCCCCCCTTTTGGTCTGTATCATTGTTTTTGTTTATTCTATGGTGTTGAGAAAGTAAAAAAAATGTACATTTACTATTTTTGTTGATAGGAGCCTAGAAAGAATTGCACCAATGATCAGCAGATCGCTGGTGACATGCGGGTCTCCTGCAGACTGTCAAGGGGACAGGGGGGGGTACTGTACTGGGCATGGGAACAGACCGACCTTGGAGGGGATTGTATTGAGCAATAGGCAATGTCTCTGCAGCAGGGGGGGATACCTATATACACTTAACCACTTAAGCCCCGGACTATTGTCCAGCTAAAGGACCAGGCCCCTTTTAGCGATTCGGCACTGCGTCGATTTAACTGACAATTGCTCGGTTGTGCGACGTGGCTCTGAAACAAAATTGACGTCCTTTTTTCCCCACAAATAGAGCTTTGTTTTGGTGGTATTTGATCACCCCTGCGGTTTTTATTTTTTAAGCTATAAACAAAAAATTTGTTTGATTGGTTTGCACAAAAGTTATAGCGTCTACAAAATAGCGGATAGTTTTATGGCATTTTTATTAATAATTTTTTTTTTTTTTACTAGTAATGTTGGCGATCAGAGATTTTTATTATGACTGCAACATTATGGCGGACACGTCGGACAATTTTGACACATTTTTGGGACCATTGGCATTAATACAGTAATCAAAGCAATTAAGGTTTAGGTTTGTTTACACTTACCTCTCCTCGTTCTTCAGCTCTGTGACCCGATCGCGGGACCCCGGCGGCGATCGGGGCCATGGGTCCAGCGGCTACGGTCACGGACCTCGGGACTGGGTAGCAAGTGCGCCGCCGGAGGCACACTCGCGACCCAGGGCTGGGCACTTAAAGAACAACGTACCTGTACGTGCTTGTGCCCAACCGTGCCATTCTTTGCATTGGTTCTGAGCATGCGTGTTTGTAAAGTCCGATGGTTTTGTGTACACACGATCGGACTTTGCTCCATTGGACTTATGTTGTTGAAAAGTTTGTCCGTTCGCACAGCCAACAAAAGTCCAATGAAAACTGAAAAAGTTTGTCCGATGGAGCGTACACACGGTCGGATATTGCCTTAAAACAGCTAATTTGCATGTTTGTTGTCAAAAAGTCTGATCCTGTGTACGGGCCTTAAGGCTTTCTATAGTCAGCTTAAAGTACAACTATAGGCAAAACTTTTTTTTTGGGGGGGGGATAGCACAAGGGAGGGTTATAACCCCTGACAGATTTTTTTTTTCGCCATTTATGTCCCATTGCAGAGATATCCCTTCTCTTCCTGTCCCACAGCCAAACAGGAAGAGAGAGGAAAATCCCCAGATCCCCAGAACTAGTGTCCCCATTGGAAGATTTCTCCTCTATTACTTTTTTGGGGACAACCCAAAATTTGGGATTTTCTTTTACTTTCAATGATAATGGTAAACAAAACAAATAGAGGGTGAATCTCCCTAACAGGGGGCACAGACAGCAATACAAATTGACAGGTGTTCAAGAATCCTGCACTATATACACTATATTGTACATTGCAAACTATTGCACTATATACACTATATTTGTACATGATACACTCCTGCACTATATACACTATCGGGTTGTTTTACTAAGACTGGAGAGTGTAAAATCTGGGCAGGTGTGCATGGTAGCCAATCAGCTTTTTCAGTTAAGCTTTGACAATAAAACCTGGAAGCTCATTGGTTTCTATGCAGAGCTGCACCAGATTTTGCACTCTCCAGTTTTAGAAAATGAACCCCAATATTGTACATTATACACGTCTAACCAAAGTTTTTATTATTTTACCGGTGGCTGGTTGCTAAGCAGTACCTGACTATTATAGAGACGGTCTTCTGTAAGGTGGGGGTCAAATAAAATGTCAACTTCCAGTGGCTACAAAATAATATGTAATGGCAATGTTTAATTTGTAAAAGAATGATTGTGCTGAGGTTTATGCATGTCTGTGAGACTCTTGTGGCACACAAATCTAAGCATATTTTATGGGTACAAGAAGGCCTTTGTTCTATTTAACCACACCCCTTTAAGCCCCTCCCGTTGTTAAAAACAATGTCTGCTGCGTACATTACCACTATGCTTGAGGTCCCCAAAAGGTGTCCCAAAGTCTTTTACAATCCTAGCAAGAACCTTGGCACAATAAAAACCATGCCCGCTCTTCGGTGCCGTACACTAAGCACAGCTATTTTTGTTATTAAGCAATTGGACTTAATTTAATATCTTGCACACAGGCCTACTAGTCTCATAAATGCCCCTTGGGGCAAATGATATATGAGGGTATTCTGATCGGAGTTCCTGATTTATGGGGGTACACTGATGGGTGCACTTCATGTAATGAGTCGCTCTGATGGGGGCACAAACATGAGACAGTTATAGCATAAGCATGAAATTTGGACCTCGGGTGGAAGAGAATTTTAGCGTCTGAACCCCCTTGAGTTTTAATTCAATAGCCCTTGTATAGTGTATGGCCTTCTCTAGGAAAAAGAAGACATGGTCAGTTTTTTGGTAGGTACTGTATTGGTAAGGAGGGAGCAGAGGGGTGCTGATGCCGGGATGGAAGATAAGGACAGACGGAGGTGAAGATGTAGAGAATTGAGGGAGGATGGAGGATGCTTGGTTTCACTTGACTACAGTAGCAAAGATAGAGAGATAACACTTATATGGTAGAGATCAATGGATGGGGGAGGGGATGCTGATATAGTAGTGATCAGTGAATGGGGGAGGGGATGCTGTTATGATACTGATCAATGGATGGAGGAGGGGATGCTGATATAGTAGAGATCCATGGATGGAGGAGGGGATGCTGATATGGTAGTGATTAATGGGTGGAGGAGGGGATGCTGATATGGTAGTGATCAATGGATGGAGGAGGGGATGCTGATATAGTAGAGATCCACGGATGGAGGAGGGGATGTTGATATAGTAGTGATCAATGGATGGAGGAGGTGATGCTGATATAGTAGTGATCAATGGATGGAGGAGGGGATGCTGATATGGTATTGATCTATTGATGGAGGAGGGGATGCTGATATGGTAGTGATCAATGGATGGAAGAGGGGATGCTGATATGGTTTTAATCTATTGATGGAGGAGGGGATGCTGATATGGTAGTGATCAATGGATGGAGGAGGGGATGCTGATATGGTTTTGATCTATTGATGGAGGAGGGGGTGCTGATATAGTAGTGATCAATGGATGGAGGAGATGATGCTGATATAGTAGAGATCCATGGATGGAGGAGTGGATGCTGATATAGTTGTGATTAGCAAATGGGGGAGGGGATGCTGATATGGTAGTGATCAATGGATGGAGGGGGGGGGATGCTGATATGGTATTGATCTGTTGATGGAGGAGATGATGCTGATATGGTAGTGATCAATGAATGGATGAGAGGATGCTGATATAGTAGTGATCAATGGATGGGAGAGGGGATGCTGATATGGTATTGATCAATGGATGGAGGAGGGGATGCTGATATAGTAGAGATCCATGGATGGAGGAGGGATTGCTGATATGGTAGTGATCAATGGATGGAGGAGGGAATGCTGATATGGTTTTGATCTATTGATGGAGGAGGGGATGCTGATATGGTACTGATCAATGGATGGAGAAGGGGATGTGGATATAGTAGTGATCAATGGATGGAGGAGGGGATGCTGATATGGTAATGATCTATTGATGGAGGAGGGGATGCTGATATGGTAGTGATCAATGGATGGAGGAGGGGATGCTGATATAGCAGTGATCAATGGATGGAGGAGGGGATGCTGATATGGTACTGATCAATGGACGGAGAAGGGGATGTGGATATAGTAGTGATCAATGGATAGAGGAGGGGATGCTGATTAGGGTTTTGATCTATTGATGGAGGAGGGGATGCTGATATGGTACTGATCAATGGATGGAGGAGGGGATGCTGATATGGTTTTGATCTATTGATGGAGGAGGGGATAATGATATGGTACTGATCAATGGATGGAGAAGGGGATGTGGATATAGTAGTGATCAATGGATGGAGAAGGGGATGCTGATATGGTAATGATCTATTGATGGAGGAGGGGATGCTGATATGGTAGTGATCAATGGATGGAGGAGATAATGCTGATATAGTAGAGATCCATGGATGGAGGAGGGGATGCTGATATTGTTTTGATCTATTGGTGGAGGAGGGGATGCTTATATGGTAGTGATCAATGGATGGAGGAGGGGATGCTGATATGGTAATGATCTATTGATGGAGGAGGGGATGCTGATATGGTACTGATCAATGGATGGAGGAGGGGATGCTGATATGGTTTTGATCTATTGGTGGAGGAGGGGATAATGATATGGTACTGATCAATGGATGGAGAAGGGGATGTGGATATAGTAGTGATCAATGGATGGAGAAGGGGATGCTGATATGGTAATGATCTATTGATGGAGGAGGGGATGCTGATATGGTAGTGATCAATGGATGGAGGAGATAATGCTGATATAGTAGAGATCCATGGATGGAGGAGGGGATGCTGATATTGTTTTGATCTATTGGTGGAGGAGGGGATGCTTATATGGTAGTGATCAATGGATGGAGGAGGGGATGCTGATATGGTAATGATCTATTGATGGAGGAGGGGATGCTGATATGGTAGTGATCAATGGATGGAGGAGATGATGCTGATATAGTAGAGATCCATGGATGGAGGAGGGGATGCTGATATGGTAGTGATCAATGGATAGAGAAGGGGATGTGGATATAGTAGGGATCAATGGATGGAGGAGGGGATGCTGATATGGTAGTGATCAATGGATGGAGAAGGGGATGCTGATATGGTAATGATCTATTGATGGAGGAGGTGATGCTGATATAGTAGTGATCTATTGGTGGAGGAGGGGATGCTGATATGGTTTTGATCTATTGGTGGAGGAGGGGATGCTGATATGGTAGTGATCAATGGATGGAGAAGGGGATGTGGATATAGTAGTGATCAATGGATGGAGAAGGGGATGTGGATATAATAGTGATCAATGGATGGAGAAGGGGATGTGGATATAGTAGTGATCAATGGATGGAGGAGGGGATGCTGATATGGTAATGATCTATTGATGGAGGAGATGATGCTGATACGGTAGTGATCAATGGATGGAGGAGGGGATGTTGATATAGTAGTGATCAATGGATGGAGGAGGAGATGCCAAAGAAGGAAGCAGTATGTGGTGTATTGGTGGTCCTCATTGGGGGGGAGGGGGGAAGAGATGACGCTGAGGATGAGGAAGGAGAGCAGTCTGTCATTGGTACCTATAGGGGGAGGGATAAGGAGATGATGCTGGAGGAGGATGAAGGCAGAGCACAGAGGGAGGGGGAAGGGCTCTGCACAGAGGATGCAGTGACAGCTGCACAGAGGATCCAAATCCACCTAAAAGCCATTTCCTGAATAGAAATCCCATTCTATTGTAGGGGCACCATGGCCAGCCAGTCACAGGGCATCCAGCAGCTGCTGCAGGCAGAGAAGAGAGCCGCTGAGAGGGTGGCAGAGGCCAGGAAACGTAAGATTGGGGTCTCTGTGTGTGTCTGGGGGGGTGATGAGAGGGATGGATGTTCCCGTAGAACTGATCACTTCTTCCATCTCTAGGCAAAGCTCGCCGTCTGAAGCAGGCGAAGGAGGAGGCGCAGGGCGAGATCGAACAATATCGCCTGGAGAGGGAGAGGGAGTTCCAGGCTCAGCAACGCATGGTGTGTACATCCCAAATTAGGGGGGAAAAAGAAATATATATATTTATTTATAGCATTTTGTGTATATATGTCAGATACTAGGGGTCTTGTGACTCTCTATGGCCCAATGGCAGCCAAGACTCACAAGTGAAATGGCCATATTGGGTTCTATGAAATGAAAATCAGATTTCTATGTAGCATAGAAAGATATCGTCATTGTGAGATCTCACGGTCTTCCGAGGACCTGTCCTGTATGGGGGGTATAAAGAGGACCTGTCATGTATGGGGGTATAATAAGGACCTGTCATGTATGGGGGGGGGGGGGGGGGGGTAAAAAGAGGACCTGCCATGTATGGGAGTATAAGGAGGACCTGCCATGTATGGGGGTTTAAAGAGGACCTGTCATGTATGGGGGGGGGGGGGGGGGGGGTATAAAGAGGACCTGTCATGTATGGGGGTATAAAGAGGACCTGCCATGTATGGGGGTATAAAGAGGACCTGCCATGTATGGGGGTATAAAGAGGACCTGCCATGTATGGTTGTATAAACAGGACCTGTCATGTATGGTTGTATAAACAGGACCTGTCATGTATGGGGGTATAAAGAGGACCTGTCATGTATGGTTGTATAAACAGGACCTGTCATGTATGGGGGTATAAAGAGGACCTGTCATGTATGGTTGTATAAACAGGACCTGTCATGTATGGGGGTATAAAGAGGACCTGTCATGTATGGGGGGTATAAAGAGGACCTGCCATGTATGGGGGTATGCAGAGGACCTGCCATGTATGGGGGTATAAAGAGGACCTGTCATGTATGGTTGTATAAACAGGACCTGTCATGTATGGGGGGTATAAAGAGGACCTGTCATGTATGGAGGTATAAAGAGGACTTGTCAGTTATGGGAGTATAAAGAGGACCTGTCATGTATGGGGGTATAAAGAGGACCTGTCAGGTATGGAGGTATAAAGAGGACCTGCCATGTATGGGGGTATAAAGAGGACCTGCCATGTATGGGGGTATAAAGAGGACCTGCCATGTATGGGGGTATAAAGAGGACCTGTCATGTATGGGGGTATACCATGTATGGGGGTATAAAGAGGACCTGCCATGTATGGTTTTATAATCAGGACCTGTCATGTATGGTTGTATAAACAGGACCTGTCATGTATGGGGGTATAAAGAGGACCTGTCATGTATGGGGGTATAAAGAGGACCTGTCATGTATGGTTGTATAAAGAGGACCTGTCATGTATGGGGGTATAAAGAGGACCTGTCATGTATGGTGTTATAAAGAGGACCTGCCATGTATGGGGGTATAAAGAGGACCTGTCATGTATGGGGGTATAAAGAGGACCTGCCATGTATGGGGGTATAAAGAGGACCTGCCATGTATGGTTGTATAATCAGGACCTGTCATGAATGGTTGTATAAACAGGACCTGTCATGTATGGAGGTATAAAGAGGACCTGTCATGTATGGGGGTATAAAGAGGACCTGTCATGTATGGGGGTATAAAGAGGACCTGTCATGTATGGGGGTATAAAGCGGACCTGTCATGTATGGGAATATAAAGGGGACTGAGCTCCCACATATCACTGATACAATTAAATCCAAAAGAAAGAATGAGGCACCTGTACTCTTGCTCTTGATATTGATATTTATCTTTCCAACACATAGAACACATCTCTTCTTTTGTATTTTTATTTGTAATACCATGTATGTATGCATGTATGTATGCACCTTACATCAGCATTGGTGTCTTTCTGCAAACAACCACATTTGATCATTGGAACATGCATATAATAAATGTATATAATAAATAAAATCCCCCATAGTGACTAATCAGTTTTCACTTTACCAGATCAGATCAGTGAAAAATCACTGCATTGCTCACATTGTTTTATTAAAGCTGAACTCCAGGTATAATTTTGGTTGCATGTTTACATTGGTCCAGCCTAGCACAATGTAATTACGTATATACAGACCGGCCTGTACATGTGCATTCTTGGGCAGGGGGATCTTGCGGGCGCTGCAGGATTTCAGTGCTTCACGGCATAGTGTGTTACCAATTATTTTCTTGGTGACTATGGTCCCAGTGGCCTTGAGATCATTGACAAGATTCTTCCATGTAGTTACGGGCTGTTTTCTTTTTTTTTTTAACTGTTATTTTTATTGTAGGCCTTGGGCACCCAGGGTGACCTGTCCTCCGAGGTGGAGGCACGGACCCGCAAGACATTGCAGATGGTTCAGACCAGTCATGGAAAGAATAAGGAAGTTGTGCTGAGAAGACTGCTAACCTTGGTGTGTGACGTGAAGGCAGAACTCCACCCCAACTATCGTTTCACCAACTACTGAGTGTCCCTGCCCCCCCCCCCCTCACCTACGCCCTTCGTGTGCGCATGCTCACAGGTGTGCTACAGGAGGAGAATGGTGTTGGAATGCTTAATTTATGGCTATTACACTTCCTCTGTTGCTGTTGTCAATTAGTGAGGCAAGCCCAAATGAAATAAAGATGAAACATGTGAATACAGGCATACCCCACTTATAAGTACGCAATGGGGCTTATTTACTAAAGCTAGAAAGTCCAAAATCAGGCTCACTTCTGCATAGAAACCAATGAGCTTCTAGCCCCAGCTTGTTCAATTAAGCTTTGGTAATAACCCCTGGAAGCTCATTGGTTTCTATGAAGAAGTGAGCCTGATTTTGGACTTTCTAGCTTTAGTAAATAAGCCCCATTGTGTACTTAATAGTGGGGTATGCCTGTATGTGGCAATGTGTGCAATATATCACATCAATGGGAAATATTACCAAAAAGAACTAAACAAATAAAAGAAGCTAGAAAAATAAGTTATTTCCATCAAATGTATTATATATATAAGCAAACTTTATTATATCCCAACACATGTACAATTGTGACACTGTAAGTGGCATTAAAAGATCGTCTATAAAACAATAAATATAAATGCATTGAAAATATTTAGAGTACGTGAATTACATTCATTTTATTGTACAAAAATAACAAATATAATTTGTTCCCAAAATCGGTATTGATACAAGAAATTTTTAACAAAAGGGCCTGAAAACTCCCGCAGCAACAAAAAATGTTCAAAAACTCCACAAAAGATTAAAAAAAATGAAAATTTTATATAAATAAATAATATCAAAAAAATACCACAATGGTTTCTAAAATTGTATCCAACAATTTCGATTTTTTTTCCCTAAAAAGCTATGATAAGTCGTGGCTACGAAGGTATAATGAAGAGTTCCTTTGTACCGGTCACTTGCTTGTTGTGCAGGTTTAGCAAGGATCACAATCTTAGAGCCTCAAAAAAGGTATTGTGTTAGATAAAAAAAATAATTAACCATTAAAGGGATTGTAAAGGCTTGTGTTTTTTCACCTTAATGCATCCTATGATTAAGGCTCTCTCTCTGCCCGGGGTTCTTGGCTCTTAATTGGATAGATTGATAGCAGCGCAGCCATTGGCTCCCGCTGCTGTCAATCAAATCCAATGACACGGACGCCAGGGGGCACGGTCGAGTCCTGCATTCGGCGTCTATGGACGCTGAATGCTGGACCTTGGGATTGCGCCCGCAAGGTAACCCCCCTGGGAGACCTCTTCTCCCAGGGCAGTGATGGCAAAGCTTGGCACCCCAGATGTTTTGGAACTACATTTCCTATGATGCTTAACTACACTGCAGAGTGCATGAGCATCATGGGAAATGTAGTTCCAAAACATCTGGGGTGCCAAGGTTTGCCATCACTGTCCTAGGGGGTTATCTGATGTGGGGAGGAGCCGCAAGAGACGCCGAGGGACCCCAGAAAGAGCAGGTTCGAGGCCACTCTGTGCAAAACGAGCTGTACAGTGGAGGTAAGTATAACATGTTTTTTTTTTTTAAAAGGAACATTTAAAAGGAACATTTAAAAGGAACATTTAAAAGGAACACAATTTAAAAGGAACATTTAGTGTCACTTTAAGGCACATTTGCATAACACAAATAAAGGGGTTGCTTTACTAAAACGGGAGAGTGCAAAATCTGTTGCAGCTCTGCATGATAGCCAATCGGCTTCTAACTAAACAGCTAGATTAATTAAGCTTAGACACAAAAACCTGGAAGCTGATTGGTTTCTATGCAGAGCTGCACCGGATTTATTAACTGAACCCCAAAAGATACTTGAGTAAGGTGCATATACGTCAATCAATAAAAATACACTGAAAAAAAGATATTACATCAATGTGCAAAAATAGTTAAAGCTTATTTATGGGCAAATCCCTTTCTTTGGTTTTGGCAAGAGCGGGGAAGATTTAAAGTGGTATTTAACCCAAAAGCAAACATTTATTATATTGCAGGGAACCAATTCTTAGATGTGATGGCTGCATAGATTTTCTTTTTTAGGCTTTCCTTCTTCTATTTTCATCTAGTGATCCAGCCAGCAAGACTATTATTTTTCAGAAGCTTAAAGTGTTACTAAACCCACAACAGTAAAATCAGTCTGTATATGCAGTGAAGCATGCTTGTTATACTCACTGTGAAACCAAAGGGGTTATTCCTCCTCATTGTGTAAAAAGGTTGCTTCATCGTGTATGCACAGATCCTCTTCTTTTTCCACTGAATACGGATAAGACAGAGCCTTTGGAGTCAGGCTGCACATGCTCAGTTTGGTGTGTATTGCTAGAGAGTTTTTTTTTCTTGGGAGGGTGCATTTGATCAGCACAGGGCCAATCAGCACTGTCCAAACAGAGGTTTAGGGGTCCTGGATCCTGATAGGAGAGCTCAATGCAGTATGAAAACTTCTAATATACTGTAAGCTTTACCAGGAACTGATAGAAGTTACCAGACTGCTATATATTGCTGATGAGAAAAGGTATTTAGCAGTTTATATTTACTAAAATAATTGCATTACCATGTTCTGTGTACTGTGGGAGATCAGATATAGCGAATGAAGGCTCCTGGGTTTAGTAACACTTTAAGTTCTCCTGCAGAATGTATCAGTTTACATGGATGAGACAAACCATTTAACACTGGCAGGGGTGGTTAATGATCAGCTTTTATTTATTTAGTCCTGTAAAACATTTATCCCAAAAGATAAAAAACTGTTTGCTGTAACGGATTATAAAGTGTGAGTTGGAGTTTGGCTTTAGTTTGTTAGTGTATTGAAATTTTCTAATACATTTAACACTCCCCTCTCCCCAGACAGACAATGCTGCTGTCTGCTGTGCCTCCTGTTCTTATTCATACAGAGTTGTGTCTCACTAATAGAGAATGTGTGTTACTGGCCAGATCACCAGGTGAAAACAGAGGAAAAAAAAGCTAAAGAAATAAAAACCAAGGCAGCCACCACATCTAATGATTGGTAAGCTGCAACATAATACATTTTTGGTTTTGGGTTTAATACCGCTTCAAAGGGTATGCCAAGCAGGAATCTTTTTCCAGTTTTGGATGGACTATAGAAGGATTAGAACCCCCAGGTTTTACTGCTATTTAGGGACCCATTGGAGAGATTTACACCCATTTCCTGTCCTGTCCTGAAAACAATTTTTTACCAGACATGAAGTAAAGGAAAATCTTCAACAGGGAATCAGACAAATATAAAATCTGACTTGGGTTCCAATGATGCTAATCAGAACCATTCTTATTTCAGTAAAAATCGGAAAAAGAGTTCTAATCTCCCCCCCCCCCCCCATTCCAAAACTAGAAAACAATGTTTTTGCTATATATATATATATATATATATATATATATATATATATATATATATATATATATATATATATATATATATATATATATATATATATATATATATATATATATATATATATTATGGCAGAGCTCCAGCCAAAAATAAGATAGGAATAGTGCATTAAAAGATCAAAGATCAAATAAGAAAACCAGCTTTTGCTGCAATATTCAGCTTCAATCCAGAGATCCCCTGCAGTAAATTTTTTTTGCCACAGGATGTCCCTGGTCTGTTGGCCAGCATCATTCAACTGGCTTCCTCTGAGCCCCATCATCCCGGACCTGCCCTTGGTCAGTAAAAGGACAGCGGAGGGGGAAGCTGCACAGATATCTCTGTTCCGCTGCTCTCTCCTGCTATCAACATGCTACTGAGCATATGAATGGATTGGCCCCTTGTACTGCTTCTTCATATTCCAGCTCAGCTGTACAGGGACTGCGAGAGGCTGATGCCAGATCCAATGCAGGTACTTACATTGCTTGCTTTTGATGAAGTATTAATTATTACAGAACTGCATTAATTTGTGTCTTATGTATACCTAGAGTTCAGGATTTGCGAGCTCCACCTATGCAATTGGCTGGACTGCCCCACGTACATATAATGCGGCAGGGCGGCCCTTAAACACGAAATCATGTACTGGTTTGTGATTTTTTGAAAGGGCTCTGTGGCGCGCCGCCAGAGCTCCGCTCCAGCTGTGATTTGACACAGCGGGAGCCAATCAGTGGGTCTGGCGGTTGTTCACAGGTGAGGCAGAACGGCAGTCTGCCTATATAAACTAGGCAGACTGCTGTTCTGTGAGGGAGGAAAATGGCGATCTTGTGTTTCTGCTAAGCAAAAACACAGATCTCTGTTTTCCTCCAGTCACAGCATTCCCCCACACAGTTAGAAAGCACTCCCTATGAGCACACTTAACCCTTTGATCGCCCCTGATGTTAACCCCTTCCCTGCCAGTGTCATTTGTACAGTGACCAAAATAAAAATAAAAAACTGCAAGGTGATGGCATAATGTGCTAGTATGCATTGCATACTACGCGGTAAAGTCACCGCTAAGAGGGCTGACATGTTTCCCTGTCTGTCTTCAGTGTTCACGAGCTCCGGCTATGTGATTGGCCAGAGCCACAATTATGTCAGTCCCGCGATTGTGTACGGGAGCCACCATTTCTGGCACATGCTCTGTAAGCCAGACCTTCAGAATGCATGCGCCGATGATGTCATTGTCTGCATACACTCTGAATATCTCCTAAACGGTGCAGGTTTAGGGGATATTCACAGTACCTACAGTTAGGCCTTATTACAGGCTTACCTATAGGTACAAGTAGTACAGCATTTACTACCATTTTAATGTGAGTTATCACATTTTTAATAAACTGCCCACTAGATTGCGATTTTTCCCTTTCTTTACACAAACAAACACAGGAGCGAAGGGGGAAATCGCATGTGACTCAGACATGAATCGCAACTTACTCTTTGCAGTGCGATTTGCGCCTTTTTTTTGGTATTGACGCAAATTGCACCGCAAAGTATTGGTATTGGCGAGTACTTGACCGAAAATATTGGTACTTGTACTCGCCCATAGAAAAACGGCATTGGTGCATCCCTACACCAGATGGTTATAATGAACACAGGTCCTCCCATACAGGAATCAGTATGCAAAAAGATATGGAACTACCAGCTTTTTTCTTCAAAGGAGAACAAGGTAGGAATCTGCTACCAATTTTGGTAAAATCCTCGCAATGAACAATAATCAACCAAAGGGGATTGTTTTTTTGTGATTTTATCAAAAGTGGAGTTACACTTTAAATCTCCCTAATCTCTTTTATTCTTTAAGCCTAGGTTCACATTGAAATGGATAAGAAGTAGTTCTGGACATCCGCACGCCGAAAAAAATTGCCTTTTATTCAAAATACAGGATCAAAAATACATGCCACAGCAGAATGGACAGAAGAGCTGACGCGTTTCACCATAGCAAACAGTGCTTAATAGGTTTAGATTGAAGTGATTTGGCATGCGATTTGACATGTCTAATGTTATAGCTATTGTCGGGAATGGCACTGTCCAAATCGGTGCGGCGCCGACTTTGCATCGATGCACCGATTCTCAAAGGTAGTTCCTGTACTACTTTTGGCGACTTCGGGGGGTGATTTGTATAGACATCTGTACAGCTGAACTCGCACGATTTCTAACTCGCTCCAATGTGAACCTAGGCTTAATCACTGGATCTTCAGATTAGATCTCCATGATGATATAAATGACACACTTACCTGCAGCTCTGTATTTATTACTAAAACATTATCTTTTTTAATGCAAGCAGTTTAAGTGCCTACATTTGACCTGGTGTCCTTGTAAAGCAGCACTCAGACTAGGAGAGAGAGGGGCAGAACAGAAAGTCCACGAGGAGTGCTATATTGAGCAGATGAGTAACATGATAATAGGAATTGAGTAGAAGGATGAGCTCATCAATCTTCCGCTGTCCTTTCACTGCCTAATCAGCAGGGTAGGGGAGATGACAACACCGTGGGTAAGATTTACTAAAACTGGTGCACATAGAATCTGGTGCAGCTGTGCATAATAACCAATCAGCTTGTTGAATTAGGCTTTGACAATAAAACCTGGAAGCTAATCAGTTACTATGCACAGTGACAGTTGCACCAGATTCTGCATGCACCTGTTTTAGTAAATCGCCCCCCTTTCAGAGTTTAGAGTTTAAAATGGAATTAAACTTAAAAAAGAAATACAATCACAGGTTGGATTTTTTTTTATAACAGATGAAATCTTATTGGTCCCTTCTGTCATAAATCTTTCTCCCTGCCTGTCAGCGTGTTGGTGTTCACTGAGTCATTCATGCGCAGCTCAGCATACATTTATGGCACGGCTCTGTGCCATGAAAATGTGAATCTCACATGCATCATCGTGGCCCTGCCAACCATGTTGCAGAGGAGTCAGAACCTGGCAAGAAGACCAGGAGAAGACAGCAGTGCCATAAGCGTGTGCAAGGGGTGTGCCGGGTGTGCCGGGTGTGCCTGGGCACACTCTAATCACCCTGTGTGGCCTAGATTCCCCCTGATATTTTCCTAAAGCCCGCCAACAGGGCTCCTAAAAATAATAATAAAAAATAATAACAAAAGTAAAATACAAAAAATTTAAAACTACTGAGACCATCCACTTCTCTATTAATGTCGTCCATGTTTTAATACATTTGGACTGCGCATCCTAATGCAATAGGCTGTGTACACCTATGGACAGTGCCCATGATTGACGGGAGCGCTGACAGCACAGCACTGGAGGGGATCGCTAGCCAGGTAAGTCTGCCATAATGTGCTAATATGCTGTGCATACTAGCGCATTGTGGCGATAAGCTCCTGGGGCCCACTTAAAAAAAATGAAATTGGTGCAATACTCAACTACTTCCAACTGTAACAAAAAAATGGTGCAACTTTCCTTGGCTGTGCAGTGGGGCCGGGCTGTATAAATGGCAGGATTGGATGGACAGCAATGCAAATCCTTTGGCAGGTAAACAGCTCCCAAATACAGCATATATGCCATCGGTTTATTTCACTGTCTGGACTTCCGTTTTAAGCAACACTACATTTGTAAACTTCACTTTAGGCAAAAACTTCTTGTAAACTATAAAAGATTTTCCTTTAGTTTAGAGCAACTTCCAGTGGCAGCTGGTGATGTACTTTTTGAGGAGGAGGCGGCAAACAAACCACCCCCCAACCCCCCCCCCCCCCAACTTGGTTGGTTGGTCACCAGCCCTGCACTTACCCCATCTAGGTCGTGGGCAGCACTTCCTCTGGGTGGCGTCTCCTTTTCCTGGTGCTGCACGGCAGCTTTCCCTGCGCCTCCTCCTTCTCTGCAGGCCAATAAGATTGCTTCTCCTCTCTGCCAATCGGGAAATGGGTCTCAGGACCTGCTTCCTAATTGGCCGGGAGGTGAATCAGGAAGCTAATAGTGAGTATTAATTCCCTATTGTTACACAACTAGGTGGACTCGGGGCACAGTGCTCTGCACCCCGAACCCACCTTTTTTTAAAGCTTATTAGAACCTCTGGCTCTAATTACGTGCTTAAAAAAAAAATCCCTTTGGAATCCATGTGTCTGGTGCCCCGCATGTAGATTAGGGGGCCAGAAGAATGGATTGGGGGGCAGCGCCCGTGGGCCCTGCATTATATCCTGCCACAGGCAACCGCAATGAAAAGCAAAATCCAATTGTTTGTTACAAGTTATTCGATTTTGAGACAAGGCATTTGTGTCTGATTGGTAATCATTTGGGGCAAAAATTCAACCTGCCCTTAGAAATGCATTGGCCAGCACAAACCGATACCTTTATCATAAGAAAAGTGTTGTGGTTGCCCATTAGCAACCAATCAGAATCTATTAGGCTTAAAGTAGAACTCCAATCAAAACCCTTTCTAGTTTTATACCCAAATCCAAAGGGTCCTTATGGGTATATGATCTTGTCACTTAGACCCCTTTCACACTGAGGCCCTTCTAAGCTTTTCAGGCACTTTTGAAGAGCTTTCCATTCATTTCAATGGACAGGGGCGTTTTTGCACCACCCTGCCAGCGCACTGCCCCAGTGTCAAAGCATTCGTTGATTTTAATTGAAATCGTTTTTCGTGAGCTTTTCAGGGAATTTTTTTTAGCGTGAAAGCGCCTCAGTGTGAAAGGGGTCTTAGTTGTCATGAATCACCTTCATCTGTCTGAGTTATACCCTTAATTTTGAATATAATTTTTTTGCCCAGACCAGTTTATGAAATTTCAACCACAATCTGTTGTCCCAGCAATACTCTGGTGACAGTACCTTCTGTGGCAACTTTTCCAAGGCAAAATATCTGTTGAGATGGCTTTCGTCATGCCACACTGCCTCTATATTGTGCTCCTTGTCCCTTAAGATGCCCTTCAGACAGCTGGAGGTAAGGTTAAAGAGACGTGACGGCGTGCCGCCAAAGACGGCAGCGTGATAATAAAATTGCCCCTTCCCTGGAGGTATGTATGCTGCAGATCGAGGGTCCCTTTCATAGGTGAAGTCTTCTTTGTTGGACAAGTAGTAGCCAGAGTGTAGCTGAGCCACCAGCTCACCAAGAGCCTCGGGGCCATAATTGGAAGTGAATATCTGCAAATATAGAAATGATATCAATCAATAATTGTGATGGATTCTGACCAAGGTCTCAATTATTCGTGTCTGAAATGATGGTCTGTACTGGGGATGCACTGATTACCAAGCATTTGAGCTAGTATCGCTACTTGCCCAAATGCTCCCGATATTGAAGCCGATACTTTGCGGTGTAGAAAATGCATGGGCGCGAATTGCACTGCAAAGACGCCTACAATTTGAACAGGAATGTGGTCCGAATCACATGCGATTTCCCCTGCCGTTCCTGTGTGTATTTACAGCCGTGGCCAAAAGTTTTGAGAATGACCCACATAATACTTTTCACAGTCTGCTGCTTCAGTGTTTTTAGATCTTTGTGTCAGATGTTACTATTATATACTGAAGTATAATTACAAGCATTTGATAAGTGTCAAAGGCTTTTATTGACAGTGACATTAAGTTTATGCAAAGAGTCAATATTTGTAGTGTTGGCCCTTCTTTTTCAAGATTTCTGCAATTCGCCCAGACATGCTGTCAATCAACTTCTGGGCCACATCCTGACTGATGACAGCCCATTCTTGAATAATCAATGCTTGGAGTTTGTCAGAATTTGTGGGGGGGGTTTCTGTTCATTCGCCTCTTGAGGATTGACCACAAGTTCTCAATGGGATTAAGGTCTGGAGAGTTTCCTGGCCATGGACTCAACATTTGTATATTTAGTTCCCCAAGCCACTTAGTTATCACTTTTACCTTATGACAAGGTGCTCCATTATGCTGGAAAAGGCATTGTTCCTCACCAAACTGTTCTTGGATGGTTGGGAGAAGTTGCTCTTGGAGGATGTTTTTGTATTATTCTTTAGTCATGGCTGTGTTCTTAGGCAAAATTGTGAGTGAGCCCTCTCCCTTGGCAGAGAAGCAACCCCACACAAGATTGGTCTCAGGATGCTTTACTGTTGGCATGACACCGGACTGATAGTAGCCCTCTCCTTTTCTTCTCCGGACAAGGTTTTTTCTAGATGCCCCAAACAATTGGAAAGGGGATTCAGCAGAGAAAATGACTTTACCCCAGTCCTCAGCAGTCCAATCCTTGTACCTTTTGCAGAATATCCGACTGATCCTGATGTTTTTCCTGGAGAGAAGTGGCTTCTTTGATGCCCTTCCTGACACCAGGCCATCCTCCAAAACTCTTCTCCTCACTGTGGGTGCAGATGTACCCACACCTGACTGCTGCCATTCCTGAACAAGCTTTGCATTGGGGGTGCCCCGATCCCGCAGCTGAATCAACTGTAGGAGACGGTCCTGGTGATTGCTGGACTTTCTGGGGCGCCCTGAAGTCTTCTTCACAAATGCAGTGGAAATTATTTTTATGGGATTAACATCATTTTCATGGCAATTCATTTGATCACTCTTCATAACATTCTGGAGTATATGCAAATTGCCATCATAAAAACGGAGGCAGCCGACTTTGAGAAAATGAATATTTGTGTCATTATCAAAACTTTTGGCCACGGCTGTATAGAAAGGGATTCAAGCGCCATCTAGTGGGCAGTTTAAAAAAATGTTAGAACTCACCTACTCTCTGACAAAAAAACAGAATTGGTGCAACCCTAGTCTGTACTATGGAAAGTAACCAGTTGAAACTTTCAGTTTTTAGATACAGATTTGTGAACCTCTGTCCATCATTACATTTGAGACACTCTGACTCTCTAAGATGCTCTTTTTATACCCAGTCATGTTACTGACCTGTTGCCAATGAACCTAAATAGTTGCAAAATCCTCTTCTGGCTGGGTTCACATATGACCAAGCAGCAGCTCACAGCAGGAGTCCGGTGTGTCCTTGTTCACCATTTCAGGTCCAATTTCAGCCCAGATTTTTGGCTAAATTCGGACCTGAAACAAACCAAAAGATGCACAGGACTACAGGACTACTGTGCAAATCGCATAGGAGCCACTGTGGAGATATGTGAACTGGCTCCATAGAGAGCCGGTTACAATCTCCTGCTGTGCAAATTGGATGCGGAGGAACCCGTATCCAATTCGCACTAGTGTGATCCCAGCCTCCAGCTCTTCCTTGTTAGTACCACTTTTTTGAGACATGTTGCTGCCATCGATTTCAAAATGACCTTTTTTTTTTCTTAACCACTTAAGCTCCGGAAGGTTTTACCCCCTTCATGACCAGGCAATTTTTTGCTATTTGGCACTGCGCCACTTTAACTGGCAATTGCGCGGTCATGCAACGCTATACATAAATGAAATTTATGTCATTTGTTCTCACAAATAGAGCTTTCTTTTCATTCTCATTAGTGGGTTTTTATTAAATAAATGAAAAAAGACCAAACATTTAGAAAAAAAAATACAATATTATTCTACTTTCTGCTATAAAACATATCCATTAAAAAAAATCTAATGTCTTCATAAATTTAGAAAAAAATGTATTCCGCTACATGTCTTAGTTAAAAAAAATCCCAATAAGTTTATATTAATTGGTTTGTGTGAAGGTTATAGGGTTGATTTACTAAAGGCAAGTGCAGTTGCTCCAGAGCTTAGTAAATTAGGCAAATCTTTACTTTGCAATGAATACCCAATCACATGCAAGGAAAAAAAAACTGCATTTTTGTTTGCACATAATTGGATGATGGAAGTCAGCTGAGCTTTTGCTCATTTACTCAGCTCTGGAACAACTGCACTTTGCAAAGTCCACAGTCTATTTGCCTTTAGTAAATCAAGCCCATTGTGTCTAAAAACTATGATATGCAGTGTATATATTGGATTTTTTTTTTATATACTAGTAATGGTGGTGATCAGCATCTTATAGTGGGATTGTGTGAATGCGGCAAGCAATCTGACACTAATTGACACTGAGTGGGAACTGGCACTGACATCCCCAGTGACACTAATACAGTGATCAGTAACGATAATATTCACTGTCACTGTACTAAGGACACTGTAAAGGGGTTAATATCTAGGGGTAATCAAATGAACTGTGTACCTAAAACACAGCTACATTGCTGCTCTCTGTACAGAGCCCATGTTGTTACTAAACACAGGGGGGCTCTGTACTGTGATTCGCTAAGCCAATCAACAGGTCCCAGTCCTAAATTATTGGCTAGGACCTGCTGACCAACTTTTGCCCAACAGTTCCCGGAAATGCTGTATCACGTACATGTATGTGATCCAGCACAGCAGTGCCGCTGGACTGCAATAAAAAGGCTGTGAGCAGCCCTTAAGTGGTTAAAATGGTTAATTTTCTCAGTTTAAACATTTGATGTGTTTTCTATTTTCTATTGTGAATAAAATACGGGTTTATGAGATTTGCAGATCATTGCATTTAGTTTTTATGTAGATTTTACACAGTATTCCAACTTTTTTGGAACTGGGGTTGTAGATAGGGGAATCTACCCAGCAGTGACACAGACAAAAGTAAGTACATGACAGGGGTTGTAACTCCACATCAATTCCAGAACAAAAAATGAAAATATCTCCAAATATTCATTTAGGGGCTTAAGGGCGCAGCCCTCCCTATCCATGCTTCCGGCCCCCTAATGCCGGACACATGGATTCCAATTGGGGGGGGGGGGTTTAAGCATGTGATTTTGGCTTCAAAAATGAATGGGCTCGGGGCGCAGTTGTGTGATAATAGCGAATATTCGTTATTATCACACAGGTTCTCCTCCTAGCCAATCAGGAAGCGGGCTGTTTCCCGATTCGCCGAAAGGAGAAGCCATCTTATTGGCAGGAGGAGGAGAGGTATGGCTGGGGAGACGCATAAGAAACCCGACTGATGGAGCCGGAACATGAAGGAGACTGAGGGAAGTTGCTGCTGCTGCCTTCTCCACCTGTCAGCACAGGGTGAGGGAGCTGGGGAATGGGGGGGGGGGGGTTGGGGGGTTTGGGTATGGTGCGCGGTGTGGGCTGGAGCGAGGGGGGGGGTTCATGGTCAGGTCCGTCTGCTGTCCCCCCCGACTGATGGAGCACCAGCCACCACTGCTGGCCGCCCCTCCAGACCTTGCAGCCACAATTCCCCGTGCTGTCGGTGTAGCAATCTGTACACCATACACTGCAATACACAGCCCCGGAGTGAGTATTCATCTTAATGCTCACAGGGGAAAGCACTCACTATTCAGCATGAGTACGTCATCACATTGACAAATGGCAAATCAATTGATATATACGGTTATTGGGATTTTTTTTTTTTTACCAAAAACATGTAGCAGAATACGTCTTGGCCTGAATTGATGAAGAAATTAGATTTTTTTTTTTTAATTGTCGGTAATTTTTTTACAGTGCAAAAAATAAAAACCACAGAGGTGATCAAATACCACCAAAAGAAAGCTCTATTTGTGGGAAAAAAAATGACATACATTTTATTTGCGTACAGCGTTGCATGACCACTCAATCGTCAGTTAATGTAACACAGTGGCATAGCGCCCTGGTCATTAAAGGGGGGGGGGTAAATCTGGTGATCAAGTGAACATACAACATATTATCATAGAGCCATTTTTTAAAAACTGCAATGAATAAGAAGAATGCCTTCTAAGTAGTAGGGCTTTCGAAGTAACAAGAAAAAATAGCTAGCCAAAAGGAGTATGTCATATCAAGCTAATAGTAATGTTATATAAGCCTCCATATAGGTTGTGGAATCCTCAGCCCACTGGATCTGACTTACCTGATCGACATCCATACAGAAGAGGTAATCCACTTTCTCTACAGCCCGAGGCAAGACAAGCTCAAGCAAGTCCCTCATACGTAGCATAGAGATATCCTGCCAGCGGCCTCTCTTGGGAACCTGGAGGATGACCTTGGAAACTCCGGGACGCAGTTCAATATCAGGCACATCATCTGGGCGATCGGTGAGGATGTAAAACACGCAGGAGAGGTTTGGCATAAAGTAAATATTGGCAGAAACAAGGAAGTCAGCGAGGTAACTTTCCAGATACCTGGCAGGAGAGAAGAGAACAAGAAGACCTCACATTAGAATGCCAGTAAAACATAATTAAAGGTAGACTATAAGGCTCCACGCACACTGAAGCTCATAAACTTCAGTTTTTGGGAGTTTGGGTGCTTTTTTTTTTTAACAGTCCATAAACTCCCCTCTATGTTATCTTATGTGTCCATGCACAAATGGACACATAAGGATGGATGTTAATCCGCAGTGGAGTTTATGGGCTGTTTTCTGAACGCCATAAAACCACGTTCAGGAGTAGTTTTTCTGACCACAAAAAACGCCAAATGCTGATAAACATCGATAAACGCTCAAAAACTCGGCTTACCAGCGTTTAACGTTTTTGACCCATTGAAAAAACAAAACAAAAGAATAACTCTAGAAAGTGCTAATAAACGTTATGCAAAAATGTTAAAAACTGCTGAAAAGCTCACTACAAAGCTACTGGCGTTTTTATAAAGTTATTTTAACGTCCAGTGTGCATGGAGCCTTACTGTTTTGAGTTTTTGTTTTGTTTTTTTTGTTTATTTTTTTAATTTATAGTGCATCTAAACTCAAGAAAAATTTAATTAATTGTAGATTACGAGTTCTTAGATGTGAAAAGGAGAAAATTGCGCTATTACAGTCCAAATGAAAGAAATTATAACTATGATAGATATGGTATTCCAAAAGTCTGAATAGCTGGAGATGAATTCAACGTTCCTAGTAACAAAACCACAGGGGAGTGTATCATGAACTCATGAAAAACATGCCCACCAGACTGCAAGCCAAATATGCAGATGGCTTCAACCTAGCTTGGGCTAGTGGTTTTGCAGGAAGACAATCTACTGTGATGCTGCGATGTATGGTTGTAAGCATCTTAGCATAGATTGACATTCAGTCCATAAATCATAAATTTATAACACCGGAAAAAAATAAAAAAATATGCACCATACAGTATTATTGCCAAACTTATTAAATAAAAGTACAATATATACAGTTGCACTTACAGTGTAAAAAAAAAATATTTTTCCACAAACAGAAAACCACCCAGTGAATAAATAACAATTTAGTATACCGCCACCACACAGAGGGCCTCCTTACTAGATGCAAAAACAAAAGGGCAGATATCTCTTTCAAAAATTAATCTTTGGCAGGAACCAGGCATGCAAAATGTGTAAAAAAAAAATTGCACAGAGAAAAACCCAGTGGATATGTGTATACTGCCACCACATAGCGGGTCTCCTTATCGGAAATCAAACCAAAAAGGCAGGTATTTCTTTAAGAGAATAGATCCTCAGCAGGAAAATGGCATGCACTTTGATTGATAGGGAGAGAGACTCTCAACAGAAAACGTATCCGTAGGTATCAATCGGTAATGACCCAAGGGAGGATATAATATACCATAGCGTAATAACGTAGACCATTAGTTGTGTGCCTGACCGTTTACTGTAACGTTATTTTATATTGCTATGTTAATACCGTGGAGCTAAGGTCTTACTTACCCTTAGCAGTTCTGACGAATACAACAGTTCAATTTTTTCTCTTTAATAATAGCTAATAGACACTCTCTTACAATAGCATTGTGAACCACAACTCCACCACTATGCCACAAAAACTGTAGTTTAAAGCTGAGACACAAAACAACCCCATGTGTAGTTCCTAACAAACCTACAGTTAATATTTTGCCATTATTATTAGACCAAGGTCTAAGCTTATAGAGGCACTGTGCTATAACTCTCTCTAATCTCTTTCAACTAACCTAATCTCTACACCTATTCACCCCTCCATTTTTTTTTTGGCATGGCATATTCCGAGCTAAGGAAATATCCCACATTAACTTCCCACAACACAAAAGGACTCAACATCCCTTAACTTCCTTACTAAGAGAACTTACTAAAGCTAAGCCCAAAATAGTATTCCCACAGGAAACCCATTTTAGGTAGAATAAAAATCCCCAAACTTCTTAATAATTATTTCACTAAAGTGTTCCACACCTCTAATCCCTTAGCCAAGACAAAAGAAGTCGCAATACTGCTTAGTAAAAACTCGAATTTTTCAGTCACAGATCAGCTAGCTGATCCGGAAGGTAAGATACCTTTTTTGGACAACAAACGACTCTTTCTAATGTATACTTTCCTAACAAGACACACATCTTTTTGCAAAAAGGTAGTAGAGGAACTGAAGTGGTTTTCAGCGGGAATGGTGATACTTGGTGGAGATTTCAATATCCCACTAAATCCACTTCAAGACACTTCTAATGGCCAAACCTCAATAGCATACAAAATAATCAAACATATTAAATCTATGCTGAATTCTTTGATGTTAATGGCTTCCTGGAGACTCCTAAATCCTTCAGGCAACGACTTCACATTTCACTCAATACCACACGACAAATATTCAAGAATAGATTACATTTTTATACAACAAAGGAATCTTGCCTTATTGACAGAAGCCAAAATAGGATTTCAATCCTTATCTGATCATGCTCCCATTGCCATTTCACTCTCTCAACCTGATAACCGTACCAAAACCTGAAATTGGTGGCTGAATCCCTCCTTACTATTAAAACCAGACATACTTAAGGAGATTACGGAGTCGATACATACTTCGGAAACATACTTTTCCTTAAATAATAACAATGAAACTTCACCGCTTGCAACTTGGGAAGCACACAAATGTGTGGTAAGAGGTGAATTCATTAAATGGGGTGCTCGCCTTAAAAAGGAATCTGAACAAAAAATGACTGCTCTTTCTGCTACTATTTCCCATCTGGAGTCTCTACATAAACATTCACTTTCAGTGGCTACATCCTCTGAATTACTAAAAGCCAGAAAAGAACTACAATCTATAATAGAGAACAAGACGAGACGGTTATTGTTCTTCAAGAATTTACTTTACTAAAACACGGCAATAAAAGCAGAAAGTACTTTGCCAGAGCCTTAAAAGATACCAAATCATTAGAAAATATACACTGCATATGCTCAGGCAATGGGAATTTAGAACACTCAACAGACAAAATAGCAATCCAATTCCATGAATATTTTTCAAAACTATATGATTTTCCCTTATCTCACAAACCTAACAATCTATTTGGAGATAGAAGCCAAATCATTGAAGAGTTCTTAAAACAAAGTTCCCTTCCAATTTTACATAAAAGTGAGGTGCAGAGGTTAGACCTCCCGATCCAAGAAGCTGAACTAGTGTAGGCGATCAAAGAACTCAAGCCAGGAAAAAGCCCGGGACCGGACGGCCTAACTGCCCAATATTATAAACTATTCGCTGAAATCTTAAAAACCTCTCTCCTAGCAAATCTCAATTCTTTACATACCCACCCAAAAATCCCTGAATCCTTCCTAAAAGCTCACATTACGGTGATCCCAAAAGCAAGTAAAGACCCCAAGGACTACACAAGCTATAGACCCATTTCATTATTCAACGTGGATGTAAAACTTCTTGCAAAAATTTTAGCAACCCGTCTTAGACCTCTTTTAGACCCCTTTCACACTGAGGCGCTTTACAGGCGCTACAGTGCTAAAAATAGCACCTGTCTCTCCAGTGTGAAAGCCCTCTGGATAGCAGGATAGCTGATAACCCAGAATTCAGCCCTGGACTATAAAATAAAATGATTCCTACCACCAGTAATGACACCCCTTACTAGCTTCTCATTGCATGCAGGATGGAGTTATAAAATCAAGAGAAAGTTTGCGAACCTTGTGTGGCGGTCAGGTTCTCCCCCAATGGACATACTTACAACTTTCGAAGCTTCTTGAGCAAACATAAATTCAAACACTCATTTTCTCAAGCTCTTACGCAATTAGAAATCAGATGTTTGAATGCCAGAGGGACAAAGAAAACAACTTCACTAGCATATTCTTGGCTTCAAACCTTTATCATCAAACATAACCTTGACTTTAAAGCTAAATGGGAAAAGGCATTAGGAAGATCCATAGCAGACCTCCAATGGGATAGAGCCTGTATATTAGCCCACATTTGTTCGATTAGCACTAAATTCCAAGTAACCTTGTATAAGATCTTAACCCAGTGGTACGCCACCCCAGAAAAATTACACTCCTGGTTTCCCGAGACCACAGATTCCTGCTGGAGATGCAAGAAAGTAACTAGAACTATATTATATATCTGGTGGCATGGTCCTCTGTTCTCAAAAGAGATCAGAGGAACTGATATTGAGTTAGACTCGGCCACTCCGTCTTCTTAACACCTCTACACAACCTATATGTCGTTACAAAAATTCTCTGGTTAGGCACCTGCTCAACACAGCAAATATCCTAATACCCAGAGCCTGACCGTCTAGACTACTATCATAAAGTTTGGAATACTTGGGTTACATTCAGATATTCAGATAACTATAAGCTCATAATGGGCACATAAAGAACAATTTCTTACTTTTGAGGTCACACCCTTTGTCCTCAACCACCATTATTACTAAATGTTAATGGAATATCTGGATTGAATGTTTGAGCCTGTCCGTAAAATTAGATTTTGATAAAACTTGACTCTACAACGCTCCACAAACTTCCTTATGTTATTGTTATTACTATACCTTTATAGAACATGCTGATATTATTATTCATCATCCCCCTTTACAAAAAATTTTGGTTATGTTATGTGTGTTATTATGTAGCCTCCAATTCATTTATCCTTCTCCTATGGCTTTACTATATTCAAATTGATACTGTAAGGGCACTTTCACACTGGGGCGAGGTGTCGCCGGTAAAACTGCACTATTTTTAGCATCTCTTTTGCTGTCATTTTAGCTGTGCTTTTCGCCCGCTAGCGGAGTGCTTTTAACCCCCACTAGCGACTGATGAAGGGGTTAATAGTGCCTGCAAAGTGCCGCTGCCGAAGCTCTTTGTGGGCACTTCAGTGGCGCTACCCATTGATTTCAATGGGCAGGGCGTTTTAGGAGCACCTCGATGATTCTGCTTGCAGAACTTTTTTTAACATCCGACAAGCGTACTACTCCAGTGTGAAAGTACCAGGGCTTTCACACTGGAGTGACAGGAGAGGCGCTTTGCAGGCACTATTTTTAGCACTAAAGTGCCTCAGTGTGAAAGTAGCCTAAAAATCAAAGATGATTTTTGTTATAATTCACATTTACTACTGTAGCACTGACCCCTGAAGGAGCTGCTGGTTTTATTGGGTTTACCGTTACCTTCTTGTCCTCGTCTCTGTCTAGGGTTTCCCATGGTAGATGGCGCAAAAGAAATGCAGAAACTGACACTGGATCTTCTTTTGGGTTGTTTATTTAGAAGATAACAGTCTCTTAACTTAGGGTAGAGGGTTAGGAGGAAGTTCAGGTACTTTTGGAACTGCAAAAATACAAATCCAAAGAATAACCGTTTCACAGCTGGATTCTCACAACCTCCGGATAGACCTCCTCTCACTAGGCCTAGCAGCCAGTAAGGTGTTAAATAAAGCAAAGTCTCTGCCACAGACTTGAATGTAGAATACTTGAACGTAGCCGAGGGACATAGGCAAATTTAGAGAACTATCATACGGTACCAGTATCTCTCAGCCAGTGCGGCGATACCGTAAGATTGTAAGTCTATGAAGTGTCCTTCAGCTGAGCCTCCAGGCTCAGTCATAAATCTTTCCCCTTTTTTGTAGACGCTATAACTTTTACGCAAACCAATCAATATATGGGCTTATTGCTATTTTTATTACCAAAAATATATAGAAGAATACATATCGGCCTAAGTTGAGGAAAAAATTAGCTTTTTAAAAAAAAAAAAAAAAAATTGGGGATATTTAGTATAGCAAAAAGTACAAAATACTGGGGGTTATTTACAAAAGGCAAATCCACTTTGCACTGCAAGTGCACTTGAAAGTGCACTAAATCTAAAGCCCCATACACACTATCAGATTGTCTGCTGATTTTTTCCATCAGATTTACCAAAACCATATAATATGAGGTCAAACCTTAGGAGTTTCAATGTGTATGCAATCAGGCAGGCCCTTCTACTACATGGTTTTGGTAAATCTGAAGGAAAAAATCAGCAGACAATCTGATAGTGTGTATGGGGCTTAAGGGGAAGATCTGAAATGAGTGGAAGCTCTGCTGATTTTATCATCCAATCATGTGTAATCTAAAATGCTGTTTTTTATTTTCCTTGCATGTACCCATCGTATCTATAGCGACTTCACTTTCAAGTGCACTTGTAGTGCAAAGTAGATTTTCCTTTAGTAAATAACCCCCGTTGTGCTTTTTCAAATTTACCTCTCTTTTTTTGTTTATAGTGCAAAAAATAAAAACCGCAGACATGATCAAATACCATCAAAGGAAAGCTCTATTTGTGGGGAAAAAAAGAATGTAAATTTTGTTTGGGTACAGCGTCGCACGACCGCGCAATTGTCAGTTAAACAACGCAGCGCCGTAACGCAAAAAATGCCCTGATCATTGAGCAGCCAAATCTTCCAGGGCTGAAGTGGTTAAGTAACATTTACAGACCTTGTATTTGTTACTTCATACTCCATCTATGGCCAGCTTAAAATGGAACTGTAACCCCCAGAAAATGTTAAGCTATTAGAAAATGAAAAGTACTTACTCTGAGTTACTCCTTTACGCGTCATGTTCTCTCTTAAGGTCCACAATGAAACTAGGCCTTTTACAATATTCTTCATGATAGGGTGCTGCCATTTTTACTCGTTCACATGGGTTTTCCTGCATGGGGATGCACATCTGTGAATCCCTACTTGGGAAAACACGGCCCTCACGTGGGTTTACGCTGTAATACGCCCATGTGAACTAGGCCTTAGTCTGAGCTCTGCTGTACAGGGGATTGCAAGAAGCTAATACCAAGTCTATTTCAAGTTATGCACACTGCTTACATAATAAAAAATTACATTTCCTTATATATATTCATGGATACAGAATTGCATTGAAGTGGTTCTAAAGGCACAAGGTTTTTTACCTTAATGTATTGTAGCCAAGTCCCGGGCCTCTCCGGGCCTAATGGTGACCTCCAGAGTTAAGGACAGCTGACATCCTTCTGTGTAGAGTGGGTTAAGAGGCATGGTGGTTGCAATGTAAGGTAGATTAATGGGTGCCAGACACTTCTTGAATGCAAAGAGATTTATTTTCTCTTAAACAGAACTGTGGGAGAAGGGGTTAGGGCCAGGACACCCTTTTAGTAGTGGCAAAGTCAATTAGCAGACTCAGAGACTTCTATAGGTAGACAGCCATGCAGGGAAAAGCTCCCAGGCAGAAGCCACATCTGCATGTGTAGACACGCTGTCTCCTATGGCAAAATCTTGAACAGTTTCTAAAAAAGGTTGCAATAAACTCTCACTTCCTCCACAACTTCCTTTTTTGGATCTTCACTCAACTGAGCTCCCAGTCTATCACCTAGACACGCTAATCCACTGCGACTGGATCTCCTGAGCTCTTCCAATCATCTCACTGAATATGTTCCTCAAGAGTCATACCTGCATCCCTGCTGGGTCCTAGCTTGGCACTCACAGATACTCCTCAAGCTTCACCCCACTAGCCTGCTCAGTCCCTGTCTTGGCACACAAGACTGCTCTGCCAGCATCACCTCTGCTGGCTGGGTCCCTGGCTTGACAACTGCCGAAGTTTCCCAATTCTTCACAGTCCCTGGTTGGTGAGAATGCTGTTCTGATACTTGCTTCGACTACTCGCGGTGGTCCCTGGTAATAGGGTAGATTGTTCCTTAGTGGCAACAGTTTACCCTCTACCTCTGACTATAACAGGTTCTCTGGCTGGCAGAACCATCACTTCTGCTTGGACTGCAAGCTGCAGTCCCCACCCTACGCTGCTCTCTTTGCTTTTGGATAGGCCCTCAGACATCCTGGCAGCCAGATGTCCCCGGGATAGGCCTCAGACTCTGGCCTAGCAACACAATACAACACACATCCACCCAGACAGCCGCCCAGGTGGAACAGACCCCAATCACCTGACCTCACCCAAATAAATAGGTTCTCTCAGCAGGCCAAGGGACCCAAGAAAATCCCTGCCCATTGGCTGAGACACCCCATCTATTCCCAACCTGTCCTTGCAATGCCCTTGTCTTATCTAATGCCACCAGATGCCTGGCCATCTAGTAACAGAAGAGAGAAGTGCAGAAACTCCAGAAGTAGAGTGGACTCAATAGATCTCTCAATTGGCCAATACAACTATCATTTGCTAGATACATTTAAGAGAAACCCTGCCAAAACACCAGGGTGCTACATCCTCCCCCTGCCTACAAAACTACATCTCGGAGTTTGCAGAAAAATAAGGTGAGCTCTCAAGCCTGAGAGCAAATGTCCTGGCAAAAACTTGGGATGGGTTGGGGAAACAGGAAAGGAACAGTAACAACAAACAATGCATACCACATGAAATAAACATGTGCAACACACCCGTGAGTGAATGGCAGTCCACACAGGCTAGATAAATATCAGACACGTTATATATAATTTAACGTGTGGTGTGCCACCCAAACAGGCAAGGGAAAACATTTCTACAATAGCCTTATCCTATCTATCTAATATATACAATAATAAATGGCATGAATATTTAGCATTATTATCCATGTTGGGTCACTGTCTCTCCTTGTCCAAGGAAGACGCAATGGTGCAGATACACCTGAAAGAGAACATAAACAGCAATGCAAATGCATCCTATCCCTATGACAATACAGTGCAATATTTACATAAGTGAACCTTAAATGGGTTGTTAATTGTCCTCAGCTGAGAACAGCATAGCAGTGTAAATACACCCTATAACATGTTTGAACCATACACACATGAATGAAAGTGGGCCTTATTCTCATCCAAGAATGCCACACCTTTAACAATTATCCTACAAACTTTCTTAGCATGTACTATAGAGGAATACATAATATGAATGAGGGCTCACTCAGGCTGGCAATTCTCACACCACCTGGTAGCCAACACACGACACTGGGCAGTCCATTATTCAGTATATACGGTAAAAACTTTCACCCCCTTTCTTACCAGAGCCTATCCTATCTAGCTGACTAACACCCCAGTGTCTTTGAATCGCCAGAGTCCATCAATATTATAACTTGGGTGAAACATATTTCCCAGCAGTTTCCCTTCTTCTTAGGGATAACTCTGGGGACAGGAGGCACAGCTGCAATCAAGCAACAAGCAGCCAGGTCATGGTGCAAGGGACCACACTCCAGAAGACAGGTCCCCTTGCAAGGATATCTCAGTCTGTCCACACGAAACAAACTGCTGAACATCACAGGTCACTTTTCAGAGGGAACCGCACTGGCAATTCGACAGTACTGGCCAGTGCTACTCAAGTGGGCACTTCTTGTATCTGCCAGCAGCATTCAGTGCAGCACAATCTCAGCAGCACAGCCATCAGGAATGTTCTCCACTAGCAATAACCTCTTTGCAGGGGTGAAGTGGCTTCCAGCATAGCGTCCTTAACTCCACAGAGCACACATTTGTAATCCACAATCTTCGGTGAACAGGTATAGTTCTGTAGTATTTACCAGTAATCCCTGGGATCTGGCAACTTCAAATCCTCTCCTCAAATCCTGGCATTTACGGTGGTGATGTAGTGCAGAATATCCTTCTTGCCAGTGATATATCAATTATTGTATTCCGCGATTAGGTATAGGCTGGGCTGCTGCCTCCCCTGAGGGGAGGTTATATAAAAAGGGGGGTGGGTGGTGCTGCCCATCACCTGAAGAGTGATCCTCCACAGTGAGTCACTCTTCTCTGGCGAAAGTGGTACAGATGCATAATAGACACTCCGTCACCTGAAAAGTGATCATTCTAGTGAGTCACTCTTCTCAGATGAATAGTAAGTGGTTGATAGTGTGATATACCAATGTGTGATATAAATGTCTTTGAGGGCGTTATCACCCTATATCCTATATCAAAAAGATGTGTTTCTAATACTCTATGTACGGAGGTGTGTTCCAACCAATACCATGAATATTAATATTATAATATTAAGAGATTTCATTAAAAAAAAAATTATATCTATATATATCTATATATATATATATATATATATATATATATATATATATATATATATATATATATATATATATCTATATATATATATATAAACACCAGATATATTTCAAAAACGGCCTATCATACACCACTCAGCGCCAAAAGAGGACTATACCACAGATTCAAAATATACATATACATATATATATATATATATATATATATATATATATATATATATATATATATATATATATATATATACATATATATAGCTACATATATGCCTGCATATATGATACCAATAGAACCAACAGACTGAATAAAATCTGTCAGGTCTATTATGACCTACCAGATAGAGTGAAAATAGCAGCCATTTAAAAAGTATAGTAATTATATAATCCAGTAATACAAACAATTCATCAATATAGGTCTGAAAATATCAGTATTAAAACAGCGCTCTATATGGAGTCCAATATATTTTCATAAATACTTATGTAGGAACTCTAAAAAGAAAGTCCTTAATGTGCAGACAGGGTGATTGTAGTGATTTAATCAACGTTGCGAGGTGTTCACGGTGTTATATCAAAGTGCTGTTGACATCTCTTCCACCATACAATGGGAGTGCTTCACCGCGTGCGATACATGACGCGTTTCGTCACTTCCGACTTCGACAGAGGGCCCTCTACATGACGCTCCCGGAAGTGAGGTGTGCGCTCCACCGCTAACCAAAGACAAGGAAGTCATTCACAGTGTACACAGCGGAACACAGGTGGACTTCTCTGGTGTCTGGAAACCCGGTGAAACACACATATTTTGAATGCTGGTGATTTTCATTAATAATGTACGCAGTTATTTAAATGGGTTATTTTATTGGCTTATGCAATCTCTTTTTTTTAAATAAAACGGTATTACGCTATGTGCACACTTTGCTTTGTTTTATGACAAATTTGGAGCATTGCTGAAAGCGGGACCCCTGAGGGATGACGTATGAATTTTGGTATACCTAAAGAGTGACTACTCCTTAAGGCTGGTTTTATCAACATTGTCTGGTGAGTTTAACCCCCTACGGGGGATGTATCACACGTGGTGAAGCACTCCCATTGTATGGTGGAAGAGATGTCAACAGCACTTTGATATAACACCGTGAACACCTCGCAACGTTGATTAAATCACTACAATCACCCTGTCTGCACATTAAGGACTTTATTTTTAGAGTTCATACATAAGTATTTATGAAAATATATTGGACTCCATATAGAGCGCTGTTTTAATACTGATATTCTCAGACCTATATTGATGAATTGTTTGTATTACTGGATTATATATATATATATATATATATATATATATGTGTAAAACAAAATCACAAAATCTCAAGTGACTTGTGCCACAGATCATGTGCTGCAAATGAAGTGACTTCCGTGCTCCCCTGCAGTTCCCCACTCACCAGATCCTTGCACCCCTTCAGGGGTAAACGCATGTGGTGAGTATAATGAGGTGAGTATAATGGCAGTATCTGGAGCAATCACCTCCCCTTTGGCACAGCAAACAATGGGGTATCCAGCTCCTTATGCCCCTACGGGGGTGGGCCATTTGCAACAGGTAAAGTTGTAGTAATCACCTCCTCCGTGGCAAACCATAGGATATCCTCATGGACGAAAGAGACGAGCACTCATAGTGTGAATCTGAATGGTTTGTTTATTAAAAGTATATAGAAAAGTATATAAAAAACAAGACTTGACACAGTCAAGTGTAAAGGCTAACGTGTCCAAGTTACAATCCAAGAGCTCCGGCCTGACCGGTGTGCCACAGGCTGGAACTCCGCAACCGGATGTGACGTGAGTGTGTACCAATCTCCAACCTGGATCCTTGTTGCCAGGTCGGCAAATGATCACACTGTCCAGGTTGATTTTACGGCCGTAGCCCCAGGTGTGCAGCACTGAGATGTATCTTTCAGCTACCTTGGGTGACAGTTTTGGAAAGTCCACCTGCAAAGGGATCCGAAGGAAACTTTGCACAGCCTCATCCACCCATTGCGTTTCCTTGTCTAAGATCTCTTTCTCTAGGTGAGCTGGTACATATGGATATAGGTATCTATATTCTTCAGCTACCTTTTTGATGATTATGCGCTGTACTTTAGACAGCCTGGGCAGCGTTTTAGGGTCTCGCTGCTGTTAAAGTCAGTGAGCCAATGAGGAGAGAGTGGGGGAAGGGCTGAGCATAGAGAGCAACAGCTTGGCTTGGGTGCCCCCATACCAAGTTGCTTTCTATGGGGGCACTTGGCTGGAGGGAGGGGCCAGGAGCGCTGGTGGGGGACCCCGAGAAGAGGAAGATCTGGGGTTCTCTTTGCAAGACCATTGCACAGAGCAGTACAGGCATACCCCACTTTTAAGTACACAATGGGGTTTATTTACTAAAGCTGGAAAGTGCAAAATCAGGCTCAATTCTGCATAGAAACCAATGAGCTTCTAAACACGGCTTGTTCAATTAAGTTTTGGTAATAAAACCTGGAAGCTAATTGATTTCTATGCAGAAGTGAGCCTGATTTTGCACTTTCCAGATTTAGTAAATAAACCCCATTATGTACTAAAAAGTGGGGTATGCCTGTATGTATGACATATTTGTTATTTTGAACCAAAAAAAAAGTCTTTAGTATAACTTTAAACTGTGTCTCTCATGTCTGTCTGGAGTTCAGCTTTAACAATTTTTAAATAAAACTGACTTAAATCAATTCTAGATTTAACTAAACAAGAAATAGTGTATGCAATCACATGGATCAGAAGATAAAAACACTCACTGATTTATAGCAAAGACTGAGAGTCCAACCACGGTCCTTTGTTTCTGATGCAATCGATTTTCCTCCTCAGAGTCGTAGGCTCCCTCCCACACGATGGGAGCTCCCCAAGGTGTTGCAGTGGGTACCTTAGGAAAGCAGCTGAAAGGACATGAGATGACTCAGTGACACAAGCAATATTAGATTACTGCTACAGATTAATAACGGTTGTTGTAGATACTAGATGAGTGGTGCAGCACCATATCCCCTGATGCCACACATAATATTTAGTGAATGTAATGCTACTATCAGAGACTGCAGATATGCAACCGGGGATGGTCCACAGCCAGCCCCCCCATTCCAAGAGGGTCCCCCTCATTCTACAGCCAGCTCCCCCCCTCATTTCACAGCCAGGGATCCCCTTTCTCATGCTACAGTAAGGGCTCCCCCTATCCCACAGCAAGGGACCCCCTCATTCAATAGCCAGGGAATCCCCTCCATCATTAAGCAGCCTCCCCCCTCATTTCACAGAAAATGGACCCCCTCATTCAATAGCCAGGGACCCCCTCATTGTACAGCCAGGTACCTCCTTCCTTATTTCACAGTAAGGGACCCCCTTCTCATTCCATAGCCAGAGAAACTCCCTCGTTCCACAACCATGGATCCCCCTCATTCCACAGCAAGGGACCCCCCTCATTCCACAACCAGACATCACCTCCTTATATTGCAGTCATCAACCCCTAAATTCATAGCTAGGGTTCATCCCCCATCCCCTTTCATCAGTCAATGGTCACACCCTTTTGCCTTCAGAACTGCCTAATTCTTGGTGGCATAGATTTAACAATGTGTTGGAAACATTCCTCAGAGATTTTGGTCCATAGTGACATAATAGTATCACACAGTTACTGTAGATTTGTAGGCTGCACATCCATGATGTGAATCTCCACCACATCCCAAAGGTGCTCTATTGGATTGAGATCTGGTGAGTGTGGAGACCATTGGAGTACAGTGACCTCATTGTCATGTTCGAGAAACCAGTGGTGAGATGATTTCAGCTTTGTGACATGGTGCATTATCCTGCTGGAAGGAGCCATCAGAAGATGGGGACACTGTAGTCATAAAGGGATGGACATGGTCAGCAACAATACTCAGGTAGGCCGTGGTGTTTAAACAATGCTCAATTAATACTAAGGGGCCCAAAGTGTGCCAAGAAAATATCCCCCACACCATTACACCACCACCACAGCCTGGACCGTTGATACAAGGCAGGATGGATCCATGCTTTCATGTTGTTTACGCCAAATTCTTACCTTACCATCCGAATGTCGCAGCTGAAATCGAGAGTCATCAGACCAGGCAATATTTTGAAATACTCAGATCAGAGCATCTGGCACCAACAACCATGCCACATTCAAAGTCACTTAAATCCCCTTTCTTCCCCATTCTGATGCTTGGTTTGAACTTCAGCAAATCATCTTCACCACGTCTAGATGCCTAAATGCATTGAGTTACTGCCATGTGATTGGCTAATAAGCAATTTGTCTTACCAAGCAATTGAACGGGTGTACCTAATAAGGTGGCAGGTGAGTATAAATTACAGTTAACCTTCCCAGTGCTGGAACGTTGTATAAACACGATTTCAGCACAATGGAGAGCTTCTACTAGCATATTTGCATGCAGGGTGTACCCCTGACACCCAACAGCTGGTCATTGGCCGCTATATTCAGCTGGTACACAATTATTGTGTTATAAATAGGGTGAATATATCTGTGGCATTCTAGGGTAAATGACATTGAATGTTACTTGGAAAAATTCAAAACTGCACCTTCACTAAAAATGACCCTTGTCCCAGCCGCCTCTGGGAAAATGCCAATGTGATAGGTTTATATTTACTGAACATAAACCTTGCCCTCAGAGTATTACTGCTGGGCTCAGAGAAATCAGTTTCTTCTAGAATGTATTTTTTGTTAAGATCAAACTTAAAACGATGTCTGAGAACATCTTGTTTACACCTCGAGCTTGTGCATGCAAAGCCAGGCCAAGCCACTGGAAACAAGATTCATCTTCAGTAAAGGTAAATTGAAGCCAGTCCAAATGTATTATCTTGGAGAGGATCTTCACCCTTGAAATAAAAAAATAAATGCTAGCAGCTACAAATACTGTAGCTGCTGACTTTTAATAAAAAGGAGGCTTACCTATCCAGGGATCCAGCGCTGTCCTCACCTGGGGCCTGTTTTTCGCCTGTCCTCTGGGCCCAGACATGTTTACTGGGGGAAGCCTCTTGTGAGTGCTTGCGACTTCACAGTCAGCTTCCCACTGTGCATACATGAGTCGCTTTGTGCTTTTTGAATGGTCCTGCAGCCTTCTGGGACCTGTAATGTGTCCCAGAAGGCCGTAGGCAAAGGGGGGTGAAGGATTTTTACTCTGATTGCCTTGGCAATCTGAGAGGAACTGGGGAGCAGGTACCTATCAAACAAAAAAAATATTGTGCCAAATGTGGATATGGTAGAGGATGGGGAAGGAGGACATAAAGCGGAACTTCACCCTTATGCCGCATACACACACGACCAGACTTTGACGGACTAGGTCCGTCAGTCTTCCCAACGGAATTTCGGTGGAGTTCCGATGGACTTTCCGAACGAATGGACTTGGCCACACACAAGCACACCAAAGTCCCATGGATTCGAACGTGATGACGTACGACCGGACTAGAATAAGGAAGTTCATAGACAGTAGCCAATAGCTGCCCTAGCATCGGTTTTCATCCGTCGGACTAGCATACAGACGAAGGGATTTTTCAACCGGACTCGAGTCCGTCGGAAAGATTTGAAACATGTTTTAAATCTAAAGATTTTTAGACAGCAAAGGTCCGATGAAGCCCACACACGATTGAATTGGCCGAGGATTCGTTCCATTGAACCTTTGCTGTAGAAAAATCTGGTCCGTGTGTACATGGCATTGCACTCCATTCACACGTGATCGCAGGCGGAATCACGTTTGTGATTGCATCCCGATTTACTGCGCGACAACCACTGCAAAATTGTGGTGAGATTGAGGTGCCATTAAAAAGTAATGGCATGGCAAACGCATTCTCCGTTTTGCAGGGTTTTGCAGCCTGTGCCCATGAATTCAGTCTCACTGTGACTACCATTGTAGCCTGTGCCCGTGAATTCAGCCTCACTGTGCCCAAAATTGTAGAATGTGACCATGAATTCAGCCTCACTGTGCCCACCATTGCAGCCTGTGCCTGTGAATTCAGCCTCACTGTGCTCACCATTGCAGCCTGTGGCCAGGAATTCAGCCACACTGTGCCCACCATTGCAGCCTCACTGTGCCTGTGAATGCAGCATCACTGTGGCCATCATTGCAGCCTCACTATGCCCATTAATTCAGCCTCACTGTGCCCACCATTGCAGCCTTGCTGTGCCATGAATTCAGCCTCACTGTGCCCACCATTGCAGCCTGTGTCCGTGAATTCAGCCTCACTGTGCCCACCATTGCTGTCTAAGCCCATAAATTCAGCCTCACTGAGCCCACCATTGCAGCATGTGCCCATGAATTCAGCCTCACTGTGCCCACCATTGCAGCCTCACTGTGCCATGAATACAGCCTCACTATGCCCACCATTGCAGCCTGTGCCTGTGAATTCAGCCTCACTGTGCTCACCATTGCAGCCTGTGGCCAGGAATTCAGCCCCACTGTGCCCACCACTGCAGCCTGTGCCCGTGAATTTAGCCTCCCTGTGCCCACCATTGCAGCCTGTGCCCATGAATTCAGCCTCACTGTGCCCACCATTGCAGCCTCACTGTGCCCATGAATTCAGCTTCACTGTGCCCATCATTGCAGACTGTGCCCATGAATGCAGCCTCACTGTGCCAACCATTGCAGCCTGTGCCTGTGAATGCAGCCTCACTGTGCCCACCATTGCATTTCTCACTGTGCCTGTGAATGTAGCCTCACTGTGCCCACCATTGCAGCCTAACTTTGCCCATGAATTCAACCTAACTGTGACCACCATTGCAGCCTGTGCCCGTGAATTCAGCCTCACTGTACCCACCATTGCAGCCTGTGCCCATGAATTCAGCCTCACTGTGCCCACCATTGCAGCCTGTGCCTGAGAATTCAGTCTCACTGTGCCCACCATTGCAGCCTGTGCCCGTAAATGCAGCCTCACTGTGCCCACTATTGCAACCTGTGCCTGTGAATTCAGCCTCATTGTGCCCACCATTGCAGCCTGTGCCCATGAATTCAGCCTCACTGTGCCTACCATTTCAGCCTCACTGTACCTGTGAATTCAGCCTCACTGTGCCCACCATTGCAGCCTGTGCCCATGAATTCAGCCTCACTGTGCCCACCATTGCAGACTGTGCCTGTGAATTCAGCCTCACTGTGCCCACCATTGCAGCCTGTGGCCAGGAATTCAGCCTCACTGTGTCCACCATTGCAGCCTGTGCCCATGAATTCAGCCTCACTGTGCCCACCATTGCAGCCTCACTATGCCTGTGAATGCAACATCACTATGCCCACCATTGCAGCCTTACTGTGCCCACCATTGCAGTCTCACTGGGCCCACCATTGCAGCCCCACTGTGCTCGTGCATTCAGCCTCACTGTCCCTACCACTGCAGCCTGTGCCCATGAATGCAGCTTCACTGTGCCCATGAATGCAGTCTCACTGTGCCTCACTGTGCCAACCATTGCAGACTGTGCCCATGAATTCAGCCTCACTGTGCCCACCATTGCAGCCTCACTGTGCCTGTGAATGCAGCATCACTGTACCCACCATTGCAGTCTCACTATGCCCATGAATTCAGCCTCACTGTGCCCACCATTGCAGCCTCGCTGTGCCATGAATTCAGTCTCACTGTGCCCACCATTGCTGTCTGTGCCCATGAATTCAGCTTCACTGAGCCCACCATTGCAGCCTGTGCCCATGAATTCAGCCTCACTGTGCCCACCATTGCAGCCTCACTGTGCCATGAATACAGCCTCACTATGCCCACCATTGCAGCCTGTGCACATGAATGCAGACTCACTGTGCCAATCCATACAGGCTCACCATTGTAACACACACACAGACAGCAGACATCTCCCACGTTGTGTCACGGAGCTGGTTTCTGTGTTTGGCGGCCGCACTGTTACAAGGTCCTGCCCCCTTTTATCTGTATTGCCGACACCCGACAATTCATTGGTTAAATTACTTTTTTTCTTTAGAAATGTAATTTTGTGCAGGGACTGTTCTAAACACGGGAAAAATGTGCCACTTTACAGGCATACTATAGACACCCCCCCAGGTACGAAATTTAAAGAAATATTTCACTTTTATTGTTTCACTTTAATCATTATTCAAATCACTGCTCCTGAAAAAATGGTAGTTTTTAAAACTTTTTTAAGCATTGATACATGTCCCCTGGGGCAGGACCCAGGCCCCCAAACACTTTTTATGAAAATAACTTGCATATTAACACTTAAGATTAGCACTTTTGATTTTTCACATTCGTGTCTCATAGACTTTAACAATGTTCGCGTGTTCGAACAAATTTTTTGCCTGTTCATATGTTCTGCTGCAAACCGAACCGGGGGTGTTTGGCTCATCCCTACTGAGAACATCTTGTTTACACTCTATCGTGCTTGTGCATGCAAAGCCAGGCCAAGCCACTGGAAACAAGATTCATCTTCAGCAAAGGTAAATTGAAGCCAGTCCAAATGTATTATCTTGGAGAGGATATTCACCCTTGAAATAAAAAAATAAAAGTCAGCAGCTATAAATACTGTAGCTACTGACTTTTATTAAAAAGGAGTTGGGGACCTTGGATTGTGGGCTCCTTGAGGGTAGGGACCAATGTGAGTGTGCAATGTACAGGGATAGGGACAATTGTAGACACTCTCTCAGGTTGAACTGGATGGACTGGTGTCTTTATTCAACCTTACTAACTATATAACTATGTAACTAATGTGCACTGCTTGTTCCAAATAAAGGGAGGGTGCTCACAGAGGACATTACAAAGGAGACAGAAAAACACAGTAAGAAACAAAAATGAAAAAATAAATCACAGGGCCATTTGGTAATTGATGTGTATGAATAATGTTTGGAGAATAAGGATAATCTTTAGTGTCACTTTAACCACTTTCAGACTGCTCACAGCACATATACTGCAGCAGGGTGGCCTGGCTGTGGGGACTGACATACCTGGGAGCATGCCCATGGGTCCGGCAGACTCGATGTCCACCGGCCACCCGTATTCATGGTACAGAGAGGCAGAACAGAGATCTGCCTATGTAAACAAGGCAGGGGACAGCACTGAGATTGGCTGTTGCAGTCCCGCTAAAATTTGCAGATCGCCGCCATTACCAGTAAAAACAATAAAAAATAAATAAAAGTCCATAAATCTATACCATAGTTTGTAGACGCTATAACTTGCGCAAACCAATCAATATACGGTTATTGAGATTTTTTTTACCAAAAATATATAGAAGAATACATATTGGCCTAAACTGGTGAATAGATATGTTTTTTGTATTTTTTTTTTTGATATGTATTATAGCAGAAAGTAAAAAATATTGTTTTTTTTCTCAAAATTGTCAGTGGTTTTTGTTTATAGCGCAAAAAAAAAAAAAAAACGCAGAGGTGATCAAATACCACTAAACGGAAGCTCTATTTGTGGGGAAAAAAAGGACATATTTTGTTTGGGTACAATGTTGCACAACTGCGCAATTGTCAGTTAAATTGACGCAGTGCCGTATCGTAAAAAATGGTCTGGTCATTAAGGGGGTAAATCTTCTGGAGATGAAGTGGTTAAATGAAGTTGCAGTTATACCATATTTCTTGAAATCTTACTCCCTGTGCATAAAATGGCCACTAGATAGCCACATGATGTTTTTTTTGGTCGCCTCCATAATATAGGATACTTTTTATAGGTAGGACTGACGTGACGTTGACAAAAGGCCAACAAAGAACAGGTTTGTGAATTGAGCCCTTTGTGAGATACAGTAAGGCCTGGGCAAACGCTAACCACTGAGGTATAGTGTGTTAAGGTGCACACATGTTTTTCACAGATTAACCTCTTTAGCTCAGGAAGTTTTACAACCCTTCATGACCAGGTCATTTTTTGCGATACGTCACTGTGATACTTTAACTAACAATTGCGTGGTCCTGCAATGCAGTATACAAATAAAATTGATGTCCTTTTTTCCCGCAAATAGACTTTTCTTTTGGTGGTATTTGATCACCTCTGCGATTTTTATTTTTTGAGCTATAAATAAAAAAAGATCAACAAGTTTTAAACAAAAACAATATTTTTTTTAGTTTTTGCTATAAAACACATCCAATAAAAAAAAAATTAAAGAATCTAATTTCTTCTTCAATGTAGGCCAATATGTATTCTGCTATATATTCTTGGTAAAAAATCCCAGTAAGCGTATATTGATTGGTTTGCGCAAAAGTTATAGCGTTTATAAATGATGGGATATTTTTATAGAATTTTTATAGATTTTTTTTATTGACACTTTTTTGGGGACCAGCACTAACAAATATGCACTGTCAATGTACTAATGACACTGGCAGGGAAGGGGTTAACACTAGGGTGTGATCAAGGGCTTAACTGTGTTCCCTGGGTATGTTCTAACTGTATGGGCTCACTGGGTTTAACAAGGGGTTAACATCAGGGGCACTCAAAGGGTTAAATGTGTCCCTAGGGTCTGCTTCCTAACTGTGTGTGTGTGTGGGGGGGGGGATTTGTACTGTAAGAAGACAGAGATCTGAGTTCCTGTCTAGCAGAAACACAAGATCTCTGTTTTCTCCTGTCACAGTATACAAGAGAAGAAATCGCTGCTCAAGGAAGGTGGGCAACTACATGGAAAATTAGATTTAATGTAGAAAAATTTAAAATAATGCATTTTGGTGGCAAAAATATGAATGTAATCTACTCACTAGGGGGAGAACCTGGGGGTCCTAGTAGATGATAGGTTTAGCAAGTTACTGCTAACAAAACAAACAGAATATTGGCATACATTAAAAAGGGGATTAATGCCAGAGATAAAACAATAATTCTCCCGCTCTACAAGACTCTGGTCCGGCCGCACCTAGAGTATGCTGTCCAGTTCTTGGCAACAGTCCTCAGGAAGGATGTGCTGGAAATGGAGCGAGTACAAAGATGGGCAACAAAGCTAATAAAGGGTCTGGAGGATATCAGTTATGAGGAAAGGTTGTGAGCACTGAACTTATTCCCTCTGGAGAAGAGATGCTTGAGACGGGATATGATTTCAATATACAAATACCATATTGGTGACTCCATAATAGGGATAAAACTTTTTCACGGAAGGGAGTTTAACAAGACACGTGGCCACTCATTAAAATTAGAAGAAAAGAGGTTTAACCTTAAACTACATGGGGTTCTTTACTGTAAGAGCAGCAAGGATGTGGAATTCCCTTCCACAGGCTGTGGTCTCAGCGGGGGGTTTCGATAGTTTCAAGAAACTATTAGATAAGCACCTGAACGACCACAACATACCGTGATACATAAGGTAATACTGACATATAATCACACACATAGGTTGGACTTGATGGACTAAATATAGATATATTCCTTATATGGATTGTTTATGCTTTTGCAACTTCTTGTGAGTGTTTACCTTTATTTATACCTCAAGGATTTTTTATGCTGATACACTGGATTGGGCTCCACTTAACCAATTTATTTCTCATTATGTTTTATATAGTGTATAAGAGTGGCTCCAACATTTTGGTATATAAATCCTTATGCCTGTACTTTGTACTGTGTTTCTATTACCCGTGCATCTGGGTCCCTATGATATAAACATATATGTCTGTATGTATATATATGTACATTTTATCTGGTTGCATTCTACGAGAGGAGACATACAGAGAGGAGAGGAGAGGACGCTGGGGTGGCTTGTTGCTTGTTCGCCGCTTCTCCGATCCTCTGTTTAGTTTTTTGCTGTTTTTCTACCTCTTTGGTGGGCGGGTTCCGGGCGCCTGTGTGTCCTGTGCTTGGCTGGAGACGTGGGACGAGGAGGACGAGGAGACGAGGAGGGGAGGTGGAAGGAGGAGCCCTATGACGCCCGTTGGCAGCTGAGAGGCCGGTTTAGTCGATTCCCGCACCGTCGATCAAGTGGGCAGCTGAATGGCCGAGCGCTGTGTGCTCGAAAATCCGAGAGGAAACCAGCTACCTGGAGGTGGGGAAGGATAAGGGGCGACGAGGAACTTCTGAGTACAGCTCTGTACTATTGTCGGCAGAGAAGCTGAGTAGCAGAGCTGTTGAACGGCTGAGTATGTCATCTCCTTCAGGCTATACAGCCTTTCTTGCTTATGTTTGAATTGGGAAGCTGGTAAGCAGGCGTGGGGACTTTATCCTTTGTAATTTCTACACAAACTGGGAATAGTGCAATTTGAAGGACTATAGTGTACCTGGCTTAAAATGAACTCCTGCTCTATGTTTTAGCCATTTTTGGGTATAGATTATTATAATCCCTGATTTTGTCATTTTTGTACATTGCACTTTTGTGCTGCGGATTTTTCTACAATGCTGCCATCATTTTGTTTAAATTATTCAGTTAAATAGCTGATGAATTACACCAGTTTTTCTGCCCCATCATGTATTGCGGTGATTAAACAGCTAGGACTACTTCGCCGCCCACGTTATATCCATAGAAGCTCTCAACGAAAGTTTGTTTGTTCACAGATTAATCATACCATCCCAACTCTTTGCTCAGCAATGCGACCTGTTGCTCCACGCATGCGTCGTCGGAGTGCTGATGTTTATCAGTTACGTGGTTTAAATGTTTCTATGGCAACATCGCTCGGTGAGCTAAAGGAGAAACGTGGTGTGGACTTTAGTCTGTTGCGGCCGGTGCAAAGATGTGTTACGTCATCAAGCAGTAAAATTTTACTTTTAAATGCACAATCTATTTCAAACAAATCTTGTTTTATTCATGATCATATTTTGGATAAATGTTTGGATTTTATGTTCATTACAGAGACTTGGCATCAGCCAAATATTTTTTCTTCTTTAAACGAGAGCTGTCCTAAAGGGTATAGTTATCTTGAAATAGCCCGTAGCACAGGGCGAGGTGGGGGCCTGCTAGTTATCTATCGCAGCCATTTGGAGCTATCTTTGCAATTAGTACCAGATTTAGTGTCATTTGAATGTCTTGCTTTTAAATGTAAAATTCCTTCCCCTGTGTTGTTCATTCTTGTTTATTTAGTTCATCATTTACTGCTGAGTTGACAAATCTTTTAACAACCTTTTGTATATCAAATGTAAATGTTATTATTTTGGGAGATTTAAATATTCATGTTGATACCCCTTCGTGCCATCCCGCAGCTGAATTTCTTCAGCTGCTGGATTGTTTTAATTTAAAACAACTCGTTGATGTCCCCACACATACTAGGGGGCATACCTTGGATTTGGTCATTACGAATTCTGCAGGTGTATTACCTAGGTGTATCAGACCATATGGCTATTTCGATGGATTTGACATCACCATCCAGCTGCTATAAGCCCAAGCGGGACATTTGTTTTAGAAACTTAAAAAATATAAATCCGGAACTTTTGGTAACGGATTTTCAGCATCTATCTACACAATTTTGCTCTGTTGATGATGCGGTGGCTTATTATAATAGCCAGCTTAGCAGTCTGTTGGACTTTTATGCCCCACTTAAAACGAGAGCTGTTACTTTTATTCACTCAGCCCCGTGGTATACAGATGAGCTTCGTAAGATGAAGGCAGCGGGACGGGTTCATGAACGGCGTTTTCGAGCCTCTGGCCTCACTGTCCATAAACAAATTTACCGGGAGCATCAACATCTATATGCACAGTCCCTTAAGGAGGCTAGGTCTTAGTTCTATTCTAAAGTTATACGAAATAGTTCAGGAAATTCTAAGCAGCTCTTTTCAACTATAAATCAACTGCTTTAACCAAATTTGCCATCGACTACTGCTATTTCGGAAGAGCGGTGTAATGAATTTATGGATTTTTTTAGATCCAAGATTGATCATATCCGTTCTTCTCTGTCTGGTCCCTTGGCTCAAACTGTCCGTTTAAACTGTTTTGTGCCCCGACAATTGGTTCATTTACCAGAGGTGTCGTTGGAAGAGGTACAGGGTATTGTTAAGCGAATGAAGCCCACAACCTATTTCTTGGATCCTTTTCCAACTCCACTGGTAAAAACTTATGTTTCAGTTTTAAGTCCATTGATTACTGCTGTTGTTAATTACTCTTTTCGAACTGGCCATGTTCCTTCCGTTTTAAAAAGTGCTGTTATTAGACCACTGCTTAAAAAATCCACTTTTGATCCGGAAGTCCTTTCTAATTATAGGCCTATTTCTAATCTTCCCTTCTTATCTAAGGTACTTGAGAAAGCAGTTGCAAGTCACCTTCAGCATCATCTCAAGCATAACAGCCTTTTTGAAAAATTTCAATTAGGCTTTCGTTTTGCTCATAGTACGGAGACCGCTCTTGTTCGAGTTACAAATGATCTTCTTATGTCATCTGATGCCGGCTCTCCATCTTCACTTATTATGTTGGATTTGTCAGCTGCTTTCGACACTGTCGATCATGGCATTCTTTTCTTTAAAAAATTTAGCCTTTAGTTGGTTCGAGTCATATCTTACAGATAGGATTGAACAAACTACATTGGGTCATTTTAAATCTAAACCGCATGTGGTTAACTGCGGAGTTCCCCAAGGGTCAGTGCTTGGCTCGATTTTATTTACTCTATATTTTACTCCCTTAGGCCATATTATAAATCGTTATAATATTTCCTTCCATTGTTATGCTGCGATACACAGCTTTATGTAAAAGCTGCAGCTGAAACTCCTTCAGTGCAGTCGCCCCTTTCAGTCCTTACCGCCTGTCTGGAGGAGATAAAGGAGTGGATGGAACAACATTTCTTGCAACTAAATAGCTCCAAAACTGAGTTTATTATGATTGGAACATCTCACCAGATTAAATCATCGCTGATAACAAGTATTGCCTTTTCAGGCTCTAAAATTCCAGTTTCGTCTGTTGTCACTAATCTTGGTGTAAAAATGGATTCCCAACTCACTTTTGAAGCTCATATAAATCAAGTATGCAAGACTTCTTTCCACCACCTTCGTAATATCTCTAAACTTTGTTCTATCCTTTCTTTTTCCAATGCTGAAAGGTTGATTCATGCCTTTGTCTCCTCTAGGCTGGATTATTGCAACGCACTTCTCATTGGGATTCCGAGAAAAAGCGTGCAGAAGTTACAATATGTTCAAAACTCTGCAGCGAGGATCCTAATGAGAGTGCGGAAGCATGAGCATATCACTCCAATTTTAAAATCTCTTCATTGGCTGCCGGTCTCTACAAGGATTGAGTATAAGGTCTCTCTTCTTGTCCATCAATGCATACATGGACAAGCTCCACCTTATCTTAAGGAACTTCTTAAATTACAAAATTTACCTCGTTCCCTTCGCTCAACTAATTTGAATTGTTTAGAGATTTCAAAAACTAGGTTGAAAACTATGGGAGATAGGGGCTTTTTGTGCTGCTGCCCCACGTCTGTGGTTTCTCAGTCTACTGAAAATTTTAAAAAGGGGTTGAAGACTTTTCTTTTTAGCAAATGTTTTTTAAATTAAGCAGTTTGTTTGTTTTTATTGTAATTATGTAGCACTTTGAGGTCTTTTGATGGAAAGTGCATTATACATAAAATGTATTATTATTATTATTATTATTACATTGGTCTTACGTGGATTTTCTATATGCGTTCTCTGCATATTAGTGTGGGTGCACATTATATGTGTGCCCACACATGCATACACATGTACCGTATATGGGAAAATGGGGTCATGTTTTATTATAGTCTATTTTGCTATGTTTATTATACTGAATGAATTTACTCATGTCAACATTTACAGTGGTGTGAAAAAGTGTTTGCCCCCTTCCTCATTTCCTGTTCCTTTGCATGTTTGTCACACTTAAGTGTTTCGGAACATCAAACCAATTTAAACAATAGTCAAGGACAACACAAGTAAACACAAAATGCAATTTGTAAATGAAGGTGTTTATTATTAAAGGTGAAAAAAAATCCAAACCATCATGGCCCTGTGTGAAAAAGTGATTGCCCCCTAAACCTAATAACTGGTTGGGCCACCCTTAGCAGCAACAACTGCAACCAAGCGTTTGCGATAACGTGCAATGAGGCTTTTACAGCGTCCTGGAGGAATTTTGGCCCACTCATCTTTGCAGAATTGTCCTAATTCAGTTACATTAGAGGGTTTTCGAGCATGAACGGCCTTTTTAAGGTCATACCACAACATCTCAATAGGATTCAGGTCAGGACTTTGGCTAGGCCACTCCAAAGTCTTCATTTTGTGTTTCTTCAGCCATTCGGTGGTGGACTTGCTGGTGTGTTTAGGATCATTGTCCTGCTGCAGAACCCAAGTTCGTTTCAGCTTGAGTACTCGAACAGATGGTCGGACATTCTCCTTCAGGATCTCTTGGTAGACAGCAGAATTCATAGTTCCTTTTATCACGGCAAGTCTTCCAGGTCCTGAAGCAGCAAAACAGCCCCAGACCATCACACTACCACCACCATATTTTACTGTTGGTATAATGTTCTTTTTATGAAATGCAGTGTTCCTTCTACGCCAGATATACTTGGACACACACCTTCCAAAGAGTTCCACTTTTGTCTCATCGGTCCACAGAATGTTGTCCCAAAAGTCTTGGGGATCATCAAGATGTGTTGTGGAGAAATTGAGACGAGCTTTGATGTTCTTTTTGCTCAGCAGTGGTTTTCTCCTTGGAACTCTGCCATGCAGGCCATTTTTGCCCAGTCTTTTCCTGATGGTGCAGGCATGAACGCTGACCTTAACTGAGGCAAGTGAGGCCTGCAGTTCCTTGGACGTTGTTGTGGGGTCTTTTGTGACCTCTTGGATGAGTCGTCGCTGCGCTCTTGGGGTAATTTTGGGCGGCCGGCCACTCCTGGGAAGGTTCACCACTGTTCCATGTCTTCGCCATTGGTGGATAATGGCTCTCACTGTGGTTCGCTGGATTCCCAAAGCTTTGGAAATGGCTTTATAACCCTTTCCAGACTGATAGATCTCAATTACTTTCTTTCTCAATTGTTCCTGAATTTCTTTGGGTCTCGGCATGATGTGTAGCTTTTAAGGATCTTCTGGTGGACCTTACTGTGTCAAGCAGCTCCTATTTAAGTGATGCCTTGATTGTGAACAGGTGTGGCAATAATCAGGCCTGGGTGTGGCTAGAGAAATTGAACTCAGGTGTGGACAACCACAGTTATAGTATGTTTTAACAAGGGGGGCAATCACTTTTTCACACAGGGCCATGATGGTTTGGATTTTTTTTCACCTTTAATAATAAACACCTTCATTTACAAATTGCATTTTGTGTTTACTTGTGTTGTCCTTGACTATTGTTTAAATTGGTTTGATGTTCCGAAACACTTAAGTGTGACAAACATGCAAAGGAACAGGAAATGAGGAAGGGGGCAAACACTTTTTCACACCACTGTATATGGTTGTTCCCATTTCCACACATCATAATTTTTTATCCCTCCTTAATGTTTTTAAATGTTGTTTTGTATATGTATCACTTTGTTTCTAAGTGATTGTTGGGTCCACCATCTCACATGTATGGGTGAGGTTTCTCGGTGCATGCAGACCTGGATCTCCAATTAGATTTTTTACTCTAATCACTAATCGGAAGCTCCTAGGGGCTGAAACTTGATGATTTATCAGGTTGTGGTGTATTACTAATTATTACCGCCCCTAGAACATCTGCAGTTACTGGGGCGGTCTATTTAAACTCTATGAGTTTTTTCAGTCATTGTAATGATTAAGCACAAGATGTATGTGTGAAACGCCTCTATGTGATTTTGTTGGTGTATTTGGTGTTATCTTTGTGATCAATAAAAGGCAATCGGGAGTTCTGGATGTGCAGCCATTTCTCCTGTTTACATAGGCAGACTGCCGTTCTGTCTGCCTCGGGAACGATTGGTGGGTCTCGGCAGACAAGGGATCTGCCAGACCTGCTGATTGGCTCCCACTGTGTAAAATCACAGCAGGAGTTGGTCACCAGCAGGACGTGCATACACCCTAGACCCAGGAAACAAAATCATGTACAGGTACGTGATTTCGCACAGAAGGGCGTGGGGCGGTCCAGAAGCGGTTAATGTGCAGTGTGTTGAGCAGCCTGTTCAAAATGAATGAGCAAGTACGCACTTCAGCGACCCAGAAATTTCTGGGTCGAAACTCTGGTCTCCCTATGAAGCTGGATTTTATTATGGAACATCTAGAGTTTGCGGCAACACACAATTATTTCTGGTTTGAGGACCAGTTTTATCGCCAGGATAGAGGAGTGGCCATGTGGGCTAAATATGCCCAAAGTTTGGCCAATCTGTTCATGGCTAAATGGGAGGAGAATGTCATCTATGCCCAGCCCGGGATTTCAGATTGTCTTGTGGGCTAGGTACATAGATGACATCCTCCTCCTATAGGATGGCAGTGGCCTAGAATTACAGGAGTTTATAGGTTCTCTTAATAATAATGACAGGGGGATTGTCTTGAATTTTGAGACAAGTCCTAAAAAGATACATTTTTTGGACTTAAAGATTATGGTCATGGATTTGTCAGGTCCACCTTTTTTAAACCCACAGACAGGAATTCATATATCCCTCTGGACAGTTGCCACCATGAGTCTTGGCTGAGGTCAGTGCGGAAAAGCCCATCTATGACAATAAGGCGCAACTGCACAGAGGTGAATTAATCTAAAATCCAGTCAGCTGTTTTTACCAACAGGTTTATTGAGAAGGATAAAATTCAGTGTCCCTCCATGGGACTTTGAACCAGATTCAAGAAATGGATAGGTTGACCCTATTAAAAGAATTACCAAAGAATAATGAGATGGGTATTAATCTACCATCTATTCCATTCATTACTACGTTTTCAATACAGCATCAGAATGTAAAAGGTTGATACAAAAACATTGGTACATTTTGGGCACTGTCTTGCCCAAGAAACCTCAAGTAATTTTTAGGGGTACCCCGTCTCTAAGGGATAAAATAGTACTTCACATTCCCATTGCACATGTTCCTGGATGCACTCTAGGATCTGGGTGCTGCAGCAACAACCAGCTGGATACTGGTTCAAGGCACAGTGAAGATATTTGCCAGTACACCATGGAACGACACAAATAGCGTCCAAACAGGTGATTTATTGCATGATCACAACACAAGGATAGTGCAATGTTACGGAGCCGCGCAGGACCCCTTTGTCAGGCATATGATAAGGGACAAAATAGCCCCGAATGCCTATTCGCCCACTAGGAAACCTCTGCTTTTTTCAAAATCTCAAGGGATACTATCAATGTAGAAAGTGCCAGGTGTGCACCATTAATAGGTGTAAGAATTGGAAAACTAATTGTTTTACTTCTACGAGCACCTCTCGCACTTATGAGCCATTTATCAGATGTTCCACCACAGGGGTAGTGTATTTATTACAATGCCCCTGTTGACTCCAATATGTGGGCAGGACTAAGAGAGCTTTACAGGTGAGGCTTAATGAACATAATAACATTATAAAACGTTTTTCAAAACATTATGCCGCGGTACATAATAGGGACCATTCCAAGTCAGAGATATCTTGGATATACAGGCTATAATCTTACATCTCTTTTTTCAGCCAGACTAACTATGTAACTATGTTACTATGGGGGAGATTTACTAAAACTGGAGCACTCAGAATCTGGTGCAGCTGTGCATGGTAGCCAATCAGCTTCTAACTTCAGCTTGTTGATTTAAAGTGGTTGTAAAGGTAGAAGGCTTTACAGTATATCAGATAAAAAGCCTTCTGTGTGCAGCAGCCCCCTAATACTTACCTGAGCTCCATCTCAATCCAGCGATTTTGCACGAGAGTCTTGGCTGTCTGGTGCTCTCCTCCTCATTGGCTGTGACAGCAGTGAAGCACCATTGGCTCCCGCCAATCAAAGTCAGTGAGCCAATGAGGAGAGAGAGAGGGCGGGGCCGGGCTGTGGCTACGTTTCTGAATGGACACACAGTAGTGGCTCGGCTTGGGTGCCCCCATAGCAAGCTGCTTGCTGTGGGGGCACCCAACAGGAGGGAGGGGCCAGGAGCACCAGTGAGGGACCTGAGAATCTGGTATCTGGGCTGCTCTGTGCAAAACCACTGCACACAGAGCAGGTGAGTATAACATGTTTGTTATTTTTAACAAAAAAATACCAGACTGCACCAGATTTTGTCTAGTTTCAGTAAATAACCCCCTATATAACTGCAGGGAGAGACAAATCATTTAACAATGGCAATGATCAGCTTTTACTTATTCATGTACAATCTTTATCCCAAAAGGAAAAAAAGGTTTGCTGTAAAGATTATAAAGGTTGAGTTTGGCTTCAATTTGTAATGCCGCGTACACACGACTTTGATGGACTAGGTCCGACGGTCTTCCCGACGGACTTTCGGCCGAGTTCCGAAGGACTTTCTGAATGAACGGACTTAGCCACAAACAAGCACACCAAAGTCCGATGGATTCGAACGTGATGACATACGACCGGATTAGAATAAGGAAGTTCATAGCCAGCAGCCAATAGCTGCCCTAGCGTTGGTTTTCGTCCATCGGACTAGCACACAGACGAACGGATTTCCCGACCGGACTCGAGTCCATCAAAAAGATTTGAAACATGTTTTATTTCTAGGTCTGTCTTAATTTTGGGGGAAATACATCTACATCTGACAATACTTCTGTTTGTGCTATCCCCTGTGCTCCTTCATCCAGAGTGCAGGCACTCTAATACAAGAGGTGTATTGATGGTCAGTTCACCAGGTGAAATCAGAGGGAAAAAAGCTTAAAAAATAAAACAAATGCAGCCATCACATGTAATGATTGGTAAGCTGCGATTTACAGTATTGCACTTTTGATGTTGAATTTAATACAACTTTAAATGTGTATGTCCAGCCAAAAGTTTTAATTTTATTTTCAAATAGAGTGGGGGAATGTTTATTACTGTTATCTGGAGAAAGATTTCCCACGCTTTCTGTCTCAATGGCAATGACTCCACCAGACAGTAAAATTTCCAACTAAAATAAAGAAATAAAAATAGTAGAATATGGGGAAGCTGAGAACCCTTTCTGTTGCAGATTTTTGCAGTTCAATTCTACATGCCTGATGGCAAGCTGTAGGTGTCCCTATTCTGAGAGAGTGTTTCCAAGTTTCTCTGCTGGTGGACCGGTCTGGACCTAAACCAGGCTGTAGTTGTAGTTGAGCCCTCTTCATTTGGCTTTCTCTTAGGAGCGAAACCTGGAACAGCTTAAGGACTGCATGTCCCCTATTATGAGACTTTGGGACACCCCTTATGTAGATGACAGGTCTCCAATCTCTTCTTTCATTCCACATCTCTGTAAACTAACCTTAACTGCTTGTAACTTCAGGTTGTGTGCCACCATCTAAAGTGTAACTTTACCCAAAGGGGAAGTTCTGCTTGTTTGCACCCCCCCCCCCCTCTACTGCCACATTTGACACTTTTTTTTGGGGGGGGAGGGGGTACCTGGTTTTGACAGGTACCCGCTATCACTTCCAGGGCAGATCGCCACAGTAAACTATAAAATTGTTTAACCCCTTTTCCTCCTTCTGCAGCCGTCTGAGAGACACACACAGGTCTTAGAGGACTGCAGGACCGTTCACAAAGTGCATGAGCAGTAGGAAACCGGCTGTGAAGTGAGAAGTCTTTACTGCCGGTTTCCCTTACCTAAAAAGGCTGGCACCTGCACCCCAAGCCAATTGAAGAATCGGCTCGGGTGAGGACATCTCTGGATGCCTGGACAGATAAGTGCCCTTATATTACAAGTCAGCAGCTACAGCATTTGGAATTTTTTGGGAGGAGACTGGAGCTCCTCTTTAAAGGAATGGCTGAATTGTGTAAATATTCTTTCTTATATTCATTCAGTAAATAGTTATTATTATCATCATCATTATACAGAATTTACAACGAATATAGTGCCAACTGTTTGTGTAATGCTTTACAAAATACAGTTACAATACAATTCAATACAGGAGGGATCAGAGGACCTTGCCCATTAGAGCTTACAATCTAAAAGGAGGTAAATCATACAAAAGGTACTGTAAGGATAACTGTAGGAGAGGAGCTGATAGAGAAAGTAAAAGTACAGTTTATTAGTTGGAGATATGTAGGCCTCCCTGAAGCTTTTGGATCATCTAAAGGCATAAAGAGTAGGAGATAGTTTGACAGATTTGGGCAGGGAGGGTGGGTGAGGATCTAGAGACGTCTTGGACGTGATCATGGGAGGAGGTGACGAGGGAGCTAGAGAGCAGGAGGTCTTGAGAGGAGTGAAGAAGATGGTTTGGTTGGTATTTTGAGACCAGGTTATTGATGTAAGTCAGGGCAGTGTTGTGGATAAGTTTGTAGATTACTATTAGTATTTTGAATTTTATTCATTGGGTGACCAGAAGCCAGTGGAGGGACTGACAGTGAGAGGTGGTGGACACTAAACAGTTGGCAAAGTGTATGCATCTGACAGCAGCATTGAAGACAAACTAAAAGGGGCATAGAATGTAAAGGTAAGCTTAAAAGTGGGTTCAGTGGTCTGGGTGAGAGATAATAGGGGAGCAAATTAGTAGCTTTGTGGCATTGTTGATTGAGAAGGGCTTTATTTTGGAGATGTTACTGAAGATGAGGTGGCAAGATTTGTCAAATGATTGGATGTGTATGTGAGTCCGGAATTACACCATGGGAACGGGTGTAACAAGCTCCAAAGTTAGGTACTATTAAATATAAAAGAATCATTTTATTACTTACATTCCCTCATACAGGTAGAGTAAATGTATATACGTGTGGGGGATAGTGGTATCTAACTTTGGAGCTTGTTACACCCGTCAGTCTTTTCTCTTCATTCCTTCCTTTCTTCTCTTCTCTTGTTTCCCTTCTTTTCTCCCTCTTTAAGTCTATGACGGTGGTGGACAAAATTCTGTGTTTCCGGTGTATGTGAGCACATTTACAAAACAATATATACTATATTAATTATTTGTGGAAATAGTTTTTTTTATTTTTGTCTATTTATTTTTAGAAAACGCCAAAAGCTCCTGATGAAGCGTTTGTATAACGCGTAACATGTAGGGCAATTCGAGTCATCTATGATACACTGTCTGCATATCGTTTCTTTTATGTCAAATTACTATTTGTCATATCTAAGCGCAAATATTCGAGTTTTCGATCAATATATGATCTAAGCAGACTACAGTGACAGTGTAATCTCTATGCTCTGAGGCAATTAGTGTTTTATGCAAAATCTCTGTATGTTTTTTGCATTTAGTATTTTTTACTTTGTAAATAAATTTTGTTAAAACATTTTTAAAAAAAAATTGCGTGTTATGCCTACAAAGTCCATCATTTTCAACAAAATTGTTCTTTCTAGTGATTTCAAATATCGGGGGGTGGCGAGTTTTATCTTATATCGTATCCACAGCACCACTCAGTGGTGATACGTAACTAGTTTAAAGAATATGTATAATATTGTTATATATAGTATACTTTAGCTTGGTTCATGGGTTAGAAAACCCTTGCCCCCCCCCCCAAATCCTCCTGAAATGGATTTCCATAACTGCTCTGTGCCCCCGTTTCCCAGCCTGCTGGGTTTCCGAAGCTGGACTTTGTTCCCGCTTGTACAGCAGGTGCTCATGGACCCAGTTAGTGGAGCTCTGGGTGGTATGGTCCTACCAAGTAGCACATGTATAGAAGCTCCCCCTTTTATCTTTGAAGAAGCAAGACCCCTTTAAAAAACAGAAGATCCATTTTTATACTCACATCAGAGACTTTACATAAAAGAAGTACGTCAGAGACAGACAAAGCAGGATGCATAGGAAGATCCTCTTTCTGTTAACCTTTAAAAAGAAGCAGAAATTTCATATTAGACTTTTTGCTATTATCCATTAACTCCCAAACAATTATAACATGAGCTAGCATCTCTCGGTGGACAATAGAGTGCTTCAAACCCAACCCCAGCCCAAACTTTTGTTAAATAGTTCTTTATGGATTGAGGAAAGAATATAACATCTGGTAGGGTTTAATTTGTAGTCTGTGTCCCGTTTAGGTCACTTTCACATGGGCAGCCAGGGAGCAGCATTTTTAGCACCCCCTCAACCACCCTCCTACAAGTGGACATGGCGGGCCAAAGGGGTCTGTAGACATACTGTGGCCAAGGCAAATTTATAACTGAACCTGCCAATTTTGACAGGCAGCACCACCTGTCAAACATGCCCATTAAATCAATAGTAAACTGCTGGCTTTTTTTTTTTAAACCTGCAAGGCATCGCATACTAGAACATTGTGTGAAACCTACCTTAGAATGAAGCCCTCCAGCGGCACACTTTCACCACTTAAGGTGCTTCTATCTTCACCCCATCTTCCTTCCGGGTTCGTGGACTCTAGCTGTGAGTGGCCGGAGCTGCGATTATGCCATTCCTGTGCATACTCCCAGGAGCCACTGTTTACAGCACAGGACTCTGAAGGAACGCCACAGGTATGCTGTTCCTTCAGAGCGCATGCACCAGTGACATCACCAGTTGCATCTACAGTAAATATCTCCTAAACAGTGCATGTTTAGGAGATATTTACAGTACCTGTAGGTAAGCCCTATTAAGCCTTGTTATAGGTAGAGATGGCCAAAGAGCCTGGTATGGATTGGTGGTGGGGACCCCCTCGCAGTTTTTTTCACATTTCTCTATTGGGTTTTTTTTCCAAGAAAGTTTACAGCCGGGTAAATCAATTTAAATGTCATTTGTTTTATATATATATATATATATATATATATATATATATATATATATATATATATACACACACACATACACACACACAGTATCCCACAAAAGTGAGTACATCCCTCGCATTTTTTGTAAATATTCTCTTCTATCTTTTCATGTGACAACACTGAAGAAATGACAGTTTGCTACAATGTAAAGTAGTGAGTGTACAGCTTGTATATCAGTGTAAATTTCCTGTCCCCTCAAAATAACTCAACACACAGCCATTAATGTCTAAACCGCTGGCAATAAAAGTGAGTACACCCCTAAGTGAAAATGTCCAAATTGGGCCCAATTAGCCATTTTCCCTACCCGGTGTCATGTGACTCGTTAGTGTTACAAGGTCTCAGGTGTGAATACGGAGCAGGTGTGTTACAATTGATGTTATCGCTCTCATTCTCTCATACTGGTCACTGGAAGTTCAACATGGTACCTCATGGCAAAGAACTCTCTGAGGATCTGAAAAAAAGAATTGTTGCTCTACATAACGAGGGCCTAGGCTAAAAGAAGATTGCCAAGACCCGGAAACTAAGCTGAAGCATGGTGGCCAAGAATATACAGCGGATTAACAGGACAAGTTCCACTCAGAACAGGCCTCGCCATGGTCGACCAAAGAAGCTGAGTGCACGTGCTCAGCATCATATACAGAGGTTGTCTTTGGGAAATAGACATATGAGTGCTGTCAGCATTGCTGCAGAGGTTGAAGGGGTGGGGGGTCAGCCTGTCAGTGATCAGACCATATGCTGCACAGGACATCAAATTGGTCTGCATGGCTGTCATCCCAGAAGGAAGCCTCTTCTATAGATAATACACAAGAAAACCTGCAGTTTGTTGAAGACAAGCAGACTAAGAACATGGACTACTTGAACCATGTCCTGTGGTCTGATGAGACCATGATAAACTTATTTGGTTCAGATGGTGTCAAGCGTGTGTGGCAGCAACCAGGTTAGAAGTACAAAGACAAGTGTGTCGTGCCTACTGTCAAGCATGGTGGTAGGAGTGTCATGGTCTGGGGCTGCATGAGTGCTGCCGGCACTGGGGAGTTCATTGAGGGAACCATGAATGTCAACATGTACCGTGACATACTGAAGCAAAACATGATCCCCTCCCTTCAGAGACTGGGCCACAGGGCAGTATTTCAACATGATAACAGCCCCAAACACACCTCCAAGATGACCATTGCCTTGCTAAAGAAGCTGAGGGTAAAGGTGATGAGATCGCTGCAGTAGTAATGTCTACTTCAGTGATTTTCAGCTTCCAAGGGCTTTGGCCAAGTATGGTGTATGCTTAATTATCTTGGCCCAAGCTAGACTAATGTAGTTATGTATAAAATATCCATACCTGGAATTCTTATTTAAAAAAATAAAAATACAAATAAATAAATAAAAACAATTAATAATAATAAAACTATATAGTAATAATAATAAAACATATATAATAATAATAATAATAATATTAAATAAAATAATATCTATATATTTCACATTTTATTGTATATGTTGTTCTCCCAGGCAACTAACACAACCCTGTTTTCTGGTTTTCTGCAATATATACAGGTTATCTTTACTGTCTGTGTTGTCCTATACAGCTGTAGGTATATGAAGGCTGCCATGCTTATCCAAAAACTTCAATATGCTCAAAACGACCAAACTCTAGTTACTACAATTGATATGCAAATTACAAGTCCTAAATCCATGCTGAGTCTACAAATCTGTATGTTTTTTTCCAGGTTTCCAGGTCAGGGTCTGAAATGACAGAAACCAGAGATAGAAAGGGGAAAAAATGGAGAACAAGATATCTCCTGTATTTCTCTCAATAGAAGTGGAAGAATGTAGACTGAAAAAAAAATATCTTTGTATGGATTGCATGAAAGAACTGGGCTTCTGGATCGCATGACTGACTTGACTGAACACAATTGTAAAACAATTGATACATCCCTCAGGCATGTACTGTATTTCAGCCAAGTATTTAGATGTATGGCTGGAGTTTAGGTTTAGGATAATACAAAAACCTATAATAGAGGATGTTTCTTTGGCCTGTGGCCTGGTGTTGAGCACCTGACAATATGTAATCTCTATTGTTATTTATAATGCGTTCAAAAAGGAATATAGAGGATATAATATAAGAAAAGTTCACTTGAACACAACAATACAGAAAAATATTTTATATTAAAACTATATTTACATGAGAATGTTAGTATTCATAGCCCTAGTTGACCTCCATCTATAAAAACAATTACAATAAAAACCGCCAAACACAGAGGCATTATGTCTTGGTTTGGATTTTTGATATAAAGACTATTACAACTTCTAATGAGGCTAAGGCCTAGTTAAAAAATAAAATAAGCCCCGTGCACATCTCCAACTTAGCAAGAAATAATAATAATCTATATAAATTAAAATCACCAAATCACCCATATTTTGCTGCAAGCACCTAATGTGTTCCCACATATACTAGTAAATCATTATAGTTATATAGTGCTGCATACATATATCTAAACATATACAGTGGATATAAAAAGTCTACACACCCCTGTTAAAATGTCAGGTTTCTGTGATGTAAAAAAATGAGACAAAACTGAAAATGTTATACTTACCTGGCAGTAATCTTCCTTTCCTGATGCAAAGCATGACAGCATACACGAATGGAAGAGGCTCTGCCTCTCGCCCAATCAGGACTGTTTATACTATATTTAAATAAGTCGCCTCCCCCTAGGCAGCATTCTCTTAACTATACTCAAATGTGAAACGGGAGTGACCTGTATGCTGTATACCGTCAGGTAAGTATAACATTTTCAGTTTTCCTGACACAAAGCATGACAGCATACACGAATGGGATGTAGCACACCCACAAAACCTATAAGGGAGGGCCACTCTGAAGCGTTTGAATCAACATATCATTAGATTAGAACTGAAGTCAATTCTCCTGCTTCCAATGTTGCCTGATTGACTTTGCAATAGGCAAAAAATGATTTGTAGTATATGAACCTGGTTGGTAAAATTCTGGACCTCTGAATTTTGCCCATGAGCATACCACCCCTCTGATAAAGTGAGCTCTGCACTAGATTGATGAATTTATCTTCCTTCTATAAGCCCCTTAGGCTACTCTGACCCAAGATAATGCTATTATCTTAGCGGACAGTGAAAGTCTTCTGATACTGCCAGGCCTGAAGAGGCCACTGTCTGACCTCCTAGAGAAGGATCACTTCCATGTATTTCTTGCATTACTCCAGCTTGTGGTGACACTGACATTTTAGTTTGGACAAGCCGGAAAGGGCGATGTCTTGACCCAGAAGCAAAGATGCAGACCCTCGTCTGGTGCTGGTGAAGAAGAAACCAAAGTCACTTTACTTGATTATGGTAACAATAAGGTAGTTTACTGCTTGATGCTTGGATCTCTGAAAGAATTTTCAAAGATGTGATATCCTTAAGAAATACTACTTTAGTGTCACTGAACTTATTGAGGTAGTCTGGTTCAGATGAATCACCCTAGTTGCAGTCAAGAGCAGAAGATTCCTCCTGAAATTCTGAGATATTTTCCATGTTCTAATATAAGGTTTCAAACAATGTGGGTGAGATCCTGCAATGAGCCTTTCTAACTTGGTCTCCCATTTGCTAGATGTAACGTGGTTGAATTTGGATACACTTGGCTCTGCTGTGTAAGGTCTGAGATCTCAGAAAGAATAAAATAAGAGGAACTTGGGCCAAAGACTGTACTTTGAGGACATGACTGTAAGGCTATCAGATCATTGCCCTTATCCCAGCTGTATGAATACGGATCCTGGTTGAACTAGACAGAATTGTGCCTTTTTTCAACCTCCCCAACCATGCACGATGATCCTGATGAGGAGCTTAGAGATCACAAGTCTGGTGGCTATACAGATATGCAAAAGAGAGATAGTCAAACTAAGTGCAAAAATCACTCCCCCGGCGCCCAGGGTAAAATTATTTGCAAATAACAAATATAATCAGCAGCTACTATCACAAAAAATAAACCATAAAAAATTCTGCACCTTTTCACTTTACTGAGATTCTTATATCTGTATTGGGCATTAATATGCAGATGGTGGATCACGGGGATTTCTTCAGAATTAGACATTTTTATCTATGATAGTACCACAGAGGTACCAGAGCCCTTAATGGTAGGATGGATATTTGCCACAAGCTAACGCAGAGGTTGCCAGATACACCATCCGTATCTTAATGCCCAATACAGATATAAGACGCTCAGTAAAGTGAGAAGGTGCATCTGTGTATTTGATAAGCGCACAAACCAGCTGGGTCTGGTAAGTGTAATACCTGTAGGGATCTGCAGAAGAGGTGTGGAGTTCCACGCTGAAATCGCCTTTCAACCTTGTTTGCATGAGAACTTTTCCCTTGGCACAGTCACCTTTGCTCATGAATTAACTTTTTATTGATTGTTTTAAATTGAAGCACTTTCAATCTCTGTCTTTGTAGATAGTGGAGTTTGATTTCTAACCATTTATGTTTATTTTAATCACTCGCCAATTGTTCACTTTGAAAGCACTGCTAATGTTCTAGAAAATTAGTTCCTTTTGTTCTGTGACATAATTTTTTATGGTGGCTATACAGGCTAGCCTGCTGACCCAGCTGGATGTTGGTAGATACAATGCTTCCACTTCTGGGAAGCTCCTCTTGCAGGAATGACTTCCATTCCTGACCATTGAGTTTACTGCCAGGTTGAGATTCATTGAACCACTTGTTGGTATAGGGCAGTCATTCTCAACCAGGGTTCCGTGGACCCCTGGGGTTCCTCCAGAGGTTGCTAGGAGTTCCTTGAGCTGTGGCTGATGAACTACCTTTTTGATGGTGCCTACAGAATTCAAGGTTCAGCACCACTTATCGAAGCCAGCAGCATGACACAATATATATTTTAGCTGTCTCTAAGGGTGGCATTCTGAGCACCATTTTAAGGGGAACATTCTTCCTATTGACCACCTTTGACATCCAAGGCTTCATATTTTTCCGTATCTGACAGGAAGTTCTGAGACACTAGAAGACAGAGCGATGAGATGAGAAAGGTTTTTCCATTGGCAAACCTGAATAGGAGATGCCTCTTGCCATGACGATAGGAGATTACCTATAGCCGTCTGTTTAGAGCATACCTGAGGCCTCCTAGGCTGTGTTGCCCAAATTACTTCCCCACTTGGGAATCACTGTACCCCTGCTGTTAGACACTTCGTCTTCCACTGGCCTATGTCATTGACTTGAGCTAGGAGGTCACCGAGGTGAATAGACTTTAATGATTGTTACATCTGGAAGTTTATGAAAGTTGATGATTAGCTTAACTATCCTAAGCCACCATCAACGGGACTAGTCTCATATGTGGAATAATCTTCCCTGGAATAGGAAGTAAAATCTTTCATTATCTTAGAAGACCAGTTAATGATGTTCTCAATCTTCTTGACCGTTTGAGACCATGTGATACAAACAGATGGGATAGGACTTGCCTCCACATAAGTCCTAATACTGTCACCCTCCGTGTGGGCAACCCTACAGTATTCTTCTGAACGTCTAACATGTCATTATTATAATGAGATTAATTGGCCTTCCCTCTGAATCAGGGTTTGCCAGGACCTGGGAGGATGTTGAGCCTCCCGCATCTACTGACCACATAAGGAACCTGAAGCCCTTGCTTCTGCAAGATGACCACTACTGGAAGCAATGTTCTGGAAAAAAATGTGGAAAGGTCAATGGTTGCTGAACGAGCCCGAAGTGAAATTCCCAGAAGCCTGGGTGTAGCAACGTGCGCATGTACACATCAGCTAGATCTAGAGAAAATGTAGCAGTTTAATCTGATAGTTTGTTCCCAATGACTCCATATGACTTTTGGATCTTGATCCTTTGTTACACATCTTGCCTGAATCTGCTTTCCGACTGGCAACAATGGACTGATTGTTCCTGTTGGACAAGATTTGGTAACATTCGCTTAAAGCCTTGATTGCTTTAAAGAACCATAGTGGGAATTAGAGGAGTTGAAAGAAATGCTATTGACTTCCTTACTGCACCAAAGTGCAACTCGCCAAAACACCCGAAATCTTCAGTTGTCCCAAGGTTTTGTTGTCACAACACAAAGACAAGTGCTGCACAGGCTCCACTGATCCTGAGTCTCCTGCCCAAATTTGCATTTAATTTCTGCAATATAACACCTACTGGGCCCATTTGAGTGAAAAGGGACTTTGCTGCTCCTCGAGAGGAGCAAACTTGAGCTTAGGCGATTAAAGACGAATCTGGATCTTCCAATCTTTTCTCTGGCTCTTCTCAGGCCCTGTCACCAACTCTTTGTTCTGGGCCTAGGTGACTAGCCTAAGGCCGCGTACACACGCGCGGACTGTTGGCCCAACCTTGTCCGCTGAACAGTGTTTGGGCGGACAGTCCGCTCGTGTGTGGGCTTTCAGCGGACAGTTTCAGCGGACAGTTGGACGGACAAGGTTTTACGGAAATTCCGAAAAACTGTCCGCTGAAACCTTGTTTCAACGAACAGTCCGCCCGTGTGTAGGCTTGTTCGTCAAACTAAGTTCCGCGCATGCTCAGAAAGGATTTTCAAGCCGAAAGTTATAATGCAGTGTATAGGACGTCGTATTTTGCGTCCCGTCGTACGTGCCGTTCACGTCATCGCGCACGGTTTCAGCAAACTGTTCGTTCGTCGTGTGTGGCCATGTCCGTCCATGCTAAGTTTGAGCGGACTGTTCGCTCAAACTGTTGGACGGACAAAGTTGGGCCAACAGTCCGCGCGTGTGTACGCGGCCTAAGGGATTAGTCCCTGATCTGGACATCACTGATTCCATCTTAAATCATATTTCAATCGATTTAGAAGAGGTATACGCCATCAGTGGGTAAAGCCATAGGGCTTTACTAACCCCACAGAATAGTAGGAGGAACAGCCTACTGCACCCATAGTGGTTACACTGCCTCACTGGACCAAACACCTCAGAGGCATATTACTGGCCAAGTTTGCCCTCAAGTTGTCTGCTGAGAACCAAATAGCCTTTGCTACTGAAGTGAACTCCAACACAGGCCATACCATACTCCTTAATGGCAGTATAAATCTTCATTTCCAAATCTATATTGTTGTTTTCATGTCTCTGCGAAGGCTATCGCATCATCTACTGGTAGACTGGCACTTCTGGCTGGTCTGAAGATTACTTGGCTTGGCCAACTGCTACTGCAGTAAGAGTTGGACTTTACAGAGGGGATCTTGCATCCTCTGCTAGCATGAATACACATCTGGTCAATCTTTTGAACGCTATTTGGCCTGCTGTTTTGTTTTTTTGAGGCAGGAGGTACCCTTTAAACAGACTCAGCTGTTTGATTAGCTTAGTACCTGAGCCTTAGTGACTAGAGATCCACCCAGTCAGTTTTCACTTGAGTGAACACATCTGACGTTGTGTTTTCCTGCCACCTGATAAGCAACTTGGCATAGCATCTTGGCGGGCATGCCAGCTAACCACACTCCCCATTCTGCCCAGGATGGTCCTTACTATGATTTCTGTTAGCCTGCCCCTTCTGGCAGCACTTTGAATGTATAGCAGTTTTTAGAGCCAAACAGGACCTGCCACTTTTGGAAGAACAAGTTTCCACATTTCCTTTGAGGAGTGGTGCTGGTATTTAAGGGCTGAAGAGTTTTACAATCCATACTGCCCAAGCACTCTGTTGGAAGAACAAGTTTCCACTTTTCCTTTGGGAAATGGTGCTGGTATTTAAGGGCTGGAGAGTTTAACAAACCATCCTGCCCACGCACTCTTTTTATATATGAAAGCATACCTACCTTACCCTCACCTTTTTGATCGTGGCTGGTCTCTCGGTAAGCTTATGGCTCAAGATATGAGCTGCAGGTTTGTGGTCATAATAAATACCTGGAAGTACTGGCTAGGACATAGCCTTAATACAATATCAGTGGCCATCCACACACCCATTTGCAGACATTGAAGCAGCAAATGGATCTATATGCTGTGAGCAAGAATTAAACCCTTTGACAGAAGCAATTACAGATAGTGTACTAAACTAATTCCTTAAGCAGAACACTGAAATTTTTATTTATTTACTTTTTTTTTTTTACGCTTGCATTTAGACATAACAAAAAGGTTAATGCATAGCAATCATTAAACACATTACACCTAAAAGCAGACTGTACAACAGATAGCAGCAACACAATGCATAGCAGTGTCATCCATACTGAAGCATCATTTTTGTTGTCATAAGCAGGGCAATGAGGGGTTAATATACCTAGTAGGATCACCTACACTAGGCAACTGCCCTGTAAAGGTTACAAAACAGCAAATCCAAGCATTAGAGCATTGATACAGTGATCCAAAACCCGCAAAGTCAGGCATTGCTGAGTTAATAAGACTACATTTTGCAGCACCTGTATATCAGTTCATGCATTACTAGTCCTACAGACAAAACAAAACCCGTGAAGCAAATGAAACAGACATAACTATACACAGCAGTTTAACCTACTTTGGCAGCTTGTATATTAACAACATAATGATTCAGACACACCATGACAGCTCATGGAAAAATTACCTGTTCTGTGCAACACCCTTCCCTGACTGGCTCTACGGGGGGGTGGGAGAAGCTCCATAACTGACAGGTGGACACCAATCCATTCCCAGGTAGCCACCTGGAGCTCCCGGCCACTGCTACAGTGGACCAGAAGTTACCCCAATATCATCTTGCTGCTCCCTGCCGACTGAAAGCCACGTCCAGCCACAGGAAACAGACAAGGAGCCATCTTGGAAGGGGAGCAGCCCTGATCCCCAAAAAAAGCTTCCAGCATCTTTGCAAGGGAAACCAACATATCCAAAGCCAAACTAACAAATGTGTGTGTGTGGGGCCACAACTCACCAGGGAGGAGAGACTTGATCAGTCCCAATTAACCACAAGACAGAATGGTTTTACCTGCATCCAGAGACCAGTATCCCAGCCCCCCAGTATCTGGACCTGGGGGGGGGGATCTCCCTCGTATCAAAGTTTTACAACCGAACAGAGGGGCATCCCCAAAGGAAAAAGGCTGAACCTGTACGGCTTACCAGATGAATCCGGCAGGTGAGGGCAAAAATAAAAATCTTCATTGATTCAGTTATAACCAGTAGAGCGTTTGAGGAAAAAAAGAGAATGCCACCTAGGGGGAGGCGACTTATTTAAATATAGTATGACCAGTCCTGATTGGGCGAGAGGCGGAGCCTATCCCAGTCGTGTATGTTGTCATGCTTTGTGTCAGGAAAGAACTTTTTCAGAACTTTTTCCACCTTTAGTATGACCTATAAACTGTACAACTCAGTTAAAAAACAAACTGAAATCTTTTAGGTGCAGGGAAGTAAAAAAAAAAAAATATGGTTGCATAAGTGTGCACACCCTTAAACTAATACTTTTTGCTGAAGCACCATTTTGATTTTATTACAGTACTCAGTCTTTTTGGGCATGAGTCTATTAGCATGGTACATCTTGACTTGGGAATATTTGGCCACTCTTCTTTGCAAAAACACTCCAAATCTGTCAGATTGTGAGGGCATCTCATGTGCACAGCCCTTTTCAGATCACCCACAGATTTTCAAATGGATTTTCAATCAGATTCAGATCTGGGCTGTGGCTGGACCATTCCAAAACTTTAATCTTTTCTGGTGAAGCCATTCCTTTGTTGATTTGAATGTATGCTTTGGGTCGTTTTCACGCTGAAAGATGAAGTTCTGCTTCATGTTCAGCTTTCTAGCAGAAGCCTGAAGGTTTTGTGCCAATATTGACTGGTATTTGGAACTGTTCATAATTCCCTCTACCTTGACTAAGGCCCCTGTTCCAGCTGAAGAAAAACAGCCCCAAAGCATGATGCTATCACCACCATGCTTCACTCTGGGTCTGGTGTTATTTTGGTGATGTGCAGTGTTGCTTTTGCACCAAACACATCTTTTGGAATTATGGCCAAAAAGTTCAACTTTGGTTTCATCAGACCATAAAACATTTTCCCACACTTCAGATGTGTTTTTGCAAAATTTAGCCGGCTTGGATGTTTTTCTTTGTAAGAAAAGGCTTCCGTCTTGTCACTCTACCCCATAGCCCAGACATATGAAGAATATGGGAGATTGTTGTCACATGTACCACATAGCCGGTACTTGCCAGATATTTCTGCAGCTTGTTTAATGTTGCTGTAAGCCTCTTGGCAGCCTCCATGACCAGTTTTCTTCTTGTCTTTTCTTAAGTTTTGAAGGAACGTTGTAATTACGATGAAGAAAATATATTTCATAACCGTCATATGTAGATGCAAAGTTGGTTAGGTCTCAAGACAGAGGTGAAATAAAGGTCACCATGACTTCATACATTTCCTAACTTTCAATGGATAACCAACTCTAAACCTAACACTGCAATAAAGGTTGACATAAATCTTTAATTAAACTTTTTGTGAGGACTCTAGGAGTTGTTTATACAGCTAAATATTAATTGAGTCTGTCCAAAGTCAATTTCAAACACTTCTGGGGGACATCTATATTCTGTCTACCCAATGGTATTTCAAAATATTTATGATTTTAAGTCATTCAAACTATATATTATATTCCAGGTTATAGATACAATTATGATTTCAGTGTCTACTGACCCAATGATAATTCTGTCATAAGGTAAAAATATAATATTTTGATGTAGAACAAATTAGAAGTAAGAATTGTTTGAAGATACCAATCATTGTTATGGAAAACATATACAGTGGTGTGAAAAAGGGTTTGCCCCCTTCCTCATTTCCTGTTCCTTTGCATGTTTGTCACACTTAAGTGTTTCGGAACATCAAACCAATTTAAACAATAGTCAAGGACAACACAAGTAAACACAAAATGCAATTTGTATATGAAGGTGTTTATTATTAAAGGTGAAAAAAAATCCAAACCATCATGGCCCTGTGTGAAAAAGTGATTGCCCCCTAAACCTAATAACTGGTTGGGCCACCCTTAGCAGCAACAACTGCAACCAAGCGTTTGCGATAATGTGCAATGAGGCTTTTACAGCGTCCTGGAGGAATTTTGGCCCACTCATCTTTGCAGAATTGTCCTAATTCAGTTACATTAGAGGGTTTTCGAGCATGAACGGCCTTTTTAAGGTCATACCACAACATCTCAATAGGATTCAGGTCAGGACTTTGGCTAGGCCACTCCAAAGTCTTCATTTTGTTTTTCTTCAGCCATTCGGTGGTGGACTTGCTGGTGTGTTTAGGATCATTGTCCTGCTGCAGAACCCAAGTTCGTTTCAGCTTGAGTACACGAACAGATGGTCGGACATTCTCCTTCAGGATCTCTTGGTAGACAGCAGAATTCATAGTTCCTTTTATCACGGCAAGTCTTCCAGGTCATGAAGCAGCAAAACAGCCCCAGACCATCACACTACCACCACCATATTTTACTGTTGGTATAATGTTCTTTTTATGAAATGCAGTGTTCCTTCTACGCCAGATATACTTGGACACACACCTTCCAAAGAGTTCCACTTTTGTCTCATCGGTCCACAGAATGTTGTTCCAAAAGTCTTGGGGATCATCAAGATGTGCTGTGGAGAAATTGAGACGAGCTTTGATGTTCTTTTTGCTCAGCAGTGGTTTTCTCCTTGGAACTCTGCCATGCAGGCCATTTTTGCCCAGTCTTTTCCTGATGGTGGAGGCATGAACGCTGACCTTAACTGAGGCAAGTGAGGCCTGCAGTTCCTTGGACGTTGTTGTGGGGTCTTTTGTGACCTCTTGGATGAGTCGTCGCTGCGCTCTTGGGGTAATTTTGGGTGGCCGGCCACTCCTGGGAAGGTTCACCACTGTTCCATGTCTTCGCCATTTGTGGATAATGGCTCTCACTGTGGTTCGCTGGATTCCCAAAGCTTTGGAAATGGCTTTATAACCCTTTCCAGACTGATAGATCTCAATTACTTTCTTTCTCAATTGTTCCTGAATTTCTTTGGGTCTCGGCATGATGTGTAGCTTTTAAGGATCTTCTGGTGGACCTTACTGTGTCAAGCAGCTCCTATTTAAGTGATGCCTTGATTGTGAACAGGTGTGGCAATAATCAGGCCTGGGTGTGGCTAGAGAAATTGAACTCAGGTGTGGACAACCACAGTAAGGCCGCGTACACACGGGCGGACTGTTCGCCCAACCTTGTCCGCTGAACAGTGTTTGGGCGGACAGTCCGCTCGTGTGTGGGCTTTCAGCGGACAGTTTCAGCGGACAGTTGGACGGACAAAGTCTTTCGGAAATTCCGAAAAACTGTCCGCTGAAACTGTGTTTGAGCGAACAGTCCGCCCGTGTGTGGGCTTGTCCGCTGTACTTTCGAAATGAGCTGTTCCCGCTCGGAAAGTCCGCCCATTTCGAGCGCGTGTACAGGTAGGCGGGGCCCGCGAGGGAGACGTCGCGGGCTCCGCCGCCTGGAATGGGCTTAAAGGGGAACCTCAACGCCGAAAAAAATCGGCGTGGGGGTTCCCCCCAAGTCCACACCAGACCCTTGTCCGAGCACGCTACCCGGCCGGCCAGGAAAGGGGGGCGAGCGAGCGCGCCCCCCCTCCTGAGCCGTACCAGGCCGCGTGCCCTCAACATGGGGGGTGCCTTGGGGAAGGGGGGGCCGCGCGGCCCCCCCACCCCAAAGCACCTTGTCCCCATGTTGATGAGGACAAGGGCCTCTTCCCGACAACCCTGGCCGTTGGTTGTCGGGGTCTGCGGGCGGGGGGCTTATCGGAATCCGGGAGCCCCCTTTAAGAAGGGGGCTCCCGGATACCGGCCCCCCACCCTATGTGAATGAGTATGGGGTACAATGTACCCCTACCCATTCACCTGTGAACTAAAGTACAATAAAAAACACAACACAGAGAAAAAATATTTTATTGCACAGCTCCGGGGGTCACTTATATAGTGACAATGGGGCGGTGTCACATGGTATATGTCACATGGGTTGGTCACATGGTGACCCCGCCCCCTTACGATGTCATAGTCCCCATGTGACATCAACCCATGTGACCAACCCATGTGACATATACCATGTGACACCGCCCCATTGTCACTATATAAGTGGCAGCGGAGCGTGTCCCTGGCATTCCGGCCGGAGAGATCGTCGAGTCAACATCTCCAGGAGAAGAAGAAGAAGAACAAGAAGAAGAACAAGAACGGAAGGCGGCGGCGGCGGCGACGACAGCGGCGACAGAAGACCGGGCCACCGCCTGTAAAAGAGCTACAAGAAGGCGCGGTGGCCCGGCAGAAGAACCGAAGGCGGCGACAGAAGAACGGAAGACGGCGACAGAAGACCGGGCCACCGGACCAGGCGCGGTGGCCCGGCAGAAGAACCGAAGAGGGGGACAAGACCCCCGAAGTCGGGAGAAGAGGCCGGCGGCGGGGAGGAAGAAAGCCGGACTCCTCCGCTAGCAAAAGAGCTACACACACATAGCGGAGGAGTCCGGCGAGAAGACCCCCGAAGACCCCCGGAGCTGTGCAATAAAATATTTTTTCTCTGTGTTGTGTTTTTTATTGTACTTTAGTTTACAGGTGAATGGGTAGGGGTACATTGTACCCCATACTCATTCACATAGGGTGGGGGGCCGGTATCCGGGGGCCCCCTTCTTAAAGGGGGCTCCCGGATTCCGATAAGCCCCCCGCCCGCAGACCCCTACAACCAACGGCCAGGGTTGTCGGGAAGAGGTCCTTGTCCTCATCAACATGGGGACAAGGTGCTTTGGGGTGGGGGGGCCGCGCGGCCCCCCCTTCCCCAAGGCACCCCCCATGTTGAGGGCACGCGGCCTGGTACGGCTCAGGAGGGGGGGCGCGCTCGCTCGCCCCCCTTTCCTGGCCGGCCGGGTAGCGTGCTCGGACAAGGGTCTGGTGTGGACTTGGGGGGAACCCCCACGCCGATTTTTTTCGGCGTTGGGGTTCCCCTTTAAGCCCATTCCAGGCGGCGGAGCCCGCGACGTCTCCTTCGCGGGCCCCGCCTACCTGTACACGCGCTCGAAATGGGCGGATTTGCCTCCGCATTACGTGGGCGAGTCCGTTCATTTCAAAAGTTGAGCGAACTGTTTGCCCAACCTTGTTCGTCAAACAGTCCGCTCGTGTGTGGGCAAGTCCGCTCATGCAAATCTTGAGCGGACTGTTTGATGAAACTGTTTGCCGAACAAGGTTGGGCGAACAGTCCGCCCGTGTGTACGCGGCCTTATAGTATATTTTAACAAGGTGGGGCAATCACTTTTTCCCACAGGGCCATGATGGTTTGGATTTTTTTTCACCTTTAATAATAAACACCTTCATTTACAAATTGCATTTTGTGTTTACTTGTGTTGTCCTTGACTATTGTTTAAATTGGTTCGATGTTCCGAAACACTTAAGTGTGACAAACATGCAAAGGAACAGGAAATGAGGAAGGGGGCAAACACTTTTTCACACCACTGTATAGATTGTACCCATGTTTACTTACATTATATAATATTCCACATTTACCTAGATAAATAAGTATTCATAGGATCTACAAGAGTTATACATTTATCCATAGATAATAATTTTATGTGATATTGATATTAAAATTATACTGGTTGAATTGTACATTGGACCAGTTACCAGAGCCCCTGAATAATATCATATATATATATATATATATATATATTCATCAGCACCACTATACAAACAGATACACATTATGAAAATAGAACATATTACTTAGCAGATATTTCAGAACATGTTTTTCTGCCCTCAGACATGCCCAGTGGTTGGAAGTGATATAACCTCAATTCTCAAACGTTAATCAATAGATTTTTTCCACCAATGGAAAAGAAGTCATACCTTTTGGGCTGAGCTTATTATCATTTTTATGATCCTATTGTGTAACATGGTATTTAGGATGAGGATAGATGCCATGAAAAGACACACTCCATTCATGAATATTCCTTGACACCTTATGCTTTAAAACTCAGAGGTCACGAGAAGTAATTCCTCTTTAAAAGTAGCCATCTTGAAAGCCACAGCAGCCATTATAAAAACTCTGGTAACCAGCAATTCAGACCAGTAGCCATTTTGGAATGGGTAATTATGTCATGTTGATTTTTACTTTATATTCATTTGTGTTATATTAAATATTTACTTATTGATTATTATACAGTTGGATAACTATTTCCCTCTAATCGGTAACCGCCTTGTAGATTTTTTCCTAAGCTTCAATTTTAAATTTTATAGTTTCCACTCTATTGACATAACAAATGTCTAATTTTTATTTCATGTCGTTAACCACTTACTTACCTGCAGTATAGTAATGATTGAATTTGTGAAATACAGACGTTATGTCTAATTTAATTTTTACAAGGTTATTGATTCTACAGGCAAGCTTATCATTTCTGTGTCATTTAAAAAGTACAACACTCCCAATAGCGGGTGTTTCAATTGATATTCATAATTTTATGTAGCACAATCAGTATTTTTTATTTTATGTAACGTTTGTTTTTGTCAACCAATATATATGTGTAACTATTTTGTATAAATACATGTCTGGTGAATAAATCTCCTATTTTTAGTCTGTGTTCATATTTATTGATCATGTATCTTAAAAATATTATCATTTAAAAATTATTTGTTCATAAATACCGGGCAGGAAAATTATTCTCATAAGCACAACAACATCCAGTTCTTGGTAATGTCACTGTTGTACCATATTTTCTCTACTTGATGATGACTGTCTTCACTGTGTTCCATGGTATATCTAATGCCTTGTAAATTCTTTTTTACCCTTCTCCTGACTGATACATTTTAACAGTGAGATCCCTCTGATGCTTTGGAAGCTCTCTTCGGACCATGGCTTATGCTGTAGGCTGCGACTAAGAAAATGTCAGGAAAGACCTACTAGAACAGCTAAACTTTATTTAGAGTTAATCAGAGGCACTTTAAATGATAGCAGGTGTGTACTGACTCCTATTTAACACGAGTTTGAATTTGATTGCTTAATTCTGAACACAGCTACATCCCTAGTTATAAGAGGGTGTGCACACTTATGCAATCACTATTTTTTTCGTTTTTAAGTTTTATTCCCCCCCCCAAAAAATCTGTTTGTTTTTCAACTGAGCTGTACAGTTTATAGATCACATCAAAGGTGGAAAAAGTTCTGAAATGATTTACCTTTGTTTCATTCTACAGAGGTGTGTAGAATTTTTATACAACATATACCCACTATATGCAAAATGATGTCAGTACAAATGATAAATACAATCATGCTAACAATAATTGATCAAATGCATGTATATGTATGTGCAAGGTGCACCAAAAAAAATGAATCAAAAGTGCAATGTGCAAGTGAAGGGTTCCACCACCACTACAATGTCAAAATTCTGATATACAACTTATATATCCAAAATATAATATCTTGATCAATTTTTCACCAGTGTGATCACTCTTCAGTGGATCCCACCACCACTCACGCTCTACGCTCACTTTAACACCCAGACCTATTATAGGTCAGTGTGCATTTTCCCATTTAAAGGGTCTCATATGCCACACAGATATCCAGTTACTTCCTTCACCCAAAACCATAAACTATTTATTAAAACACTCTAAATTGCACTCACAATGCTGGTGCACTAATCCACAGCAGTGCACCACCTTAGAAACAACTTCAAGTATTTACAGTTCATATCATATAATCTAGAGCTGCGCTAACAATTAAATAATTAAAACAATTATATACACAGTGAAGATTAACCATTAAAAGGTCCATGTGAAGAAAAAATTGTGAAAAACAATTTGTGATAAAAATATGAATTAATGTAGAAGTAAAATTGTGAAAAATCTTCTTATGAAAAGTTCATATAAGCAGTGTCCATCACCGGTGAAATGAAATATATCCTCGTGTAGAGCCTCCACCACGGATAGTAAAATTGCACGCTTACCAAAAAATAAGGTATTGCAGGCTGGAGCAGCAGGGCTGATCGAAAAATTGGGAGAGCAATTTGGAGTTGTCTCTAGGACCAGCATCTTGTGCATCCATAATTAAGCTCTATTGACCTTTCTAGAGTTAGAAGGTCATTTCTATTTGGTAAGCAAGCAATTTTACTATTCGTGACGAAGGCTCTACATGAGGATATATTTCATTCCACTGGTGATGGATGCTGTTTATATGAACTTTTAAAAAGAAGAATTTTCACAATTTTGTCTTTACTTCTACTTTATTCGTATTTTTGTGACATATTTTTTTTTCATAATTAACCTTTTTTTTTTTCGTGGACTTTTAATGGTCTAACCTGAGAAGGGTTGTCCTCATCATTTATTTAATTACTTCACTGTGTATTTAATCGTTTTAACCCTTAGATGTTACTGCAGCTCTAGTTTATATGATTTAGTGCACTGTGGTCGATATCCCATAGTTGGACTTCAGCTTTATGTTGTTGTTTCATTAGGTTTGTCTTTTAGCACTATAGCGATTTACTTGTCCATACCATTTGAGATAAGTGTTTACAGGTACATGTTCCCATTAAAGTGGTGTTCCACCCCAAAAAAAAAAAAATCATGAATGTGCCTTAAAAAAAAAAAAAATTTGTAAAACATTTTTTTTTTACTCACCTCTCAATGGCTGTTGCTACGTGATCCCTCGTAGTCTGCCTCCTTCAGTGCCTGGGCTCTTGACGTCACTTCCCCTCAGCGCAGGAAGGGCTCAGCTCTGCCCCCTCCCTCTTGTCAATCATTTGGGACACGTGACAGGTCCCAGATGATTGTGCGGCCAATTATGGCGCACAGTTACAATGCCAGCGCCGCCGAACGGAGAGGGAGACGAGCGGGGCTTCTTTCCCCCGCATCGCTGGACCCTGGCACAGGTAAGTGTCCAATTATTAAGAGTCAGCAGTTGCAGTATTTGTAGCTGCTGACTTTTAATTTTTTTTAATGTGGGAACCCCGTTTTAAGACTACAGCATCATTATTAGCTTGTATCCAGCCAACGTCTTCATGGTGACTTAATTACGTCACTGAGCTCCGAACTGACGCGTTTTGTCACTTCCTGTGACTTCTTCTAAAGGAACCAGAGCCCTGCCACCATCCTGTCTTATATAGAGCTGGTATAATGTATAAAACAGTGACTATTTTGTCAGCTACCAACTGATGTAATGTGGAGCTATTTGTACGGGAATCTTATACTATTGTTCTCCCACTTTACAAAGATAGACTCACAAGGACCAGGATACCAATAAATTTACCTACTAAACTACTCCTGATTGTTACGGGGCATGCAAGTTGGTTATATTCAATATTACTGGGCTCCGAGGTCACCCTTTAATGGATTAGCAACCTCTAAGTGAAGTTCCGGTGACTGTGGGAAGTAGTGGCCACTATTTTGTTGGATACCTATGTTGTACTAAGCCCACGGGACCATACTGTTTAATTAGCTAGATATAGCCGCCCAAATGATCTATCTGGTAATATTAATTGCACCTTGGGAACAGTGATGATCGCCACCATTTTGTTGGATACAATCCGACACAAATGTAATCTAAGGATGTTACTCTATTATTTAACTGATGTAATAACTAGACATGTGCAATTTGTTGAGGTCCGAATCCGTTTAACAAATTTTGACAAATTCGTCAATTACAGAATTTCCAAATATTTGAATTTCCAAATTTTCAATTTCTGAATTTCCAAATCTCTGAATTTTCGGAAATTCAAAATTTCAGAAATTTAAAAATTCAGAAATTTCGGAATTAACGAATGTCAAAATTCAGAAATCGGAAAATTCAGAAATTTCGGAATTAACGAATGTCAAAATTCAGAAATCGGAAAATTCTAAAAGTCAGAGGTTCGAAATTTCAGAAATTCGGAAATTCAAAAATTCGGAAATTTGAAATTTTCGGAAATTCCGAATTTGAAGTTTCGGAAATTCAAAATTCAGAAATTGGTAATTTTGGAAATGGGAAATTTCGGAAATTCTAAATTTCAGAAATTGGAACATTTCGGAAATTCTGAAATTCGAAAATTCAAAATTAGGAAATTCGAAAATTAAAAAAGTTGGAAATGTGAAAATCTAAAAATAAGAATGAAAATCTGAACATTCAAAAGAATGAAATTGTAAAAATTCGAAAACCCAAAATCTAGAATAATAACTAATAATAAATATTAAATTATAGGCATTGGAATTTCCTTTCAAATTTGGCTGTTAGTGAACGTAACGAGTGCGAATTTATCAGAAGTTACAAATTATCTAAAATAACGAATGCCGTATCTAAACAAATGAAACGTAATGATCTAATAATAATAATAATAATAATAATAAATAACAATAATAATAGTTTTTATTATTATTATTATTTGTTAATGTTCCATTCCATTTGTTTAGATGCAACATTCGTTAATTTGGATAATTTGTAACTTCAGATAAATTTGTATTCGTTAAGTTCAGAAACAGACAAATTTGAAAGGAAATTTCAATACCTATAATTTAATAGTTAGTTATTATTACTTATTTCTGAATTTAGAATTTCTGGATTTCTGAATTTTCAAATTTCGTAATTTCCGAATTGCGTAAGTCCAAAAATTTGGAGTTCGAAAATTCAGAATTCGGAAATTAGAAAAGTCGGAAATTAGAAAATTAGAAAATTTTGAAAATTTAGAAATGTGAAAATCCAAATATTCGGATTTCCGAATTTTCAAAAAAAAATGAAACAAAAATAAAAAATGTTGGCAGTGCACATGTCTATTAATAACCAGATTAAAATATCCCACAAGACTACTAAAGTGGGAAATAATACTTAATACTGAATATGTAGGACCAATGTAAAAAATTTAGGAAGTACTTTAGAAAATGTGTGTATGTATAAATTATATGTAGCCCCGGCTCCTGAAGAGCACACGCTATGTGTTTTTCAAATTTAAGGGTACACCTGAACTGTAGTTTGGTTTGGGTACAATTGTCTAAATTTGGACCTCAGCATCAGTCTAACTGGACTATGGGATGTTCAGCCTGGCCACAGGGGGCACTGTCTCTTCTGGCAGGCATGGAACTATGGTCTGGTTGGGGGCTTAAGTTACTCTCTCTCGGAGCCCGCCTAGTGGGAGTGACGCTATTACTGTGCTTTCTGGGAGAGGGTATTTAAGATGCGGATGTCACGTGGTTCGGGGTTCCGGTTCAGAAAGATGTACTGACTTCATGGTCCTGGTCCTCCTGACCAGCCCCCAGGAAGGCTATGGCCTGGGGTGCGGATCCACCCAGTCTTGTTGTCTCGGGGCTGGCTAGCCCGAGGCAAAGAAATTAAAGGAGGATTCTGAGGTGTTTGGGTGCCGTCTCTGGTTTGGGAGAGACCCAGTGACTTCACGCTATCCAGGGGAGGACTCTTCAGAAGAAGGCCACGTACAGGTTGGTTTCTTAGCAAGAGCCTGGAGGAGCTGAAGTACCCAAGAGAATCCGGTCTCGTGGATATCACCAAGCTGGCTGAAAGATCCAGGCATCACACGAGTGTTCTATAAGTTTAGTTTTCCTACATGTTCTACGACAAAATCTGTGGCAGAGATTTATCCTTGTATGTTCTACAACAACATCTGTGGCAGAAACTTCTTCCTGAGTAAGCATCTTGTTGGCTGCTAGGCTTTGTGAGGGAGGGACTATCCAACTTGAGTGAACATCCAGTTGTGAATGGCTATTCTCTGGATGCAAGTTCTTCAATATTGACTTTGATACTAAGAATACCTGAACTTCCTTTCCAACCCTCTGATCCCATTTTAAGAGACTGTTCATTGTCTACGTTTTTGCAAATAAAATTCCTTTTAGTGGATCTGTCGTCAGTCTCTCAAGTTACTGGGCCATCTACCACGGGACACCCCTAGATGCGGAGTGAGGAAAAAGAAGGTAACAGTAAGCCCAATCTAACCAGCAGCTCCTTCGGGGGTTATTGCTACATATATATGAAAATACCAACATGCTAATAGATATAAACAAAAGATGCTGCCGATGCCTTTCACAATATATTGTATACCCACCATAAAATAATTAGTTAAAACAATTAAAATATATTCTAACCACTGTATATAAAGACCTTGTCTGCAAAATCTATAATAAAATTGCAAATGAAAATAGAATATCTATTTTGCCACTAGTGAGCAAATTCGTTAAAATGTATTTGTAGGTATATCTCTTGTGGATAAAATAATGTTTAAAACAAGAGTACCAGTACTCGGGCAAACTTGTGTACCACCCGATTTGGCAGAACACGAAACACAGATAGTTACGAGCTAGCCACTGCCAATGGTGTTATTTTGTTAACTCTGTATAAATGGGTGACATCCCCGGTATTAAGGACTGTGCAGTGATTCCTGTTAATGCATATGCTTATGTTTGTAACTGCAATTTATCTTAAATAAAGAGAATAATAAGAAATAAAAAAAAACAAGAGTACCAATCTTTAGAATAGAGCAGTTGATGTTAAATTCTGTATTGTGGCCCCACTGTATTCATGTTTTTAGTTCATTAATCTTTTTAGACTCCTTTTGACTCAATATGCTTACTTTATTGGATCCCCTCAAGTGTTTTTTTTATTTTTCCACCCCCCCCCCCCCCAAAATAAAGTGCCTTTAACATTTTTATTGTGTATTTCCTGGTAAAGTTTTGATAATGGATGCTTCGGATAACCAATTGCTATGTTATAAAAATGTTCTTTAATCCTCTTAACCATCATTCTTTTTGTTCGTCCTATATACTGAATCCAACAAGGACATTCAATGCAAAATAAAACCCTCTCGGTGTTGCATGTTATACAGTCCTTTATTTCATAGTGTTTTCCTGTGATATTAGATTTGAACGTGCTTCTTCTTTTATTATCCCCTCCCCCAAAGACTGCAGCAAGCGTAACAAAGCCTGCAGGGGAAGACACCTGACTGGTTAAAGAAAGACCACAAAACAGTCTTTGGTGGATCTACTAAATTTTTTACTATTCTGTTCCTAATTATAGGTGCTCTTTTATATACACATTTAGGTTTACAATGGAGTATGGTGCCCAGATGTCAGTCACCTAACAACACTGACTAATGTTTCTTTATTATTTTTAATTTTTTTTAATATTGTTTATTATAAGCAATAACCAGAGCTAGTGTGTGATCTACAGTGCCTTCATTATTTTAGCGTGTAATAACCCATTTCTATATGTTTAATTTCCATGATTGTTTTTTCTATTTGTTTTCATAGCTTTTCGCTACACATTTTTTTCCCATCTTATGGGCTTGTTCTAAATAATCACTCTCTTGGGTACAAATTCTCCTCAACCTTAATAATTAACCCTTAGGGATGTTATCTAATCATGGTTGATAACGGCAACCATCTTTTGTGTAAACCCCAAAAGAAATACTTGAGAAAATGTCTAGACTATTGTCTAGAACATAATTATTTTTGACATAATGGGTTTTAAAAGATAGGTTGCCATTATCAACCATGATTGGATCACATCCTTAGCCCTGGTTCACATTGACACTACTTTGAAAATGTTGCTTACAAGTTAAAATCCATATTTTTTGTTAGAAAATTGCTTAGTAATGGGCTTCGTACAATATTATATATAGCTTTCGGTGACACGCATTGCATGTTTCAAAATCAAATTCATTAAAATATTGTTTCTTTAAAATTGAACTGTGATCACCTTCCATAAATTAGTTTTTTTGTATATGAATAAAATTTGGCACTTTGGTGCATTTTATACTATATCTACTTTCATTACTTTTTTCCTTTTTCTGCCCTTTAAAATCCAAGGGGGCGTCCCTCTCATGCACTTTTGTTACTGTTTTCTTTTATAAACATTATATATATTTTTAGCAGAGACCCTAGGGAATAAAATGGTGATTGTTTCAATATTTTATGTCACACTGTATTTGCGCAGTGGTTTTTCAAACGCATTTTTTTGGGAAAAAAAAAGACACTTTCATTAATTTTAAAAAATCTAAACAGTAAAGTCAGCCCAATTTTTTTGTATAATGTGAAAGATGATGTAACGCAGAGTAAATAGATGCATAACATGTCATGTCATACTTTGAAATTAGGAACACTCGTGGAATGGTAACAAACTACGTACCTAAAAATCTCCATAGACAACACTTTAAAAAAAATTAAATTTATTGCTCTCACTCTGGCGATCGCGGTGATACCTCACGTGTGATTTGAACACCGTTTACATTTGCAGGCACGACTTACGTCACTTTAAAAAAAAAAAAAATCTTATTTATTTATTTATTTTCTTCTACATTGTCCCTTTAAAAAAAAAAAAAACTTTTATTGCTGTCACAAAGAATGAAACATCCCTTGTGATAACGAAAGATGGTGACAGGTACTCTTTATGGACAGATCAGGGGACTGAAAAGACCCCCAAAACCCTCCTTTGCACTTAAAAGTATTAAGATCGCCAAAAACAGCGATTCCGAATACTGTTATTTAATTTTTTTTAATTGGCGCCATTGGCAGCCGAGTAAACCAGAAGTGATGTCGCTTACGGGATTTTACATCGGAAACCGAATTGGGCTTTGTACGGGTCTCCACCTAGCCGGCGGAAGCACCGGCTGGTTTCTCGGGAGGCCCCCGGGAAGAGAGGTCGAAGGCGGCGGCGCTGCTTCAGGATAACAGCCTTTTTAGCTGCATCGGTTGTTATCACTAAAGAACCAGCCGCCTGCTTTAAAAAAACAGTACCAGGGTGATGCCTGCAGCTGCAGGCAGCATCCCGGTATAACCCCTTCGAGCCATGAACACAAATTTGCGCATGATCAGTGTGAAGGGCATAAACAATAAAAAGGAATGCATAATAAAGAAATATTGGTCAATTTCGCTAGTTGACAGAAATCTGGGCACCATACTCCATTCTAACCCTACATTTGTTTATAAAATAGTAACTATAATTAGGGACAAATGTGTACAAAACAAATACCGGCGCACAAATAAAAGTATGTTAATTACTTCTGCTGCAGTCAGAAAACCCCTTTGTGGGTGGGCTATAAGAACAAATATATATATATATATATATATATATATATATATACACACACACACACAATGTATGAGGACTGCGCCAACTTTACAAAAAAAGTGTTTTTCACCACTCGTGTTTGTACCTTAAACCTTAAGTGTTAATGCCAACATGCTTTATCAAACAAACCAATAATCACTGGTTTAGATATACCCTCACTTTTAACTATCACAATGGAAAATATAGTTATTTGGACCAATTATGATATTGATTTGATCATAGGGATATAGCGTGCGAATCTCGGGGGGATACATTGGTTTATCTTCTTTGTGTATTGAGGTGAAGCACCTGCAATTCATATGTGATTTATTGGATGGAGAGTCTGTGAATCACATTGTCTTGTATTTTTGATTAAGGGAAATATAGTTGGTTTCAGATCGATTACGGTGTTGATTTGACCATTGGTATGGAGTATACGAATCGCATGTGGATATATTTATTGGATGGAGAGTTTGTGAATCGCATTCTCCTCTATACTTAGATTAAGGGAAATATACCTGGTTTCAGATTAATTATGGTATTGATCTGATCATTGGTATGTAGCATATGAATCGCACGTGGCTATATGTGCCTATTTTTTCTTTGGTGTTTTCTTTCTTTTATGGCACAATCCTTAAGGCTGAGAGTTCAGTTTGTTGCGAAATATAGATAATTCTTATACTGCTTACCCGAATGAAGAGTCAGCGAGTTTTCTTAAGGTTTGTGTTAGTTTTAATTTTGATAGTACGGACATGCAGATCATATATAACATCTATGATTTTATTATAACTGTACTGAGTGTCCTGATTATGGTGTTATTATATAAATATATATGGGGAATATGGTAATAATGACTTGTAATTCTTCATATGTATATAGTAAATGACATTAATGTGTATAATGATACAGCTTTAATTTGTAATTGATGAAAAATATATGGGGTGTGCCCTGGTTAGAACTATCATTTTTTTATATGGCTTTGTATTTATGTAATGTGAAAGCGTATATCCGCACTGATGTAGGGCTCTCGACGTTTTGAAATTTCGGTGGCCAGATTAATGTGGAGTATATACATTTTTCTTTTAAGTATGCCGGTATTGGGTAATACATACTGCATGAGCGCAGCCTCTGTGATCAGGAGCTGTGGCTGATGGGGGGCGGAGTCGGGCAGCTTAAAAAGCCAGCAGCTACAAATACTGCAGCTGCTGACTTTTAATAAATGGACACTCACCTGTCCCGGGGTCCAGCGATGCCGGCAGCCGAGGCCGATCGATCGCTCGGCTCTCGGCTGCTGCCGCCACCATTCTAGGTGAGGGAATCAGGAAGTAAAGCGCTGCAGCTTCACTTCCCGGTTCTCTACTGCACATGCGCGAGTCGCGCAGCGCAAAAGGAATTGTCCGCGCTGTCTCTGGGACCCGTGTGCGTCCCAGCAGACAGCGCACAGGGACAGGAAGAGGCATAGACTCCCGTGGGAGTCTATGCCCGGAAGTGGGTGTAAATACCTGTCTTTGACAGGTATCTGCACCCCCCTCCCCCCTGAAAGGTGCCAATTGTGACTCCGGAGGGGGCGAGGGTTCCGATCAGCGGAAGTTCCACTTTAGGGTGGAACCCCGCTTTAATAGGAGTGATCCTCTATGCTGCACTGTCTCTATTTAATGCACGAGCTGATCTGCACGGACACGCCCACTGAAGAAGACGTGATTACGAAACGCGTATGGGCGTGTCTATGCAGCTGTCCAGCGTCCGAGCGTCAGCGTGGGTTATCCCGGGGTCTCATCGCCTTTTGCCTGTCAGCCTGCAAGATTCAGTGAGAGAGCGGTGAGAAATAACTAATCGCGGCTGGATACTTTGAATAACTTTGAATGCAAGAGCTTTGTGTTTACAATATAAGCAGGTTTACACTATGGATTTTTCCCTGTTAGTTTTTTTATGTATGGTAATAGAGAACGAATTGAGTGGCAAGTGGAATCCTGGTGTGAGCACGGTTCTGGGTTGGATATTCCTCTGACGGACGGATGATTGCAGTTTATGAGCAACACGCAGTGAAATATTTACAACGCCTGAGATTAACCCCTTAGGGGTAAGTACATAAGCAAAGGGGGTCACACGGAGCATGAGGTCTTCTTTACATGCATGGTGTGGTGCGCATTCTCTCTGAGGATTTTTCTATCAACCTGAGGGCTTTTTGAGCACTGTACTCTTTTATGAACTTATCCTTTGGACTTTTTATGAATTTTTTAATTTAATTACACTTATGTTTAGTGTATATATGTTTTTGACACACTTTTATTTCTAAAGCGCTGTTAATGCGGGAGTACTGTTTATAACTTAGGTTGGGACTGTATCTGTGCATATTTTTACACAGGTATCTGTAATTGGTATTGGCGAGTTCTAAAAAACAAAAACAAAAAAAAAGATCTTAATATAAGTTAATACTAATTTTATTTCTTTACACATTACATTATTTTTAATTCCATTTCTTTAACCACATCAGCCTCGGAGGATTTGGCTGCTCAATGACCGGAGCACTTTTTACAATTTGGTACCGCGCTCCTTTAATTGGTAATTGTGCGGTCATGCAATGCTGTACCCAAAACAAATTTGCGTACTTTTTTTCCCCCACAAATAGAGATTTATTTTGATGGTATTTGATTGCCTCTGAGTTTTTTTTTTTTTTTGCGATATAAACGGAAAAAGACCGAATTTTAAAAAAAATTCAATAATATTTTCTACTTTTTGTTATAATTTTTTTTTTAATAAACTCAATTTTAGTCATACATTTAGGCCAAAACGTATTCAGCCACATGTCCTTGGTAAATAAAAATGTCAATAAGCGTATATTTATTGGTTTGCGCAAAAGTTATAGCGTCTACAAACTAGAGTACATTTTCTGGAATTTATGCAGCTTTTAGTTTATTTCATTTCTTGAGGTGCTAAAATAGCAGGGCAGTACAACCCCCCCCCCCCCCTCAATGATCCCATTTTAGAAAGTAGAAACCCCAAGGAAATTGCTGAGAGGCATGTTGAGCCCATTAAATATTTAATTTTTTTGTCACAAGTGATTGAAAAAAATAAAAAAATAAATAAATTACACAAAGTTGTCACTAAATGATATATTGCTCACATGCCATGATTATATGTGGAATGACACCCCAAAATATATTCTGCTGCTTCTCCTGAGTACGGGGATACCTCATGTGTGAGACTTTTTTGGGAAACTAGCTGAATACAGGACTCCGAAAACCAAGCTCAGGGTTTCTAAGGGTGTAATTTTTTTATTTCACTCCTCACTAACTATCATAGTTATGGAGGCCATAAAATGCCAAGATAACACAACTCCCCCCCCCAAATGACCCCATTTTGGAAAGTAGACACCCCAAGCTATTTGCTGATAGGCATGTTGAGTCCACAGAATATTTTATATTTTGCCACAAGTTGCGGGAAAATTAAAAAAAATATTTTGTTGCACAAAGTTGTCACTAAATGATCTATTGCTCAAGTACTCAGGAGAAGCAGCAGAATGCATTTTGGGGTGTAATTACACATATAACTATGGCATGTTTGAACAATATATCCTTTAGTGACAACTTTGTGCAAAAAAAAAAGTGTAATTTTTCCAAAACTTGTATCAAAATATAAACTATTCCATGAACTCAACATGCCTATCAGCAAATAGCTTGGGGTGTCTACTTTCCAAAATGGGGTCATTTTGGGGGGTTTTGAACTGTCTTGGCATTTTATGCACAATATTTTGAAGCTTATGTCACACATCACTCACACACTTTTCTAACCACTTGAAGACAAAGCCCTTTCTGACACTTTTTGTTTACATGAAATATTATTTTGTATGCAAGAAAATTACTTTGAACCACCAAACATTATATATTTTTTTAAAAGCAAAGGCCCTACAGATTAAAATGGTGGGTGTTGAAATATTTTCTTTTGCACAGTATTTGCGCAGAGATTTTTATTTTTTTTGAAAAAACACACTATTTTAAATTTGAATGCACTAAAACACACTATATTACCCAAATGTTTGATGAAATAAAAAAGATGATATTATGCCAAGTACATGGATACCAAACACTACATGCTTTAAAATTGCGTGTCAAACTACATAAATTTTTAAAAGCCTTTAAAAGCCTTTACAGGTTACCATTTTAGATTTACAGCGAAGGTTTACTGCTAAAATTACTGCCCTCGACCTGACCTTTGTGGTGATATCTCACATGCATGGTGCAAATGCTGTTTACATATGATACCCGACCGATGCTTGCGTTCACCTTTGCACGTGAGCACAGGTGGGACAGGGGTGGTTTTTTAAATTATTTATTTAGCATTTTAATATAGTTTTAAACTGTTCCTTTCATTTTTTTTTTTTTTTATTCTTATTGTTTTCCCAGGGAATATAAATATCCCCTATGATAGCAATAGGTAGTGACAGGTACTCTTTTTTGAAAAAATTGGGTTTATTAGACCTTAGATCTTTCCTCTGCCCTCAAAGCATCTGACCACACCAAGATCGGTGTGAAAATGCTTTGCCAATTTCCCAGTAGCGCTTTTTATATCTGGTGAAACCTACCGTATATACTCGAGTATAGGCCGACCCGAATATAAGCCGAGGCCCCCAATTTACCCCCAAAAAAACTGGCAAACTTATTGACTCGTGTATAAGCCGAGGGTGAGACATGCCTGTCCATCCCTGTGTGTGTGTCCGTCCATCCCTGTGTGTCCGTCCATCCCTGTGTGTCCGTCCATCCCTGTGTGTCCGTCCATCCATCCCTGTGTGTGTGTGTGTGTCCATCCATCCATCCATCCCTGTGTGTGTGTGTCTCCATCCATCCATCCATCCATCCCTGTGTGTGTGTGTCTCCATCCATCCATCCATCCATCCATCCCTGTGTGTGTGTGTCTCCATCCATCCATCCATCCATCCCTGTGTGTGTGTGTCTCCATCCCTGTGTGTGTGTGTATCCATCCATCCCTGTGTGTGTGTGTGTGTCTCCATCCATCCATCCATCCGTGTGTGTGTGTCTCCATCCGTGTGTGTGTGTGTGTGTGTGTGTGTGTGTGTGTGTGTGTGTGTCCAGCCTACCTGTGTCCCGAGCCTTTGTCCCGAGCCTCCGTCCCGTGTCGTGCCTTGCCTTCGTCCCGTCCCGTCCCGTCCTGTCCCGTGCCGTGCCTTGCCTTGCCTCCGTCCCGTGCCCTCTTCGTCGGCGGCCATTGTAAAATTCAAAAGCCGCGCCTCCTCCTTCGCCTGTGATAGGCGGAACACTGAATTTCCCAGCAGCCTGTGTTCCGCCTATCACGGACGTCGTATCATCCTCGTCCGTAGTACGAGGATGAGAAGATGCCCGTGATAGGCGGAACACAGGCTGCTGGGAAATTCAGTGTTCCGCCTATCACAGGCGAAGGCGGAGCCGGAGGCGCGGCTTTTGAATCATAGAATGGCCGCTGTCTGTCTGCTCGACACGCTGATCGAGCGGGCAGACAGCGATGACTCGAGTATAAGCCGAGGGGGGCACTTTCAGCCTCAAAAAAGAGGCTGAAAATCTCGGCTTATACTCGAGTATATACGGTAAGTTATGAAATCCTGGTAGCATCTGGTTTCTTAGGCCATAGAGATGATTGGAGCCATTGGTTGAAGTGGTTTATGAGGGGGTGAATTTTGTAGAGCCGATCAAATTCAGAGTCACCCCGAGGACGACAGAGTTCATTATCGTTGAAGTGCATGAACCGCAGGATCTGCTTGCATTGTGTCCTGGTCATGGAGGCAGAGAACACGGGCATATGGAGAATTGGGTCAGTGGACCAATATGACCGCAACTCACTCTTTTTAGTTATGCCCATGAGGAGGGATAGGCCCAGGAAGGTCTTAAATTTGCAAACCGTAATAGGTTTCCATTCTCTGGCAAGGGTCAGCTGGGGATTAGTGGTGATTAATTGACCAGCATATTAATTGACCAGCATATAAATGGGCTGGGCGGAGATGCTAGCAGGTATCTGGGCTGATCCCACTAACACTGCGTTTTTGGGAACCCTAAACTGCTGTGGACGCTAATATAGTTCTGATCAGATCAGATAGTGATCTGTTCAGACACCATGCTACTAAGGGAGGTGTATGGTGCGTGTGTGGATGTTTTCGCTACTGGCACTAATCTGACGCTGCCTGGGGTGATGCAGACCCTGACTGACTCTATAACCTAACTGATCTCACCCAAGGTGATCAAGGGGTTAAACCTTTATTGGGAAATATGCGGCGGGGGCCCTGGCGCTATAAAAAAAAATCTAACTAACCAGCGTCACCCATGACACCTATACAGTGATGACTGGTGACAGGGGTGATCAAGGGGTTAAACCTTTATTAGGGGGGTTAGGGGGGTCCCTAGACCTATCTGGGCCTAATACTAATTACCCTAATGCTGATTTTTGTCACTAATGACACCAGTACAGCGATAAAAAAAATCGGAATGCTGCACTGGGTGACACAGTGGCAGGGGGCAAAGGGGTGAATTGGGGGGGGGGGGGCGGGGGGTGATCGGGGGGTGGCAAGTGTACCTATGTGAACTGGTGTCAGTGTAGTGTTGGCGCACTTACTGTGAGATGCTCTCTCTCCTTGGTCTGGAATGGAAAAGACCGACACGAGGAGAGATGACATCACTTCCCCTGCTGTGTTTACACTTACACATGCAGGGAAGAATCTCATTTTCCAGGAGCGATCACCAGGTCCAGGCCAGATTTAATTGCCGACGTAAAATAATGGCGATTTGCCTACCCGTGCCATTCTGCCACAGTAAAACTGCGGCGGCTGGTCAGGAAGTGGTTAAATTTGATTGAAGCAAAGAGCATTATGTCTTATTTTATTGCCATCTTATTTGATAACCTAATTTTTAGGGGTTGTAAATCTTTAAAATAAAAAAGTTCTAAAAAAATCCAGAATCGTGATCTTTATTCTAAGCAAAAAAATTGTGATTCTCATTTTATCCAGAATCGTGCAGCTCTACTTTTGGGGTTGATTTACTAAAATTGAAGAGTGCAAAATTTGGTGCAGCTCTGCGGAGAAACCAAACAATTTCCATTTTTTTTTTTTTGGTCAAAACTTAATTGAACAAGCTGAAGTTAGAAGCTGATTGGCTACCATGCACAGCTGCACCCGGTTTTGCATTCTGCAGTTTTAGTAATAGATAGAGACCTATTAGGGCTATTAATAATGATATTTTCATATAAATAAAGATTAATGTAGGGTTTTCTTTTGCATAGCTGTGGTAAAGTAGGCTTTTCATAATACAGTATATTCTAAAAACAATAGCCTAAAACTAGACCTATCATAAGACAAATGTGTGGGCTGCCACGGCTGACTTCTTCTGAAAACACTTCCCAAAATTCAAATATGACTGGCCCAGGATTCTCATAAGGAGCAGCTGGGAACATAGAGAGATAAATCTATACTGGGATGGGGTGGTGGATTAAAGCAAAGCGGTCGCTTTGACCTCTATGGACAAAGAACATGGCCACTCTACACTCTCTATTTTCTCTTTGGGCTGCCAACATACCCATATCAACTTTCTAAGGGGCCTGCAAATTTTTCCAACACACAACAATACAAAGATTGCTAGTATCTATGCCTTATGATGGCATAATGCAGGTTCCTTGCTGTGGGCAAAATGAATGGTTTTGCATAACCTTTCACTCTTTATCATACTTTGCAGTGCTGTGGTAAAACATGCGTTTTACAGCCCGTTACCACAATCCAAAGGTCAGAATATAGCCTCGAAGCAGACCTGCTCTCAAAGTGAAAGTGCTGCCAATCTTCCTCTCCACCTCCGTGCCTTACGCTTTTGAAACACTTTGTTTATAGGGAGCTGGTAACTCTTTTGACAGGTCCGATCCCACTTGTTAAAGTCTCATTGAAGAAAGAATGACTTCCGCTTGGGCTCATCCCCTACCCATGCTCCCCAGCCGCAGCCTCCCAGGACACGTCACGTGTGCCAGGAGGCTGCAGGACAAGTTCCAAAGCGCTGCGTAATCTCACAAATGCACAGTGGGAAGTCACAGCTGGCTCCCAAATCCAAGATGGTGGCACCGGGCATAGCTAGTAACTTGCCAGAAATGACCCGATAATGACAGAATTTTGTGTCGGTTCTTGGGTAACTACAGGATTACTAAATAAGCAGGTACCGACCGTCATTGGAGGATTAGAAGGGGGGACTGAGAGGAGGAGCTATGCCTGATGCAAGAAGAGAGGTGAGGGAGAGGAGGAGCTGTGCCTGTCACAAGGAGGAAGCCATAGGTGTGTGCACAGGGTGTGCCAGGTGTGCACACCCTAATCACCCTGTACTGTATAGATTCCCCCTGCTGCCTGGCTGCAGAGAAAGAAACTGGGGAATCTCTGTCCTCAGGCCCTTTTTTTGTCTCAAAGGTGAGACATCAGGGGTCTGATTAGACCCCTGATTTTTCACCAAAGACCCCCGGTGGGGTTCCTAAAATGTATTATTTTTTAAAATGAAAAATTACCGTAAAACAAAGTGTAAAAGAGTAATAATAAAAAATAAATAAACTACTGACATCAATTTCTGTCCTATTGACACCGCCTACTGCTCTACTGACACCATCCTCTTCCCTACTAAACCGTCCTCTGCTTGACTGACACCGTCCCCTGCTCTACTGACACCGTCCCCTGCTCTACTGACACCGTCCCCTGCTCTACTGACACCGTCCCCTGCTCTACTGACACTGTCCTCTGCCCGACTGACATCGTCCTCTGCTCTACTGACACTGTCCTCTGCCCGACTGACATCGTCCTCTGCTCTACTGACACTGTCCTCTGCCCGACTGACACCGTCCTCTGCTCTACTGACACTGTCCTCTGCCCGACTGACACCGTCCTCTGCTCTACTGATACTGCTCTACTGACACTGTCCTCTGCCCCACTAACACTGTCCACTGCTCTACTGACACCATCTTTTGCTCTACCAACACCGTCCACTGCTCTACTGACACTGTCTACTGCTCTACTGACACTGTCCTCAGCTCTACTGACACCGTCCTCAGCTCTACTGACACCGTCCTCTGCTCTACTGACACCGTCCTCTGTTCTACTGACACCGTCTACTGCTCTACTGACACCGTCTACTGCTCTACTGACACCGTCTACTGCTCTACTGACACCGTCTACTGCTCTACTGACACCGTCCTCTGCTCTACTGACACCATCCACTGCCATATATTATATATACATATACACATATACACACACACTCACACACACGTGTGTTTGAGATTTGGGGTGCACATCCTAATGTAATAGGCTGCACACACCTATGGAAGATGCAGAACTGTGTGGGGCAAAGTGGAGGAAGTCGGGGGGAGCTACCCCAATTGGGTTTCCACTTGCAGGAGCAGCGACACAAGGAAGATGCCAGCAGAGAGGTATGTTTTTGTGTATGCATGTTGTATGTATGTGTATGCAGTGCATATGTATGTTGAATGTACGTTACATACACTTGACCCCTGCACTCTGTGAATTACTCCTGACCCCCACACTCTACACATAACACACTTGATCCCTGCACATTATATGTTCCCTACCCCAGGCCCCTGCATGCAGATAGCCTGCATACAGAGTGCACTGTTTTAAGCCCCTCCTGCTGTTAGTAAAAATTTTCCACACCTGCCATTCACAGCAGTGCACGGCTACCACATTGCCCCAAAATCCCCACCCCCATTCTCAGGAAATCTGATTTTCAGGTACTGGTTGTGGGAAGACAGCGCTAGTCTTCAGGGTCTGGTAAGTACCTGGTTTTTAAAGCTGCTGAATTTATTTATTTATTTTTAAAAAGAATGAAGTTCCTTTTTAACGTTTATTTATAAATTTGCAAGCAAGGGCAGTTGCAACTACAGATTTTTTGGAGGGGTCATTTTTGCAGTAACTGAAACAAACAAAAACAGTACAATTTCCCAAACAGAAAATGCTGAAAAAAAAAGTCTTCCTGAAAGTCAGAGATTTGTGGGCTGGAAAACGTGACTCTGTCCTGCTAAAAGCAATGGGTTATGAAGATATGGGTGTGAAGGAATCTCCGTGAGTCCGGTCACGTGTCCCGCGGACTCGATCGCTGCGGGGATACCCGCGATCGCCTCACGGAGAGGAAGAACGGGGAGATGCTAATGTAAACAAGCATCTCCCTGTTCTGCTTTGCAACAGTGACACTGATCTCTGCTCCCTGTGATTGGAGCAGAGATCAGTGATCTGTAAAACACAGCCACGCCCTCCACAGTGAGCAACATGCCCAGAGGACACACTTAACCTCTACACTGCCACCTAGTGGTTAACCCCTTCACTGCCAGTGTCCTTTACACAGGAATCAGTGCATTTGTATAGCACTGATTGCTGTATAAATGACAATGGTCCCAAAAATGTGTCAAAAATGTCTGATGTGTCCACCATAATGTCAGTCACGATAAAAATCGCTGATCGCTGCCATTTAAAAAAAAAAATGTATTAATAAAAATGCCATAAAACTATCCCCTATTTAGTAAACGCTATAACTTTTGAGCAAACCAATCAATAATCGCTTATTTTTTTATTTTTTTTACCAAAAATATGTAGAAGAATACGTATCGGCCTAAACTGAGGAAAATAAATGTTTTTTTATATATTTTTGGGGGATATTTATTATAGCAAAAAGTAAAAATGCGTTTTTTTCAAAACTGTTGCTCTTTTTTTGTTTATAGCGCAAAACCACAGGGGTGATCAAATACCACCAAAAGAAAGCTCTATTTGTGAGGAAAAAAGGACGTCAATTTTGTTTGGGAGCCATGTCGCATGACCGCGCAATTGTCAGTTAAAGCGATGCAGTGCCGAATCGCAAAAAGTGCTCTGGTCACGAAGGGGGTAAATTCTTCCGGGGCTGAAGTGGTTAAGTAACCTTTTTTTTTGGGGGGGTTAATTCTCCTTTAAGAGGGTGTGTCAGGGGGCGTGTCCTATGCTTACATACATTTGCTAGTAGGTGTCCCTCATTCCCATCTCAAAATGTTGGGAGGTATGAAATACTCTACACTGGATCTTTGGCAGAAAAATCAAGTATAAAAAATGCTTATTTTGGTGCATGGACGTTTATGGACGTTTACAGATATGTTCATTAGTTATGACAGCAAGCTCCTCTCTGAATGTAAGTTTAGGGCATTTTCTTTTAAGTCTCTGAGTTGCTATAAAATATGGATCTATATGTCACAATATGGACAGACACTTGGCTAAAAAGAATTGGCATTCAAAAGCACACAAAATTGAAAAACTGTCTTTAAAAGCAGATTTTTTTTTTTCTGCCTGTGTACATGAGGCCTAAGAGTATAGAATGCTGTCAGCAAAATAAATGTTCCTTCAGCTTAGTAAATAAGGTGAACCTGTGATTCCTCCTGTATTGTTGCCACCATATAAATCCTGAACAGGACCAGGCCAAGGGGTGGGCAAGACATCATGTGGGATGGGGGGGGGGGGGGGGGGTGGAGGGCGATGCACGGAGAGTGCCTGCCTACAAGCTGGCAGGAGTAATGGAAGAGGGGAATTTTGGTTTGGGAAAAATTTGGCTTGCAAAGGGAATTTATGCCTGGGGGTAAGTGTGCAGATTGGTGCTCACATTTTTTTGATGGGGAGGGAGGGTTTTTTACTGATACATAATGCTCATACATTTTGTGGAAGGGGAGCGCCGTTTGGCATCTTTGTCCTGCCCCCCTTCACATTACACCCCCCCCCCCACACGCACACCAATGTCCTCTGCCCCTTCACATCACCCCCCCCCCCCCCCCCCCCACACACACACACAGTGGTGTCCTCTGCTCCTCATTACATCACCCCCCCCACACACCCAGGACTGTCCTATGCCCCCCTTCAGATCACCCCCCACACACACAGCGGTGTCCTCTGCTCCCCTTCCCATCACCCCCCCCCCCCCCCCCCACACACACAGCACTGTCCTCTGCCCCCCTTCACATCACCCCCCACACACACAGCGGTGTCCTCTGCTCCCCTTCCCATCACCCCCCCCCCCCACACACACAGCACTGTCCTCTGCCCCCCTTCACATCACCCCCCACACACACAGCAGTGTCCTCTGCTCCCCTTCCCATCACCCCCCCCCCCACACACACAGCACTGTCCTCTGCCCCCCTTCACATCATCCCCCACACACACAGCAGTGTCCTCTGCACACCTTCACATCACCCCCCCACACACACAATGATGTCCTCTGCTCCCCTTAATATCACCCCCCACGCACAGACATAACAGTGTCCTTTGCTCCCCTTCACACACCCCCCCCCACACACACACACACACACCGGAGTCCTCTGCCCCCCTTCACATCAACCCCCCACATACTCAACGGTGTCCTCTGCTCACCTTCACATCACCCCCTCACTCACACACAATGGTGTCCTCTGCCCCCCTTTACATCACCCCCCCCCACACACACACACACACACTCACAACGGTGTTCTCTGCCCCACTTCGCATCACCCCCCGCACAAACACAGCGGTTTTCTCTGCCCCCTTCACATCCCCCCCTCACATACACACACAGCAGTGTCCTCTGCCCCCTTCACATCACCCCCCCTCACACAGACACACACACATACAGAGGTGTCCTCTGCCCTGTTTTCTCATAACCCCCCAGGGTTTCCTCTGCCCCCTTTCACATCACAGTCCCCACATCAGTGCCCTCTACCCCCCCCATTACAGCACCCCCCCCCCCAGTGTGTCCTCTGCCCTCTCTTCACATTATACCCCCCCCCCCCCCCACCCACACACACAGTGGTATCCTCTGCTCCCTTTCGCATCACCTCCTACCCCCCAAACACAGTGGTGTCCTCTGCCCCCCCATTACATCACCCCCCAGTGTGTCCTCTGCCCCCATCTTCACATCACCCTCCCCCCCCCCCTACACACACACACACATACAGTGGTGTCCTCTAACTCAGTCCACGATTTAGTGCAATCAGAGCAAAATCCCTTCACAGAGAACTAGGTAGACTGAGCTCTTCAGGACACCACCTGATGTCCCCTTTAGCAAGCACAGAGCTGACTCTCTAGCACAAGAGTGCTGGCAGCAGCCCAAAAGTCTCTAGGATCTTGCAGCTCTTTGCACTCACAGAATGTTCCGGGACAGTTGGTTGCCTTCCAACTTCCAAATGGCACCTTTCTCTAATGACTAGATCTTTAGCAAACAGCCCTCCAGTCAGCTCTCTGTAGCTTCGGCATCCAAGCCCTCATGTTGCCCACCTGAGGCCTCATGAACAGCAAGCACAAGGTACGGGATAATGGTGTTGTGGTAACTTGCCCAAATAAAAAAAAAAAAAAAAGCATAATAATATTATTCTTGATATCACTAGAAAAAAAAAGCCTTTCAAAATGTGTTTGCAATAACTACATCAGTATCCCCAGCAAAGCAGCTTCATTATTATCCCATTAACCACTTTAATACTGGGCATTCCCCCCCCCCCCCCCCCCCTTCCTGCCCAATCCAATTTTCAGTTTTCAGGGCTGTCGCATTTTGAATGACAATTGTGCAGTCATGCAACACTGTACCCAAAATTAAATTTTTATCATTTTTTTCCCACAAATAGAGCTTTCTTTTGGTGGTATTTGATCATGTCTACGGTTTTTAATTTTTGCTAAACAAATAAAAAAAATACCGAAAATTTTAAAAAAAATATGTTTTTTTTTTTGTTTCAGTTTCAAAACTTTGTAAATAAGTAAGTTTTTACAGTTTTTTCCCCACAAATAGAGCTTTCTTTTGGTGGTATTTGATCACCTCTGCGGTTTTTATTTCTTGCGCTATGAACAAAAGAAGAGCGACAAGTTTGAATTTTTTTTTCAAACTTGGCGCTCTTCTTTTGTTCATAGAGCAAAAAATAATCCCAATATTTTTAACTTTTTGCTATAATAAATATCCCAATTAAAAAAAAAAATATATATATAATTTTTCCTCAGTTTAGGCCGATATGTATTCTTCTACATATGTTTGGTAAAGAAAATCACAATAACTGTATATTTATTGGTTTGCACAAAAGTTATAGCGTCTACAAAATAGGGGATAGATTTATGGCATTTTTATTTTTATTTTTTTCTAGTAATGGCAGCGCTCTGAGTTTTTTTATCGTGACTGTGACATTGCGGCGGACAGATCGGACACTTTTGACACCATTTTTGGACCATTGGCATTTATACAGAGATCAGCAATTGTCGGAAAGTCCGATAACAATTGTCCGATGGAGCATGCACTTGGTCAGATTTTCCACCAACAGCCTGTCATCACACATTTGCCGTTGGAAAATCCGATCGTGTGTAAGAGGCTTTACAGTCTACTGTGTCCCCACCCGTATGCCTCTGAAAAAACATCTGTTGCTTCCCTTCTGTATTACCATTTCTAAGGATCCTGAAAAAAAAAATCGTAACCCACCTCCCCTTTTGCAAACACGCCCGTGAGATTCCCCTCTGGCCAGAGATTCTGGAAAATCTGGAAAACACTAAAACGCTCCAAGTACAGTCCATAACATTAAAGTGAATTACGCCCTTGCAAATACTATGACTTGTCCTTCTGACTTGTTCCAAGGATCTCTCTGATCCTTCTCACCCACGTACAAAAAATGTTAACTATGACTTTTTCTTTTTACTTTTCTGAATTATTTTCTCTACTAACAAGAAATAGTATCTGTAGAGGAATCTATGGGAAAACAACAAGCAGACAGTTAACTTTTAGCATACCGTAAGGGAAGAAGTATGATTGCTACTCACCGTCACCATGCTTTTCATTCGAGCAGCTGACTTCATCCACAAGGCATCTGCATGATCTAAAAACTGCTCAAAGCTCTGGGAGGGGTGTGGTGTCTCATGTTGTAGATGTTCACTCACATAAATGATTTGTTAAAGGGATCCTGTAAGGGACAATATGAGAGCTACCATTACGGACTTGGTTTTTAACCACTTAAGGACCGAGCCTCTTTTTGAGATTTGTTGTTTACAAGTTAAAAACTGTTTTTTTTTTGCTAGAAAATTACTTAGAACCCCCAAACATTATGCATATTTTTTCTAACATCCTAGAACATAAAAACGGCGGTCGTTGCAATACTTTCTGTAATGCTGTATTTGCGCAGCTGTCTTGCAAGCGCACTTTTTTTGGAAAAATACACTTTTTTGAATGAAAAAATAAGACAACAGTAAAGTTAGCCTAATTTTTTTTTTTTTTATATTGTGAAAGCTAATGTTACGCAGAGTAAATTAATACCCAACATATCACGCTTCAAAATTGTGGAATGGCGACAAACTTTTACCCTTAAAAATCTCCATAGGCGACGTTTAAAAAATTCTACAGGTTGCATGTTTTGTGTTACAGAGGAGGTCTAGTGCTATAATTATTGCTCTCGCTCTACCGATCGCGGTGATACCTCATATGTGAGGTTTGAACAGCGTTTTCATATGCGGGCGCTACTCACATATGCGTTCATTTCTGCAGGCGAGCTCGGCGGGACGGGGCGCATTTTGAAAAAAAAAAAATGTTCTCATTTATTTTACCTTTGTGTTTTATTTTTACACTGTTCTTTTAAAAAAAAAAATTGTGTCACTTTTATTCCTATTACAAGGATCCCTTTAAAAAAAAGCATGACAGGACCTTTTAAATATGAGATCTGGGGTCAAAAATACCTCAGATCTTGTATTTACACTAAAATGCAATAAAAAATAAAAAAATTGTCATTTAAATTTTTTTTTTTAAATAAATAAAAATGCCCCTTTAAAAGGGCGTTCCGGACGCTATTTTTTTAAAAAAAATCATCAGCTACAAACACTGTAGCTGCTGACTTTTAATAAGGACACTTACCTATCCAGCGAGCCCACGATGACGGCCGCCCCGAGGCCGATCCATCCATCGGATCGACTGCCGGCGCCTCCATCTTAACAAAGGGAAACCGGCAGTGGAGCCTTGTGGCTTCACTGCCCGTTTCCTACTGTGCATGCTCACTTTGTGAATGGTCCCTGTTGTTTTTTGGGGCACACACATGTCACAGAAGGCAACGGTGCTGGAGGAAGCGCTGTGGAATAGAAAGAGGCAGATTAGGAAGATTGCCTAGCAACAATTTTTTTAAGAATTTTAATGGCATTTTTTATTTTAGGGTGGCCCTCCACTTTAAGAGCTATGCAATGTTATGGAGACGGGTGGGGGCCATCTTTCCCTCACTCGTCTCCATACCCAGCAAGGGGACACATCCGCTGCCAACAGATCCGGTAAGTGGCGGAGGGCACTGGAACGCAGTGGGAGGGGGGGCCCTCTACCGCCGCCGATAAAAGTTATCTTGCAGCGAATCCGCTGCATAGACCACTCTTATCAGAAAGCAGACCACCGGCCGAAGAAGAAGATACCAGGGTTATGTCAGCAAGCTGCTGCCATAACAACGATATTCCTCTTCAAAGTTAGGATGTATATCGGCGTGCGGCGGTCCAGAAGTGGTTAAAAATTCCCTTATCCTGTTTCCATCTTTACTACCTATAAAGTCACTGACTTGGAACAAAGCATGTTTAGACTTTAGCTCACAACATTGGAGAGATATCTTTCAGCACAAAGCATTTAAGCAAAGGATACATCCCTCCTATCTACCTTGTTATGTTGATGGTGAAGAATTAATATGCAGAATATGATTGGATAAATCCACAAGCGCCTTCCTTTTTTTTTTTTTAACCACTGCTACAAAAAAGGTCAATAAATTTTATAATTCGGAGGTGGAAAAAAAGTTTGATGTTGTGTGACGCTTTAACCTCCCTGGCGGTACGATTATTTCGGATTTTAGGTGCTAAAAGCGGTACCATTATTTTGCATGAAAATTTGGCGTTTTATATTGTAGTCCTGTAATTCTTAGGAATAACTCACTTAAATCTGTCCAAACCAGAGTCTAGCAGACATCCCGGGTATGATAAAGTTTGAAAAATGAAATCATAAATTATAATATAATAATTATAAATAATTGTACCAAATAATAATATAACAATAATAAAAATTATTCAATAATGTAATCAAATCAAAAATACTGAAATTTGCTCAGTTGCAGAATTGTCACTGTCATTACTTTTCAGTATTTGATGACGGATCTCCCCACAAATCTCTATCTCTCAATTCTGCGAGTGATTCCAATTTATTATCGCTGTTTTCTAGCTGGTCTAAAACCATTTTTGATGTAAAGTGACAGTTTGGTTGCTATGGACAATCTCCAGTTTCCAGGCAGAAAGAACAGTTTTTATTACATAAAACTGCATGCAGGACACTGGGCAGACCACTAGGGACAAAGGGGATGTGAAATGATTACATACAGCAATGTAATCTGTAAAATTACATTATACTGTATGTTTACTGTGTGTTTCACTTTTTGAATTTGGCGCCGATCTCCATCCCCGTGCGTCGCAACGCTCGCAGGGAACGGAGCCTGGCGATGTGATAGATCGAGCGAGACACGGCTCGCTCGTACAGCAGGGAGACAACGCTGGATCCGAGGGATAAGGTAAGTAAACCTCCTCCTGGATCCAGCGATGCAGTCCCGAGTCTGGCTCAGGGTTACCGCTTTTGGTATAAAAATTCCACCCCGAGCCAGACTCGGGAATACCGTCAGGGGAGTTAAGTAATTAAAGGTGAAAAGTCGAAATCCTCCCTTTGCTCCCACACTGCAAGAAAAGTCATTTCACTTATCAGATCCTCCATTCCTGCACGTTCCTTTGTGTTGCTAGATCTGTTCCCGCAGCTTCTTCTCCCCAATGCTCTGGTGGTCAGATGCCCTCTGATGTCATCACCACTGATGCAGGGCCCATGGTCACCACTGGAGAACAGGGGAGAGACGTCTGCTTTGATTGTCTGCTTGGATCTGGCAAGTAAAACTGCTTTTCCTGTCCCCTAAACATGTACCTAGGTGCAATTAACCTTTTCAGTATGGGGCTAGCCCTACTGCAAGGGGAGGATTTTTACTTTTAGACTCCTTTCACACCGAGGTGCTATAGCGCTAAAAAGAGTGCCTGCAAAACTCCCTGAAACAGCGGCTCTATTCACACTGGAGCGGTACGCTGGCAGGGCATCAGAAAAAGTCCTGCCAGCAGCTTCTTTGGAGCACATTAGGAGCGGTGAACTCACCGCTCCTAAAGCATCCCTGCCCATTGAAATGAATGGGGCAGCGCTGTTATACCATCAGCAAAGTGCCGCTGAAGCAGCGTTTTGCGGGCGGATTTAACCCCTTTTTGGCCACTAGCTAAAACCGCCACGCTATGGGCCGAAAAGTGGAGCTAAAACAACCATAAAGCGGTGCTAACAATAGCGCGCTTTACTGCTGGCGCCCGGGGCGGAACAGTGTGAAAGGGGTCTTACTGGATTTGGGCCCCTTCTCTGCCGGAGCCGTTTTTGCACACACTAATTTTACATAACATAAACACAATAAATTACCCAATTTTGTAAAATGGCAAAAGATGAGGTTGCACCGAGTAAATAGATATCTAACATGTCAAACCTTCAATTTGTGCCCTAAATGGCAACAAACTTCAGTACCCTTTGTTTTCCATAGGTGATGCTTTAACCACTTAAAGCATTTCTTACTAATAGGGTAAATGGAATAGCCATTTTATTTATCAAACATTTATTTATGATTATCAAAACATTTGATTCTGATTAAGCAGATATATTGTATGCAAGCGCTGTTAGAAGTCATATTGTGGAATAGCTGTTGTGTTCAAATGCCATTTAAAGGAGTTGTAAAGGCAGACGTCTTTTTTTATCTTAATGCATTCTATTAAGATAAAAAATCTTCTGTGTGCAGCAGCACCCCCCCCAGCACCCCCCTTATTACCTACCTGAGCTTCTTCTCTCTCCAGCGATGTCCACGATCCCCTCAGCCACCCAAGACACACCTTCTGATTGGCTGAGACATAGCAACGGCACCATTGGCTCCCGCAGCTGTCAATTAAAGTCAGTCAGCCAATCAGGGGAGAGAGGGGGAGGGTCCAGGGCAGGGTTCCGCGTCTGAATGGGTACATGTAGCTCTGACTCGGGTTTGGTGTCCCCTGTAGCAAGCTGTGGCTGAGGGGGCACTCAAAGGTGGGAGGGTCCATGAGCAACAAAGAGAGGCCTGAGAAGAGGAGGATCCGGGCTGTTCTATGCAAAACCAACTGTACAGAGGAGGTAAGTATAACACGTTTGTTACTTTTTTTTTAAATTAACCTTTACAATCATTTTAAACCTCCAGCTGTAATGATGGCTATCTTGGCCTTTTCCCATAGAGCCACAGGAATTGACAAGCCTATGTGAACCAAGTGATCCAAGTAAGAAACTTTAGATTGATAAGGTCCCACCTTTTGTAAAACATATAAACTGAATTAGCTGCCCTAGCCACTTAGAGCAATATTGAACCCATCACCATTTTGTGCAACTCTCCCTGCCTGTAGGTAACTAAATGCTTGTATAATAAATACATCTATTTTTCAATCTGGCTTCAGCAAACAAAATGTTACTGAAACCCATGAGTTTGAAGGTTTCCTCCACATTACCCCAAACCTTCATATTCCTGATATGTGCCTGCAGTATCATGAGGAAGTATTCTGTTCTCTTTATATTGCTTCCTTTGTGTGAAATCCCTGGTTCCTGCCAGTCCACCTGCTTTCCTATTAAAAACTGACCACACTATGCAGGAGAACACAGTGTGGTCAGTTTTCTAGCTGTGCCTGGAACTCAGACTGCTCTCCTCCAATGATCAGATTTGTCTTGACACGCCCCTGCTGCACAGCCAATCACTGGTAAGTTCAGTGTACTGCTTCTTCTCCTCCCACCAACTGTTACGTTGCTGAGAACAGAGGGAATGTGATCACTAGACATGTGCTGTTCGTTCCATTCCAAATTAATATTCCGACAATTTTTTTGTTATTTGGAGATTTGGATATATCTGAATACCCGAATTACAATATAAACAAACAAATGCTCCGAATAACGTAATTAAATTTGTCTGAATTTAGGAAATTCAGACTGAGATTCGAATCAAATTTTACATTGAGCGGCAGTCGAATTCTCACTACACATTTTGCTGAAATCATTAGAGTAATGCTGCGTACACACGATTGGAATTCCGGACAGAAAAAGACCGATGAGTTTTTCATCGGAAAATGCGACCTTTTGTATGCTCCATCGGAATTTAGCTGTCCGAATTTCTGCCAGCAAAAAATTGATAGCATGTTCTCAATTTTCCAGACGGAAAAACTTTCTATCGGTAATTCCGATCGTGTGTATGCAATTCCAACACGCCAAAAATCACGCATGCTCAGATTCAACCACGAGACAGAAGCTATTGGCTACTGGCTATTGAACTTCCTTTTTCTAGTCCTGTGGTACGTGTTGTACGTCAACGCGTTATAAACAATCGGAATTTGATGTGACCGTGTGTAGGCAAGACAGCTTGAGCCAAATTCCGTCGGAATTCCGTCGGGAAAACCATCAGGCCGCGTACACACGCGGGGACTGTTCGCTCAACTTTGTCCGCTGAACAGTGTTTCGGCGGACAGTCCGCTCGTGTGTGGGCTTTCAGCGGACAGTTTCAGCGGACAGTCTGCTGAACAAAGTTTTTCGGAAATTCCGAAAAACTGTCCGCTGAAACTTTGTTTCAGCGAACAGTCCCCTCGTGTGTAGGCTTGTTCGTCAAACTAAGTTCCGCGCATGCTCAGAAAGGATTTACACGCCGAAGTTTGCATTGCAGTGTATAGGACGTCATTTTCTAGTCCCGTCGTACGTGCCGTTCACGTCATCGCGCACGGTTTCAGCGGACTGTTCGTTCGTCGTGTGTGGGCAAGTCCGTCCATGCTAATTTTGAGCGGACTGTCCGCTGAAACTGTTTGACGGACAAAGTTGAGCGAACAGTCCCCGCGTGTGTACGCGGCCTCAGAGCTTTTTCTGACGAGAATTCTGATCGTGTGTACGTGGCATAACAGTACAATATCCAAATAATGCTGTTTTTGTTAAGCCAAAGGTGATTTACCGTATATACTCGAGTATAAGCCGAGATTTTCAGCCTCTATTTTGAGGCTGAAAGTGCCCCCCTCGGCTTATACTCGAGTCATCGCCGTCTGCCTGCCCGATCAGCGTGTCGAGCAGACAGACGGCGGCCATTCTACTATTCAAAAGCCGCGCCTCCGTCTGTGATAGGCGGAACACTCAATTTCCCAGCAGTCAGTGGTCCGCCTATCACGGACATCCGCTCATCCTCATACTACGGACGAGGATGAAAAATTGAAAAATGAAATTGAGTGTTCCGCCTATCACAGACGGAGGCGCGGCTTTTGAACAGTGGAATGGCCGCCGAGGCGCCGACGAAGAGCGGCGATCCTGGCATGGCAGAAGGACGGAGGCTTGGGACGGGACGGAGGCTCGGCTCGGGACGGGACGGAGGCTCGGCTCGGGACACAGGTAGGCTGGACACACAAGGCTGCATGGACACACACACAGGGATGGATGGACACACACACAGGGATGGATGGACACACACACAGGGATGGACGGACACACAGGGATGGACGGACACACAGGGATGGACGGACACACAGGGATGGACAGGCATGTCTCACCCTCGGCTTATACACGAGTCAATAAGTTTCCCAGTTTTTTTGGGGTAAATTGGGGGCCTCGGCTTATATTCGGGTCAGCCTATACTCGAGTATATACGGTAAACAGTCATTGTAATCATTTGATTAAGATTTTTCTTTTGTTTGTTCACTTTGCATTAAAAAACAATATAACATTTTCGTTTCGACCAATTCAAAATTTATTGATTTGATCATTTCAAATTGAGAAAAATAGGTAAATTCAAAAATTCCGAATACCAATTTCCGAAAACGAATTGAACGAATTAACTGAATTCAACTAAACCAAATAACTAGATTAATGAATAAAAACGAAACAAAACAAATATTTTTGTCACGCACATGTCTATATCACTTAGAAAAAAAGGGAAGAAATAAATTAATATTATATTTTTATATCTATACAAAAATATTTTGCCTTTCATTTCTATTTTAAAGTGAATAGGTTGTTTTACAAGGTGGTGCTTTACAATCACTTTAAGGGCCTCTCTATAGCAGTTTTACCACATCACATATACATACATATATATATATACATATATATATATATATATATATATATATATATTTTTTTTTTTTTTTTGTGGCAGTGGGACCCCGTGCTAGCTGGAAAGTTGCTGGTCCATGCCAGATTTTGGAGAGACAGGCACACTGATTGCACAGCTGTGTGCTGGGCTACAGTATTTAGTTGTGACCTGACTATGGCTGGCCATACATTATGCAATTTTCTTGTTCAATTTTCTTTTAGATTTACCAAAACCATATAATATGATTTATTGCTGTATATATTTGTAGATGAGCACAAGTGTTTTTTTGATTATAGACATCACCATCTGAACCTTTCTCTCCCGTACATACTGCCCCCATCATACCTTCCGCATTCTTCTCCTGTACATGCTGCCCCTCTTCATACCCTCAGCACTCCTCTCCTGTACATACTGCCCCCATCACACCCTCCGCACTTCTCTCCTGTACATACTGCGAATTGTCATACCTTCCGCACTCCTCTCCCGTACATACTGCCCCCATCATACCCTCCGCACTCCTCTCATGTACATACTGCCTCCATCATATCTTCCACACACCTCTCCTGTACATACTGCCCTCATCATACCCTCTAAACACCTCTCCTGCACATACTGCCCCCATCATACCCTTCACACTTCTCTCCTGTACATACTGCCTCTATCATACCCTCCACACTTCCTCTCCTGTACATACTGCCTCTATCATACCCTCTACACTTCCTCTCCTGTACATAATGCCTCCATCATACCTTCCACACTCCTCTCCTGTACATACTGCCTCCATCATACCCTCTACACTTCCTCTCCTGTACATACTGCCTCCACCATACCTTCCACACTCCTCTCCTGTACATACTGCCCCTATCATACCCTCCACACTCCTCTCCTGTACATACTGCCCCTATCATACCCTCCATACTCCTCTCCTGTACATACAAAAATATATGTAGTATACTACATAACAAAATTGCTGAGAATTGCTTTGTACAGAGGTAATACATTTATTGTACTACAAAAAAAATTGGCGTGTGCTGCTTAAGCATTTGGGTTTGGTTTGACAAAATAGGTGGCAAAGGTATTGCTTTGGGCAGAATTGGAAGAGTTGGAAGAGCTCCAGATACTCGCAAACCAAAAAACAGTGAGTAGCAAAAAACAAAGCCCAAAAAGCAAGCAATGTTTGCTGAGATGAAAGACAGCTCTGTGGCTGGAGGGGTTGTTACCGCCTGGTCACGCCCCATACATGCCTAAACAGAGCTTACTAAGGAGACAGAGCTCTGTGGCTGGAGGGGTTGTTACGGCCTGATCGAGCCCCATACATGCCTGAACAGAGTTTGCCAAGGAGACAGAGGGCTTCGGTTGTCCCTGGCAAAACTGGTGCAATGAGTGCACAGATGGTGGCTGTTGCTGCTAGCAATGCTGGTGCAAGGAGACCAGTTATGGAGATACAGAATTCTAAGCTTGCAAGAGGATTCAGTGTGGGAAGCCTGGACAAGACACTCAGAGCGCTGTTTGCGGTGCAATGAGTGGGGACATGCAGTTTCCAAGTGCCCTTCGTCCCAGACGTCAGTACAAAGTCACCTAGCAAAGCAAAGGTCTGTATCTGTTTTTGGGAAGTCTGCTCTGAGCGCCAGGAGTGAGCAACAGGCTTACCAGAAGTTTGAGAGGAGTGCGGTTACCCATAGAAACGCCTGTGATGTCAGGTCTGTGGACCGCAAAACAAGAGGATTGTGGCAAGTTTAAAGCAACACCGCTTTGAGGAGAGAGATAAGTCTACATGTTTTGGAGAGCCAGCAAAGTGCAGCTAGAAGAGCACCGTTTCCCATAGCAACCGGAGAAAGTCTGTTTGCAGAAAGGAGGAGCTACACCAGAGAAGTGGCTCCGCTTTCTCTTAGAGATGGGAGTGAAGTTTTTCCATGCCTGGAATGTGGTCAAGTAGCTCACGGTATTTTTACTTTACAAGTACCCCCAGATTCTGGAATACAGCTGAGCGTAATGATTTTGAGGAAAAGCCTGTACCTGCAATCCCAGGTTCCCATTCCAAGGTGGTGGCTGTTGCTGCTGATGACAGAGAAGCAGTTTTTCCTGCAGGGGATGTTGGAGCATCCAAGAAGGCCACAATGTTGCCCTGTGTCCATGTGGGGGTATTAGCCTGTGAGAGCACAACCAAGAAGCGACTACACCCTCAATTAAAGTGTTCATCACCTGACAACTCTAAAGCCTCGTACACACGATTGTATTGTTGGCCAGCGTCAGACTTTTGTCCGAAGGGTGTGTGCCAGGAACTTGTCTTGCATACTAACGGCACACAATTGTTGGCCAACAAACACGAACGTAGTGACGTACTACGTAAAATTTCAGCTCTTGAGCGCCACCCTTTGGGCACCTTCTGCTAATGTCGTGTTTCGTGAGCATTGATTCCGAGCATGTGTGTTTGTACTTTCTGGACTTTTGTGTGATGGACTTGTGTACAGATGATACGAAAATCTGACAACAGACCATTATCCGCCGAAAATTTACTAGCCTGCCATCCAACATTTGTTGGCAGAAAGTTGGACAACAATTGTCTGAAGGAGCGTAATAATGGTTGGGTTTTAGGCAAACAGTCTGTCATCACACAATTCCCTGCCGAAAATCCGATCGTGTGTACGAGGCTTTAGGCTACTTTTACACTGGAGACGTTTTTCAGGCTCTTTAGCGCAAAAATAGCGCCTGAAAACTGCCTCATCTGCAGCTCCAGTGCTTTCACATTGGGCATTTTTACCACTTGGCTTCCTGCTACACAGTACAGTTGTCGGTCTTGCTGTGGGTTCACCATTAATGCTTCCTGCAAAGCAGCTTTGCAGGAAGCATTCATGCTGAACCCACAGCAAGGCCGACAACTGTGCTTTGCAGGAAGCCAAGTGGTAAAAATGAATATAATGTGATGCTCACTAATGACATTAGAAATGCTGATGGTGGAAATGTGGTATTGCATCCAGAGATGTCAGGGGTGACCACTGAGAAATGTGTGCCATTGCCCCTGGCAACTGTGACAGGTGCAACAGAGGTGTCCCTGGAGACCACACAGGAGCTAATGGTGAGCACGGGGTTTCCCAGGACAACTGTGCCGCCGCCCCGATGGGCAAGTGTGTTTCACATGAGGTGAAAAGTGATGTACTAAATATCCTACAATCTCAAACTGCTAATGTGCTAACGCTGCCTATACAAAGCAGGAATGTGGATGATACTGATGTTGAAAAATGTATTACTAACAATGTTGATGGTTTGGTGTCTCCCATGGCAACCATAAGCAGTGCCAAAGAGTTGTCCCTGGAAATCTCACAGGGACTCCGTGTGATAGAGTCAGTTAATCCTCTCCAGTTGGAAGGATCAGATAAGGGTATGTACATAGAGGAGGTTTTGTCCACAGCAAAACAGATGAGTAATGTTGAGTGTCAAAATGACAGTATAAAGCATAAGGGCTTGGAAAGGCTCAGTGTTGCCGGTGTCTTGTCAAATAGCGTCCTCCATCGGATCGTTTCCGCTGCGTACTGCGCATGCGCAGTACACAGCAACACAGATTCCGAAAACTGCCGAGGATGAACGGCGCCTGCGCTGTGAGTCCAGGTTCTATCCCCACTATCCAAGTGGACATAGAGTTAGAATAAAAAAGAGCCGAGCGCAGCGAGGCCGAGCCCGAAGCGTGGCGAGCGAAGCTCGCCTGCGAGGGGCCCTCTAAAATTCACAACCCCTATGTCCGCTTGGATGGTGGGGCTACCACCTCCACTCACGGCGCAGGCGCCGTTCAGCTTCGGAGATTTTCCGAAGCTTCGTCTGCTCCGTACTGCGCATGCGCAGTTCGGAGCGGACACTATTTGATGGCCGGACTCTATACGCCAGAACACCGGAAATTAGAAGGTGAGTGTGAAACGTGCATTTGGCAGTGCTCAAGGGCATAGCTCCCAAATTGTGGGCTGGGCCCATCTGAGGTATGGGTGTCCCTTCCTAGCAATATGTTGGTAACATCAGGGTATTGATTAGGTTGTATCTGGTAGTACATAAGTGGTTAATTGTTTCTGAGCCGGTGTCGTTGTGGCTGGGGTCCTTTGATTGGATGACAGATACAACCAGTTAATCGTAAGTATATAGGCTTTCAAAGACCTTAGTCCTGGCCTCCTGAGGGGTGGCCCGCTGCACAAACACGCTAGACCTACTGAAGGTGAGGAGAGCCGGTGTCTTGTAAAATAGTGTCCCCCATCAGATGCTGTCCCCTGCGTACTGCGCATGCGCAGTACACAGGAACACAGATTCCGAAAATTGCCGAGGACGAACGGCGCCTGCGCCGTGAGTCCAGGTTCTATCCCCACTATCCAAGTGGACATAGAGTTAGAATAAAAAAGAGCCGAGCGGAGCGAGGCCGAGCCCGAAGCGTGGCGAGCGAAGCTCGCCCGCGAGGGGCCCTCTAAAATTCTTAACCCTATGTCCGCTTGGATAGTGGGGCTACCTCCTCCACTCACGGCGCAGGCGCCGTTCAACTTCGGAGTTTTTCCGAAGCTTCGGCTGCTCCGTACTGCGCATGCGCAGTACGGAGCGGACAGCATTTGATGGGCGGACTGTATTAGGCAGAACACCGGCTGTTGTGCGTTATGGGGGGATGAGGATGAGATTTCCTACAGCATGTGTGTGTGTGTGTGTCTGTCTGTCTGTCTGTGTGTGATCCAGTCATATGTGTGTGACTGCAGAGACATGACGTTATAAGACACGTCATATATATGGTCAGTGTGCAGTGTAGTGGTCAGAGTGTAGTGGCCAGTGTGCAGTGTAGTGGTCAGTGTGCAGTGTAGTGGCCAGTGTGCAGTGTAGTGGCCAGTGTGCAGTGTAGTGGTCAGTGTGCAGTGTAGTGGCCAGTGTGCAGTGTAGTGGCCAGTGTGCAGTGTAGTGGTCAGTGTGCAGTGTAGTGGTCAGTGTGCAGTGTAGTGGCCAGTGTGCAGTGTAGTGGCCAGTGTGCAGTGTAGTGGGCAGTGTGCAGTGTAGTGGGCAGTGTGGTGTCCAGGGTAGTGTAGTGGCCAATGTAGGAATCAGGTAGGTCAGTTTAGGAATTGGGTAGGTCATTATTATTGTAGGAAGGGACCACTACACTATACACTGCCGTGAAGTTAGGTAGGTAGGTCACAACTGAACTGACAATTGTATTTGAATTTACACCTTTGTGACAATGAGACTCTGGTAGAAACATCGAATGTAGTGTACATTTAGGGTCGGTTCACATATATGCGATGTCTGACATTGCATGTGATTTGCACCACACAGCAAATCACATGCGATGTCTGTGCGTTGCGAATTCAGCCATACAGATTGTATGGCTGAATTCACATCGCACAGGGAACAAAGTCGGGGGGGCGCCGATAACGTCCTCAGATGCCCGCCAGTATAGGGGGGTGCTCGCTCCTGCAGCATCGCGAGGAGCTCATGCATGTGCCCAGCGGGCACCCGCTCGTGACAGAGCAGGAACGTGGATCGGTGTGTGCAAACAGTCTAGTAATGGCGGCAATTTATCGTGACTGTGACAATTTTGACACATTTTTGTGACCATTGTTATTAATACAGCGATTAGTGAGATTAAAATTGCATTGATTACTATAAAATGTCACTGGCAGTGAAGAGGTTAACACTGGGGGGCAGGGGAGGGGTTAATATGTATTCTGTTTTGTGTTCTAACTGAAGGTGGGATGGGACTGTGCAGAGAAACTAACAGATTGCTGTTCATACTCTGTATCCCTGGTAGGAGAAATGGAAACTGTGTTTACACACACAGCTGGCGGTTCTCCGTGTGCCCCGAGCAATCGCGGGAGCCCGGCGGCTATCGAGACCACCGGGCACTCGCATCGGCTCGGTGAGCGAGCTGGGGGCGCACGCCTTGAGCGGCATGCATGCGCCCCCTAGTGGCTGTTTATGCTATCGATGTACCATAATGGCGATTTGCACAGCCGAACCATGCTGCCGCAGTAAAACTGCGGCGACTGGTCAGTATGCATTTTGAAAAAAAAAAGTTTTTCTTAGTTTCTGTCAGAAAATTTTGTAAATAAGTGATTTTTCTCCTTCACTGATCTGCACTGATGAGGTGGCACTGATGGGCACTGATGAGGTGGCACTGATAGGCAGCACTGATGAGGAGGCACTAATATGTAGCACTGATATGCAGCACTGATTGGTGGAAACGATGGGCACAGCACTGATAGGCGGCACTAATGGGCACTGATTGGTGGCACTTATGGGCACTGATATCATGGATGGCTGGCAGTGATGGGCAGGCACTGATGGGTACTGAAAAGCAGCACTGATTGGCCTTACTGATGGACACAGATTGGTGTCACTGATGGGCACAGAGTGGTGTCACTGATGTGCACAGTGTTGCAACACTGATGGGCATTTTTGGGGTTGCATTGTAATCAGGGCACTGATGATCACATCTCCCCCTGCGAGGAGATGCCGTTGATTGGCTCTCCTCACCTCACACTCTGTCAGATGTTCACATGTGACTGGCTGTGGACACAGCCATTCACATAGTTAAAGAGCCAAGGCCGCAGCTCTTTGCCGAGATCGGAGTTATGCCGTGTCCCTGTCACGGCTAAACTGAGCGCCGTCATATGATGTTGTCCCAGGACAAGAGCCGCTCCGCTCCGCCGTCATTTGTCTATATAACGAGTGGGAGGGGGTTAATGAATTTTTAAAAAACAACAAAACACAATATATACCCCAATTTTTTTGTACATGAAATATTATGTCACACTGAGTAAACAGATACCTAACATGTCACTCTTTAAAATTGCACACGCTCATGGAATGGCGACAAACTAGGGTACCTAAAAATCTCCATAGGTGATGCTTTCATTTTTTTTTACAGGTTACCTGTTTAGAGTTAGGCCGCGTACACACGCGCGGACTGTTCGCCCAACTTTGTCCGTCCAACAGTTTCGGCAAACAGTCCGCTCAAACTTAGCATGGACGGACATGGCCACACACGACGGACGAACAGTTTGCTGAAACCGTGCGCGATGACGTGAACGGCACGTACGACGGGACGAAAAATACGACGTCCTATACACTGCATTATAGCTTTCGGCGTGAAAATCCTTTCTGAGCATGCGCGCAACTTTGTTTGACGAACAAGCCTACACACGGGCGGACTGTTCGCTCAAACAAGGTTTCAGCGGACAGTTTTTCGGAATTTCCGAAAAACCTTGTCCGTCCAACTGTCCGCTGAAACTGTCCGCTGAAAGCCCACACACGAGCGGACTGTCCGCCCAAACACTGTTCAGCGGACAAAGTTGGGCGAACAGTCCGCCCGTGTGTACGCGGCCTTACAGCAGAAGTCTAGCTCTAGAATTATTGCTCTCATTTTAACGTTTGCTGCAATACCTCACATGTGAACACCATTTACATATATGTTCACTTTTGCACATGAGCACAGGGAGATGGGGGTGCGTAAATAAATAAAAATCCATTTTTTATTTTTTTTTACGCTTCAATTTTTTTTTTGTATCACTTTTTTTCCTATTACAAGGAATATGAACATCCCTTGTAATAGAAACAAAATATGACAGGTCCTCTTTATGGGGAGATCTGGGGTCAAAAAGACCCCAAATCTCTCTTAGGCTGGGTTCACACTGCTGCGGGGGGGAGATCCGGATGTGATTCGCACCGCACTGCAGTGCAAATCACATCCGATCTCTGTGCGATGCGAGTTCAGCCATACAGATAGTATGGCTGAATTCGCATCGCTCCCGCAGCAAACTCACACGGGACCCTTTTTTTGGTCCGCAGCAGAATCGGATCGCATGGGTGTTCACACCATGCGATCCGATTCCTGTGCGAGTGTGCAGATCGCACTGCGATATGCGGACGGATCTGGGGGTGTCAATAAGATTTCATTGACACTCCCAGCAGTCCGCATAGGGCAGTGTGAACTGCCGGCGGGAGTCATACGATGCGGGAAAACGCCGCGGATTCGCGGCGTTCCCGCATCGCTATAGTGTGAACCTAGCCTTATACCTTTAACCCATTGGCTGCCAGGCCCTGTGCTCCATTTTTACCCTCAGGTGGCCAGACCATTTTTGCAATTTTTCCTTTGCTTTTTTTATTTTTCACTTATAGCTTTCAAAGTTTGTAAAAGACCCCCAGAACATATATTTTCTGAAAGCACGTGACCATTAGAATAAAAAGAAGGTGGTACTGATTTATATGGTCCCACCATATTTTCGCAAATGTTTATCATTATGGCTGATAGCTTTAGCCATAATCCCGGTAAACCACTTGCAAACCGCAACGTATTGCAGTTCGGCAAGTGATCGCCAATTGAATGCATTGTTTAGGTTGGTCCTCCTATTATATCGTTTTGGTAAACCTAAAGGAGGGTTGTACAATCAGATAGTATAGTGTATGGCCAGCTTAAGGGGTTAGGGAATGCATAATACAATAGGGAATGTTAGATGGCAGATACTATGTGTTGATTATTTGGAAATGAATGGTGGGGAGGAGGATGGATATGCTGTTATGAAGAGATGCATTTTAAGGAGCTGCTCAGACTAGTTAAAGTGTAACAGGAATACCAGAAGAATTCCAAAGAGTTGTGTAACAACAACTGGGATAACTATTAGTGGAAAGGTCATTGAGATCACTGGAGGGGGCTGTTACACACTATTGTGTTAATGGTCAGAAATATTGATGGGGCCTGAGTTCTGATTTGAACTGAAGACAAGACATCAGCTTAACCCTTTCCCGCCGAGCGTACGCAGATCTGCGTACTCGGCTTCCGGGGGGTATACCGGGATGATGCCCGCACCTGCAGGCATCATCCCGGTACCGTTTTCTTCAGCAGGCGATTGGCTTTCCAGCCATAACAACCGATGCAGCTAAAAGCCGCTCGGCTGTTATGCCAGAGGAGCGGGAGGGGACGTCCCCCCCTCCCGCCGCCTCCCGTCGCTGTTACCGGTGCTCCTGTTCGATCGGGAGCACTGATTCAAGTTGCGCTGCCTCCGGCCACTGGGGAGGAACTGGAACGAAGCCGTAATCGGCTTCGTTCCAGTCTCCTCATAGTAAACACGGAAGCGACGTCATGACGTCACTTCCCATTTACTCGGCTGCCAATGGCGCCGGTTTAAAAAAAATATACGGTATTCAGAATCGCCGTTTTCGGCGATCTGAATACATTGAAGTGTAAAGGAGGGGTGGGGGGTCTTTTAGACCCCGATCCCTCCATAAAGAGTACCTGTCACCACCTATTACTGTCACAAGGGATGTTTACATTCCTTGCAACAGCAATAAAAGTGATCAAATTTTTTTTTAAGCGCCCGCCGTCCCCGCGAGCTCGCGAAGCAAAGAAACCGCATACGGAAGTCACGCCCGCGTATGTAAACGGTGTTCAAATCACACATGTGAGGTATCGCCGCGATCGTCAGAGCGAGAGCAATAATTCTAGCACTAGACCTCTTCTGTAACGCTAACCTGGTAACCATAAACATTTGTTAAAGCGTCGCCTATTGAGATTTTTAGGTACCGTACTTTGTCGTCAATCCACAAGTGCGTGCGATTATAAAGTGTGACATGTTTGGTATCTATTTACTCGGCGTAATATTATCTTTCACAATATGCAAAAAAATTGGGCTAATTTTACTGTTTTTTTTTTTTTTTTAATTCATGAAAGTGTCCCTTTTTCCAAAACGTTGCGTTTAAAACACCGCTGCGCAAATACCGTGTGACATGAAATATTGCAACAATCGCCGTTTTATTCTCTAGAGTCTCTGCTAAAAAAAATATATATATAATGTTTGGGAGTTCCAAGTAATTTTCTAGTAAAAAATATGGATTTTAACTTGTAAACACCAAATGCCGAAAAAAGGCTTAGTCATGAAAGGGTTAAGGGCCAGGTCACACCATAGAAACGCAGTCTGGATGCGTTCCAAATGCTTTTCTGCATGCACGTTTTTGACGCGTTTTTGATGCAGTCCAGTGCATTTTTTCCCCTCTTTTTTTTCTTAACCTTTAATAGGGACAGGCGTGTTCCAGTGCTTTTTTTGGTGCATTTAGGTGTGTTCCAGTGCATTTCTTATGCATTTTGCAGCGTTCCCCTACAGTCCACTGCAGGAAAAAATGCAGCATGTTCTACTTTTTTTCTGCACCTGGCATGCACTGAAACTGACCGCACTGATGTGAACTATGCTTTTAAAAACCATATAACCTATGTTCCATTCCATCTTTGAGGCTGGATTCACATCTATGCAGTTTTGGTGCTTTTTGCATTTTACAGATTTGCACTACAGTCCATTTAACATGGTATCCTATGCAGGGCCGTCTTTAATATTGATTGGACCCTGGGCAAAAAATTTCTTGGGCCCCCCCCATGCAATTTCACTTTCCACCTGCTCTGAGACATACAATAAATAACAGCTAGACTTAAAATCAGTTTACTGTATCAGATCAGGCAGAAATTGCGATTGGTTTTCAGAAGTTACAGCATATCATTACTGCTTACTGACTGGTTGCTAGAGGTTACAGCACACATTATGGCTCACTGATTCGTTGCTAGAGGTTACAGCACATCATCACCTCACTGCAGGGGAGAATGATATACATATGAATGCTGCCTTCATTTACATATCAATGCCGCCGGCCGCATCTATTTACTTACTAATGCTGCTGCTATTTACATATGAATGCCGGTTATTTACATGTAAACACAGGGTCTACAGGTGAGTTACTTGTATACAATAGGGCATAGCTGGGCAGCATTAGTACCAGATATCGGGACACAGCACATGACTAAAACTTCAAGGGACAAGGGAATTTAAACTGGGATAGTTGGCAAGTATGAGGTAGCTGCTTTGGGCCCCCAACAATGACAGGGCCCAGGGCAGCTGCCCCTTTTGCCCTGCCTTTAAGACAGCCCTGATCCTATGGAACACGTTCTGTAGGGCAAAACTGCAAGATGAAAAAAGCACAAAAAATGCATAGGTGTGAATCCAGCCTTAGGCAACACAAGTACCGCATTTTTACCGCGTTTTACAGCGATTTTGCCGCGTTTTGTTTTTTTTAAACTGTGGTTGCTTGGCAACCAGATATATACAGTGAACAAAAAAAACGCTAAATGCAAATCGCGGTAAAAACGCGGTAAAAATACGGTACTTGCGTTTTTGATGCAGGTCCATTGACTTCTATTACATGCAAAACGCTGCATTTTGCATGAAAAAAAGCCCCCCGACCCTTTCCAAAAACGCAGAGGCACAAAAATGCATTGATGTGAACATGTTCCATAGGAACCCATCTTAAAAAATTTCCTTGCATTTCTGCAAAATGCAAAATGCATCAAAAAACGCACTAGTGTGAATCGAGCCTTAAACCATGGCTTGTGGGTAACTTCATCTGAGAGTTTTGCAATACAAGCTAATTCTTTTAATCAATTTTAACATGATATACAAGCGATGTCTAGAGAAGCACGGATTATGAATGCAATGATATAAGGAGTGCTGGACATGACAGTGTGGATGAGGGACACAGAGGGTTAAGCTTTATGGGTGGAGCTGAGTAAAAAGGTTTGCAGGAAGCAAGTTCAGTGTAGGGGAGGGGTCATATAAAAGGGAGGGGTGTGGCTTTAGGGGATCATTCGGATCCCAGCGTGACACAGAGGAGGCAGTTTTTCTCTGCTCCTCTGTAATGGCCGACCTGGATGGGATTTTCAAGAGGCTGAGACGGGCGGCGGAGGCGCGCGGAGCGGAGTGGCTGCGGGACCGAGCGGGGACCAGGAGGACACCGCGGAGGATGTCGGTGATGCAGGTGAGGCGCCGCTGCATGCGCGGAGGTCTCGGCCTCCGGCGCGTTTTTTCCCCGGGGCCTACCCCTCGTCCACCTCGTGACTGTCGGAGCCCGGGGGCCGACCGCTCGGTCCCCCCGGCGAAGAGGAAGGTGCCTGGCTCTCCCTGGTCTGGGTGGTCATTGCGCCGCCGACCGGAGGGGTCCAGCCACCTTGGGGGTGCGGCGGAAGGGGGGATCCTCGGACTGGGGGTTTCAGCGTGGGGACACGCGCGGTGGGGGGCAGGGTTTGGCACGGGGGGGGGGTCGCTGCTCCCGGGATGGGGCGGGTGGGATGCAGAGAGCCACCGAGGTGCCTGGCAGGGCTGGTCTTGGACGCCAGCATGCCGGGGGTGGTCGGGGGCCACAGGCACTGCGGGATGCGCCTGACCGCGCTGACCAGGAGGTCTGCGATTCGCCCAGGGGGATGGCAGTGCCCCCGGCGCGCACCGCGGAGGACAAGTCCGAGGGTGAGCTGTCGCAGGAGGAGGAATTTTCACATGCAGCGCACGGAACCATGACTGTCGGCAGGGCCCCGGTGCGGCCAGGTAAGTCACGTGATCCTTTGGTTCTGACGGAAGCCTTGGGGGGATTTCCTGGGGGACCCGGTATCCCAGAACGGCAAGGGGATAGGGGCAGAGGGCCGGTCGGCGGGGGTGGGGCATGTCGCCCTGGGGGGGGGCCCACGGACAGCTGCAGGACCTTCTTGGAGGGGCTGCGGGCCCTGGTGGGTAAGTTTGCCGGGGGTTCGGGGGCACCGCAAGTGGGTCCCTGGATGGCTGCGGTCCAGGGGTGGGGGGTCCGGGACCACGCCGGTGGTGGACCCCCCGACCGCTGCGGCTTCTGGGGGGGTGGTAGACATGGGGCCTGGGGGCACGGGGGTCCCCCAGGTGGTCACGGAACCTGGGGCGTGGTCCGATGTGGTCAGGGTTGTGGATGCTGCCCGGTGCGCAGCATATGTTGATTCGAGGGCCCGGTGGGGGCGTGCCTGAAGCAGGAGGTGCGGGAGAATATTGGCATGGGTGAGTATGTGGAGATTTTCTCGTTGCTCCCCCTTGAGAAGTTCAACTTGGATAGGGTCAAGCCGGACGGTTCCAAAAGGACGACGAGGAGAAGCGTAGGTATCGGCTGATTCTGCGCACTTTCTCCATTTGGCTTCAGGCGTTCGCTGGCTTAGCTAGCGTGATTGGGGAGACGAACCCCGAGCATGGCTCGGCGTTGTTCTGCTATATGGACGCGATTGGAGGGGCTTATCGGGTGTATGGGGGGGTGGCATGGCTGCGTTATGACGAACAGTCTGGGCAGCGGTAAGCGGTGCGGCCGGAACTACGCTGGGACAGCAAGGACATCAGCCGCTGGATGAGGCTTATGTCTGCGGCTCGGACTCCTGCTCCGTTTCTTCCGGGGGGGGCGGGGTGTGTGGTCCTCAGGGCTGCCGGCCGGGAAAAAGTGGGGTGTGTGCTGGCCCTTTAACGGGGGGCTTGTAAATTCGGGAGAGCGTGCCGATTTAAGCACGAGTGCTCCGGCTGCGGCGGCGCCCTCGCACTGTCCCGCTGTTTCAGGAAAGGAAAGCGTTCCGGCGATGTTGCTCACGTAAGGGATGACGCCGGTAACCCTGGGAAGGATGCTTCCTTTCCTGAGTGAGTATCCGGATGGTGAGGCGGCGCTGGGGTTGATTTCGGAGTTTCGGGATGGTTTCAGGATTCCTTGTTCATTGGCGGAGGTGCCGCCAGTGGCCCGGAACTTGCAATCGGCTTTGGTATACCCTGGGGGTGGTAGGCGAAAACTTGGGCAAGGAAGTGGCGTTGGGCCGGATGGGTGGGCCTTTCGAAGTGCAACCGTGGGGCGACCTGGTGGTGTCCCCGCTGGGTGTAGTTCCTGGGAAAGAGCCAGGGAAATTTCGCTTGATTCATCACTTGTCCTTTCCTAAAGGGGGGTCGGTCAATGACGTCATCGGCCCTGATGCGTGTACGGTCTCATACGCGTCTTTTGATGCGGCGGTGAGGTGGGTCAGGCTTTCTGGATGCGGGGCTCTTATGGCCAAGGCAGATGTGGGGTGCCATTGGCGGGGCCAGTTCTAAATGAGTAAGTGCCTGCCATGGGTTGTTCCATTTCCTGCGCCTACTTTGAGGCGTTTAGCTCATTTTGGAGTGGGTGGTGAGTGACGTTTCGGGCCTGGAGTCGGTCGTCCACTATTTGGACGACTTTCTGTGCGTGGGCCCCGCCTGCCTCCAGTGTGGGTGCGATTTTTCTGTCTACGTTGCAGCACATTGCAGGTAAGTTCGGGGTACCGTTGGCGGGGGATAACACGGAGGGACCAGTTACGGACTTGAGTTTTTTGGGGATAGTGATCAATTCGAGGGCAATGGAGTGTCGATTGCCCGAGAATGAATTACTTGATCGGAAGATGGAATTGGCGGAGATGCAAGGATAGTAGAAGGTCTGGTTGAGGGCCCTGCAGTCTCTGTTGGGCTAGCTAAATTTTGCTTGCCGGATCATCCCTATGGGGGCGGGTGTTCGGCAGTCGGCTGTCGGCAGCCTCGGCCGGGGTGAGTGTGCCTAACCATTTTGTGCGTCTGCGGGAAGGAACACAGGGAAGATTTGCGGGCGTGGCTTGAATTCCTAGCCTCTTGTAACGGGCGGGACATGTGGATGTCGGGGCCAGTGAGCAATTTCGATGTGGAATTGGTCGCTGCCGCGGCTGGGTCGGCGGGTTATGGGGCGTATTTTCGGGGACGGTGGAGTGCTTAACCTTGGCCGCGATGTTGAGAGGTGGCGGGGTTGTTGGGCAACCTGGTTCTGCTCGAACTATTCCTGGTGGTGTTGGTATTGGAGCTGTGGGGGGAGGAGTTCCGTAATATGAAGTTGCGCATTAGTTGAGACGACATGGGGGTGGTTCAGGTCCTCAACCATTTGGCTGCTACGGCAGCTGGTGTTTCGGTGTTTACGGCTCAATGTTTACGTTTCGGCAGTGCACATACCTAATTATTTGGCTAACTCGCTCTCTCGTTTTCAGTGGGACGAGTTCCGGGATCTGGCGCCGAGAACGGAGGAGTCGAGGGCGTCTTGCCCTGGGTGGATGTGGGGGATGCCCTTGTAGTCGCCGCAGGTTGGATTCAGGGGGTCTTTGAGTGGGTCCACGTGGGCGGCCTATTCTGGGGTGTGGTCAGAATGGTTGGGTTGGAACGGTTGGTCGGGGCTCCGACCAGCGCTGGTTGGTGCTGTATTGGGTGGCAGGGAACATTGAGATGGGATTGGCACCTGCGTCGATTGATCGGAAATTGGCGGGGTTGGCATTTTTGTTTAAGCTGTGGGGAGAGCCGGACGGGAATGCGGATTTTTCGGGTGCGGCAAACCTTGAAGGGGTATAGGAGGGAACGGAAAGGTCGGGAGGCGCACAGGCTGGTGAAGTGTGATAACTTGGTGGCGATTTGTTCCCGGCTTGTGGAAGTTTGTTCTTCCGCTTACAAGGCCATCCTGTTCACAGCGGCTTTTTCATTGGCGTTTTATGGGGCGTTTGGGACTGGGGAGTTGGTGTGTCGGTCTAAACGGGGTGCTGTGGGGCTGTTGGATCAGGATGTACAGGTGGCTGCTGATCGGGTGAGTATACGGTGGCGGAGGTCCAAGCCTGACCAGCTGGGCAGGGGAGTGGTGATTATACTGTTTGCCTTGACCGGGCTCGGCAGTGGGCCCTGTGGTGGCGGTAAGGGCCTTTTGGGCGGTGCGGCTGGAGGGGGGGGGCCTTTCTTGCTGCATGCGGGGGGCTCTTTTCTCTCTAGGTTGCAATTCGTGTCAGTTTTCAACGGTGCCTGCGGACTGTGGGTTTGGACGACCGGGAGTACTCGTCGCACTCCTTCCGTATTGGGGCGGCCACTGAGGCTGCCCGATGTGGGCTGGCTGAGGCGATTGTTCGCCGGATCGGTCGTTGGGAATCTAAGAGGTTCCGTTCGTATGTCCGGCCGCAGTTGATCCTGGGGTGAGCTGGGGCGCGGCTGGGAGTGTTTTGCAGTATGGGGTTGGGAGTTACAGGTGTTAGGGTATATTACGTTGGTTGGTTGTTATGTGTTCTGTGTTATGTTTTTCGTTTCAGATGGAGGTTCCTCACGCCTCGTTTGGATCCTAGGGCACTCGGACGTGTGCTGTGGGGCCGGGAGAGGTGATGCTCAGCCGGCAGGCGGGCCGTTGGGAATTCCTGGGGGGAGGCTAGGTTGATGTGGTTGGGATTCCCGGGCATGCGGTGGGAGCGTGTGATGAAGGAAGTTGAGCGCTTTGCTATGAGGGACAGGCCCCCGGATGTGTTGGTCATTTACGCAGGGGGCAACGATCTGGGCATACGGAAGGAAAGGGACATCTTAGCCGATGTTAGGGCGGATGTTTTGCACTTACGAGTCCGCTTCCCGGGTACCATCTTGGTTTGGTAGGTCATTGCGGGCAGATCGGTGTGGAGGTGGGCTAGGTCCATGGTAAGCATCAACAAAACCAGGATGGGGGTCGGACGTGGGTATTGACCTTTGGTCATTGGGTCTGCAGGAGGGTATACAACATAGCTCTTAGGGTGTGGGGTGGCCCTCAAGGTTGAGGGGGTCACCCTTTCGGGCTGTGGCGGTGTGTTTTCTGGTGGTTTCTGACGGTAGACAGGTACTCAGAAGGGATCTGAGGGTGTGGGGGGCTCATCTAACGATCGGCCCCTCTGGGTATTCCTGAACGTTGGAGGGAATACGGTTATGTTCACTGGCGGAAGTTGTCTCCGACCGGTCACAGGTGGAGGCCTTTGGGAAGTTGGTGAGGTGTACCGCAGTGATTTGGTATTGGCTTAAGTGGGGTCACCGTCAGAGATCACCAGAATGGGCAGTTAATGTTATTTAATGTGGTTTAATGGTAATAAAGTTATTTATATTTATATATCTATATATATTTAGATATTTTCATATTTACAAGTTATTGGAGTGAATTTTGAGTTATGTTTAATAAAGGCTGTTGTGGCCAGTTTACTCCAACCTATGGTGTGGTCTCGTTTCTAATAGGGGAAGGTATGGGTAAGGAATAATATAAGGGGAACATTCAGACTACACTAGTCAAGAGAAGCACGGATTATGAATGCAATGATATAAGGAGTGCTGGACATGACAGTGTGGATGAGGGACACAGAGGGTTAAGCTTTATGGGTGGAGCTGAGTAAAAAGGTTTGCAGGAAGCAAGTTCAGTGTAGGGGAGGGGTCATATAAAAGGGAGGGGTGTGGCTTTAGGGGATCATTCGGATCCCAGCGTGACACAGAGGAGGCAGTTTTTCCCGCCCTCCCGCCCTAACGTTATGTGTTTGTTTTGTTGTGTCGTTTGTTGCTGGTCTTTTCTTCTTTTGCAGGTTTCGTCGGTTGTCACGGCAGCTGAAGGTTTTCCTGTGTTGGCGGTGTGTTTTCTGGTGGTTTCTGACGGTAGACAGGTACTCAGAAGGGATCTGAGGGTGTGGGGGGCTCATCTAACGATCGGCCCCTCTGGGTATTCCTGAACGTTGGAGGGAATACGGTTATGTTCACTGGCGGAAGTTGTCTCCGACCGGTCACAGGTGGAGGCCTTTGGGAAGTTGGTGAGGTGTACCGCAGTGATTGGGTATTGGCTTAAGTGTGGTCACCGTCAGAGATCACCAGAATGGGCAGTTAATGTTATTTAATGTGGTTTAATGGTAATAAAGTTATTTATATTTATATATCTATATATATTTAGATATTTTCATATTTACAAGTTATTGGAGTGAATTTTGAGTTATGTTTAATAAAGGCTGTTGTGGCCAGTTTACTCCAACCTATGGTGTGGTCTCGTTTCTAATAGGGGAAGGTATGGGTAAGGAATAATATAAGGGGAACATTCAGACTACACTAGTCATGATATATGAGTAGCATCATGTCACAACTGAGTATAAAAGAGAAGAGAGGCGCCTGTAAGTGTAGCAATATGGTTACATTTAATGAAGGTCCAACATTTAGTAACTCACATGGTTGATGATTAACCACTTCAGCCCCGGACCATTTTGCTGGTCAAAGACCAGACCACTTTTTGCGATTTGGCACTGCGTCGCTTTAACTGACAATTGCGCAGTCATGTGATGTGGCTCCCAAACAAAATTGGCGTCCCTTTTTTCCCACAAATAGAGCTTTCTTATGGTGGTATTTGATCACCCCTGCGGTTTTTATTTTTTTGCGCTATAAACAAAAATAGAGCGACAATTTTGAAAAAAACACATTATTTTTAACTTTTTGTTATAATAAATATCCCCCAAAAATATATAAAGACATTTTTTTCCCCTCAGTTTAGGCCGATACGTATTCTTCTACATATTTTTGGTAAAAAACCCTGCAATAAGCGATTATTGATTGGTTTGCGTAAAAAAAGTTATAGCGTTTACAAATAGGGGATAGTTTTATGGCATTTTTATTAATAACTTTTTTTTTACTAGTAATGGCGGCGATCAGCGATTTTTATTGTGACTGCGACATTATGGCGGACACATCGGACATTTTTGACACATTTTTGGGACCATTGTCATTTATACAGCAATCAGTGCTATATAAATGCAGTGATTCCTGTGTAAATGACACTGGCAGTGAAGGGGTTAACCAGTGGGTGGCAGTGTAGGGGTTAAGTGTTCCTAGGGGTGTGTTACTAACTGTGGGGGCTGGGCTTTCATTTAGTGAACACTGATCTCTGTTCCAATCACATGGAGCAGAGATCAGCGTCACTAGTTGCTAGGCAGAACGGGGAAATGCTGTTTACAATGGCATTTCTCCGTTCAGCAGCCCCGTGAGACGAGCGCGTGTATGCCCGCGGCGACCGAGTCCGTGTGACCCGCGACCGAACTCACGGGGGTCCCAACCGGCACGCGAGCGTGCGATGGCAGGGCGGCATTAAAGATTGGATGTACCTGTAAGCCAATATGCCTGCCTGTGCCATTCTGCCGACGTACATCGGCGTGCGCCGGTCAGAAACCGGTTAAAATGGGCACATCTAAGTATGCAGGCATCCGGGGTAAAGCTGTCCACATAAACCGTCCTCCGCAACGCCATCGACATCCTCCCTTTCTCGCTGCGCTTCAAGCCACACTTTCATTTCACTCTACTGCAGGATAGTTTTCCTGGTCATGAGTGCAAATTGACAGCGGTGAGAGACAGCAGCGCGGGGGACGGTCCATGTGGACAGATTTACCCCGGATGCCTGCATACTTAGATGCGCCTCTTTTAACCACTTGCCAACCGCCGCATGGCGATTTATGTTGGCAGATTGGCACAGGCAGGCAAAAGGGCATACCTGTATGTCCTTTTGAATTTGCCATCTAGTGGGCGTGCGCACCGTGGGAGCATGCCCGCGGGTCCTGCAAACTCTATGTTCCCCTGGTGGCCCATAATTGCAGTGAGGAGAGGCAGAATGGGGAGATGCAACAAGGCATTTCCCTGTTCTGCCTAGCAACATGACAGGGAGCTACTGCTCCCTGTCATGGGGAGCAGTGATCTCTGTCATGTTGTAGTAAGCCCATCCCCCCTACAGTTAGAACACATCCAGGGAACACACTTAACCCTTTGATCGCCCCTTAGGGTTTAACCCCTTCCCTGCCAGTGTCATTTATACAGTAATCAGTGGATCTTTGTAGCTCTGATCGCTGTATGAATGTCAATGGTCCAAAAAAATTGTCAAAAGTGTCCGATCTGTCCACCATAGTGTCACAGTCCTGATAAAATCGCAGATCGCCGCCATTACTAGTAAAAAAATGCCATGAATCTATCCCCTATTTTGTAGACGCTATAACCTTTGCACAAGCCCAGGGCTTTTTTTCAGCTGGACCTTGGTTGAACTCGTTCCACCACCTCTGACTCAGTCCCTCTGCTCACCACTATCACTTATAATAACAGAAGTGTGGCTTCTGTGTTTACAAGTGACAGCTTGTCTTCCAACGACTCCCACAGATCTGATCTCCTGCATGGCTCCCACTGACTGCAGGATGGAGACAAGGGAGATGCAGATGCTTGGGGTGCAGTGCAGATCCTGAGTCTCCAATTGGATGATCTCCCTGCAAGTGAGAGAGGCAGAGCCACCTACAATGTGCAGGGAGGTACTAGAGCCGGCTGGGTGTTTCAGCCTAATACAGCAACACAAGTAAGATATGTGGAAGATGGTGGAGCTTTTAAGCAGGAAGGGTTAATTTTGGGGCAGTGGAGGGGGGGGGGTGCATGCAGAGGTCAGAGCTGAAGAGGGGTGAGATGTGGATCGGGGGTGCAGAGGTAAGCAGCTGTGGAAAAAGGCTGAACTCTGCACATCTCAGTTTGGAGGGTGTGTGTGTGTATGTGGGGGGGATTGGGGGTCATGGTTGAGTTCCTATTTTCTGAGAAAAAAAGCCCTGCACAAAAAATGCTCTGGTCAGGAAGGGGGCAAATTCTTCCGGAGCCGAAGTGATTAATCATCAACCATTTGCTAAATGTTGTACCGTCATTGAGTGTAACCATATTGGTACACTTAGAGGCGCCTCCCTTCTCTTTTAGCCCTTGTACACACGGTCGGACATTCCGACCACAAAATCCGTCAGATTTTTTCAGACGGATTTTGTCCGAAACTGGTGTTGCATACACGCGGTCGGACAAAGTTGTCGGAAAATCTGATCGTTCGGAACGTGATGACGTTCGTTGGTTACGACAGGACTACGTTCAAGCTAGCAGCCAATAGCTTTGGTCTTGTAATTTGATCTGAGCATGCGTGGCACTTTGTCCGATCCGAATTCTCTACAAACGATCGGACAAAAGCCTCATACACACGATAGGACTTTGTACAAACTTTCCCTTGGATTTTTGTACAAAGGGCGTCGGCCCTAAACTTGTATCGCATACACACAGCAGGACTTTTTCAGCCAACTTTCACCAAATCACGTGGTTTTTCTGCTCTTTACCGCCACCTTTGGTCAACTTCTGTATTGTTGTCTGATCTTTTGCATTGGTTCTGAGCATGCCTGTTTGTAGTTTGTACAAAAGTCCTATGGTTTTCTGTACACACGATCAGACTTTGCTCCATCGGACTTTTGTTGCCAGAAAGTTTGTCCGTTCGCACAGCCAACAAAAGTCAGATGAAAACCAAAAAAGTTTGTCCGATGGAGCGTACACACAGTCAGATGTTGCTCCAAAACAGCTAATTTGCATGTTTGTTGTCAAAAAGTCTGACCGTGTGTACGGGCCTAAAGTCCTATCGGATCATGTTGTCAGAAAATTTTATATCCAGCTCTCAAACTTTGTTGGTCGGACATTCCGACAGAAAAAGTCTGATGGAGCCCACACACGGTTGGATTATCCGACAACACGGTCCGATTGGACATTTTCTGTCGGAATGTCTGACCGTGTGTACAAGGGCTAATACTCTCTAGTTCCTGCTGGATTTTACTTCTATTTCCCTTGTGGAGGCTTCCATTTGTGGAGGGACGTTTTATGGTTACACAACCTATCACATTGTTATAATCTTTTTATATGGACTATAAACTGAAGGACTTATGAATAAATGGTTGTAGAATCATCTGAGTTTCCATTATTTCTTATGGGGAAATTCGCTTTGATATACGAGTGCTTTGGATTACAAGCATGTTTCCGGAATGAATTATGCTCGCAATCCAAGGTCTTACTGTAGACTGTAGAGGAAAGAACATTCTTAGTCACCCAATAGGACAATGTAGCAGTAGTTGAGGTGAGACATTATGGGGACATGGACCTGCTGGAGATCTTAAGATGTTAAGAACATGTATTTTGAAGATGTGAAAGTGGTGAGATTTAGTGATCCCAAGGATATGTGTAATAAAGGGTAGGGCTGAAAAGACACAAACCCCTTATGCCCCATACACACAAGCGGAATTTCCATCTGAAAAATCTTGGATGGTTTTTCTGACGGAATTCCGCTCAAGCTTGGCTTGCATACACACGGTCCCACAAGTTCTCGGAACTTTCGAGTGTCAAGAACACGGTCACGTACAACACTGCATCGAGCCGAGAAAATGAAGTTCAATGCTTCCAAGCATGCGTTGAATTGTTTCCGAGCATGCGTAGGAATTTTGCACGTCGGAATTGCTGCAGGCGATCGGAATTTCCGATCGGAACTTTTTCTGTCGGAAAAATAGAGAACCTGCTCTCAATCTTTTGCTGGCGGAAAGTCCGATGGAGCGTACACACGGTCGGAATTTCCGACCAAAAGCTCACATTGGACCGTCGCTGGCGGAATTTCCGATCGTGTGGACGGGGCATTAGAGGAAAACGGAGGAAGAAGAGAGAATAACAGCATCATTTACACTTACTTCCACTGGAAGTGGCAAGAATGGAGAAATACAATTAGCTTGTAGTAGGCAGGTTGGTAATTTTTACAGCAGAAAGGTTTTCCTCTATTTATAAAGATTAGATATAGAGGAAGTCATCCTGTACATCTTACATAATTCCTTTGGTTGTTTTTTCCCCCTTTTGTTTTAGTCATTGGGACACCAGCTTATCTCTTTCTAGATTGTATTTATCCTTTTTTTTATCCCCTGTTTTTTAACCACTTCACCTCCAGAAGGATTTACACCCTTCCTGACCAAGCCCTTTTTTGCGATACGGCACTTTGTTGCTTTACCACTTCCCGCAATAAGACAAATTAACACCCATCCCGCATTAAGACAAATGATGGCCACAAGGTGGCTCTTTCATCCTGGGCGGCCGTCATATGACATCCTCGCCCGCTGCTTCACTCGGGAGCCAATGCGCGTGCCCAGCGGCCGCGATGTCCACTGGGCACCCGCAACTGCTTGTCACAGAGCAGGGACGTGGAGCTGTGTGTGTAAACACACAGCTCCACGTCCTGTCAGGGGAGAGGAGACAGATCGTGTGTCCCTGGTATATAGGGACACTGATCGGTTACCTCCCCCAGTCAGTCCCCTCCCTCCACAGTTAGAATCACTCCCTAGGTAACACATTTAACCCCTTGATCGCCCCCCTAGTGTTAACCTCTTCCCTGCCAGTGACATTTATATAGTAATCAGTGCATTTTTATAGCACTAATCGCTGTATAATTGTCAACGGTCCCAAAAATATGTCAAAACTGTCCAGATAAAAATTGCAGATTGCTGCCATTACTAGTAGAAAAAAAATAAAATAAAAATGCCATAAATCTATCCCCTATTTTGTAGACGCTATAACTTTTGCGCAAACCAATCAATATACACTTATTGCGATTTTTTTTTTTATTGATTTTTTTAACCAAAAATATGTAGAAGAATACATACAATACATTAAGAAAAAATAAAAAATCTGCGCTTAGTGAAAACGAATAAATCAGCAGATAAACACTATAACCAGGATACTGGGCACAACGAAAACAAAAGAAATAAAGTGCAGCGCTTGGCCACTAAATATGAATGTGGCCTAATAAATGTAAAACAAAAAAACTGTGAAATCAAATATACAAATATTGTGAAAAAACATTAATATAAGATGCTTCTGAAACTCAAGTGTCCAATAGAATCAAAAACGAACTGTGAATCCAAATGATCATAGATAAATTGATGCAGCAAAATAATATAAAAAATGTCCCATGTGAATATGAAGCAGAGGTAAATAATCTTGTTTGTTCAAAAATAATAACAATACTTGACCACGTGGACCCTTCACCTCTATAAATCACAAATAAATGGAGGCTTACCAGATCCCCAGTGACCCCCTGTTTAAGGGAGGTCGAACTGCGCAGATTCGATCACAAATCACATAGACATCTCGATACAGGATGCCGGAAGACGACTCAATCATTCGGATGTCACGTGATCTCCAAATCCGCTCGGATCCTCTCAGCAGGCCTCAAGTCAATGTATTGCCATAAAAAAACAAAATGCGCCAAATCGTGTAATATAGTTTGAACAGGATTTATTTCAACCGAATACTTAAGCGCTTAAAATTACTCCACCGAGTCACACAAGGATACAGATAACGTTTAAAAACGAACAGATTGCTAGCAAAATAAAAAGACTCATCAATATGAGTAAAAATGCGAACACGAATGCACAATGGGTGTGAGCGTGGCTACCCTTCTTTTGTTTACATACAATACATTGGCCTAAACTGAGGAATTTTTTTTAATTTTTTTTTATTTGCGATATTTATTATAGCAAAGTGAAAAATATTGTGTTTTTATTAAAATTGTCACTTTTTTTTTAATATCGCAAAAAATAAAGACCGCAGGGGTGATTAAATACCACCAAAAGAAAGCTCTATTTGTGGGGAAAAACTGATCAAAATTTCAGTGGGTAAAGTGTTGTATGACTGCGCAATTGTCATTCAAAATGATTGGGAAGTGGAGAGGTGTGCAGCCCAAGTGGCGCTTCCTCTTTCCCCCTAATGTTGTAATGGCTTGCCACTTGATTGGCTCCACGCTGGCTCTTCCCCCACTCTTCCTATAAGTATCCTGTACCTTCCTATGCCCTATTGTGGTTTGATAAAGGAGCTCATTGGCGCAACACAATGCGTTACCAGGGCAACAAGACCACCCTTCTGGCGTGATGTCACTTCCACGTCCCAGAGTGTTAACGGAAGTCCTCCTCTACATCCGTTGAGCGGTCACCCGGCTTGCGCCATCAGGAACCTGGGTGATCCCTCTGTTGCTACTACTAGATATGCACATTCTTATGGAACACATGTGAGTGTTTATTTATTTATTAAAGTTCTTATAAATATTGCACTTAAAGGTGCCCCTCCCCTTTTTTTTTTTTTTAGGTTGTTCATTTTTGCATGGCCCAGGCCTTGTGGCCCTTGTGGCCCGGGGGGGGTAGAGTTACATAGTTGAATAAAAACATCACCCGACTCCTTCAGATTGGAGCCAGATTGTCCTCCAAACAACCTCAGGATGACCTCTTTCCAAGAACGGTGGACTTCCCAAGAACAGTTAACCCCTCTCTTTCAAGCTCATATGGTGGTACCGTTTCTACATTTTTCTGTTCAAGTGTATAGTTACTATTTGGTTTGGCTATAATCGGGCTGTATTTTAAGTGCAATAAACAGTTTTTTAATTGAATCCAAGGTGTATACAATTTAATGTATTAATACATATATTGATATATTTTTATTTATTTTTCCCATAGAACGCTGCCTTTGTTTCTGTATACGGTATCTTGTTTCCCATTTTCCAGTGGTTGGCAGCCACACTGAGTGTCAATCTTATCCAAATACACCCCCCATTCACTTTCAGGATAAGCACTTCAGGAACTTGTTGCTTGTTTTTACTCGTATGAATTTTCCCAGCAGCTCACTGACATTTTCTTGATTATTCAAGATTGGATTCTACAAATTATCTCTTTATACACACGAATTGTACTGTTTATGCATGATAGTGTGACGTGTTAATGAACCCTGCATGTCTGCAGCAGTGTAAATTTAAGTGTATAATGTTCCTTCAATCGACTATTCACACAGATTTTAATAGTAACATATTTGTCCATCGAAGTGTCTAAGATTGATTTTATTTGAATTATTTTTATTAACTCATTTTTTATTTTTATTTTTATTTTTCCCCTTTCTTCCTCTTTCTTTCTTCTCTTTTTCATTATGGCTACAGATCAGGTCTAATACAGGCATACCCCACTTTTAAGTACACAATGGAGTTTATTTACTAAAGCTGCAAAATCAGGCTCCCTTCTGCATAGAAACGAATGGGCTTCTAACCTTGGCTTGTTCAATTAAGCTTTGGTTATAAAACCTGGAAGCTCATTGGTTTCTATGCAGAAGTGAGCCTGATTTTTGCACTTTTCCAGCTTTAGTAAATAAACCCCATTATGTACTTCAAAGTGGGGTATGGCTGTAGATTGCAGTCTATTTTTGACAAGATACATCTATTTGGTAATACAAATGGTCATGATACTGTAATTAGTAACAATCCATTCGTAGATAATAGTAGGTCCTCCCATACTGAGAATTTTGAGATCCAAATGAGCAAATTTTACAGCCTTATTCCAAAAAGTATTAAATTCATTATTTTCCTCAAAATTCTAGAATCAATACCCCATAATGACAATGTAATAGAAGTTTGTTTAAAATTTTTGAAAAAACAAATAAAAAAAAAAAAAAAAAACAAACCAACAAAAAAAAAAAAAAAAAAATCCCATCTGCAGCCTTTGCTATGACGCTCACAATTGAGCTAAGGTGCATCCTGTTTCCATTGATCATCCTTGAGATGTTTCTACAACTTGATTGGAGTCCGCCTGTGGTAAATTCAGTTGATTGGACATGATTTGGAAAGGCGCACACCTGTCTATATAAAGGTCCCACAGTTAACAGTGCATATCAGAGAAACAAACCAAGCCATGAAGCCCAATAAATTGTATGTAGACCTCTGAGACAGGAGGCACAGATCTGGGGAAGGTACAGAAACATTTCTGAAGCATTAAAGGTCCCGATGAGCACAGTGACAGAGTAGGCTGACTGGCCAAACTGAGCAATCGGGGGAGAAGGGCCTTAGTCATGTAGGTGATCAAGAACCCAATGGTCACTCTGACAGAGCTCTAGCATTTCTCTGTGGAGAGAGGAGAAGAACAACCATCTCTGCAGCACTCCACCAATCAGGCATGTGTGGTAGAGTGGCCAGGCAGAAGCCACTCCTTGGTAAAAGGCACATGAAGGCTCACCTGGGGTTTGCCAAAAGGCACCTGAAGGACTCAGACCATGAGAAAAAATATTCTCTGATCTGATGAAACAAAGATTGAATTCTTTGGCCTGAATGGCAAGCATCATGTCTAGAGGAAGCCAGATGCCGCCATTACCTGGCCAATACCATCCCTACAGTGAAGCATGGTGGTGGCAGCATCATGCTGTGGGAATGTTCTTAAGCGACAGGAACTGGGAGACTACTCGGGATCAAGGGAAAGATGAATGCAGCAGAGTACAGAGACATCCCTACAGTGAAGCATGGTGGTGGCAGCATCATGCTGTGGGAATGTTTTTAAGCGACAGGAACTGGGAGACTACTCGAGATCAAGGGAAAGATGAATGCAGCAATGTCCAGAGACATCTTTGATGAAAACCTGCTTCAGAACACTCTGGACCTCAGACTGTGGCGAAGGCTCATCTTCTAACAGGACAATGACCCTAAGCACACATCCAAGATAACAAAGGAGTGGCTACAGGACAACTCTTTGAACATCTCTGAAGAGATCTGAAAATGGCTGTGCACCGACACTCCCCATCCAACCTGATGGAGCTTGAGAGGTCCTGCAAAGAAGAATGAGAGAAACTGTCTAAAAACAGGTGTGCCAAGATTGTAGCAACATACTCAAAAAGACTTGAGGCTGTAATTGGTGCCAAAGGTGCTTCAACAAAGTATTGAGCAAAGGCTTTGAATACTTATGTACATGGGAATTTTTCATATTTCTTTTTTAAATAAATTTGCAAAGATTTCAAAAAACTTCTTTCACGTTGTCATTATGGGTTATTGTTTGTAGAATTTTGAGGAAAATAATTAATTAAATCTTTTTGGAATATGGCTGTAACATAACAAAATATGGAAAAATTAAGTACTCTGAATACTTTCTGGATGCACTGCAGGTTTACACTGGTCACTTGCTAAACAAATCTGTTTTAGTGTAAGGGTTAGTGTCTGATGCGTGCTTTGCGTTTCTTAAAATCATGATGATCTTTACACTTTTTTCTCTTTTTTAGACAGTTTACTGAAATGTCAAAGTGACATTTCAGTCATTATTTTTCAATGCAGCAGAAACCAGGCCAGGTGATCTCCGCCTTGTTGAGGAAAAATTCAAGGCATGTTCCATTTTTCTGTAACACATTGCATACTCCCTGAAGGCAGCATTGCAGTGTAAACAGGATACAAAACAATGTCCATGGTTTTGGCATTGAACTGAATGACAAACAAGCTTAGGTATGACGATCAGGTGCACGTATAGTTGCAGATCTAAGCAAGATATACATTTGCAAAGCATGCCAATAGACAAGAGTACTGGGTTTCTTGAGGAACTCTAAAGCCCCGTACACACGAGCGGACTTATGTCCGACAGACTTCCGAAGGAGTTCTGCCGGAGTTCTGCCGGAGTTCCGACAGAGTTCTGACGGACTTTTCGAATGAGCGGACTTGGCCACACACAATCACACCAAACTCCGACGGATTTGAACGTGATGACGTACGACTGGACTCGAATAAGGAAGTTCATAGCCAGTAGCCAATAGCTGCCCTAGCGTCGGTTTTAGTCCGTCGGAATAGCATACACACGAGCGAATTTTTCGGTAGGAACTGGGTCCGGCGGAGTTCCGTCGGAAAAATTTGAAGCATGTTCCATTTTCTAAAGTCTGTCAGACTTTTGCGAATCAAAAGTCCGTTGCAGCCCACACACGATCGAAAAGTCTGACGGAATCATTCCGTCGGACTTTGGATGTTGAAAAGTCCGCTCGTGTGTACGGGGCTTAAGACCCTATATACACTATTAGATTTTCTGCAGATTTTTGTCTTCAGATTTAACAAAACCATATAATATGAGGTCAAACATTAAGAGTAAGGATGAGCTCCGGCATGTTCGCACAGCCCACTTGCAGAGCCCGCCAGGAAGTCGGCACTGCACTATGCTTAGCACAGGCAGTGAGACATTTACCAATCTCTGCAGCCGCGCGTCGGGACAATGTCTCACTGCCTGTGATTAGCGCAGAGCAGTGCCAACTTCCTGGTGGGCTCTGCATGTGGCTGTGCAAACACGCCAGAGCTCATCCTTAAAGACGCGTACACATGACCAGACTTTCCGGCAGAATAGGTCCGATGGAATCATTCCGTTGGATAGTCTGATCGTTTTTTCTTAAAAAAAATTCTGACAGACCTAGAAATAGAACATGTTTCAAATTTGTCCAACAGACTCAATTCCTATCGGGAAAACCGTTCTTCTGTATGCTGGTCCGACGGACCAAATACGACGCAAGGGCAGCTACTGGCTACTGGCTATTGAACTTCCTTTTCTAGTCCCGTTGTACGTCATCACGTTCAAAATGAACTGATTTTCCGTATGTGGCCAAGTCCGTTTGCTCGGAAGGCCGCCACAACTCCGAAAGTCCGTCGGGAAGACCGTCTGACCTTTTCTGACGGACAGTCAGGTCGTGTGTACGTGGCATAAGAGTTTCAATTTGTATGCAATCAGCATTGCCCTTGCACTACATGCTTTGGTAAATCCGAAGACAAAAATCTGCCTAAAATCTAATAGTGTGTATGGGGAGTCTAAAGGAAAAAGACAAAAGCGTGGATTAGGCATTTAATAAAAAACAGAACAATGTCCTGAATCCTTAAAAGAATTTATAGTTTGCAATAGAGTATATTTAGAAGAGATAGCTAACTAAGGGGGTACCACATCCAATATAAACTGTTAGAAAATAGTTTTGGACATTTGAGCGGACTTTACGGTACCAGAAGGAACACTATATAATTTTACAAAAAAAATTGTTTATTAAATATGACAAAATTGTGTACATAAATAAAAACAACCCTCCTAACCCTCTATACTGCACTAAGAGACTATGTTATCTTCTAAATAAATAACCCAAAAGAAGATTCAGTGTCAGTTTCTGCATTTTTTGGGCCATCTACCACGGGAACCCCTAGATGGAGGCGAGGTCAAGAAGGTTACGGTAAGCCCAACAAAACCAGCAGCTCCTTCGGGGATCAGTGCTACATGTGGGGACTCGTCTGGGATTTACCGTTACCCCCCGCAAAAGAGAGAGAATTGTCCACCATGTGGTATCTACATGGAGGGTTATCAATTAGAGGGTTATCATTTTTTTTGGACTGCGCCATTTCTGCAAAGAATGATTGACATCCACTGTTGGCGCGCAAACTGTGTGGCAAAGTCGGAAAAAACCTGCGAGTTGCGTGACCGGAAGAGCCAGTGAGAGGATTCTTGCCTGTTTTTTTCCCTGCACGAGGCACCGCGTGAGTGTGTCATAGGAGAGGGAGGAAGTAGGTTGCGTTTTGTTGCGGAAGGATAAAAAGTGAAAATGTTCCGAGTAACAGGGATATTGTCCATCTTGGGACCCAGGATGCCTTTGGTGGGAAATCCCACGAGTGTGCGATTACCTGGGACTGTACTGATGGATACGGGAATTTGCCTGTTACCACAGAGGCGTTTTGTCCTGTACACATCGGGAGACGTTGAGGCCCTTGGAATGCTCTGCGGAAAGTGCGAGGGACTAGTCGCAAGTCCCTGGCCGTTTGTTCGTTGCCTATGATGTGGAGAATACCTGTTCAAGATGGAACAACCCATTGTGCCACCTAGGGCCTACCGCATTGACTGGGCCACGGGCGTTGCCACTGAGGAGTCTACTATCTACACTCCTGTAGTGAGGCCTACAACCTCTACATTGTCTGCTGCTGTCCGTGTCCCAGAGGGAGATGCTGTTACTGTCGTTACCGGAGAAACTACTCCGGATGTCGTGGACACTACTTCGTCCACTGTCACCACTACTACCGGGCCTGCTTCAAAGAGAGTGGGCTCTGTCAAGGCCTCCTGCGGCCGCAGTCGAGGACCATCTCAAAGCTTATCCGAATCAGAACTGAGGAAGGAGATCGTTCCTGAGAAGTCCGCCACAATCACTGGTGAGAAATCTGGGGCAATTGTGTTGAGCGGGACTGTAAATAATTATCTGTCAGCAGAGGAGTTGGGGGATTCGGCGTTAGATTCTCTCTCCGATGCAGGGGATGATCTTTTTGAGACTTTGTCCCAGGAGATGTTGTGGGCAGATGCGGATGATGTGGCCGCAGCCTGCAGTGTCTCCGGCTGGCTAGCCCTTAATTCGGGGAGTGCATCACCTCGGGCAGGAACCGCTACTACCATAAACTTAACTTTGCCAAAACCTGTCAATTTACCTGAACCAAAGAAAACATTGTTTGCAATGGTGCGCAAGTCTCCAAATTCCTGTGTGCCTCCCGGGGATGGAAGTGCTCGAGCTCTGCCCAGGCTCGCATGGTCCCAGCGGCTGCTGAATAAGCGGGTGGCAACAGAATATGGACTGGAATTCCCCTATGTTCCTAAGGATATTATGAAGGATATTGAGGAGAATCCAGAGGACTGGTACGCAAATGATGTATGAACCCCTAGACGGAGGCAAGGTCAAGAAGCTAACGGTAAGCCCAACAAAACCAGCAGCTCCTTCGGGGGTCAGTGTTACATTGTCATGTCATAATATGACATAGTATAGCGAATATATGTGTAATCCATATATCTATATTACATGATAGGAATCAATAGGAGGGTGGCCTTAGATGCTGTGGAAAAGGAATAGTAATCTTGATGTTGTGTTGCTGTGAATCTGCTAGTCCTGTGAGTACCTTGCTAAGATGCAGTAATTATTAATATATTTTGACCCGTATCTTTATATGGGGACTTATTATATATTATATTTTCTTTTCATCACATTTTTGTCCTTCTCAGATTGGGACATTAGAAGTATTTTCTGGTCGGTTTTCCGACCTCTATGTAAACTAGCTGATTTTACCCAAGCATACTCTAACTCTCCTTCCCTATAGCAACCTGTTAAACACTTGGCACTTTTACCCCCTTCCTGTCCAGGCCAATTTTCAGCTTTCAGAGCCATCACACTTTGAATGACAATTGCATGGTCATGTTTCACTGTACCCTTTTGAAATGTTTTTTCATTTTTTCACACAAAGAGAGCTTTTTTTGGTGGGATTTAATCACCACTGGGTTTTATTTTTGCTAAATAAGTGAAAAAAGACTGAAAATGTAAAAGAAAAAAAAAATGTTTTACAAACAGGTAATTTTTCTTATTCGCTGATGAGGTGGTACTGGTGGGCGCTGATGAGGCTGTACTGTATGGCAGCACTGAAGGGTATTGATAGGCGGCGCTGATGGGCTGATGAGGCACTAATGGGCAGAACTGAAGGACACTGGGAGCACTGGTGGGCACTGATAGGCAGCACTGGTAGAAACTCTTGGGACTGCACAGATAATCAGAACACTGATAATCAGTGACTTGAATATCAGTGTAGATGTCCCTTTCACACAATTCAGTTGTCGGCTCTCCTCTCTTCTCATGCTGTCAACGTGAGGGAAGGAATGCCTGTAATCGGCTTGTCTTTACATTGGAAAATCACTCAGCCACAGACAGAGTGGCCGTCCTCCATTCGGCTGCTCTGTCTGTCTGTGGCTGAGTGACAGACCCAGCCGGGAGATCGCCCTGCGCTTGCGCGTGTCCAGGAGCCCGCAGCTACAGTATATGCAGGAGACTCCCTCTGCTCCCACGGGATGTCAGTGGATATCATGGGGGGAGGGTTAGCACCCCTGTAATATTTGTTTTGCTATCTGTGTACCCCGTTCAGAAGATTTCACCTCACTTTCTGTCCCAATGACAATTGGATTTAGAAAATTTTGGGTTGTTGTGGAAACAAGGATTGGTGATAGAGCTTCGGTGGAGACACTTTTTTTCCCATAATAACTCTTAGGCCGTGTACACACGGGCGGACTGTCTGACGGACTTGGTCCGCTGAAACGTGTTTCAGCGGACAGTCCGCTCGTGTGTGGGCTTCAGCTGACTTTTTCAGCGGACAGTCTGGCGGACTAAGTCTTTCGGAATTTCCGTAATATTGTCCGTCCAAACTTGGTTTCAGCAGACAGTCCGCTCGTGTGTAGGCAAGTTGGACGGACTAAGTATGGCGCATGCTCAGAAAGGATTTACACGGCCGAAGGTTGCATTGCAGTGTATTGGACGTCGTATTTCTAGTCCCGTCGTACGTGCTGTACACGTCATCGCGCAAGCTTTCAGCGGACTGTCTGTTCGTCGTGTGTGGTCAAGTCCGTTCATTCAAAAGTAGGACGGACTGTCTGTCGGATTGTCTGACGGACTTAGTTGGACGGATAGTCCGCCCGTGTGTACGCGGCCTTAGCCCTTGCACACACGGTCGGACATTCTGACAGAAAATGTCTGATCGGACCGTGTTGTCGGATAATCTGACCGTGTGTGGGCTCCATCTGACTTTTTCCGTCGGAATGGCCGACCAACAAAGTTTGAGAGCTGGATATAAAACTTTTCCGACAACATGATCCGATCGGACTTTGTATGATCGTTTGTAGAGAATTCTGATCGGACAAAGTGCCACGCATGCTCAGATCAAATTCCTAGACCAAAGCTATTGGCTACTAGCCTGAACGTAGTCCCGTCGTAACTAAATAACGTCATCACGTTACGAATGATCGGATTTTCCGACAACTTTGTCCGACCGTGTGTATGCAACACCAGTTTTGGACAAAATCCAACGGATTTTGTTGTCAGAATGTCCGACTGTGTGTACAAGGGCTAACAGGAGTGAATTTCCCTTCCTGTTGTCTCCCTCTGTAAGTAGGAGTAATTTGTAGGTTGAATGTTTGTAACTAGGGGGACCGCCTGTATACAGTATGCTATTCATAGAGATAACTCCGTTCAGCGTACATCCTCATGAAGTCTCGCCAGACATTGTGGTAATAGTGTGGAAATATCTATGTAATCTGCTCAACCACTTTGATGACATTTCTGCTTACTTCCTCATGAAAGGGAGCCTGAGCAGACACTTCTTTAATATTGTGGAAGTATGTAAACCGGTTGGTTTTGAAGAGAGTAGACAAACTTGACCATTAAAAATTTTATGACTTTGGACAAACTAGGTACATGAAGGACTTAAGTTAGGATGCATTTATACCTGTGTGTGTGTGCAAGCATCTTACTGTGCGTGTCGTTTTGTCGTTATTAACTTATTGGCAATAGTGTACAAGCATTTTTGTTTGCACCCATCCCTATCCTAGAGACTTGAGATGAACTTTGGCATGCTTGGATCCTCTTCTGAACTCACATGGCCGAAGCTGTCACCTGTAATGGACCAATCATCTGCATCAGGGGCATTCCAATCCCCACCCATACCTGTATATATGTGGCTGCCCCCACTGCAAACAATTAGTCTATTACAGGTAAAAGCTTCTCAGCCAGCTCAGCCATGTGGGTTCAGGAGAACATCAGAACAGAAAGAAACTCATCCCTACTACAGACCCTAAATAGGTAGACGCACATAAAAAAAAATGCACATGAATCTTTTTTTCCATTGCAACATGGTTGTCAGCTAATCAGCCAATCACATGGCATCAACTCAATTAATTTAGGCATCTAGACGTAGTGAAGATGACTTGCTGAAGTTTAAACCGAACATCCGAGAGGGGAAGAAAGGGGATTTAAGTGACTTTGAAGGTGGCATGTTTGTTGGTGCCAGATGGTCTGGTCTGAGTATTTCAAAAACTCCTGATCTACTGGGATTTTCACGCACAACCATCTCTAGGATTAAGAGAGAATGATCTAAAAACAAGAAAATATTCAGTGAGCAGCAGTTGGAGGAAAATGCCTTGTTGATGTCAGAGGTCAGAGGAGAATAAGCAGATTGGTTCAAGATGAGAGATAGACAATAACTCAAATAACCACTAGTTACAACCAAGGTATGCAGAATACCATCTCTGAATGCACAACACATCAAACTTTGAAGCAGATGGGCTACAGCAGCAGAAGACCACACCGGGTGACACTCCTGTCAGCTAAGAACAGGAAACTGAGGCTACAATTCGCACAGGCTCACCAAAATTGGATAACAGAAGATTGGAAAAATGTTGCCTGGTATGATGAGTCTCGATTTCAGCTGTGACATTCAGATAGTAGGGTCAGAATTTGGTGTAAACAACATGAAAGCATGGATCCATCCTGCCTTGTATCAACGGTTCCGGCTGGTGGTGTAATGGTGTGGGGGATATTTTCTTGGCACACTTTGGACCCCTTAGTACCAATTGAGCACCTTTTAAACACCACGGCCTACCTGAGTATTGTTGCTGACCATGTCCATCCCTTTATGACTACAGTGTCCCCATCTTCTGATGGCTCCTTCCAGCAGGATAATGCTGTGAGACAAATCTCTTTAATGGAGCCTTGGATATCAATAAAAACCTGACCAGAAATTTTATCCACCTGTAACCTTCTTTGAAATCATCCCAGTAAGCTACGAGTGTTCAATTTAATTTATGGCCTCCTTGTAGCCAGTTAGAGCAACAATCGTTTAATAGTGTCTGTTCTGGGTTCTGCTGGTGCAGGCTTGGTTACTTTGCCCTGCATCCCCCTGAGTTATGGGATACACAGTAGTGAGTGGAAGAACACAGACCCTGGCCTGCATATTAATGCCTCTTCGGCCAATCCCTGATTAGGGAAGTGAGTGACCAGCAGGGGCTGAAAGAGGTAGAATAGACTGGGGCCCAGAACAGAGGTCTTTTGTTCCTGGAGTAAGACCCAGGGCTGTGGCAACCCTCACTACCTGCAGTTGCAAGAATCCCTTTTGGGGTCCCAGCTTTTACTTTGGCTGGGGACCTGTAGCCTAGCCTAGCCTCCTGAATATTTGCAGAGAGCTTATCCAAACGTCCAGGCACAGGCAAATCAAGTACAGAAACTGACTGATACTGCAGGCAGCAGCACAGTGAATACTAGCCTCTTGGACTTGGAGACTTTCCTTTACTTCATTTGGGAGAGCTTTTTCTCCTGTTGAGGAGTACTTGTTTAGTACCAGTTTACCTTCACATTAAAGAGGGTGCTCTCATTCTGAAGGAACAGTTCAGCTTTAGTGTCCTCATCTACAGTTTGTTAGAAGCTTTCTTGGAGTATCCCAAGGCTCACCCTCACCCTATCCCAGTTCTCTAACCACTTCAATACTATGCAATAGCCGAAAGATGGCTACAACATGGCTCTCGCATTCTGGGAGGGCATCCATGGAAGTCATCCCAGAACCACGCTATCTTTGCACACCTCTGGGGCACACATCGAGCCAGGCTCTTTAGGACACAGCTGATCACAAATTGCGGTAAAGGGCCAATCATAAGGGCACTTTACCATGTGATCAGCTGTGTCCATTCACAGTTGATCACATGTAAACAGACTTGACAGTTAATGACAGTCCTTTTCTCACATGCTGTGTCTGTATGAGGAAAGGAAAGCCAATAACTGGAAAACCTGTCAGCACACAGTTTACACTGATAATCAGGGCATTGATCATCAATGCCCTGATTATCAGTGCAGATCAGTGCTGCCTCATCAGCGCACATCAGCGAAGAAGAAAAATGACATATTTGCAAAACTTGCTAGAAAGACATTTATTTTTAATTTTTCAGTTTTTTGTTTGCTTAGCCAAAAATAAAAACCCAGTGGTGACTAAATACCACCAAAAAAAATGATCTATCTGATATAAATCTGAAATTATTTATTTGGGTACAGTGTTGCATGACCACGCAATTGTCAGTCAGAGTGACAGCGCTGAAAGCTGAAAATTGCCCTGGCAGGAAGGTGGTGAAAGTGCCCAGTACAGAAGTGTTAAACAAATAAACTGCAAAAAAAGACATTCACGGCCTAATTCTTGTCTGGAGAGATTGCGAACTACCATGTGCCTGGCTGCTGTGTGCCTATGAGGGAATGGAACCTGGGCCCAAACAGCCAAACCAGTCTTGGGTCTGCGCTACGTGGGGGGGCTTGTCTGGGATTCCTGCCTGGCACACGCAGCCGTTACTAAAGGAGATGGCTAAGGAAGTTGGAGATTGAGGAGTGGAGAGGAGACTGAGCCAGGTGACTGGAGAGGAAGAGCACATGACTGATACAGGTGTGAATCTGATTCTAAGGGGCTAGCTCGCTCTTGGATCCATCTTGGGCTGAACATCCATGTATGGTCTGTGCTGTATGTGAGCAACTGACAGCAGGGGTCCACTTTTGGAGTTGATTTGGAAAATGTGGGGAGCCGCTGTTCCAATTAATGCAAAAATCAGCTGCCTGTAGTTTATTGTGTAGAGTAGTACACAGGATTCTGCGCTAAGGATGTTGAACCGGAGAGGCTGACACTGCAAGTAAGTAAAGCTACCAGTAGCCCATCCCCTGTAGGGCAGACTGTGTTGCAACATTCCCTAAGGCTAGGAAAACGTACAAGGGGATATGTATAGAGCCACTGTCAGGGTCCCATTTCAGAATTAGTGAGGAGGGGCCCATTGACTAAACAACAACCTGTTACTAGTGGAGACACAGAAGAAAAGCTTGCAGCAGTAGTGGTGCCTGTGCCTCTTTCTGCAGAGGGGAGCAATGTGGAGTCTGACCCTGGCTCCCCTAAATTTTACAGAGAATCTAGTGATGATGCCCCAAGTGACTGAGTGACCTCTGGAGGCTCTTCACCTTAATGCTTTAGGGGGGAGATCAGGATGTACAGGAGGAAGGAGATCAGGAATTGTCCTGTTCGGCAAACTTTGTGATTACTGGAGAAAGGTCAGCACCTACAATAAAGCCTGGGGAAGAGGAGAGAGAGTTTATTTGTCAACACAATGTGCTGCTAACCTCCAACTGAACAAGGAGTACCACGAGTGGGGCTCTAAATTGTCAACCCCAGGCACCTCGATCAGGGCCCAAGCTCAAAGTGAGGCCCAGCAAGAACTGATAAAAAGGTCCATCAGCCCATTTATCCTGCCAGGCAGAGGATTGAAGGACAAGTTGCTGTGATTTTTGAGGATGCAACGCCTTATTAAAGGCTTACCTGTGGGTATACATCAACAAAAGGCCTTTACTACTGCTTTAACATCAATTCACACTCAACTAACACCTGTACCAGACTTCATGAAAATACATGAGGTGGGTTATACAATTAAACCATGGTGGTAGCCAAAATTTCACACCTCCGGTCATGTTCTTAGATGGCAATCATTATTTCATCTCGTGTTCTTAGATAATCAACATCTGCCTTGACGCATTCCATGGTAATTGGATTAAGCAGTTGAAACCAGGTGATTTCACAAACATAGAAAGCCATTGAAATACGGGTTTAGATCATTCACAATACTAGTTTGAGATTAGATCAAAATGTAAGGGTTATTACTTGAAAATTCAAGTTTAAATGAAGAAATTCATTATTTAGAATTTATCTTTTAATATAGGTATATACCGTATTTATCGGCATATAACACGCACTTTTTCCCCCCTAAAATCAGGGGGAAATCGGGGGTGCATGTTATACGCCAATCCCCCGCTGTTGCTACCTCTTTCTGCCGTTCTCTGCGGCTTCCGTGTATTTTCGGCCGTTCTCGGCTATCTTTGGCTGTTCTCGGCTATCTTAGGCCGCACTCGGAAAGCCGCCAAGTGTGGCTGAGTGTGGCCAAAAAATAGCCGAGAACAGCCAAAAATACCCGAAAGCCGCCGAGAACGGCTGAGAACTACCGGCGCCATTTTTAAATGGCAAATGATTGAGAAGGCTGCAAATGCAAGACTGCAAATGACTGACAAGGCTGCAATGCAAGGCTGCAAACGACTGACAAAGCTGCAATGCAAGGCTGCAAATGACACTGACAAGGCTGAAAATGACACTGACAAGGCTGCAAATGACTGACAAGGCTGCAATGCAAGGCTGCAAATGACACTGACAAGGCTGCAAATGACTGACAAGGCTGCAATGCAAGGCTGCAATTGACACTGACAAGGCTGCATTGATGGGCATTTAAATGTAAATTTTTCCTTAAACTTCCCTCCTAAAAGTTTTTTTCTTTTAAATTCCCTCCTAAACTTGGGGTGCATGTTACATGCCGGCGCGTGTTATATGCCGATAAATATGGTACTTAACTAGCCCTGTTGAGTTTTTTGGCCAATGCCTAAATATCTGCTTGCTATATGAGGGACATATAATAATGGATAATGTTCTGGTATGTGGGGAGGGGGTTCAGGTGCTAATTGCATAATAAGCAGAAGGCACAATAGGCTAGCCAGACAGTATTGTGTGCCCTCTGTGGATTCTGAGGTCTTTTGAATGTTTATGTATGACTAGGATTAATTTACATTGAGATTGTTTAGCCTTGAAAATAATTAGTCTTTTCATCTCAGAATGCCACCAGCCAAGGGCAAAAAGTCTACAATGTTTTTCATATCATTGATGCCATCCAAAATGGGGACAGTGACTTTGAGATGGACCCAGAGAACACTGATATAAGTGATGAAGAAGGATGTGAAATCGCCTGTGGGCTGGAAAAGGAAAATAAAAACCCTTTGCTGGCCCAGAACCTGTGGAGGAGATTCAACAATGGGACAAAGCCACCAAAAGATATGTTGAAGTTGAGAGGTCTTACATTGTGGGTGTCTATAACAAATTCATGGGCGGTGTGGATATGTTGGACTCATTTGCAGCAAAATATGTTTCCTTTAAAAATCCGCCACTGGTACATTTACATCTTCTGGGACACCATCATCCTAGCTGTGATCAATGCATGGCTGCTATACAAACGGGACTGTAAGGCAATGAATGCTTCCATGAAAAAGATACTAAACATTTCTAGATTGTAAGCTCTAATGAGCAGGGCCCTTTGATCCCTCCTGTATTGATTTGTATTGTAAGTGTACTGTCTACCCTCATATTGTAAAGCGCTGCGCAAACTGTTGGCGCTATATAAATCCTGAATAATAATAATAAACAAGAGGCTGTTTCAAGCCAAGTTTGCATCCTCTCTCATTCTAGTCGGCACAACTGTCATAAAACCAAAGAGAGGACGACCAGGTTTAAACTATGGGAGCCCAATTTCACAGACAGAGCCCCTTAAAAGACAGAAAGAGACCAGTCTCAGAAAAAGGGAGTCCTTCAAATGGCAACCCAGCCAAAAGGTCAACTGCACATCCACCAAGGAAATGTATGGACATTTCTCTATAAAAACACGTAGAGGGCGCTGCAGACACCGTGGTAAAGGATATAATAACATACTTTGCAGCAAGTACAATGTCCGCCTCTGCTTCTCAGAGGACAAGAACTGCCTTTGGGACTATCATAACTGAGCAAGGGCGATAAACATAATAAATGTCAACGTTTTCATTCAATGCAGTAGGTTTTGTAAAAACTGTTTGAACATAGTTTTATAATAATGTATTAATCATTAAAAATATGACTTGTATTATTATTATTTTGTGATAATTAGTGTATAGATATGTAGGCTGCTGTTGAAGGACTTAATAAGCAGAAAGCCCTTCAAATAAATGTTTTTTTGTTCTGACCGTATGAGTAAAATTACTGAAATTCTGCTACCAAACAGGGCCAATGTTGCAAAATTACAACATTCGCCTAAAAAAGTTCTAAAATTTAAAACAATTTAAAACTCATTGATTTCTGCATTAGAGGCCTCCTACAACATTATCTAAAAGGTGAAATTTTTTTTTTGCAGTTTTGTCTATATTTGGGTCTTCTGGGGTTAAACTGACTATACACTATAAAATCAGATTATACAGGGCCAGCATGATTGTATAATAATTGGATGAATCGTTTATGCTTTTCCCCATATTACATAATGTTTATAAATATGAAAGAGGCAGTGTGTATGTAAAATATATATACAGTGCCTTGCGAAAGTATTCGGCCCCCTTGAACTTTTCAACCTTTTGCCACATTTCAGGCTTCAAACATAAAGATATAAAAATTTTATTTTTTGTGAAGAATCACCAACAAGTGGGACACAATTGTGAAGTGGAACGAAATCTATTGGATAATTTAAACTTTTTTAGCAAATAAAAAACTGAAAAGTGATGCGTGCAAAATTATTCGGCCCCTTTACTTTCAGTGCAGCAAACTCACTCCAGAAGTTCAGCGAGGATCTCTGAATGATCCAATGTTGTCCTAAATGACTGATGGTGATAAATAGAATCCACTACTGTGTAATCAAGTCTCTGTATAAATGCACCTGCTCTGTGATAGTCTCAGGGTTCTGTTGAAAGCGCAGAGAGCATCATAAAGACCAAGGAACACACCAGGCAGGTCCGTAAAACTGTTGTGGAGAAATTTAAAGCCGGATTTGGATACAAAAAGATTTCCCAAGCTTTAAACATCCCAAGGAGCACTGTGCAAGCGATCATTTTGAAATGGAAGGAGTATCAGACCACTGCAAATCTACCAAGACCTGGCCGTCCCTGTAAACTTTCAGCTCAGACAAGGAGAAGACTGATCAGAGATGCAGCCAAGAGGCCCATGATCACTCTGGATGAACTGCAGAGAACTACAGCTGAGGTGGGAGAGTCTGTCCATAGGACAACAATCAGTCGTACACTGCACAAATCTGGCCTTTATGGAAGAGTGGCAAGAAGAAAGCCATTTCTCAAAGATATCCATAAAAAGTCTCGTCTAAAGTTTGCCACAAGCCACCTGGGAGACACACCAAACATGTGGAAGAAGGTGCTCTGGTCAGATCAAACCAAAATCGAACTTTTTGCCCACAATGCAAAACGATATGTTTGGCGTAAAAGCAACACAGCTCATCACCCTCAACACACCATCCCCACTGTCAAACATGGTGGTGGCAGCATCATGGTTTGGGCCTGCTTTTCTTCAGCAGGGACAGGGAAGATGGTTAAAATTGAGGGGAAGATGGATGCAGCCAAATACAGGACCATTCTGGATGAAAACCTGTTGGAGTCCTGAAACTGGGACAGAGATTTATCTTCCAACAAGACAATGATCCCAAACATACAGCAAAATCTACAAAGGAATGGTTCACAAATAAACGTATCCAGGTGTTAGAATGGCCAGGTCAAAGTCCAGACCTGAATCCAATAGAGAATCTGTGGAAAGAGCTGAAAACTGCTGTTCACAAACGCTCTCCATCCAACCTCACTGAGCTCGAGCTGTTTTGCAAGGAAGAATGGGCAAGAATTTCAGTCTCTCGATGTGCAAAACTGATAGAGACATACCCCAAGAGACTTGCAGCTGTAATCGCAGCAAAAGGTGGCTCTACAAAGTATTAACGCAAGGGGGCCGAATAATTTTGCACGCCCCACTTTTCTTTTTTTATTAGTTAAAAAAGTTTCAAAAATCCAATAGATTTCGTTCCACTTCACAATTGTGTCCCACTTGTTGGTGATTCTTCACAAAAAATTAAAATTTTATATCTTTATGTTTGAAGCCTGAAATGTGGCAAAAGGTTGAAAAGTTCAAGGGGGCCGAATACTTTCGCAAGGCACTGTGTATATATATATATATATATATATATATATATATATATATATATATATATATATATATATATATATATTATATTATATACACACTATATTACTAGAAGTATTGGGACACCTGCCTTTACATACACATGAACTTTAATGGTATTCCAGTCTTAGTCCATAGGGTTCAATATTGTGCTGGCCCACCCTTTGCAGCTATAACAGCTTCAACTCTTCCTGAAAGGCTGTCCACAAGGCTTAGGAGTGTGCCCCAAACTCGCTCATTCATGTCTTTATGGACTTTGTTTTGTGTACTGGTTCAAATCATTTGATGGATGGAGGGGGGATTATGGTGTGAGGTTGATTTTCAGGGGTTGGGCTTGGTCCCTTAGTACATCAGGCTGTGATGGATACCTCCAGTGAGGTGGAGGCCCCCTTAAATGTCGTGGCCCCTCACGTGGCAGTAAATGAGCCCCTCTATGTCTCTGATAAGGGAAAGGTCCCCAAAAATGTTTTGCATATTGATGTGGAGTGTGTAGAATTTACATATATGCTAGTAGAACTGCTTGAACTGATGAAAGCACATTCCTTGTACACCTGGGTGCCTCCATTACAGTCAGATGTGGTAATGCTGCATGGTACCAAAGAGTGGAGCCAGGTAATGCAAGCTGTGCTGGGTAACAATAATCACCAGTGGAACTGGGTGGTATGGTGCTTAATAGTCTGGAAAGTGATGTCACAGTTCCCTGTGAGAGTGCTTCCGGATACGGTTCAGTACGGAAGGCGCTCTAGGGGGCTGCTGGAGACATTTGAGGTCTCTCCGCCTGATGCAGTGATAGACATGCCTGCTGGTGCAGTCCGAGGTGCGGCTGAGCAGGATATAGTAAATGGTGTGGATACTGCCTCACCCGCTAGACCTCGTAAGAAGGAAGGGCCAGATATGGACACGGCAAAAGCAGAGATTCTGTCTATCACCTGCAGAGAGGTACAAGTTTGGGTACCCGGAGACGCTCTCAAATATAGAAGGGAGAGGAACAAAAATCGTCACATGGAAAAGGGTGAGCTCAGGAACCCCAAGGACAGAGAAAGTAGGCTGCGGATACAGAACTGTAGGACCCCGTTGCGATCCAGGGTAGGGCGTGCCTGGAAGCACACCCGAAAAAAGGGTTGGGCCTACGTGGCTGATGGCCAGCACAGAGGGGTCCCAACTCCTATGGTGGGTGCAGGTGTTTCTCCCTCCGGGTCGAAACAAGGGGGGGGGGGGTATGTGGTAGTTTGGTACCCCACCAGCAGAAGAATGCAGGGTTCTCAACCAGGCAGGTTGAGGGGCTCCAGGAAAGTTCTTTGTTTGTGAGGAAACTGGCTTTTCAGTTTCCTCATTGTTTTCAAGAATCCAGTTTGGGACCTGGAGCCCGGAAATTCCATAGTGTTATGGGTGGGACGGAATCTCCAATCCTGGGACCGGGTTTTGGGAACAGCCAGAAGTCTGGCTGGATGATTGCACAGGTGGGTCCTGGGCTTATAACAGAGCCAAGACCATGGTTCTGGGCTCCACCCTCCCGAGGAGTCCAGGCGTGCAAGGGAGAAGCATGCATGTCTGCATGGTATAGCTAGAGGGCCCAAAGCTGTGGGCTGAGCAGCGAAGAACAGAAAAAGAGGTACAGTAGTTGTACGACATCCCTGTTATAGGGATAAGAGGGCTGAAGTGTAAGCCTGAACGGCGGTATTGCTGAGGAGAGCCAGGTGGCTTGGTACTTTTCGTTTTATGACTACGTTGTTGCTGTGTGAAGCTGAAACCCTCCTGTTATTTGACTTATTTTGTTTCACCTTTAATAAAAGTGGGCCAACAAGCCCTTAAATTATATAACTGGCATGGACTCTGCTCACTGGTGTGCTCTACCCTTAAGCTAAAATAACCCCAAAATATTACAATATATATATATATATATATATAATCATTATATTATGTAGATTGTATGGTCAGCTTAAAAGAGCTGTCACAGCTATAAAGGTTCCCACTCATCCAGGTCATGGTTTAACTAGTAGAAGCTGCATGCATTTAATGAGTTGTTCTATGATAATAATTATCTTTTATTGCCCATCTAAGGACAAATGGTTTATAAAAGACATTTATGCCAAACTGGAACAACCAGTCTAAACAAGGGTGGGGGCCACACACAATGCCACTGCAACATATCCACCCCAATGATTTAACAAGTCACACCTTAGGACATGTAGAGTAACTTAACTGACTAACCTAGACATCATCACAGTACAGTGCATAAATTACAAAATTAGAACAGGGTGGTTCCACTAATTTGACACCTAAAATTCCGACCATGTTCTTGGGCAATCAACATCTACCTTGACACATTACATGGTAAATGGATCAGGAAATTAAAATAGAGTGACTTCGCGAACATTTGCACCTCCAATAAAACGATTTTTTGGTTTAACCCCCAATTAACCTCTCAAACCCAACTAGCCCAAATTAATTCCTTGTGTAAACAAGCTGCTACCAATAAACTGCTGTACATTTATTCAAAGGGTCCCTGCCTAACCAGCGGGTCATGGCTGTGGCAGGTGGGCTGCATTAGAGGTGGATGAGAGGAGAGAGATGAGCAGGCGGACGAGCAGAGATGACATCATCTCTATCCGCCCACTCTATGTCACCACTCTTCCTCCCTCACAGCCGGGCCACTTCAATGTGGGAGTGATGTGCTGCGGAGAGCAGAGATGACATTATCTCTCACTGCCCACCCCGCATCTCTGCTCTCCTGTCCTTGCTAAATAGACCAATGCTGCCAGCCTGCCACCAATGCAGCAACAATGCACATTTGGTGGCACTGACTGGCATGGCAAGTGACAATCCACATCAGTTGGAAAGTGGCAACCCACATCTAGTGGCAGGTGACATGACATGTGACAGTCTGGATATGGTGGCCAGTGACATGGCAAGTGACAATCCACATCAGGTGGCAGGTGATGTGGCAAGTGACGTGGCAAGTGGCAGTCTGCAAATGGTGGCAGGTGACGTGACAAGTGACGTGGCAAGTGACAATTTGCAAATGGTGGCAGGGGACATGAAAAGTGATGTGGCAAGTGACAATCTGCAAATGGTGGTAGGTGACGTGACAAGTGATGTGGCAAGTGACAATCTGCAAATGGTGGCAAGTGACATGGCAAGTGACAATCTACAAATGGTGGCAGATGACGTGACAAGTGACGGGGCAAGTGACAATTTGCAAATGGTGGCAGGGGACATGAAAAGTGATGTGGCAAGTGACAATCTGCAAATGGTGGTAGGTGACGTGACAAGTGATGTGGCAAGTGACAATCTGCAAATGGTGGCAGGTGACGTGGCAAGTGATGTGGCAAGTGACAGTCAGCAAAAGTGGCAGGTGACGTGACAAGCGACGTGGCAAGTGACAATCTGCGAAAGGTGGCAGGTGACATGACAAGTGATATGGCAAGTGACAATCTGCGAAAGGTGGCAGGTGACATGAAAAGTGATGTGGCAAGTGACAATCTGCAAATGGTGGTAGGTGACGTGACAAGTGACATGGCAAGTGACAATCTACAAATGGTGGCAGGTGACGTGGCAAGTGATGTGGCAAGTGACAGTCAGCAAAAGTGGCAGGTGACGTGACAAGCGACGTGGCAAGTGACAATCTGCGAAAGGTGGCAGGTGACATGGCAAGTGACAATCTGCAAAAGGTGGCAAGTGACAATCTGCAAATGGTGGCAGGTAACGTGGCAAGTGACAATCTGCAATTGGTGGCTGGTGAAATGGCAATCTGCAAAGGGTGGCAGGCGACATGGCAAGTGACAATCCACATCTAGTGGCAGGTGATGGTGGCAAGTTAAAAAGCTGAATCTGGTGACAGGCGACGGTGGCAAGTGACATGCTGCATCTGGTGGCAGGAGATGTGGCAAGTGACACGCCCAGGGCTCCCACTGATTCTTCATTATGGCGAGTTGAACCACTTCATTATATATTAGAATGTAACAATAGAAACAATGTGCTTCGATCACCCTGACACCAAATCAACTATGGTGCCATGATGATTGAAACGCCAGCCTTTGCCTGCGAAAAATTGCTTACCGCCGGCGTGCATAAACCCCCCCCCCCCACCCCCGGGCTGCAAAAAGGTTGGTAACCGCTGCTATGGGCTCTAGCCGCAGATCTTTTGAAGACCCAGCAAAGCCCCTGGTTATGAGTCTGGATAGTACACTTTACACAAGCGCCTCGGCATAGTCATTTTTTTGTAAGTGAATGCAGCAAAAAACATTGTGTGCTGACTAACTGCAAAATGTGTTGGGTAATTTGTATATTGTTTTGTCCTACAAAACATATGTTCTTCCTTTTTCTAGCTAATTGATCTGAGCAGCTGCCATTGTTGCTTTGTTGGCTTTGGTGCAGATGCTACTATTTATAAAGAAATGGCCACTATTTACAAAGAATTTCCTGTGCAAACATCTCAAACATGTGATTTGTGTAACAAGTGTATTTCCTCCACTGGATGGAATTGATGATCAGAGGAAGTAAACATATTTATACAAATTACAGGAATTATTTTTTTATAAATATAAAATGCTACATAAACATGAATAACTAAAAATGTTAAAACAATTCAAAGATAAGCAAATATTGTCCTAATATAAGAGACATGTATTCTTTAAATTAAATTAATTCTTGGCATGCTTTGTTTGTTTCTTCCAGATCTGTGCATTAATCAACTGTGAAACTTTTCCTCTATGCAAATTATTCCTGGTCAAAGACCGGTCACTGCTGCTCTCTCTTTTTGTGCAGGGGGACTGGTCTTCTCTCCGCCCACTCCTGTAGTTTTCTGTAGGCAGCTTGTAGTGGGTGGAGCCTGCCGGGCCCCTCCCACAGCCCTGCTCTCTGCACAGGCTATGTACAGCACAGTGATGATGTCACTGCTACTTTTACAAGTTAATATCTATGCTTGCAGTTGGTGCACACATAGTAGATTTGCACTCATACACCACTTTATTAGGTACACCTGTATAATTGCTTGGTAACACAAATTGCTAATCAGCCAATCACATGGCAGCAACTCAATGCATTTAGGCATCTAGATGTGGTGAAGACGACTTGAAGTTCAAACCGAGCATCAGAATGGAGAAGAAAGGGGATTAAAGTGGATGTAAATCCACTGTCATCCTTTCTAAACTACTGCAATATTGGTTATTTAGAAGGATATACATTCCTCCTGCATGTATAATTATATGTCAAATGTCTCCCCTCCCTCTGCTATGAGACCCAAAAAACTGCAGATTTTGTGGGTGGGTCTGTTTTCCAGGGCTCAGTGGGTGGAGTCGTGATGTCAGTAGACTCCCCGCCCACCTCTACACTCCCCTTATCAACATGCATTTTCTCCTGTGTATTTCTTACGCTGAACTTTTGCTATGATTACTAACATCCAGTCAAAACCCAGAAAAGTCCCCACATGACTTCAGCATGCCAAATCATATTGAGGTGTGGAATAGCCAATCCTTGCAGAGCAGCAGAAGAAAAGAGTGGGAGGGAATTAAAAATAATGCATGTCTCTTAGGCTAGTGCATGAGATATGTAAATCACCTGTCACTCATAGCAAGGGGGAGGATTTGACAAAGTTTTTATCTGTTTGTCAAGATTTATCTCACTGAACTATAAAAGAGGATTGCTCAGAGCTGGATTAACTCTTTGTGGCAAGACTGGGCTCAAATGATAGGACACCTTATACTCATACATTATGACATAAAAAAAGCAAAAAATTTCGGGTTTACATCCACTTTAAGGTGACTTTGAACATGGCATGGTTGTTGGTACCAGATGGGATGGTCTGTGTATTTTAAAACCTGCTGATCTACTGGGATTTTCACCCACAACCATTTCTAGGGTTGACAGAGAATGGTCCAAAAAAGAGAAAATATCCAGTGAGCGGCAGTTGTGTGGAGAAAAATGCCTTGTTGATGTCAGAGGAAAATGGGCAGACTGGTTTGAGATGATAGAAAGGCAACAGTAACTCAAATAACCACTCGTTACATGCAGAATACCATCTCTGAATGCACTACACCTCGAACCTTGAAGCAGATGGGATACAGCACCAAAAGACCACACCGGTTGCTACTCCTGTCATCCGAGAACAGAAAATTGAGGCTACAATTCACACAGACTCATCAAATTTGGACAATAGAAGATTGGAAAAACATTGGCTGGCCTGATGAGTCAGATTTCAGCTGCGACATTCAGATGGTAGGACCAGAATTTGGAGTAAACAACATGAAAGCGTTATAAGGTATGGCTGGAAAAGTCCTCAAAATGTAAGGCACCTCATCCCAAAATAAACCATGCAAATAAAATGCACAGGCACGTTAATAATCACAGACCTAAATGTAGTAACATACAAACAGTAGATTACCCTACATGTTTCGACAAACATTGGTTTCCTCAGGGAAAAAACATTTATTACTAGGCAACAAAAATTAATTTTTTTAAATTAGGATAATACATATCCCAATAAGAGCTAACATAGCCTCAATACTCACAATTGTGTAATACAGTACAATATAGGTATAGGAGCACCAAACAATGCCGATGGTGGACTAAATAACAGGTTGTACAATAGTCGACATTAGTCTTGAAATTCAGGAAACAAAAAACCAGAGTAATGACATGTCTTTTGTTTCCCAGATTTCAAGACTAATATCTACTATTATACCACCTGTTATTAAGTCCACCATCGGCATTGATTGGCGCTCCTGTACCTATATTGTACTTTATATTACACAGTTGTGACTATTGAGGCTATGTTATGCCGCGTACACACGGCCGGACTTTCCAGCAGACTAGGTCTGACGGCCTTCCCGCCGGACTTTCGGCTGAGTTCCGACGGACTTTCCAAACAAACGGACTTGGCCACACACAAACGGACTAAGTCTGTTCATTTTGAATGTGATGATATAAACGGGACTAAACAAGGAAGTTCAATAGCCAGTAGCCAATAGCTTCCCTTGTATATTCCCTTGTCTGTCTGTATATTTTTCATTAAGATATAATTTTGTGCTTTTTTCAGAGAGCTAACATACTTGTTCAGGTCAATAACATCAAATCCCCTGAGGAAGCCAATGTTTGCCGAAACATGTAGGGACTTACCGCCTGTAATTTACTGTTTGTATGTTACTACATTTAGCTCTGTGATTATTAACGCACCTGTGCATTTTATTTGTATATTTTAAACTTTTGTAAACATTTTTTTTTTTTTTAAGTATCTGTTCTAATCCAAAAGTTTTTTGGCACCGCTATAATCCCTCTTTCCCATTCCTTTCCAACATGAAAGCATGGATCCATCCTGCTTTGTATCAACAGTTCAGGCTGGTGGTGGTGTAATGATGTGCGGGATATTTTCTTGGCACACTTTGGGCTCCTTAGTACCAATTGAGCATTGTTTAAACACCACAGCCTACCTGAGTATTGTTGCTGATCATGTCCATCCCTTTATGTCTACAGTGTCCCCATCTTCTGATGGCTCCTTCCAGCAGGGTAATGCACCATGTCACAAAGCCCAAATCATCTCACCAGTGGACAATAAGGACACTATACTCCAATGGCCTCCACCGTCATGGGCGTCCGCAGAACTTTTTCCAAGGGGGGGGGGGGGGGGGGACTGGGGCATCATTTTAAGGCCACTCATGCTCCGCCTCTTTTCGACAATCTCATGAAAATCTTTCCACTGGAAATACATATGTGTTATATAACAGATAATTCAGCTTCACTTTGTATTGGAAGTTACTCTGGCGGCTGTGTTCCATGCCCATATAGCCTAGAGAATGTACATCTTTTTACATTGCAATACATCTGTTGTGGCCATATTTTGATCTCATACTGTCACTGTATAGGCTGTTTTCATCAAGATAAAAATATGGCAATAGTGATGGACGAACTTCCGACGGGACGTTTCGCGAAAGCGAAATGCGAACGGACCCAAACGTTCGCGAAACCGAACGTTCGCCGCGGGCCCCATTGACTTCAATGGGAGGCGAACTTTGCAAACCTTCATGTCGAATTTGCGGCCACGTGGTAATTATTAGGGGGTAAAACGTAGTCCCACCATCTGGACAATGACATAATACATGTATGAGGTGAATTTGGGATCGATAACTACAAGCATTTTTATTTTATTTGGGAAATTGTTCTAACAATTCAGGACTATGGAGCTAATGAAGGCAATGGAGGAGAGGGAAGGTCAGGGACCAGGGTAGGCAAAGAAGAGGGTGCAGGAGATGATCACCAGCAGCGTGACATACCGGAATGACACATGCACCGTGATAGAGGCATCTGACAGCAGCACCGTAATACAGAGCACTGACAGCAGCACCGTGACATACAGCGCTGACAGCAGCACCGTGACATACAGCGCTGACAGCAGCACCGTGACATACAGCGCTGACAGCAGCACCGTGACATACAGCGCTGACAGCAGCACCGTGACATACAGCGCTGACAGCAGCACCGTGACATACAGCGCTGACAGCAGCACCGTGACATACAGCACTGACAGCAGCACCGTAAGCAGCCCCAGGAGGAAGTCAGCACAGCACAGGGATGGTGTGATCCCCTCATAATAAGAACCCCCAGGAGGAAGTCAGCACAGCACAGGGATAGTGTGATCCCTTCATAATAAGAACCCCCAGGAGGAAGTCAGCACAGCACAGGGATATCATAAGCAGCCCCAGTAGAAATATGACACCGCTCAACCTCTTCAAAGAGGAGGGTAGGGGCATATAGTACGGTGTGCTTTTTTGGGTCAAGGAAGTGAGCAGACTGTACGTCAGTCCCTATACCGCTGAAGGACTGCTGCAGTATAGGGCAGCGGTCAGCAGTGGTGCACGTCAACCCTATCTATTGTGGACCTATAGCGGTCCTTACAGAACAGCAGACTGTACCGCACTCAAGCCTATGTACCGTAGCACCCTATACCAAGTTACCAGTCCTTATAAGAACTTTTGTGGACCAAGCAGGTTGTGTATTAGTGTTTAGCAGACTGTACGTCAGTCCCTATACCGCTGAAGGACTGCTGCAGTATAGGGCAGCGGTCAGCAGTGGTGCACGTCAACCCTATCTATTGTGGACCGATAGCGGTCCTTACAGAACAGCAGACTGTACCGCACTCAAGCCTATGTACCGTAGCACCCTATACCAAGTTACCAGTCCTTATAAGAACTTTTGTGGACCAAGCAGGTTGTGTATTAGTGTTTAGCAGACTGTACGTCAGTCCCTATACCGCTGAAGGACTGCTGCAGTATAGGGCAGCGGTCAGCAGTGGTGCACGTCAACCCTATCTATTGTGGACCGATAGCGGTCCTTACAGAACAGCAGACTGTACCGCACTCAAGCCTATGTACCGTAGCACCCTATACCAAGTTACCAGTCCTTATAAGAACTTTTGTGGACCAAGCAGGTTGTGTATTAGTGTTTAGCAGACTGTACGTCAGTCCCTATACCGCTGAAGGACTGCTGCAGTATAGGGCAGCGGTCAGCAGTGGTGCACGTCAACCCTATCTATTGTGGACCGATAGCGGTCCTTACAGAACAGCAGACTGTACCGCACTCAAGCCTATGTACCGTAGCACCCTATACCAAGTTACCAGTCCTTATAAGAACTTTTGTGGAACAAGCAGGTTGTGTGTTAGTGATTAGCAGACTGTACGTCAGTCCCTATACCGCTGAAGGACTGCTGCAGTATAGGGCAGCGGTCAGCAGTGGTGCACGTCAACCCTATCTATTGTGGACCGATAGCGGTCCTTACAGAACAGCAGACTGTACCGCACTCAAGCCTATGTACCGTAGCACCCTATACCAAGTTACCAGTCCTTATAAGAACTTTTGTGGAACAAGTGAGTTGTGAATGTTTAGCAGACTGCAGCAGAAGGGCAGCAGTCAAGTATAATATCCTTTCTATATTTGGAAGAAAGAATATTATACATGTACAAGCCTATTACTGTACCACTGATACCAGTCCTGAAAAGAACCTTTGTGGAACTAATAATAACAGCAAGTCTTTAAAATTACCCTCACTGCCTGACAACACTGCTTCCTTCCTGTCCCTATACAAATTGGCAAAAAAAGAGAACGATTAGTGGTTACTGGAACAGCTCTTTTGTGGACCTTGATAGTAACAGCTAATGATGATGATGATGATGATGATGATGAAAGACTAATCTGGCTGTCCCTGTAGCATACACCGTCCTTTCCCTTTCTCTAAACTAACAAAAGACACTCAGGCTGCTGCAAGAATCAGCAGCACAGCAAACCTATCAACACCTAACACCTATACCAGTCCTGAAAAGAACTTTTGTGTACCAAATAGCTAGTGGTTTATCTCTCCCTACTCCACACAGGAACCTGTCCCTATCGTAACAGAAGAAAGAATGTAAAATGGCCACCGGATCGGGTGTATTTATAGGTTAGGGGGAATGTCCAAGTGTCCATGTGCTGTCATGTCTCAATTGGCTGTCCTGTATCACATGATAAACGTGTCACCAAAGGTTAAAGTTCTTGTATACATTAAACACGTAAGTCCGCCGCGGCGAACGACGGAAAAAGGCGTTCGAACGTGCGGACCGCGAATGTCGGAAATTCGCCGCGAAACGACCGCCGGGCGAAACGTTCGTCCATCACTATATGGCAACAATAGATGTATTGCAATGTAAAAAGATGTACATTCTCTAGGCTATATGGACATGGTACGCAGCCACTTGAGTAACCTTGCGGACGCCCATGCTTTCAAAAACCAGCCCTGGAGAAAATTTCATACCAGCCTCACAGCATTATTATAACAGCCCAACAGCATAACGTCATTATTTTCTTGTTCATGAAAGGGAAAACCAAACATTTTAAAGCACATTTGATGAAGAGAGTATTAGATATAAAATCACATAGGGCTTATATATATATATATATATATATATATATATATATATATATATATATATATATATATATATATATATATATATATATATATATATATATTTATGGTTGGAGCCCTCCGCTGTAAGAGATATGAAAGAACACATAAACACGTCACAAGACTAACAACATAAAATAGACCTGAATTGTGCCCTTGGTCTGCTGTAAGGTAAGCCCTGGTGAGCTGGGCGGTGAGCCCTGCTCTGCTGGGCGATATGCCAAGAGAAGGCCGCATACCTTAAGAAAGTAAATGGATGTTTCTGTAGAGAAACGTGTTTTAAGTGAAGTACTCTAAGAAGGGAAATGGGTGGGTGGGTACCTTGCACTGGAACCGACACAGACCGTTGTGGGTGGTCTGATTATATACCCTCCGGGCTCCTCCCATAATTACGGGCCACCATACTGGCCCTCTTATTTATGGTTGGAGCCCTCCGCTGTAAGAGATATGAAAGAACACATAAACACGTCACAAGACTAACAACATAAAATAGACCTGAATTGTGCCCTTGGTCTGCTGTAAGGTAAGCCCTGGTGAGCTGGGCGGTGAGCCCTGCTCTGCTGGGCGATATGCCAAGAGAAGGCCGCAAAAGATTTGGTGTAGGGAGGTAATTATTAATTTATGTACAGCAAGACACTACGGGGCAAAGTTTCTGAAGGCTCAGGACATTTCCACTTGTGGATTGGAGATGTATCGAGTAAAGCAGGTGGATTCCCGCCTGCCCATCTTTGATCGCGTGGACTGGGACCCCGTTTCGTGAGGCTGCTGATGCTGCTCCAATGCGAAAGAATGTCCAAGAAAATGACCAAGGTCCTGGCCTAATGTGCTCAAAAGGAACCTGACGTGACTAATGAACTGGTTGCTGCCTGGGGTACTAATCGAGAACGGTAGTAATGGGCTGTCCTGCGAGGGATCAAACATATGGGCCAAAAATTGATCTAGGATGGACACGGGGCACCAGGCTTTGAGAGTTTGGAAAGGTTTTAGGTCAACCCCTGGACCGGACTATTGTGTTTTGGACACGCTGAGGAGCAAGATGAAGTCTGATGGCGTGTGAGGTGGTGTCTATGTAACACTTTACAACTGGGATGGTGACAGTATTCACTGGGGCGTAAGAAGCTGTAGAAAGCCAGGTAGATGGCTGCTTGAAGGACCAGGCTGAATTTAGCCAAAAGGGGAATGTGACAGGATGAAAGACATGTCTCGGAATATGGCGCTGGTGACGGGTAGCCGTTTGATACTGATTTGGGGTCATTGCCTGTGAATACCACACAACATGGTCTTGACCGTATGGGCGGCGAACAAGACGGTTTGTTAGGATCTCATAAGGGGATGAAATACTGGATGTCAGCTGAGTGGGATCTAAGGTATTGTGTGACAATGCCAACTGTGTGCGGTGGCATAATATGAAGACCGGGATGTGATGGAGAACTCTTGGTATTGCTCTGGGGTTTGAGGCTAGTAACCTGACATAGAACCTCTAGGCTGCCCGGTAGGCCTTCAGGGTGTTGTGAGATAGTGAAAGATTAATAAGGCAGGTAGCGTCGTGAAAGTGTTGTTTGAATCCGAGGTTAGCTACGACCAGTGTGGGATAAGAGACATGGTCGGGTCGGTTCCAGGTTCCTGCAAAAATAACGAAGCAAAGTTAACGGGTAGTGCGTCGGCGAGATTATTGCATTTGTCTGGGATGTGGACGCATAGGACGTTAGATTGGTGCTGTGGGGATAGTGGCACCAGCCTGCACAGGAAGGCCACGATGGCCAGCTACTAGGACCTCCTTTATTGGTTTATTGGCTTGGTTGTCTGTGGCGAACGCCACTGTTTGTCCTGCCCAGTTGTTGCACCAGACTTGAGCTGCTGCGACAATGGGGTAGAGGTCGAACAAAGAGGAGGACTAACTGAACCCAGGAATCAAGAGGATTTCTGACGGCCATGGCCCTATAAACCCAATTTGACCAAAATTGAGGCGAGGACCTGTGGAGGCTGCGGTGACCATGACTACCTGAGATGAAGAGAGAGATGCTGAAGGAATACACATTGGCATGCCATTCCAATTTGTGAGAAATTCGACTCTCATGGGCAGATCCGCTATAGCTGGCACATCTTAATTTAAGGATTTAGTCAGGGTCTTTGCCTGGAAGAGAAACACTAAAAGATGGGAGGTAAAAGATCCCCTTGAGTCTGGCTGCTGCCTTGGCTGAAAATGAGCAGTGATAGTCAAAGGATGGGCACCCTGCGTACTTGTGACCTGCTGCGTGCAGATACAGGTCCCATTCTACCCTCCTGTTGGGGTTGCTCTGCCTAGCATGTCTCTGACTGTCCCCAAGGCCCGCACAAACTCTGTGACAGTGAGCTTGCGATTAAGTAAAGGGTCTCTGGTCTTCAGGATGACGGAGACATCTCCCTGCGAATATGATTTGTTCTAGGCCAAGTTGTGTACTGCTATGAGGAGGGATGCTAAGTTAACGTCGTTGTCATCCAAGATGTCCTCCTAGATGCCCTGCTAGGACAAGGTGTGCAGGGAAGACAATGGTGCATCTGTAAGTGAAGGTACGGGAATGACGGTGGTGACTGGAGCTGGTAGGGGCATGGCTGGGCGTACCTCCAGGGCTGTCACTCTGCTTGGACTTCAGGGACTGCTGCTGACAGTGTGGTTACCCAGGAGTGCAGCTGAGTAGTCGCAAAGAAGATAGACTGAAGTGGTGCCTGGAAGGGCTGCCACTGGTGGTGGAAACAGTAGCCTAAAGGCTTGGTTTCCTGGCTGCAGCAGGGTAGGATTTACTCCTGTGACACCGTTCTGTTATGAGTTTATATATATATATATTTTTTTTTTTTGTTTATTTGTTTTTTATATGGTCCAAGCTCTTGTGAGACTAAACCGCCGCTTGCTGAGCCCGTAAAGGGTGATGGCAGGGCTGAGGCAAAGTCCTCACTGTCTGCCTGCGACATGGCGTCAACTAAAAGCAAGGGGGGGTATGTTTGAGGTAAGTTGCAAAGGTAGGAGCGGATAGTTGCGTTGGGTAGATAAGATGAAAGGCGGAAGGAAACAAGAAGAATAGGACAAGGAACGACAGCCATAGTGACAGTTGGTTTGCGCTCGAGCGCTGTTGAGTGTGACTTTAGAAAACTCAAAAGAATGCGTAACAACCGAGGTGAGCCAGGAGGTGACTGGCTAGGTAACCGATAGCTCGGGTGTCAGTCTGTGCTCGGCACAGACTAATGAACCAGAGCGCCCCAGGGCGGACTGGGGTGGGTAGCTGAAGTCTGGTATACTAAGTAGGAATGTTGCGATCTGTAGTTAATTGACGTGGGTTCGGTCTACTAATGCTTGCACTGCCAGCAAGTATGGAGATTAGGCGACCTTGTCTGCGTATTGAAGGCTTGTGCTTCGAAAACAGAGTGAAGTGCACAGAAGTATGTGACAGTTGCTAACGCCTCAGGAGCAGGTCAAATTCTGTATGTGAAGTAAAAATATGTAGTGAAAGAGTGTTTAAGAGAAAAGGGGAATCCCATTGAACTACACACCTGACTTTATGCCCTAGTTGTGAAGTCGACTGGTTGGTGGTCGAGAACTGAGTTGACCGGGAGCCTGTAGTAAGGTGACATGAGATTTTCGTTTTGACGATGGGGATTGCAAAGAGCTGTTTGGGGCAAAGCTGGCCCCCTGGTGAAGATGCAAGCCCTCGACAATGTTTTTTTTTTTTTTTTTTTTTTTGGGAGATACTGTCCAAACCTGGTGCAGGGTGGACTAACTGGTGTTCTAACTGGCCTAAAAGGGGAAAGCGACAGAGAAAACGATGAGCAGCCGTGTTGCTACTGGAGACGATGAGTGGCAGTTTGAGCCATTCGCTGAAATGCTTGCAGCGATTGCAAGGAAGCGGCCTTATTTGAATTATAAATTGAATTATGAGGTGAGAACGAATGAATGAATGAGGTGAACAGCTGTGTTGCTACTGGAGACAATGAGTGGCCGTATTAAGCTATTGCAGAGATGCTTGCAGCGATTTGCAAGAAAGCAGCTTTATTTGAATCTATAAATTTAATTATAAGTGTGTAGGAATGAGGAGAGCAGCCGTTTTTCTACTAGAGATGAGATTTGAAAGGTGAAAGCAATGTTTTGCGGATTTATAAGTGTGTAGGTATGAGGTGAACAGCAGTGTTGCTACTGGAAACGATTGGCAGTTTTGAGCCAAATGCAGAAAAGACTTGCAGCGATTGCAAGAACGCAGCTTTGTTGAAAGGCGAAAGAAAGGTTATAGAGGAAATGTGATTATGTAGGAATGACCGTGCGCAATACTGAGCAAATTGGTGGAGAGAATTGTGTACGATCATGTATGGATAGACTGAGAAGGTCAAATGTAAGTACTGCTGAATTCGTACAGTCGATGTGACTAGTTTGAACTGGGCTATAGCTATGGAATAGTCTGCGAAAGATTCGACTCAAATGAGTCGGTGATGCAACAGGATTCGGCTTGGTTGTTAGAGTTGCGTTTGGCAAGGACTGGAATCGTTGCGCCGACGCTGCGACTAAACTCGAATCCTCCGTAGATGCGACTGAGAGGCTCGTATATGGGATCCGACCGTATCGCTGAGGATATGGCTGGGTTCGGATTGATTGAATTGTGATGGTGGTTGAAGGGGCTGGGGATTGTCAATGATCCGAAACGAAGCGAAGTTGCGACTAGATTCGAAACGGCCGTAGATGCGAGGTGACTACAGGGCTCGTATGACAGATCTGCCCGTGTTGCAGATGATATGGCTGGGTTTGAATCGACTAAATGGTGATGGCGGTTGAAGGGGCTTGTGACTGCCAAGGATCCGAAACATAGAAGCGAAGTTGCGACTAGATTTCAAATCGGCCGTAGATATGAGGTGACTACGGGGCTCGTATAACAGATCTGACCGTATTGCCGATGATATGGCTGGGTTCGAATCAACTAAATGGTGATGATGGTTGAAGGGGCTTGTGATTGCCGAGGATCCGAAACATAGAAGCGAAGTTGCGACTAGATTTCGAATCGGCCGTAGATGCGAGGTGAGTAAGGGGCTTGAATGTCGGATTTGACCGCATCGACCGTGAAGTGATCGGCTCGAGTAAACCCGCGTTGGGTAGAAAGGATGAAATGCATGAAAGATGACATAGACTTACGGTGGCGTAAGTGCGACTTTGCAAAACGAACATGATAAGGTAACTATTGGAGTTTAGAAGAGCGGTAACAACAAAGTCCTACCTGCGACAGCGAGTGTGTAGCGGTCCGAGCGTGGGACAATCAATGAAGATATACGACCGATCTCGAAGGTACAACTACGTGGACATGCAGTGAGTTGGCAGAGTCAGCCTCTGCAATGCATTTGACACGAATCAGCTCAAAAATGTATGAGATGAATCTGATATAAATTGGCAGTAAGGAGTATCTGATACGAATTGGTTGTAGAGTGTATGCCCTTCCTTACTGTGAAACCAAACACCTATCAACCACCCATCCCCCCAGGCTAGTCAAGTGCAGGTAAGACATCAGGTGGGTTTAATTACACCTCAATCAGCCACAGAAACCCATACAAACAATACCTGTTTATCTCAAAAAAGGATGAGAACAGTGAATTTTATAACCAGTGAAGCCTATGGCGAGTGATAACGAGGAACAACTGATAGCGACTCGGCTGTGCCGAACAACGTCGGGACATGAGTGTCAACAACTCAGAGGTAGGTTTTGCAAAAGGGGTGCAGGATAGTAAGGATGATAAGCCGCAAGTTTTCACATGATATGAAAAGATTCGGATACTACTTATCTGCGACCATGAGCGGGAACCGCCGACGAAGACCACGAATGAAGAAGCCGAAGTGCACCTACGATTGGACACACAGATAGACGACCGTGAGGGAGCTGAGAAGAGCCAGCCCCTTGATGTGCAGTACCTTGCACTGGAACCGACACAGACCGTTGTGGGTGGTCTGATTATATACCCTCCGGGCTCCTCCCATAATTACGGGCCACCATACTGGCCCTCTTATATATATATATATATATATATATATATATATATATATATATATATATATATATATATATATATATATATATATTCAAATTCCAGTTAATAGTGGTAAGTGATCAATCATCAAGGGGGACCCCAGAAACTCAGAACGTGGGGGGGACCACTTTCTGCAGAAAGAATACTCTAAGGTAAGGGGGGTGGGTTACTAATATAAGGAGGAAACCCTTTATATCATTGCCCCTTACATTATCGTATTCACTCCCCCTTTACATCAGTGACCCCCCCGACTGGCCTGGCGGTGCTGTCACTGACCTCCTCTTAGGTGCACTGTGCAGGGCTCAGTCAGTCGGCTCCAGCTTGGTGGCTCTGGTTTTATCCTATAATCTCTTGTCCACACAAGTCTGACTTCTCCCATGACTCCCATCCCGGCGGTGCTCCCACTCTTGACTCCTCTCCAGACTCCCTCAGAGACTGCAGACATGCTACAGGAGATGGTCAGAGACTGCAGACTTGATGCAAGAGCTCAATGCAGCCTCACCAGTGCCCATCAAATGCAGTCTGACTGTGCCCACCAATGCAGCCTCACTGTGCCCACCAATGCAGCCTCTCTGTGCCCACCAATGCAGCCTCTCTTTGCCCATCAATGCAGCCTCACTGTTTCCATCAAATGCAGCCTCACTGTGTCCATCAAATACAGCCTTACTGTGTCCATCAAATGCAGCCTCACTGTGTCCATCAAATGCAGCTTTACTGTGCCGTGAATGCAGTCTCACTGTGCCCATCATTGCAGCCCCTCCTGTGCCCCATGTCCCAGTCTGCAGTCCCTGTCTGGGGGAAGGTGTGTTGTTGATGCTCGGTATGGTACCTTGCATGCCAGCAGGCTATCCATGATGGCCAGCAGCAGGCAGGGTCTGTTCTCATTTTGGATGGGGACGGTGCTCCTTCCAGAGGATCTGTCTGCTGTGAGATGGAGTGATCCCTGGCCACCTGCACCTTCAGCCGTCCTCATTTTCCAGCCCCAGTCAGCCTGCCCTCTGGTCCTGGGGAAGTGGAGAGCACTGGGTGGGAGTTGGAGAGAAGGGGGAGCAAAGAGTACTGGCGGGGTTGGAGAACACATGGGTGGGGGCAAAGAGCGAGGGGGAGTGGAGATCACAGGGGTGGGGAGTGGAGAGCGCTGGGGGGGATTTGAGAGCACTGGGGGGAAGAAAGAACAGGGGTGGGGAGAATGGGGGCCTGGAGAGTGATGGGGAGAGCTGAAGAACACTGGGGGGGGGGAAAGAACTGGGGTGAGAGCACTGGGGGGGGGAAAGAACAGGGGGAGAGCACTGGGGGGAGAGGAGAGCACTGGGGGGAGAACAGGTGGGAGAGCACTGGGGGGGAGAGCACTGGAGGGAGTGGAGAGCACTGGGGGGAGAACAGGGGAGAGAGCACTGGGGAGGACTGGGGAGGAGAACGGGGGGAAGCATGGAGGGGAGAGGACAGGGGGGAGAGCACTGGGGGGGGCAGGGGGGGAGAGCACTGGGATGGTGGGGCTAGAGGAGGATGGGGAGAGCTGGAGAGCAGGGGGGGGGGCAGCAAGAACAGGGGAGGAGAAAACTGTGGGGGGGGGGGCAGGAGAGTGTGGTGGAGGAGAGCACTGGGGGGAGTGGAGAGCACTGGGGGGAAAAGCACTGGGGGTGAGCGGGGGGAGTGGAGAGCACTGAAATGGTGGCTAGAGAAGGATGGGGAGAGCTGGAGAGCAGGGGGGGCAGCAAGAACAGGGGAGGAGAGAACTGTGGGGGGGGGGGGGGCAGGAGAGTGTGGTGGTGGAGGAGAGCACTGGGGGGGTTCAGGAGAGTGTGGTGGTGGTGTAGGAGAGCACTGGGGGGGGGCAGGAGAGTGTGGTGGTGGTGGAGGAGAGCACTGGGGGGGACAGGAGAGTGTGGTGGTGGAATAGAGCACTGATGGGGGCAGGAGAGTGTGGTGGTGGAGGAGAGCACTGGGGGGGGGGCAGGAGAGTGTGGTGGTGGTGAAGGAGAGCACTGGGGGGGGGGCAGGAGAGTGTGGTGGTGGTGGGGGAGAGCACTGGGGGGGGGCAGGAGAGTGTGGTGGTGGTGGAGGAGAGCACTGGGGGGGGCAGGAGAGTGTGGTGGTGGTGGAGGAGAGCATTGGGGGGGGCAGGAGAGTGTGGTGGTGGAGGAGAGCACTGGGGGGGGGGGGGGCAGGAGAGTGTGGTGGTGGAGGAGAGCACTGATGGGGGCAGGAGAGTGTGGTGGTGGAGGAGAGCACTGAGGGGGGGGCAGGAGAGTGTGGTGGTGGAGGAGAGCACTGCAGCACCTCCCTCGATCCTCCTATCCAGGCACTGTGGCACACAGAGCGGGCTGTACAGATGGGCATCTACTCCTCTAGATCACATCGCTGGCTGGCTCTGTGTTCGGCGGCCGCTCTGTAACACAGTCCCGCCCCCCCCAGACCGGCTCATGTGATAGGCAGAACGTTGATTCTCTCTACTATCACACGAGCAGGTCTGGGGGGGTGGGACTGTATTACAGAGCGGCTGCCGAACACAGAGCCAGCCAGTGCTGTGATCTAGAGGAGAGAGCTTAGGATGCAGCCGCCAGCATGGCGGCGATTGCAACACCTTGGGGATTCCAGGGGGGGGGCACTTGACCCCCCTTGCCCCCTGCTGCGGGCGCCCATGTCCACCGTCACCAGATCTCAATCCAATAGAGGGGTGAAACGGGAGATTTGCATCATGGATGTGCAGCCAACAAATCTGCAGCAATTGCGTAATGCTATTATGTCACTAGGGACCAAAATCTCTGAGGAATGTTTCCAACACCTTGTTGAATCTATGCTACGAAGAATTAAGACAAAAGGGGGTCCAATGCGGTACTAGCAAGGTTTACCTAATAAAGTGACCTGTGAGTGTATATCCTTTGCAATTGCTGAGAAATATATTTTATTTAAAAAAAAATTTGTGCCTGGAATTCGGCTTTAAACAGGCTTCCTTTTGTGCTGACAAGCTAGAGAATGTTCAAAGACGTCTATTATAAATACAACATTCCATTAGGTAGCAGAGAAAGGAAAGAATGTAAGTGCAGCAGTCGGTATGAAGTTAGCTGTTTGACTATTGTTAGCAGAAGAGGAGAAATGGGTGAGATCACACACAGGGCCAGGGTTGGAAAATATGTCCTCAGAGAAAAGCAGAACAGGAAAAAAAAAAACAAAAGAGGATGCATGTAGGAGTTAAAAGAGCTAGGAAATAATAGCAGGGTTAATTAATGCTGGACAGAAGATGAGACATACAGATTGCTAGCTTGATATAAAGCAGGATCCGATTAGCTATGATCAAACAGAACAAAGACTATTGCAAAAAAAAAAAAAAGACAAAAAAAGGATTCCATACAGTTTCCAGAAGTTTGATGCGTGGGTTTGGGTATGGGCTGAAGTCCTGCATGTAGACCTGGGCCGCTGATAGTCAGAGCCCCCTTCTCCGTCTCATGTTTCTTGCTTTGGTAGGTTACAGACAAAGTCTTGTGTTCATTCCTCAACTAATTCACGTCTGGTTTTAATCCCGGATTTAGGATTTATGAAATTGGCCAAAGTAACTGAGCCAAGACCTGGGATGCAGTGAAAAGTTTTGTGCTTACGAGCCAAGCTGATGTGAGCTCCGATGAGCGGAATTAAGGAGGGTATAAACACGAACGGCTGAGGTCAGATAACATAAGGGTGGAGCTCAAAAAAATAAATAAATCAGGTCCACCATAAACTGTGTACAGTGTTGGCACAGAGAAGCAGAACCAAAATTTTTTAATAAATATCCAAAGCGGAATGGACATCGCTGATATAAGATAATATAATTGAAAGCTGGGACAGGGTCCCATAGCGCCCAAAGCAAAGATTCCAAAGTCTGCCCCTATCCTTGAGATGAGGCTGATTATGAGATGAAATAGCAACCAGATGGGTTGGAAAATCTTATCTTTTTCCAATTTTCTCCCCCATAAGCCAAAGTCTTTGCTGTTTTTTTTTTTAATCAGAAAGAGTTTATTAAATAACAAAGCATACAAGTATAATTTACTGCTTACAGCTCAAGCATATATTCTTATCATAACATAGAAGCATATTCAACCCTGCAAGAGGAATAATCAAGCATTTTTTCACATCTCCCCATACCAAATCATTCTATCTACCATGTATATCTTGGCCCTTCTTTAGTTCACCTATTCAGAATTATCTATGGTAGGTGTCTTACATCTAGTGCCCCCTCAGGTCAAACCTCCCTTCCCCTTCTTTTATCTCAACATTCTGTCCATGACCAGATCAACCAGAGAGAGGCCGGGGGTATCCAACCAGGGTGCCCATAGTTTATCAAACTTTTCTGGCCGTCCTCTATGGTGAAAGACATACTTTTCCATCCTAATGGTGTCCCCATTTGGGCAATCCACTCCCCCAGTGACGGAGGCTCAGTCGCCTTCCAATGCCGAAGGATCATCTTACGAGCTTGCAACAGGGCCCTGGCCACGGGCTGTCTAGCATGGGAATGGGAATGTCGTCAAGTATCCCGAGTAGGCAAGGCTTTGGGTCTGTAGGTATCATGGTCTGATACACACTGTTAGTGGTGGCCAATACCCCTGTCCAGAATAAGTGCAATTTGGGGCACCTCCATAACAGATGAATTAAGTCCCTGTGATCTCTCGCGCCACTGGGACAACTGGAGTCCTGTCCCACCCCCATCCTAAACAGTCTGTCGGGTGTGTAGTGTACCCTGAGCATGATATACAGCTGAGATAACCGCTGGGCCACGTTTACTGAGAAAATTTGTACTGCCTGGAGTGCCTCCTCCCATTGCTCATCCTCGAATGTTCCGACATCCCTCTCCCATTTATTTGATGCAGCCTGCGGAAATCCCCCCAGGTAAGCATTGATGATCCTTGTCGGGTGCCCCTATACAAGGTAAATGGGGCAGAAATGTGTCCCGCCTCTCTGATGGTCACCTGTGGTGAGCAGTATAGTAGCTTCACCCATGACAGGAACCCTTCTCCAAAGCCAAATTTATCCATGACAGCCCATAAGTAGTCCCATTCCACACTGTGAAACGCCTTGTGGGCGTCCAGAGAGAGCAAGGCCCTGTCCCCCACATTGTCTGCCTGTGTTTGAAGGTTTAGATAAAGTCTACGGAGGTTAATGGCTGTGGACTTTTGGGGTATGAAGCCTGCCTGGTCCGAGTGGATAATGGAAGAGATGGCACTGTTAAGTCTCAAGGCCAAAACCTTAGCCAGAATTTTAATATCACTCCTGTAAGAGTGATTTTGGTCTGTATGAGGAGAACTATATTGGCCCTGGTTATGGAGTCAGGCAGGCTCTGGCAGTCCCTCGCATAGTTAACCACTACAATACAGGGCACTTTCACCCCCTTCCTTCCCAGCCCAATTTTCAGCTTTCAGCGCTCTCGCTCTTTCAGTGACAATTGCGTGGTCATGCTACACTGTACCCAAATGAAATTGTTATCATTTTTTTCGCACAAATAGAGCTTTATTTTGGTGTTATTTATTCACGACTCCGTTTTTTTTTTTTTGCGATATAAGCGCAAAAATAGCAGAAATTTGGAAAAAAAACTATATTTTCTATTTGAAAAGAAATCCAATAAAATCAAATTTTGTCATAAATTTAAGCCAAAATGTATTCTGCTACATGTTTTTGGTAAAAAAAATTCTGTTAAGTGTATAATAATTGGTTTGTGTGATCACGGACATATGTACGCAAATGATCATGTACATATGTGTGCAGGTGATCACGTACATATGTGTGCAGATAATCATTGGGACATGTGATTTTAGTGGGACATATGTGGGGGACATGTTTTTATTATTAGGGACATGTGTTTTTATTATTTGGGGACATGTATGTTTTGGGGACATGTGTGTTTTGGGGACATATGTGGGGACTGTGTTTGTACTGTGTGGTGTGTTGTGTGTGTACACTACACTGATGATCAGTGAGTAAAAAGCTGTAAAAAGCAGCCCATACTCACTGATCATCAGCCGGCTGCAGCGATCTGCTCTCTTCTCCTCAGCGGTGACTTCCGTGTGAGGAGAGGAGAGCCGATTGCCTAGCAACCGGCTGTTTGTTTACATCACATGACGGCCGTGATTGGACACGGCCGTCATGTGATCAGGAGGGCCAATCACAGAGCCCTCCTGCCGATCTGAGATGTGCCGTGTCCGGGTGACACGAGCACATCGGGATCGCGCCGCTGCGCGGGCGCGCGCGATCCCGCTGCTCCTGAATGACGTTCCCAAACGTCCTATCAGGAGCAGGCGGCTCCCACCCGGCCGTATATACGCATTGGCCGGGTGGGAAGTGGTTAAGGACCTTTAACAGATGAGGCAGAAATGCCTCCCCATATTGTTTGAAGACTTCCATTGGGAGGCCATCATCCCCCGGGGGCCTGTGAAATTTGGGAAGAAGCTAGGAGTCCCATGCAATTCCTCAAGACTAATTGGGGAGCCCAAGAGTGCTTGTTCAGAATCGGACAATTCAGGCAGCTCGTAGTCCCTTAAGTCAGTGGTCGAATAAGTTGCCCTGGATTTGTACAAGTCAGAGTAAAACCTCACCAGTTCCGCCATAACCTGGGTTTGAGTGTTTACCAGCCTCCTCCCCTCGTAACGCTCCAATAGATGGAGACGTCTGGGAGACCTTAACTATTTTGGCCAAAAGGCGGCCTGTTTGCTCTCCCTCCTCATAAAAGGCTTGCTTGTTGAAGAATCTTTTCCTGTCAGCTGCCTCCCCTGTGATCCGAGTAACCACCTCCTATGCAGCTAGCCACGCTTCGAGTCTTTGCTGTTTAAGTTGTCTCTTCCCTCCCCCTCTCTCCACACGATAGCTTGCCTGAAGCAACCATACAGATTTATTGAGGTTCCACAAGGTGAATATGCTTGAAGGCTGTAGGTTGGCAGGCATAGTGGATGGGTCAGCAGAGAGAGAAGGCATGACATCTGATGTCTTTGGGGCCTATAGTTGCCACCATTTGGAAAATGGAAAATGCAGTGAGGGGTCGTGGTGTTACAGTTGTTGTAATACTCACAGGAGGAGATTTACTAAAACTGGAGCACTCAAAATTAGGTGCAGCTGTGCATGGTAGCCAATCAGCTTCTAATTTCAGCTTGTTTAAATAAGCTCTGACAATAAAATCTGGAAGCTGGTTGGCTTCTATGCAGAGCTTCACCAGTATTAGACTTAGTTTTAGTAAATGTAACACCACATCCCCCTCATTGGGATTTCCATTGTCCAAATGGTTGCAACTATAGGCCCCAAAGGCATTAGCTGTCATGCCTTTTCTCTCTGCTCTCTGGACTGTACATGCCAACCTACAGCCTTCAAAGGGTCTTCAAAGATTTCTAGGATTCCTAGGTTTTCATACTCACACAATCCCTGCTTAAGCCTAGCAGCGGGATGAACAAACAAAAAAATGGTAAAGCTCGGAAGGAGATCATGTACTAACAATCTGATATTAGTACAGTGATCTCTCTCACTGAGCTATTGTGTTCTTACAGGGGTAAGGCCAACCCCATCAGAACACACCAGTCAGAGCTCTCAGCCATTGGCTGAGAGTGCATATTGGATGCCGATCGGCAAACCCTTTTCAGTCATGCCCCTTCTACAGAAGACATATGTTCAGCTGGCTTTTGTTGGACTAGCTGCCATACACACGGGCTGAACGTCGGCTGGTTTCTATTAAACTGTTTGATATCTCCCATATTTGGCCTGTGTGTACAGGTCTTTAGTCTTTCAGGATTTCTATTGTCATTCAGTATTCACTTGATCCCTACTGGGTCTTTCAGGGTTTTCAGGATTCCTAGGACCTATGGCTTTCAGAGATCCCTAAAACAATGCTGGGTATGTCCTCTGATCAGAAGGGAAGCCTTTGAAGTAGCTGGTGCTGTATGTTATTGCCAGATACCCAGAGCCAAAGCGCAATAATATTTGTCTGTTAGTTGCCTATCTATTTCCAGTCTGGATTGACCCAACTACTCTTGCTTTCCGCCTGCTCAGACCCCTGCCTGGAGCTGCATACTCTCACCCGCTACCTGGCTCAACCTCTGCCTGGACCTGACTATTCCCTCGCTTGACACCTGCAAAGACCTCTGCCTGACCTGGCCACTCTCTTGTCTGCAGACCTGTATACAGCCTTTGTGCCAGCACCAGCCTTCCATTCTGCCTTTACGTGGTGACTCATCACAATAGAGGTGGATTTGAAAGGTGTGGTGAAACCAGTGAGATCTGTCCATAATGAGCCAAACATTTCTAAATGTGAGTAGTGTACATAAGGCCTAACTGATTTTTTTAATAGTTCAAAAATTCTTAACCACTTCGCATCCAGGCCAATTCTGACTTTCTTCTCCTACATGTAAAATTCCAAATTTTTTTGCTAGAAAATTACATAGCACCCCGAAACATTATATATGTTTTTTTAGCAAAGACCCTAGAGAATACAATGGCGCTTGTTGCAACTTTTTATCTCGCGCGGGATTCGCGCTGCAATTTTTCGAACACGTTTTTTTCAGAAAAGAAACTGTTTCATGCTTAAAAAAAAAAAAAAACAGTAAAGTTAGCCCAATTTTTTTGCATAATGTGAAAGAAGAGGATACGCAGAGTAAATAGATACCCAACATGTCATGCTTAAAAATTGCACGTGCTCGTGGAATGGCGCCAAACTTTGGTATTTAAAAATCCCCATAGGCGACGCTTTCAATTTTTTTACTGGTTACATATTTGGGGTTACAGAGGAGGTCTAGGGCTAGAATTATTGCTCTCGCTCTAACGTTCGCGGCGATACCTCACATGTGTGGTTTGAACACCGTTTTCATATGTGGGCATGACTTACGTATGTGTTTGCTTCTGTGTGCGAGCTCACGGGGACAGGGGCGCTTTAAATTTTTTTTTTTTTTTTTTATTGTTAATTTTATTTTTTTAGTTTTACACTTTAAAAAAAATAAAAAATTGATGACTTTTATTCCTATTACAAGAAATGTAAACATCCCTTGTAATAGAATAAAGCATGACAGGTCCTCTTAAATATGAAATCTGGGGTCAAAAAGTCCTCAGATCTCATATTTGGACTTAAAAGCAAAAAAAAAAAAAAATAAAAAATAAAAAAAAGAAAATTGAAAAAAAAACATTAAAAAAATATACCTTTAAGAGGTACGGGCGTAAGTGATGTTTTGACGTCGCTTCTGCCCTCCTATGGTATAGAAACGAGTGGGGGCCATCTTAGCCTGACTCGTCTCTATACCCAGCTAGGAAAAGGACCCGATCGCCTCCGCCGCTTCCGATGGCTCCGGTAAGCGGCGGAAGGCGTGGGAGGGCGGCGGGACCCCATATCTCACCTCTAGGCTGGGAAGAAAAAAAAAAAAAAAGAAAAATGATACTGGCTTCCTAGCCAGATCGGCGCCGTTAATTTGAATACAGAGGCCGGGCGTGACATCATAACATCGCGCCCGGCCTCCGAACGATCATAGAGACTCCGGGGATGATCTAGTCCGCCAGATATGGTAACTTGCTGGGGCTGGCAAATCCTGTCACCGACTCACCGATGGAAACGGTGAGTTGGTAGAAGCACCGGAGGGCGGCGGGAGGGGGGGTCCCCTCCCGCTGCCCGTAAGAACGATCAAGCAGCGGAACAGCCGCTATGATCATTCTTATGGTGCAGGGAATCGCCGGCTGAAAACGGCAATATCTGAATGATGTCTGTGGCCTCAGGCATCATTTAGATATAACCACTGAAAGCCCATGACGTCAATAGACGTAGTGTGGGCGCCAAGTGGTTAAGGTTCGTGTTTAGCCACAATTAAAGTGGTTGTAAACCCTTACAAACCACTTTGACCTACAGGTAAGCCTAGATTAAGGCTTACCTGTAGGTCCAAGCAATATCTCCTAAACCTATATGGTTTAGGAGATATTTTCCCGAAAATGGGTACATGCGCCGTAGACAGCGGCGCGCAGGCGCACTAAACGCGGCAAGTCCAAGAATGGAGCTGCCTAATTTGTCGACTCCCGTGCGCATGCGCGGGAGTGACGTAATCGCGGCTTCGCCGAATGACAGCGGCGGAGCTGCGAGACGCAACTCCCGTGCGCATGCGCGGGAGAGACGTCATCGCGGCTTCGCCGCTGTCATTCGGCGGAGCTGCGAGACGCCACCAGCAAGATGGATGCGGCGGACTACAGGGGACAGCGGCGACTTCGCTGGCTCCTGTGTCAGGTAAGTGACACATAATGAGCTACTATGCGATGCATAGTAGTCCATTATGCTTTACCTTTGCAGGGAAAAAAAGAGGAAGTAAACCCATCAGGGTTTACTTCCTCTTTAAATTGAGTGCTAAAAAAGTGTCAATGATGCGCTATTTTAAAACACCACAATGTGAATGTTAAGCTTGCTAACTCTACTCATCGGGGCTTTGCTCATATGATATTTGCTTGTCCGTTTTACACAATACCTCTGTAAGTGCAATACTTTTTATGAAATACTTGATTTAAAGAGTATAGCACTATGAGTCCCGAGCGGAGCCGAGAGTAGCCGAGTGTACTCGCCTCGGCTCACAGTCACACCCAGTCCCTGTGTTATGTCCATCATAGGGCGGGACTGGGCGGGACTGTGAGTGGAGCCGAGCTGGGTACACTCGGCTATGTATCTCGGGGGGGGGGGGGGGGCCCTATTGGGAGGGGCCCATGGGCTTGAGCCCAGTCAAGCCCAATGGTAAGTCCAGCCCTGTACATAGGGGCCATCCAGGAAACAAGCTGTGGCTTCCCAGCTAGGAATATATATTTTTTTTCACATCAAAAGCTTTTATTGCAAAATGTAAACATGTGTTGTACAAAACAATAAACAAGAATACAACAGCACGGTTGATAACAATTCTACAAAGAGGTACTTATGATGCATAATGAGATTCTGTCTTTGCCACGGATCCCTCTGTCATCACGTACTCAGTTCGCTTCAGTTTTATTACATGGACAATCAAAGTGTGCCGAGCAAGCAAAACCTTATGCCATTATCACAGCTTTACTTTAGAGAGATCCAATTGCACCATGTGGTTTAATAAACTATATAGTCAGAATAGATCTGACCACTTCTATAATCAGGAAAAGTAGCAGGGTCAGAAGGAGAATAGTATGAGAAAGAGATAGAAGTATAGAAGGAAAAGAAAGAAAGAAAGAATGATATGAAAAGGAGGAGGGGTAGTCTGCTGTGAAAAAAGGAAGAGAATAAGGAACGACTTAGCGGACCTGAAGCATCTCGGCATACTGCCTGGAGTATCGGAACACAATCCAGGGTGTCCAGATAGTATGAAATAGATCCACATTCTCATGAGCCTGCGCTACTGTTTCTTCCATCGTATATGTATCTGTCACTTTTTTCAACCAATCTGATACTGTGGGGACTCTGGGAGAACGCCAATGCAGTGGCACCAATGCTTTTGCTGCATTCAAAAGATGCTTGAGAAGAGAATTTTTATAGCTCTTCCTCGGTGTGTCAGTAATGTGTAGGGGGCAACAAGCTGCATCCAACGTGGTAGAGGTGTCCGTGATTTGCTTAATTATGGACCTCACTGCGTCCCAAAAAGGTGTTAATTTTGGGCAACTCCACCAGATGTGTGTTAGTGTCCCTACCTCGCTTTGGCACCTCCAGCAGTGCTCTGGCACCTGAGGAAACCACCTATGAAGCCTGTCTGGTGTATGATACCACCTGATCAATAGTTTGTAACCCAACTCTTGTGTGTTGGTGTTAACCGAGCATCGGTGTGCCAATGCACAAGCGCTCCCCCATTGTGAGTCCGTAATCTGTCTACCGAGTTCTCGAGACCACTTACCCTTAGAGTTGTCCCCAGGAAGCTTGGAAAAGTGTTGTAGCCAGGAGTAGGCCATCGAGGTGGTCTTAACCTGTCTCTCGCCAGACGCACATACCTCCTCAAAGTCTGTCAATGGTCTTGTAAATTCTAGACATGTGCAGAGTAAAATATTTCGTTTCGGAATTTTGTTTTCGTCTGAAAACTTAATTTATTTAGTTACTCCCGAAATTCGTTTTTATTTATTTCGTTTTTCGTTCAAAAATTGCATTCGTCCGAAAATCCACATGAATTACGGTCGAAATTGTCTTTGAAGGCTTATGGTGTCTGTCGAATGTATAAAGAAGATTCGACGGAGCTAGTATATAGCATACTTTAGAACCCTATTAAAGTCTATGGGACTCCAACGTTCAAAATCTAAAGTGCTAATTTTAAAGGCTAATTTGCAAGTTACTGTCCTAAAAAGTGTTTGGGGACCCGGGCCCTGCCCCAGGGGACATGTATCAATGCAAAAAAAAGTTTTAAAATGGCCGTTTTTTCGGGAGCAGTGATTTTAATAATGATTAAAGTGAAACAATAAAAGTGTAATATTCCTTTAAATTTCGTAGGGGGGGGGTTGTCTATAGTATGCCTGTGAAGGGGCATATGTTTCCCGTGCTTAGAACTGTCCCTGCACAAAGTGTCATTTATGCAGGAAAAAAAGTCCTTTAAAATCACTCGCAGCTATTATGAATTGTCGGCTCCCGTAATACAGAGAACACTCATTGAAAGTCATTGATAAAAAAATAAATAAATAAATTAAAAAAAAAGCGTGGGGGTCCCCCAAATTCAATTACCAGGCCCTTCAGGTCTGGTATGGATATTAAGGGGAACCCTGCCTCAAATTTAAGAAAAAATTTGACGTGGGGTTCCCCCTAAATATCCATAACCAGACCCTTCAGGTCTGGTATGGATATTAAGGGGAACCCCGCGTCAAATGTAAAAAAAAATTGACGTGGGGTTCCCCCTAAAAATCCATACCAGACCCTTTATCCGAGCACGCAACCTGGCAGGCCGCAGGAAAAGAGGGGGGGACGAGAGAGCGGCCCCCCCTCCCTCCTGAACCGTACCAGGCCACATGCCCTCAACATTGGGAGGATGCTTTGGGGGTCTGTGACCCCTCAAAGCACCTTGTCCCCATGTTGATGAGGACAAGGGCCTCATCCCCACAACCCTGGCCGGTGGTTATGGAGGTCTGCGGGCGGGGGGCTTATCAGAATCTGGAAGCCCCCTTTAACAAGGGGACCCCCAGATCCCGCCCCCCCCCCCTGTTTGAAATGGTAAGGGGGTACAAAAGTACCCCTACCATTTCACAAAGAAAGTGTAAAAAATGGTTAAATAAAACAAACACACTTTTGAAAAATTCCTTTATTAAAAATAAAAAAATAAAAAAAAAGATTCCAGCGGCGGTAATCCACTCTTGCTATCCAGCGACGGACGGTCATCTCTCCAGCGATGTCTCATCTCATCCAGCGCAGCGATCCATCCTTCTTCTGTCTCCGTGGAGGAGACACTGCAAGGATTCCGGCGGCTGACGTTTCTTATATACGGAGGGCAGGGCCACCCGTCACCTGACCCCACCCCCTCTGACGCAAGGGGAAACCCGGGGTTCCCCGTGACGTATGGGTGACCCCGCCCCCCTCTGATGTAACGGAAACCTGCCTGTGTTACATCAGAGGGGTGCGGGGTCACCCATACGTCACAGGGAACCCCGGGTTTCCCCTTGCGTCAGAGGGGGGCGGGGTCAGGTGACGGGTGGCCCCGCCCTCCGTATATAAGAAACGTCAGCTGCCGGAATGCCTGCAGTGTCTTCTACACGGAGACAGAAGAAGGATGGAGGATTCGCTGCGCTGGATGAGATGAGTCATCGCTGGAGAGATGACCGTCCGTCGCTGGATAGCAAGAATGGATTACCGCCGCTGGAATCTTTTTTTTATTTTTTTATTTTTAATAAAGGAATTTTTCAAAAGTGTGTTTGTTTTATTTAACCAATTTTTACACTTTCTTTGTGAAATGGTAGGGGTACTTTTGTACCCCCTTACCATTTCAAACAGGGGGGGGGCCGGGATCTGGGGGTCCCCTTGTTAAAGGGGGCTTCCAGATTCTGATAAGCCCCCCGCCCGCAGACCTCCACAACCACCGGCCAGGGTTGTGGGGATGAGGCCCTTGTCCTCATCAACATGGGGACAAGGTGCTTTGAGGGGTCACAGACCCCCAAAGCATCCTCCCAATGTTGAGGGCATGTGGCCTGGTACGGTTCAGGAGGGAGGCCTGCGGCCTGCCAGGTTGCGTGCTCGGATAAAGGGTCTGGTATGGATTTTTAGGGGGAACCCCACGTCAATTTTTTTTTTTTTATTTGACGCGGGGTTCCCCTTAATATCCATACCAGACCTGATGGGTCTGGTTATGGATATGTATGGAAATTTTTTCTTAAATTTGAGGCAGGGTTCCCCTTAATATCCATACCAGACCTGAAGGGCCTGGTAATTGAATTTGGGGGACCCCCACGCTTTTTTTTAAATGTATTTATTTTTTTTTTTTATCAATGACTTTCAATGAGTGTTCTCTGTATTACGGGAGCCGACAATTCATAATAGCTGCGAGTGATTTTAAAGGACTTTTTTTCCTGCATAAATGACACTTTGTGCAGGGACAGTTCTAAGCACGGGAAACATGCGCCCCTTCACAGGCATACTATAGACAACCCCCCCCCCCCCTACGAAATTTAAAGGAATATTACACTTTTATTGTTTCACTTTAATCATTATTAAAATCACTGCTCCCGAAAAAACGGCCGTTTTTAAAACTTTTTTTTGCATTGATACATGTCCCCTGGGGCAGGACCCGGGTCCCCAAACACTTTTTAGGACAGTAACTTGCAGAATCTTTTCTCTCTGTCAAATCTTTTTTCTCTGTCGAATATTTTCTCTATATAATCTTGGACTAATAGAGGTAAGGTTAGGCACATTCGACCACAGGTTCTATAGACAGATTGTTATCGTCAGAGTCATGTCGAATCTCCTATTCTATATCGAACTGTTGTAACAATGAAAACGAAAATAAAGCATTTATTTATGTCGGATCTTTCGTTTTTCGGATTTTGTGCTTTCGTTATCGTTTGTCAAAACGAAAACGAAAATAGCTGAAATTCGGACGAAAATGCATTCGGACGAAAACGAATGCACATGTCTAGTAAATTCCCCCTTATGCCGTGAGGAGTTAACATAACTCCTGAGTTGGAAATATGTCCACAGAGAAAGGTTGGGTATTCCCCAGTCTCTCAGATAGGTCTTTCAGCCTACCCCCAGTGAAGCAATTCTTTGCCACTCTCGGGGAGTCCGACGTCTGATCGGTGAAAATAGCATTACCCATTCCCGGTAGGAAGTCAGGATTACCCCTTAGCGGAGTCAGAGGACTATACTGGGTTGTCACTGCTGAGTGTTTCATAGTTATATGAAGTAGTGAGAGTGTAGTCTCAGTAAGAGGGTTTAAGCTGAACCCCTCCCTTAGTTTGGTCAAGGGGATCCAAGGAGAAAAGTGTAACCTATCTCCAAGTATCCTTTCCTCCAAACGTACCCAGTCCTTATCGTCTCTGTGACAATGCCAATCAACTATTCTGGTCAGATGTGCCGCTATCTGGTAGTTCTTAAAATTTGGCAGACCCACCCCCCCCTTATCTTTGGGTTTCGTCAGTAGTGTGAATTTAATCCTAGCCCTCTTTTTATTCCACAAGAAATTCAACGCTAGCGAGTTTAATTTATTAAAGAAACTTCTCGGGATCTTAACTGGTAGTGCCCTAAACAAATATATTAGTCTAGGTAAGATTGACATCTTCAGGATTGCTGCGCGTCCAAACCAGGAGAACCATCCCGCCCCCCATGTGCGCAAGTCTTCTTCGATCTTTCTTAACAAAGGGGGAAAGTTGAGATCGTAAATTGTAGCTACGTTTGGAGCCACCCACACACCCAGGTATTTTAACGCTTTTTCCTCCCAACGAAACGGGCAACTGCCCTTGATCCTGTCAAACTCCTTGGTGGTGAGACCTATATTCAGTGCTTCTGATTTAGCATAGTTGATTTTTAAATTAGATATGTATCCAAATATCCTAAAAGCGTGGAGCAGGTTGGGAAACGTCGTGTGTGGGTCGACTAGATAGAACATCAGGTCGTCAGCGTATGCTGCCACCTTGAACTCTCTGTCTTGTACCCTGAAACCCCTGATCGAGTCTTCTCCTTTAACCACTCTTATAAACGGCTCTAGAGATAGAATAAACAAAAGTGGGGACAGAGGGCAGCCCTGCCTGGTCCCATTCGTGATCTTCACCGGGTCGGAGAGGGAGCCATTAATCTTAACTCTGGCTGATGGATTCTGGTAGATGGCCGAGATCCAAGACAGCATTCTTGTTCTCATCCCTACCCATCTGCACGTAGCCATCATATAGTCCCACGCCACCCGATCGAAGGCCTTCTCCGCGTCCGTGGACAGGAGAAGGCCTCCGATCTTCCTTGTTTTAGCAGTCTGAGCTAGTAGGAGTGTTTTAATGATATTGTCTTTGGCCTCTCTTCCTTGCATGAAACCCACTTGTTCTGGCCCTATCAATCCTGGCAGCAATGGACCCAGTCTATTAGCCAAAATTTTTGTTAAAATTTTTAAATCCAAGTTCAATAGTGATATAGGTCTATAGTTTGAGCAGATAGAAGGATCTTTGTTGGGTTTAGGAAGCACTGTTATGTGGGCCGAGAGGAAATCTGGGGTAACTTGTCTAGGCGTAGACAGAGAGTTCAAGGCTTTCTGGAGCGGGACCGCTATAATGTCCCGAAAGGTTTTGTAATAGATGGCCGTGAAGCCATCTGGCCCAGGGCTCTTCCCCAATTTCAGTTCGTTAATGGCCCTCTTCACTTCCTCGTCAGAGATCAGTTCATCAAGGGTACCCCAGTCATTCTCCTCAAGAATTGGAAGTCCGCTTTTTTCTAGGAAGTCCGCAATAATTTGATGTCTGTTGCCAGTCAAGTCAGGAGGTTTGTGTTGAAGAGGTAGGTTGTATAATTCCGTATAGTATTTATGGAAGTGAGCCGCGATAGAGTCATTGTCTACCTCGAGGGAGCCGTCTGAGGCCCGGATCCCACTGATAACTTGACCGGAGTAGTGTTCCCGAAGGGCCCTCGCCAGTAGTCTACCAGTTTTGTTGCCCCCCTCATAATATATATTTTTCTTAAAGAATAATAGGCGTTTGGTTTTGTTGTGTAGTAGATCATGTAGTTGTTTTCTGGTCTCCAGTAAGTCAGTGGCTGTCTGTGCGCACAGTGTGCGTTTGTGTAGGGTCTCAAGTCTGTTAATTTTGTCCATGAGTTCTCTTACCACCCTGTCCTGTTCCCGTTTACGTTTCGCTCCTAGACTAATGAGCACTCCCCTGATGGTGCATTTCTGTGCTTCCCAAAGCACCAAGGGATCAGTGTCTGGTAAGTCATTGAGTAAGAGGTATGTTTTTAGTGCTTCTTCAATTAGAGGCAGGGTGGTCGGGTCCGTCAATAGGGAGGAGTTTAGTCTCCAAGTGACAGAGTGTCGTTTGAGTAGGCTAAAGTCCATTGTCACTGCTATCGGTGCATGATCCGAGATCACCTGTGTGCCTATCTTGGCCTCACTAATCGCTTGTAGATCTCTTTGCGTCACAAACAGATAATCGATACGGGAATATTTGTTATGTGGTTTAGAGAAAAGTGTAAAATCTCTGCCCTCAGGGTTCAACAAACGCCAAGAGTCTATCAGCTGCACAGATTGCAGAAGTTTTTTAATCCGCTTCAATATCTGAAATGTGACGCAGGATTTCCCGGTGGACGTATCTGCCAACGGGTCCAGAGGAATATTAAAATCCCCGCCCAATATAGTACACCCCACTGCAAAACCCTGCAACTCTTTAATAAGGCGTTTACAAAATTGCAAGTGGTTCCTGTTGGGGAAGTAGGTATTGGCCAAAGTTAGAGGTCTACCCCTGTAAGATCCCCTCAAGAACAGGTAGCGGCCACCTGGGTCCAAAAGGGTCTCAGAGACTTCGAATGGTGTGTCCTTGCCCAGGAGTATAGAAACCCCCTTCGTCTTGTACACGTCATTCGTCGCATGGAATGCTTTCGTAAAGTATCTGTTGGTCAGTCTATGCGTCTGGCGGGAGAGAAAATGCGTCTCCTGAAGGAAAACACACTGCGGCCTACCTTTCTGTAGATCCCTGAGGACAGTGGATCTCTTTTCCGGAATATTCAGCCCCTGCACATTATGTGATAGCACGAAGGGTACAGGGCCCAGTTCCGTGTAGACCATTGTAGGAGTACTTTGAAGAGAGAAAAAACTAAATATGATGAACAATAAGTAATATGAATAGGTTCTTTAGAACAACCGACTTCCCAATCAATTCGGACAAGTATTTAATATTATCAGGTATCTATGACAGAAAGGTAGGTAGAAGGGGGAGAAAGAGGAGAAGCGTTCCGGAGCCCAACGGTGACAAGGTATAAATAGCATGCTGTTAAGCAGTCCCCGGTGTAGGCCGTGCTCAGCCCACATGCAGGGAAGGTATGACATCACATTAATGGAGCGGCAATAGGAATTTAGCCAAACTATTCTTGCTCTTGATGGGATTTGGAATCATAAGACAATCTGCAATGGTCCCAGCAGTGAACAAAAAGCTCCATAATCAGAACTCCCCTCCACCCGTGATGACATTATCGCAACATTCCCCTTGGCATAGTAATCCATGGGTATAGGGGTGGAATGGATTGCAAATAAGATGAGGGGCCCATGGGTAATCAACATCCCGCAACTTTTTGCATTAAAGCGATCTGAACACTGAGCCGTGTGTTGGGAAAAGCAGGTCCTGAATAGTGTAGTGTCCCCCATTAAATGTGGGCCAGTAGACATCCCCCTCTACTGCTCCCTTTAGACAAGCCAAGACTTCCCTCTACGTAAGCCAGCAGACATACAAACAGAACCCAATACGGCCCGTTAACATTACACGGTAAGGTAGAACACAAGCAAATCAATCCCGGTCTCCCCCCCTGAGTCTGGAGGGAGTGGGTCTGGGATTAGGAGTTCCCATGGTTGAGTGGCTCCCTTTGTTACTTCTCATTCGTTTCGGCAGCTGTTTCTCAGGAGTTGAGCAGGCCGAGCCATGGGGTTCCTGGGGGCTCACAGGCAGAGCAAATTCCTGATACCACTCCGGTAATGCTGGTGGTTCCAAATGTAGAGCGTTACAAAACTCCTGTAGGTCACTCGGAGTACGCAAGGACAACTGTTTACCCCCATGTATTACCACGAGGGCGAAGGGGAAGCGTCATGTATACCGGATCTCACGCTCTCTGAGTATGTCCAGTAACGGGCGTAGTGCTCTCCGGTTGCGCAGTGTGATTTGAGTCAGGTCCTGGAAAAGCATAATGGCTGCCCCGTTGAAGACAATGCGGTCATTCCCCCTGGCTCTTCTCATTATGTCCTCTTTCAAAGGGAAGTTCTGGAGGCAGCAAATAATATCTCTGGGGGGTGCAGAATCTGGGCCTCTTGCTCTAAGTGCTCTGTGAGCGCGCACAAAATCTATGGCCGAGTCTTCCTGTCTGTCTAGGAGACTGTTAAAGAGTCTTTGTAGGGCAGGAATGATCTGGTCAGGCTCCACAGACTCGGGGATCCCCCTTACCCTGATGTTATTCCTCCTCCCCCTATTGTCCAAATCCTCCAAATGGCGATTCATTTCTATGAAGTGTGAGGAGTGTGCCTCGGCCACCGACTCCAGTGTGCGGATGTCTCTGTCCCTCCTTCTCCCTGCTGTCTCCACTGCTGTGATTTTTTTCAGTCAATACAAGCAGGTTAGTCTTCAGATCTGTTATGGCTGCTGAAAATGTGGATTTTATGTCTGAAGCGAATCCGGACATGTGGTCATAAGTGAGGGGTTTAGAGGAGTGAGAGAGACTCCTACCTGTATCCTCCGAGGCAGACTGGGAGTCCTCGCTGAAATCTTCCTCCTCACCATGCGGCCGCGCCATCTTGTCAGGGCCGTTTTCCCGCTGTAAAGTCTGAGATTTAAAGATCTCGTTGATATTCCGTGCTGCTCCGCTGCTCGGATTCCTCCGGGCACTGGCGTGAGGCGTTAGCTGGGTTTTTTTGCCCATGTGTCGTGGTGTAAGAAGGACAGATAAAGCTGTTTGCTGACTCTCTCTCCGGAGCTCTGTTAATGCGCCGCCATCCTCGCCGCCGGCCAAGCCACGCCCGACAGCTGGGAATATATTTATGCGCTTATGATCTCCTTTGTGGGATCTAACGGTCTGGTAAGCGGCCCATTAGTCTCTTATGCCCTGTACACAGGGTCGGACATTCTAAAAACAAAATCCATCTGATTTTTTCAGACGGATTTTGGCCCAAACGTGTCTAGCATACACACGGTCGCACAAAGTTGTCGGAAAATCCAATCGTTCAGAACAAGGTGACGTAGAACACGTACGACGGGACTATAAAGAGGCCAGTAGCCAATAGCTTTTGTCTCGTAATTTATTCTGAGCATGCGTGGCACTTTGTGCGTCGGAATTGTCTACACACGATCGGAATTTAAACAATCAGATTTTGTTGTTGGAAAATTTTAGATCCAGATCTCAAACTTTGTGTGTCGGAAATTCCGACAGAAAAAGTCAGATGGAGCCCACACACGACTGGATTTTCCGACAACACAATCCGATCGCACATTTTCCGTCGGAAAGTCGGACCCTGTGTACAGGGCATAAGAGCACGGTGGTAATACAGAAACAACTTATGTATGGTAATTTTTGCACAAGACCACCTTTCTTTGCACATGAATGAACTTCATTGGGATATCATCTGAAAAAAAGTATTTTTTTTTTGATATGAACTTTGGATCATAATTTTGTCTGCACTCAGGACTTCACTTGGATTGTATTGTTTGTATATAAATTAGAAAATTATTTATAACTGTAGGTTGCACTACAAACTTTTGAAAAAGTGCATGATATAAATTTTTTGTATAATGTTTACAGTTTAATGTAGCAGTTAGTTACCACTAGTTACTGACATCCACCAAATCACCCTGCTCCCAGACCCCCATCTATCACTTCTGAGACAATGAGCAGTCATTTTGCGTAGTTTTATTGGGGGATACAATTTGGTTGGGGTAAAGGAAGATACAGCTGCCCATAAGACTTATTGAATTGTCATCAGCTTTGTAGAACATTGATTAGCAGCTTTAGCCCTGTAAATGATGCACTTCTATTTCCTCTGTATATCTCCACTGCAGACTATTGCACCTTTTACTCTGCACTCACTCCTGCACATTATCACTCCTCAAGATTCCTCTCTTCTTGTACAAATCCTCTACTGCAAAACTGTTATGCCCTGTACACAAGGTCGGAAATTCTGACGGAAAAGGTCCGATCAGATTATGTAGTCGGAAAATCCGATTGTGTGTGGGCTATATCGGACTTTTCTCTCAAATTCAGACGGAAAAAATTTGAGAGCTGGATCTAACATTTTCAGAAAAAAAAAATCAGATCAGACTTTTTCTGATCGTTTGTAGAGATTTCCGACAGACAAAGTGCCACGCATGCTCAGATCAAATTACGAGACCAAAGCTATTGGCTACTAGCCTCTACGTAGTCCCGTCATACGCAACGAACGTCATCACGTTCCGAACGAACTGTATTTCTGACAACTTTGTCCAACCGTGTGTATGCAACACAAGTTTCAGACAGAATCTGTCAGAAAAAATCAGACGGATTTTGTGGTCAGAATGTCCGACTGCGTGTACAGGGCATTAGACTCCTGTATCATCACTTCCAGTAATAAAAAAAGGGATCACTTTGAATAACCCCAGTTTGCTGGTTGTACGTTGTTACTGTAATAAAGTCTCTTGAATGGTGTTGCTTTAGCAAATTATTAATCCAGAGGCATACAATACCTCTCCCTCAGTGAATTTTATAGCTACACAGCCTTTCGGAAGGTATTACCAGAGTGCTTTACCAGGCCAGAGATACTCGGTACCTCTCCCTGACGGCATAGCACACGGTAATGAGTGGACTACTGTTCCCAGCCAGTCCATAACTGCAAACTCTACGTTCCCCAGCCACAGCATTCTGCAGTACTCTCAACAATTCTCCTTTTTGCTTCTTTCACGCTGACCTTCTCCAAAGGCCAGGTTCTGTGTTCCCCGGTCACAGAACTTGTTCTATTCTCCTCAGTCCTACTGTTGCCTCTTCTTCACCGATCTCCTCCTGTGTGCAAGTCCTGTGTTCCCTGGTCACAGCAGCTTGACACCTCCTCCGCGCTCGGCATTCCCCCCACGTGGAGACGCCCTGTGGCAGCTACCTTAAACTCCATTCTCCTTTTCTCCTGCACTGTCAGAACTCCCTGGCAGCATGTGACCCCAGCTTATATGGGAGGCCTGCCCCCTGCCAATACCGATTGGTAATTGGTCAGAGATCCTCACATGAGCTGCCTGCCACTCAAACCTCAGGTCCAACCTCTGTTCCAGAACAATCTTCCTGAAAACAGGGGAGGGGCTTCTGAGTCAGAGCACCGGTGGTCACATCCACCACTACACTAAACACTCCCAATCTCAAATCAAAACAAACAGGCCCAACCTACAGCACAGGCCTGTCTAAATTTGCCTACACTGATATCTTAAACCCAGAAAAATCCTATTCTAGCACCTACTTTCTAGTAGAGGGTGCAACATTCACCCGCCACTAAAATCACAGCTGTCCTCAGCTGTGGAGGAATACATTTGGAAAATAACTCCTGAACAGCATTGATAGGTGGTACTGATGGGCACTGGTGGGTGGCACTGATAGGTGGCACTGATCGGCACTGATAGATGGAACTGACATTCAATCACTAATGGGCACAGATTGGTATTTTTAATGGGCACTGATTGACATCCCTGGTGTTTAGTGGGTATCCCTGCTGGGCTCTAGTGGGCATTCCTGGTGGGCTCTAGTGGGGACCCTTGATGGGTCTGCACTGATAATCAAGGCGCTGATTTTCCTGTCAGAAGAGCAGCTGATCAGATCTTCTCTACTCGTGCCTTGTCAGCGCAAGTAGAGGAAAAGCTGATAAACGACACTTCCTGGTTACCATGTGATGAGCTGTGATTGGACACAGCTCATCACATTGTAAAGAATATACGTCATAGGCTCTTTACAGTGATAAGAGATCTGGTATGTCAAACTGACACACCACACCACTGATCGTCACGCTGTGTGCCCACTGCGGGTGCACGCTAGCTGCTTATCCTGCTGACCGTTGCATGCCGATGTACAGCGGCAGAATGGCACGGCTGGGAAAATAGGCGTACCTGTACGTCCCTTTAAATTTGCCGCCATGCCATCACATGCGCGCCGCCTGCCGGGACCTCCGTGAGTTGGGTCGCGGGTCCCACGGTCTCGATCACCGCGGGAATACCCACGATCGTCTCACAGGGAGGAAGAACGGGGAGATGCTAATGTAAACAAGCATCTCCCCATTCTGCCTAGTAACAGTGTCACTGATCTCTGCTTCCTGTGATCGGGAGCAGAGATCAGTGACGTGTCACAGGTAGCCACGCCCCATAGTTAGAAACACTCACCAGGACACACTTAACCTTTACCCTGCCACCTAGTGGTTAACCTCTTCACTGCCAGTGTCATTTACACAGGAATCAGTGCATTTGTATAGCACTGATTGCTTTATAAATGACAATGGTCCCAAAAATGTGTCAAAAATGTCTGATGTGTCCGCTATATTGTAGCAGTCATGATAAAAATCTCTGATCGCCACCATTACTAGTAAAAAAAAAAATTATTAATAAAAGTGCGATAAAACTATCCTCTATTTTGTAAACGTTATAACTTTTTCGCAAACCAATCAATAGACGCTTATTGCGATTTTTTTTAAACAAAAAATATGTAGAAGAATATGTATCGGCCTAAACCGAGGAGAAAAAATGTTTTTTTATATATTTTTGGGGATAGTTATTATAGCAAAATGTAAAAAATAATGCGTTTTTTCACAATTGTCACTCTTTTTTTGTTTATAGCACAAAAAATAAAAACCGCAGGGGTGATCACATACCACCAAAAGAAAGCTCTATTTGTGGGGAAAAAATACATCAATTTTGTTTGGGAGCCACGTCGCACGACCGCGAAATTGTCAGTTAAAGCGACGCAGTGCCGAATCGCAAAAAGTGCTCTGGTCAGGAAGGGGGTAAAATCTTCCATGGCTGAAGCGGTTAAGATAACAATACCAGAAAACCCTACAGGTTCAGAGCTATTTTTCCACTTTCCCCAACTTTTAATTGTAAAGAGGTCACATTTACAAAAGTGTTAGTTGTTTGTAGTGTGTGAATAACATGTACAACTCAATAAAAGGTATTTGGGGAAAAAAGTACAGAATATACAATAAAAAGAAAAAAGGGTACACAGTGCCCAGGTCAGTTCTGCGAACATATTAATATATTATATGTAATAATGTAGCAAACTAACCTTTCCTGGTCCTGATTCTGTGTCCTTGTAGTCACTGTGTCCTTGTAGACTTTATTGCAAATAAGATCACCTTAAAAAACTATATGGAAAAAAAAATAAAAAATTTTTGCCAGAGACTGTTGTTTTATATTGACATTATTATTTTTGGGGGATTCAGACTATTTGGCTACTGCCATACTGAAAACCAAAAGAAGAGAGGGCAATAATTAAGTCTTTATCTCAATGAGTAATCCATCAGTGCTTAGTCATAATGCAAACAATTGCTGCATTGTATTCATTATCTTTGCAGGACCCATCACAGGAATACACAAGAATTTGGGCATAAACACCCTGCATTGCATAGTTACAGTACAAATTAAATTAACAATTCTGGAGGAATAAAGAAAATACAATTTAAATAATAATAAAATGTGGAAATATTTTCCGACCAACTGGGCCGGTCGGACGTAATCCGATCATGTGTAGAGAATTTTGATCGGACCAAGTGCCACGCATGCTCAGATCAAATTCCTACATCAAAGCTATTGGCTATTAGCCTGAACGTAGTCCCATCGTAACGAAATTACGTCATCACGTTCTGAAAGATCGGATTTTTCGACAACTTAGTCCGACCGTGTGTATGCAACAGTTTCGGACACAATCCGTCAGACTAAATCTGACGGACAAAATCCAACGGATTTGGTTGGCAGAATCTCCGACCGTGTGTACAGGGGCTTTCTCACCACTTTGTGGTATAGAAGCTCTGAAGGGTGATCTTTTTGTAATGTAATGCGGACCTGGAGGCTGCTCACCAACAACTGATGTCCTACAGGACCTTCAGAGGAGTTAGCTAAAGAATTGAAAAGATGGGTCCCCCACGTCAGTGTGTGCAGTCTATAAAAGATTTTATTCTCCAATAATCCAACAATTTCTGGGGGCTATATATAATTAAAATGAATGGACAGTTTCCGGGAACAGACACAGTTCTCACAATCCCCAATAATTTATCGAAAAAAGAAAAATAAACCAGACGAAGCTCTAAAAATTAGATTGTTTGTAGAGATAGTATGTCTCTTATAAAGGTGAGCAGCCAAGACAATGATTCATTAAAAAAAAAGTATACATTTATTAACCACTTGCTTACTGGGCACTTAAACCCCCCTCAGTCCCAGACCAATTTTCAGCTTTCAGCGCTGATGCACTTTGAGTGACAATTGCGCGGCCATACAACACTGTACCCAAATGAAATTTTTATCATTTTTTTCCCACAAATAGAGCTTTCTTTTGGTGGTATTTAGTTACAGCTCGGAGTTTTATTTTTTGCTAAACAAACAAAAAAAGATGCAAAAAAAAAAAAAAAAAAAATCATGTTTTAATAGTTTGTTATAAAATTTTGCAAACGGGTCATTTTTCTCCTTCATTGAAGTGCGCTGATTAGGCGGCACTGATAGGCTGCATTGGTGGGCACTGATGGGCTGCATTGGTGGGCACTGATGGGCTGCATTGGTGGGCACTGATAGGCTGCACTGGTGGGCACTGATAGGCATAGTTAAGGCGGCACTAATAGGCACAGATAAGGCGGCACCGATGGGCACAGATAAGGCGGCACTGATGGGCAAAGATGGGCACAGATAAGATGGCACGGATGGGTGGCACGGATAAGTGGCACGGATGGGTGGCACGGATGGGCACTGATAGGTACCACAGATAGATGGGACTGATGGGCACTGATAGGTGGCACTGATAGGTGGCTCTGATAGGTGGCACTGCTGGGCACTGATGGGCGGCACTGCTGGGCACTGATGGGCGGCACTGCTGGGCACTGATGGGCGGCACTGGGGTGCAGCACCTGAGGCAGATTTTGGGTGGCACTGTGGGTGGCACTGCTGGGTGGCACTGTGGGTGGCACTGTGGGCACTGCTGGGTGGCACTGTGGGCACTGCTGGGTGGCACTGTGGGCACTATGGGCACTGCTGGGTGGCACTGACAGGGGGGCACTTACTTTATTTCAGGATGGCACTGCGGGTGGCAGGTGGGCACTGGCAGGGGGCAGGTGTCCTTTTAAATTGCTGGCCGTGATCGGGACTGATGTCCCGAACACGGCCGCCGGCGATCGGCTTTTTTTTTTTCTCCTCGCGCTGTCAGCGCGAGGAGGAATACTAGCCGATTACCGGCTCCGTTTTATCACATGATCAGCTGTCATTGGCTGACAGCTGATCACGTGATAAGGGGTCGGGATCGACCCCTTACACGGATCGGTGATCAGGCGAGTCTCACGGACTCGCCGATCACAGAGCGCGCCGCGCGCGCCCCTCAGGGGGCGCGCAGGCCGCTCGTAACCGGGACTACGTCAATAGACGTAGTCCCGAAAATGTGGGTCCGCGCTATTGCCGTCATTTTGCAATAGCGCGGATCCCAAGTGGTTAAAGTATCAAAGATAAAGATAAAACACATAGCAGCCAAAAAATACATGATTTAGACCATTAGTTGATATTTGATGTATGAAATCTGATTCGTAGGCTTGTAGAGGTAGCCAACATGTTTCGCAAAGTTCTTCATCAGGGTACTGTCTACATCCATGATTTCATCTCGATTATATAAAATATAAAGATGTCATTAATGCATTGTCTAACATGTAACAATCCATTTATAAGAAAGAAAGAAATAATTATTTACATTACATGATATACAAATTGGGTTCAATAGGCTCACCTGGTCATTTACCAATGGACAATTTGGCACATCCTCCTACAGTTATTCACCCATCAAGGTATGTACTAACTAGGACTGGGACACCGATGGAAGTCTGATCCCTGTTGGCTACCTCTACAGATCTACGAATCTGATTTCATACATCAAATGTTAAGTAATGGTCTAAATCATGTATTTCTTGACTGCTTTGTGTTTTTATCTTTGATACTTTAATAAATGTATACCTTTTTGATGAATCATTGTCTTGGGTGCTCACCTTTATAACAGACATACTATCTCTACAAACAATCCCATTTTTAGAGCTTCATCTCGCTTGTTTTTCTTTTTTTCAATTTCTGGGGGCTATCTCTGTCCAAGTCCCTGCTTGATCTGTATATGCATACCTGGATTCCAAGTTCAGGACAGTATTCCTCACCCTATGGTTATTGTTCTACAAGACCTGAAGAAGGGGGAGCGATGAGTCCCTAAAACGCGTTGGATTTTATTGCACAATGGAATTATGTATGGATTAAAAGACAAACTAGCGTGGTGCTCTCATCCTATTTTTCACGTACTGTACATACTTGGTCCAGTTTAGAAAGAAACCAATGAACCTAGCCATGTCTTATTAAAGTAGGCGGAAATAATGCAATCACAGAGAGAACATACAAGCTCCATGCAGATATTGTCCTGATTGGGGTTTGAACAAAGGAGTCCAAGTGGTAGAAGGCATAAGTGTCAACCAATAAGCCACAATTTTTATTGTTAAATCCAAGGGGTCCATAGCTTTTCACCTGGATATTGTGGCAGCGGGACCCCGTGCTACCTGGAAGATTGCTGGTTTACGCCAGACTTTGGAGTGACAGGTACACTGATTGCACAGCTGTGTGCTGGGCTACAATATTTAGTTGTGACCCGACTATGGCTCAGGGCCCCACCCAACAGACAGGAAGTCTGTGCATGGGAGTCAGGTGGACTCCCATTCCTCTGCAGGAGTCAGAGGCTGCATGGGGCAGCCAGCGCATGTATGTCTGCAGGAGGCAGATGTAGTCTGTGACATCGCAGCAAGGAGCTGATTAGGAGTAAGCTAAGAGAGAGCTTGACTCTAGGAACTCTTGTGGTCTGAGGAGCAGACCTAAAGTCTAGGCTGGAGGTCTGAAACAGCCATGTGGCAAGAAAGTAAGCCAGGAGGCTGAAAAATTCTAATTGTGCAGGATACAGTAATGGTGGAACCCCCTGCGTGGGCCACTGATGTCTTTGTGAACTTTTCCATGCTTTTAAATAAAAGTGGGCTACCATGCCCTTAAAAATACAGTTTTGGACTGGTGCACTCATTGAAAACGCACCAACCGCTTGAGTCTGATCACCTCAATCTTACATATGGTGGAGGTATTGCTTTGGGTAGAGGTGGAAGAGTTCCAGATCCACACATAACAAAAACAGTGAGTAGCAATGCTGTGAGGAGCAGCTAATGTGGAGTCTGCATGTGAAAGTGTGCTGCTTGCAAGTCTTAAAGAGACAGTATGCCAAATTTTCCCATGTTAAAGGGAAATGTGTTAAGTGTTGTGTGCCTGACTGGAAAGAGGGACGATCAAAAAGGAAGCAATGTTTGCTGAGATGAGAGACAGAACACTGTGGCTGGAGGGGTTGTTACCGACAGCACAAGCCCCGGACTGGTGCAAGATGCATTTGGCCACACTGGAGCAAAGGGAAAAGGAAAGCAGGCCACCACTCAGTGCAGGGAGTGAGCAGACGGGTGCGGTTGCTCGTGGCAACAAAGAAGAAATCTGTGCTGCTGACTTCATACAGCCTATGTTTCCTTCTGAACACGTTGAAGACTTTTTGTCTGGGTTTGCGATGATTACTTCCTACAGAGGGTGACCCAGAGGTCACTGAGTTGAATTGGTGCAGCTTTTTCTTACAGAGGAGTACCAAGGGGTGTACCGCTGGATGGGTCATAACCGAGATGACTACAACATTTACCTAGAAGAAATTTAATCTAGAGGGCACTGGAAAAATTCAGCGAGGAAAATGTGGTTTCCCATAGCAACCGTAGAAAGTCTGTTTGCAGAAAGGAGGAGCTACAGCAGAGAAGTGGCTCTGCTTTCCCTTAGAGACAGGAGTGAAGTTGTTCCATACCTGGAATGTGGTCAAGTAGCACACGGTATTTTTACTTGCACCAGGTTCTGGAATACAGCTGAGTGTAATGATTTAGAGGAAAAACCTGTACCTGCGATCCCAGATTCCTGTTCCAAAGTGGTGGCTGTTGCTGCTGGAGACAGAGAAGCAGTTTTTCCAGCAGGAGATGTTGGAGTGTCCAAGAAGGCTGCAATGTTGCCCTGTGTCCATGTGGGAGCATTAGCCTGTGAGAGCACAGCCAAGAAGAGACTACACCCTCAATTGAAATATCCATCACCTGATAACTGGAATTGTAAGCCCTTGTACACGCAGTCGGACATTCCGACAACCAAATCCGTCAGATTTTGTCAGACGGATTTTGTCCGAAACTGTTGCATACACACGGTCGGACAATGTTGTCGGAAACAGAACGTGATGACGTTATTTCGTTACGACGGGACTACATTCACGCTAGTAGTCAATAGCTTTGGTGTAGGAATTTGATCTAAGCATGCGTGGCACTTTGTCAGATCGGAATTCTCTATACATGATCGGAGTATGTCCGATCGGAGCATTTTGTCGGAAAATTTTACCAACAAGTTGAAAAACTTGGTCCGTCGGATACTCCGACGGAAACAGTCCGATTGAGACCACACACAGTCGGAATATCCGACAAAACGGTCCGATCTGACACATTCCGTCGGAATCTCCGACCGTGTGTACAAGGGCTAAGACTGTTCCGATTTCATGTATGAGAGAGACTGAGTTTTAGTTTAACCACTTATGGACCGCCCGCCGGCGTTATACGTAGGCATTTTGAAGAGGAATGTCGTTATGGCATCAGCTAGCTGCAATATCCTCTTCAGCAGGCGGTCTGCTTTCATATAAAAGTGGCCTCTGCGGCGGCTTCGCCACAAGATCACTTTTATTGGAGGTGGGAGAGGGCCCCCCTCCGCCGCTTACTGGTGCTGCCAGCAGAGGCAATCGCGTCCTCTCCCCTCTGTGGCATGGAGCTGAGTTGAGGGGATGATGGCCCCACCCGCCTCCATAGCATTGCAGGGCGGAAGCGATGTCAAAACATCGCTTCCGCCCATAGCTCTTAAAGCAACATTTTTTCTTATTGCATTTTATTGTAAATATGAGATCTGAGGTCTTTTTGACCCCAAAGCTCACATTTAAGAAGTCTTGTCATGCTTTTTTTCTATTACAAGGTTAGTGTACATTCCTTGTAATAGTAATAAAAGTGACACCATTTTTTTTTTTAAAAGAACAGTGTAAAAAAATAAAAATAAAAGGTAAAATAAATAAGATTTTTTTTTTCAACGCGCCCGTCCTGCCAAGCTCGCAGAAGTGAAATGCATACGTAAGTAGCGTCCCCATATGAAAACAGTGTTCAAACCACACATGTGAAGTATCATCGCGATCTTTAGAGCGAGAGCAATAATTCTAGCCCTCCTCTGTAACTCAAACCATTCAACCTGTAGAATTTTTAAAACTTTGCATATGGAGATGTTTAAGGATAAAAGTTTGGCACCATTTAACGAGTGGGTGCAACTTTGAAGCATGACATATTGGGTATCAATTTACTCGGCGTAACATTATCTTTCACGATATTAAAAAAAAATTGGGCTAACTTTACTGTGGTCTTATTTTTTAATTAAAAAAGTGTATTTTTTTCCAAAAAAAGTGCACTTGTAAGACTGCTGCAACCCCTAGCAACTCTGACAGGTGCAACAGAGGTATCCCTGGAGACCATACAGGAGCTCATGGTGAATGGGCTTGGAATGTAGATAATACTGATGTTGAAAAGTGTACTTCTGACAATGTTGACGGTTTGGTGTCTCTCATGGCAACCACAGACCGTGCCATCTCATGAGGACTCCCTGTGTTGGAGCCGGCGGAGGCCCAGGACAGCTCTGATACTGCTCAGGTGGAACAAAATGGGAAAATAGCTCCAATGGTGGAGCATGCATAGTCACAGTCTGATGTGGTTGATGGTGACTGGTGCAGGAGGTCTGCTGCCATGCCACTCTGTCTGCTTGTGTCTCCTTGGAGCAGATGGAGCAGTACTATGAAGGATAGACTGAGAGGGGTGGCACAGGAAAGTTACTTGCAATATTTGATGAAGTAATATGCCCCAGCAGGCATACTACTATATTGTTATTATTATATATTATTATATGTTGTGTAATCAGGGCCAGTAGACACAGGTGCGTGGGCTGTTGCAGAAGTTAACTCCCTCCAGTTGGAAAGATTAGATAAGGGTGCTTACATAGAAGAAAAATGTAGCAGCTAGTGATGGACGAACTTCCGACGGGACGTTTCGCGAACGCGAAACGCGAACGGACACAAACGTTCGCGAAAACGACCGTTCGCCGCGGGCTCCATTGACTTCAATGGGAGGCGAATTTCGCAAACCTTTAGGTCGAATTTGCGGCCACGGGGTAATTATTAGGGGGTAGCACGTAGTCCCACCACCTGGACAATAGCATAATACATGTATGAGGTGAATTTGGGATCGATAACTACAAGCATTTTTTTTTTATTTGGGAAATTGTTCTGACAATTCAGGACTATGGAGCTAATGAAGGCAATGGAGGAGAGGGAAGGTCAGGGACCAGGGTAGGCAAACAAGAGGGTGCAGGAGATACAGAGCACTGACAGCAGCACCGTAATACAGAGCACTGACATCAGCACCGTGACATACAGCGCTGACAGCAGCTCCGTGACATACAGCGCTGACAGCAGCTCCGTGACATACAGCGCTGACAGCAGCTCCGTGACATACAGCGCTGACAGCAGCTCCGTGACATACAGCGCTGACAGCAGCTCCGTGACATACAGCGCTGACAGCAGCACCGTGACATACAGCGCTGACAGCAGCTCCGTGACATACAGCGCTGACAGCAGCTCCGTGACATACAGCGCTGACAGCAGCTCCGTGACATACAGCACTGACAGCAGCTCCGTGACATACAGCGCTGACAGCAGCTCCGTGACATACAGCGCTGACAGCAGCACCGTGACATACAGCGCTGACAGCAGCTCCGTGACATACAGCGCTGACAGCAGCTCCGTGACATACAGCGCTGACAGCAGCTCCGTGACATACAGCGCTGACAGCAGCTCCGTGACATACAGCGCTGACAGCAGCTCCGTGACATACAGCGCTGACAGCAGCTCCGTGACATACAGCGCTGACAGCAGCTCCGTGACATACAGCGCTGACAGCAGCTCCGTGACATACAGCGCTGACAGCAGCTCCGTGACATACAGCGCTGACAGCAGCTCCGTGACATACAGCGCTGACAGCAGCTCCGTGACATACAGCGCTGACAGCAGCTCCGTGACATACAGCGCTGACAGCAGCTCCGTGACATACAGCGCTGACAGCAGCACCGTAAGCAGCCCCAGGAGGAAGTCAGCACAGCACAGGGATGGTGTGATCCCCTCATAATAAGAACCCCCAGGAGGAAGTCAGCACAGCACAGGGATGGTGGGAGCCCCTCATAATAAGAACACCCAGGAGGAAGTCAGCACAGCACAGGGATGGTGGGAACCCCTCATAATAAGCAGCCCCAGTAGAAATATGACACCGCTCAACCTCTTCAAAGAGGAGGGTAGGGGCATATAGTACGGTGTGCTTTTTTGGGTCAGGGAAGTGAGCCAAATGAATTAAGAAGGTCTGTGTGCTTGATTCCAAAAATTGTTTATAGACATATACATGGTCTACTGATCACATGTGTTGAATTCCTCCGAGATCCATGCCTCATTCATTTTTAGAAATGTGAGGTAGTTAACACTGTGGTGAGCTAGGCGAGTACGCTTATCGGTCACAATCCCCCCTGCTGCGCTGAACGTCCTTTCGGACAGGACACTGGATGAGGGGCAAGCCAACAGTTCGATTGCAAATTGGGCAAGCTCTGGCCAGAGGTCAAGCCTGCCCACCCAGTAGTCTAGGGGTTCATCACTCCTCAGAGCGTCCACATCGGCCGTTAACCCAATGTAGTCGGACACCTGACGGTCTAGGCGTTCCCTGATGCTGGATCCGGATGACACCTGTCGATGGGTCGGCTGAAAGAATGACCTCATATCCGAAGTCACCAACACATCTTCAAACCGGCCTCTTCTTGCAGGCGCTGTTGGATTGGTACCCGCAAATCCTTCTCTGGGAGTGGGAATTGCTCCTCTGCCAGCGCACGCAAAAGCAGAATGCAGCATTTCTCGAAGCAAGGCCTGGAAGTGCTGCATTCTGACAGCCCTCTGCGACGGCGGTAACATTTCCGCCATTTTGTGTTTGTACCGGGGGTCTAAGTACGTTGCCACCCAGTACTGGTCCTTGACCCTCATGCTTTTTATACGGGGGTCCCTATTAAAACACTGGAGCATGAAGGCCCCCATTTGCACTAAAGTGGAAGCGGTGTGGTGGCCTGGCTCCTGCTCATCATCCAGGATAATGTCGTCCTCTTCATTCTCCTCTCCCCATCCTCGCACAACAGGGATCCCAGAAAGGTTTAAAGCATGCTCTTCTTGCTCCTGCTCATCCGCCCCGGCACCATCCTCCTCTGACTCCTCATCAGACTCCTGTTGTTGACTTGTCTCAGATAGAGTAGCCCCCCCTGGGAATTCATCCAGCATTGCGACTTCCTCATCTTCCCGCTCCTGCTCCTCCACAGCCTGATCAATGACACGACGCAATGCACGCTCCAGAAAGAAGGCATAAGGTACCATGTCACTGATGGCGCCATGGCTGCGACTGACCAGTTTGGTGATCTCCTCAAATGGCCGCAGAAGTCTGCATGTGTCGCGCATGAGCAGCCACTGGCGCGGTGAAAAAAAACCCAGCTCCCCAGAACCGTTTCTTTCGCAGAGTTCATACAGGTAGACGTTAACTGCACGTTTCTGCTGGAGCAGCCTATCAAGCATATAGAAGGTTGAGTTCCATCGCGTCGGGCAATCGCAAATAAGACGTCTGACCGGCAGATGGTGTCGCCGCTGAATGTCAGCAAGGCGAGCCATGGCCGTGTAAGATCTTCTGAAATGGGCCGAGATTTTCCTTGCCTGCCGCAAGATGTCCTGGACCCCAGGGTATTTGACAAGGAATCGCTGCACGACCAAGTTTAAGACGTGTGCCATGCACGGCACGTGCGTGATTTTGCCCTGTTTCAATGCGCTAAGCAGATTGGCACCGTTGTCACACACCACTTTACCAACTGTCAAATTGAGCGGTGTTAGCCACTCATCTGCCTGTGAACGCAAAGCTGAAAGGAGTGCCGGGCCAGTGTGGCTCTTTGCTTCCAGGCACAACAGACGCAGCACGGCATGGCAACGTCTCACCTGGCATGTGGAATAGGTTCTGGGGAGCTTGGGCGGTGCAGTGGAAGAGACGCTAGCAGCGGAAAAGGAGGAGGCAGCTGAGGAGGAGAGGGAGGAGGATGGAGTAGGAGGAGGAGAAGAAGAGTCAGGCCTGCATGCAATCCGTGGCGGTAAAACCAAATCTACACGGGTGCCACGGGTTACATGCTTGACGGCCGTCAGAAGGTTCACCCAGTGGGCAGTAAAACTGATATACCTTCCCTGCCCGTGTTTGCTAGACCACGTGTCTGTGGTCAGATGTATCTTGGCACCGACACTGTGTGCCAGAGATACATTCACTTGCCGCTGAACATGGCCATATAGCTCTGGGATGCCCTTCTCTGAGAAATACTTCCTTCCTGGGACCTTCCATTGTGGTGTTCCAATGGCCACAAATTTGCGAAAGGCCTCCGAGTCCACCAGTTTATATGGCAGTAGTTGGCGGGCTATGAGTTCTGACAAGCCAGCCGCCAACCGTTGGGCAAGAGGGTTATCCGGCGTCATCATTTTTTTACGCTCAAACATTAGGCCCACGGAAGCCTGCCTTTTTGCAGAAAAATGTGAGCTTGGCGTGATGGAAGGTGGAGTGGAGGACAATTGTGAGGAGAGAGGAGAAGGAGAAGTAGAAGACGAGGCTGGACGGTGAGAGCCTGCAGTGTGGCTTTGTGTGTTCCGTTGCTCCCACTGGGCTCGGTGATGGCTGCTCATGTGCCTTCTTAAGGCGGTCGTCCCTAGGTGAGTATTGGGCTTACCGCGACTAACGCGTTGACTGCAAAGATTGCAGATGGCAACGCTATTGTCAGCAGCGGACACGTTAAAAAAAGCCCACACTGCGGAGCCATGTGCCGGTGTCCTGGGAGCGCCAGATGTGACCGTACATGGTCGATGACTCGCTCCTGATACATTTGCAGTCTGCTTTGTCCCTGCTGTGCAATGTAAGTCATTGCTGCTTCTCCTCCCTATCTGCTGGTCCATATCTCCCTCTGAACTCCCCTCCTCTTCCTCTCTTGTGGGCACCCACGTGACATCACTAGACACGTCATCATCAACGTCACCTTCCCCACCGCTATAAGTAGAGTAGGCAGCAACACCGGGGACCAACCTCCTCCTTGGGCTGATCTGGGTACTGGCGTCAGACTGCTGAGTAGCGCTTGTTGCTACCTCCTCTTCCTGATCCAATACCAAGAGTGGCTGCGCATCAGAAATGTCCTCTTGATATGGATCGGAAAATAATTCCAGTGACTCAAGCGGAAGGTATGTGGTGGTGGTGGTGGTGGTCGTGTTGTTGGTGGTAGTGTCTTTGGGGGTGCACATAGCAGAGAGTGAAGAAGAGGGTGCAGATCGAGAGGATGAGGAGGGTGCAGAAGAGTAAGGCTGAGCGAGCCACTCAACCAAGTCTGGTGCATCCTTTAAAGTAATTGAACGCACCTTCTGCAACTTCCCACTTTGGCTCAAGCCTGTTGCTCCTGCCCTACCCCTACCACCCCTGCGGAAGGGCCTGCCTCTTCCTCTGCATGTCATTTTTTAAATGACCCTGTGACAAAACTCTTAGTCCCTATACCGCTGAAGGACTGCTGCAGTATAGGTGAGCGGTCAGCAGTGGTGCACGTCAACCCTATCTATTGTGGACCTATAGCGGTCCTTACAGAACAGCAGACTGTACCGCACTCAAGCCTATGTACCGTAGCACCCTATACCAAGTTACCAGTCCTTATAAGAACTTTTGTGGACCAAGCAGGTTGTGTATTAGTGTTTAGCAGACTGTACGTCAGTCCCTATACCGCTGAAGGACTGCTGCAGTATAGGGCAGCGGTCAGCAGTGGTGCACGTCAACCCTATCTATTGTGGACCGATAGCGGTCCTTACAGAACAGCAGACTGTACCGCACTCAAGCCTATGTACCGTAGCACCCTATACCAAGTTACCAGTCCTTATAAGAACTTTTGTGGACCAAGCAGGTTGTGTGTTAGTGTTTAGCAGACTGTGCGTCAGTCCCTATACCGCTGAAGGACTGCTGCAGTATAGGGCAGCGGTCAGCAGTAGTGCACGGCAACCCTATGTATTGTGGACCGATAGCGGTCCTTACAGAACAGCAGACTGTAACGCACTCAGGCCTATGTACCGTAGCACCCTATACCAAGTTACCAGTCCTTATAAGAACTTTTGTGGACCAAGCAGGTTGTGTGTTAGTGATTAGCAGACTGTACGTCAGTCCCTATACCAATGAAGGACTGCTGCAGTATAGGGCAGCGGTCAGCAGTAGTGCACGGCAACCCTATGTATTGTGGACCGATAGCGGTCCTTACAGAACAGCAGACTGTAACGCACTCAGGCCTATGTACCGTAGCACCCTATACCAAGTTACCAGTCCTTATAAAAACTTTTGTGGACCAAGCAGGTTGTGTGTTAGTGTTTAGCAGACTGTGCGTCAGTCCCTATACCGCTGAAGGACTGCTGCAGTATAGGGCAGCGGTCAGCAGTGGTGCACGTCAACCCTATCTATTGTGGACCGATAGCGGTCCTTACAGAACAGCAGACTGTACCGCACTCAAGCCTATGTACCGTAGCACCCTATACCAAGTTACCAGTCCTTATAAGAACTTTTGTGGACCAAGCAGGTTGTGTATTAGTGTTTAGCAGACTGTACGTCAGTCCCTATACCGCTGAAGGACTGCTGCAGTATAGGGCAGCGGTCAGCAGTGGTGCACGTCAACCCTATCTATTGTGGACCGATAGCGGTCCTTACAGAACAGCAGACTGTACCGCACTCAAGCCTATGTACCGTAGCACCCTATACCAAGTTACCAGTCCTTATAAGAACTTTTGTGGAACAAGCAGGTTGTGTGTTAGTGATTAGCAGACTGTACGTCAGTCCCTATACCAATGAAGGACTGCTGCAGTATAGGGCAGCGGTCAGCAGTAGTGCACGGCAACCCTATGTATTGTGGACCGATAGCGGTCCTTACAGAACAGCAGACTGTACTGCACTCAGGCCTATGTACCGTAGCACCCTATACCAAGTTACCAGTCCTTATAAGAACTTTTGTGGACCAAGCAGGTTGTGTGTTAGTGTTTAGCAGACTGTGCGTCAGTCCCTATACCGCTGAAGGACTGCTGCAGTATAGGGCAGCGGTCAGCAGTAGTGCACGGCAACCCTATGTATTGTGGACCGATAGCGGTCCTTACAGAACAGCAGACTGTAACGCACTCAGGCCTATGTACCGTAGCACCCTATACCAAGTTACCAGTCCTTATAAGAACTTTTGTGGACCAAGCAGGTTGTGTGTTAGTGATTAGCAGACTGTACGTCAGTCCCTATACCAATGAAGGACTGCTGCAGTATAGGGCAGCGGTCAGCAGTAGTGCACGGCAACCCTATGTATTGTGGACCGATAGCGGTCCTTACAGAACAGCAGACTGTAACGCACTCAGGCCTATGTACCGTAGCACCCTATACCAAGTTACCAGTCCTTATAAAAACTTTTGTGGACCAAGCAGGTTGTGTGTTAGTGTTTAGCAGACTGTGCGTCAGTCCCTATACCGCTGAAGGACTGCTGCAGTATAGGGCAGCGGTCAGCAGTGGTGCACGTCAACCCTATCTATTGTGGACCGATAGCGGTCCTTACAGAACAGCAGACTGTACCGCACTCAAGCCTATGTACCGTAGCACCCTATACCAAGTTACCAGTCCTTATAAGAACTTTTGTGGACCAAGCAGGTTGTGTATTAGTGTTTAGCAGACTGTACGTCAGTCCCTATACCGCTGAAGGACTGCTGCAGTATAGGGCAGCGGTCAGCAGTGGTGCACGTCAACCCTATCTATTGTGGACCGATAGCGGTCCTTACAGAACAGCAGACTGTACCGCACTCAAGCCTATGTACCGTAGCACCCTATACCAAGTTACCAGTCCTTATAAGAACTTTTGTGGAACAAGCAGGTTGTGTGTTAGTGATTAGCAGACTGTACGTCAGTCCCTATACCAATGAAGGACTGCTGCAGTATAGGGCAGCGGTCAGCAGTAGTGCACGGCAACCCTATGTATTGTGGACCGATAGCGGTCCTTACAGAACAGCAGACTGTAACGCACTCAGGCCTATGTACCGTAGCACCCTATACCAAGTTACCAGTCCTTATAAGAACTTTTGTGGAACAAGCAGGTTGTGTGTTAGTGATTAGCAGACTGTACGTCAGTCCCTATACCAATGAAGGACTGCTGCAGTATAGGGCAGCGGTCAGCAGTAGTGCACGGCAACCCTATGTATTGTGGACCGATAGCGGTCCTTACAGAACAGCAGACTGTAACGCACTCAGGCCTATGTACCGTAGCACCCTATACCAAGTTACCAGTCCTTATAAGAACTTTTGTGGACCAAGCAGGTTGTGTGTTAGTGATTAGCAGACTGTACGTCAGTCCCTATACCAATGAAGGACTGCTGCAGTATAGGGCAGCGGTCAGCAGTAGTGCACGGCAACCCTATGTATTGTGGACCGATAGCGGTCCTTACAGAACAGCAGACTGTACTGCACTCAGGCCTATGTACCGTAGCACCCTATACCAAGTTACCAGTCCTTATAAGAACTTTTGTGGACCAAGCAGGTTGTGTGTTAGTGTTTAGCAGACTGTGCGTCAGTCCCTATACCGCTGAAGGACTGCTGCAGTATAGGGCAGCGGTCAGCAGTAGTGCACGGCAACCCTATGTATTGTGGACCGATAGCGGTCCTTACAGAACAGCAGACTGTAACGCACTCAGGCCTATGTACCGTAGCACCCTATACCAAGTTACCAGTCCTTATAAGAACTTTTGTGGACCAAGCAGGTTGTGTGTTAGTGATTAGCAGACTGTACGTCAGTCCCTATACCAATGAAGGACTGCTGCAGTATAGGGCAGCGGTCAGCAGTAGTGCACGGCAACCCTATGTATTGTGGACCGATAGCGGTCCTTACAGAACAGCAGACTGTAACGCACTCAGGCCTATGTACCGTAGCACCCTATACCAAGTTACCAGTCCTTATAAAAACTTTTGTGGACCAAGCAGGTTGTGTGTTAGTGTTTAGCAGACTGTGCGTCAGTCCCTATACCGCTGAAGGACTGCTGCAGTATAGGGCAGCGGTCAGCAGTGGTGCACGTCAACCCTATCTATTGTGGACCGATAGCGGTCCTTACAGAACAGCAGACTGTACCGCACTCAAGCCTATGTACCGTAGCACCCTATACCAAGTTACCAGTCCTTATAAGAACTTTTGTGGACCAAGCAGGTTGTGTATTAGTGTTTAGCAGACTGTACGTCAGTCCCTATACCGCTGAAGGACTGCTGCAGTATAGGGCAGCGGTCAGCAGTGGTGCACGTCAACCCTATCTATTGTGGACCGATAGCGGTCCTTACAGAACAGCAGACTGTACCGCACTCAAGCCTATGTACCGTAGCACCCTATACCAAGTTACCAGTCCTTATAAGAACTTTTGTGGAACAAGCAGGTTGTGTGTTAGTGATTAGCAGACTGTACGTCAGTCCCTATACCAATGAAGGACTGCTGCAGTATAGGGCAGCGGTCAGCAGTAGTGCACGGCAACCCTATGTATTGTGGACCGATAGCGGTCCTTACAGAACAGCAGACTGTAACGCACTCAGGCCTATGTACCGTAGCACCCTATACCAAGTTACCAGTCCTTATAAGAACTTTTGTGGAACAAGCAGGTTGTGTGTTAGTGATTAGCAGACTGTACGTCAGTCCCTATACCAATGAAGGACTGCTGCAGTATAGGGCAGCGGTCAGCAGTAGTGCACGGCAACCCTATGTATTGTGGACCGATAGCGGTCCTTACAGAACAGCAGACTGTAACGCACTCAGGCCTATGTACCGTAGCACCCTATACCAAGTTACCAGTCCTTATAAGAACTTTTGTGGACCAAGCAGGTTGTGTGTTAGTGATTAGCAGACTGTACGTCAGTCCCTATACCAATGAAGGACTGCTGCAGTATAGGGCAGCGGTCAGCAGTAGTGCACGGCAACCCTATGTATTGTGGACCGATAGCGGTCCTTACAGAACAGCAGACTGTACTGCACTCAGGCCTATGTACCGTAGCACCCTATACCAAGTTACCAGTCCTTATAAGAACTTTTGTGGACCAAGCAGGTTGTGTGTTAGTGTTTAGCAGACTGTGCGTCAGTCCCTATACCGCTGAAGGACTGCTGCAGTATAGGGCAGCGGTCAGCAGTAGTGCACGGCAACCCTATGTATTGTGGACCGATAGCGGTCCTTACAGAACAGCAGACTGTAACGCACTCAGGCCTATGTACCGTAGCACCCTATACCAAGTTACCAGTCCTTATAAGAACTTTTGTGGACCAAGCAGGTTGTGTGTTAGTGATTAGCAGACTGTACGTCAGTCCCTATACCAATGAAGGACTGCTGCAGTATAGGGCAGCGGTCAGCAGTAGTGCACGGCAACCCTATGTATTGTGGACCGATAGCGGTCCTTACAGAACAGCAGACTGTAACGCACTCAGGCCTATGTACCGTAGCACCCTATACCAAGTTACCAGTCCTTATAAAAACTTTTGTGGACCAAGCAGGTTGTGTGTTAGTGTTTAGCAGACTGTGCGTCAGTCCCTATACCGCTGAAGGACTGCTGCAGTATAGGGCAGCGGTCAGCAGTAGTGCACGGCAACCCTATGTATTGTGGACCGATAGCGGTCCTTACAGAACAGCAGACTGTAACGCACTCAGGCCTATGTACCGTAGCACCCTATACCAAGTTACCAGTCCTTATAAGAACTTTTGTGGACCAAGCAGGTTGTGTGTTAGTGATTAGCAGACTGTACGTCAGTCCCTATACCAATGAAGGACTGCTGCAGTATAGGGCAGCGGTCAGCAGTAGTGCACGGCAACCCTATGTATTGTGGACCGATAGCGGTCCTTACAGAACAGCAGACTGTAACGCACTCAGGCCTATGTACCGTAGCACCCTATACCAAGTTACCAGTCCTTATAAGAACTTTTGTGGAACAAGCAGGTTGTGTGTTAGTGATTAGCAGACTGTACGTCAGTCCCTATACCAATGAAGGACTGCTGCAGTATAGGGCAGCGGTCAGCAGTAGTGCACGGCAACCCTATGTATTGTGGACCGATAGCGGTCCTTACAGAACAGCAGACTGTAACGCACTCAGGCCTATGTACCGTAGCACCCTATACCAAGTTACCAGTCCTTATAAGAACTTTTGTGGACCAAGCAGGTTGTGTGTTAGTGATTAGCAGACTGTACGTCAGTCCCTATACCAATGAAGGACTGCTGCAGTATAGGGCAGCGGTCAGCAGTAGTGCACGGCAACCCTATGTATTGTGGACCGATAGCGGTCCTTACAGAACAGCAGACTGTACTGCACTCAGGCCTATGTACCGTAGCACCCTATACCAAGTTACCAGTCCTTATAAAAACTTTTGTGGACCAAGCAGGTTGTGTGTTAGTGTTTAGCAGACTGTGCGTCAGTCCCTATACCGCTGAAGGACTGCTGCAGTATAGGGCAGCGGTCAGCAGTAGTGCACGGCAACCCTATGTATTGTGGACCGATAGCGGTCCTTACAGAACAGCAGACTGTAACGCACTCAGGCCTATGTACCGTAGCACCCTATACCAAGTTACCAGTCCTTATAAGAACTTTTGTGGACCAAGCAGGTTGTGTGTTAGTGATTAGCAGACTGTACGTCAGTCCCTATACCAATGAAGGACTGCTGCAGTATAGGGCAGCGGTCAGCAGTAGTGCACGGCAACCCTATGTATTGTGGACCGATAGCGGTCCTTACAGAACAGCAGACTGTACCGCACCCAAGCCTATGTACCGTAGCACCCTAGACAGACCAAGTTACCAGTCCTGATAAAGAGCTTTGTGGAACAAGTGAGTTGTGAATGATTAGCAGACTGCAGCAGAAGGGCAGCAGTCAAGTATAATATTCTTTCTATATTTGGAAGAAAGAATATTATACGTGTACAAGCCTATTACCGTACCACTGATACCAGTCCTGAAAAGAACCTTTGTGGAACTAATAGTAACAGCAAGTCTTTAAAATTATCCTCACTGCCTGACACACTGCTTCCTGCCTGTCCCTATACAAATTGGCAAAAAAGAGTAGGCTGGAACGATTAGCTGGAACAGCTCTTTTGTGGACCTGATAGTAACAGCTAATGATGATGATGATGATGATGATGAAGAAAGACTAATCTGGCTGAGCTGTCCCTAAAATAGCAGCATACAGCGCTCTGTCCCTTTATCTAAACTGACAAAAGAAACTCAGGCTGCTGACCTAACACCTATACCAGTCCTGAAAAGAACTTTTGTGTACCAAATAGCTAGCGTTTTCTCTGTCCCTACTCCACACAGGATCCTTTCCCTACAGTGACAGAAGAAAGAATGTAAAATGGCCACCGGATCGGGTGTATTTATAGGTTAGGGGGAATGTCCAAGTGTCCATGAGCTGTCATGTCTCAATTGGTTGTCCTGTAACACATGATAAACGTGTCACGAAAGGTTAAAGTTCTTGTATACATTAAACACGTAAGTCCGCCGGGGCGAACGACGGAAAAAGGCGTTCGAACCCGCGGACGGCGAAAGTCGGAAATTCGCCGCGAAACGACCGCCGGGCGAACCGTTCGGCCATCACTAGTAGCAGCACTAGAAATAAAAAAATAAAAAAATCAAATAACAGAATATGAAAAATATATATACAAAAATATATACTTGTGCTAAAAATTGACCTTTAACTAAAAATAGCAATGAAGATCACCAGAACAATTAATCAAACCCAATAATATGGAATTGTAAATGAGTGTTATACAATTAATACATAAAGAAAAATCATTGAATAATTATATGTGACAAAAACGTGAAAATAAGAAATATTGAATTGAAAAGTAAACACTGAATCCTTCCACCATGAAACAGTCCAAGTTCATAAAACAGTGTTCGAAAATAATGGATTGGATTATCGTTGATTCCATGACAGAACCACCACCGCAACCATGTGAAATACAAGCTTACCAAATACCAAGCTCAGCCAGCTTGTGGCCTTTATCCCAAACTGCACCAAATATCAGCAATCTGGACCTGTATCCTGGAGCCAGGCTAAAAACATCACAGGGGGAATTATTCCTAATACTGCAAAGTGCCCTCTTAATCCGGGAACTCAAATACGATATTCATATGGAACCCAAAAGAGAAAGCCTCAACATAGCATGATTCCATATAAACAACTTTTATTAAAAGGTTAAAAGTACACTCGTGCCACGTACACACGATTGGACTATCTGGCGGACTTGGTCCAGTGGACCAGAGTCCGCCGGACAATCCGCCCGTGTGTGGGTTCCTGCGGACTTTTTTTTCTCCAAAGTCCAGCGGACTTAGAAATAAGTTTTGACTCAAAATTGTGTGAGAAGAGAAGAAGAGAAGGCGGCGGCGGTGACAGAAGACTGGGACATCGCTAGTAAAAGAGCTATAGGAAGAAAGCGGAGGCCCTGCAAGAAGAACCGAAGAGGCGGACAAGACCCCCGAAGTTGGATGAAGAGGCAGCAGCAACAGAAGACCAGGCCACTGCTAGTAAAAGAGCTGGGAGAAGAAGCGGAGGCCCGGCAAGAAGACCCGAAGAGCGAGACAAGACCCCCGAAGAGGGGGGACAAGACCCCCGAAGTCGGAAGAAGACCCCCCCGGGTGGCGACGAAGAAGAAGAAAGCCGGGCTCCTCCGCTAGTAAAAGAGCTAGCAGAAGATAGCAGAGAAGTCCGGCGAGATGACCCCCCAAGACGGAAGACCACTGGAGCTGTGCAATAAATAATTTTAAAAACATGTGTTGTGTTTTTTCCTTTACACTTTTTTCACTAAGTGAATGGGTAGGGGTACATGATACCCCAATACTTATTCACATAGGGTGGGGGGGCCAGGATCTGGGGGCCCTCTTATTAAAGGGGCTCCCGGATTCCGATAAGCCCTCCGCCCGCAGACCCCGACAACCAATGGCCAGGGTTGTCGGGAAGAGGCCCTGGTCCTCATCAACATGGGGACAAGGTGTTTTTGGGTGGGGGCTCTCGCTCGTCCCCATCCCCTTTCCTCACCGGCCACGACGGTTTAATGCCGCGTACACACGATCAAACAATCGGGTGGAAATGTCCGGCAAACTCAAGTCCGCCAGACAATCCCCCCGTGTGTAGCCTCCGGCGTACTTTTTTGACCCGAAACTACGGCGGACTTAGAAAGTAGTTTTGCACTCCAATCTTCCCGCCGGACTTGCATTTCGGCAGACAATCCGGCCGTGCGTATGCCAGTCCGCCATACTTTTGAAATGAACGGACTTTTCCCGCCCAGAGAAAAGTCCGCTCATTTTGAGCGGGTCTCCAGGTAGGCGGGGCCCGTGAAGGAGACGTCGCTGACCCCACCACCTGGTATGGACTTAAAGGGGAACCCCAACGCCGAAAAAAAATCGGCGTGGGGGTCCCCCCAGGTCCACATCAGACCCTTGTCCGAGCACGCTACCCGGCCGGCCAGGAAAGGGGGGGACCCCTATCCATTCACCTGTGAAAAAAAGTAAAAAAAAAAAACACAACACAGGGTAAAAATAGTTTATTGCACAGCTCCGGGGGTCTTCTGTCTTCAGGGGTCTTCTCGCCAGACTCCTCCGCTATCTTCTGCTAGCTCTTTTACTAGCGGAGGACCCCGGCTTTCTTCCTCGCCGCCGGCCTCTTCTTCTGACTTCGGGGGTCTTGTCCCCCACTTCGGTTCTTCTGCCGGGCCACCGTGCCTTCTTATAGCTCTTTTACAGGTGGTGGCCCGGTCTTCTGTCGCCGCTTCTGTTCTTCTCTTTTTCTCTTTTCTTCAGATGTTGACTTGTCGCTCCCTCCACTCACAATGATGGGGACCGGACGCGCGGCGACTTATATAGGGACATCGCCGGATGATGTCCCCGCCCATTATGGTGTCATGGCGGATAGTACGGCGGACTTAGTACGCTGTATTAGTCCGCTGAAAAAGTGCCGTGTGTGGGCAAGTAGCCCGTTCGGAAAGTTGGACAGACAGTCCGGCTGGAAGTCCGCCAGACTAAGTCCGCCGGATAGTCGGCTACGTGTGTATGCGGTATAAGAAGCACTCTAGACTGGAGCACTGTCAGACAGCTCAGAGGTATTGGTTGAGGTACCAATGGAAAAATAAATGATTAAAGAGATTGGTGTGGAGCAAGACTGCATTTGTCACCATGTACTGTATATAGATGTTTTTGTAATTTTTTCATGCATCAATTTGATTGTTTTGCAACATTGTGAGTGTTGTAATTAATATATAATATGTGTGTGTTTTACACTTAATCTTAGCCAAAAAAGAGATCTGTTTTCACTCGGTAATCTAGTAACCAAAAACACACCTCCTGTATTAGAACGCCCACACTTTGGAGTAGGGATGAGCTTTCTGTTCGGGTCGGACATGAGTTCAACTTGAATGTTGGCTGTTCATCGAAAACCGAACAGTATGGGCTGTTTGCGCCAAATTCGACCGGCGCGTAACGGCCCATAATGCACTGTGGGAGCGCAGTGCATTGCTGTATGATGATTGGCCAGAGCATGCACCGTGACCTGCATGCCAATCATGGCTCAGGGAGAATAAGTCCACGCCCCACACTATATAAGGCCGTCTGCACGTTGGCCTTGTGTAGTGTATTGTTGGCGTTGGAGTGAGAGTCTCATGAGCAGGCAGGCAGATTTTTTTTTTTTTCAAATATAAATTTTTTATTGAATTCCAGAGGGGTCGAGGCTCCCCAGTACATATAGTAAAACATACACACAGGGCAAAGGTTATAGGAGCAGCAGTATAAAAACCAGGTCATGAGACAAGAAATAACAAATAACATTCCAAGTACGTGCAACAAAAAGGAGGAGGAAAAATATGTAAAAATAGCCCTTGTCAACGCCCAGTCAAATAGCACCGGAGCAGAAGTCGACCCCTCCGCCCTCCCCTGTAAATGAGAGGGGGGGGGACGTCCCGAGCTCCTGGAGAGAAGGAGCGCAGGACTAAGAAGGAATAGTAGCTAAAGACAAAGAGGAGTGAGAGAGAAGGGACAGGAAAAGGAAGGGGGGGAAAGGGGGGGTAAGAAAGGCAGAGATAAAGCGTAAGAAAAATTAAAAGGGCAAAAATAGACATGGACATGACGGTGGCCCCAGCCATCCTACCATTCAAGATGGCGAAGAAGGATCAGGATGCCAATAGGCGTTGACCCTCAGCTGAGAATATAAACATGCACCAGACTTCCCAGGTCTTTTTAAAGACTTCTTGTTTATGTTGTGCCGTAAGAATCACGTCCTCCAGCCTCCGCACATCCTCCACCCTCCTCAACCAAAGTGCCACACTTGGGGGGGAGTTTTGCTTCCAGTGTAGAGGGATGCACGCTTTAGCTGCATTGAGAAGGTGGCAGACCAGGGATCTCCTATATTGCCGGACGGGAGTCGGGGAGTGGTGAAGCAGGAAGAAAGCCGCCTCATTCGGAACCGCATATTCCGTAAATTGTTGAGTAATGCGGCGGACCTCATCCCAAAACCCCCTTAGGCTAGAGCAAGTCCAGAAAACATGGAGCAAAGTACCCTCCTCTTCATTGCAGCGCCAGCACCGTGCCGAAGAGGAGGGGAAGCATTTACTCAGGCGAGAGGGGGTCAAGTACCAACGGTTAAGGACCTTAAAGTTAGTTTCCTGAATTTTGGTGCAGGACGAGGACTTAAGAGCTAGAGCGACAATGCGCTGCGCCTGCGCGGTCGAGAAAGTGCATTGAAGGTCTCTTTCCCATTTAGTTAGGCAGGGTAGGCGGGACGAGTCTCGCGGTGTGGATAACAAACCATAAGTCTGAGAAAGAATATGGGTCAATGGTTCTGTGGCTGAGCATAAGATCTCAAAAGGGGTTAATTGTTGTTCAAAGTCCCGCGGTCGTGGTAACGAATGAAGGAAATGGTGCAACTGTAGGGCCTTCCAGAAAGGGAGCTGATATGTCCCCGTCGCTGTCGAAAGTTCTAAGATGGAGGGCCAGCGTCCACTGGCCAGAAATTTGGCCGCATGATCGTGACCTGAGTCTCTAAGAGATGTGTAGTCCGTCTGGTTGAGACCCGGTTCAAATTTCGGGTGACTCAGAATGGGAAGTAAAAGGGATACAGATGACATGAGGGACTTTTGAGTAACGGCCCTATGACTCTGCGTCAATGTTGTCCCTATCAGGGGGTGTGTCTTCAAGGCAGTCGGAAGGTCCCTATAGCACCACAGTGCTCCAGGCAGGGGTATACGGGTTTGGGATTGTTCTACAGTGATCCAAAGTTTGGAGGCCCTATTTCGGCGCCAGTCAAGAATCCGCCCGAGATGAGATGCTAGATAATAGCAGCGAATGTCGGGAAGCGCCAGGCCTCCCCATTGCTTGGGAAGAGTCATTTGAGAATAACGTAGTCTAGGTCTCTTAGCAGCCCAGACAAATTTGGTAAAGAGAGCTTGTGTCTGTTTAAAAAAGGAGGGAGGGATATGTATAGGCAATGCTTGGATGAGATAGATAAATTTGGGTAAGATGGTCATTTTGAGAAGATTGCACCTCCCGAACCAGGAGTGGAGACCTCCGGTCCATGACTCAAGAAGTAAACGGGTAGTCGTCAATAGGGGTGGGAAGTTAAAATCGAACGTCCGGGAAATGTCCGCCGGGATTTTCGTGCCCAGATATGTGAGGGCTGTGTCGGTCCATTTAAGACTAAAACTAGCCTGAAGGTCTGACAGGGTGCGGGCGGGAATTGCCAATCCCATGGCCTCCGATTTGGTAAAATTAATTTTTAGATGGGAAATCTCCCCAAACTTCCCAAACTCCTTAAGTAGATTGGGCAAAGAGATGTGGGGGTTCGTCAGGGAGAAGAGGAGGTCGTCTGCATATGCGGAGATTTTATAATGCAAATTACCAATTTGGAGCCCCGAAACGTCTGGATTATGTCGATTGGTACATAGAAACGGTTCTAGTGAGAGAGCAAAGAGTAGCGGGGATAAAGGGCAACCCTGTCTCGTCCCATTCCCAATAGGAAAGGGGGTCGACAGGACCCCGTTGGCTTTAACTTGAGCTGAGGGGACCGAGTAAATGCTGGTGATCCACTTCATCATCCTCTCCCCCAGCCCTATATGCTTGAGAATGGAAAACATGTATTGCCAGTTGACCCTGTCAAATGCCTTCTTGGCATCGGTATTGACCAAAAGACATGGGATTTTACGTGAATTGGCTACCTGGAGCAAGTTCAGGACCTTTATAGTGTTATCTCTTGCTTCTCTATTGGGTATGAAACCCATTTGGTCCAGATGTACTAGGGATTGGAGATGGTGCGCAATTATTTTAGAAAACAGTTTCAAATCCAGGTTTAGCAGGGAGATCGGTCTATAGCTGCCGCAGTGGTTGGGATCCTTCCCCGCTTTAGGGATCAGCGATATATGGGCTCTCAATGTGTCCCTGGGGAAGCTAGTGCCCGCACTTAAAGCATTAAAGAAAGACACCAGGTAGGGTCCTAAAATTGGGAGTAGGGCCTTATAATATTGGGCGGTAAAACCGTCCGGGCCCGGAGCTTTATCCACCTTCATAGCGTTCACAGCTACCTGCAGTTCCTCAATAGTGATCGGTGCTTCTAAGACGGCCTGGGCCTCTGGAGATAGCGAAGGGAGTTGAGAGTCTGCAATATAACTATCTATTTGTGCTTGTGTGCAAGTAGAACTCAGTAGATTATAAAGACCCGAGTAAAATTCACCAAAGGCCGTGGCAATCTGCTGTGGGGTGGAGGCCCGTTGGCCTTGCGCATCTATCACCTGGGGGATGTAGGATGCTGATTTAATCGCTTTGACCAACCTGGCCAACATCTTCCCGCATTTGTCTCCCGTTTCATACGACAGCCGACGGGTAAATTGCACCGCCGCTTTCGCCTTGTATCGGAGGGCTTCCGTGATTTGTGTGCGAAGCGATGTCAATTCTACTTCCAAGGGTTGTATGGGGGAATGCTTATGGGAAGACTCCACAGCGGCCAGCCGGGAGAGTAAATGAGCTATGTGGGCATTTCTTTTCTTTTTCAGGGTGGCTCCATGTTTGATAAGAACACCCCAGATAACCGGTTTATGAGATTCCCAGAGAATCCCGGGGTGGCAATCTTGGGTGGCGTTTTCCTGGAAATAAAGATTAAGGGCTTTGGAAACATCCGCAAGAACCTCAGGGGCCTGCAGGAGGCTTTCATTTAACCGCCAAAATAGGGACCTGGGCGAGGGGGGATCGCTAAGAGTGTAAATTAAAGAGATGGGAGCATGGTCGGACCACGTGATCTGACCCAGGGCGGTAGAACTGACTAAGTGTAGCTGATCGTGCGGAATCAAGAAGAGATCTATCCTGGAGTAGACTTTATGGGGAGAGGAGTAAAAAGTATAGTCCCGCTCTCTGGGGTGTTGGAGTCGCCAGACGTCTATTAGTTGGGTGTCATGTAAGGTCTGCGTCACACGTTTCCTGCAGATTGGTGGTGTAGAGGAGAACCCAGAGGACGTGTCGGACGCTGGGAACAAAGGCACATTAAAATCACCTCCTAGTATCAACTGGCCTGTCTTGACCTCCATCAGCTTAGAAAGGGTGTGTCTGAGGAAGGTGTCTTGGTGGTCGTTAGGGGCATAGAGCGTGGCCAGAGTAAGTTGCGCTACCCCAATTTGTCCCACTAAAAAAAGGAATCGCCCTGTCGGGTCAATAGTAACCTTTTGGCACTGCCAAGGTAGCTTGCTAGAGATTAAAATAGACACTCCCTTGGATTTAGAAAGGGGGTTAGTGGAGTGATAGACCCTGGAATAGAGTCTGTTCTGAAGCAGAGGGAGTCTATCATTTCTAAAGTGGGTCTCCTGAATAAAAGCTATGTCCGCGTGAGATTTCCTTAGGTCATGAAGGAGCATACGTCTCTTTTCCGGGGTGTTTAAACCCCTAGCATTCAAGGAAACCACCTTGAGGGAGGCCACTGCCATGTCTCAAGTGTGGGGTGAGAGAGAACAGAAAGAGAATCCCAAGAATGTAGTGTAGAAGACAAACACGGGGGAGAAGAGAGGGTAAGGAAGGAGAGAAAGGGGACGAGGAAGAGAAAAGAAAAGGAAGGAAAGAAGGGGGGGTGAAGTCTAGGGGGTAGAAGGGTAAAATACACCCACCACTCGGGCACCACCGGGAGCAGCTGAGAGTAAGCTAATAGGAAGGCCTAGCCTTCAGTAGTGTACAGCACCGGATTGCCGGGAGTACACAGTGGCCTATGTGGGGCGAGGGCAGACGGGGGACCGGGGGCGAGCCCCCGGGCCTCCCTCCCAGCCCGGCGCACTCATAAAGAGGGAAAAAGGAAGAATGACTCTGTGGAAATATAGAATACTAGATGCAGAGCATGCACCAGAGGAGGGAAAAGAAGAGGAGGGGACACAACGAGGGAGAAGCAAACACAGTAATCACATCCAACAGATAACAGTAACATTAACGGTAACTACCCGCATGCGTGATCCGTGGTCCAGCGCTGGACGTGGACCCCAAACTTCGGGACAAAGGTGGAATATATAATAGAACAAAAAACCTGGCACTTGCTGTGTAACCCCAGGCGGCAAAAAAAGAAAAAGGGGGGGGGAGGAGAAGGGGGCACCCAAGGGGGAGGAGAACAATCCGGCAGGGATGCTCCACCCCACCAGTGCCGGGGGGGGGCGGAGGAACACCCAAACCAGCTCGGCATCAAACATAGAAACAGACCACTGCCCACAGTACATCCCCCCAAGCAAGCGGGAGGGCACAAAACAGGCAGAAAAATAGTTGACCCCCAGTAGGCATATAAGCATCCAAGTCCCTTCTGTGCCCAGCCCTCCCCCCCCACACCATCACCACCCCAGCGTCGCCATCTAGCCCCACCACATTGAGGGGAACCTTGGTGGGTCATAAGAGTTCCACTTAGCCACTGCCCTCCCCTCGTTAAGAACCCCCCCTTCCCCAGTCCATACCATGTATAGGCGTCCAGTAGGCGGGTGCTGCATAGGAGATGAGACGTCAACGTCCGTTTGTGAGGGTACAGCGCACCTCCGAGACGGGGGACCGGTCCTCAGGGATAACACACACGCAAAAAAAAAAAAAAAAAAAAGGGGGGGAGGTAAACACAACAAACCCCAAGTGCCCGCTCATGTGAGGAGAAGACCCCTCCATCAAGACAGAGGGTGGCGGCGGTGACCGACGGGGGCACCAGGTAATGGGGGCTACCGAGCCAAGGGGGGGGGGCGGCAAGCCCACTTAGTGGAGGGACAGGAGCAAGGCAGTCAGAGAGGAGGGACTAGCCAGGGGATCCGCCGTGGTGGCTGCCGTGCTTCCAAGCGACTAGTTGACTGCGGCACTGCAAGGCAGCTATTGGTCTCTCCCTCCATGAGATCCGGTAGCTCGGCAGCCAGTGTCAGGGGGGTTATTGACAGTTAGATCCCAGTTCAAATGCTAGGCAAGGGGGAGCCAGGGAGCAATAAATAAATAAATAAAGGGTAATGGGGGAGCCATTGGGTTAAAAGCAAAGGGGAAGGCGTCGACAAGGCCAGGAAGGTAAAAAGAAGGTCCAGAAACAACACTTACGCCTCTCTCTCACCATCCCGAGAGATGGAGCGCGGGCGGCGGGCTTCTCGTAGCCTCCTCTGCGGCAGCGGCGTGCTCCGCCCCGGAGCGGCCGAGCGATTCTGCGAGCGTGGGAGGTAGGCTAGCCAGTCGGGAACCTCAATGGGGTCGGTGGCTAGGAAGTTGAATAGCGCTGGGAGGGCCTCCGGGGATCGTAGCATGAAGGATCGCTGATTCCTAGTAAAAGTAACGGAGAGGGAGAAGCCCCAGCGATAGGTAGCACTGCAGCGCCTGGCCAGGTCCAAGAGAGGCTTGAGGAGTGTTCGGAGGTGCAGGGTCGGCATGGAGACATCAGGCAGGATCTTTACTTCGGCCCCGTCAAAATCCACAGAACCCATTTTTCCCATGACTTGCGGGCAATCATTTCTTTGTGGGTGTAATGGTGCAGGCAGCAAAGAACGTCCCTCGACGGGCCGGATCGGAAGATCTTGGGCCCAGGGCCCTGTGCACTCTGTCCACCTCCAGCTGTTCTGGTAGTTGCTCGCCCATGACCCGCCTGAAGATCGCCGTGACCGTGGCCAAAAGATCGGTAGCACCGGTAGCCTCCGGGATGCCGCGGAGCCGCAAGTTATTCCTGCGGCTCCGGTCTTCAGATTCCTCCATGCGGAGCTGGAGGTCTACTGCCGCTAGGGAGTGAGCACTATGCTGGTTCTCCAGTGCAGAGACCCTGTGTTCCAGGGAGGCCACTGATTGCTCCCCTGTCGTAAGGCGATTGTCCAGGGAGTTGACCTCTTGGCGGACAGCCGCTATTTCTTTCCTGTGCGCTGCCTCTACTCTCCCCATGATCGCCTCAATATCCGCTTTCGTTGGGAGGGACTGCAGGATAGCCTTCAGCTCCGGATCCGAGTAGCGGCAGTGAAGGAGCTCCCCCCGGGTCCGTCAAAGGTGCCGCCGGTGAGTTCGGATAGAGGATCGGGCTCTGGGATCTCTCTGAAGTGGCCGGCAGATCCTCTAGTGCCAAGGCTGGGGAATGCGAGCCACGCGGCGCCGCCATCTTGGATCCCGGGACGCCCGGGCTCGTACGGCCAAAAAGTCTCTGTAGCTCCCCAGCTGCTGGGGTTGTAGGGGCTAGAGTAGTCCGGTGCTTGTGCCTCTGACTTGTCCGCTTCCTAGAAGAGTGCATTCTAGGCAAATCGGTAGATAAGCGCCAGGTTAGGAGGAAGGTGGCCGGGAGCTCAGAGCAAACACCTCTTCACTCGGCCATGTCCAGACCAAGCCCCCACGCAGGCAGATTTTTAATATACATACATATATATATATATATATATATATATATATATATATATATATATATATATGTGTGTGTGTGTGTGTATGTGTAGCGATGACACTTTGGACAAAGTGTCTGTGATGTACAAATTGAGTTTTTGCCTCAGAACAGTAATGGGGTTCTGAGGGTTAATTATGTAGGTTTAACTTTGACATCAGTTTGGCTGGGCTGTGTTATGCCCCGTACACACGAGAGGGATTAAGTCTGACAGACTTCCGACGGAGTTCTAGCGGAGTTCCGCCGGAGTTCTGGCGGACTTTTCGACCGAACGGACTTGACCACACACCATCACACCAAACTCCGACGGAGTCGAACGTGATGACGTACGACTGGATTCGACGTAGGAAGTTCATAGACAGTAGCCAATAGCTGCCCTAGCGTCGGTTTTAGTCCGTCGGAGTAGCACACACACGAGCGAATTTTTCGAAGGGGACCGGGTCCGGCGGAGTTCCGTCGGGAAAATTTGAAGCATGCTTCATTTCTAAAGTCCGTCAGACTTTTGCGAAGCTAAAGTCCGTTGCAGCCCACACACGAGCGGATAGTCCGCCGGACTCAGTCCGTCGGAGTTTGGATGTCGAAAAGTCCGCTCGTGTGTACGGGGCATTAGAGTTCTGCCTAATCATGTATACAGTTAAAGAGGAAGTAAACCCTGATGAGTTTACTTCCTCTTTCATTCCCTGCAAAGGCAAAGCATAATAGACTACTATGCATCGCATAGTAGCCCATTATGTGTCACTTACCTGACACAAGAGCCAGCGAAGTCACCGCTGTCCCCTGTAGTCCGGCGCATCCATCTTCTCGGTGGGTTCTTGCAGCTCCACCGCTTTCATTCGGCGAAGCCGCGATGACGTCACTCCCGTGCATGCGCACGGGAGCCGACACGCGCGGCAGCTCCGTCGGTGAAAATGCCGCGCTCAGTGCGCCTGCGCGCCGCTGTCTACGGTGCATGCGCCGTAGACAGCGGTGCCTGTCTTCGGGCAAATATCTCCTAAACCGTATAGGTTTAGGAGATATTTCTTGGACCTACAGGTAAGCCTTAATCTAGGCTTACCTGTTGGTCAAAGTGTGTTGTAAGGGTTTACAACCACTTTAAGTGCACATGACAGGCTCAGAACCAGGTCTGGTTGGACGCTTTGGGTATCAGCCTTCCTTGGAACCAATCAGTGGGTGTGCCAGGCCCCGCTGAGGAGTCTGGGGAAGGGTACTTAAGATGTTGAAGTCACATGTTCTGGGTTCGTTCGTGAGGCCACAGTTCCTGGTTCTAGACCGGGGTAGCCCCGACAGGGGTCCCGGTCAGGGGAGCGTGTGTTGCTCCACAACATGCTTTGGTTGGTTAGCCCAGACAGACCCGCCTGGTCTAGGGTGAGGATCCGTCTGTTTCCCAAGTCTCAGAACCAGCTGGTCCGAGGCGCCGTAACTGAGGGAGGATTCAAGGCGTCCGGGTGTGCTCTCAGCTTGGAGGGGCATCGCAGCCCGTGTAAGCGACTGGGGGAGGACTCTTCGGAGGAGGGCCAACGAGCTGGCATCCTAAGCCCTTGTACACACGGTCGGAGATTCCGAATCCGTCGGAGTTATTATGATGTTGCATACACACGGTCGGACCAAGTTGTTGGAATTTGCGGTTGCCACGAACGCGGTGACGTAAGCCGTGTACGGCGGGCCTAGAAAAGGGAAGTTCAGCACCACGTCTGGCACCCTTTGGGCTCCTTCTGCTGATCTTGTGTCTATCGTGTGTTAGTAGAAGTTTGGTGAGAGACGATTTGCGCTTTTCAGATTTGTGATTCAGATCGCTACTGCTCTTCGGTTTCTGCTTGTGTGTGCATATCTGATAATCAGTGCGTGCAGTCAGTAAGTATTTGTTTCTCATTGTGGACTATATCTTGGTATAGTACACTTTGAAAGGCATTTCTTATTGTCTGCTTGCTTCTGCTATTCAGTTCGTTCTTTCAGGCCTTGCTGTTTATCGGTGCTTTCTGTTGTCCGTTCTGACGAGCCGACCGTTTTGAAACCATGTTTCGTCTATGTACTCATCGTAGAGTTTGTGCTGTGCAGGGGCTTCGTGTTGGGGTTGTTACTTTGACACAAGCCTGGTACAGGGAGGGGAGGCGTTTGTGGACCAAGAATTGGTTGCGCCAGTGTGACCAGTTCTCGCACATGCCTTTGCTCCGTGAGATCCGGGAGAATAATCCTGATGATTTCAGGAATTATCTCCGGATGACGGACCCCGTTTTTCACCGTCTGCTGGCTTTGCTGACCCCTTATATCAGCAGGCAGGATACCTGCATGCGGCAAGCCATCACTCCGGAGCAGAGGCTCATTGCCACGTTGCGCTACTTGGCGACAGGGAGAAGCCTTCAGGACCTCAAGTTCTCCACAGGCATCTCCCCCCAGGCTCTGGGGATCATTATTCCAGAGACCTGTTCTGCCATCATTCAGGTCCTGCAGAAGGACTATATGAAGGTAAGTTTTATCCTTTAACATCACATTCTATGTATTTAATGCTTGCTAATGTATTGCATTTCTTTCCTCATTCCGTAATTACCGTCATTGCAATATGCTCTAATTCATATGCTCTGCCCCTTTGTCCTCAGGCATTTTTGCCTCACTAACTTCCCCACCATGCTCTTCTTGGCCCATAAAACTATAGTCTAGTCACTTACCAATGTCTTTTGTCAGCTCCATAGTATTGTTTTCCCCCTAAACACCCCCTAAAATGTCTACAAATGTTATGTGTGTGCTTCAATTCATGCAGAGTCACTTTTTAAATTTTTTGTGGTTGTGCCAAACTCATTAGGAACCCCCCTCCCCCCAACTGCTAGCTCAGCTGATAGCAATCCTCTATCTGCTGACTTTAACAAACCCAATACACACTATACCTACCTTTTTGATGATCACATTTATGGATGAATTCACCTAAGCATGTAGTGCAAGGGCCTGCCTCAATACTTTCCAATGCTATTTTTATTTTGTTTTTTCACCTATTAATTATCTTGATATGTAATAGCAGAATGTCAAAATGTGCTTCCATTTTGGTTTCTTTTTGGTATTATGACACTTCTTACCTGTCCGGTGGGCTGCCAATAGTGTAACTAAGGAGGGGCTTTCCAAAGTATCACACATTATTTAGGCATTCAGCTCTCAATCAAGTGGAGAGGGTTACCTGTCCTAAACATCCCCCCTCATTTTTTAGCAAGGGCCCATCAGATGGGGGGGGGGGATGGGGGAGGGGGTGATGACTCTCATAAGGGGACCTAATACTTTAGGCTTTAAATACTCAGTTCCCAAAATGTTATACTAATTTTGAACAAAAATGTTGGTGTCTAATCTGCTTGCAATGTTGATTTGTCAAATTACTACTTTTTGTACATCACTGTGGGTGTTTTTTACTAAAGGCACATCCACTATGCACTACAAGTGCACTGCAAAAGTACACCTGAAACTGCTTTTGGAGTGCAAAGTGGAGTTTCCTTTAGTAAATAACACCCATTCTCACCGCAAACTAAAATTTTACTCCAAATCCATGTTTGGCACAATGAAAAAGGAAGCCACACATTGTTGATAATTTAACTTTTTAATACAAGCACAATAACATGTGGGTTTAGAAATGGTTTTTACAACAAACCAAGAAATTGTGTGTATCAAAAACCGACTTTCTGATAAATTTGGTTTACTTGGTGTTTTGGTGTAAACAGGCATGTATCAAAGCGTAAAATACAGAACACAGGAACTTAAAAAGTTCAACTTTGAAAAGTGAAGATAATATCAGACATGAGTATGTACAAACTAGGCTGATATTGCCTTCATCACATGGGGTGTCACCCCTGGAAAATCCAAATTTGGAAGATGCACACAGTGTGTCAACATGTGCTATCTCCCATCATGGGGGATCAATGTACATGTTTTGGGGCTGCAACCCCTTCATCTCAGCCACTTTCCACCAAACGCGTACATTGATCCTCCATGATGGGAGCTAGCTCATGTTTACACACTCTGCATCTTCCAAATTTGGATTTTCAAAAAATACAAAAGTTGTGTTTTAAAATATCAAAACTAAAACCCTAGCTATTTTTTGGTGTTTCACACTCTCCCCAAAACATCAATGATGCTCTTCATTTTATTTTTAACATCATTGATGTTTTGCTGTATATTTTCCAAATGCCGATTGCACCCCATTATCTCCCCAATCAAGATCTGGGCACTTTCACTGGTAAAACGGGAATCTTCTTCCACATCACCTACAAAACAAAGCAAAAAAACACACCATGTAATAAAAATATGGTGAGATACATTGATGAGCTTACCGGAAGCTGTGTTCTCCGACACTCACCTGTTGTGGTGACAATTTGCCCAACCTCTACAATCTCTCATTCCTCCTCCTCCTCCTGCTCTTCTGCTTCTGGTTTTCGAGATTGCCCTTCTTTGGGAGGTGTGGGGTCCCTGGTGTCCTCATACTTGCCGAGTCTTCTCTTCCCTATGAGAATGTAAAAAAAGAATAATTGGCACACAGCGGACAGAAATAGGAATATGAAACATTGCTTGGAAGTGTTGTACAATTGTGTTTTTTGGCCGAGTTCCAAGGTGAGAACATTATTGTGGATACTTTGTTAAGCTGGAATACTTACCTGCAGAACGATGTTTCTTACGAACGAATGAAACCATGAACTTGAAAGTGGCCATTTTAAAATGCACAACATGAAATCAAAGCACATGGAGCAGTATGCACACAAGAATAATGATATGAACACACGAAAATTGTGTGTGTTTGATGAACCCAAAAACTAAAACTATGTCCCTTTTTCAGACACAGGAAGAACTCAGCCAGGAACAGGAGGGTGTGGAATGCAGCAGCCAGGAGGTGGCTGTGGAAAGTGGCAGCCAGGAGGAGGCGGGGGTAAGCGGCAGCCAGGCGGTGGGCGGGCAAAGGAGCCTCACTGAATGCCAGGTCCCTCCCCTCCGCCTTCCACGCAAAAGGGCGAGAAAGGGGGGGAATGTTGAGGAGTCGGCCCTGAGGCTGATTGGTGAGGCTTCTGCGGCCCTCCAAAACCCACCTACCAAGAGGCCTTTGCCACCTTGGTTGCGTGCAAGCTTGATAAAATGGAGCAGGGGCAACAGATCTTGTGTGAGGAGGTTATTATACACACCCTCAACAAGGGTCTTTTGGCCCAAATGACACAAGAAACACACTTGTGTGGTTTGGCCCATGCCCCTGCTCCTCCTCCTCCTCCTCCTTCTGCCACACCTCCAGCACCACAGCCACAGCCTGGAAGGAATCGTGGAAGGAAGACCAGAGAGTGATGACCTGGGTTCAGTCTGGTCTGACAGAAGATGCAACCTCTTATAGTACCACAGCCTGGGAACATAAATGTCATCTGCTGCTGTTCCGGGTTTCATGGACTTCAGGACCAGACTTCTCTCCCTCAGACATGTACTCCTAAGGCCACCAATTTTTGCGTTAAAATAGTTGATGTGTGCCCTGGGGGCCAAAGGCTTCACTAATCTCCCCAGTTTCAAAATCGCTGCCTCCCTCTTATCTGTTAATGACACCTAAATAAAGGTATTTTTGGTTTGAAGAAATACTTGCGTATGTGTGTTACTTCCAAAAGGCCAGTTTATTTGTGAGCAGGCAGGTACATTTAAAAAAAAAACAAAGTGACATGAATAACAAGGGGTACCAACACTAAACAACCTCCTGTAGATTAAAAAAGAAAAACAAAATATCAAAAATACAATAATGTTGTTGTGGTAAGTTAACACGTTAAAAAATGCAGAAATGAGCAAACTGACAAAAAGGAGATGTTTAGGAAAAAAAATAAAAAATGCATCCAAAAAAATTTAAACAAAATATAAAATTGTGTAGATGTGACGAAATCCAAAATTGTACTGTATTTCCGAAATGCTTAAAAAAGAGTCATCAAATACGTTTGGGAGAAGTGTGTGTGAATATAAGCATCAAAAGAAGTTCCTTCTTGCAGCATTGTAAAGAACAAGAGAATGCGCTTGATGAAAGAATTTTTAACATTGCAGCGTGACGAATGTGCTATATCGATTACCAGCAGTAGTTTTACCTGAACGAGCGCTTCCGTGTCGAATTTGGATTGTGAGCATGCGTGGCACCTTGTCTGTCGGAGTAGGCTACACACGATCGGAGTATGTCCGATCGGACCAGTTTGTCAGAAAATATTTCCGGCAAGTTGTAAAATTTGGTCCGACGGATACTCCGACGGAAACAGTCCGATGCATACCACACACAGTCGGAATATCCGACAAAACGCTCCGATCGGACACATTCCGTCGGAATCTCCGACCGTGTGTACAAGGGCTAAGAAGTGCCTGGTTGCTGGGTTGTGAAGGACACTGATGAATCCACGCTTTTTCCAGTACTGCCAAGGAGACAGAGAACGTTCCAGGTACTGAGGAAAAAGGTTCCTGTTCACTTCAGTTACAACTTGTTCAGGGTCAGAGATTTTACAAGTTCTGGATCAAATTGCTGATTGCCATAATCTCTAGCTAGAGATTTGTTCAGCTTTGAAGCACCCAGCTGCGAGTAGCTACTCTCTGGGTAGTACTAGAGACATTCTGATATTAGCAGTTCAAAGTGTCTGAGTTCTTCACCCTTACCCTCTGTTCCCATACAAGACTGTGTTTGTTGGATGTTACCCCTGCAAATAAAAACCTTTCTAAAAGACTTTATTGGTGTCAGTGTCCAAAGTTATTGGGTACTAACTCTGGGAACCCCTAGACGTGGAAGAACAAGCTGAGCGGAGGTAACCGGTAAGCCCAAAAGTTAAGGCCACCCTGCCAAGGGTTATGGCCGCTTCACATAGGGGCTCGCAGTCCGGGATTTACAGTTACCTCACAGGGCCTTGGAACTGAGGGTGAAGAATTTTTTTGAACTGCGCCATAAAGATCAGTGCCATTTTGGAGAGACTTTCACTGAGGTGCGTAAGCATGGGAGGAGCCTGTACTGAAAGCCTGTGAAATTACACAGGAGCCAGCGCCCAGTGGGAGGAGTCTAGGCTGATCTTTTCGCCGCAGGAGGCACCGCGTGAGAGTGTTTTGCGGAAGGCAAGTCGTTTCTCAGGCCGCGTACACACGGGCGGATTGTCTGTCCAACTTAGTCCGCTGAACCGTGTTTCAGCGGACAATCCGCTCGTGTGTGGGCTTCAGTGGACTTTTTCAGCGGACAATCTGACGAACAAAGTCTTACGGAATTTCCGTAAGACAGTCCGTTCAAACTTGGTTTTGTCCGTCCAAACTTGGTTTCAGCGGACAGTCCGCTCGTGTGTAGGCAAGTTGGACGGACTAAGTATGGCGCATGCTCAGAAAGGATTTACACGGCCGAAGGTTGCATTGCAGTGTATAGGACGTCGTTTTTCTAGTCCCGTCGTACGTGATGTACACGTCATCACGCACGCTTTCAGCGGACTGTCTGCTCATCGTGTGTGGTCAAGTCCGTTCATGCAAATTTTGAACGGATTGTCTGTCGGATTGTCTGACGAACTTAGTTGGGCAGACAATCCGCCCGTGTGTACGCGGCCTCAGAGTTCGGAGAGAAAAGTTTTTGAAAATGCACAGACTTCTGCATGTGCAGCCAGCACCTGGACCCAGAATGCCTACAGTGAGGGGTCCAACGAGTGTGCAGATGCCCGGTACGGTAATCACAGATACGGGCATTCGGTTGCTGCCGCAGGGACGGTTTGTTCTGTGCAACATCGGGGATGTTGAGGCCCTCGGGATGTTGTGTGGAAAATGTGATGGGTTGGTCGCAAACCCTCGCCCGTTCTCAAGGTGTCAGAAGTGTGGCGAGTATGTGTTCAGAGTCGAACAACCCACCATGCAACCCCGGGCCTTCCGGTATGATTGGGTCACGGGTATCTCCATGGAAAAGTCTGTTCGGTATGCCCCAGTATTGTCATTCGGGGCTCAGACTGCCAGGAGGGATCCTGCCCCTTCTGAGGTTCCGGTAACTCTTACAGAGGTTTGCGGATGTGAGGAAGAAGGCTGCAGCTGCAGCACCGGTCGTCCAAACAGAGGAGCAGCTCAGCAAACCCCGCCACCGCAGAGGCAGGCCGGCCTCCTGAACCCCTAGATCGGATATTTAGGGGGAAGCGTTTAAGTGCAAACCACGGGGAACTGCAAGTGCTGCTGCAGGGAATTATCTGCCTGCAGGAGATTCCTTTCCTAATTCGCTATTTGAGACCGGCTCCGACGAGGGAGACAACTGGTATTTTCAACCAAGGTTGCCGTGAGTAAAGGTTTTAAACTTTTAAAGCTTTTAGCTAAACTGTACTGTTGCCGGTGCACGGACACTACCTGAGCATGACAGGGTTGTTAGGCCCCTGAGACCACTACACTATACTGTCCACTACACTACGCTACACTGACCATTATACTATACTGTCCACTACACTACACTGAACACTATACTGTCCACTACACTGACCACTATACTGTCCACTACACTACACTACTCTGACCTGCCTACAGCCCCCCCCCCCCGCGGCCAGTATCAAGACTCTCACTCACCTTTAGTGATGGACGAACGTTTCGCCCGGCGGTCGTTTCGCGGCGAATTTCCGACATTCGCGGTCCGCACGTTCGAACGCCTTTTTCCGTCGTTCGCCGCGGCGGACTTACGTGTTTAATGTATACAAGAACTTTAACCTTTGGTGACACGTTTATCATGTGATACAGGACAGCCAATTGAGACATGACAGCACATGGACACTTGGACATTCCCCCTAACCTATAAATACACCCGATCCGGTGGCCATTTTACATTCTTTCTTCTGTTACGATAGGGACAGGTTCCTGTGTGGAGTAGGGAGAGATAAACCACTAGCTATTTGGTACACAAAAGTTCTTTTCAGGACTGGTATAGGTGTTAGGTGTTGATAGGTTTGCTGTGCTGCTGATTCTTGCAGCAGCCTGAGTGTCTTTTGTTAGTTTAGAGAAAGGGAAAGGACGGTGTATGCTACAGGGACAGCCAGATTAGTCTTTCATCATCATCATCATCATCATCATCATTAGCTGTTACTATCAAGGTCCACAAAAGAGCTGTTCCAGTAACCACTAATCGTTCTCTTTTTTTGCCAATTTGTATAGGGACAGGAAGGAAGCAGTGTTGTCAGGCAGTGAGGGTAATTTTAAAGACTTGCTGTTATTATTAGTTCCACAAAGGTTCTTTTCAGGACTGGTATCAGTGGTACAGTAATAGGCTTGTACATGTATAATATTCTTTCTTCCAAATATAGAAAGGATATTATACTTGACTGCTGCCCTTCTGCTGCAGTCTGCTAAACATTCACAACTCACTTGTTCCACAAAAGTTCTTATAAGGACTGGTAACTTGGTATAGGGTGCTACGGTACATAGGCTTGAGTGCGGTACAGTCTGCTGTTCTGTAAGGACCGCTATCGGTCCACAATAGATAGGGTTGACGTGCACCACTGCTGACCGCTGCCCTATACTGCAGCAGTCCTTCAGCGGTATAGGGACTGACGTACAGTCTGCTAATCACTAACACACAACCTGCTTGTTCCACAAAAGTTCTTATAAGGACTGGTAACTTGGTATAGGGTGCTACGGTACATAGGCTTGAGTGCGGTACAGTCTGCTGTTCTGTAAGGACCGCTATCGGTCCACAATAGATAGGGTTGACGTGCACCACTGCTGACCGCTGCCCTATACTGCAGCAGTCCTTCAGCGGTATAGGGACTGACGTACAGTCTGCTAAACACTAATACACAACCTGCTTGGTCCACAAAAGTTCTTATAAGGACTGGTAACTTGGTATAGGGTGCTACGGTACATAGGCTTGAGTGCGGTACAGTCTGCTGTTCTGTAAGGACCGCTATCGGTCCACAATAGATAGGGTTGACGTGCACCACTGCTGACCGCTGCCCTATACTGCAGCAGTCCTTCAGCGGTATAGGGACTGACGTACAGTCTGCTAAACACTAATACACAACCTGCTTGGTCCACAAAAGTTCTTATAAGGACTGGTAACTTGGTATAGGGTGCTACGGTACATAGGCTTGAGTGCGGTACAGTCTGCTGTTCTGTAAGGACCGCTATAGGTCCACAATAGATAGGGTTGACGTGCACCACTGCTGACCGCTCACCTATACTGCAGCAGTCCTTCAGCGGTATAGGGACTGACGTACAGTCTGCTAATCACTAACACACAACCTGCTTGTTCCACAAAAGTTCTTATAAGGACTGGTAACTTGGTATAGGGTGCTACGGTACATAGGCTTGAGTGCGGTACAGTCTGCTGTTCTGTAAGGACCGCTATCGGTCCACAATAGATAGGGTTGACGTGCACCACTGCTGACCGCTGCCCTATACTGCAGCAGTCCTTCAGCGGTATAGGGACTGACGTACAGTCTGCTAAACACTAATACACAACCTGCTTGGTCCACAAAAGTTCTTATAAGGACTGGTAACTTGGTATAGGGTGCTACGGTACATAGGCTTGAGTGCGGTACAGTCTGCTGTTCTGTAAGGACCGCTATCGGTCCACAATAGATAGGGTTGACGTGCACCACTGCTGACTGCTGCCCTATACTGCAGCAGTCCTTCATCGGTATAGGGACTAAGAGTTTTGTCACAGGGTCATTTAAAAAATGACAGGCAGAGGAAGAGGCAGGCCCTTCCGCAGGGGTGGTAGGGGTAGGGCAGGAGCAACAGGCTTGAGCCAAAGTGGGAAGTTGCAGAAGGTGCGTTCAATTACTTTAAAGGATGCACCAGACTTGGTTGAGTGGCTCGCTCAGCCTTACTCTTCTGCACCCTCCTCATCCTCTCGATCTGCACCCTCTTCTTCACTCTCTGCTATGTGCACCCCCAAAGACACTACCACCAACAACACGACCACCACCACCACCACCACATACCTTCCGCTTGAGTCACTGGAATTATTTTCCGATCCATATCAAGAGGACATTTCTGATGCGCAGCCACTCTTGGTATTGGATCAGGAAGAGGAGGTAGCAACAAGCGCTACTCAGCAGTCTGACGACAGTACCCAGATCAGCCCAAGGAGGAGGTTGGTCCCCGGTGTTGCTGCCTACTCCGAGATCTCTACTTATAGCGGTGGGGAAGGTGACGTTGATGATGACGTGTCTAGTGATGTCACGTGGGTGCCCACAAGAGAGGAAGAGGAGGGGAGTTCAGAGGGAGATATGGACCAGCAGATAGGGAGGAGAAGCAGCAATGACTTACATTGCACAGCAGGGACAAAGCAGACTGCAAATGTATCAGGAGCGAGTCATCGACCATGTACGGTCACATCTGGCGCTCCCAGGACACCGGCACATGGCTCCGCAGTGTGGGCTTTTTTTAACGTGTCCGCTGCTGACAATAGCGTTGCCATCTGCAATCTTTGCAGTCAACGCGTTAGTCGCGGTAAGCCCAATACTCACCTAGGGACGACCGCCTTAAGAAGGCACATGAGCAGCCATCACCGAGCCCAGTGGGAGCAACGGAACACACAAAGCCACACTGCAGGCTCTCACCGTCCAGCCTCGTCTTCTACTTCTCCTTCTCCTCTCTCCTCACAATTGTCCTCCACTCCACCTTCCATCACGCCAAGCTCACATTTTTCTGCAAAAAGGCAGGCTTCCGTGGGCCTAATGTTTGAGCGTAAAAAAATGATGACGCCGGATAACCCTCTTGCCCAACGGTTGGCGGCTGGCTTGTCAGAACTCATAGCCCGCCAACTACTGCCATATAAACTGGTGGACTCGGAGGCCTTTCGCAAATTTGTGGCCATTGGAACACCACAATGGAAGGTCCCAGGAAGGAAGTATTTCTCAGAGAAGGGCATCCCAGAGCTATATGGCCATGTTCAGCGGCAAGTGAATGTATCTCTGGCACACAGTGTCGGTGCCAAGATACATCTGACCACAGACACGTGGTCTAGCAAACACGGGCAGGGAAGGTATATCAGTTTTACTGCCCACTGGGTGAACCTTCTGACGGCCGTCAAGCATGTAACTGTCAGCGCTGTATGTCACGGTGCTGCTGTCAGCGCTGTATGTCACGGTGCTGCTGTCAGCGCTGTATGTCACGGTGCTGCTGTCAGCGCTGTATGTCACGGTGCTGCTGTCAGCGCTGTATGTCACGGTGCTGCTGTCAGCGCTGTATGTCACGGTGCTGCTGTCAGCGCTGTATGTCACGGTGCTGCTGTCAGTGCTCTGTATTACGGTGCTGCTGTCAGATGCCTCTATCACGGTGCATGTGTCATTCCGGTATGTCACGCTGCTGGTGATCATCTCCTGCACCCTCTTCTTTGCCTACCCTGGTCCCTGACCTTCCCTCTCCTCCATTGCCTTCATTAGCTCCATAGTCCTGAATTGTTAGAACAATTTCCCAAATAAAATAAAAATGCTTGTAGTTATCGATCCCAAATTCACCTCATACATGTATTATGTCATTGTCCAGATGGTGGGACTACGTTTTACCCCCTAATAATTACCACGTGGCCGCAAATTCGACATGAAGGTTTGCAAAGTTCGCCTCCCATTGAAGTCAATGGGGCCCGCGGCGAACGTTCGGTTTCGCGAACGTTTGGGTCCGTTCGCATTTCGCTTTCGCGAAACGTCCCGTCGGAAGTTCGTCCATCACTACTCACCTTCTTGTCCTGGCCTGCATCGGTCCGGGGGAGGAGGAGAAGACAGAGGCGGCTCCGATTTTTGCTTGTCTCCCCTGCGCTCTAGCTGCCATGTTCAATGTCCGGCTGGTGCGATGTGATTGGGCCTATGCACATGGGTCATGTGCAGAGGCGGGACTTCAGGAACGATCTCGGACAGGCCCTACACCTCACATGACCCCCACACGCGCAATCACAGGGCGCCGGACACTTAACATGGTGGCGGACACAGGAACTTGAAATTAAGAGGAGGCAGCCAGTGACACATACTGTGACACATACTGGCGCCCCCCTAAATGTTGCGCCCAGGGCCACGGCACCCCCCAAGCTACGCCACTTCTTGACCCTCACTTCTGCATATGTGTCACTCACACATACTACTAGTAGTCCTCCAAGCGCTTTTTAGTGATATTCTAGATTATGACTTTTTTGACACCGTTCCTGGCATCTATCATTTACACAGTTGCTGGATGGATCTTAACCACTTAACGACCAGCGTACGCCGATGTACGCCCTATTTTTGAAGAGGGATATCTCGGTAACGGCAGCAGCTGCTGCCACAACCGAGATATCCATCTCTTCAGGCGCCAGTCGTCTGTATGATAACGGTGGTCTCCGTAGCGAGTTCACCACGAGATCACCGTTATCAGTGGCGGGAGAGGTGCCACCCCCCCTCCCGCCGCCCTCCCACGCCTTCCGCCTCTTACCGGAGCCATCGGAAGCGGCGGAGGCGATCGGGTCCTTTTCCTAGCTGGGTATAGAGACGAGTGAGGCTAAGATGGGCCCCACTCGTCTCTATACCATAGGAGGGCGGAAGTGACGTGAAAACGTCACTTCCGCCCGTACCTCTTAAATGTATATTTTTTTAATGTAATTTTTTCTAATTTTTTATTTTTTTTGCATTTAAGTCTAAATATGAGATCTGAGGACTTTTTGACCGCAGATTTCATATTTAAGAGGCCCTGTCATGCTTTTTTCTATTACAAGGGATGTTTACATTCCTTGTAATAGGAATAAAAGTGATCCTTTTTTTTTTTTTTTTTTTTAATAAACAGTGTAAAAATAAATAAAATCGATTAAAATAAATAATAAAAAAAAAAGGTTTTTAAAAACAGCCCGTCACGATGAGCTTGCGCGCAGAAGCGAGAGCATATGTGAGTAGCGCCTGCATATGAAAATGGCGGTCAAACCACACATGTCAGGTATCGCAGCGATCGGTAGAGCGAGAGCAATAATTCTAGTCCTAGACCTTCTCTGTAACGCAAAAAATGAAACCTGTAGAATTTTTTAAATGACGCTTATGGAGATTTTTGAGGCTAAAAGTTTGACGCCATTCCACGAGCGGCGCAATTTTGAAGCGTGACATGTTGGGTATCAATTTATTCGGGGTAACATTATCTTTCACAATATAAAAAAAAATTGGGCTAATTTTACTGTTGTCTTATTTTTTTATTCAAAAAAGTGAATTTTTTCCAAAAAAAGTGCACTTGTAAGACCGCTGCGCAAATACGGTGTGAAAAAAAGTATTTATTTCTTTAGGGTGTTAGAAAACAAACAATATAAACTGTTTGGGGGTTCTAAGTAATTTTCTAGCAAAAAAAACTGTTTTAAACATGTAAACACAGAGTCTGAAAAAGAGGCCTGGTCCTTAAGTGATTAACACACCACGACCCTTGGTGCATGGAGAAACCCCTGAGGTGGTTTTAGCAGCAAACATTTTTTGTATGTGGTAAACTAACAATTTTACATGCCTTGTACACACAATGCTCCAGCTCTCTGCCCATCACCCCTGGATGACACTGCTGCCTTATACACACAATGCTCCGGCTCTCTACCTGTCTCCCGTGGATCATACTGCTGCCTTATACACACAATGTTCTGGCTCTCTGCCCGTCTCCCCTGGATCGCAATGCTATATCAATTAACCACTTGCCTACTGCCCACCTTCGATTGATGGTGGCAGAATAGCACTCCTGCGCAAATCGCCTTAGCTGTACAGCGGCGCTTTAAGGAGTATAGGGGACTGGATGCATGTGCCCGGTGACTGCAATGTCCGCCGGGAACCCGCAATCACTCCTGACAGGGCAAGAACAGCGATTTGTGTGTGTAAACACACAAATCCACATCCTGTCAGGTGAGAGGAGACAGATCGTGTGTTCCTAGTACATAGGAACAACGATCGGTCTCCTCCCCAAGTTAGTCCCATCCCCCACAGTTAGAACACACAGTGAGGAAACACACGTTTTTAACCCTTGTTTGCCCCCTAGTGTTAACCCCTTCCCTGCCAGTGACATTTATACAGTAATCAGTGCATTTTTATAGCACTGGTCGCTGTATAAATGTTAATGGTCCCAAAAAAATGTGTCAAAAGTGTCTGATCTGTCCGTCGCAATGTCACAGTCCTGATAAAAATCACAGATCGCTGCCATTACTAGTAAAAAAAAATAAAAAAAATAACAAAATGGCCATAAATCTATCCCCTATTTTGTAGACGCTATAACTTTTGCGCAAATCAGCAAATTGTGATTTTCTTTTTTCTTTTACCAAAAATATGTAGAAAAATATATATTGGCCTAAACTGAGGAAAAATTTGTTTTTTAAAAAAAATTGGGATATTTATTATTACAAAAAGTAAAAAAAAAATATATTTTTTCAAAATGGTTGCTCTTTTTTTGTTTATAGCGCAAAAAATAAAAACAGCAGAGGTGATCGAATACCACCAAATGAAAGTTCTATTTGTGGGGAAAAAAAAGGACATCAATTTTGTTTGGGTACAATGTTGCCTGATCGCGCAATTGTCAGTTATAGCGACACAGTGCCGTATCGCAAAAAATTGCTTGGTCAGGAAGGGGGTAAATCTTTCCGGGGCTGAAGTGGTTAATAAATAAATTTTTGAATTGTTTATTGTTGTTTTGATGTATTTTTAGATATTAAATGTTTTATTTATATAATGTATATGTAGAAAAGTTGTAAAAGATGACCGTGGAGTGTATGATTACCCAAAGGTCCTCTGGGTAATTGATCCGAGGCAACATAAGATTTAGTTGCTGTTTATTTAATAAAAATATCAATAGTGGGGTTGGACCGGATCACATGGATGTTCACATACTATGCGATCCGATTCCTGCACCAATTTCTATTGACACCCCCAGATGTTCGCATATGGCAGTTTGAACCACCGGCGGGTGTCATGTGATGCAGGAACCCGTACTGGATTCACGTGGGTTCATACATCGCAGCAGTGTGAACCGAGCATTAATGTTTGCTTTTGGGTTTATTACTGCTGTCATAGGATTTCTTTATTTGTACAAAATTCTTGTTTCCATTGCATAGATGCCAATTCCTTTTGATGACTTGATTTCTCTTTGTGCCTATACAACCCTTAGGCCGCGTACACACGGGCGGATTGTCTGCCCAACTAAGTTCGTCAGACAATCCGACAGACAGTCCGTTCAACTTTTGAATGAACGGACTTGACCACACACGATGAGCAGACAGTCCGCTGAAAAGCTTGCGCGATGACGTATACAGCACGTACGACGGGACTAGAAATACGACGTCCAATACACTGCAATGCAACCTTCGGCCGTGTAAATCCTTTCTGAGCATGCGCCATACTTAGTCCGTCCAACTTGCCTACACACGAGCGGACTGTCCGCTGAAACCAAGTTTGGACGGACAAAACCAAGTTTGGACGGACAAAATTACGGAAATTCCGAAAGACTTAGTCCGTCAGACTGTCCGCTGAAAAAGTCAGCTGAAGCCCACACACGAGCGGATTGTCCGCTGAAACACGGTTCAGCGGACTAAGTTGGGCAGACAATCCGCCCGTGTGTACGCGGCCTTAGGCTACTTTCACATTGAGGTGCTTTGCAGGCGCTATAGTACTAAGAATAGCGCCTGCAAAGTGCCCTGAAAGAGCCGCTCTATTCAATCCAATGTGAAAGCCCCGAGGGCTTTCATACTGGAGCGGTGCACTTGCAGGACGGTCAAAAAAGTCCTGCAAGCCGCATCTTTGCAGCGCTATAGGAGCGGTGTATTCACTACTCCTAAAGCGCCCCTTCCCATTGAAAACAATGGGACAGCGATGCAAACCAGCCCGCAAAGCACCGATTTGCGGGCGGTTTTAACCCTTTTTTGGCTGCTAGCAGGGGTTAAAACTTCCCTGCTAGTGGCCGAATAGTGCCGTTAAGACTACGGTAAAGTGGTGCTAAATATAGCGTGTGTGTATATATATATATATATATATATATATATATATATATATATATATATATATAATATAGCAATTTACCACCGGCGCCTGCCCCAGTGTAAAGTATCCTAAGGCCGCGTACACACGGGCGGATTGTCTGCCCAACTAAGTTCGTCAGACAATCCGACAGACAGCCCGTTCGAAATTTGAATGAACGGACTTGACCACACACGATGAGCAGACAGTCCGCTGAAAGCGTGCGTGATGACGTGTACAGCACGTACGACAGGACTAGAAAAACGACGTCCTATACACTGCAATGTAACCTTCGGCCGTGTAAATCCTTTCTGAGCATGCGCCATACTTAGTCCGTCCAACTTGCCTACACACGAGCAGACTGTCCGCTGAAACCAAGTTTGGATGGACAAAACCAAGTTTGAACGGACAAAATTACGGAAATTACGTAAGACTTTGTTCGTCAGACAGTCCGCTGAAAAAGTCAGCTGAAGCCCACACACGAGCGGATTGTCCGCTGAAACACGGTTCAGCGGACTAAGTTGGACAGACAATCCGCCCGTGTGTACGCGGCCTAAGGCTCGGTTCACACTACTGCGGTGCAAGAACCCTTGCGAATTCAGTACGGGTTCCCGCATTGTATGTCACCCGCCGGCAGTTCACACTGCCATATGCGAAACCGCTGTGGGTGTCCAACTGTCCATAGAAAGTTAAAGTGATTGTAAAGTTTTGCTTCTTAAGAAAAAAAAATATCAAACATGTTATACTTACCTAGGCTGTTGCAGTGGATTTGCAGAGAGCAGCCCGGATCTTCCTCTTCTGACATCCCTCTTTCGCTGCTCCTGAATGAATGAATGAATGAAATACTTGTATAGCGCACAATGCGAACTGAATCGCCTCTAGGCGCTGTGGCGAGCTTTGATCATCTGCTAAAAGAGGAAGGTCTTGAGTTTTTTCCTAAAAGCAGGGTGATTTTCTTCCAGGCGGATGTTGATTGGTAGAGCATTCCATAGCCGAGGCCCTTGGACAGCGAATCTCCGATCACCCTTGGATTTATACCGGGCTTTGGGCACGAGGAGGAGGTTTTTGTTGGCTGATCGAAGACTGCGGTTTGGTGTGTAATGATTTATTTTCTCCATTAGGTATTGCGGAGCTTCTCTATGCACGCATTTGTGGGTGAGGCACAGGGTCTTGAACGTGATCCGATTTTTTACGGTTAGCCAATGTAAGCTCCTCAGTGAAGGAGAGATGGATTCCCAGGGTTTTTTTCCTGTTATCAGCCTTGCCGCCGTGTTTTGGATCAGTTGTAATCGCGCAAGTTGATATTGTGGTAATCCTTTGTAAAGCGAGTTTGCGTAGTCCAGTCGTGAATTAATGATTGTTCCAACTCCTGGCAACTTCCTCCTCACAAGTGCATCCCATAGACCAGCAGGTAACTATGGGGGCACCCGAGCCCAGTCAGAGCTACGTGTATCCATTCAGACACGGAGCCCCAACCCGGCCCCCCTCTCTCTCCTGATTGGCTAACTGACTTTGACAGCAGCGGGAGACACTCGCGCCTTGGCATTGGATAAACTTATATGTGGGCCTGCTGCTGTTCAAAATATCCCCACAAAGTAGGGTATGTACATAAAAATAGAAATTAGACCTGGGAATTGAGGGTGTAGTCTGATCCTAAATATAAAAAAAATATTAAAACAGTTGATTCTTTTACCAACTACTGTAGATAGCTGTGTACCAATAGTTTTTGCATTTGATGTAAAGTTATAATATATATCATAATATACAGTGCATAAATAAATATATAAAAAAAATTAGTAGATGATAAAGTTACAATAGTGCAACATAAATACAAGTGCGTATAGTGATAATAATGCAAATAGTCCTTTTCCTGTGCAAAAAGATGCTAGTGTTCCAAGTCCCAATATTGTGGTGATCCACCTCTTGGGAGTGGTGTAAATTCAAGATTTACCAGATGAGTTGGACCCTTTCGCCTTATAGCAAACAGAGTCAATCTTGCTTGTAGGTCTTTCTGGGCACCTAACCCCGTATTATTATTATTTTTTTATTATTATACCGGATTTATATAGCTCCAACAGTTTACGTAGCACTTTACAATATAAAAGGGAGATAATACAGTTATAATACAATAAAATACAAGAAGATTAAGAGGGGCCCTACTCAGAAGAGCTTACAATCTAATAGGGTGGGGCAGGTAGTACAAAAGGTTGTAACTGTGGGGAATGAGCTGATGGAAGTGGTAAAAGATTAGGTAGAGGCGTGATAGGCTTTCCTGAAGAGATGAGTTTTCAGGGATCACCTGAAGGTAGCAAGAGCAGGGGACAGCCGGACAGGTTGAGGTAGCGAGTTCCAGAGGATGGGAGAGGCTCTGGAGAGTCCGTACCCTGGACTTTGGTAGTTTCCGGTGTCCACTCTGGGGTAAAGATCCTCTGGCTGTGGCTCCGGTGATTGGCTTTCCTTGGAGTGCAAAGGCATCCCTATAGGACCTGCTGCATGGGGGGGAAAAAACAAACAAAAAACAACTCAATGCAAAAGCAAAGCAGGTCAAGCGAAGCTTTAGAATGGTCATCCACCTTAATCATTATGACCAATTACCAGTTGTGCGTTATGTATGTAGTGTGCATTAATACCATAGAAAAGCTTTAATGCATGCTTTATTTTCAATGGCAACCTAACATATGGTTACAGTAGTCAGCAAAGCACACTCTCACTGCAGTGCGTGATAATCTACATTCCTTGTGCTGTGTTTTGTTGAATAAAAGGTACAAGTCCATTTCTTTATGAATTGTTCTGTCAACCCATTAAAAATGATTGGGCTTCCCTAATGCAGCGTGCCTTTGATGTGTAGTACAAATATGTCAAGCACAGGAAATCCATACCGGTCTACATAATCCTTTAATGAGTTGCAGTCTCCTTATTACTTGCTGTAAACATGTTTCTGAAACAACATTGAAGTAATAATTATACTCCCTATTAACCTATATCGTTGCACCAACTTAAAGTGATTGTAAATAATCACCTTGTAAAACAACCTATTCAGCTTAAAATTAAAATAAAAGGCAAACGTTTCTGTATAGATATAAAAAAATAAAGAAATAAATAAAAAAAAAACCCTCCCCTTTTTTTAAATAAGTGATCACCTTCCCTCTGTTGCCTCTGTTCTTAGCGGCATAAGAGCTGAGGGGAAGAGAAGCAACAGCACACTGATCTTTCCAGTGAAAGGCTGTGGGGAGGAGTGTCAGGACAGGTCTGATCATTGGAGGAGAGCAGGCTGAGTTCCCATCATAGCTAAAGAACTGACCACGCTGTGTTCTCCTGCCTAGCGTGGTTAGTTGCTAACAGAAAAGCATAGGGACTGGCAGGAACACCAGGGATTTCACACAATGGAAGTAATACAAAGAGAACAGGATACCTTTCCATACAAGTACATGGTACAGCAGGCACGTAACAGGAATTTGAAATGCTGGGGCAACAAAAACCAATCCAAGTCCATGTATTAAAATAAAATAGAAGATAATTAAAAAATGTAATATAAAAAAAATGTATTAAAATTACATTGCATGATTTTCATATCTGCTGGGACTTCAGATTTAAATATTTGTTTTCTGATAGAGGAAATCATTACTAATTAGTGGTATGGAAAGGGTGTGACAATGGGTAGTTGTAAAGTACACCTATGTACAAGATCTTTAGCATGTCCATAGTTACATACCACCCACAATTCTATGTACCGTACTTTAGCCCCCGTTCACACTGGTGCGACTTTAAAAGTATGACATTTCAAAGCCTCACATCAGTGCCATTTGCACTGCCAATTTCATTGCAGCTTGTAACTTCATTTAACAGAAGTCTATGCCAGTCACAATGAAATCAGTAAAAAGTAGTGCAGGAACCTTTTCATAATTGCTGTGATATGAACGGTTTCATCGCTTGAAATGGGGTGTCAAATCGCATGACAAGCCTCCCTGGTGTGAACGGGGGCTTAGTCTTGCCAGGGAGTTGGATAACTCATTACAGCTGGTGTGCCTCGATTTTCTTTTTTGATGTACCCTCATTTTTAAAACAAAAAAAAAGCAGTTAGCACATATCACAAATACATAAGGCTTAAAGCGTTTGTTAACCTAAAAAACCCCAAAAAACTGGTTCCTGTTCCTTTAAAGCATGTTATACAGCACAGTGCTTGTGCTATGTCATTTGGCCCCCTGTAACACCTGAAATACCTGGCCAATACTGCCTGGTTCTGCCCTCCCCCCTGTAAACTGACCACGGTATATCATGGCTGCTGAGCCCTAACACCGTGGTCAGTTTACTTTCTTCCATCATCCACAGCTCTCCTGTGTCCTCTCCCCCCTCCCCTTCCTGTCTGTCAGCTCTATCCATGCCACGATCTTCCCCTCCTGCTGCTCTCATACTAAAACAAGCTTGCAACAATCCCCTCTGCTATATTAACCACTTGCCGACCAGCTCACGTACATTTACTGCAGCAGTTTGGCAGCACTGCACGAATTGCCGCACCACGGTGGCACGAGCAGGCAGCACTCTTATCAAAAACATGTAGGAGAATATATATTGGCCTAAACTGATGAATAAATGTTTGTGTGTGTGTATATATATATATATATATATATATATATATATATATATATATATAATTATAATATAAAACATTTTTTTGAATATGTATTATATTAAAAAGTAAAAAAAAAACATATATTTTTTTCAAAATTGTTGCTCTTTGTGCGCAAAAATAAAAACCGCAGAGGTGATCAAATTCTACCTAAAGAATGCTCTATTTGTGGGGAAAAAGGACGTCAATTTTGTTCAGGTTCAGCATTGCATGATCGCACAATTGTCAGTTAAAGCGATGCAGTGCCATATCGCAAAAAAAAAAGAAAAAAAAAAGGGGGGCAAATCCTTCTGGCGCTTAAGTGGTTAAACAATGTCCCCAGTGTGTATGTGTTTTTTTTTTTTTAAATACCGCTGTGTACCTGATTTTATAGTGCCGATAGTAGGTTACATGACCGCCCACCTCTCTCCTCCTCTACTCCTGGCTGATATAAGCAGGAGTTTCCCAGCCCTGCCCACTGGAGCTGTCGGCTTGAGAGAGGAGAGAGGCAGATGACCATGTGAGAGCCAATCAGCGCTATGAAATCATGTAGACAGCGACAGTGTAAAAAAACAAATGCACTGGGGCAAAGTTGTTTTCCATGGGTTAACAACCACTTTAAAGGGTTAGTTCACTTTTTTGCTGAAAATATGAAAGGGTGAATCCTACACGCTCCCTATCCCCTCCCACAGTCCTCACTGTACTTACCTCCATGAGTGATGAGTTGTCAGTACCCACACCACTGGTACAGCAGCCCAGAGAATTTAACTCTCCAGCTTTCTGCAGGGCTTCCAGGATAGATTAGAGTGACTCTCTGGGGGTCATTTACTACAGCACTGCACGCTAATTAGAAAGCAAATTTTCACAATCGTGCTAATTATCGCTAACACAGGATTTCACTATAGAGCTGTGAAAAAATACTTCCAAAATCTAATTTACTATAGCTCCCAGAAAACAGATAGAGCCCAAACCCTTACTCTGCTAGAACCTGGAGTAGTGCACCTGGAAATAATGTTTAGAGCATGAAATAATGCCTAAATTGTACTGAAATATACATATTGTTTAACTAGATGCTGACCGCCGGCTGTCAAATGACAGCCAGGCGGCGCACCTATTGTGGCGGGAGGCCGTCATATGACGGCCTCCCGTTTAAACAGGGAATGCGCGCGATCGTGCGCGCGCATCCCTGTTTCTTCGGTGGCGAGCGGTGTCTCCGTGACACGCCACCACCGGTTATGGCTGTTTACCACGTGATCGGCCGCGATGAAGTCACGGCCGATCACAGATGGTCACACCCCGACTTTGCACGGCGCACGCGGGCGATCCCCGGGAACACTGCTCGTCACCGACGCTGGTAAACAGCCATTGGCCGGCTGTTTACCCACGTGATCGGCTGTGATCCTTTCACAGCCAATCACTAAAATGTAAACAAACTGCGGTAACGAGATGTTACCTGGTTCTCCTCCTCACGCACCGATCGTGTGTGAGGAGGAGATTGCAGTAACATCTCGTTACCGCCTACAGTGTACACCAATCATACTGATTGCCCCCCCCCCCCCCCCCCAATAAAGAGGACCTGTCACCACCCCTCATAGTACCTGTCAATCACAGTCCATCAGAGTACCTGTCACAGTCCATCAGAGTATTTGAGTACCTGTCACAGCCCAACAGAGTACCCGAGTACCTGTCACAGCCCATCAGAGTACCCGAGTACCTGTCCCAGACCATCAGAGTACCCGAGTACCTGTCCCAGCCCATCAGAGTACCCGAGTACCTGTCCCAGCCCATCAGAGTACCCGAGTACCTGTCCCAGACCATCAGAGTACCCGAGTACCTGTCCCAGCCCATCTGAGTACCCGAGTACCTGTCACATTCTGGATGAAAACCTGTTGGAGTCTGCAAAAGACCTGAAACTGGGACGGAGATTTATCTTCCAACAAGACAATGATCCCAAACATACAGCAAAATCTACAAAGGAATGGTTCACAAATAAACGTATCCAGGTGTTAGAATGGCCAAGTCAAAGTCCAGACCTGAATCCAATCGAGAATCTGTGGAAAGAGCTGAAAACTGCTGTTCACAAACGCTCTCCATCCAACCTCACTGAGCTCGAGCTGTTTTGCAAGGCAGAATGGGCAAGAATTTCAGTCTCTCGATGTGCAAAACTGATAGAGACATACCCCAAGAGACTTGCAGCTGTAATCGCAGCAAAGGGTGGCTCTACAAAGTATTAACGCAAGGGGGCCGAATAATTTTGCACGCCCCACTTTTCATTTTTTTATTTGTTAAAAAAGTTTCAAAAATCCAATAGATTTCGTTCCACTTCACAATTGTGTCCCACTTGTTGGTGATTCTTCACAAAAAATAAAAATTTTATATCTTTATGTTTGAAGCCTGAAATGTGGCAAAAGGTTGAAAAGTTCAAGGGGGCCGAATACTTTCGCAAGGCACTGTATATATATATATATATATATATATATATATATATATATATATATATATATATGTGTGTGTGTAAAGTATATATGGCGTTTTTCAAACAGGCGTATTAACATATACACTTATGCAAACGCAGTGTGTACTGGACTCATCTGATGCTCTTAATTTTACAGCCATGTGTGTACACATCACCTTGCGTTATCAGCGATGCATCATCTGCGCAGCTGTCAAAATGACAGCATCAGTTGTACTTCTGTAGCCGCAACACTGCCTTTGCACGGGTGTACACTGTAATACACAAATGTGAAGGACGCGGAGGATATATATATATATATATCTATGTTAGTATATGTAGGAAGGCCAGTATGGTGGCCTGAATTTATGGGAGGAGCCCGGAGGGTATTTAACCAGCCCGCTCGCCTGTGGTCTTTGTCGGTTTCCGGTGCGCGGCACTACGTCACTAGGCCGACGGCTCGTGTTTCGTTTCCATTCGGACAAACGTCTCTCTCGTGGTTTTCTTTCCCATTCGTTTTGTACAACGTCGCCGGCTCTGTAGAACGTCGCCAGCTCGACTACCGCAGGTAAGGGTCTTGATTGACCTTCCTGTACTATTTTTAGTGTCGTTAAAACCTGAAATATCGAATCGTTCGTTATGATACCGGTTGTTATCACTCAATACGCTCTAATTTCGCAGCGCCCTTCATTTCACGGGCGTCATTTCGGTAGATATTGCTGGTAGGAAAAAACTGCACTGTTTTAGTACTTGTTATATAGTCTCGTTACCGTGTTCCACAGTCAACATCGTTGCCAGTCGTGTCTCACGGCACAACGACTCGTACCTCTGCCATAGCTGGCTCACGTAGGTCATTTCATCATTTCACTCATTTCTGTCACGCACGGCGCTCCGATCCGAATCCAGTCGCATTCGCTAAATGCGGCGTTTCGTTCTGGTGTGCCCCTACTTGCTCGGCCTCATTTCGGTACATGCTCCAGAGCCCGATCGTTGTTAAAACGACCCGGGTCTCTGTCATGGGAGTCATTTCACCTCACCTATTACGTTCGAATTGAAACCAGTCGCTTTTCTCAAAACGCACAGGTTCGATCGACGTGTCCCAGTTGCGTTGGCCTCATTTCGGTACATGCTCTAGAGCCCGTTCGTTGACGGTCGCAGGTTGCGTCCTCTCCGATTCGTAGCTCTATCATGGGAAACATTTCATTGTCACATAGTACGTTCAGTTCGAATCCGGTCGCATCCCCGTGCATCGGATCGTCCGGACGGCCCCAGGTATTTTTCGGCCTCATTTCAGTACATGCTCCAGAGTCCCGTTCGTTGTCAGTCGCAATCGCGGCACGACCGGTTCGGGCCTCTGTCATGGCAAACTTTTGTCACTCATTTCACTGTCACCTACTACGCTCCGGTTCGAATCTAGTCGCATCTATGATGCACCGATTCGTTCCGATGTGACCCAGTTGTTACGGCCTCATTTCAGTACATGCTCCAGAGTCAGGATTCATTGTTGGTTGCAGGTTTCGGTTCTCTGATTCATGTCTCTGTCATGGGAAATCGGTTCACTGTCACGTATCACGCTTCCGATACGAATCCAGTCGCATCGTGCGCTAATTCGTCTCGGCGCGCCCCAGGTATTTCAGCCACATTTCAGTACATGCTCCAGAGCGTACACGGTTAACGGTCAGTCGCAACAGCGGCATGATCGATTCGTGCCTCTGTCATGGCAATCAAAATAATTTCGCCGCCACGTACCGCACTCCGTTTCGAATCCGGTTGCATACGTAATGCACCGATTCGTTACGGTGTGCCCCAGTGCTTTAACCTAAATTCAGTGCATACTCCAGGGTCCGGTTCCTCATCAGTCGCAGTCGCGGCACGATCGACTTATGCCTCTGTCATAACACATATTTCATTAATTTGACCGTCATATACCGTGCCCCGATTCGAGTCAGTCGCATCCGTGAGGCACCGATTTGTTCCGGTGTGCTCCAATTGTTTTGTTCCGAATTGGCTCGGTCGCATTTCGTTACATGCTCCACAGTTCATCTCATCACTTTTCGTCTGAAACGTCGGTTATCGCAATCAGCCTATGTCACAGCAAACATTTCACTCATTCACTGCACACTCTTGTCACTTGAGTCTAATCCACTCATACCAACAATACATTGGTTCGCACCCGTCATGTCAGCATTACAGGTATCGTTCGCATGTTGCCTGTCATTCCCCCAAGTCCGACACTCACTATAGATCGATCCTTCGTGCTTCGAATTTCAGCCAAGGGTCTCGATTCGTTCGTTAAAACCTTCACCTCACTACTACTCCCCCCTGATAGTCGCACAATCCAATGCATCTTGGTTTCCTTTCATACATCTTACGATCGGTTCCTATCAGGATTGTTATATATAGTCACAAAGATTCGTGTCAGTTTCATTTTCATACACGCTACAACCCGTTTCAATTCCAGTCGCCCCAGCGGCAAATTGATTCGCACCGGGTTCATCCCGTACTCTCCACAGTCTCTTATATATTAGATTAAATTCATACACTCTAAAACGGGTTTTGTCAGATTAATTTCATGCGATCGGCTCATATAAGATTCGGTTTGTTCGACCGATTCATATCGGATTCATTCCATACACATCCAAGAAACAACTTCTTGCAAATCACTGCTAGCACGCACCCAAGCATACGCTCCCTGCAATCATTGCAAACATGTTTCCAGGCACAGACTTCTTGTAGTCGTTGCAAGCACGCGTTCAAGCATGGACGTCTTGCAATCGTTGCAAAACACGCATCCAAGCATAGACTTCTTGCAATCGTTGCAAGTACGCATCCAAGCATAGACTTCTTGCAATCGTTGCAAGCACGCATCCAAGCATAGACTTCTTGCAATCGTTGCAAGCACGCATCCAAGCATAGACTTCTTGCAATCGTTGCAAGCACGCATCCAAGCATAGACTTCTTGCAATCGTTGCAAGCATGCATCCAAGTATAGACTTCTTGCAATTATTGCAAGCACGCATCCAAGCATAAACTTCTTGCAATCGTTGCAAACACGCATTCGAGCATAGACTTCTTGCAATCATGGCAAACACGCATTCAAGCATGGACCTCTTGCAATCATTGCAAACACTCATTCAAGCATAGAACTCTTGCAATCATTGCAAACAGATGTCCAGGCACAAGCTTATTGCAATCATTGCTAGCAGGCAGTTCTGGCTAGCTCAATAGATTGCTTTAGGAAAGCCTGGATACTTTCCTAAATGTACATATATAACGGGGTACTTATGTTTATAGGTAAAGTTGATCCAGGGAAAAATCCGATTGCCTCTTGAGGGATCAGGAAGGAATTTTTTCCCCTGCTGTAGCAAATTGGACCATGCTCTGCTGGGGTTTTTGCCTTCCTCTGGATCAGCTGTGGGTGTAGAATTGGGTATGTTGGGTTGTGCGATACTTTGTTTATTTGATTTGTGGTTGGACTGGATGGACTTCTGTCTTTTTCGGCCTGGCTACCCATGTATCCTACCATAACTCCTTGCTATCGTTGCAAGCACGCATCCTGGCATAACTCCTTATAATCGTTGCAGGCTCGCATCCTGGCATAACTCTTTGCAATCGTTGCAAGCACCTATCCTGGCATGACTCCTTACAACTATGGCAAGCACGCATCCTGGGGAACTCCTTGCAATCGTTGCAGGCACGCATCCTAGCATAACATCTTGCAATCGTTGCAAGCACGCATCTTGGCATAACAGCTAAGCAATCATTGCAGGCACGCATCCTGGCATAACTTCTTACAATCATGGCAAGCACGTATCCTGGTGTAACTCCTTGCAATCGTGGCAGGCACGCGTCCTAGCATAACATCTTGCAATCGTTGCAAGCACGCATTTTGGCATTACATCTTGCAATCGTTGCAAGCACGCATCCAAACACACGTTCGAGCACAACTCCGGCAGTCTTCGCAAAGCACATGCGGTAACACGAATTTTTCAGAGTCACTACGAACACATCTCCAGTGACAAACTCCCGTGCCATTGTCGCAAGCACATGTTTAAACACAACTTTTGCAATCGTGCCAAGGCTCGCGACTTAGCATAACTTCTTGCAATCATTCTTTTGCTTGCACATTCTCAGTGGCCCACAAACTGGCTACACGTTGTCTTCAGCAGCACTTAATTGGCCACTTGTCTTCTGTGGCTTTTCCTACAAACCATTCACCGTTCCCTGTCTGTCATCTCTCCCTTAGGACAGTTGAGTTCAACTTCCGTCCTGCGCCGGGATCGTGTTGACACACGCAACTGGCTTCTTCTTGTTACACAGTCAGGCTATACCTAGCCAGCGTTCAGCATTTCTTATCCTTACAGGACCCAGAGAGCCATCTGTCTTTACGGCCCATACAGTAAGATCCCCACTACGAGGCATCTAGAGGCGTCAGCCCATAGCCAACGGCATACACTCGCCCATCACATCTGCCATCTTTAGGGACACATAAAATCCTCGCACATTCCCCAGTCTAGTCATCCAAGCGGCCATCTACCGGGCCCTTTGTGGTTTTCACGGCCTACCCAGTTTATCGTTAGTAGCACTGGCAGCCAAGTTCCACACAGACACCACCTGACGAATGGTCAAAAATCTACAATACGGGCCATCCCGCAGGGTCAATCTTTATGTCACGCCTCCTGGTCTCCCTCTCATGGATGCAGGACCCCTCTTAGATCCTTAATTTAGATGCCGTAGCATTAGCAGTCCTATCTATGTCGGAAGGTTCCTTACTGCATGGATTAGTATAGCGATGTTTATACCATCTACGATGCCCTGTCACCCCTGGTAGTGACGGATGCCGCAGCCTCCACAGGCTTCGCTGCAATTTTTGGCCACCACTGGCTTACAGAACCATGGCATCAGGAATACTCCTAAACCCGAGTTTACCTGGACTTCCTCCCTCTTCAAGCTATACCCGGTCATGACAGCCTCTCGACTCTGGGGTCATGTCAAGACAGGACAGGCCATGGCTTTCACCACCGACAACTGGGCCGAGGTTGATCTTGTTGATGAAGCCAGGTCAGGACCGCTCTCGGTTAGGTCCTTCTACGCAGCCTACACCTCGACCCCGGTCCATACCGTGGTCACTCTTTAGTATTTGAGCACCCTTGGCAGCATGTTGGCCTGGGTCCCAAGTCACGTCATTGAGAGACTAAGCAGTTGGAACCCTGCCTACCTCGCCCAGTACATCCCCAATCCTTGTGTGGAAATGGCACAAGCATTCACCAAACTCGCTCATCTAATTAAGCTAAAACAAATAAACTACACCCCTACCTGAATGTTTTGCCCCCTTATTTTGGTATACCGACCATCAGACCAGGGCACACTTCAGGTCCATTTCATGTTGTTAATCTTATGGTAAAGTCTATTGGTTCATATCCGTATCGGCCATAGGGCTTCGACCATAAGTAGGAAGGCCAGTATGGTGGCCTGAATTTATGGGAGGAGCCCGGAGGGTATTTAACCAGCCCGCTCGCCTGTGGTCTTTGTCGGTTTCCGGTGCGCGGCACCCACCCTCCCATCCCCCTTTCAGGGCATTTCTCAAATTCATTTCTCTTCACAATATATTAATTTCTAATCTAGGGTATGCCCCCTTATTTTGGTATACCGACCATCAGACCAGGGCACACTTCAGGTCCATTTCATGTTGTTAATCTTATGGTAAAGTCTATTGGTTCATATCCGTATCGGCCATAGGGCTTCGACCATAAATATATATATATATATATATATATATATATATATATATATATATATATATACAGTGGTGTGAAAAGGTGTTTGCCCCCTTCCTCATTTCCTGTTCCTTTGCATGTTTGTCACACTTAAGTGTTTCGGAACATCAAACCAATTTAAACAATAGTCAAGGACAACACAAGTAAACACAAAATGCAATTTGTAAATGAAGGTGTTTATTATTAAAGGTGAAAAAAAATCCAAACCATCATGGCCCTGTGTGAAAAAGTGATTGCCCCCCTTGTTAAAACATACTATAACTGTGGTTGTCCACACCTGAGTTCAATTTCTCTAGCCACACCCAGGCCTGATTATTGCCACACCTGTTCACAATCAAGGCATCACTTAAATAGGAGCTGCTTGACACAGTAAGGTCCACCAGAAGATCCTTAAAAGCTACACATCATGCCGAGACCCAAAGAAATTCAGGAACAATTGAGAAAGAAAGTAATTGAGATCTATCAGTCTGGAAAGGGTTATAAAGCCATTTCCAAAGCTTTGGGAATCCAGCGAACCACAGTGAGAGCCATTATCCACAAATGGCGAAGACATGGAACAGTGGTGAACCTTCCCAGGAGTGGCCGGCCGCCCAAAATTACCCCAAGAGCGCAGCGACGACTCATCCAAGAGGTCACAAAAGACCCCACAACAACGTCCAAGGAACTGCAGGCCTCACTTGCCTCAGTTAAGGTCAGCGTTCATGCCTCCACCATCAGGAAAAGACTGGGCAAAAATGGCCTGCATGGCAGAGTTCCAAGGAGAAAACCACTGCTGAGCAAAAAGAACATCAAAGCTCGTCTCAATTTCTCCACAACACATCTTGATGATCCCCAAGACTTTTGGGACAACATTCTGTGGACCGATGAGACAAAAGTGGAACTCTTTGGAAGGTGTGTGTCCAAGTATATCTGGCGTAGAAGGAACACTGCATTTCAGAAAAAGAACATTATACCAACAGTAAAATATGTTGGTGGTAGTGTGATGGTCTGGGGCTGTTTTGCTGCTTCAGGACCTGGAAGACTTGCCGTGATAAAAGGAACTATGAATTCTGCTGTCTACCAAGAGATCCTGAAGGAGAATGTCCGACCATCTGTTCGTGTACTCAAGCTGAAACGAACTTGGGTTCTGCAGCAGGACAATGATCCTAAACACACCAGCAAGTCCACCACCGAATGGCTGAAGAAAAACAAAATGAAGACTTTTGAGTGGCCTAGCCAAAGTCCTGACCTGAATCCTATTGAGATGTTGTGGTATGACCTTAAAAAGGCCGTTCATGCTCGAAAACCCTCTAATGTAACTGAATTAGGACAATTCTGCAAAGATGAGTGGGCCAAAATTCCTCCAGGACGCTGTAAAAGCCTCATTGCACATTATCGCAAACGCTTGGTTGCAGTTGTTGCTGCTAAGGGTGGCCCAACCAGTTGTTAGGTTTAGGGGGCAATCACTTTTTCACACAGGGCCATGATGGTTTGGATTTTTTTTCACCTTTAATAAGAAAAACCTTCATTTACAAATTGCATTTTGTGTTTACTTGTGTTGTCCTTGACTATTGTTTAAATTGGTTTGATGTTCTGAAACACTTAAGTGTGACAAACATGCAAAGGAACAGGAAATGAGGAAGGGGCAAACACTTTTTCACACCACTGTATTAGGGGTGCAAGGGATCGTCACTGATCCGTGATTCGAATGGGTCACCCTGTTCAGATCGGCACACGCAGCGATCTGCGGTCTCGGCCTTAGGAAAGGTTGCGGCTTTGGCCTAGCTCCGGAGCGGCAGCTATTTGGTGCACCCGTCAGCCATTTACAATTTGATCGCTCTGTCGAATGATGGAGCGATCATATGTAAACAAACCGGCGTCATGATGACGCCGGTTCCTCTCTCCCTTCTGTAAAGTGGAGGGGAGAGATCGGATAGAAGCAGCGCTGTGGGCTGGATCTGTAGTGCCCACAGCGCTGCTCTGTAACAATTGCAGTCACAACCATCCCTCCATACTCTGCCAATACTTTGCAATACCCTGCCAATAACGTGCCAATACTCTGCCATACCCTGCCAATACTTTGCCATATCCTGCCATACTCTGCCATACCCTGCCCATACTCTGCCATACCCTGCCCATACTCTGCCATACCCAGCCAATACTTGCCAATACCCAGCCAGTACTTGCCATACTCGGTAATACCCAGCCATACTCAGCAGTACCCAGCCATGCTCAGCCAATATTACAGTGGGGGAGATGACGTGAATATTGCAGTGGGGGAGATGTATATTGCAGTGGGGGATATTGTGGATATTACAGTGGGGACTATATGGTGGTGGAATTTTCACAGGTTTTTGCAAATTCAATTATTATTTGCTGATCCGAAAAATGATCCGATCCGTGACTCTGATCCGAGGAACGATGCGTTCCGTGAGTGTTTTGATCCGTTGCACCCCTAATATATATATATATATATATATATATATATATATATATATATGCACACATACACACAACAGATGTAAATATATATACACACATAAATATATGCACACATATATATACATATATATATATATATATATATATCTATATATATATAGATATATATATATATAGTCGGAGCCCTCCACTCTAAGAGATATGAAAGAACACATAAACACGTCGCAAGACTAACAACATAAAATAGACCTGAATTGTGCCCTTGGTCTGCTGTAAGGTAAGCCCTGGTGAGCTGGGCGGTGAGCCCTGGTCTGCTGGGTGATATGCCAAGAGAAGGCCGCATACCTTAAGAAAGTAAATGGATGTTTCTGTAGAGAAACGTGTTTTAAGAGAAGTACTCTGAGAAGGGAAATGGGTGGGTGGGTACCTTGCACTGGAACCGACACAGACCGTTGTGGGTGGTCTGATTAAATACCCTCCGGGCTCCTCCCATAATTACGGGCCACCATACTGGCCCTCTTATATATACACATACACACACATATGAATATGTGTGTGTGTGTGTGTATATATATATATATATATATATATATATATATATATATATAATCTCTGTGTGTAATTGTATAGTTAATGTAATTGTAACCTGCTGTTGGTGTATTTTTCACTGCAGTTAAGATTTTACTTTCATTTGGCCACCGGTGAAGGAAGAAGCTGTTCTCTGGCAGAGATCTCCTGCTAACTCCACCTCTGGCTGGAGAAACCAGAAAGGAGAACTTGAAAGAGAAGCACAGAGATAATGTGGCATCTCTGTTTACTAAACATGCCGTTTCTGTTGCCGTCAATACAGCCGTTCTGTGTACTGAGATGAGAAGAGGAAAATAGTTCACATCTCAGTATATTAAACCTGCAATGCTCTGAGATAAGCAGTGATCATCCTGATCTCAGCTGATCACAGTTTATTAAACGGACACCATAGTCCAATGAAAGTTTCAGTCGTTGATTATAATGGGTGCAATTGTAACTTCCCCATATAAATACTTTTAATGTTGAGATGAAATGTATCTTTCTCTGAAAGAAATTGTCTTTGCAACAATGTTGCTTCTTCATCTATTTTGTTTTATGAATGCTAGAATATGTAATGTTTTCTTTTACCATGTTTTTTATTGAAAATTTTCCAAAGCAAAAGAAATGACCAGGAATCAAATAAAACATTTTCAGGTTTTTGTCAATAGTATATACCAGGGCTAGGCAACCTTTCTGAGCACAGTGTGCCAAAAATGTTTTCAAAGAAATTAAACGTGCTGATTTTATAACAAAAATGTCAACTTCACACGTTCAATCACAAAGGATTTTTCATAAAGTAAATGCTGTAAACTACTTGCATAGCAGTGAGGAATTTAACATCCTGCACTCTCACACCTCAGACCAGCCCCAATTCCTGCACCTTCACACCTCAGATCACTGTACCCCCACTCATCTGCCCCACCACTGTACCCCCCTGCACATCTGCCCCACCACTGTACCCCCCTGCACATCTGCTCCACCACTGTACCCCCTGAACATCTGCCCTACCACTGTACCCCCTGAACATCTGCCCCACCACTGTACCCCCTGAACATCTGCCCCACCATTGTACCCCCCTGCTCATATGTCCCACCACTGTAACCCCTGCACATTTGCCCCACCACTGTAACCCCCTGCACATCTGCCCCACCAATGTAACCCCTGCACATCTGTCCCACCACTGTACCTCCTTTCTCATCAGCCCCACCACTGTAACCCTCTGCACATCTGTCCCACCACTGTACCTCCCTGCACATCTGCTCCACTGCCGTATCCCCATGCTCTTCTTTCTTACCACTGAATCACCTTCTCATCTGTTCTAATACTGAATCCATCTGCTCATCTGTCCCACCACTGTACCTCCTGCATATCTGTCTCACCTCTGTTCCCCCTGCTTTCCTGCCCCACCACTGTAATCCCTTGCTCATCTGTCCCACCAATACACCTCCTTTCACTGCCCCACAGCTCTACCCCCCTGCTTTTCTGTCCCACCACTGAACCCCCTTCTCCTCTGCCCCATCGCTGTACCCTCCTGCTCTTCTGGAATGGATGCGCAATGATGAGCTCAAGTCAGAAGTATTTTCTGAAAGCAGTGGGCCTATGCGCAGGATCAGAAGTTGGGGCCCTGCAGCTGAGAAAAAGTGCGGCGCTCCTGCACCGCAGCAAAAGTTGGGTGTGATTTTCACTGTGCTGAATACTGACTGTGGCTTAAAAGGTACACAGAGTGCCGAAGTTCAGTAGTAAGTGACACAAGTGTTTAGGAATAATTTCAGCAAAGTTCCCAGAAGCTCAACAATAATTCCACAAGCTGTCACCTGATTGGTTTCTCAATCATAGTGAAATCCCTTCTTTCTGAGATTGGTAGTGACAACCAAGCGAGCCATCTTCCTCCAGATGGTGAGCGAGGCTAGCAGGACTGTGATTTGGCTTTAGCAGTGGCCAATGACAGCCATCCTCCTCCTGGAAACAGAGACTGTCTTCACCCCCACCAGAACTACACCCAATCGTTTCCCCATCACAAAAACTGACGATCGCAGCTACAGCAAAGTTAGAGAACCAAACAATGTTTCCCATCTTTTACAATGTGTGGGGGCACAGTGCCTCCCCCTCAGTGCAAGTGCGGTGTGGGGAATTCTGAAATTGGAATGCATTAGTGTCTGACTAACATTTCCCTGTGCTGCTTTGCTGATGGGGAGGGAGTCGAGTGCCGGCAAAAGAGGCTTTGTGTGCCACTTGCGGCACACGTGCCAGGGGTTGGCTACCCCTGGTTAGGGATGAGCTTCGTGTTCGAGTCGAACGCATGTTCGACTCGAACATCGGTCGTTCGTGCGTTCGCCGAATTCCGAACGTTTGGGCCGTTCGCGGCAAAATTCGTGTGGCCCACAATGCACTGCGATGGCGCAATGCATTGCTGTCTCACGATTGGCCAAGCATGCACTGTGACCCCGCATGCTTGGCCAATCGCAGCGCCAGTAGCGGGAAGAGCAATGGTTGGTCACAGGCATCCTGCCTGTGGCCAATCATAGCTCAGACAGTGTAGTGCACGCCCCACACTATATAAAGCTGCCTTTCAGGCGGCCTCGTGTAGTGTTTGTTAGCATCTGAAGCAGTGGGTGTTCTGTGTACCTTCAACACAGTTACACACCAATCGTTTTTGGCTGATTTACTATTTTGCTCTTGTGTAGTGGTTACTGTCTGTGCCCTGACCGCAGTATACACCACTATATTCACCTCACCTATATAGCTAGTGATCTAGCTTTAATAATAGAGCTTGCAGTCAGTAGTGTTAGTGCGTGCTGTCTGCGTGCTCTGTACCCAGTACATACCACTATATACACCTACATAGCTGTTCTCTATTTGAGCCCGATTGTCATTTGCTGGAGTTATTGGAAGTTGTGTGTGCCTCCAGCACAGCACAGTATACAGCTGTATATGCCCCTTTAGCTCTGCTGTTTTCTTGTTATTGTCTGCGTGCCCTGACCGCAGTATACACCGTGATATTCACCTCACCTATATAGCTAGTGGTCCATCTTTAACAATAGAGCTTGCAGTCAGCAGTGTCACTCAGGAGATAGTGCGTGCTGTGTGCCTGCTCTGTACCCAGTACATACCGCTATTATCCACCTACATAGCTGTTCTCTATTTGGGCCCGATTGACATCTGCTGGAGTTATTGGAAGTTGTGTGTGCCTCCAGCACAGCACAGTATACAGCTGTATATACCCCTTTAACTCTGCTGTTTTCTTGTTATTGTCTGCGTGCCCTGACCGCAGTATACACCGTGATATTCACCTCACCTATATAGCTAGTGGTCCATCTTTAACAATAGAGCTTGCAGTCAGCAGTGTCACTCAGGAGATAGTGCGTGCTGTGTGCCTGCTCTGTACCCAGTACATACCGCTATTATCCACCTACATAGCTGTTCTCTATTTGGGCCCGATTGACATCTGCTGGAGTTATTGGAAGTTGTGTGTGCCTCCAGCACAGCACAGTATACAGCTGTATATATCCCTTTAACTCTGCTGTTTTCTTGTTATTGTCTGCGTGCCCTGACCGCAGTATACACCGTGATATTCACCTCACCTATATAGCTAGTGGTCCATCTTTAACAATAGAGCTTGCAGTCAGCAGTGTCACTCAGGAGATAGTGCGTGCTGTGTGCCTGCTCTGTACCCAGTACATACCGCTATTATCCACCTACATAGCTGTTCTCTATTTGGGCCCGATTGACATCTGCTGGAGTTATTGGAAGTTGTGTGTGCCTCCAGCACAGCACAGTATACAGCTGTATATACCCCTTTAACTCTGCTGTTGTCTTGTTATTGTCTGCGTGCCCTGACCGCAGTATACACCGTGATATTCACCTCACCTATATAGCTAGTGGTCCATCTTTAACAATAGAGCTTGCAGTCAGCAGTGTCACTCAGGAGATAGTGCGTGCTGTGTGCCTGCTCTGTACCCAGTACATACCGCTATTATCCACCTACATAGCTGTTCTGTATTTGGGCCCGATTGGCATCTGCTGGAGTTATTGGAAGTTGTGTGTGCTTCCAGCACAGCACAGTATACATCTGTATATACCCCTTTAACTCTGCTGTTCTATAAAAAAGGCATCTGCAGGAGTTAGTGGGTGTTGTGTGCCTCCAGCACAATATAAACTACCCAACTACTGTTTTACCCAACTCCCTTCAGGCCATTACCATGTCTGGAAGGCCAGCAAGGAGAGGCAGACAGGCGCGAGCCGATAAAAGAGGGCAAGCAGGCTCTGTGTCTAGAGACAACAGTGCTGGTCGGGGACGCGGTGCATTGTCATCAGCACGTGGCCATGGGACATGCTTGTCCTTCTTTTCTGCAGCTGGACATGTTGAACCGCAACATGCCAACGACTTGGTAGAGTGGATGACCAAGCCCTCTTCATCCTCCTCATCCTCTCTCACCCAGTCTCAGGGTAGTAGAAAAGCAGCTGCCAACACATCGTCGTCCCTCCTCTCAATGTCATCATCAGTGACTCCTTCCCTAGACCCACCACGTCCTCCTGAGGAGTCTCCTGAACTCTTTGAGCACAGTGTTGGGTACATGCTCCAGGAGGATGCCCAGTGTTTGGTGGGCTCTGATGATGACACTCAGCTAGAGGAAGGCAGTAGCGTGAGCACAGAGAGAGGGGATGCTCAAGAAGGACAGCAATCTGGCAGTAATGTTCCACAAGCTGCAGCATACTGCCAGGTTTGCTACAGCGATGAAGAGGGAGGGGATGATGAGGGCACTGACTCCACGTGGGTGCCTGGAAGGAGGGAGGAGGAGGAGGAGGAGGAGGAGGAGGAGGAGGAGGAGGAGGCACATGTCCAACGAGGCAGGATGCCCTCCGGGGGCCAGCTTAGGGGCAGCACACCGACTGAATCACACCGCAGAGCTCCGCCTGCGCAGAGCGCTTCCTCTGCGCAGAGCGCTTCCTCTGCGCGTTATTCTAAAAGTTCTTTGGTGTGGGCCTTTTTTGAGACGAGTGCATCAGATCGCACCGCTGCTATTTGCAACATATGTCTCAAGCGTATCTCACGTGGCCAAAACATCAGCCGCTTGGGCACCACATGCTTGACCAGACATATGTTGACCTGCCATGCAGCTCGTTGGCAAGCATACCTCAAAGACCCACACCAAAGAACAAAGCGGACCTCTCCTTGCTCCTCATCAGCTGGCATCTCCAACCCCACTAGACCTTCAGTCCTCTCTGAAACCTGCTCTGAGAGGAATGAAGGTGTAGAATTAGGTGTGTCACAGCCAAGTGCTTCCGGGAACTCTGCTAGTGGTACATCCACGTCCGATTATAGCAGACAAATGTCCCTGCCCCAGCTGCTGGACCGGCGGAAGAAATTTACTCCCAGCCATCCACATGCCCAGCGGTTGAATGCTAGCTTGGCTAAATTGCTAGCACTTCAACTGCTGCCTTTTCAGTTGGTAGATTCGGCCCCCTTCCGTGAGTTTGTACAATGTGCGGTTCCTCAGTGGCAGGTCCCCAAACGCCACTTTTTCTCACGGAAGGCAATTCCGGCTCTCTACCGGCATGTGGAAGGCAATGTCCTTGCCTCGCTGGACAGGGCGGTCAGCGGTAAGGTGCATATTACCGCTGACTCATGGTCCAGCAGGCATGGACAGGGACGTTACCTGTCTTTCACGGCCCATTGGGTCACTCTTCTGGCTGCTGGGAAGGATGCAGGACAAGGTGCAGTAGTATTGGAGGTTGTTCCGCCACCACGCCTCCAAAATGCTACTATTGGTTGTGACACACCTCTCTCCTCCACCCCCTCCTCTTCTTCTTCCTCCACGGCCTCTTCCAGTGCTCTGTCCTCAGAACCAGCGGTGCTCCGTAGGCGTTGCAGGGGCTACGCAAGTACGCAGGCAAAACGATGCCATGCCGTGCTTGCGCTGGTTTGTTTGGGGGACAGGAGCCACACTGGGGCGGATGTTTTGTCAGCTCTGCAGGGGCAGGCCGAGAGGTGGTTGACGCCACGCCAGCTTAAGCCAGGAATGGTGGTTTGCGACAATGGCACCAACCTCCTCTCCGCCCTCCGACAGGGACAACTGACCCATGTGCCCTGTGTAGCTCACGTCCTTAACCTGGTGGTGCAGCGGTTCTTGGGCAGGTACCCCGGCTTACAGGATGTCCTGAAACAGGCCAGGAGAGTCTGTGTGCATTTCCGCCGATCATTTAATGCCTGTGCTCGGCTGGCTGAGCTCCAAAAGGAGTTGAACCTGCCCAAGAACCGCCTTATATGTGACATGCCCACCAGATGGAACTCAACATTGGCCATGCTGCAGCGGCTGCACACGCAGCAGAGGGCCATCAATGAGTACCTGTGCGACTACGGCACCAGGACAGGGTCAGGAGAGCTTGGTTTTTTCTCACCACGCCAGTGGGGCATGATCAGGGATGCATGCACTGTCCTGTCACCGTTTGAGGAGGCCACAAGGATGGTGAGCAGTGACAGTGCATGCATCAGTGACACTATACCTCTTGTCCACCTCTTGGAGCATACGCTGCGTGGAATAATGGACAGGGCACTTGAGGCAGAACAGAGGCAGGAAGAGGAGGACTTCCTTGCCTCTCAAGGCCCCCTTTATCCAGACAGTGTTCCTGCTGTGCCACCCATCACACAGGAAGAGGGTGAGGAGGAGGAAGAGGAGGAGGAGGATGATTGTGTCAGCATGGAGGTGGAGGCTGGCACTCAGCATCAGCAGCAGCAGTCTTATAGGGATGATTTACAGTCCCAAGAAACACGTGGACTTGTACGTGGCTGGGAGGAGGTAGCTGCGGATCATGTTGTCCTTAGTGACCCAGAGGACTCCGGACCGAATGCCTCAGCTAACCTACGCTGCATGGCCTCCCTGATCCTGCAAAGCCTGCGGAAGGATCCTCGTATTCTTCGGATCAAGGAGAGGGACCATTACTGGCTGGCCACTCTCCTTGATCCACGGTACAAGGGTAAGGTTGCCGACCTTATCTTGCCATCGCAGAGGGAGCAGAGGATGAGACATCTCCGGGAGGCCTTGCAGAAAGCTCTGTGCAACGCGTTCCCAGAGACTGGGAGGTCACAAACTCCTGGTCCTGGACAACGTGTTGCTGAGGCATCAGTCAGAAGGAGCGGTGGAGAAGGTGGCCGTCTGACTGATGCGTTCAGACAATTTTTTAGTCCGCAGCCCCAAGGTATGATTGGTTCCAGCACCCATCGCCAGCGTCTAATTTACATGGTGCAGGAATACCTAGGGGCAAGGTCAGACTTGGACACCTTTCCCACTGAAAATCCTCTGGCTTACTGGGTCTTGAGGATGGATCACTGGCCAGAGCTTGCACAGTATGCAATTGAGCTCCTGGCCTGTCCTGCATCCAGCGTTCTTTCGGAACGCACCTTCAGTGCTGCTGGTGGCTTCGTTACCGATCACAGGGTGCGCCTGTCCACCGAATCAGTTGATCGACTGACCTTCATCAAGATGAATCAGTCTTGGATCACCCACAGCTACCAAGCACCTGAAGCTGATGTAACCGAATAATTTTTTTTGAAATACCACATCCCTTCAAGACTGCCTATGCTGATGCTGAGTGACTGTCCTGTTATGTTGATTGTCTATCCTCTTCTTCCTCCGCTGATATGTTGGAAGAACATTTTTGGTTCTGGGTGATGCCAGCAGCCCAATTTTTCTGCCCCTGTTTAACAGGGGTGTTTAAGTACAATTTTTGATGCAATGCTTTGCAGCAGGGCTAATTCCTGCAATAAAACTAGAGTGTATGGCAGAGGTTGCAGTGTGATGGCACCAGTGCCTAAGGCCCAATTTTTCTGCCCCTGTTTAACAGGGGCGTTTAAGTACAATTTTTGATGCAATGCTTTGCAGCAGGGCTAATTCCTGCAATAAAACTAGAGTGTATGGCAGAGGTTGCAGTGTGATGGCACCAGTGCCTAAGGCCCAATTTTTCTGCCCCTGTTTAACAGGGGCGTTTAAGTACAATTTTTGATGCAATGCTTTGCAGCAGGGCTAATTCCTGCAATAAAACTAGAGTGTATGGCAGAGGTTGCAGTGTGATGGCACCAGTGCCTAAGGCCCAATTTTTCTGCCCCTGTTTAACAGGGACATGTAATTACAATTCTTGATATAATATTTCACAGGAGGGCCCCTTCCTGTGCCCACCCAGAGTAACTGTGAGGACTTATAGTGTTGTGGCACCAGCACCACAACCACCAAAGGTCAATTTTTCTACCACTGTTCAACAATGGCATGTAATTACAATTCTTGATATAATCGTTCACAGCAGGGCGCTCCAGCGGCCACCAAGAGTCACTTTGAGGGCTTACAATGTTGTTGCAAAACCAACACCTTGTTCCGCCATTTCTGCAGAGCATATAGGGCAGGCCCCTACTTTCAAACATCCAATTTACAAACATCTCCTACTTGCAAACGGAAGGAGACAACAGCAAGTGAGATGAAAAAAGATGGACGACAAAACAAATTATACAGGGGTGATAACCCTTCCCTATGTTTTCCAAAAAGCTTAAAGATATTTTTTTTGACTGGAGCTACACTTTAAAAATGTACCGCTTGAAAATGACAAACAGATTCAACTTAACACAACAAACCTACACAGTCCCTGTCTTGTTTGCACCGCCTGTATACTGCTGTTCTGAGTATATAGGGCCTGGGGGCCACACGCATTTCCTTTTTTTAATATGGGTACGGGGTTCCCCTTAATATGCGTACAAGACCCAAATAGGCTGGTAATGGGCAGGGAGGGCTACCCATGCCATTTTTCTGAATGATTTTCAACCATATTACAGGAACCAGATATAACATTAAAACCGCAAGCAGTTTTAAATGGTGTTATTTCCGTTTAATGTCATTTTGTGCAGGGACTGTTCTAAACACGGGAAACACGTGGCACTTCACAGGCATACTATAGACACCCCCCAGGCACCATATTTAAAGGAATATTTCACTTTTTTTTTTTCACTTTAATCGTCATTAAAATCAGTGCTCCCGCCAAAACGGTAGTTTTTAAAACTTTTTTTTGCAGTGACCCATGTCCCCTGAGGCAGGAGGCAGATCGCCAAACCCTTTTTAGCACACTATCTTGCATATTAGCCGTTAAAATTAGCACTTTCCAATTCGAACGTTCGAGTCCCATAGACTTCAATGGGGTTCTAACGTTCGTGCCGAATGCGGGGGTCGTTCGCAAGTTCTGGTACGAACCGAACCGGGGGGTGTTCGGCTCATCCCTACCCCTGGTATACATAATATATATGCAAAAACAAAAATAACAGCATAGTAGCATAACTTGGCATATTCAATGCATATAAAGTCAACAGGGGTATAACCAGGTCAGTTGAACCGTGTGTAACCAAAGGTCTACAACAAAATAGTGATAACGGATATGACACCCACACAACTGGACACCCCAATGGGAACAGACTGGGTCCGGGTGGAAGCATAGCCAATCATCACTTCCAGGTATGTTTCCTATTTTCTTTTACACAATTTGTTATTGAATACAGTGAAACTCACCAAACAGTGAACAGACGCCAAGGTCAGTGGTGGAAAGTGGATTGAGAATAACATATATATCACGGATATATAGGTCCTTTATACGGTATAGCTAATAACTACAAACATAGACAAAGGTAATCAGGTAAGGATACCCTTCTACCTTAACGGTCTATAGAAAAGTAACGAAACTTAAATTTCCTAATGGTCAAAAACCTAGAAGTACATTAATCGAGCATTATTACAATAACCATCATATAACAAACCTTCTGCAATACTTGAGTTTGATCTATGTTCGTATATGTATGAAAAAGGGGACCTCCCAAAAATGTGACCAGAGAACAGAGAACGATTGACAAACACCAGAGGTGAATAGCAGCGCTAGATATGGTGATAACATAAAATTATATAGCAACTGGAATATAGGTATACATAAAATGTGTGTGTGTGAATAAGCACACATAATATTAAAACATTTGTTTAAAACATAATGTCCATAAATGATCCGAAGACCATGTATAATTAGCACCTGGAGGCAGCTCCCTTAGAGTGAAGCGATGGGCTCTGTGTAGAAATGGGAACAGAGGGGCGCCAGACTGAGTGCAGTATAAATCATGTAGCACTAACCCCCGAAGGAGCTGCTGGTTATTTTTGGGCTTACCGTTACCTTTCGTTCTCCTTGTTTCATGTCTAAAGGAAGTCCCGTGGTAGATGGCCCAGTAACTTGAGACTGACAATAGACCCACTTGAATGGGTTTTATTTGCAAAAACTCAAACCATTGAACAGACTTTCAACTTGGGCTCTCAATGTCAATGTCCAAAAACGTTAAAGAACTTGCTTACTTTGACTGCATCCAGAGAATAGCCATTCGCAACTGGATGAACACTCAGATTGGACAGTCCCTCTCTCACAAGGCCTAGCAGCCAATCAGGTGTTTACTCAGGAACAAAGTCTTTATCACCGACGTTGTTGCAGAACATGTAGGGAAACTAAGCTGTAGAACACTTGTAGGATACCTGGATCTTTCAGCCTGCTTGGCGATATCCCCAAGATTCTCTCAGTTACTTCAGCCTTCCAGGCTCTTGTTAAGAAAACCAACCCATACGTGGTGTTTTTCTAAAGAGTCCTCCCCTGGAATGCTCGAAGTTCAATGGGTGTCTCCCGAACCGGAGACGGCACCCATCCACCTTGGAATCCTTCCTTAGTTCCCTTGCCTTGGGCTAGCCAGCCCCGAGGCATTAAAGTCAGGTGGATCCGCACCCCAGACCATAGCCTTCCTGGGGGCTTGTCAGGAGGACCAGGACCATGTAATCAGCACAGCATACTGGACCGGAACCCCGAAACATGTGACGTCCACATCTTAAATACCCTCTCCCAGAGGGCACAGCGAGAGGGCCACGCTCACTGACCTGACTCCGAGAGAGAGTAAATTAAACACCCAACCAGACCATAGTTCCACGCCTGCCACCAGAGACGGCGCCCCCCTGTGGCCAGGCTGAACATCTCACAGCCCAGTCAGACTGACACAGAAGTGAAATTTAGACAAATAGACCCAAACCAAACTGTAATTTGGGTAAAGTTAAATTTTGAAAAACACATAGCGCGTGCTCTTCAGGAGCCCGCCGCTACAATTATATAGTTAATAAAAACAAGTAGTAACTCGCAGGTTAAATTAGATGAGTTCAATATGTGGTAGTCAGTCTTAGGCCACGTACACACGGGTGGACTGTCTGTCCAACTTAGTCCGCCTAAACACATTTCAGCGGACAGTCCGCTCGTGTGTGGGCTTCAGCGGACTTTTTCAGCATGCAGTCTGGCGGACTAAGTATTTCGGAATTTCCGTAATATTGTCCGTCCAATTTTGGTTTCAGCGGACAGTCCGCTCGTGAGTAGGCTAGTTGGACGGACTAAGTATGGCGCATGCTCAGAAAAGATTTACACGGCGGAAGGTTGCATTGCTGTGTATTGGACGTCCTATTTCTAGTCCCGTCGTACGTGCTGTACACGTCATCGCGCAAGCTTTCAACGGACTGTTTGTTCATCGTGTGTGGTCAAGTCCGTTCATTCGAAAGTAGGACGGACTGTCCGTCGGATTGTCTGACGGACTTAGTTGGCCAGACAGTCCGCCCGTGTGTACGCGGCTTTAGACTCTCGCCAGTCTTAGCCCTTGTACACACGGTCGGAGAATCTGTCGGAATGAGTCTTATCGGACCGTGTCGTCAGATAATCCGACTGTGTGTGGTATGCATCGGACTGATTCCGTCCGAATCTCCGTCCGACCCAATTTTCCAACATGTTGGAAATATTTCCAGACCAACTGGGCCGGACGGACCTAATCCGATCATGTGTAGAGCATTTTCATCGGACCAAGTGCCACGCATGCTCAGATCAAATTCCTACATCAAAGCTATTGGCTACTAGCCTGAATGTAGTCCCATCGTAACGAAATTATGTCATCACGTTCTGAAAGATCGGATTTTTTGCCAACTTGGCCCGACCGTGTGTATGCAACAGTTTCAGACACAATCCGTCGGAGTAAATCCGACCCGCAAAATCCGACGGATTTGGTTGGCAAAATCTCCGACCGTGTGTACGTGGGCTTAGACTCTCATACACCGCTGAATACACTGCTCCTTCAGTGCTCCAAAGATGCTGCTAGCAGGACTTTTTTTTACCGTCCTGCCAGCGCACCAACCCAGTGTGAAAGCCCTCTGGCTTTCACACTGAAGTGAAAGGAGCCGCTTTTGAAAATAGCGCCTGTATAGTGCCTGAAAAATGCCTCAGTGTAAAAGGGGCCTTAGTGAGGAGCCTCCATGCTTATCTCAGAGACACCAGTTGTTGCAATGTTGTGGAGATTTGGTATGAAAGGATAGAGACACTTGGGTAACGTGTGATGTGACCTCTGTTTGTCAATACCCCATCTCTCTTAATCGTTTCAGCAATTATTCAGTGACTCACAAAGAATACATTTTGGAATGTTTAAAAGTTTTGCTGACACACCATTTTTTTTTTCTATCTCCAGAGGTGTGGGGCAGCTAGGGGAGCTTGTTTTTCACCATTTCTCGCCAACCTGTACGTGGGTTGGTGGGAGAGACACTGCATTTTTGGGGATGGAAACCGCATTCGATCAAGAATAATGTTTTACTGGTGATTCATAGACGATCTGCTGTTCGTTTGCTCAGGCACTGTAGGTGATTTGGATCCTTTTTTGGATTATCTTAATCAGGGCCGTCTTTAATACTGATTGGACCATGGGCAAAAATTTTCTTGGGGGGCCCCCTCCCATGCAGGTTTGCTCTCCACCTGCTCTGAAACATACAATAAATAGCAGCTAGACTCAAAATCAGTTTACTGTATCAGATCAGGGAGCTATTGCGACTGATTACCAGCGGTTACAGCATATCATTACTGCTTAGTGACTGGTTGCTAGAGGTTACAGCACACATTACGGCTCACTGATTAGTTGCTTGAGGTTACAGCAAATGATTTCTGCTTGTTAATTGGCTACTAGAGATTACTGTAAAGTAATACTGCTCACTGATTGGTTGCTGGAGGTTACAGCACATCATCTCCTCACTGCAGGGGAGCATGATACACATATGAATGGCACCTTTATTTACATATCAATGCTGCCGGCTGCATCTATTTACATAGTAATGCCGCCACTATTTACATATGAATGCCGGTTATTTACATGTAAACACAGGGTCTGCAGGTGAGTTATCTGTACACAACAATAGGGCAAAGCTGGGCAGCATTAGTACCATCACTTCACACTGAGACATTGGGACTAAAACTTCAAGGGACAAGGAAATTTACACTGGGATAGTTGGCAAGTATGAGGCAGCTGCTTTGGGCCCCACAACAATGACAGGGCCCAGGGCAGCTGCCCCTTTTGCCCTGCCTTAAAGGTGGCCCTGATCTTAATGACAATCATCTGAACCTGCAGTATACTGGGCAGATGAACAGCAAATCTATTTCCTTTTTGAATGTCAGGCTTTTCAGTAGGGATGGCCATGTCCAGTCTAGTATATATATATATATATATATATATATATATAGGAAACCTAATTCTGGTAATGCGTTACTTCGTGCTGACTCGGGACATCCCCATCATGTTACGCGTGGCATTCCTGTGGGACAGTTTCTAAGACTACGGAGACTATGCAGTAGGGATAAGGATTTTCGAAAGGAAAAAAGCAGTATGAGTAAAAGATTTTTGAAAAGAGACTACAATGAGAACATGCTTCATAGGGCTATAAATATTGCAGAGGGCTCAGAGAGGGATAAACTGTTGTGTGACAAAAAGCTTAGACAAGGTAATGTTAGTGCTCTAGTGTTCTCAACCCCTTTTAGTCTTGAATTTAGGAAAATCAGGAATATTTTGACACGCCATATTCCTATTTTCTTTGAGGATGATATTTTTGCTAAAGTTTAAAGTGGTATCCCGTCAGGCCCCTTCCTTAAGCAACTCACTATCACCTAGTGAGTTTAGATCAGGTTCCACCACTAGGACTTGGCTGGATTTTAAAGGGGTCTTCAAATGTGGCTCTGATAATTGCCCGTGCTGTTCAATTTTCAATTTTCCATTTTCAATCCACATCTATTGGAATTTGATATAAAAAGTTTTATCAACTACAACACAAGATATGTGAGCTATTTGATCACATGTATGGCTAGCAGGGTTCAATATGTGGGTCACACTACAAGAAGGCTGAGAGATTACAGCTGCAAAAGCTCTAATTCCTAGAAACTGGAAGACTACAAATATATACCCTCTATTAAAGAGTGGCTACTTAACATACACAACATATATACAATGGAGGAACTGAGAGCCATAGCACACGAAAATATAGAGAAATTCTACACCTTGTGGAAAGTATGGGTGGTCTATAAACATTCAGAGAATTATAAGACCATTACAGAACCTTGAACAAGTAAAAGCCTAGCGATCTCATGGTACACCTGATACACCTCTTCCTATGCTATTCTATTTAAACCTTTTTCTACACTTCATTTATTTTCCTACATTTCTTCTACCAAACCTCTTTGATAATTTCAGTTGTACTATAAACAGGTCTAACGGTGTCTAGTTGATTGATTTACACATAATGTTTGATCTCAAGTGAAAGTTGGAAGATTTGAACTGTGATCAATCGCTATATGTGTTATAATGTTGGCACTGTATTGTTGTAATAACAGCACTGTTTTTTCCAATAAAACTTTACTGAAATGAAAAAAAGAAGACTGAGAGATTGTTCAAATGACCACATTGGAAATATTGATAGGAAACAAGCTACCAGGGCTGGGACAAGGGGTGGGCAGGAGGGACGGCTGCCTTGGGCACTGTGGTATCATGTGAGGTGGGGGGCACCACAAGGAAATAGGGGGGAGGGGATTTATGTTGGAAAGGGGGATTTGGGGGGCAGTAGGGAGCAAGTATTGTTCTAGGAGGGGAAATTTGGGGGGTATGCTAAAATTTAGGGGGAGAAGGAATGGGGGAAGAAGATTTGTGCTAGGAGGGATGATTGGGGTGCTTTGTGCTGGAAGGGGGGATTTCCAGTGGGTTTATTGGGAGGGGTAATCTTAGGGGTAGGTAAGAGGAGTGATTTTTTTTGGGGGGGGGGCACTTGAATTGGGGGGATTTGGGGGATGGGGGTTAAGATTTCTGCTGATAGGGGGGATTTCAGCAGGGGAACAGATTTGCACCGGGAGGAGGGGAAATTTATGCTTGGGGCAGTGAAAAAGATTAGCGCTCAGTTTTTTTTGTGGGGGGGGGATTTTTGATGACGCATAATGCTCATACACCTTGGGGGCAGGGGGTGAAGTTTGGCATGTTTGCCCTGGGCTCTGGATGACCTTGTCCCGGCACTGCAAGCTACTAATGTAGCCTGACACTTCAATAATTTCCATGGTGGGGGCACTAGTCTGCTACAAATACAGGGCATAGAGAAGATAACCACACTAAGTAGGGGAGCAGATAAGTTCAGGATCCTGTGTAAGCGAGAAGTATTCTGGATATTTTCTCTTACTACCAAAATTCAACAGGGGTTAAATTTTGGGTGGGATTTAACCCATTTTTATGATTGATGTATGCCATTGTAAATATATTCTTTTGGTAATTTATCATTATTTTTCTCTGCTGTCTATGTTTCTAGTTTTTCTGTGTATCTGGCATCTCATTCCTTTTGTATTAGGGAACATTCACTTTTTTTTGAGTAGTGTGTAAACTTTAGAGATCGGGTGGGGGAAAGGTTGCAGTTTCCTTTTCTTTTTCCTCCGCTCTTTAAGGTCGCTATATGGAATGGAATATCTTTTTTTTGTGTGTGTTTCCGTTTTTGTTTTTAAACAACTTTCTGAACATGAGATTTTATTGGTGTTGCAACAGCGGAGATTGATTTTAATGAGATGCACTTCATGTGATTTATGTGTTAGAAATGTGCTTGTGGTTTTTGCAACTTCTTTGGTTTTGACAAAGCACTTCCCTGCCTGTACTCATCCAGTGCTTTTAATATTTATGCTTTAATAAAGACTTTATACTTTACTTTCTGTCTGGGTGTGCTGCCGATCCAAAGATTCTCTGTTCCAGCAAACCACCTACCTCAAATATATTGAAGACATTGTCACTGCCCTGACTTACCAGCAGGGACCCGCCCCAGGAAGCATTCACTCTGATACTGTGAGTCGACTTCATGAGCAACATTTTCCCTACAACATTCCCCCACCGCAGAATCCGGAAGAAGATGCCAAAAGAGCTGTCCTGTGGAGGAGTTAGAAGAGATACAAGTTATTATTGTCCCCAATGTCCCTCCCAACCTGGCCTGTGTATCAGTGATTGCTTCAGAAATGATCACACATTCATCAGAGATCAGTTCTCTTTATTAGTAACAGACTGCCATTTCCCCATTTCAAATACCTGTGTGCATCATTTGCCTGCCAGTGTTAATTTGGTTGCCCAAAATCAACTAAAACATTTTAGTCAACTAACTTAATACCATTTTAGTCAACTAAAATATGACTAAAACTAAAACAATCGAGATGACTAAAATGGGACTAAAACTAAAATGCCATTTTAGTCAAGACTTAAGCCTCGCACAGACGGTCAGACTTTCCGACTGAAAATGTTCGATGGGAGCCTTTTGTTGGAAATTTAGACCATGTGTAGGCTCCATGAGACAGTTTCCATCGGAATTTCCATCGCACAAAATTTGAGATCTGGTTCTCAAATTTTCCAACAACAAAATCCGTTTGCACAAATTCCGATCGTGTGTACACAAATCCGACGCACAAAGTGCCACGCATGCGCGGAATCAAGCAGAAGAGCAGCACTGGCTATTGAACTTCATTTTTCTCGGCTCATCATACGTGTTGTACGTTACCCCATTCTTGACATTCAGAATTTCTGATCAACTTTGTGTGACCTTGTGTATGCAAGACAAGTTTGAGCCAACATCTGTCAGAAAAAAAACATGGGATTTTGTTGTCAGAATGTCTGGTATGGGTTGGGGGGGAACCCACACCATTTTTTCCAATATAAAATCGGAATAGCCAATGCAACATCAGCATGGGTATGGTTATAGTAATGGCTCATTTGCTAAACATTATTGTATAGAATTAAAAACATCAAACACTAATAAATTCATTTTGTATGTATACTTGTGCTCAACCCAATAGACTAGTGGTCAGTGCTTCTTCCTTGGAAAGCTCAGGCCTTAAAAGACTAATGGGTTCAAATCCCACAGAGGGATACTAATAGAGTGCATTGCTGAAAAAAGGTGACTAATGACAATTAGCCAAAGCAGCATATGATGCAAATGCCAATTAGCCAATCCACTTTAGTTTGGCTGATTCTTTTATATTAACTCTTCAAATGCATGGAATGGTATGTAAGTATTCAATAATATTATGGTGTTGAATTCCAAACATCACACACTACTTAAAGAGGAGGGCCGGTTAAAATAAAAAAAATAAAAAATAAAAAGTCAGCAGCTGCAAACACTGCAGTTGCTGACTTAATAAACACACTCACCTGTCCAGGGCGCCCGCGATGTCGGCCGCCCGAGGCCGACCCGTCCCTCGGCTCTCGGGTCCCGGCGCCGCCATTCCCTGTAAGGGAAACAGGCAGTGGAGCCTTATGGCTTCACTGCCCGTTTCCTACTGCGCATGCGCGAGTCCCGCAGCTACTGCGCATGCGCGAGTCCCGCAGCGCTTTCCGAATGGGACGCGCTGTGTTCTGGAACACACAGTTCCCAGAACACAGCGCGACTCATTACCCAGAAGACGCCGCGACGAAGACAGAAGACAGAAGATCTCCGCGGAGGAGGAAGAGGAAGATTAGGATAAAGTGCCTAGCAGCAGGCATTTCTGGTAAGTAAAAAAAAAAAAAATTTTTTCATTTTTTTTTTTTTAGATTTTTTTCTAATTTTTAAAATGTTTTTGTTTTTCAGGGTGGCCCTCTACTTTAAGGCAGTTTACATTTTCTTGTTTGTTCATTTTAATTTGTTTGTGCACTGAAAAAATAAACACACCTGGTGGATGGTAGGTTGGCTGGGATTTGAACTCATACCTTGAAGATATCTGAGCAGACCACCATTGCCATTGTGCTAAGTATGGTGAGACCTGCATAATAGTGTAGTATGATTAAAGAATGAACATAAATAATTAATGCTTTACAATAAAAAATAATAAAAAACATGAAAAAAACAACATACAACAAATATGTAACCTAAATGTTCAATACCTGTAACTTTACAGAATAGCAGACATTACTCTGCAATACTCACTCATAACTGCATTCGTTAGCAAAAGAAGAAAAAAAACTAGGAATACTAATTGCACTATACATCAATGGATACACAGGAGGTAGAGCACATCTCACCTAAAATGTTTTCTTCACATACTGTACATGGATCATAGTTGCAGTGCAGTGCTATATAATAACTTAGTAGAAACTAGAAACTGGCACTTGCATATCCGTGGAATCGTCGATTAGCGCTGATTCCGAATTTACTAAGGCATGTTCTCCACTAATAGCACGATTTTTAATTTGTATGTTCACCTGGTTGAACTCTTAATTGCCTGAAATGGGTGTAATTACATGTAATAGCACCCAGTACTTCCCGGCGCCATAGCAAATGACCCCCTCTGTGTCAATGATAATCAATCAGAAAATTTTGGCAAATACAGAAAATATTTTTTGATCTTGTCAGAAATGCAGAGTCCTGGAAGCACCGACATTGTTATCTTTTTTGTGTAAACTGCTAAACCCCCCAGCATGTACTGGAGATGAACAAAGGCGGAATTCCAGCTCAGCTCCCTCTGCTTCCCTGCTCCCAGCAGTAAATCATCTGCTCAGATCTCCCTACTCCCAAATGCTGCTCAGCAGCTCATTTCACTTTTCCCAGGCCCCCCCCCCCCCCCCCCCCGAGAAATTAGATGTGGGTGAGAGAGCGGGAGGGCCGGTGTTGTGTAGAGATCGGTTCCCCCTGGCTCTTGGCTGAGATCAGAACTCTGCCCCTCCAGCCCTCTGCACCGCTGCTCCTCCTACTTTCCCCCAAATGCTAATCATCCTTCTACCACCCCCGTGTGCGTCCACGGTTTTCTGGGGAAATCTATTTCGGTACAGACACTGGAAGTTCTCTCCACGGTCCCTATTATGTTATCATTATTAGTTTGACAATATCACCTGGAAGGTGGACGCGCAAGGGAGCGGTAGAAGGATGATTAACGTTTGGGGGAGACTAGGAGGAGCATCGGTGCATAGGGCTGGAGGGGCGGAGTTCCAACCTCAGCTGAGAGCCAGGGGAAACAGATTTTGTAGGGGAAACCAACATAATCTCTCACTGCCCACCCTGCCTTTCCACCCTCACTGTGCAGGCAGCCGTGGGCAGCAGAGAGATTACATCATCTCTCTGCTGCCCGAGTCTGGGACACAGCAAGAGAGAATCCCCACCACCCCAGCAAGTGACAATCGGCAATGAGTGACAGGTGACGTGGCAAGTGACAATCCGTAACTTGTGACAGGTGACATGGCAAGTGACAATCCACAACTTGTGGCAGGTGATGTGGCAAATGACAATCCGCAACTTGTGACATGGCAAGTGACTATCCGCATCTGCTGGCAGGTGACGGTGGCAAGTGACACGCTCAGGGCTCCCACTGATTCTGCATTATGGTGAGTTGAACTATTTCATTTTATATAACAATGTAATAATGGAAATAATGCGCTTCAATCATGCTGACACCATATTAACCATGGTGGCGGAATGACTGAAGCGCCAACACCAGCCATTTCCCTGATAAATTGCCCGCAAAAAAACATATTTTCTGGCAGTGTCCTTCCCGAGACTAGACTCTGGATCCGCTTGCACCCCATCCAAATTGCTGCCTCAGCATTTCAGCTCACCTTGCTCTTCCTTGCAGCACAGCTCACTTTTCCTACCCCCCAGCAGAATCCTAGCTACCCCTGCTCCCCTCTCAGCAGTGACACTCTAACTCAGCTCCCCCTGATTCCCCCCCAAGCAGTGACTCAGCGGGCTTCAAGTATTTTAATCTCTAAAGAAAGCACGGAACAAGTTTTTGGAAGGAGGAGCTGAGCTGCTAAGAGAATTAGTTCAGTGCTTCTGCCGTAAATTTTGAGGGTGAAATATTTCACAGTACCTTTAGCTGCAGAGGTCAGTAAGGGTTTGGTTTAAAACTCATTGAATGTAATTTATTAAAGGCATATATGCTGTTCACTTTGCAAAGGAAGTTGCACCTTACAAGTGAATTTCCCTCAGAGTTTAGTGAATGTAGTGAAGTTTCACTCTGCAAAGAATACCAAGTGTGCAAAGAAAAAATGTAATTATTTTTGTTTCCGAGTCTTTGGAAAGAGAAGCTGAGCTGTTGAGAGAATGAGTTCAGTGCTTCTGCTGTAAATGTTGAGGATGAAATGATTCACAGTGCCTTTAGCCGCAGACAGGGGCGTAACTATAGGGGGTGCAGCAGTTGCGACCGCAACCGGGCCCTGTGATGCAGGGGGCCCATGCAGCCCCCTCTACATATGGCCGGCAGCAGCATAGGCAGCTAGGGGTACCAGTGCACCACGCACACGGGTGGCTGGAGGTGAAGGGTGACTAGCAGAGCTCCATGCTCGACTATCGCACTGGCTGCTCTTTAGTTGTGCATTCCCTGCATGACCTGTGTCCTCGGCCGGCTCCTCAGAGTACCCCTCTCCTGCTCCATGCATTGCCGCTCAGTCCGATGTCTGTTCTCCTCAGCCAGAGTCCCGCCCCCCCCCCGAGTCCGGCCCACACTGCACTGCATACTTCTCCCAGGTAAACAAACTTTAAACACACAGATGCAGTGCAGCCCTATGAGAGCTCCCCGGAGGACAGTGCAGGCTTGTCTGCTAGCCCCCCCTCCTCCCCCGTCATACACAGATGATGAAAGGTCTTTCTGGGAGATATGCTGATCACCCGTCCAGCACACTGGATGGAGCCCAGGCCAACATGGATGAGTGCGTGGCCTACAGCTTGGTCATGGTGAGTGAGAGGACCCCATCCCCCACACACCATTACATACCCCCTCCATCTCCCCCTGGGGACAGAAACCCATTCTCACGTGGGGACAGGGACCCCCTCCTCCCCTGGGGACAGGGACCCCCTTCTCACCTGGGGGCAGTAACTTCATCTGCCCTGGAGAAAAGGACCTCATCTCTTCTGGGGACGGGGACCCCATCCTGCCTAGGAACAGTCCCCCAATGGGGCACCTAAAAATTAAAAGAAAAATAATTAAAAAAAACTACTGATACCAGTGGTGGAACTACAGGGCTCACAAAGGTCATACCTGTGACCACGCCCTGGAGTTCCACCGTCGGGCTCGGAGGGAAGGGCCCAGGCTGGGGTTCAGGGGGGACCTTCATGGTTTCTTGCATCGGGGCCCTGAAGGTTCTAGTTACGCCACTGGCCGCAGAGGTCAGTGAGGGCTTGTTTTAAATCTCATTGGAGGCGATTTAATAAAGGCATACAGGTTGTTAACTTTGCATTGGAAGTTAAATAAAAAAAAAAGATGTATTATACATGACCAACGTTATCTATGCTCTGTGACATTTTGTTTTATTACAATATGAAGCTGGGTGATTACATTACATATAGCTCTCTGTGATATTTTATTTGGAGACACGATGTAACGTGACACTATGGCTAGACAAAAGCAGTTAGTCAAAGTCTATAAAGCCAAAATCCCAGCGCTGATAAATGCAGTAAAGTATTCAGTCAAAAAAATTTTTTTTTTTTTTAATGCAGCTAGTGTTAATAGGGGGGTAAGAACAATCAGTTCTGTATAAACATGTTGATAAGGAACATGGTAACAGAAGAGATGCTTCTGTTTCTTCACTGTGCAATTACAGATGGGGGTGGGAAGGTGACCAGGCTTAACTATTTGCTGCCAAATCACTTACCTGTACATCATTGGGTTCAAGTGGTTGTACTGGAGTGATGCCTGCAGTACCGTTTTTTTTTTTAGAGCTGATGGTCAGCTCTCGGCTGTTATTACAAGCAGCAGGAAGGGACAACCCGCCCCTTCTGGTTTACTTGGGAGTCAAAGGCGCCAGTTTTCAAAAATCAAAAGTAATCAAAAACACTGATCTTGCCATTTTGAATACTTTCAAGTGCAGAGGAGGGGTTTGAGGTCTTATAGACCCCAGATATCTCCATAAAGAGTACCTGTCACTGCCTATTACTGTCACATGGGATCTTTACATTCCTTGTGGCAGTAATAAAAGTGCTAATAAAAAAATATATAATAATAATAATAAATTTTATTTATAATGCACTTTCCATCAAAAGACCTCAAAGTGCTACATAATTACAATAAAAACAAACAAACCGCTTAATTTACAAAACATTTGCTAAAAAGAAAAGTCTTCAACCCCTTTTTAAAATTTTCAGTAGACTGAGAAACCCTCAGACTATCAGGCAAAGCAGTCCACAGACGTGGGGCAGCAGCACAAAAAGCCCTATCTCCCATGGTTTTCAACCTAGTTTTTGGAACCTCTAAACAATTCAAATTAGTTGAGCGAAGGGAACGCGGTAGATTTTGCAATCTAAGAAGTTCCTTAAGATAAGGTGGAGCTTGTCCATGTATGCATTGATGCACAAGAAGAGAGACCTTATACTCAATCCTTGTAGAGACCGGCAGCCAATGAAGAGATTTTAAAATTGGAGTGATATGCTCATGCTTCCGCACTCTCATTAGGATCCTCGCTGCAGAGTTTTGAACATATTGCAACCTCTGCATGCTCTTTCTCGGAATCCCAATGAGAAGTGCGTTGCAATAATCCAGCCTGGAGGAGACAAAGGCATGAATCAATCTTTCAGCATCGGAAAAAGAAAGGATAGGACGAAGTTTAGAGATATTACGAAGGTGGTAGAAAGAAGTCTTGCATACTTGATTTATATGAGCTTCAAAAGTGAGTTGGGAATCCATTTTTACACCAAGATTAGTGACAACAGACGAAACTGGAATTTTAGAGCCTGAAAAGGCAATACTTGTTATCAGCGATGATTTAATCTGGTGAGATGTTCCAATCATAATAAACTCAGTTTTGGAGCTATTTAGTTGCAAGAAATGTTGTTCCATCCACTCCTTTAAAAGGAGTCAGATCTCTGTGTTGAATATCAGCATTGCTGACAGGCTCCCGCCGTGTAGAATCAGGGTCCTGCCAGGGGGGCGTAAAAGCGCTTGCCTAAAACCTGGAAGTGGGCAGTGATGTACAGGTACGTCATTTTGCCTGTCAAGCACAGCCAGTGAGCCAAACGGGAGAGAGAGGAGGCGGGACCGACCCGTTATTGGACACACAGAGCCGTGGCTCGGGAGAGCGACTTCTTGGGTGCCACCAGAGCAAGCTGCTTGCTGTAGGGGCACCTGGCAGGAAGGAGGAACTAGGAGCGCCAGCATGGGACCTGAGAAGAGAAGGATCTTGGCTACTCTGTGCAAATTGCAAAGCCAATGCACAGAGCAGATAAATATAACATGTTAGTTATTTTAGAGAAAAATAAAAAACAAGGCTTTAATATCACTTTAACCCCTTCCCAGCCAGTGTCAATAGTATACTGACCGTGTATAGTATTATCACTGATTACTCTATTAATTTCAGTGTCAGTTAGTTTCCCCCATCAGTTTATGCCCCATACACATGATCGGACTTTGATGTGAGCTCAATTTAACATTTGCTGTCGGAATTTCTGCACACAAATGTTTGAATGCAGGTTATCATGTGTACACAAGTCCGTCACACAAAAGTTCACGCATGCTCTGAATCAAGCAGAAGGAGCTGCACTGGCTATTGAACTTCCTTCTTCTCGGCTCATCGTACGTATTATACGTCACCGCGTTCTCACGTTCTGAATTTTTGGCCAACATTTGTGTGACCATGTTTATGCCAGACAAGTTTGAGCCAACATCCTTCGGAAAAAAATCCACAGTTTTGTTGGTGGAAAGTCCGATCGTGTGTACGGGGCATAAGTGTAAAGCCCCATACACACTATCAGATTTTCTGCTGATTTTTGTCTTCAGATTTACCAAAAGCATGTAGTGCAAGGGCCTGCCTGATTGCATACAAATTGAAAACTCCTAAGAAAAAAATTGTTTTGCTGTGCTACTGATTGTTGCAGCAGCTTGAGTGTCTTTTGTCAGTTTAGAGAAAGGGACAGGACGGTTTGTGCTGCTGTAGGGACAGCCAGATTAGTCATCATCATTAGCTGTTACTATCAGGTCCACAAAAGTGCTATTCCAGTAACCAGTTATTGTTCCAGTAGCCTCTGTTTTGCCAGTTTATATAGGGACAGGCAGGAAGCAGTGTGTCAGGCAGTGAGGGTCAGTTTAAACAGTAGCTGTTACTATTAGTTCCACAAAGGTTCTTTTCAGGACTGGTATCAGTGGTATGGTAATAGGCTTGTACACGTATAATATTCTTTCTTCCAAATATAGAAAGAATATTATACTTGACTGCTGCCCTTCTGCTGCAGTCTGCTAATCATTCACATCTCACTTGTTCCACAAAGCTCTTTATCAGGACTGGTAACTTGGTCTGTCTAGGGTGCTACAGTACATAGGGTTGAGTGAGGTACAGTCTGCTATTCTATAAGGACTGGTATTGATCCACAATACATAGGGTTGAGGTGCACTACTGCTGACCGCTGCCCTATACTGCAGCAGTCCTTCATCGGTATAGGGACTGACGTACAGTCTGCTAATCACTCACACACAACCTACTTGGTCCACAAAAGTCCTTATAAGGACTGGTAACTTGGTCTAGGGTGCTACAGTACATAGGGTTGAGTGAGGTACAGTCTGCTATTCTATAAGGACTGGTATCGGTCCACAATACATAGGGTTGAGGTGCACTACTGCTGACCGCTGCCCTATACTGCAGCAGTCCTTCATCGGTATAGGGACTGAGAGTTTTGTCACAGGGTCATTTAAAAAATGACAGGCAGAGGAAGAGGCAGGCCCTTCCGCAGGGGTGGTATACAGGGGTGGGTCATATTTCTACTGGGGCTACTTATTATAAGGGGCTCACACCATCCCTGTGCTGTGCTGACTTCCTCCTGGGCCTGCTTATTATGAGGGGCTCACACCATCCCTGTGCTATGCTGACATCCTCCTGGGGCTGCTTATTATGAGGGGCTCACACCATCCCTGTGCTATGCTGACATCCTCCTGGGGCTGCTTATTATGAGGGGCTCACACCATCCCTGTGCTATGCTCATTATGAGGGGCTCCCACCATCCCTGTGCTATGCTCATTATGAGGGGCTCCCACAATCCCTGTGCTATGCTCCTTATGAGGGGCTCCCATCCCACCATCCCTGTGCTATGCTGACTTCCTCCTGGGGCTGCTTACGGTGCAGGTGTCAGTGATGTATATCACAGTGCTGATGTCAGTACTCTCTATCACGGTGCTGCTGTCAGTGCTGTATATCACGGTGCTGGTGTGAGTGCTTTATGTCACGCTGCTGATGTCAGTACTCTCTATCATGGTGCTGTTGTCAGATGACTCTATCACGGTGCAGGTGTCATTGCTGTATGTCACGCTGCTGATGTCAGTGCTCTGTATTACGGTGCTGGTGTCAGATGACTCTATCACGGTGCAGGTGTCATTGCTGTATGTCACACTGCTGGTGATCATCTCCTGCACCCTCTTCTTTGCCTACCCTGGTCCCTGACCTTCCCTCTCCTCCATTGCCTTCATGAGCTCCACAGTCCTGAATTGTCACAACAATTTCCCATATAAAAAAAGAATGCTTGTAGTTGTCGATCCCAGATTCACCTCATACATGTGTTATGTCATTGGCCATGTGGTGGGACTATGTTTGCACAGCTAATAATTATTTTGTGGCTGCAAATTTGACCAATAGGTTTGCGAAGTTCGCCTCCCATTGAAGTCAATGGGGCCCGCCGCGAACGTTCCGGTTCGTGAACTATCGGCCGCGTTCGCGGTCCGCGTTCGCGAAACGTCCCGTCGGAAGTTCGTCCATCACTACCCGACACTAGTTAGTTGCCACAATCCATGACTTAACTTCACAGTTCACACAAATATGTTTTAGATTTAAACTGTAGCACTGACGTGTTTGTGTGTAAAAAAAAATCTAAATGTAATTTGCATAAAGGGTTGCATGACCACACAATTTTTAGTTAAAGTAGCATAGTGTCCAATAGCAAAAAAAATGGCCTAGTCATCAAGGGGGTAAAATCTACTGGAGCTGAAGTAGTTATCAACAAACAAGCTCTCATGCAGATGTAGCAGTTGGAAGGATGAGACAAACCATTTTGCCACTGACAGGGGTGCCAATAATGATCAACTTTTAGTTACTTATGTAAAACCTTTACCCCAAATAAAGATCACGTCCCCTGTATGTTATGGGGATGAGGAGGCTGAGGGAGGTTGTAGTCTTCCTGCTCATAGAGGCTTGGGAAGTACAAACCTCATCAGTCATTGTATTGGTAACATTCCTGGTCACATGAAGATGTATTTCCCCTTGGATAGTTTGGAGAAGGGTTGTTTATTGTCATGTGTGTGTATAAGGGTCATTTTCCTGCTAGGTCCGAAGTGATGGGAAATCTCTACAGTAGAAAAAAATAAAAACATATTTCTGGTAGAGTGGGGATGCGTTAGACCTTCTAATAATGTTTTATTGCTGTCTGTGCCTTCCTGTCCTGGTGATGACACTATAAGAGGCTCTGTCTCCATAACAAAACTTAATGGCTTGGCTGTAGTTTTAGTTAGTAAATTATAACTGACCCCACACCATTATACTTTCTTCTTAAAGCCTAACTCCAGACAAAAGTGTATTTGTTTCCTAAAAAAGAAGCCCCAGCCAATGTTTAACATTTTAAAAAGCAGATATATTTGCAATACTCACCTCTGCAGTACCTCTTCTCTGCCACAAGATGTCGTCAGCTTTTTGGGTAAAGGTGCCCAAACTGATTCAATGTAGAAGACTGAGGATATATTGTGAGTGCAGGTTTTCTTAAAGTGGAAGTAAACCCATCGATTTAAACATCGACATGCACAACTATGCTTAATTGTTTTTTTAAAAAAAGGGTGGGGGTCTACAGAGTAGCAACACGCAATTCAGATATGTGGGGGGAATTTTGAGGATGCATGCTTGGGAAATGCAACCAGGCTTCAAGCTATACCATAAATATGGTAACATGAAACATGGTCACAATGGTGGACTATGTCTTTAGAACAAGGTACAATAAGTAAAAAAAAATGATATGTGTATATACAGCATCTCACAAAAGTAAGTACACCCCTCATATTTTTGTAAATATTTTATTATATCTTTTAATGTGACAACACTGAAGAAATTACACTTTGTTATACAAGCTGTACACTCACTACTTTACATTGTAGCAGTATAAATTTGCTGTCCCCTCAAAATAATTTAACACACAGCCATTAATGTCTAAACCGCTGGCAACAAACGTGAGCGCACCCCTAAGTGAAAATGTCCAAATTGGGCCCAAAGTGTCAGTATTTTGTGTGGCCTCCATTATATTACCGCGCTGCCTTAACCCTCATGGGCATGGAGTTCACCAGAGCTTCACAGGTTGCCTCTGGAGTCCTCCTCTATGACGACATCATGGAGCTGGTGGATGTTAGAGACCTTGCACTCCTCCGCCTCCGTTTGAGAATGCTCAATAGGGTTTAGGTCTGGAGACATTCTTGGCCAGTTCATCACCTTTACCTTCAGCTTCTTTAGCAAGGCAGTGGTCATCTTGGAGGTGTGTTTGGGGTCATTGTCATGTTGGAATACTGCCCTGCGGCCCAGTCTCTGAAGGGATCATGCTCTGCTTCAGTATGTCACAGTACATGTTGGCATTCATGGTTCCCTCAATGAATTGTAGCTCCCCAGTGCCGGCAGCACTCATGCAACCCCCAGACCATGACACTCCCATCACTATGCTTCACTGTAGGCAAGACAAACTTGCCTTTGTCCTCCTCACCTGGTTGCCACCACACACACTTCACACCATCTAAACCAAATAAGTTTATCTTGGTCTCATCAGAGCACAGGACATGGTTCCAGTAAATGTATAAACAGAAAAAAAGTATTTCTCCTGCACTCTTGCAGGTGGTATTAATGTAAAATAGTAGTTATTTAGAATGGTAAGCAGTATAGGATGATCATGCGTCCCGCTGCCTAAACTGACCAGGGGTGGTCCAAAGGAAGCTGAGGGAAAAAAAGGGGGTGGAAGGCACGTGATCAAAGTGATATATTTTATTGATAAACAAAGTAGATGAGTACAAAAAAATTACTCTGAATTCATAAAAACTAGGTTACAAGATATTAATTAATAATTAATTATGCCCATACAAGGGCAAATGCTCAAGGTAGAATAACGCGTTTCGAGGTGTTCCCTCTTCATCAGAGCCTTGGAGAGTAAAAGAAAGTCTGTAGGATGTGGTAGATATACATGGAGAGGGGTGGCTGATTATGAGATGTATCACATAGTGGGTGATGTATTGTCCTTTACTCTAGAAGTATCCACATCACAGCATTCTAGATGAGATAAATACCAAATGTATGTGTGTATAATTAAGGTTCTAGTAAAAGCCTCATGTATATAAAGTGTTGGGATTATACATTACACATTGTAATTACCGACAAGAGAGGTATAAAAAATATTGAAACATTAGAACATTGAATCATTGAAGTATTGAAACATTACAGCCTTAAGGCATTAAAAACCATTAGGAGCTAAAAATTATTATTATTTTATAAGTATTACTAAAAAATACTTGAAAAGTATTAGAGCAATGAACCATTAAAACTGTAAGCCATTAGCTCTACTTACTATAATGAGTTCACTAAACCACAGTTGTAGTTTAAAGTTTAAACACAAGTGCATATTTTTTTATATATATATATATATATACATACACATACATACAGTATATAAGGCCACCAGCGTGTGTAGTGTGTTGGCATGCAGGGAACGAGCAAGATAGGCAGGGACAGTGTCTGTCTTTTTGCTTGGGAACCTAGCTCTGTTACAGTGGGTGTTGTGTGCCTCCTGCACAGTATACACCTGAAGCTACCCCTTATTGCTGGTGTTTGTTCTGTTTCTGTAATACAGGCATCTGCAGCATTTACAGTGGGTGTTGTGTGCCTCCTGCACAGTATACACCTGAAGATACCCCTTATTGCTGGTGTTGTTATGTTGCATATCTTGCATATTAGCCTTTAAAATTAGCACTTTTGATTTCGAACATCCCATAGACTTTAATAGGGTTCTAACGTTCGTATGAATTTTTGGTCCGTTCGAAGGTTCTGGTGCGAACCAAACCGGGGGTGTTCGGCTCATCCCTATCAATGACACAGATAGATGGCCCCAGAGGGAATGCCCCAATATACTGATATAATGCAGACTCAATAGTATCAGTAGGTATAAAAGGAATTTAGTGAATTGAATCATCCTTATTGCTTACTTGCGTTTGAATTTGTTGTAAGGCTGCAGCCCATACACATCAGTTGCAGGCTGAAGGCAGTCTTTCTGCGATCCTAGCAGAGTGCTGCCCTTTGTTGCAAGAGATGTGCTAGCAGACTGCCGCTGTGTAGGAACAGGCAGCGTTTAAATCAGGATGCAGGTGGGTGTAGAACTGAGGTGGGCGGGTCCATGGAACAATCTTGTGATCCGTGATGTCAGACCTAGGAAGTGGATAGATTGCTCACCGGAAGGCCATCATACATGTGGGCATGGCCAAGCGTTCCAGAGGCCGTTCTCACGTCCAATGGCCATCCTATTCTATAGAGCAGGGGTCTCAAACTGGTGGCCCTCCAGCTGTTGCCAAACTACAAGTCCCATGAGGCATTGCAAGGCTGACAGTTACAAGCATGACTCCCCACAGGCAGAAGCATGATGGGACTTGTAGTTTTTCAACAGCTGGAGGGCAGCCAGTTTGAGACCCCTGCTATAGAGGCTGGCCAGGCCAGACAGTGGTCTGCAGGGAGCCAAATCTCTGTAGGCTGTTCTGACTGTGCGCGTGAAAAAACTGGGCGGCTCCAAGTGGCCACCATGTGATCGGTGTGTGAGAACCAGGAAGCGACCCAGTTGCTCCCTGGAATGAACACCATCATTGGTATAGGTGTGGCCACGTATAACGGAGGTGGTACTTGTGTTCAAAGACCAGCCCAGTCTGTGGCACACCCATCAGAGCCTCCCTCCCCTGCTGGAGCAATGGCCTGCAGAGTGCCAAAGCTGCTGTGAACTTTCAGCCGAGAATCCCTGAAGCGCACGTGCCGCTGAAGTCAGCGGCTCATTGCGAGGGGAACATCTTCTAAACCGTACAGGTTTAGGAGATATTCTTTTTACCTACAGGTAAGCCTTATTATAGGCTTACCTGTAGGTAAAAGTTAAGAAAATGACTATACTACCACTTTAATAAGGAGTGAAAGAAAGGGGGGGGGATGTTGGTCTCCTAATGATTTTTATTGCTTTAATGTTTTCATGTTTCAATACTTCAATGACTCAATGTTCTAATGTTTCAACATTTTTATAGGTCTCTTATCTGTAATTACAATGTTTAACCACTTGCCGACCGCCGCACGACGATATACGTCGGCAGAATGGCACGGGCAGGCATATGGGCGTATATATAAGTCCCTGCCTGCCCGCGGGTGGGGGGCCCGATCGGGCCCCCCCCCGGTGCCTGCGGCGGTCGGCATTTCTTCGAGAGCGATCCGGGATGAGGGGGCGGCCATTCATTCATGGCCACCCCCTCGCGATCGCTCTCGACGAATGGAAATCCCCCGTGACATCACTTCCTCTCCTGTAATGTAAACACAGGAGAGGAAGTGATGTCACGGGGGATTTCCATTCGTCGAGAGCGATCGCGAGGGGGTGGCCATGAATGAATGGCCGCCCCCTCATCCCGGATCGCTCTCGAAGAAATGCCGACCGCCGCAGGCACCAGGAGAGCGGATCGGTGAGTTGCACCAACACTCTACACACACAGTAGAACATGCCAGGCACACTCACACCCCCCCTTTACCCCCCGATCACCCCCCCAATTACCCCTGCCCCCCAGTCACAGTGACACCAATGTCATTTTTTTTTTTTTTTTTTTTTTTTTGCATTGGTGTCATTTGTGACTGTAATAACTGTTAGGGCAGTTAGAGTTAGCCCCCTTTAGTTCTAATGTACCCCCCTAACCCCCCCAATAAAGGTTTAACCCCGTGATCACCCCCCGTCGCCAGTGTCACTAAGGCTGGGTTCACATTGCAGCGGTTTATGAGAACGAATGTGATTCGCACCGCACTGCAGTGCAAATCACATCCGATCTCTGTGCGATTCGAGTTCAGCCATTCGCCGCACCCGCCGCACCCGCCACACCCGCCGCACCCGCCGCAAATTCGCACGGGACCCTTTTTTTGGCCCGCAGCAGAATCGGATCGCATGGGTGTTCACACCATGCGATCCGAGTTTGCAGATCGCACTGCGATATGCGAACTGATCTGGGGGTGTCAGTAACATTTCACTGACACTCCCAGCAGTTCGCATAGGGCAGTGTGAACTGCCGCCGGGAGGCATGCGATGCGGGAACCCGCCGCAGATTCGCGGCGTTTCCGCATCGCTCCAGTGTGAACCCAGCCTAATAAGCGATCATTTTTCTGATCGCCGTATTAGTGTCACAGGTGACGCTAGTTAGGCAGGTAGGTATTTAGGTTCGCCGCAGCTTTTTATAGCGCCAGGGACCCCCATATACTACCGCATAAAGCCCCCTGATTGCCCCCTAGTTAACCCTTTCACCAGTGATCACCATATAACTGTTACAGGTGACGCTGGTTGGTTAGTTATTTTTTTATAGTTTCAGGGCACCCGCCATTTATTACCTAATAAAGGTTTAACCCCCTGATCACCCGGCGGGTGTCATTTGTGACTAATAACTGTTAGGGCAGTTAGGGTTAGCCCCCTTTAGTTCTAAGGTACCCCCCTAACCCCCCCAATAAAGGTTTAACCCCGTGATCACCCCCCGTCGCCAGTGTCACTAAGGCTGGGTTCAGATTGCAGCGGTTTGAGAACGGATGTGATTCGCACCGCACTGCAGTGCAAATCACATCCGATCTCTGTGCGATTCGAGTTCAGCCATTCGCCGCACCCGCCGCACCCGCCACAAATTCGCACGGGACCCTTTTTTTGGCCCGCAGCAGAATCGGATCGCATGGGTGTTCACACCATGCGATCCGAGTTTGCAGATCGCACTGCGATATGCGAACTGATCTGGGGGTGTCAGTAACATTTCACTGACACTCCCAGCAGTTCGCATAGGGCAGTGTGAACTGCCGCCGGGAGGCATGCGATGCGGGAACCCGCCGCGCATTCGTGGCGTTCCCGCATCGCTCCAGTGTGAACCCAGCCTAATAAGCGATCGTTTTTCTGATCGCTGTATTAGTGTCACAGGTGACGCTAGTTAGGCAGGTAGGTATTTAGGTTCGCCGCAGCTTTTTATAGCGCCAGGGACCCCCATATACTACCGCATAAAGCCCCCTGATTGCCCCCTAGTTAACCCTTTCACCAGTGATCACCATATAACTGTTACAGGTGACGCTGGTTGGTTAGTTATTTTTTTATAGTTTCAGGGCACCCGCCATTTATTACCTAGTCTCACTAGTGTACCCCTAAATTTAGGGGTGTCTACTTTCCAAAATGGGGTCATTTGGGGGGGGTTTGTGCCATCTTGGCATTTTATGGCCTTCAAAACTGTAACGCCCTTAGAAAGCCTGAAGGCGGTGCTTGGTTTTCGGGGCCCCGTACGCGGCTAGGCTCCCAAAAAGTCCCACATATGTGGTATCCCCGTACTCAGGAGAAGCAGCAGAATTTATTTTGGGGTGTCATTTCACATATGCCCATGGCATGCGTGAGCAATATATCATTTAGTGACAACTTTGTGAAAAAAAAAAAAAAAAAAAAGTTTGTAATTTTCCCGCAACTTGTGGCAAAATATAAAATATTCCATGGACTCAACATGCCTCTCAGCAAATAGCTTGGGGTGTCTACTTTCTAAAATGGGGTCATTTGTGGGGGTTTTGTGCCATCTTGGCATTTTATGGCCTTCAAAACTGTAATAGGTAGTGAGGAGTGAAGTCAAATATTTACGCCCTTAGAAAGCCTGAAGGCGGTGCTTGGTTTTCGGGGCCCCGTACGCGGCTAGGCTCCCAAAAAGTCCCACATATGTGGTATCCCCGTACTCAGGAGAAGCAGCAGAATTTATTTTGGGGTGTCATTTCACATATGCCCATGGCATGTGTGAGCAATATATCATTTAGTGACAACTTTGTGAAAAAAAAAAAAAAAAAAAAAAGTTTGTAATTTTCCCGCAACTTGTGGCAAAATATAAAATATTCCATGAACTCAACATGCCTCTCAGCAAATAGCTTGGGGTGTCTACTTTCTAAAATGGGGTCATTTGTGGGGGTTTTGTGCCATCTTGGCATTTTATGGCCTTCAAAACTGTAATAGGTAGTGAGAAGTGAACTCAAAAATTTACGCCCTTAGAAAGCCTGAAGGCGGTGCTTGGTTTTCGGGGCCCCGTACGCGGCTAGGCTCCCAAAAAGTCCCACATATGTGGTATCCCCGTACTCAGGAGAAGCAGCAGAATTTATTTTGGGGTGTCATTTCACATACGCCCATAGCATGTGTGAGCAATATATCATTTAGTGACAACTTTGTGTAAAAAAAAAAAAAAAAATTTTTTTTTTGTCATTATTCAATCGCTTGAGGCAAAAAAATAAAATATTCAATGGGCTCAACATGCCTCTTATCAATTTCCTTAGGGGGTCTACTTTCCAAAATGGGGTCATTTGGGGGGGTTTTGTACTGCCCTGCCATTTTAGCACCTCAAGAAATGAGATAGGCAGTCGTAAACTAAAAGCTGCGTAAATTCCAGAAAACGTACCTTAGTTTGTAGATGTGACAACTTTTGCGCAAACCAATAAATATACAATTATTGACTTTTTTTTTACCAAAGACATGTGGCTGAATACATTTTGGCCTAAATGTATGACTAAAATTGAGTTTATTGGATTTTTCTAATAACAAAAAGTAGAAAATATCATTTTTTTTCAAAATTTGCGGTCTTTTTACGTTTATATCGCAAAAAATAAAAATCGCAGAGGCAATCAAATACCATCAAAAGAAAGCTCTATTTGTGGGAAGAAAAGGACGCAAATTTTGTTTGGGTACAACATTGCATGACCGCGCAATTACCAGTTAAAGCAGCGCAGTGCCAAAGTGTAAAAAGACCTCTGGTCATTTACCAGCAAAATGGTCCGGTCTGAAAGTGGTTAATGTATAATCTCAACACTTTATATAGTAAGAAGAGGCTTCCTTCTGGGACGACAGCCATGCCGACAAACTTGATGCAATGTGCGGCGTATGTTCTGAGCACTGACAGGCTGACCCCCCCCACCCCTTCAACCTCTGCAGCAATGCTGGCAGCACTTATCCGTCTATTTCCCAAAAACAACCTTTGGATATGATGCTGAGCACGTGCACTCAACTTCTTTGGTCGACCATGGCGAGGTCTGTTCTGAGTGGAACCTGTCCTGTTAAACCACTGTATAGTCTTGGCCACCGTGCTGCAGCTCAATTTCAGGGTCTTGGCAATCTTCTTATAGCTTAGGCCAGCTTTATGTAGAGCAACAATTCTTTTTTTCAGATCCTCAGAGAGTTCTTTGCCATGAGGTGCCATGTTCAACTTCCAGTGACCAGTATGAGAGAATAGGAGTATGAGACAACTTACAACATAACATAACACAATAAAATAACAATAATAATAACATAATATAACAGTATGAGAGATAACACCAAATTTAACACACCGGCTCCCCATTCAGACCTGAGACCTTGTAACACAAACGAGTTACATGACTCCGGGGAAGGAAAATGGCTAATTGGGCCCAATTTGGACATTTTCACTTAGAGGTGTAGACATTAATGGCTGTGTGAGTTATTTTGAGGGGACAGCACATTTACACTGTTATACAAGCTTCACACTCACTACTTTACATTGTAGCAAAGTGTCATTTATTCAGTGTTGTCACATGAAAAGATATAGATATTTACAAAAATGTGAGACGTGAGTATCTCTACACTGCGTGTGTGTGTATATATATATATATATATATATATATATATATATATATATATATATATATATACACATACATACATACATACATACATACATACATACACACACACACACACACACACACACACACACACACACACACACACACACACACACATATATACAGTGGGTAAAATAAGTATTGAACATGTCACCAATTTTCTAGGTAAATATATATATATATATATATATAAACTCCAAAATAATATAAATTCACCATAAGTGGACTCATTTGTTGCCACCATCCAATACAATAATATGAGAGAAATGGTCCCCCCAAGGAGGATTGGGATTTTAAGGGCAACTGAGTAATGGTAAAAAAAAAAGTATTGATTTATAACAAATTGTAATTTTTTAAATATTATAAAAAGCCAATATCTGCATAGAAATTGTAGATGTGACTATTTAAGAACAACATCAGAATGTACAGCAAATACAAATAAGTATTGTCTCCTAGATGGAAATTACGCCCGACGCTTTTCAGGAACTTGTCCTTTCCTCAGGGGCGGTTCCTTGTGGAAGACAATGTACATCTATAATAAAACATAAATCAACATTGAGAATCATATATACAGAATGCAGAATGCATGAAGTGAGCATCATTAAAGTGGTTCTGCACCTTGAAAAAAAATATTAAAAGCCAGCAGCTACAAATATTGCAGCTGCTGACTTTTAATAAATTTACACTTACCTGTCCCAGGGTCCAGCGATGTCGGCGGCAGATGACGAGCAATCGCTCATCTCTCTGCTGCCCCTGCCACCATCCTCTGTCAGGGAATCGGGAAGTGAAGCATTGCGGCTTTACTGCCCGGTTCCCTACTGCGCATGCGCGAGTCTCGCTGCGCGTCTCTGCCTGTCCCCGCTGTGTCCTGGGAACCCAGAACACTGTTCCCAGAACACAACGGGGGGGCATCTGCGGCGGTCTGCGGCGGTCTAGTCCCGGAAGTGGGTGCAGTTACCTGGATTATCCAGGTAACTGCACCCCCCTCCCCCTTGAAAGGTGCAGATTGTGGCACCGGAGGGGGGGAGGGATCAGATGAGCGGAACTTCCACTTCAGGGTGGAGGACCGCTTTAAGGGCAGGGGAGTGCAAGAAAATCATGATCCCAACACATGCAAGATTAACCCCACCTCCATAAAAAAAAAAGACAAATAATAATATACAGTATATGTATAAAAAAATAACCTGATGATAGCAGAAAATAACTTCACTGCTGGGTACAACCTGACTTGAAATGAAGATGGAATCCAAAACATAGAGATGAAAAACTCCTGATTAGCACTTCATAGTGATCACAACGCTAATAAGTTGAGGAAGTAGCTGTTAAGCGGTAGTCAAGTCAGAAAATATGGTTAGAAAATGACCGTGTGTGAACACCTCCACAAAAAAATAAAAAATAATAATAATATAGATGTATAAAAATATAACCTGATGAGGGAAGAAGAAAATAGCTTCACTGCTTGGTACAACCTGACTTGAAATGAAGACAGAATTGTTCTAAGGAAATAGCGGACCCTACGGGTAGATATTTGATCTTGCAGGGCACCCTCTGGGACCAGGAGGTCACTTTGGTTGGATATTATGCTCCTAACTCATTTCAACAGAGGTTTTTCTCCCATTTGTTTCAGGTGATCACTAGGCACCAAAAAGGCCTTCTGATTATGATGGGAGACTCCAACTCTGTTTTTAACTCCTCTTTGGACAGGCAAAGTCTCAGAGAAGTGCCTCCGTCCCGTGATGCCTCCCAAGAACAAATATTGCATGATCTCTTCCAGTCATATGGCATGGTGGACGTGTGGCGCGAGCAGCATCCGTGGTCACAGGAATTTACCTTTTTCTCTAACCCTCACCAGAGTTTTTGTAGAATAGATCACGTGTTTCTGCAACTTAGCTCCCTGCCGTTGGTACATAAGATCATTATTGCTACCTCTCCCTGGTCTGATCATGATCCCCTGATCCTCAGAATCTCCTTGGCGGGATTCTCCCGCCCGGCCTATCTCTGGCGGATTAATGAATCCCTCCTGAGTACACAAGCTACATCCTCTCAGATAGAAACACATATCCAAACCTATTTCACAGAAAATGTAGGCTCAGTTGATTCTCCAGTTGCCTTGTGGGAAGCCCACAAGGCGACGGTCAGGGGACACCTAATCTAGATCGCTTCCCGTACAAAGTGGGCCAGGGAGCAGCGGATACGGGAGTTGACTTCCTTGTTAGAAGCGGCAGATGCGACGTGGAAGGCGCGTCCTACGGTGGCCCATAGATGGACACGTGACAACTTGGCCACTGAGTTGGACCTGCTCGCTTCTGCTCAGGCGGAGAAAGCCCTGCGCTGGTCCAAATACAAATTTTACAGTTGCTCGAACAAACCTGGTCCTATGTTGGCTAGGAAACTTAATTCAGTGGGATGTCCGGGCAGGCTGGTTCGATTACAGGTGACAGGTGGGGGATTCACGTCAAATCCATCCAAGGTAGCTGCTGGCTTTGCCTCCTTCCTCTCCTCCCTCTATAGTGGACCAGCTACCTTCGACCGAGACAGGGCCGAGAGCTTCTTCCAATCAATTAGTCTTCCTTTATTGTCCTCAGTTATGCTCCCATAACTGAAATGGAGGTCGCCCAAGCCCTAAAGTCACTTAAGCCATCCAAGGCCCCGGGTCCGGACGGCTTTACCGGTCTATACTATAGGACATTTGCATCCCTGCTTACGCCCCATTTAACGTCTTATTTCAACGCCTGGCGGGAAGGTGCGAGACCCTCGCCGGCTCGCTGAAAGCCCATATCTCTATGATCCCTAAGTCATCCGAGGAAGCCACAGACCCACAGTCCTTTCGTCCCATCTCCCTGTTGAATGTTGAGCTGAAGGTTCTGGGAAAGGTTCTGAGCACGCGAGTCAACAGATATCTTCAGGCCCTCATTCACAGGGATCAGGTAGGCTTTGTGCCCGGTCGCCAGGTGGGGGACAATGTCCGCAAGGTGGTCCATCTCCTTCATATACTTCGTCAGCGTAAAATACCAGGACTTTTGCTCTCCCCAGATATTTATAAAGCGTTTGATTCGCTCTCCTGGGACTACCTTTACTTTGTTCTGACCAAATGGGGATTTGGACCACATTTTCTACAATGGATCCAGGCCCTCTATTCCGCACCGTCGGCGTCGGTAAAATATGCTTCCTTTCTGAACCTTTCCCGATACTCCGGGGGACTAGACAGGGATGCCCCCTGTCCCCGGCACTATTTATCCTGGCATTGGAGCCGTTGGCGGTGGCGATCAGGGCCAATGGTGATATCTCGGGAATCTCTTACGCAGGCACTCAATACAAAATGAACCTCTTTGCGGACGACGCCCTTTTGACCCTGTCAAACCCACTTATCTCCCTGCCCAACCTGCAACTAGTATTAGACCGATTTTCAGCCTTCTCGGGTCTTCAAATTAACCTCTCCAAGACCACAGTAATGAATGTTAACCTCCCACTGGAACTGGTGCAACGCCTTCAGGACCATTTTCCATACCGTTGGGCATCCCACTTGACTGATTATTTAGGTGTCAAATTGACGCCATCTTATTCTTCCCTTTTCTCGGCCAATTATTACCCCCTGTTGCGAACGGTGTCCACCCTTATGCAAGCCTGGCAATTCCCCACACTCTCATGGGTAGGCAGGATCTCGGCGGCGAAAATGACGATCCTCCCTAAAGTCCTTTATTATTTTCGTACTTTGCCTGTCCGGGTACCCACTTTTTTTCTTCGACTCCTGCAGAATAGGATCCTCCAATTTATATGGGCGCGCAAATGCCACAGGGTACCTAGAGCGACCCTTTATACACATAGGCTCCGGGGAGGCTTGGGGGTCCCCAATATCTCTACACAGCGGCCCAGATCGCTCCGTTGACTATGCTCCATGCAACCACGGATGTTCCTCTGTGGGTGCTCCTGGAGGTGCCTGGCTGTGACCCTTGTGCACTTCAGGCACTCCTCTGGCTCCCCAGAAATCTGCGCCCTCCCTCCCTAAGCCCCATGCTGCTACATGGTCTGCAGGTGTGGGACTCAGTTCGCTTTTCCAGCAATCTGATGTCACCCTTTCTACCCCTACTCCCCATCACCCATAACCCTCTTTTCCCCCCGGGTCTGGAGGAGCCCCAGGCATTTTCCTGGTGGTCCTCACATGGCTACCCACGAGTCCAAAATTTTCTTTCCTCACGCTTATTCCCCTCCTGGGAGAGTATCCGGGAAACAAAAGGGGCGCCGGCTAACGAGCATTATCACTTTATTCAATTAAAGCACTGGATTGCAACGTTGCGCCACATGTCCACCTACCCTTTCCAAAAGACTTTTTTTTGAGCATCCATGCCAACACGCCCCAGGGTCCCCAGGCCTTATTTCGGCCATTTATGCCTCCCTGAATAGTCACCTGCCATCAGCACCCCTCTCTTATATGACTCAATGGGAAAAGGACCTTCAGGCCCCAGTAGACCCAGAGGACTGGAGCAGGGCCTGGAAAACAATCACCAAATGCTCGTTCAACACAAATACCCTAGAGGCTGCATATAAAGTAATGCTCCGATGGTATTGGGTACCTGCCCGCACAGCTCGGGCTTTCCCTGGGAGTACGGACAGATGCTTCCGCAACTGTGGACAGCGAGGTGATGTTATGCATACATGGTGGGCTTGCCCAAGGCTGGTGGGGTTCTGGTCTATGATTTTTGGTTTGCTGCAGACACTTTTCCACCTAACGATCGGAAGGGACGCTAAGCTAGCTCTTCTACATTGCCTGGTACCTGGTTTGCGGGGCCCTCAACAGAAGTTGGCTACTTATTTATTTATAGCGGCCAAGCGGACCATTGCCCAAGCCTGGAAGTCCCAACGGGTAGAGTTTCAAGGGCTTAAAACCCGCATGACTGCTATGTTACTTCAGGAACGTATGTCCAGTATTGTTCATGATTCTCATGCTAAATTTCTAAAAATCTGGGAGCCGTGAATCTCCTATGAGTTCCCCGCGCTCCAAGCTGCATGCCTGGGCTTGGTCTAACTCCTCTTGGCGAGGCGCCCACACCCGAACTTTCCCACTCCTTTCTTCCCCCTCTTTTCTCTCTACCTTTTCTTCTTTTGTTCCCTATCTCTCTTCACTCTTCTTTGTAATCTCTCCTATTGCTAACGAATACTGCTGCCCCCCGTAGAAGGGGGTAGTGGGAGAAGGGCTTGCCCTCCGGAAACGACGAGGGAACGAGTTGCCTGGTTCCGGAGCCAGTCTCGATACCATCCCCTACTCATTTTCCCTCCTTTTTTGGCCCTTTGGTTTCATATTCATGCTTTGTTGCCCCTGCGAGGGCGCACAAGGAGCAGATTGTAGTCTCTTGTTTATTCCTGTTTATTCAAATTTTCAATAAACATATTGAAACAGAAATGAAGATAGAATAATATAACATAGCAATTATTTAACTTAACACAAACAAATAGAGCCTAGAGTCAATAGCAATACCTTAAAATATCGTAAGCCGTGTATCAGGAAGACCAGACATCAGGAAGCAGTGATGACAATGGATGTTAGAGGTAACAAACACAGAGGCCATTATTAATATTTTTTGTCCTCTTTGTTTTATGTTTGTTTGCAACCTTGGTACTGACTTTGCACACTTTTAGATTTTAAGGTATTGCTATTGACTGTAGGCTCTATTTGTTTGTGTTAGGTTATATTATGCTGTTTGGAAGTTTTAAATCTAGTCTTTTGCAATCAAAATTAATTTTGGGATATCATCAGCATTAATTCATTCTGAGTAATCTCACTGTTTGGATTACTGATAATATAGATTTATTTGAATTTTCCCTGAGGTATTTTTGTACATTTCTAGTTTGCAACAAACACAGAAGCCATTATTATTTTTTGTTCTCTTTGTTTGATGTTTGTTTGCAACTTTGGTACTGACTGTGCAAACAGCAATTTAAGGTTGTGTCTTATACGTTTGTTGTATTATATGTGTGGTTGGTGGACTACCAATTGACACACATCATACGTTGGGGTTTTTCTGTGTGACTATATATAGTATTTCAGCACAGTATGTGTTTATACTTATTTGTCATCTTTATCCTTTAGAACCTGCATTGGCGTCCATCATGCACTCTGACAACTTTAATTGTTCACACGCGGTCATTTTCTAGCCATATTTTCTGACTTGACTACCGCTTAACAACTACTTCCTCAACTTATTGGCGTTGTGATCACTATGAAGTGCTAATCAGGAGTTTTTCATCTCTATGTTTTGGATTCCGTCTTCATTTCAAGTCAGGTTGTACCCAGCAGTGAAGCTATTTTCTTCTATCATCAAGTTATATTTTTATGCATATACTGTATATTATTATTTATCTTTTTTTTTATGGAGGTGGGGTTAATCTTGCATGTGTTGGGATAATGATTTTATTGCACTCCCCTGCCCTTAAAGCGGTGTTGTACTCAATTTTTCAAGTTGATATAATTTAATTCTCTTAGGACCATAGATGCTCAAATGACCGTTAAAAAAAAAAATAATGCCGTAATTACCTTTTAGTAGTAATTTGTTTCCTGACTTCCGGGCTCTCCTCCCGTGGGAGTAGGTGTGTTTATCGCCTTTCCCCGGCCTCGCAAAGCCCCCTGGGAGCTTTGTTAGAGTTTTCCCAGGAATCAGTGGGGAACAGCGTCATGCCGAAGTCTCGTGAGATTTTGGAACCAAGACGCCAGTCACATGACGAGGGCGTGTCCGAAAAAGCCATTTTAGAAGTGGGCAGGCAAGTATTTATTTGGTTGCCATCACAACGGGGCGGGAACTTCCGACAACGCCGCCCGTTGTGATGGCAACCCCGAAATCTTACGGCACTGCTCTCTGGTGTCAATGAGCATGCGCAGGACCGAGCGGTGAATGCTGTGCTCCCAGCATTCACCGTATCCCGGAAATAAATGCTTGTGGGCTTCAAATGCCCACAAGCAAAATGGAAACAGCCGGGAGGAAGTTTTATAACCGGGGAGAATAAAACTACAAGTAGTGAGTACTAGAATTACATGACAAACGAATTACAATGACACAGGAAAAAAAAAAAATGATAGGTCAGCGGAATTTCGCTTTAATGATGCTACCTTCATGCATTCTGTTTATATGATTCTCAATGTTGACTTATGTTTTAGTATAGATGTACATTGTTTTCCACAAGGAACCGCCCCTGAGGAAAGGACAAGTTCCTGAAACATGCCGGGCATAATTTCCATCTAGGCCAAAAAAGAAAAGACTTTCACTGTGTCAACAAATGTAGTATAGCGGTCCCATCCCTGTATATAATTCAAAAAAAGAGACCCCCTTGATGGGACTTTCAGTCCCAGACCAATTTTCAGCTTTTAGTGCTCTCACATTTTGAATGACAATTACTCAGTCATGCAACACTGTAACCAAATTATTTTTTTGTCAATTTCTTCATACCAATAGAGCTTTCTTTTGGTGGTATTTGATCACCTCTCGGTTTTTTATTTTCTGCGCTATCAATGAAAAAAGACCGAAAATTTGAAAAAAAAATGAATTTTTCTTCGTTTCTGTGACAAAATTTAGCAAATTAGCAATTTTTCTTCATAAATTTTGGCCACAATTTATACTACTACACATCTTTGGTAAAAATAACCCAAATTTTTGCATATTATATGATCTGTGTGAAATTTATAGAGTCTACAAGCTATGGTGCAAATCATAAAGATTTGCAAAAAAAGATCACATCTGATGTACTAAGGCCTATCTCCATTCTTGAGACCCTAACAAGCCAGGAAAGTACAAATGCCCCCCAAATGACCCCTTTTTGGAAAGTAGACATTCCAATGTATTTAGTAAGAGGCATGGTGAGTTATTTTAAGTTGTCATTTTTTCCCACAATTCTTTGCAAAATTACGATTTTTTTTTTCCACAAAATTTTCATTGTAATAGCTTATTTCTCCCACACGGAATGTGCATACCACAAATAACACCCCAAAATAGAATCTCCTACTCCTCCTGAGTATAACGATACCACCAGGGATGAGCCGAACACCCCCCGGTTCGGTTCGCACCAGAACTTGCGAACGGCCCCCACGTTCGTTACGAACGTTAGAACCCCATTGAAGACTATGGGACTCGAACGTTCGAAATGGAAAGTGCTAATTTTAACGGCTAATATGCAAGATACTGTCCTAAAAAGGGTTTGGGGACCTGACTCCTGCCTCAGGGGACATGGGTCAATGCAAAAAAAAGTTTTAAAAACGGCCGTTTTGGCGGGAGCACTGATTTTAATGACGATTAAAGTGAAAAAAAAAAAGTGAAATATTCCTTTAAATATGGTGCCTGGGGGGTGTCTGTAGTATGCCTGTGAAGGGCCACGTGTTTCCCGTGTTTAGAACAGTCCCTGCACAAAATGACATTAAACGGAAATAACACCATTTAAAACTGCTTGCGGTTTTAATGTTATATCTGGTTCCTGCAATATGGTTGAAAATCATTCAGAAAAATGGCATGGGTAGCCCTCCCTGCCCATTACCAGCCTATTTGGGTCTTGTACGCATATTAAGGGGAACCCTGTACCCATATTAAAAAAAGGAAATGCGTGTGGCCCCCAGGCCCTATATACTCAGAACAGCAGTATACAGGCGGTGCAAACAAGACAGGGACTGTGTAGGTTTGTTGTGTTAAGTTGAATCTGTTTGTAATTTTCAACTGGTACATTTTTAAAGTGTAGCTCCAGTCAAAAAAACTATTTTTAAGCTTTTTGGAAAACATAGGGAAGGGTTATCACCCCTGTATAATTTGTTTTGTCGTCCGTCTTTTTTCATCTCACTTGCTGCTGTCTCCTTGCGTTTGCAAGTAGGAGATGTTTGTAAGTTGGATGTTTGAAAGTAGGGGCCTGCCCTATATTATAGCGGTATGTACTGGGTACAGAGCACGCAGACAGCACGCACTATCTCCTAACACTACTGACTGCAAGCTCTATTATTAACCACTTGACCACTGGGCCCTTAAACACCCTTAATAACCAGACCAATTTTCAGCTTTTGGTGCTCTCACATTTTGAATGACAATTACTCAGTCATGCAACACTGGACCTATATGAAATGTTTGTCCTTTTTTTCACACAAATAGAGCTTTCTTTTGGTGGTATTTAATCACCTCTGAGTTTTTTTATTTTTTGTGCTATAAAAGAAAAAAGACCGGAAATTCTGCGAAAAAATGAATTTTTCTTTGTTTCTGTTATAAAATTTAGCAGATTAGTAATTTTTTCTTCATAAATTTTTTTTTACTGGTTACATGTTTTGAGTTGCAGAGGAGGTCTAGGACTAGAATTATTGCTCTCGCTCTAACGTTCTCGGCGATACCTCACATGTGTGGTTTGAACACCGTTTTCATATGTGGGCGGGGCTTACACATGCGTTCGCTTCTGCATGCGAGCACATGGGGACATGGGCGCTTTAATTTTTTCTTTTTTTTTTATTGTTCATTTTACTTTATTTATTTTAGTTTGAAATTTTTTTCCCCAAAAATATATTTTTGATCACTTTTATTCCTATTACAAGGAATATAAACATCCCTTGTAATAGGAATATGGCGTGACAGGTCCTCTTTACAGTGAAATCTGGGGGTCAATATGACCCCACATCTCACCTCTAGGCTGGGAAGCCTGAAATAAAAAATAAAAAAAAGACTCTGGCTTTGATCGTACTGGCGAGTTGGTAGAAGCACCGGAGGGCGGTGAGGGGTGGGGGGCGTCTATGGCTGGGTATTTCAGGGTATCACCGAGTATGGCTGGGTATCTCCGAGTATGGCTGGGTATGGCAATTTATGGCAGGGTATTGCAGAGTATTGGCGGGGTATTGGCGGGGTACTACAGAGTAATAGCAGGGTACTGCAGAGTATTGGGGACTCGGAGTACTACAGAGTAATGGCAGGGTACTGCAGAGTAATGGCAGGGTACTGCAGAGTAATGGGGGTACTGCAGAGTAATGGCAGGGTACTGCAGAGTATGCACTGGTATTGCAGAGTATTGGCGGGGTATTGGCGGGGTACTACAGAGTAATAGCAGGGTACTGCAGAGTATTGGGGAGTACTACAGAGTAATGGCAGGGTACTGCAGAGTAATGGCAGGGTACTGCAGAGTAATGGGGGGTACTGCAGAGTAATGGCAGGGTACTGCAGAGTATGCACTGGTATTGCAGAGTATTGGCGGGGTATTGGCGGGGTACTACAGAGTAATAGCAGGGTACTGCAGAGTATTGGGGAGTACTACAGAGTAATGGCAGGGTACTGCAGAGTAAAGGCAGGGTACTGCAGAGTAATGGCAGGGTACTGCAGAGTAATGGCAGGGTACTGCACTGCAGAGTAATGGCGGGGTACTGCAGAGTAATGGCGGGTACTGCAGAGTATTGGGGGGTACTGCAGAGTAATGGCAGGGTACTGCAGAGTATTGGGGAGTACTACAGAGTAATGGCAGGGTACTGCAGAGTAAAGGCAGGGTACTGCAGAGTAATGGCAGGGTACTGCAGAGTAATGGCAGGGTACTGCACTGCAGAGTAATGGCGGGGTACTGCAGAGTAATGGCGGGTACTGCAGAGTATTGGGGGGTACTGCAGAATAATGGCAGGGTACTGCAGAGTAATGGGGGTTACTGCAGAGTAATGGGGGGTACTGCAGAGTAAAGGCAGGGTACTGCAGAGTAATGGGGGGTACTGCAGAGTAATGGCAGGGTACTGCAGAGTATGCACTGGTATTGCAGAGTATTGGCAGGGAATTGAGGGGTTAAATTCGGTGAGCAGCGATGTGGGCACTGCAGATGCAGCCCACATCGCTGCTGACACCGATCTCTTTCCCCTCCGCTGTACCGATCGGTACAGAGAGGGGAGGGAGGAACCGGCGTCATAACATGACGCCGGTTTGTTTACAAGTGATCACTCCGTCATTTGACGGAGCGATCACGTGGTAAACGGCCGCGACGAGCGGCCGTTTACCATGATCCGTGATGCGCCGGGTCCTGTGGACCCGGCGGTCACGGATGCTCTCGAGTGCGCGCCCCAGGGGGCACGCGAGAGCAGAATTCTGGGAGGCCGTTAATTAACGGCCTCTCAGAGTTAAACAACCGCCCTGAAGCCGTTAATCGGCAATGGGCGGTTGTTAAGTGGTTAAAGATAGATCACTAGCTAGCTATATAGGTGAGGTGAATATAGTGTAGTGGTGTATACTGCGGTCAGGGCACAGACAATAACCACTACACAAGAGCAAGATAGGAAATCAGCCAAAAACGATTGGTGTGTAACTGTGTTGAAGGTACACAGAACACCCACTGCTTCAGATGCCAACACACTACACGAGGCCGCCTCAAAGGCGGCCTTATATAGTGTGGGGCGTGCACTACACAGCCTGAGCTATGATTGGCCACAGGCAGGATGCCTGTGGCCAATCATGGCTCTCCTCGCTGCTGGCGCTGCGATTGGCCAAGCATGCGGGGTCACAGTGCATGCTTGGCCAATCACGAGCCAGCAATGCACTGCGCCACCGCAGTGCATTGTGGTCCGCGCCATACGAATTTTGACGCGAACGGACCAAGAGTTCGGATTTCGCCGAACGCCCGAACAGCCAATGTTCGAGTCGAACGTACGTTCGACTCGAACACGAAGCTCATCCCTAGATACCACATGTGTGAGACTTTCGCACAGCCTGACCACATACAGAGGCCTAATTTTGAAGTAGCACCTTCAGGCATTCTAGGAGCATAAATTACACATTTCATTTCTCAACCACCTATTACAGTTTTGAAGGCCCTGGAACACCAGGGCAATGGAAACGTCCAGAAAATGACCCCATTTTGGAAAGCTAACACCCCAACGTATAATCTATGAGGCATAATGAGTCTTTTCAATGGTTCATTTTTTTCCAGAAGTTTTCGGAAAATGTGAAAAAAAATGAAAACGCATTTTTTTTTACACAAAGTTGTCCGTTTATAAGATATTTCCAACGCATAGCATTTACATAGCAAAAATAACACCCCAAAATACATTCTCCTACTCCTCCTGAGTATAACGATACCACATGTGTGAGACTTTTACACAGCCTGACCACATACAGAGGCCTAATTTTGAAGTAGCACCTTCAGGCATTCTAGGAGCATAAATTACACATTTCATTTCTCAACCACCTATTACAGTTTTAAAGGCCCTGGAACACCAGGGCAATGGAAACGTCCAGAAAGTGACCCCATTTTGGAAAGCTAACACCCCAACGTATAATCTATGAGGCATAATGAGTCTTTTCAATGGTTCATTTTTTTCCAGAAGTTTTCGGAAAATGTGAAAAAAAATGAAAACACATTTTCTTTTACACAAAGTTGTCCGTTTATAAGATATTTCCAACGCATAGCATTTACATAGCAAAAATAGTACCCCAAAATACATTCTCCTACTCCTCCAGAGTATAACGATACCACATGTGTGAGACTTTTACACAGCCTGACCACATACAGAGGCCTAATTTTGAAGTAGCACCTTCAGGCATTCTAGGAGCATAAATTACACATTTCATTTCTCAACCACCTACAGTTTTGAAGGCCCTGGAACACCAGGGCAATGGAAATGTCCAGAAAATGACTCCATTTTGGAAAGCTAACACCCCAACGTATAATCTATGAGGCATAATGAGTCTTTTCAATGGTTCATTTTTTTCCAGAAGTTTTCGGAAAATGTGGAAAAAAATGAAAACGCATTTTTTTTTTACACAAAGTTGTCCGTTTATAAGATATTTCCAACGCATAGCATTTACATAGCAAAAATAACACCCCAAAATACATTCTACTACTCCTCCTGAGTATGGCAATACCACATGTGTGAGACGTTTACACAGCCTGGCCACATACAGAGGCGCAACATGCAAGAAACACCGTCGGCGTTCTAGGGACACATAGCCTGCACATACCAAGAATTACACCCCCAAATACATTATGCTGAGCAAAGGGTAAAGAAAAGATTACCTGTGGTTTTAGAAGCGCAGTTGTCCACAGGAGGATCTCACTGGTCCAGGCAGCAGGCACGGACTTGGTCAGCAACAGCGAACACAGTTTTTTAGGCAGCAGGCAGGGATACTGTCCATATTACAGTCCAGGGTCAGTGCAGAGATGTCAGCAGTGCCAAAAATATTGGTCCTGGTAGTAGGCAGGTCCATGTGGTGTGGTCAGTGCGGCATGATGGCAGTAAGTCCTACAGGCAGCAGACAGAAGTAGAGCCTCGTTCAGGACAGAATGGGGATAGGGGTAGAGGCTTCTCCCTCCCAAATCTCTTTGAAGCCTCCGAGTCTCCAGACCCTAATCTAGGAATAAGAAAACAAAGAAAATTGTTTTCTTCTTCCAGAAAAACTATACTGGAGCCCCTCACATATGTGAGACCCCGTGTTGAATCCCACTAGTCCAGTTGCAGAATACAAGATCAGTCCAAGAGGCAGGCAAATATCGTGGTCAAACAGTCCAAGGTCAGTTACAGATCAGGCAGAGATATGTACAGAATTGTTAGACAGAAGCATGGTCGAATAACAGTCCAGGGTCAGTTCCAGATCAGGCAGCGGTATGTACAGAATCAGCAGGCATAAGAGTGTTCAAATAACAAGCCAGGGTCAGTTAAAGAGCAGGCAGTGGCATAAGGGGTGTGAAGGTGTATGAAGGCAGGAACTGAGGATTATGTTTACCATACTTCACTAAAAATTTATTGAAGTATGGTAACGCCGAAAACAGTCGCCTATACAGAGGGCTTCTGACTCCTGCTCTGGTACACACCTTACATCTTTTGTGACGTCTTTGGCCTGTTGGTTTGGGGGGGCTTTTATCGGGAAAGTGGCGCTCGGAGAGTCGACTAACAACGTCTGATCGGATATTTTCTGGTGGGCCGTTTGGGAAAATAAGGGCAGTGAAAACTTCCTCCTGGTAGCCAAAGAAACGTTTGGGGTTTTGGGTGGCGTTGCGGTAAATGACATAGGAATTATAAATGGCCAATTGAAAAAAATAAATTGCTACTTTTTTGTACCAATGGTATGTCCGTCTTGTGACAAGATATGGTTCCATCATTTGGTCGTTGAAGTCGACTCCTCCCATGAACAAATTGTATTCGGAAATGCATTTGGGTTTCTTTACGGGGCCATTCCTTCTGGGGATTTCCATGAAGGTATCGTTGTGGATAGAAGATAACATATACACATCCCTTCTGTCCCTCCACTTCACTGCCAGAACCTCCTTGTTTCTCAGACTTGCGGTTTCTCCTTTTCACAGCTTCTTGTTCACCAGACTTTGAGGAAAGCCCTTCCGATTCTTTTTTACGGTGCCACATGCTGGCGTCTTCTTCCGGTGAAGGTTATGGAACAGGGGTAGAGATGTGTAGAAGTTATCTACATACAGGTGGTAGCCTTTATCCAGTAGGGGGTATATGAGGTCCCAAACAATTTTTCCACTGGATCCCAAGTAGTCCGGACAATTAGGGGGCTGCAGCTGGGTGTCCTTCCCTTCATACACCATGAATGAATATGTGTACCCTGTGGCTCGGTCGCATAATTTTTAGACCTTCACCCCATAGCGGGCCCTTTTGCTGGGCATAAATTGCTTCATTCTAAGCCTGCCACTAAATTTAATAAGGGACTCATCCACACATATGTGTTGGTCCGGGGTAAACAATTTGGGGAATATTTCTGAAAAATAATTCAGTATTGGTCTAATTTTGTAAAGCCGGTCATAATTTGGATCATTTCGCGGAAGGCACTGGGAATTGTCACTGATATGTAAGAACCTCAGGATCATCTGATACCTGGTTCTGGGCATTACCGCGGAGAAGAGCGGTGAGTGGTGGAGGGGGTGGGTTGACCAGTAGGTACGTAATTGATTTTTTTTGTTGAGTCCCATATTAAATGTGAGGCCTAAAAAAACCTTGAACTCCTCTACCGTTAGGTCTCTCCATTCGTAGGGACGGGCATAATAAGAGGTCGGATTTTGAAAAATAAATTGTTGTGCATACAGGTTGCACTGGGCCATAATTGACGATAACATATCCTCCGTAAAAATTAAATTAAAAAAATCTATTGGCGTAAAATTCTCCGTGTCCACCTGGACTCCTGGCTGGGCGGTGAAAGGGGGAACATTGGCCTCTCCTGAATTAGGAGGAAGCCACAAGGGGTTCTGAAGGGCATAGGGAAGGCCAGCATGGCTCCTAACCCTTTGGGGCTGAGATGACACCCCACTGGTACTTGGCCTTTCTTGCTGGGGCACTGCGGTGCTGGTGGACGGCACTGCGGTGCTGGTGGACGCCACTTCGGTGCTGGTGGGCGGCACTGCCTCACTAGAACGCCTTTGCTTGATGGGCCGGATATCTTCCTCCTCGGATTCAGTCAGTGTTTCACTGCTGAGGACTGGCTCATAATTTATGTCGGCTTCAGAATCCGAATCTGAAAAGGAATCTGAAGAGGAGAGCTCCCCGTTGCTCTCGTCGGCCGTGGAAATAATTTGGTATGCCTCCTCAGCGGAAAAGACACGTTTAGCCATGGTAGCACTGATGGGCACTGATGAGGTGGCACAGATGGGCGCTTTTGAGGTGGCACAGATGGGCGCTTTTGAGGTGGCACAAATGGGCACTGATGGGTCGGCACAGATGTGCACTGATTTATTGCACAGATGTGCAGATTTATTGCACGGATGTGCACTGATGAGGCGGCAGATGGGCACTGCTGAGGCGGCAGATGGGCACTGCTGAGTCGGCACAGATGGGCACTGCTGAGTCGGCACAGATGGGCACTGCTGAGTCGGCAGATGGGCACTGATGGGTCGGCACAGATGTGCACTGATTTATTGCACAGATGTGCAGATTTATTGCACGGATGTGCACTGATGAGGCAGCAGATGGGCACAGATGGGCACTGCTGAGGCGGCACAGATGGGCACTGCTGAGGCGGCACAGATGGGCACAGATGGGCACTGCTGAGGCACAGATGGGCACCGATTGGCACTGGCGGGCACTGGCGGTGCACAGATGGGCACTGGCGGGCACTGGCGGTGCACAGATGGGGCACTGGCGGTGCACAGGTGGGCACTGGCGGTGCACAGGTGGGCACAAGTGGCCACAGGTGGGCACAGGTGGGGTAGAGATGGGCACTGGCAGGGTCGATCTGGGCACTGGCAGGGTAGATCTGGGCACTGGCAGGGTATATATGGGCACTGGGAGGGTATATATGGCAACAGATGGCACAAAACAGTCAACTTTTTCAACTCACACTATCTCTCTCCTCACACGCTATCGCTGTGTGAGGAGACAGATTTGGCAATGGGTGATGATCTCATTTGTTTACATTTGAGATCATCATCCATTGGAGGCGGCGATCGCACTGTAAACGGCCGCTGTGATTGACCGTTTACAGCGATCTGTGATTGGCTGTGTCCAGGGGACACGGCCAACACAGATTTTCCCCGATGCGCGCTCCCGGGAGCGCGCGGGGAGCTCTTAAAGGGGACGACGTCAATAGACGTAGTCCCGGAAATTGAGATCCACGCTGTAGCCGTCATTTGACTATAGCGCGGATCTCAAGTGGTTAATCAGACCACCAACACCACCAATATACGAATAAAACATAGATTTTTATTATTGAATACAAAAATGATAAAAGAGACACACAAACAAATAATGTCTCCAATAAAATATACAGCCAAAATGTACAGAATAAACTATATATACAAAAACCACTGATACTCTCATAGGTATCCCAAAGCCTGACGCGTTTCCAGTTTCTGTTGTTACAAAACTTTCATCAGGGGTAGAGAGCAGGAAATAACAATATTGTGGTAATTCTTAATGGATGCGCTCCTTCATATAAGGTGGAAACGCATATAAGTGCCGAAGCCACTTAGCCGCAATAATGAGTCTTTAACTAAGATAGTAGGTCACAGCACAGTCCTCCATAAATACTTCAAAGTAAATGGTGTAAAGTTTACATCCACTGTCCCCAAGGGATAAGGGGGGTAAGAATGATTACTCCTCCTTTCTTTGAATGACAATTGTGTGGTCCAGGCCTATTCTAACACATGAATATGCTTTTATCTAAACTATTCCATTGTAGCTCTGGCTGTATGTTTAGGGTTGCTGTCCTGTTGAAGGTGAACCTCCACCTCAACAGGTTTTCTTATAACATTGCCCTGTATTTGTCTCCTTCCATCTTCCCATCAACTCTGACCAGCTTCCCTGTCTCTGCTGAAGAAAAGCATCTCCACAACATGATGCTGCCACCACCATGTTTCACGGTGGGGATGGTGTGTGCAGGGTGATGTGCAGTATTAGTTTTCCGGCGCACATAGCTTTCAGGCCAAAAAAAAAAAGTTGAATTTTGATCTCATCTGACCAGAGCACCTTCTTCTATATGTTTGCTGTGTCCCCCACATGGCTTATCGCAAACTGCAAACTGAACTTCTTATGGCTTTCTTGCAACAATGACTTTCTTCTTGCCACTCTTCCATAAAGGCCAGATTTGTGGAGTGCACGACTAAAGCCCCATACACACTATCAGATTTCTGCTGGTTTTTGTCTTCAGATTTACCAAAACCATGTAGTGCAAGGGCCTGCCTGATTGCATGCAAATTGAAACTCCTAAGGTTTGACCTCATATTATATGGTTTGGGTAAATCTGAAGGAACAAATCTGCAGACAATTTGATAGTGTGTATGGGGCTTAATAGTTGTCCTGTGGATAGATTCTCCCATCTGAACTGTGGATCTCTGCAGCTCCTCCAGAGTTACCATGGGCCTCTTGGATGCTTCTCTGATTAATGCTCTCCTTGCCCGGCCTGTTAGTTTAGGCGGACGGCCATGTGTTAGTAGGTTTACAGTTGTGCCATAACTGTTTTCATTTTTGGATGATGGATTGCACAATGCTCCTTGAAATGTTCAAAGCTTGGGTTGCTTGGTAAACAAAGAAAAATAACAGCATGGCTTTGGACACATTCCAGCTCTGAACTTTACACTGTCAGCCCTGGTTCACATTGATGTGTTTTGACATGCGATTTCACATGTCAAATCGGTGGCAATTGCTGGAAATGGCAATGTCCTAATCGGTGCAACACTGCATTTGCAGCGCCACACTGATTTCAAAAAGTACTTCATGTGCTACTTTTGCGATTTTAGGGTGCAATTTACATTGACATCTGTGCAGAAACCTGCACAGATGTCTGTGAAATCACTGACGAAATCAGGACTGACATGCAGGAGTGAAATTGCGTGAGTTCAGCTGAACTCACACTGCTTATTTCTCGCAGCTCAGTGTGAACCAGGGCTTAATGTCAGAGAAGCCATTGCACTGTTCTTCATCTTAAAGCGGGAGTAAACCCGCAGAAATTTTTATTTTATTTTTCATACTTGCAAGGGAAAAGGCATAATGAGCTAGTATGCACCGCATACTAGCTCATTATGAAATACTTACCTTAGAACGAGGCCCCGACATCTCAGCCGATACATGCCGAGAGAGCTGACATGTTCCCTCGGCGTGTGTTTCGGATATCGTGGATCCGGTGCTGTGAGTGGCTGGAGCGACGATATCGTCACTCCCATGCATGCACCTGGGAGATTTCTTTCCGGCAGGGTCCGGTGTCTGCTGGGTTTCCAGCCGAGAAACCCCTGTGCGGATGCCCCGCTGCAATCAGCGGCTCATTGCCAGGGGAATATCTCCTAAACCATACAGGTTTAGGAGATATTTTTTTTACCTACAGGTAAGCCTTATTATAGGCTTACCTGTAAGTAAAAGTGAAAAAAAAGAGTATACAACCGCTTGCCGACCAGTTGCCACAGTTGTACTGCGGCAACATGGCTCAGCTGCGTGAATCGCCATTAGGTTACTTCACTTCTTTATGTGGCCACTAGGGACACATGCATTCGCTGCTCTCCCCCAGAGCCGATGCAAACGCTCATGACACGACAAGAAACAGGATCTCTGTGTCTCTGAGGGGAGAAGAGACAGCTTGTGTGTTCATACAAAGTATGAACTCTGATCTATCTCTTCCCCTAGCAAGTTGCATCCCCCTTCAGTTAGAACACGTAGCAGGGAACACAGTTAATGCCTTAATCGCCCCCTAGTGTTAACCCCTTCAATGCCAGTGACATTTTTACAGTAATCAATGCATTTTATAGCACTGATCGCTCTATAAATGCCAATGGTCCCAAAAATGTGTCAAAATTGTCCTATGTGTCCACCGTTATGTCACAGTCAAGATAAAAACAAATAAAAATTGCAGATCACCGCCATTACTAGTAAAAAAATAAAATAAAATAAATAAAAATGCTATAAATCTATCCCCTATTTTGTAGACTCTTGTATAACTTTTGCGCAAACCAATCAATATACGCCTATTGTGATTTTTATAACCAAAAATGTGTAGAAGAATACATATAGGCCTAAACTTTGTTTAAAAAAAAAAGGGGGATATTTATTATAGCAAAAAGTACAAAAAATATGTGTTTTTGTTTTCAAAATTTACGCTTTTTTTTTGTTTATAGCGCAAACAATAAAAAACGGCAGAGGTAATCAAATACCACCAAAAGAAAGCTCTATTTGTGGGAAAAAAAAGGACGCCAATTTTATTTGGGTACAGCGTCGCATGACCGCACAATTGTCAGTTAAAGCGACGTAGTGCCGAATCTCAAAAAATGGCCGGGTCATTCAGCAGCCAAATCTTCCGATGCTGAAGCGGTTAAAATGACTTATCCTAAGAGCCGGTTCACACAGGGGTGAATCAGATCTAAGGGCCTGGTATGCTCTCGGAGAGGGAACCCACGCCGTTTTTTTTTTATTTGGCATGGAGTTCCCCCTTGAGAGCTCATTCTGTGATTGGCCATGGCAAAAGTCACCTGGCCTGGGGCGACTTAATGTTGTGTTGTAAGACGCCCCAAGACGTGTCCAAGTTGTGTTTAAGTTGCCTCCAAAAGTCGTGTTGAAAGTCGCGTTGCCCCTGTGTGAACCGAGCCTAAGGCTTTCTAGAAAAGAGAGTTTTTTTTTTATTATTAAAAGGTTTGGATGGTATTATTTCATTTTCCATTGTTTACAGCGTCAACAATAATAACTGCAAAAGTCAAGAGTCTTCTTAAATAAATTATAACACATTAAAAGTTCTGTAAAGACCGAATCAACCATTAAAGGGTATCTTCAGGATAACAAATAAAAAACAACATTTTGCACATACTGTAGTGTACACAAATCCTGTGTTATCTTGGGTCCATTAGTTCCATTATTATGTTAGCTTCTTTCTTTATAGCCTTGTTGACCCTTTTACTGCAAATATTATATGATAATAAATTTGCCTCTTTTTATTGATTTTATCTGCTAAGTGCTGCAGCATGGCTTAAAGTGGTATTCCACAAAAAAAAAAAAAAAAAAAAAAAAGATTAAAATTCCATAAAAAAAACAAAAAAACATTTGGAATTTTTTTTTAACTTACCTCTAAATGCCTGTTGCTAGGGGGTCCCTCGTAGTCTGCCTCCTTCAGTGCCTGAGCTGGTGACCTCACTTCCCCTTGGCACGGGAAGGGCTCAACTCTTTTCCTCTTTTGTATCTTGTAGTAACTTGGGAACTTGGTTTCAGTTCCTCGATGGTGGCAGCCCTGTATGTGGAACTTCTCCATAAAAGACTAATACACTTCAGTGGACTTGATTATAAATATATACAGAGCCATACTGTATATGTATTTGTCTCTATGTAGACAGTCCTCCCTTCTTGGGTAATATTATATTTGTCTTTTTGCGCCTTTACTTGTCTTCAGCTCTGCCCCCTCCCTCCTGCCAGTCATCTGGGACATGTGACGGGTCCCAGATAACTGTGCGGCCAATCAAGGCGCGCGGCACCGCTCACGCATGCGCAGTGGGTGTCCCCGGCTGTGAAGCATAGCTGCTGACTTTTATTTTTTTTTTTTCAAATGGAAACTCCTCTTTAACCACTTGCCGACCGCCGCACGACGATGTACGTCGACAGAATGGCACGGGCAGGCATAAGGGCTTACATGTACATCCTTGCCTGCCCGACGGTCGGGGGTAATGTAAACACAGGAGAGGAAGTGATGTATTCTCTCCTCCGTGTTGGTATTTTTCGTTCCGGCACCGAGGAGAGAGCATCGGCGAGTTGCACAAGCACTACACTACACAGTAGAACATGCCAGGCACACTCACACCCCCCCTTTACCCCCCGATCACCCCCCAATTACCCCTGCCCCCCCAGTCACAGTGACACCAACTGCTTTTTTTTTTTTTGCATTGGTGTCATTTGTGACTGTAATAACTGTTAGGGCAGTTAGGGTTAGCCCCCTTTAGTTCTAATGTGCCCCCCTAACCCCCCCAATAAAGGTTTAACCCCGTGATCACCCCCCGTCGCCAGTGTCACTAAGGCTGGGTTCACATTGCAGCGGTTTATGAGAACGAATGTGATTCGCACCGCACTGCAGTGCAAATCACATCCGATCTCTGTGCGATTCGAGTTCAGCCATACAGATAGTATGGCTGAATTCATGTCGCACCCGCCGCACCCGCCGCAAATTGGCACGGGACCCTTTTTTTGGCCCACAGCAGAATCGGATCGCATGGGTGTTCACACCATGCAATCCGAGTTTGCAGATCGCACTGCGATATGCGAACTGATCTGGGGGTGTCATTAACATTTCACTGACACTCCCAGCAGTTCGCATAGGGCAGTGTGAACTGCCGCCGGGAGGCATGCGATGCGGGAACCCGCCGCGGATTCATGGCGTTCCCGCATCGCTCCAGTGTGAACCCAGCCTAATAAGCGATAGTTTTTCTGATCGCTGTATTAGTGTCACAGGTGACGCTAGTTAGGCAGGTAGGTATTTAGGTTCGCCGCAGCTTTTTATAGCGCCAGGGACCCCCATATACTACCGCATAAAGCCCCCTGATTGCCCCCTAGTTAACCCTTTCACCAGTGATCACCATATAACTGTTACAGGTGACGCTGGTTGGTTAGTTATTTTTTTATAGTTTCAGGGCACCCGCCATTTATTACCTAATAAAGGTTTAACCCCCTGATCACCCGGCGGGTGTCATTTGTGACTGTAATAACTGTTAGGGCAGTTAGGGTTAGCCCCCTTTAGTTCTAAGGTACCCCCCTAACCCCCCCAATAAAGGTTTAACCCCGTGATCACCCCCCGTCGCCAGTGTCACTAAGGCTGGGTTCACATTGCAGCGGTTTATGAGAACGGATGTGATTCGCACCGCACTGCAGTGCAAATCACATCCGATCTCTGTGCGATTCGAGTTCAGCCATACAGATAGTATGGCTGAATTTGTGTCGCACCCGCCGCACCCGCCGCAAACTCGCACGGGACCCTTTTTTTGGTCCGCAGCAGAATCGGATCGCATGGGTGTTCACACCATGCGATCCGAGTTTGCAGATCGCACTGCGATATGCGAACTGATCTGGGGGTGTCATTAACATTTCACTGACACTCCCAGCAGTTCGCATAGGGCAGTGTGAACTGCCGCCGGGAGGCATGTGATGCGGGAACCCGTCGCGGATTCGTGGCGTTCCCGCATCGCTCCAGTGTGAACCCAGCCTAATAAGCGATCGTTTTTCTGATCACTGTATTAGTGTCACAGGTGACGCTAGTTAGGCAGGTAGGTATTTAGGTTCGCCGCAGCTTTTTATAGCGCCAGGGACCCCCATATACTACCGCATAAAGCCCCCTGATTGCCCCCTAGTTAACCCTTTCACCAGTGATCACCATATAACTGTTACAGGTGACGCTGGTTGGTTAGTTATTTTTTTTTATAGTTTCAGGGCACCCGCCATTTATTACCTAGTCTCACTAGTGTACCCCTAAATTTAGGGGTGTCTACTTTCCAAAATGGGGTCATTTGGGGGGGGTTTGTGCCATCTTGGCATTTTATGGCCTTCAAAACTGTAATAGGTAGTGAGGAGTGAAGTCAAATATTTACGCCCTTAGAAAACCTGAAGGCGGTTCTTGGTTTTCGGGGCCCCGTACGTGGCTAGGCTCCCAAAAAGTCCCACATATGTGGTATCCCCGTACTCAGGAGAAGCAGCAGAATTTATTTTGGGGTGTCATTTCACATATGCCCATAGCATGTGTGAGCAATATATCATTTAGTGACAACTTTGTGAAAAAAAAATAAAAAAAAATTAAAGTTTGTAATTTTCCCGCAACTTGTGGCAAAATATAAAATATTCCATGGACTCAAAATGCCTCTCAGCAAATAGCTTGGGGTGTCTACTTTCTAAAATGGGGTCATTTGTGGGGGTTTTGTGCCATCTTGGCATTTTATGGCCTTCAAAACTGTAATAGGTAGTGAGAAGTGAAATCAAAAATTTACGCCCTTAGAAAGCCTGAAGGCGGTGCTTGGTTTTCGGGGCCCCGTACGCGGCTAGGCTCCCAAAAAGTCCCACATATGTGGTATCCCCGTACTCAGGAGAAGCAGCAGAATTTATTTTGGGGTGTCATTTCACATATACCCATAGCATGTGTGAGCAATATATCATTTAGTGACAACTTTGTGTAAAAAAAAAAATAAAATTATTTTTTGTCATTATTCAATCGCTTAAGGCAAAAAAATAAAATATTCAATGGGCTCAACATGCCACTTATCAATTTCCTTAGGGTGTCTACTTTCCAAAATGGGGTCATTTGGGGGGGTTTTGTACTGCCCTGCCCTTTTAGCACCTCAAGAAATGAGATAGGCAGTCGTAAACTAAAAGCTGCGTAAATTCCAGAAAACGTACCTTAGTTTGTAGATGTGACAACTTTTGCGCAAACCAATAAATATACAATTATTGACTTTTTTTTACCAAAGACATGTGGCTGAATACATTTTGGCCTAAATGTATGACTAAAATTGAGTTTATTGGATTTTTCTAATAACAAAAAGTAGAAAATATCATTTTTTTTCAAAATTTGCGGTCTTTTTACGTTTATATCGCAAAAAATAAAAATCGCAGAGGCAATCAAATACCATCAAAAGAAAGCTCTATTTATGGGAAGAAAAGGACGCAAATTTTGTTTGGGTACAACATTGCATGACCGCGCAATTACCAGTTAAAGCAGCGCAGTGCCAAATTGTAAAAAGACCTCTGGTCATTGACCAGCAAAATGGTCCGGTCTGAAGGTGGTTAAGAAACCAGATATGGCAGCATGAGTAGATATGGACTGTGGCTTTCACACACAAGCAGTGGCTCAGATCTCCGACATGCCCCCCAGAATGCTGATCCAATCAGCAGTGTCGATTAGAACAGTGTTCGGTGGGATGTGTCGGAGTACAGGAAAGCCAGGCTTGTAAGCACAGCAAGTCCGAATAGGCCTTGTGCTGTTACCATAGGGGTTTTATTCCTTGCTTCAGCACATGGCTGATCAAAAAGTTAAAAAAATATATTTTATCACTGTTTATGTAGCCTGATTGTGTTACAGTAGTAAATTAAGGTTTAATTTGGATTTAAGGACAGTTTGAAGTGGCATTAATCCAAAAGTACTAAAATGTATTGCAGTTTACCAATTTTTAGATGTGATCCCTGCATTTATTTTATTTTTTTTGGGGGGGGGGGGGGTATTTTTCCTTTTTTTTTACCTGGTCCTGGTGAGCTTTCCAAAATTCTTTAACCTCTTGCCGACCAGCCGCCGAAATTATACGGCGGCAGGTTGGCTCTCCTGCGTGAAACTGCTGTAGGTGTACGTTGGTCTGTGCAGGGCCATCATCACCTGTAAGGTTGTACAGCCTGAGACGCAGACAGCGTGTTTGATGCCTGGCAAAAATTTTCTTGCCCCCCCCCCCCCCCCCCCATGCAATTTCACTCTCCGCCTGCTCTGAGACATAGAATAAATAGCAGCTAGACTCAAAATCAGTTTATTGTATCAGATGAGGCAGTGATTGCGATTGATTGCCGGAGGTTAAAGCATATCATTACCGCTCACGAGCTGGTTGATAGAGGTTACAGCACACATTACGGCTCACTGATTAGTTGCTAGAGGTTACAGCACATGGTTTCTGCGTGTTGATTGGTTGCTAGAGATTACTATACAGTAATACTGCTCACTGATTGGTTGCTAGAGGTTACAGCACATCATCTCCTCACTGTCTGTACACTATTGATGGGTCTACTTACTTCCCCAGTTCATAGACAGAAAACTCCTAGAACTCCTGGGATCAGTGGCAGTGCTGGGGGGAAGGGAGGTGTGATCAATGGCAATGCTGATTTTTTTTTCCGACTACCAATATAAAGAGGAGTTTCAACTTTGGGCAACAATGTAATGGGGGTTTACACTGACCACTAATGTAATAGAAGCATTAACAGTAACCACCAATGTAAGGCGGGATTTACACTGACCACTAATGTAAGGGGGACCTTCACACTGGCCACTAGTATGAATGAAAGGATTGTACACCAAGCCCCAATATAATGAGAAGATTTACACTGACCAGCAATGTAACTGAGACATTTAGCCTGGGTTCACATTCGTGTGTCGGAAACGCATGCAAAATCGCTTTCCTGACACCACAGAAATGTGCTGCCCTTTAGCAGATACACAGCAGTGCCATTAATTGCTAATGATACCCTCACACATCTGCTGACATGTGCCTTGGCACCATGTGATTTAGAAAAAGGTTTAGGGACTTTCTTCCACATTTCTAGCGCATAGAGCAGCCCATTGAAATGAATGGACTGCCCTACACGCTACTTACATCTTTATCCACTCTGTCAGTAACTCCTTTGCATCCTAAAACCCCTGCTAACCTCTGCACTCCAAACCTTCCCCATCCTCTCCACTACAACCCTCCACCCCTTTAACTCTACCTGCCTCCTCTGCTTATCTTTGCACCCACCTTCCTTACCTCCATACATCTCCTCCTTGTTCACCTGTGCACCCCAAACTGTAATTCCTTCTCTGTCTACCTCTGTGCAATTTACTTACCTTTGCACAACAGGAGGATGTTAGGCTTAATGACCACAGTGGCAGGCAGGACTTTCAAGCATGCCCTTTTACCTCCCCAGTGGCAGCATTCAGTATAGGTGATGGTGGATATGACCTCAGGGGGGCATGATATACATATGAATGCTGCCTTTATTTACATATCAGTGCTGCTGACCGTCGTTATTTACATATGAATGCTGGTTATTTATATGTAAACACAGGGTCTGCAGGTGAGTCATCCCTACATAACAATAGGGCAGAGCTGGGCAGCATTAGTAGTGGCACTTCACACTGAGGATATTGGGACACAGCACAGGACTAAAACTTCAAGGGACAAGGGAATTTAAACCAGGATATTTGGCAAGTATGAGGCAGCTGCTTTGGGCCCCACAACAAAGACAGGGCCCAGGGCAACTGCCCCTTTTGCCCTGCCTTAAAGATGGCCCTGTTCATGCATGCACTGACACCCACACAGCGGTTAAATTGGGACCAGCAACTGTGTCCGTACAGCATCCCAGAAGCACTGAATGGGACTGCCTGCACGGCGATGAGTGGAACACATGTTCATCCCATGTGGATACATGGCTGTATGGATCGGTACACCTGTGCGAATAAGGCCTTAACTATATGAACACCCAGACTGGGACAAGGCTTCCCTTTGAGGTAGTCCAATCCTCACACTGGAAGTCCAGACTTGATCAAGAAAGATGATGCCTGTTCATGCAGTTCTCCCAACCATGTCTACCTTTTTCTAGTTATAAATTGATTGTTCTAATCAGATTTTGTTAAAGTAGAGGTCCCCCCCCCAATGAACAAATACTGAAGCTGCTGATTTTTAATATATGGACACTAACCTGTCCAGGGAGCCCATGATGTCAGCACCCCAGCTGATCATTGGATCAGCTGTCGGGTGCAGCCACCATTCCTGGTAAGGGAACTTGGCTTTGAAGACTTTCAGCTTCACAGCTGGTTCCCTACTGCGCATACGTGATGTGCTTTTTAATTGGCCTGGCAGCGGAGGAAGGAGGGGGGGGGGGGCGTAGTTCCGAGAGACAGCGCCATCTCTGGAAGTTGGGAAGGGGGCCTGTCAAAAACAGGTACCCCCCCCCCCCGAAAGGTTACAAATGGGGCACCGGAGGGGGGGGGGAGATGAAAAAGCGGAAGTTCCACTTTTGGTTGGAACTTCGTTTTGACGTTTTTCAGTTTTTCTTACACCATAGAAGCTAGTTTTCTGACAAATACAAGATTAACCACTTAAGGACCGGAAGGATTTACCCACTTCCTGACCAGGCCATATTTTGCCACCTGAATGCTCCACGCATCCACTCTCCTGACCTTCTGGTTGTTGATCCAGAAGTGATGTGTGACGTCACTTCGGGGTCCCTGTTGACAGTTTCCCCGGGCCAACAAGGTCGGGAAAATATGTAATGCAGTACGATGTGCATTGCATTACGTGCATTACATGCAGTGGAGCACAGAGGAGACGTGCAAGGTCTTTTAGACACATTTAGCAGACCTGTCACCAAAAAAACCCCAAAAAACTGTTTAAAAAGTTAAAGCGGAATCCTGCTTTAAAAAAAAAAATTTTTTTAAAAGTCTGCAGCTGCTGAATAATTTAATAATTGGACACTTATCTGTCCCAGGGTCCAGCAATGTGGGGGGAATGAATCCCTGCTCGTCTCCCCCTCCTCTCTGTGGCGCTGGCATAGTCAATGTGGGCGCCCAGCTGTGGCTTCACAGCCGGGCACATATGACCTGCGCAGTGCGCCGTGACTGGCCGGGCAGTCCATCCGGGACCTGTGATGTGTCCCAGATGATTGCCGAGAGGGAGGGGAAGAGGTGATATCCCTTCTGGTGCCACAGGGCGCCGGGAGGAAGTGGGAGCTGGAATCCTCTAAAAAGAGGTTATCTGCTCCCCCTCCAAAAAAAATGACATGCCAAATGTGGCATATCAGGGGGTCACCAACACTTAAAGCGGAAGTTCCATTTGTGGGTGGAACTCCACTTTAAGGAGAAAAAAAACAAAACGTTTTTCTTTCTAATCGTTAAAAATGAAAGTTGCACCCAAGCACATAACCCCCCCCCCCCCAACAAAAATTGAGACCCCCCACATTCCCACTTATATACACATATACCCATGTACGTATGTAAGCACATGCAATGGGGTGCCTAGGCCTGAAAATATTGATTGCTATACACGTTATCTTTTGCTGCACACACCGGAATGAGAGCAATAATTCTAGCACCAGACCTCCTTCGTAATGCTAAACTGATGACTTATAGGGGGCTTTTATCGCGTCGCCTATCGAAAATATAGGGCACTGACATGTTTAAGGTTTGATATGTTGGGTATACATTTACTGTGCCACCTCAGCTTTTATATTTTACCAAAAAATTGGGTAAGTTATTGTGTTTTTGTGCACCCTAAAATTAACTTTTTTTTTTTACAGAAATTGTGCGTTTCCTAAACCTTGGTGGTACTATTGTGTGTCATAAAAAAATTCAAACTACCAATATTTTATTCTCTTGGTTGTCTGCTTTTCAGAAAATATAAAAATGTTTGGTGGTTTTATGTAATTGTCAGGCATAAAATTATTTTTTAAACGTGTGTAAAAAAAAAATGCAAAATCGGCTCTGGCTATAAAAGTGTTAAAGGTTAAGTTCAGCTTTGGGAACATGTTACATGTTCCACCCTTAAGAATTGTTAGTTTTTAAAAAAAACTGGCTCCTAACTTTTTTAGCTGGCTTCTAGATTCAGAGCAAATTTGTCAAGTCCTGTTATACAGAAAACAGCATGGCGACGAGAATGGCTTCCACGCCCCTGATGACGTCAGATGTGACAAAATTCGTAGGGCGGAGCTATCGCTCGTGACCTCACCATGCACACTGTAACCAGGTAGTGACTAAGATGAAACCCGAGACCGGTATTTTATTTAATACTGATGTTTTTATCAATGTGAGTGGCTAGCATTTGTTTAATACATTTTGTATACAGTTTTACACTATGTTGGCCTTCCTGATACTCTTTGTACGCCATGGCTGAACACCTTGCTTTATTGGATGAGATGTTTTGGTGATAATATGTGGAGACCTGAAGGTGGCACATGTTCCCCAACAAATTGTATAATGACGCACAAGGTCGTTTGACTCTTTTTTTATATAAAGAATCCAATAACTCTGGTAAGAGCATTCTATATTCAAGGTGGTGCTACACTTTGGTATTGAGAGCATCCAGTCAATAGGATACTTTTCATCACAATATTCACACTTTTAAACTTGTTTAGGACTAAAATTCCTATTGTCTACATATCGGGATTTATACTGTATGTTTGAGTCACAATTTTTGCTTGAAGTTTTTTCCAAGGGAATGTAGATTTATATTTTGGGCTACAATTTATCGAATTGTTTTGGAAAATTGCTGCTTTTTTCTGATCTGTTAGCGCAATTTCTGTTTGTTTATATAAATACCATGACAACCAACATGAAGACATCACCCCATGAAAAAAGGAACTTAAAACTGGTTGCAAATCTCCATGATATTAAAATGTACATTTTTGTTACTTTCTCGGTCTTCAGTAGATTTGTGTTGAACTTTTTTCTATGTTCTTTTGAAAATGTAATAAAATAGAATTTATAAAAAAAAAAAAAAATGTAAACCAAAAGCAGGACGATGAATAGGAGAGGGAATCTAAAGAGAAAATGTTTTTAAAACTGCAGGAATATGAACTCTTTCCGACAAGATCACGCTCATTTTGTGGTTGAACTTGATGGACATGTGTCTTTTTTCGACCTGACTAACTATGCATATATGAGGCCTCACAGAAGTGTGTCTTTTTTTGTGGAGCCACATACAGTATATGCAACTTTGTGTTTGTGCCAAAAGAGCCCCACTGACGGGGTTGATTTACTAAAACTGGAGAGTGCAAAATATGGTGCAGATGTGCATGTTGGCCAATCAGCTTCTAACTTCAGCTTGCTCAATTAGGCTTGCCTTTGACAAAAACAAAACAAAAAAAAAAAAAAACCTGGATGCTGATTTGGCGTCTTTGCAGACCTTCACAAGATTTTGCACTCTCCAGTTTTAGTAAATCAACCCCAAAGAGACCGGACTTTCACCAAAAATTCCTGGTCTCGTACTAACACTAGGGAGCCAGGGTCCCAGTCAGTGGCGTCACTAGGTTTGGTGGCACCCGGTGCGTAAAAACATGATGTCACCCCTCGTTACCAGACCAGCTCAGCTTATATTATATATATTGAATTTTGTATGTAATATAATGTATCTTTTTCTCTATTCAAGAAGAAAACACAGGGCAGGCTGTACAGGGACTGATCACTGCGATAGCCAATCCTGAGGGTGGCCCTGGCTCCCTGTGGCAGTTCTATTTTTTTAACCCAGGACACCTCCGGCGCCACAGCCGTGCCTGACCTGCTGTGCTTTCCTCCTCCCAACTCAGTACTTCACTGCCTATGCCTGAGACTGTCTGCATGGGCGCCACCCGACCTGGCCCTGAGCTGGTGTGATGGGCAGGGGAGGGGAGTGATGGATTTCGATAGGAATGTCCTCTGCTGCCCAAACCCGAAATGAGCTGCTGTGATAAATGGGGGGGGGGGGAAGGGTGTTAGAAAAGTTTTAATATATATATATATATATATATATATATATATATATTATCTTTTTCTCCTTGGTGGAGGAGAAAAGTGTGAACAAAGAAAAGTACATGTAAAAATACATAAATAAATAACAAACACAAAAGTTAAAGTGGATGTAAACCCTCATATACCCAGTGAAGCAAACAGCCTCAGATGATGAAACAAATCTCCCCACATATGTTTTACATCTATATCTGCTTTCTTCATCGTTATATACTGTTTAGAAAGTACACATGGTGTTAGGAGATTTTCTATTCCTGTTCCAGCACTGCAGTGAAGCCTGGGCATACAGCCAATAAAGCTGATTTGAGGAAAGGCACCTCCACCACCTCCTCATAGGTAGAGACTTTCAGCTCTGTACCTTGAATAGTTCAGCACACTGCTAATATATTTATAGCATCTTCCCTGACACAAAACTTTGGCTGCTTTTATCTTATGTGATGGAGAACTTGTCAGGAGTTATCAGGCTGATAGAAGAACGGAGCAGGAGACAGCTATGGGACAGACATAGTGCTATGAAGAGAGATAAGAAAACACTGCAGATGTATGTGCCCAGCTCAAATTTCATGAATCGGGTTTACATCCACTTAAAAATAGCTAGATCAGGGCTTGATCTTGGACAGTGTCAAGGTTAGGGTCAAGGGTCACAGGTCAGTCTCAGTGTGTTTCACGTAGGACAAAAAAAAAGCAAAATATGCTGTTTCTGGGCACTACAACAGAATCGAGTACTGTCCATGATACTTTTTTATTTGCACAAAGATACAATTTTTAAGGACAAGCTTTTGGGGTGTATCCCTTTATTCAAGGTCCAATCAGTACTGATACACAAAGTTTTATCAGAATGTTAAAGTAAGACAGCCTCTGAGGGAAAAACAAACAGGGCCCTACTACAAACACAAACCAGTGATGGCCCGATTATTAGTAGTGCCCAGACACCGCCCCCTCTCTCCAGGCCACCCTCTATATGCAATGAATAGATTTATGCATGAATATTCACTGTTGAAACACCGATCCTCAATCAGGCCAATCGGAAGCGGGTGTGAGACCTATTTTCTGATTTGACAAAAAGAGAAGACTCCAGATTGGCCGCTGAGAAGGGAGGAAACGGAAGCCGACACCACCATGATGAACCGTGGAGAGCAGAATGGCAGGCAGTGGCAGCCGAGCAGAGGAACAGCCTGGTGATGGGGTAAGTGCTACCGACCAACCGAGGGGGGGGGGGGGGGCAAAAAAAATTCATATGTGGGGTTGTTGCTGCAATTGTCAGGAGCAGGAAAACTTATTTTGGGTTCTAGATCTTCAAAAATGATTGTTTTATTTTCACAAAAGAATCCCCAAAGGCCCAAAGTATGAATAAATAAAGAGAAGGACTAAAATGATACAAAGAATACAGTTGTTTCCTCTTTGGAGTTCCCCTCTGTTTCATTTTTGTGATATTGTTTATGCTTTGCATTGTTTTTATTTGTCAGTTCATCTTCTCCTTGCGGCTGTAATTTTTTTAAAGGATTTCTTCAATCAAAATGTAAAAATCATTTATTCATTTCCACATTGTATTTCAATAATTTCTTGCCCACTCCTCTAAATCTGAACAATCTTAAAGTGGTTGTAAACCCATAAAAAAAAATAAAAAAAATGCAAGACAAAGGCATAATGATCTACTGTAGTATGCATAGCATACTAGCTCATTATGTATTACTTACCTTAGATCGAAGCGGTCCTCGTTCACAGCTCCGGCCGGTGACATCGCTCCCAGAGTTACTTCCAGGTATCACGGGCTCCAGCGCTGTGATTGGCCAGAGCCACGATGACATCACTCCCACGCATGTGCACGGGAGCCGCTGGTAACGTCACAGTCTAACTGAAGCAACGGCATGTATGTTGCTTCAGTGCACATGTGCCGATGACATTGGCACATGCAAATACAGGGAATGTCTCCTAAACTGTTCAGGTTTAGGAGATATCCAGGGTAGCTACAGGTAAACCTTGCCTGTAGCAAAAAGTGTGTTGTAAGGGTTTACAACCACTTTAAAATTTGTAAACTTACATTGTGAAGATCCCACACATTTACTTCCTTGATTTCTGTGACACGTATTCACTATGTCCTGTAGGTAGCCACTGCTGTGCCACACATTTCACAGAGCCTGCCTTCTGATCTACAGAGGTGCTGATAGGAGTTTCAGGAGGTGGAATCAATGCTTGCAAGGTACTGTGGGATATGTAGTCCTTAACTGGTTGCCGACCAGCCACCGCAGTTTTACTGCAGCAGAATGGCACGGCTGGGCGAAACAATGTTACCTTATTTCGCTTAGCCTTTTGGCCACTAGCCCGGAGCCCATGCGAGTGCCTGGCAGGCGCGATGACCACTGGGCACCCGCGATCCCTTGTGACAGAGTGAGAACGGGGATCTGTATGTGTAAACACACAGATCCCGGTTCTCTCAGGGGAGAGGAGACAGATCGTATGATCATACTATGTATGAACACCGATCTCTCTCTTCTTCTCCTAGACCGTCCCATCCCCCCTTACAGTTAGAACACATCTAGGGAACACAGTTAGCCCCTTGATCGCCCCTAGTATTAACCCCTTCCCTGCCAGTGATATTTATACAGTAATCAGTGCATTTTTATCAGACTGATCGCCGTATAATTGTCATTGGTCCCAAAAGTGTCCAATTTGTCCGCCACAATATGGCAGTCCTGATAAAAATTGCAGATTGCCGCCATTACTAGTAAAAAAATAATAATAATAATAATAATAAAAATGCCATAAATCTATCCGCTATTTTGTAGAAGCTACAACTTTTGTGAAAACCAATCAATATACGCTTATTGAGATCTTTTTTTTTTTTACCAGAATATGTAGACGAATACTACAAGAAAAATAGTTTTTTTTTTTTTTAATGTGGGATATTTATTATAGCAAAAAGTAAAAGATATTGTGTTTTTCTTTTCAAAATTGTCGCTCTTCTTTTGTTTATAGTGCAAAAAATAAAAACTGTAGAGGGGATCAAATACCACCAAAAGAACGCTGTACTTGTGGGGAAAAAAGGACGTCAATTTTGTTTGGGTACAGCATCACACAACCAGGCAAGTGTCAGCTAAAGCAACGCAGTGTTGTAGCGCAAAAAAATGGCCTGGTCATTGAGCAGCCAAATCTTCCGGGGCTGAAGTGGTTAACAATTGAGGAGAAGCTGGAAAGCATGCAGGAAATCCAGGAAGTTGTGGAAAGAAATGGCCAGCAGACAGGCAGGATTCATAAAATAAAGGAGATTTTTCAAATGACTTTATATTACAACAAATAATTATCGTTTATACTGTTCTTACAATGCTGATGTTAAAAATTAAAATGTTGTGACCATAGATTTCCTATAACTTTCCTTCTTAAATAAAATCGTGTTGTCATCCTGCAGCAGAAGTGTGTCGGGCGGGAGTCAGCAATCTTCTTCCACTAAAGGGTCGGATTCAATGTATGTAAATGCATGGAGAGCCGCATTCACCTGCTAAATAATACATGAAGATAGGATTATTAACATAGTAATAATATAGTAATAACAGGACAGGTTTAACTCACAGGTGCTTCACTAATACAAAGCCAGTTCACCGGGAGGGAGCATTTAGCTGGGGATTCGGATTTTACTGCCCCATCCTGGCACCCAAGGGTGGCTGACGCCACACCTGCCAGTCAGCATGGTCAGAAGATGGGGTCCCTCTCCCTAGGGGTGATGGGGTCCCTGTCCCCAGGGGAGAATGGGTCCCTGTCCCTAGGGGTGAAGGGTTCCCTCTCCCTAGGTGAGAAGGGGTCTATGTCCCCAGGGGTGATGTATTCCCTCTTCCTAGGTGAGAAGGGGTCTATGTCCCCAGGGGGGATGGGGTCCCTGTCCCCAGGGGTGATGGGGGTCCCTCTCCCTAGGTGAGAAGGGGTCCCTGTCCCCAGGGGTGATGGGGTCCCTGTCCCCAGGGGTGATGTATTCCCTCTTCCTAGGTGAGAAGGGGTCTATGTCCCCAGGGGTGATGGGATCCCTGTCCCCAGGGGTGATGGGGTCCCTCTCCCTAGGTGAGAAGGGGTCCCTGTCCCCAGGGGTGATGTATTCCCTCTCCCTAGGTGAGAAGGGGTCTATGTCCCCAGGGGTGATGTATTCCCTCTTCCTAGGTGAGAAGGGGTCTATGTCCCCAGGGGGGATGGGGTCCCTGTCCCCAGGGGTGATGGGGGTCCCTCTCCCTAGGTGAGAAGGGGTCCCTGTCCCCAGGGGTGATGGGGTCCCTGTCCCCAGGGGTGATGTATTCCCTCTTCCTAGGTGAGAAGGGGTCTATGTCCCCAGGGGTGATGGGATCCCTGTCCCCAGGGGTGATGGGGTCCCTCTCCCTAGGTGAGAAGGGGTCCCTGTCCCCAGGGGTGATGGGGTCCCTGTCCCCAGGGGTGATGGGGTCCCTGTCCCCGGGGGTGATGTATTCCCTCTCCCTAGGTGAGAAGGGGTCTATGTCCCCAGGGGTGATGGGGTCCCTGTCCCCAAGGGTGATGGGGTCCATGTCCCCAGGGGTAATGGGGTCCCTGTGGTGATGGGGTCCCTGTCCTCAGGGGTGATGGGGCCAGGTACCCCCCCCCATTGCAGTGTTTTCTGTACCCCATAGCATGGTCATTTGTTCCCCTTCACATCATATGTTAAGGGGAACACCAAATATGATATGAATTCCAGGTAGGTTCCTCTTTGGAGGTATAATCAGCCTTCTGCAACTTTTAATATTTATTTATAATATATTATGTTTGGTGTCTAAGTGTCTATTGTCTTATACATTCGTGTAACCATGTTTTATGAATACAACTCCATCACAGCAGAAAATCTGGATTATGAAAACAATTTGGCTAGTTAAATCTCAGGTCAAAAACAAAAGACTCACAGATGTGTATTTGCTTCTAGACTGTTTATGACAAGTTTTACAGCAGACATTTATGACCAGACTTTATTTTAAAGAAGCGGGAGTTCCGCCAGAAGGTCTTTTAGACTCATTTAAGAGAACCTGTCACCAAAAAAAAAAAATAAAAAAAAAAAAACATAGGGGACTTTTGTCCCTATGTGATAGAAAAGAAAGTTAAAGCGGAATTCTACTTTAAAGAAAAAAAAAAAAAATTAAAAAGTCAGCAGCAACAAATACTGCAGCTGCTGACTTAAAAAAAAAAGGACACTTACCTGTCCAGGGCGCCCTCTATGTCCTCGCCCGAAACCGACACGTCCCTTGGCTCTGGGTGGAGGCGCCGACATCTTCAGTAAGGGAATCAGGAAGTGAAGCCTTGTGGCTCGGGCTGCGCATTCTGACTGGTCCCTGCGGTCTTCTGGGACCTGTGTGTCTCCCCCCGAAGACAGTGGGGGGAAGGAGGGGCCGGACATGGCGTAGATCGCTGCGGATTATGTGGCGATCTTTCGCCGGACGTGGGAGCAAATACGTACCTGGTATCTGCTCCCCCCTGAAAGGTGTCAAATAGGACACCAGAGGGGTGGAGGAACCGGATAAGCGGAAGTTCCATTTTTGGGTGTAACTCCGCTTTAAGCCTTTGGAGTAGACTCCTTGAGGTATTATGAACTATCTGCAAGTGGCCTGTTTGTATCAAAGTGTCTTAAAGTAGACCTATAGGCAAAACTTTTTTTTTTTCATTTTGGATAGAGAATGGGAAGATTATAACCCCTGTCAGATTATTTTTTGCCATTTGTGTCCCGGTGGGCAGATTTTCCTTCCCTTCCTGTCCCAAAGCCAAACAGGAAGTGGGAAGAAATTAAGGTATTTGGGGACCCCCAGTTCACCAGAACTAGTGTCCTTATTAGAAAATGTTCCCTCTATTACTTTTCTGGGAACAATCCAAAATTTGGCATTTCTTTTACTCTCCCTTTCAAAGATTATAGTAAACATTCCCTGCAACAAAAATTTTATTTATGGTGATATATTCCCAATAGAAAAATATGACATCTCAAGTGATGCAGACCCTGCCACTTTCCTCATTAGAACCCTGCTAGTGCAGCAACTGATTGATAATTATAAAATCACACCCTATGGACACAGACAGCTATTTCTCCAGAATAACAAAAGGTAGGAATCTGCAACAAATTTTGGTAAAATTCTTGCAATGTACATAGATCACTCAGAGGGGAATGTGTTTTTCTGAACAAAAGTGGAGTTACTCTTTAAATCGGTGTTCCGCTTAAAAATAAATAAAATAAATAAGTCAGCAGCTACAAATACTGTAGCTGCTGACTTTTAATAATTGGACACTTACCTGTCCCAGGGTCCAGTGATACGGAAGCCCTGCTTGTCTCCCCCTCCGCTCGTCGGCATTGTAACTGTGGGCGCCCGGCTGTGGCTTCACAGCCAGGCACCCACTGCACATGCGCAAGCGGCACTGCGCGCCGTGATTGGCCCCGCAATCATCTGGGACCTGTGACATGTCCCAGATGATTGACAAGAGGGAGGGGGGAGAGGTGATCTCCCTTCCAAGGGAAGTGACGTCAAGAGCCCAAGCACTGCAGGAGGCAGATTACGAGGGACCCCCTAGCAACAGGCATTCAGAGGTGAGTAAAAAAGAAAAAAAATTATCCAAATTCTTTTTTTTTATGCACATAAATGACTTTTTTTTTGTTTAGGGTGGAACTCCACTTTAAGCTGAACTGTAACATGTTACCTTCCATGAATGCCTAGCACAGACATAAGATTTAGAAGTAAACGCTTTTGTTATCAACTTGCGATGATGTACTTATTCACGCTATCAGCCCAGTGCATACTTTTGACTAACTGCGTTCAGGCATCAAAATCCAAACGGTGTGCTGTGCTGATCCCGGCTTTACTGTGAAAACACACAATGCTCATCTCTCCTTGCTACATTGTACATTGTTCTTTGTTCTTGTTCTTTGTTTGTTAAAAAGTGGAACTTCTCTCTCTCTCTCTCTCTCTCTCAATAAACATTGACTATTTTTAATCCTTATGCTGCTAGAATTGATGAATAGATATGATATAGTTCCCCATTTACTTGTTTTAAATGTTTTTGTTTTTTTTTACATTTTTTTTCTGTTACTTCCTGCTTTCCAGGCCTAGGCAAATGATGTCATAGATCCCAGGGATCTTCAAGAGGGTAGGAGGGGTTTTCTTAGCTAAGCACACCATCCTGCCTGGATGCCTGAGCTAAGGGCAGATTGATTCCAGGAAGTAAATGCTACATGAATCATCTGCCCTTACTCAAGACGGCCACGGACAGAAATGCTAAGAAGTGTTTTTCAAAGTAATTTCTCAGTAAAATAAAGCATGGAGACATGGATTGATGGGGGAATTTGCATGAATATTAAAAATGTATTAAATAGCATTTTTGGTTTGTGGTGCTCAGGTGCAGTGTAGTTCCACTTTAAAGTAATTTTATGGATACATCTCTGTGTCCTGCTTTCTTTCTATATTATTTTGGTCAGCTGGATCCTCCCTGATTCCATCTGAGAAGCCATGGGATGCTAAAGTTACTCTACTTTTATTGAGGAAAAAAAACAACATTCCCCTCTGGGTGATCCAAGTACATTGCAAGGATCTTAACAAATGTTGCAGATTCCTACCTTTTATTATTTTGAATAAATAGCTGTTTGTTTGGCTGTGTCCATGTGCCAAGTGAATGGGAATGGGGTTGATTTTATCATTATTAATCAGCTGGCTGCACTTGCAGGGTTCTAGTGAAGAAAGTGGCAGGGTCTGCTTCCCTTTAGATGTGATTTACATTTTAGTAGTATCTCACAAAAAAAAATTTTTTTTGCGGGGAATGTTCAAAATCTGATTTGTATCTTAGTGCAGACTTCTGGGAAAATCAGTGAGCCAATCAGCAGGAAATTACATATGGGGAGGGGGGGGGGGGGTGGCGTTACGTACACCATCTGTGTATCTGTGTATAGAATGCCTCCAGTGTGCTATATTGCATTTTACAGAAAAGGACAGCGCAGCAGATTTAAAAGGAAGGGGAATTTTTTATAACATTGAATTACAACATGACTTGTGTAGAGATTGTACATGCTATATTATTTTTTTTTCCATTTGCTATTTTTTTTCACACAAAAGTAGAGCAACCCTTCATACCCTGGATGAGACTCATATCTCGCTATGGATTGTGGTCCTGCCTCTTGTGAAGATACAGGATGTTATACAATTTAATTGTGTTTTTTTCTTTTTTTCTTTTTCTTTTTTTGTGTTTTGTTTATTTCATACCTATCATAAGCATATTATACAACACATAGGACTTTAACCGGTTCCCGACCGGCGCACGCCGATGTAAGTCAGCAGAATGGCACGGACGGGCAAATGGGCTTAAAGGTATGTCCCTTTAAATTTTCTGTCATGCCTTCGCATGCGTGCCGGTCGGGACCTCCGTGAGTCGGGTCGCGGGTCCCGTGGACTTGATTGTCATGGGGATACACGCGATCGTCTCATGGGGAAGAACAATGGGGAGATGCTAATGTAAACAAGCATCTCCCTGTTCTGCCTAGTGAGAGTGTCACTGATCTCTGCTCCCTGTGATCATGGATTTAGCCACGCCCCCCCCCCCACAGTTAGAAACACGCTCCAGGACACACTTAACCCATACACTGTCCCCTAGTGATTAAGCCCTTCACTGCCAGTGACATTGGCACAGGAATCAGTGCATTTGTATAGCACTGATTGCTGTATAAATGACAATGGTCTCCAAAATGTGTCAAAAATGTCCAATGTGTCCACCATAATGTCGCAGTCACGATAAAAAAAAAAAAACAGATCCCCGCCATTACTTATTTTATTTTAATTTATTACTTAAATTATTTTTAAATATTAATTATTAAATTATTAATAAAAATGCCATAAAACTATCCCCTATTTTGTAAACGCTATAACTTTTGTGCAAACCAATCAATAAACGCTTATTGCGATTTTTTTTTTACCAAAAATATGTAGAAGAATACGTATCGGCCTAAGCTGATGGAAAAAAAATGTTTTTTTATATATTTTTGGGGGATATTATAGCAAAATCAAAAAATAATGCATTTTTTTTCAAAATTGTTTATAGCACAAAAAATATAAACTGCAGGGGTGATCAAATATCACCAAAAGAAATCTCTACTTGTTGGGAAAAAAGGACGTTAATTTTGTTTGGGAGCCACGTCGCACAACCGCGCAATTGTCAGTTATAGCGACGCAGTGCCGAACCGCAAAAAGTGCTCTGGTCAGGGAGTAAAATCTTCTGGGGCTGAAGCGGTTAAAGATTCCAAATTCTCTAAATAACCTGAATAACCTTGTTTTCTTTTCTTCTGAACCAACTACCACCTATGTACACAATAAGCAATTTTCATTCGGTTTCTGAGCCAATAGTTGTAGAGAGATTAGAGCACTCCTCAACACGTTTCCCGGACATTAAAGTCAAAAGAAAATAAGGATTATCTTTAGGGCTTAGCCAACATACCTGGGTTCAATTCAAGCAAGGTTAGCAGAACATGACTATAGTTTGGGTGCTGAATCAGAACTGTAAAAAAAAAAAAATAGTGATCATTTTCCTGGCTAATAGGCAAGGGGTTGTCCTACAAATGCCATGGAAAGCTGGACACCACCATGGGAGACACGTACCAAGCAAAAAAAAAAAAAAAAGAAGTCCCTTATTTAGAAAACAAAAAGGCCCATAATATACATCCATCAGAAATCTCATTGTCGTTGTGATGCAGATCCACAGCAATGGTGGGGTCCCCTCAGTGACCAAGTATGGCCACGGCCAATATTTGGTCATGTCACTGCCCAAATATGGCCATGTGGCCATATTTGGTCGGTGATGTCATGCTATGCCCAGCACCGGCTGTACGCAAATATGTGGCCTCTTTGCGCATGGTCCTATGCTCGTTGCAATTGGGAGTTTTCATACAATGTGCCAGCCAATCACGGCGGTCATGTGATCCTAAGCCACGGCCCACCTCCTGGCATCATAAACCTCTTAAAGGGCCGGGGAGGCGCAGGCGCTAAGAGTATAAATACTAATGCCGCGTACACACGAGTGGAATGTTCGACAGACACGGACATTCCGAAAATTCTGATGGACCTAGAAATAGAACGTGTTTTAAATATTTCTGACAGAACCAATTCCTATCGGGAAAACCGTTCGTCTGTATGCTGTTCCGATGGACCAAAAACGACGCATGCACTGAAGCAAGTACGAGATGGAGGCTATTGGCTACTGGCTACTGGGCTACTGACTGGTATATGTTACAACGTGACAATATGAATGATAGCACAGTCCCCAATGGAACACGTCATCCAACACACTGGTTCTGGGTCTGGAACTGAAGGGGTCAAAGTCCATGAAAGAGCTACCTTATAAGGCATGGGTTGGCCTGTAAATGGATTAAAGGAATGGGTGGTCATACCACCTTGAGTACTGAAGAAATTAGTAGAAAAGGGAATTAAAGTAAAGCAAGAATTAGGAAAGTACGAGTACATGGGGGAGGAAGGGGTGGGGTAAAGAAAGATTGGTAAGGTTAGCTACCTAGGCATGGTAGCCTCTTGGTCTATGAAGCTGCTGGGGGTAAAGCTATAATAGATTCTTAACCACAATTCAGCCCCGAAAGGAGTTACTCCCTTCCTGACCAGAGCACTTTTTGTGATTCGGCATTGTGTAGCTGTAACTGACAATTGTGCGGTCGTGCGTCGTTGCACCCAAAAAAAATTATGTCCTTTTTCCCTACAAATAGTGCTTTCTTTTGGTGGTATTTGATCACCTCTGAAGTTTTTATTTTTTGCGCTATAAAAAAAAAAGAGCGGCAATTTTTTTTAAAAAAAGCAATTTTTTTACTTTTTGCTATAATAAATATCCCCAAAAGTATATAATTTTTTTTCTCCTTAGTTTAGGCCGATATGTATTCTTCTACATATTTTTGGTAAAAAAAAAAAAAAGAAATCGTAATAAGAGTATATTGATTGGTTTGACCAAAAGTTATAGCGTCTACAAAATAGGCGATAGCTTTATGCCATTTTTATTATTCATTTTTTATTAGTAATGGTGGCAATCTGCGATTTTTATCATGACTGCGACATTATAGCGGACACAACAGGGCACTTGACACTATTTTGGGACCATTGTCATTTATACAGAGATCAGTGCTATAAAAATGTACTGATTAATGTGTAAATTACAATGGCAGGGAAGGGGTTAAACACTAGGGGGTGATCGAGGGGTTAAGTGTGTCCTAGGGAGTGATTCTAACTGTGGGGGGGGGGGGGAGAGAGGCTACTACTCAAATGACAGCGATCACTGCTCCCGATGACAGTGATCTCTGCCATGTCACTAGGCAGAACGGAGAAATGCCTTGTTTAGACATTGATCTCCTCGTTCTTCCGCTCCGTGACACGATCACCGGGCACCCGTCAGACATCGAGTCCGCGGGACCCACGGTCACGGTGCACACGCCCACAGTGCCACGTCTTAAAAGGGGACCTACCTTTACGCCCATTTACCCAGCCGTGCCATTGTGCCGACTTATATGGTCGTGCACTGATCGGCAAGGGGTTAAATCAGTCAGAAGTGCCATCATCCCTCGGCTAGAAAATGGAATAACTGCTTATGTTGGTTATTCCTAACCTCAGTCCTCAAGTACCCCCAACAGGTCATTTTTTTTGGAAATTCCCTTAAATAAAATAGCCATCATAAATACCAAGCCATTAACTTTGATTTAAAGCACTCATGCAAGAAGGAGATGCCAAAAGCCTGACCTGTTGGGGGTACTTGAGGACTGAGTTTTGGAACCATTAACTTATGTGATACCAACAACCAGATATAATTGTTTCAGCTGAGTAAATTTACATTGAAAACTTGGAACAGCGTAACTGATAACAGTCAGCAAAGGGAGAGAGTACAGGAAGTCACCAGCTTACAAGATTTCTGGCAGGATCAACGGCTATTTTTTGTACTTCTAGGGCCCTTTCACACTTATCCATTTTAATGTGCTTTCAGTGTCAGTCGGTAGGGTAGTGGACGGTTTCGGTAGGGCAGGGGGGCGCGGCGGTAGAGCAGGGGGCGGTGGCGGTAGAGCAGGGGGTGATGGCAGGGCGGGTGCAAGGATTTTTGACACCCTAGGTGAAACCTCATTTTGCCGCCCCCCCCTTGGCTCCACTATTGACTTCACCCCATTTGCCCTGTCTATGGATACCCCACCTTTTTCATTGAAGTGTCCATCAAATGCAGCCTCAGCAGCACCCATCAATGCAGCCTCACCAGCGCCCATCAATGCAGCCCCACCAGCGCCCATCAATGCAGCCCCACCAGCGCCCATCAATGCAGCCCTACCAGTGCCCATCAATGAATGTTTGCTTGCTTCCATTCATTCGGGAGTCGGGACACAGACACAGTCCTCTGCCACCTCTGCTCCTCTGACACTATGTGCGAATGGAGCGGCTCAGTTGCTTGCTGCAGAGAGAAGAGAGTAGGAATACCAGTAGACAGGCGCTCTAGGCAGAAGTGCGCCCTAGGCGGCTGCCTAGTTTGCCTAGTGGTAGCACTGGCCCTGGTGGACGTTGTCAGAGTAGTGGACAATATCAGTAGTTTTTTTTTTTTTTACAAATTTATTTTTATTTTTTTATTTTTTTAACAGTCTTGTTGCAGGGGCTTGGGTGAAATATCAGGGTACTAAACAGACCCCTGATAGCTCACTTATGAAACAGAGAAGGGGACTGAGGGTGGATTCTCCAGTTCCTTTCTCTGAAGCATAATAAACATAGTAAATTGGAACAAATTTACTGTGTGTGTACCCAACTTTATCCATTCCCTTAATCTCTGTGACTGGTCCCCTGCAGCTTCTGTTAAAGTTGTGACAGGCTGTGGTAGCACTCCAGCATCTTCATTTTACCATACAGGGTTAATGTTCCTGTATGATATGCAATGATGCTGAGACTTTGGGTGGAGGAGGAGAGCACTGCAGCCGGCTGGAATATGGAAACATAAGTAAAAGTGGCAATTTCCCCCCAGCAGTGCAAGGGTGGCCTTTTCCCTTTCCTGGAGTTGGGCTGTATTCTAGCGCCATGTTTCTTGCCATTTATGCTCAAATGTTTGACTATGTGCAGGAATATTATGGGACTTTTCAGGTTCTACATTGAAGTATTCCACATTATCAAAAATAATGTTTTTTAATATGATATAGTGTGTGGAGTACATCCATGTGGAGCCTGAAAAGTCCCAGTATATTCCTGGTGTTGCGTCACATATGGAGACCCATCACATTTGGCTACCCGCTTGACTGCGTATGCGCAACGCCGCCATATGCATTCCATCACTGTGGCGATCTGCGCTTGCGCAGAATTTTGTGGCCATAACCGAGTCCAGGCTCAAGCCCCACCATCCAAGTGGACATAGAGTTAGATTATAATAATGCCAAGCGAAGAGAGGCCATGCCCGAAGCATGGCGAGCGAAGTGAGCCCAAGAGGGGCCCTGTGGCAAAGTGGTCTTACAACAGTGTTGGAATGCATATGGCAGTGTCGCGCATGCACACTCCAGCGGGTAGCAAAATGTGATGGGTCGCTGAATCACTGGCATAGTCAAGATTTTTACTTTCTCTTTCAATAAATCTGCACTGCAATTTGCAGACCAGGTTTACAGCACAGAATCACAGTTTGGAAGGCAGAACAGGTTGGGGACTCACGGGAGGAGAATTTGCAGGTGGCATGTCCTCTCTTATCTTCATTCTGCCCCAGGGTGAGCCTTTGATGTCAGCTGGGCAGGAAGCAGTGATCTGGGCTGCAATCAGTGTAGGGTTGTCTGAGGTCAGATCAAGTAGAATCTTATATGTTTAATTAGAGATATCTAATGCAATATCCTTTTGAATAAAGTGTGCTGCGGACAAAAATTGTATTTCCATTTCTGTAGCCAAAGTGAACCAACAATGCACTAGCTTAACCACTTTAGCCCCTGGCCAATTTTCAGCCTAAATTGGCAGTGGAAGGTGATACGTGTGATTGTGTGCAGGTGAGTGCCGACGCCGCCAAACCAGTTTCATTTTATATATATTTTAATATTGAACATGATCTGACAGGCCTGGGACACCAAAAACAACAGGGTGAAACAACATGGCATGCCAATACTACCAAGGAAGAAAGAGTAGCACTTAACCACTTCAGCCCCGGACCAATTTTCAGCCTAAGAACCAGAGGTCTTTTTACAATTTCGCACTGCACTGCTTTAACTGGTAATTGCGCGGTCATGCAATGTTGTACCCAAACGAAATTTGCGTCCTTTTCTTCCCACAAATAGAGCTTTCTTTTGCTGGTAATTGATTGCCTCTGCAATTTTTATTTTTTGCGATATAAATGGAAAAAGACTGAAAATTTTGAGAAAAAAATATATTTTCTATTTTTTGTTATAAGAAAAATCGAATAAACTCAATTTTAATCATACATTTAGGGCAAAATTTATTCAGCCACATGTCTTTAGTAAAAAAAAATGTCAATAAGCGTATATTTATTGGTTTACGCAAAAGTTATAGCGTCTACAAACTAGAGTACATTTTCTGGAATTTACACAGCTTTTAATTTATGACTGCCCATCTCATTTCTTGAGGTGCTAAAATGGCAGGGCAGTGCAAACCCCCCCAAATGACCCCATTTTGGAAAGTAGACACCCCAAGGAAATTGCTGAGGGGCATGTTGAGCCCATTGAATATTTTTTTTTTGTCCCAAGTGATTGAATAATGAGAAAAAAAAAAAAAGTTTACAAAAAGTTGTCACTAAATGATATATTGCTCACACATGCCATAGTTATATGTGGAATTGCACCCCAAAATATATTGTGCTACTTCTCCTGAGTACAGGGATACCACATATGTGGGACTTTTTGGGAGTCTAGCTGCGTACGGCCCCCCCGAAAACCAATCACTGCCTTCAGGGTTTCTAAGGGTGCAAATTTTTGATTTCACTCCTCACTACCTATCACAGTTTCGAAGGCCATAAAATGCCAAAATAGCACAGAACCCCCCCAAATGACCCCATTTTGGAAAGTAGACACCCCAATCTATTTACTGAGAGGCATGTTAAGTCCATGAAATATTTTATATTTTGCCACAAGTTGCAGGAATATTACAATTTATTTAAGGATATATTGCTCACACATGCTATGGGCATAAGTCAAATTACACCCCAAAATAAATTCTGCTGCTTCTCCCGAGTACGGAGATACCACATGTGGGGGACTTTTTGGGAGCCTAGCCACGTACGGGACCCCGAAAACCAAGCACTGCCTTCCGGATTTAAATATAAAATGCTACCAAAAAAAAATGTTAGCGATCGCAGGGATCAGGCCTGACTCTGCGATCGCTGCAGTTATGTGTTTAGTGTTTTGTAAGTGACAGTGATCGATTGATACTGCACTTGGGTGGGCTGTGCAGAGGGGCAAAACGCAGGTGCTAGCAGGTATCTGGGCTAATCCCGCTAACAATGCGTTTTTTTGGAACCCTAAACTGCTGGGGACGCTAGTATAGATCTGATCAGATCAGATATTGATCTGTTCAGATTCTATACCACTACGGGAAGTGTATGCTTTGCGTGTGGGTGTTAGCGGTACTGGCACTAACCTAGCGCTGCCTGGGGCGACGCAGACCCTGACCCTAAAACCTAATTGATATCACCCGCCGGATGATCAGGGGGTTAAACCTTTATTGAGTAATAAATGGCGGGTGCCCTGATGCTATAAAACGCAAACTAACTAACCAGAGTCACCCGTAACACTTATACGGTGATCACTGGTGAAAGGGTTAACTAGGGGCAATCAGGGGGTTCAAATGTTTATTAGGTAGTATATGGGGGTCCCTGGTGCTATATAAAAACCTGACGGGGAACCTAAATAGCTAACTGGCTAACCAGCGTCACCAGTGACACTTATACAGTGATCGCTGGTGAAAGGGTTAACTAGGGGCAATCAGGGGGTTAAAACCATTATTGGGTAGTATATGGGGGTACCTAGCGCTATAAAAACCTGACGGTGAACCTAAAAAAATAACTAGCTACCTAGCGACACTAGTGACACTAATGCAGCGATCAGAAAAATGATCGCTTAGTGACACTGGCAAAAGGGGGTGAAAGGGTTAACTCTAGGGGCAATCAGGGGGTTAAACCTTTATTGGGGGGTGGTAGGGGGCTACCCTGGACCTAACACTAACTGCCCTGACACTTTTTACTTTTACAACTGACACTGAATGCAGTGATCAGTAAATAAATGATCACTGCAATCAGTGACACTGTGACTGGGAGGGGGAGGGGGGCGGGGGGGATCGGGGGGCGATCGGGGGGGATTTGTGTGCCTATGTGTGCCTACATGTCAGTGTAGTGTTGGTGCACACTTACTTTTAGTCTTCTCCTCGTAGTCCGGTCAAAAAGACCGCCCCGAGGAGAATGACATCACTTCCTCCCTGCCTGTGTATACAATACACAGTGGGAGGAAGCTTCTCATTCGCCAGGAGTGATCGAGAGGGGATGGCCAGAAACCAACGGCCATCCCCTCATCCCGGATCGCTCCTGCAGCGAAACGGACCACCGCATCCAGCGGGAGGGGGTCCGATCGTACGTGCTTGTACCTGTACATGCCATTGAGATGACGTACAATGGCATGCGGCGGTCCTTAACCACCTCCCGCCCGCCCTATAGCCGAATGACGGCCGTAGAGCGGGCGCTTTCATCTGGGTGGCCATCCCTGGACATCCTTGTGTTTACTTCCGCAATGAGCGCCGCCGCGGGCACGCATCGCGGAAGTTTTGTGCTCGCCGTGTCTCCCGGAGACAGGCAAACACAGATCGCCGGAGATGATCTCAAATGTAAACATATGAGATCATCTCTCATTGCCGTGTCTCTCCCTCCTCACACAGAGACAGCGTGTGAGGAGAGAGAGGATCTGTGAGTGAAATTTTTTAGTGTGAATAAAATCTGTCAGCCCCAGTGCCATCTGTCAGCCCCAGTGCCGTCAGCCCCAGTGCCATCTGCCAGTGCCACCTGCCAGTGCCAGTGCCACCTGCCAGCCCCAGTGCCATCTTTCAGCCCCAGTGCCATCAGCCCCAGTGCCATCAGCCCCAGTGCCATCTGCCAGTGCCGCCAGTGCCACCTGCCAGTGCCAATGCCACCTGCCAGTGCCATCTGCCAGCCCCAGTGGCATCTGCCAGCCCCATTTGCCAGAGCAATTAGCCAGAGCAAATAGCCAGCGCCATCTGCCAGTGCCATCTGCCAGTGCCAGCCCCAGTGCCATCTGTCAGCGACATCTGCCAGCGACATCTGTCAGCGACATCTGTCAGCGCCATCTGCCAGCCCCATCTGTCAGCGCCATCTGTCAGCCCCATCTGCCTCCAGTGCCATCTGCCTCCAGTGCCATTTGTCAGTGCCACGTGTTGTCAGAGCCACGTGTTGTCAGTGCCACGTGTCGTCAGTGCCACCTGCCACGTCAGTGTCACCTGTGATCAGTGCTGTCAGTGTCACCTGCCACATCAGCGTCACCTGTCAGTGTCATCTGCCAGATCAGCGTCACCTGTCAGTGCCATTTGTGATCAATAAAAATGTCACAAAGATTATATTCAGCTGAGGAGGCATATGATATTCTTGCAGCCGACGAGAGCAACGGGGAGGTTTCCGCTTCGGATTCCTCCTCATATTCAGATTGTGAGTCTGACGTGGACTACGAGCCTGTCCTCAGCAGCGGTACAATGACAGCCTCAGAGGAGGAAGATGATAGTCCGCCCGTCAGACGAAGGTGTACTGGTGAGGAGGCGGTACCATCCACCAGTACCGCAGAGCCATCCACCGGCAACCCAGTGCCATCCCCCGGCACCACAGTACCTCGGCAAAGGCCAAGTACCAGTGTGTCAACTCGGCCCCAAAGGGTTAGGTCCCACGCCAGCCTTCCCTATTCCCTCCAGAACCCCTTGTGGCTTCCTCCTAACTCAGGAGAAGCTAACGTTCCCCTTTTCACTGCCAACCCAGGAGTCCAGGTGGACACACACAATTTTTCCCTGATGGACTTTTTCCACTTAATTTTTACAGAGGACATGCTTGAATCCATTGTGGTCCAGTCCAACCTATATGCCCAACAATTTATGAAAAGCAACCCAACGTCCTCTTATGCCCGTCCCTATGAGTGGAGAGCCCTAACAGTGGAGGAGTTTAAAAAAATTTTGGGCCTCACATTTTGTATGGGACTAAACAATAAAAATGAAATATGTGCATATTGGTCATCCCGCCCCATCTATCACATGCCCATCTTTTCCTCAATAATGCCCCGGACCAGATATCTCATGATAATGAGATTCCTACACTTTAACGACAATACCCAGTGCCTTCCCCGGAATGACCCAAATTTTGATAAACTTTACAAAATTCGACCGCTAATAAATTATTTTTCTGAGATCTTCCCCCAGTTGTTTACCCCAGACCAACACATATGTGTGGATGAGTCCCTGATCAAATTTTCTGGCAGGCTGGGCCTAAAGCAATTTATTCCCTCCAAAAGGGCCCGCTATGGGGTGAAAATGTATAAATTGTGTGATCGAGCCACAGGGTATACATATTCCTTTATGGTATACGAAGGGAAGGACACCCAGCTACATCCCCCTAATTGCCCCGAATACATCGGATCGAGTGGGAAAGTTGTTTGGGAACTCATAAACCCACTCCTGGAGAAAGGCTACCATCTTTATGTGGATAATTTTTACACAAGTTTACCCCTGTTCCGCATACCTCCATAGAAAGCAAACTCCAGCATGTGGCCCCGTAAGGACGAACCGGAAGGGCTTTCCTCAAAGCCTCGTCAACAAAAGGTTAAGAAAAGGCGAAGCGGCGAGTTTACGGAACAAGGACATTTTGGCTGTGAAGTGGAGGGACAGAAGGGATGTGTACATGCTTTCTTCGATCCACAACAACACTTTTGTTGAGATCACCAGGAGGGATGGCCCAATACAAAAACCCACTTGTATCCATGAGTACAACATGTTCATGGGGGGTGTCGACTTGAACGACCAGATGCTCGAACCCTACCTTGCCACGAGAAGAACATACAAGTGGTATAAAAAAAATTCAATTTATTTCTTTAATTTGGCCATATACAACACGTATGTAATCTATCATAAATCCACAGAAAGACCCATACCCTTCCTTGGCAACCAGGAGGAAATCGTCACTGCCCTTCTATACCCCAACGGCCCACCACAAAACATTCGATCCGATGTAATTAGCAGACTCTCTGAACGCCACTTTCCTGATAAAATCCCTCCCAGACCAACAGGCCGAAGACATCAGAAAAAATGTCGGGTGTGCAGCAAAACGAGGATTGAGAAGAGACACCACTTATCATTGTGCCCAATGCCCTTCCCTACCAGGCCTCTGCATAGGTGACTGTTTCCGCCGTTACCATACTTCAGTGAATTATTACTGAAGTATGGTAACCATAACCCTCACTTCCTGCCATTTACCTTCACACCCCTTATGCCTCTGCTTGCTCTGTAACTGACCCTGGCTTGTTATTCGACCACGCTTCTGCCTACCGATTCTGTTTATGCCTCTGCCTGATCTGGAACTGACCCTGGACTGTTATTCGACCACGTTTCTGCCTACTGATTCTGTACATACCTCTGCCTGACCTGGAACTGACCCTGGACTGTTTGACCATGCCTTTTGCCTGCCTCTTGGACTGATCTTGTACCCTCTCAGTGGACTAGTGGGATTCATAACAGGGGTCTCACATATGTGAGGGGCTTCAGAATAGTTTTTTTGGATGAAGAAGACAATTTCCTTTGTTTTCTCATTCCTAGATTAGGGTCTGGAGACTCGGAGGCTTCAAAGAGATTAGGGTGGGAGAAGCCTCTACCCCTATCCCCATTCTGTCCTGAACAAGGCCCTACTTCTGCCTGCTGCCTGTAGGACCTATACCATCATGCCTCTGCCTGTCGCATGAACTGACCACACCACATGGATGGACCATGTTCCTGCCTACTACCAAGACCAATATTTTGGCAATGCTGACGATCTCTGCCTGCACTGACCTTGGACTGTATATGGACAGTATCCCTGCCTGCTGCCTATATTGACTATGGACAGTATACCTGCGTGTTGCCTGGAAAATTGTGTTCACTTTTGCTGACCAAGTCCCTGCCTGCTGCCTGGACCAGTGCTATCATCCTGTGGACAACTGCGTTGCTAAAACCACAGGTAATCTTTTGTTTACTCTTTTCTCAGCAGAATGTATATTGGGGTGTAATTCTTGGTATGTGCATGCTATGTGTCCCTGGAACACCTGATGGTGTTCCTTGCATGTTGGGCCTCTGTATGTGTAAAAGTCTCACACATTTGGTATTGCCATACTCAGGAGGAGTAGCAGAACATATTTTGGGGTGTCATTTTTGCTATGTACATGCTATGAGTTGGAAATATCTTATAAATGGACAACTTTGCGTAAACAAAAATGCGTTTTAATTTTTTTCCACATTTTCCCGAAAATTCTGGAAAAAAATAAACCATTGAAAAGACTCAATATGCCTCATAGATTATACATTGGGGTGTTAGCTTTCCAAAATGGGGTCACTTTGTGGGCATTTCCATTGTCCTGGTGCTCCAGGGCCTTCAAAACTGTAATAGGTGGTTGAGAAATGAGATGTGTAATTTATGCTCCTAGAACGCCTGATGGTGCTATTTCAATATTGGGCCTCTGTATGTGGCCAGGCTGTGTAAAAGTCTCACACATTTGGTATTGCCATACTCAGGAGGAGTAGCAGAACATATTTTGGGGTGTCATTTTTGCTATGTACATGCTATGTGTTGGAAATATCTTATAAATGGACAACTTTGCGTAAAAAAAATGTGTTTTAATTTTTTTCCCACATTTTCCCAAAACTTCTGGAAAAAAAAATGAACCATTCAAACGACTCATTATGCCTCATAGATTATACGTTGGGGTGTTAGCTTTCTAAAATGGGGTCACTTTGTGGGCATTTCCATTGTCCTGGTGCTCCAGGGCCTTCAAAAGTGTAATAGGTGGTTGAGAAATGAAATGTGTAATTTATGCTCCTAGAACGCCTGATGGTGCTATTTCAATATTGGGCCTCTGTATGTGGCCAGGCAGTGTAAAAGTCTCACACATTTGGTATCGTAATACTCAGGAGTAGCAGAACGTATTTTGGGGTGTCATTTGTGGTATACACATGCCATGTGAGAGAAATAACCTATTACATTGAAAATCTTGTGAGAAAAAATAAAATAAAAAATCTTCATTTTGCAAAGAATTGTGGGAAAAAGATGACAACATCAAAAACCTCACCATGCATCTTACTAAATACCTTGGAATGTCTACTTTCAAAAAAGGGGTCATTTGGGGGGTATTTGTACTTTTCTGGCTTGTTCTGGTCGCAAGAAATGAGATAGGCCACCAGTACATCAGGTGTGTTAAATTTTTTATGATTCGCACCACAGCTTGTGGACTCTCTAACTTTCACAAAGACCAAATAATATCCACTAATTTGGGTTATTTTTACCAAAGATATGTAGCAGTATAAATTGTGGCCAAAATTTATGAAAAAAAAATTATAATCTGCAAAATTTTATCACAGAAACAAAGAAATATGCGTTTTTTTTCAAAATTTTCGGTCTTTTTTCATTTATAGCGCAAAAAATAAAAACCCCAGATGTGATCAAATACCACCAAAAGAAAGCTCTATTTGTGGGAAAAAAAGGACACAAAATTAATTTGGGTACAGTGTTGCATGACTGAGTAATTGTCATTCAAAGTGTGAGAGCACCAAAAGCTGAAAATTGGTCTGGCCAGGAAGGGTGTTTAAGTGCCCAGTAAGCAAGTGGTTAAAGGAACCTATTTAGAAAATAAGAAATGGAGCTTTACAACCCTTTTAAGTTATTCAAACAGGTGGGGTCTAGTGAGGTTTTTTTTAAGTATGGGGGTAACCAGTGCATGTTTGAGTGGGGAAGGAAAGGTGCCGGAGGAGAGGGTTGAAGATGTGGGTTAGGGAGTTTAGGATAGAGTGGGAGGGTGGTCGCAGTAATTGCACATCCCTCTCAGTCTGCTGCAAGCAGCGTGTGCCAGCTTGTATTTAAACTGGCTGCTCTGTATTTAGCTTCTGACAGGCTGCGCAAGGAGCCCCATATGTCCAGAACCATAGAGGATAAGAGCCCCAAATTTTGACCAGTGGTGGGGTAGGACTTCAGCTACCTACCCCCAAGTATATGTGACACCTGGTCACTGAGCTACGACCCTCTAAGTCAATTATTTTGTCGTAATTCTCATGGCAGGTGAGGCAGAGACTGTACGTATACACCTGCTCAAAACATGAAAAAAAAAAAAAAAAAACGTAAAAAACAAGAAACTTTTTATTTTAATTATTGTTAAACATGCTGTGTGAATGAGAAGCTATAACACATGTATGGTGGGGATTTCTTCAATTTTACTGCAAAGGTGGAAACACACTTTAAAGCTTAAAGTGTTACTAAACCCAGGAGCCTGCATTCACTATATCTGGTTTCCCACAGTACACAGAACATGGAAATGCAATGTTTTAGTAAATGTAAACTGCTAAATAAAGTGCCTTGCAAAAGTATCCCCCCCTCCCCCCCCCCGGCTTTTTACCTACCTGTTACATTACAGCCTTTAGTTCAATGTTTAAAAGTAAAATTAGAAAAATATACATATAAAACTATTTTTCAGAAATAAAAAAAATGATAATTGGCATGTGCGTATGTATTCACCCCCTTTGTTATGAAGCCCATAAAAAGCTCTGGCGCAACTAATTACCTTCAGAAGTCACATAATTAGTGAAATGATGTCCACCTGTGTGCAATCTAAGTGTCACATGATCTGTCATTACATATACACACACCTTTTTGAAAGGCTGCAACACCTAAGAAAGGCACCACTAACCAAACACTGCCATGAAGACCAAGGAACTCTCCAAACAAGTATGGGACAATGTTGTTGAGAAGTACAAGTCAGGGTGAGGTTATAAAAAAATATCCAAATCTTTGATGATCCCTAGAAGCACAATCAAATCAGTCATAACCAAATGGAAAGAACATGGCACAACAGCAAACCTGCCAAGAGACGGCTCCACACCAAAACTCAGGGCCCGGGCAAGGAGGGCATTAATCAGAGCAGCAGCACGGACACCTAAGGTAACCCTGAAGGAGCAGCAGAGTTACACAGCAGAGACTGGAGTATCTGTACATAGGATGACAATAAGCCGTACGCTACATAGAGTTGGGCTTTATGGCAGAGTGTCCAGAAGAAAGCCATTACTTTCAGCAAAAAACAAAATGGCATGTTTTGAGTTTGCAAAAAGGCATGTGGGGACTCCCAAAATGTATGGAGGAAGGGGCTCTGGTCTGATGAGACTAAAATTTTACTCTTTGGTCACCAAAGAAAATGCTGTCTGGCGCAAAACCAACACATCCCATCACCCAAAGAACACCATCCCCACAGTGAAACATGGTGGTGGCAGCATCATGCTGTGGAGATGTTTTTCAGCAGTCGAGACTGGGAAACTTGTCAGGCGGCGTACACACGCGGGGACTGTCTGCCGAAACTAAGTTCGTCAAACAGTCCGCTCAAACTTTTGAATGAACGAACACGCCCACACACGGCACTTTTTGAGCGGACAAATACGGCAAACTTTGTTCGTCGTACTAAGTCCACGCAACTTTTGAAATGAGCGGACTCGCCCACACACGAGGCAACAGTCCGCTCATTTTGAGCGCGTGTGCAGGTAGGCGGGGCCCGCAACGGAGACGGAAATGAGCGGACTTCCCTCCGAGCGGGAACAGTTTGCTCATTTCGAAAGTGGCCTACACACGGGCGGATTGTTCGCTCAAACCAAGTTTCAGCGGACAGTTTTTCTGAATTTCCGAAAAACTTTGTTCGTCAAACTGTCCGCTGAAACTGTCCGCTGAAGCCCCACACACGAGCGGACTGTCCGCTGAAACACTGTTCAGCGGACAAAGTTGAGCCAACAGTCCGCCCGTGTGTACGCGGCCTCAGAGTTGAGGGAAAGATGGATGGTGCTAAATACAGGGATATTCTTGAGCAAAACCTGTACCACTCTGTGTGTGATTTGAGGCTAGGATAGAGGTTCACCTTCCAGCAGGACAATGACCCCAAACACACTGCTAAAGCAACGTTTGAGTGGTTTAAGGGGAAACATGTAAATGTGTTGGAATGGCCTAGTCAAAGCCCAGATCTCAATCCAAAAGAAAATCTGTGGTCAGACTTAAAGATTGTTGTTCACAAGTGCAAACCATACATCTTGAAGGAGCTGGACCAGTTTTGCAAGGTGGAATGGGCAAAAATCCCAGTGGTAAGATGTGGCAAGATCATATAGACTTCAAAGTGAATTGGAGCTGTGATAGCCGCAAAAAGGTGGCTCTACAAAGTATTGACTTCAGGGAGATGAATAGTTATGCACATTGACTTTTTCTGTTATTTTGCCCCATTTGTTGTTTGCTTCACAATAAAAAACAAAACAAAAAAACAAACAAACACATCTTCAAAGTTGTGGGTACGTTCTGTAAATTAAATTATGCAAATCCTCAAACAATCCATGTTAATTCCAGGTTATGAGGCAACAAAACACGAAAAATGCCGGGGGGGGGTGAATATTTTGGAGGGCACTGTACCTTTTCTCATCAGCAGTATACAGTAAGGCAGTCTTGTGACTTCTATCAGTGTCCAGTCGAGCACTGGTTAAAGCTTGTAGGGGGAGTTTTTTTTTTCTCCTCAGACTGTCCTATAAAGCTGCTCCTCTGTCTGGATAGTGTTCATTGGCCCTAAGCTGACCACGTGTACCTGCCAAAAAAACAAACAAAAACCAAAAAAACTCTCCAAACTGAGCATGTGCAAAGTGCTCCCAAGGCTCTTTACTATCAGAAGATGGATTGGGAACTGTGGAAGAAGGAGAGGGAGGATCAGAGAACACAGGATCAAGCAGCCTTTTTACACAATGTGGAAATTTTACCCCTTAGGCTCCACAGTGAGTATAAACTGCATATACAGATGGCTTTTACTGTTGTGGGCTTAGTAACACTTTAACTCCAGACACAAAAGCATCTACGGGAGGAGGCAGAGACAAGACCAGTCATCCTGCACAAGCAGAGAGATCAGCAGTGAGCTGTCTTTATTACAGGAAGGAAAAGGTTTAACCTGGATTACTGCACAGATTTGGAAGAAAGGCATACCAAGATTACAGCTGGGTTCACACTATTGCAAATTGGATGATGGTTTCTCCGCATCCAATTCGCATAGTAGGAGATTTTGACTGGCTCTCTATGGAGCCAGTTCACATATCTCAGCAGCGGCTCCGGTGAGATTTGCACAGGAGTCCTGTGCATCTTTTGGTCCATTACAGGTCCGAATTCAGCCAAAAATTTGTGCTGAAAATCGGACCTGAAACAATAAACAGGGACACACCTGACCACTGCTGTGAGCTGCGTGCGGCGATAGTGTGAACCCAGCCTCATGGAAGAATACACATGACTCTTGTATTTTAATGATATTTACCTATCCCAGAGTTCAGCTCTAATTTTTCTCTTAGACATGGTTGGGAAATGTTAGAATCGTTCTCGTTCTGTATTGTAATGCTCTGCGTGTTTACCAGAAGAGGAAGGGAGGAAGGAAGGAAGGAGCTTTTAATGAGTTCCACTTTCCACTTAAGTGGACTTAATATGCAAGTAAACCCAAAATAAAAAGTATTTTTTTTCTCTTGTCAAATTTGTTTATTGAATTTTAACAGTTAGTATACATAAGTACATATGGTGGCAGCAAAAGAAAAGATCACATATATGGTAATATTGAGTTGTAGTTCCAACATAAATTAAAAAGTAGTTTAACTAAAACAATTTTAGCATGGATCCAACTACTCAAAAGATTGTGTCATACATTGTATAAGCCCCTGACACACGGTCGGAGATTTCGACAACCAAATCCGTCGGATTTTGTCCGTCGGATGTTGTCCGAAACTGTTGCATACACACGGTCAGACTAAGTTGTCGAAAAATCCGATCATTCAGAACGTGATGACGTAATTTCGTTACGATGGGACTACGTTCAGGCTAGTAGCCAATAGCTTTGATGTAGGAATTTGATCTGAGCATGTGTGGCACTTGGTCCGATCAAAATTCTCTACACATGATCGGAGTATGTCCGATCGAACCAGTTGGTCGGAAAATATTTCCAACAAGTTGGAAAATTGGGTCGGACGGATATTCCGACGGAATCAGTCCGATGCATACCACACACAGTCGGATTATCCGACAACACGGTCCGATGGGACACATTCCGACAGATTCCGTATGTACAAGGGCTAAGAGGATAAAACCAACTTAGACCAGGTTAATATAAGATGACCTCAGATTTAAAAAAAAGAAAAAAAAAAGTCTTGCTTATGAAGAGTATAGTTTTTAAATTCTTAATTTTTTATATATTATAGAATCTAAAATCTTATAATACATATTGGAACTATGTACAATTGGTATAATAACCAAGCAAATAACAGTTCTGCTACCAGAACTATATAAAGAGTAAATTGGAAGAGGAGAGAGAAAGAAGATAAAGGAAAAAGTTATCTTAGGTAGGAGAAAAAATAGATAGGGAAGAAATAAATGAGAGGTAGTAGGGGTCCCCGAGGAAGTACATAGTAATAAACACATACCATGAATGCAGAGAATGGGAGTATAAATCGAGATTACCAAGGTCTTAGTAGGGAAGCATCAAAACTGGAAGGCAAAAAGTGAGTCACCCAGGGATTCCATATATTCTCAAAGTTGGATATTTTATCTTGAGTTATAGCCTCTGTTTTGGCATAGGTCATTCTTTGATTGACTCTATTTTTAGTTTCAGCAATTATTAAGGATGGGGATTTCCAAGCTTTTGCAATTGTTTGTCTTGCGGCTGTAGTGATCTGTAATAGAAGTTTAAATTGGCAGTAGGAGAGAGTGGCTGGTTTTAAATTTAATAGTGTTATTGTAGGATCAGGATTGGTAGGGATTTCAAATAGTGTTGAAATCATAAGAAATGCATCTTTCCAGAAATTTTTTGCTACCGGGCAATCCCACCAATTATGAAGCTGTGATCCAAGATTACCACAGCCATAAAAACAAGAAAGGGAATCATTTGGAGCATATTTCGCAATTATGACAGGGACCAAATACTACCATGTGAGTACTTTGTAATTTGTCTCGAAGGGAGCTATGTTTTGTGAGGATGACTTAGGCCGCGTACACACGCGGGGACTGTTCGCCCAACTTTGTCCGCTGAACAGTGTTTCAGCGGACAGTCCGCTCGTGTGTGGGCTTTCAGCGGACAGTTTCAGCGAACAGTCCGCTGAACAAGGTTTTTCGGAAATTCCGAAAAACTGTCCGCTGAAACTTTGTTTCAGCGAACAGTCCCCTCGTGTGTAGGCTTGTTCGTCAAACTAAGTTCCGCGCATGCTCAGAAAGGCTTTACACGCCGAAAGTTATAATGCAGTGTATAGGACGTCGTATTTTTCGTCCCGTCGTACGTGCCGTTCACGTCATCGCGCACGGTTTCAGCAAACTGTTCGTACGTCGTGTGTGGCCATGTCCGTCCATGCTAATTTTGAGCGGACTGTTTGCCGAAACTGTTTGACGGACAAAGTTGGGCGAACAGTCCCCGCGTGTGTACGCGGCCTAAGTTGTAATCCAAATCTTATCCCAATTGGCTGCTTCCAACGAAAAACCCAAGATCCATCTCCCACTTAGTCACATATGATGGTGGGTCTGAGTTGGGTTTAGTAATAAGATGAGTGTAAAGAGTTGAAATAAGTCCCTTAGTGTGTGAGTAACATTTACATATATTTTCAAAGCACGTTAATTTATCTAAATTAATTCTTCCTTGTATATAGGGCATATATTTTTTAATCTGAAGATATCGAAAGAGCTCTGAATTAGGAAGTTTGTGACTTTCACATACATCAGGGAAAGTTTTGAATGAAGTAGAGGATGCTAGTTCACAGAGTTTAGTTAAATTAGTGGAAGTCCATGCTTTAAATGATTTAGGGGAAGACCAAGAAAGATAAAAAAGTGGATTTTTAAAAAACGATAAGGAGTAGTGATGGACGAACTTCCGACGGGACGTTTCGCGAACGCGAAACGCGAACGGGCACAAACGTTCGCGAAAACGACCGTTCGCCGCGGGCTCCATTGACTTCAATGGGAGGCGAATTTCGCAAACCTTTAGGTCGAATTTGCGGCCACGGGGTAATTATTAGGGGGTAGCACGTAGTCCCACCACCTGGACAATAGCATAATACATGTATGAGGTGAATTTGGGATCGATAACTACAAGCATTTTTTTTTTATTTGGGAAATTGTTCTGACAATTCAGGACTATGGAGCTAATGAAGGCAATGGAGGAGAGGGAAGGTCAGGGACCAGGGTAGGCAAACAAGAGGGTGCAGGAGATACAGAGCACTGACAGCAGCACCGTAATACAGAGCACTGACATCAGCACCGTGACATACAGCGCTGACAGCAGCTCCGTGACATACAGCGCTGACAGCAGCTCCGTGACATACAGCGCTGACAGCAGCTCCGTGACATACAGCGCTGACAGCAGCTCCGTGACATACAGCGCTGACAGCAGCTCCGTGACATACAGCGCTGACAGCAGCTCCGTGACATACAGCGCTGACAGCAGCACCGTGACATACAGCGCTGACAGCAGCTCCGTGACATACAGCGCTGACAGCAGCTCCGTGACATACAGCGCTGACAGCAGCTCCGTGACATACAGCACTGACAGCAGCTCCGTGACATACAGCGCTGACAGCAGCTCCGTGACATACAGCGCTGACAGCAGCACCGTGACATACAGCGCTGACAGCAGCTCCGTGACATACAGCGCTGACAGCAGCTCCGTGACATACAGCGCTGACAGCAGCTCCGTGACATACAGCACTGACAGCAGCTCCGTGACATACAGCGCTGACAGCAGCTCCGTGACATACAGCGCTGACAGCAGCACCGTGACATACAGCGCTGACAGCAGCTCCGTGACATACAGCGCTGACAGCAGCTCCGTGACATACAGCGCTGACAGCAGCTCCGTGACATACAGCGCTGACAGCAGCTCCGTGACATACAGCGCTGACAGCAGCTCCGTGACATACAGCGCTGACAGCAGCTCCGTGACATACAGCGCTGACAGCAGCTCCGTGACATACAGCGCTGACAGCAGCTCCGTGACATACAGCGCTGACAGCAGCACCGTAAGCAGCCCCAGGAGGAAGTCAGCACAGCACAGGGATGGTGTGATCCCCTCATAATAAGAACCCCCAGGAGGAAGTCAGCACAGCACAGGGATGGTGGGAGCCCCTCATAATAAGAACCCCCAGGAGGAAGTCAGCACAGCACAGGGATGGTGGGAGCCCCTCATAATAAGAACACCCAGGAGGAAGTCAGCACAGCACAGGGATGGTGGGAACCCCTCATAATAAGCAGCCCCAGTAGAAATATGACACCGCTCAACCTCTTCAAAGAGGAGGGTAGGGGCATATAGTACGGTGTGCTTTTTTGGGTCAGGGAAGTGAGCCAAATGAATTAAGAAGGTCTGTGTGCTTGATTCCAAAAATTGTTTATAGACATATACATGGTCTACTGATCACATGTGTTGAATTCCTCCGAGATCCATGCCTCATTCATTTTTAGAAATGTGAGGTAGTTAACACTGTCGTGAGCTAGGCGAGTACGCTTATCGGTCACAATCCCCCCTGCTGCGCTGAACGTCCTTTCGGACAGGACACTGGATGAGGGGCAAGCCAACAGTTCGATTGCAAATTGGGCAAGCTCTGGCCAGAGGTCAAGCCTGCCCACCCAGTAGTCTAGGGGTTCATCACTCCTCAGAGCGTCCACATCGGCCGTTAACCCAATGTAGTCGGACACCTGACGGTCTAGGCGTTCCCTGATGCTGGATCCGGATGACACCTGTCGATGGGTCGGCTGAAAGAATGACCTCATATCCGAAGTCACCAACACATCTTCAAACCGGCCTCTTCTTGCAGGCGCTGTTGGATTGGTACCCGCAAATCCTTCTCTGGGAGTGGGAATTGCTCCTCTGCCAGCGCACGCAAAAGCAGAATGCAGCATTTCTCGAAGCAAGGCCTGGAAGTGCTGCATTCTGACAGCCCTCTGCGACGGCGGTAACATTTCCGCCATTTTGTGTTTGTACCGGGGATCTAAGTACGTTGCCACCCAGTACTGGTCCTTGACCCTCATGCTTTTTATACGGGGGTCCCTATTAAAACACTGGAGCATGAAGGCCCCCATTTGCACTCAAGCGGAAGGTATGTGGTGGTGGTGGTGTTGTTGGTGGTAGTGTCTTTGGGGGTGCACATAGCAGAGAGTGAAGAAGAGGGTGCAGATCGAGAGGATGAGGAGGGTGCAGAAGAATAAGGCTGAGTGAGCCACTCAACCAAGTCTGGTGCGTCCTTTAAAGTAATTGAACGCACCTTCTGCAACTTCCCACTTTGGCTCAAGGCTGTTGCTCCTGCCCTACCCCTACCACCCCTGCGGAAGGGCCTGCCTCTTCCTCTGCCTGTCATTTTTTAAATCACCCTGTGACAAAACTCTTAGTCCCTATACCGCTGAAGGACTGCTGCAGTATAGGGCAGCGGTCAGCAGTAGTGCACGTCAACCCTATGTATTGTGGACCGATAGCGGTCCTTACAGAACAGCAGACTGTACTGCACTCAGGCCTATGTACCGTAGCACCCTATACCAAGTTACCAGTCCTTATAAAAACTTTTGTGGACCAAGCAGGTTGTGTGTTAGTGATTAGCAGACTGTACGTCAGTCCCTATACCAATGAAGGACTGCTGCAGTATAGGGCAGCGGTCAGCAGTAGTGCACGGCAACCCTATGTATTGTGGACCGATAGCGGTCCTTACAGAACAGCAGACTGTACTGCACTCAGGCCTATGTACCGTAGCACCCTATACCAAGTTACCAGTCCTTATAAGAACTTTTGTGGACCAAGCAGGTTGTGTGTTAGTGATTAGCAGACTGTACGTCAGTCCCTATACCAATGAAGGACTGCTGCAGTATAGGGCAGCGGTCAGCAGTAGTGCACGGCAACCCTATGTATTGTGGACCGATAGCGGTCCTTACAGAACAGCAGACTGTACTGCACTCAGGCCTATGTACCGTAGCACCCTATACCAAGTTACCAGTCCTTATAAGAACTTTTGTGGACCAAGCAGGTTGTGTGTTAGTGTTTAGCAGACTGTGCGTCAGTCCCTATACCGCTGAAGGACTGCTGCAGTATAGGGCAGCGGTCAGCAGTAGTGCACGTCAACCCTATGTATTGTGGACCGATAGCGGTCCTTACAGAACAGCAGACTGTACTGCACTCAGGCCTATGTACCGTAGCACCCTATACCAAGTTACCAGTCCTTATAAAAACTTTTGTGGACCAAGCAGGTTGTGTGTTAGTGATTAGCAGACTGTACGTCAGTCCCTATACCAATGAAGGACTGCTGCAGTATAGGGCAGCGGTCAGCAGTAGTGCACGGCAACCCTATGTATTGTGGACCGATAGCGGTCCTTACAGAACAGCAGACTGTACTGCACTCAGGCCTATGTACCGTAGCACCCTATACCAAGTTACCAGTCCTTATAAGAACTTTTGTGGACCAAGCAGGTTGTGTGTTAGTGTTTAGCAGACTGTGCGTCAGTCCCTATACCGCTGAAGGACTGCTGCAGTATAGGGCAGCGGTCAGCAGTAGTGCACGGCAACCCTATGTATTGTGGACCGATAGCGGTCCTTACAGAACAGCAGACTGTAACGCACTCAGGCCTATGTACCGTAGCACCCTATACCAAGTTACCAGTCCTTATAAGAACTTTTGTGGACCAAGCAGGTTGTGTGTTAGTGATTAGCAGACTGTACGTCAGTCCCTATACCAATGAAGGACTGCTGCAGTATAGGGCAGCGGTCAGCAGTAGTGCACGGCAACCCTATGTATTGTGGACCGATAGCGGTCCTTACAGAACAGCAGACTGTAACGCACTCAGGCCTATGTACCGTAGCACCCTATACCAAGTTACCAGTCCTTATAAGAACTTTTGTGGACCAAGCAGGTTGTGTGTTAGTGATTAGCAGACTGTACGTCAGTCCCTATACCAATGAAGGACTGCTGCAGTATAGGGCAGCGGTCAGCAGTAGTGCACGGCAACCCTATGTATTGTGGACCGATAGCGGTCCTTACAGAACAGCAGACTGTACTGCACTCAGGCCTATGTACCGTAGCACCCTATACCAAGTTACCAGTCCTTATAAGAACTTTTGTGGACCAAGCAGGTTGTGTGTTAGTGTTTAGCAGACTGTGCGTCAGTCCCTATACCGCTGAAGGACTGCTGCAGTATAGGGCAGCGGTCAGCAGTAGTGCACGGCAACCCTATGTATTGTGGACCGATAGCGGTCCTTACAGAACAGCAGACTGTAACGCACTCAGGCCTATGTACCGTAGCACCCTATACCAAGTTACCAGTCCTTATAAGAACTTTTGTGGACCAAGCAGGTTGTGTGTTAGTGATTAGCAGACTGTACGTCAGTCCCTATACCAATGAAGGACTGCTGCAGTATAGGGCAGCGGTCAGCAGTAGTGCACGTCAACCCTATGTATTGTGGACCGATAGCGGTCCTTACAGAACAGCAGACTGTAACGCACTCAGGCCTATGTACCGTAGCACCCTATACCAAGTTACCAGTCCTTATAAGAACTTTTGTGGACCAAGCAGGTTGTGTATTAGTGTTTAGCAGACTGTGCGTCAGTCCCTATACCGCTGAAGGACTGCTGCAGTATAGGGCAGCGGTCAGCAGTAGTGCACGGCAACCCTATCTATTGTGGACCGATAGCGGTCCTTACAGAACAGCAGACTGTACCGCACCCAAGCCTATGTACCGTAGCACCCTAGACAGACCAAGTTACCAGTCCTGATAAAGAGCTTTGTGGAACAAGTGAGTTGTGAATGATTAGCAGACTGCAGCAGAAGGGCAGCAGTCAAGTATAATATTCTTTCTATATTTGGAAGAAAGAATATTATACGTGTACAAGCCTATTACCGTACCACTGATACCAGTCCTGAAAAGAACCTTTGTGGAACTAATAGTAACAGCAAGTCTTTAAAATTATCCTCACTGCCTGACACACTGCTTCCTGCCTGTCCCTATACAAATTGGCAAAAAAGAGTAGGCTGGAACGATTAGCTGGAACAGCTCTTTTGTGGACCTGATAGTAACAGCTAATGATGATGATGATGATGATGATGAAGAAAGACTAATCTGGCTGAGCTGTCCCTAAAATAGCAGCATACAGCGCTCTGTCCCTTTATCTAAACTGACAAAAGAAACTCAGGCTGCTGACCTAACACCTATACCAGTCCTGAAAAGAACTTTTGTGTACCAAATAGCTAGCGTTTTCTCTGTCCCTACTCCACACAGGATCCTTTCCCTACAGTGACAGAAGAAAGAATGTAAAATGGCCACCGGATCGGGTGTATTTATAGGTTAGGGGGAATGTCCAAGTGTCCATGAGCTGTCATGTCTCAATTGGTTGTCCTGTAACACATGATAAACGTGTCACGAAAGGTTAAAGTTCTTGTATACATTAAACACGCAAGTCCGCCGGGGCGAACGACGGAAAAAGGCGTTCGAACCCGCGGACGGCGAAAGTCGGAAATTCGCCGCGAAACGACCGCCGGGCGAACCGTTCGGCCATCACTAATAAGGAGGTATATGTGGAGATTGTAGTCCATTTACCAATTTAAATGTATCCCAAATTGCTAGTGTATGTTTAGTTATAGGGTTATTTCATTTTTTAATGGTCGGAGGAGTTAGACCATTCAAGGTTGGTTATTGAAAGTGGGTCGCAATCTATTGATTCCAGCGCAACCCAAAGCGGGATTTCACATTTTGTGTGATATTTGTGGATATGGGCTAATTACGCTGCATGGTAATAGGTGGTAAAATTAGGAAACCCTAGTTGGCTTTGGAAGGTAAAGAGTGCGTTTGGGCAGGCAGGATTTCGAGGAGCCTCAAACAAAAGTTAATGCCTTATGTTGTAGTATTCTGGGAAAGTATGCTGGAACAGGGATAGATAAAACAAAAAAAAAGAAAGAATTTTTGGCAGTATAGCCATATTTACAACGTTAATTTTAGCTATCCAAGATAATGGTAAAGAGGACCATTATGTCAGAAGATGAGATATTTGATGCAAAATTAGAGGATAATCAGCAGGGAAAATGTCAGAAAGACTGGGTGTGAGAGTTATCCCTAGGTAAAGAAGGCATGAAGTGGACCATGAGAAAGGGAGGGATGTTTGGCTTTTTGTAAAATATGAGGAGGTAAAGATATATTTAAAGCTATAGATTTTTGAGAGTTAATAATTAGACCAGATGCGTGGGCAAAGTGATCAAGTTTACTTATAAGATTAGGAGCAGAAATATAAGAGGATGACATAAAGATTAAGATATCAGCAAATAGGCAAAGTTTATGTTGGTGATCGGGTAAATCTAGACCTTTAATAGAGGAGTCAGTACGGATTGATTGAGCAAGGTGTTCAATAAGTAGGGCAAATAAGAGTGGAGAAAGTGGACATCCCTGTCACGTACCCCTACAGATGTCAAATAGGTTTGATTTATATCCAGAATATTTAACATAAACTTTGGGATTTTTGTATAATGAAGAGACCCAGCTAAGAAAATGAGGACCAAATCCCCAACGCTGCAGGACAAAATGTAGGTAATGCCGCAAAACTGTATCAAATGCTAATCTAGAGATAAGAGAAAGATGGGCATTTGTCGTGACTTAGCTGCTTGAATTAGTAAAGTAGTCCTGCGTATATTATCTGTCACTTGGCGCTGTGGGATAAAGCCGACCTGGTCTTTATTTATTAAACAACCTATTACACTATTTAACCACTTAAGCCGCGGACCATTTGGCTAGCCAAAGACCAGAGTACTTTTTGCGTTTCGGCACTGCGCCGCTTTAACTGACAATTGTGCGGGCATGCGACGTGGCTCCCAAACAAAACTGACATCCTTTTTGCCCCATAAAGAGCTTTCTTTTGGTGGTATTTGATCACCTCTGCGTTTTTTATTTTTTGTGCTATAAACAAAAAAAAAAAAAAACGTTGATTTAAAAAAATAAAATAAAAAAATAAATAAAAAAACACAATATTTTTTACTTTTTGCTATAATAAATATCACAATTAAAATAATTTAAAAAATGTCCTCAGTTTAGGCCGATATGTATTTTTGTATGTATATTTTTGTTAAAGAAAATCACAATAAGTGTATATTGGTTTGCGCAAAAGTTATAGCGTCTACAAAATAGGGGATCGTTTTATGGCATTTTTTTTTCTAGTAATGGCGGCAATCTGCGATTTTTATCATGACTGTGACATTGCGTCGGAGAGATCGGACGCTTTTGACACCATTTTGGGACCATTAGCATTCATACATTGATCAACAATTGTCGGGAAGTCTGGCAACAATTGTCCGAAGGAGCATGCACACGGTCAGATTTTCCACCAGCAGCCTGTCATCACACATTTCCACAGATATAGCAATATTTTTTGCTAGAATAAATATCCCCAAAAGATATATATATAAAAAAATAAAATGTTTCCCTCAGTTTAGGCTGACACATATTTTTGGTTAAAAAAAAAAAAATCACAATAAGTGTTTTATTGATTGGTTTGCGCAAAAGTTATAGTGTCTACAAAATAGGGGATAGTTTTATGGCATTTTTATTTTTTACTAGTAATGGCAGCGATCTGTGATTTTTATTGGGACTGCAACATTATGGCAGACACATCGGATATTTTTGACACATTTTTGGGACCATTGTTATTTATACAGCAATCAGAGCTATACAAATGCAATGATTCCTGTGTAAATGACACTAGCAGTGAAGGGGTTAACCACTAGAGGGCAGTGTAGGAGTTAAGTGTGTCCTAGGGTGGGGAGGGGCTACGTGTGACATCACTGATCACCGCTCCTGATTACAGGGAGCTGTGATCAGTGTTGGTGTCACTAGGCAGAACGAGGAAATGCTTGTTTACATTAGCATTTCCCTGTTCTTCAGCTCCGTAAGATGATCGCAGGTATCCCCGCGGAACCCGTGATCACACTCGCGGAGCTCGCGGCAGGGTCACGCGCATGCCGCTGGCAGCGTGCACATGATCACACAGCGGCAAATTCAAAGGGACATACAGCCATGCCATTCTGCCGACATATACGTACATGCGGTGGTCGGCAAGCGGTTAAGCAGGTCGCTAAGACTTTCACTAGTAAAGTAATGTAAAGGTTGAGTAATGATATGGGTCTATAGTTAGAACAAGATGTATCGTCTGACTGAGGTTTGGGGATCATTGAAATTATAGCCGTTATTGTTATTGGGGCGAAAGGGTTAATTGTTAAGGAGAGAATTAAATGAGTCTGTTAACATTGGAGCAAGGATATGAGTATAGGGCAGAGAAGCCATCTGGGCCTGAACGTTTATTTGGTTTGAGAGTTAATTGCTAATTTCATTTCGATAGCTGTAATGGGGCTTTCAAGACAATCGCGTTGGGCTAAAGGAATAGTTGGAAGTTTGATTTGTGAAAAAAATGATTCTGCTAAAGTTTGATCAAAAGATCCTTCCTTTATATATAAGGCAGTAAGATGTTTTTGAGAGGTGTGGAGGATCTTTACTGGATTATTAGTAAATGTATCATGAGATAATTTCAGTCGAAATGGTTTAAGGCTTAATATACACTGGACGCACCCTCTCCTTTTACTATATATAGATGTACAAGCTAAATTAATGAGTTATATATTTCCTAATGTTATTACTATAGAAGAGATTTTAGGGATGGTTTAATTAAGTATCTTTTATTCAGGGAATAACCAAGCCACATGGTTGGATCTTGGCCCTGAATTATCTACTTACCTCTCTATACCTTCCTGGTAACAACCTTTCTTTTACCCTATATTATACCAAATCTCCTCCAACCCTAAACTTTGAAACTACAATTTTTACTGGGTTTACTTCCTCTTTCATTCCCTGCAAAGGCAAAGCATAATGGACTACTATGCATCGCATAGTAGCCCATTATGTGTCACTTACCTGACACAGAAGCCAGCGATGTCACCGCTGTCCCCTGTAGTCCGGCGCATCCATCTTTTCGGTGGGGTCTCGCAGCTCCGCCGCTGTCATTCGGCGGAGCCGCGATGACGTCACTCCCGCGCATGCGCACGGGAGCCGACACGCGCGGCAGCTCCATTGTTGGAAATACTGCGCTCTGTGCGCCTGCGCACCGCTGTCTACGGCGCATGCGCCGTAGACAGCGGTGCCTGTCTTCGGGCAAATATCTCCTAAACCGTATAGGTTTAGGAGATATTTCTTGGACCTACAGGTAAGCCTTAATCTAGGCTTACCTGTAGGTCAAAGTGGTTTGTAAGAGTTTACAACCACTTTAACTATAAATCTATTGTATGACTCTTTTTATTGCATTATATTCAATAAAATATTTGAAAAGAATATACACTGGACGTTTTTACAACCTCTAATGAATGATTTAACTTGACAGATAAAAACCCACGTTCAAAACGTCCATTTTGCCGTGTTTTGCGTTTAGGAGCATTTATTTTTTTAAATAGTCGCATTTAGTTTACAAGCGTGTTTCATTTTTGGCTAAGTTCCGGTACCGCGTATAGCAGCTGAACTAATTTTTTTGCCTTCAAAGTAAAGCCTATAAAACGCAACTGTCTAAAAACGACATTAAACAAACCTGTGTACATCTACACATAAGATAACATTGGATGAGTTCAGGGGGCAGCTGAAAAAAGCATACAACTGCCTCTGAACGTCTGTTTACCAGCAGCAGTGTACACGAGGCCTAAAGTGGTGATTTTAGTTTTTTAAGTGCTCGGTCTAAAAGAGTGTCTGTTTTTTTCGATTTGAGATAATATTTATGTTTAGACTTGTGTAGCACTAACCCCTGAAGGAGCTGCTGGTTTTATTTGGCCTTACCGTTACCTCTCCTGCTCGCCTCTTCATCTTAGGGGGGTCCCGTGGAAAGTAGCCCAAATGATGATAGATCAGAGACGTGGTTCAGGCACCTAGTAATTGTGGGTCAGAGATATTAGTCAGATCCAAAGGACAAACAGCTCCACAGACTGGATCCAGCAGGCACCGGATAGGCCCCTCTCACTTGACCTAGCAGCCGATGAAATGCTAAACAAAGTCTCTGCCACAGACTTGTTAACTGAACTTAGTGATCTTGAGAGTTTTAGGAAGAACTACCATACAGTACCAGATTCGTTCAGCTGACCCGGTGATACTGTAAGGATATTGATCCGGGTTGTGTCCTCAAACTGAGTTTCCAGGCTCCTCTGGAGACACCAGCCTTGCGCTCGGTCCTCCACTGGAAAAGTCTTTACCTGGATCATCCAGCTTTTCTTGGCTTCTCCCTGCAGGTGAGACAGCACAGGACCACCCCTGGATTAGTAGGCCCAAAGACATTCCTGGGCCTACACACTCAGCTGCGAAGCCTCGGGCCAGCCGGCCCTGAGGCGCAAGACCACACGTCACAGACCTCAGGCCAGGAGGGCCCTGGGGTTGGGATCATGGATTCCGGAAAATGAACCCCAAAAAATGGCGTTGGTACCTTAAATACCCTCCTCTCAGAATGCACAGCAGGGAAACCACACCCATTGAACCATTTCCGAACAAGAGGCATCCAGCCTTCAATGCATCCAGCCTGCTGCTCTTCCACACCGACCGACGGTGACAGCCACACCTATGGTCAAGTGGGAATCAGTACAACCCAGCTGGACTGGTACAGAAAACAGAACTTTTAGAGAAATCAGTCTGAGCCAAACTACAGCTTCAGACAATTACATAAAAAAAAAAAAAAAAAAAAAACAATAGCGTCTGCTCATCAGGAGAAGGGCACTACACTTGCATAACATTTTATCTTCAGATTCTGATAAAAAAAGTCAATGTTTAAACATGCTTTATCAAGCTGTAATTTAGTCACAGGGGTAGGATTGGATTGAACGATTGTGTGGCATGTATTCAATGGTGCTTCTAATTTTTGTTTTAGTTGTTGTTTTTCTCTTTTAACAACTTCAGCCCCGGAAGATTTGGCTGCTCAATGACCAGGCCATTTTTTGCGATACGGCACTACGTTGCTTTAACACAATATTTAGTACGTTTTGTTATAATAAATATTCCCAATTTTTTTTTTTAAAAAAGCAACTTTTTTTCTCAGTTTAGGCTGATATGTATTCTTCTACATACTTTTGGTAATAAAAATTGCAATAAGCGTATATTGATTGGTTTGCGCAAAAGTTATAGTGTCTACAAAATAGGGGATAGATTTATGGCATTAATTTATTTATTATTTTAAATGGCTGTGAACTGCGATTTTTATAGTGACTGCGAAATTATGGGGGACACATCAGACACTTTTGACACATTTTTGGGATGATTGACAATTATACAGTGATCAGTGCTATAAAAATGCACTGATTACTGTATAAATGTCACTGGCATGGAAGGGGTTACCACTAGGGAGCGATCAAGAGGTTAACTGTGTTCCCTGACTGTGTGTTCTAACTGTAGGGTGAGGGGACTGACTATAGTAGATGACAGATGGTGTTTCCCAGGTATTAGCAACTCACGATCTGCATCTCCTCTCAGAACAGGATTTGTGTTTTTACATACACACGTCACTGTTCTGCCTCTTGCACCTGCAATCGCTCGTGCCTGCTATCCCGCTTAAAGGAGCTAACAGCTACGACGACTGGCGGGATCGTGCTGACTTGCCGTAGTATAGTGATAGCGGCTGGTCGGAAAGTGGTTAAGAAATGAGGCTTGGCGTATACAAACCCCACAGACAACAGGTTTATAAGCTTCCCATTGGGTCAATGAGGATATATCAGGGGTCTCATTATTGGCCAGGTAATCTTTTATGGCTATTTCTAGATCGGAGGAGAATGATGGATGAGTCATTAATATTTAATGTAGAATCTTGTGTTTTAGGTATTAGAAAAGTGAAAGTTGAAAGTACAGCATAGTGGTCAGTCCATGTAAAAGGGATAATAGATGAAGAAAGGAGTTCAGGGGTCATGCCTATTGAGATCAAAATGTGATCAATACTGGAAAATGATTTATGGGGATGAGAATAAAAAGTAAACTGGTGCCACTGCTTAGCAGGATTGATTTCACACAAAGAATCTAATAAAGAGTGTTGTGGAAGAAGTTGTTGGAACTTACGAGATTGAGAACTTGATGCAATACGAGTTTGGGGATTTATCTAAAAAAGGATAAAAGGACTTGATTTGAATCTGCACAGATTAAAAGTGTGCCTGTTTTATGAATATCAATTACCTGTAATAAGTGGGAGAGGAATGAGCATGGAGTTTTTTTAGGAGCATAGTAGGATACCACTGTGATTAGATGATCGAATAGATATCCCGTGAGTATAAGATGGCGACCTTCTGGGTCTTTGATCTCTGTCAGAAGGGAAAAGGGTGTAGTATGATGAAATGCTATTAACACCCCTCATTGTTTCGTTTTGGCAGAGGCTTTGAAAACTTGGGGATAAGCTGAACCAAAATATTTAGGGGTCGCCTTATCTGCGAAATGAGTTTCTTGGAGGCATACGTGTGCTTTTGAGGAAGCTAAGGAGCGAAAAACTTTCGTTCACTTTTATGGGATATTTAGACCTTGTATGTTTAACGTAAGGACATTTAAGGGGGCAATCTGTAAATCTTAAATTAAATCTGTATTCATAGATTGTGAGTCTACAGTTACCCCGGGGGGGGGGGGGGGGGGCAAGAACCAAGAGGGGAGTAGAGACAGAATAAAGAGGAAGATAGAGAGAGTAAGAGTCATATAGTCAAATAATAGTAAGTAAATTGTGCAAATAAGAAAAGTAAAAAGGCAGCATACTAAGTGCGTAGAAAAACGCTAACTCAGAGGCCTAGTATCCATCTGAGGAGGTCCTCCAATAATAGGTCGGAATGGAAGTTTATCCTTGGACAGGATACAATTTGTTTTCTCACGTGGGGATCCTGACAATAAGACATTCCCTATCTGGGTTGACATTGACAATGACCAGTCACCTTAGTGCATCAGGACAACTGAAACAGGAAAGGTCTACAGTAGGGGCGGCCGCTCCATTAGAGGTGCAGGGGCACCGCCCCTAATCCATGTGCCCGACATTTATTCTAATTTTTTTTTTTTAAGGACATGATTAGAGCCTGAGGCTCTAATTGGTTTAAAAAAGGGTGGGCTTGGGGTGCAGAGCACTGCACCATGAGCCCACCAAGTTGTTTGACAATTGCAAATTTTCTATTGTCTTCCTGCTTCTCCTCCCGGCCAATTGAGAAGCAGGTCCTGAGACCCGATTGGCCGAGGAGAGAAGCGACAGCCACAGCAAGCCAGAGCCTGACCACGTGAGTACCACCTACCGACTGACCTACATGGAGAATTTGATAAGGATCAGAATTGGGACATAGGGATTCAATAACTGTCCGACCGACTGAATGGGGGGGGGTGTGTGCGGGTCGGGTGATTTGTTTGCCGCCCCCCACAAAAAAATGGAGCACCAGCCACCACTGGTCTACAGAAAACTTCCCTTTTCTTTGTTTCTGTAACAGAGGGGGTCATGTAGTTTTCATACATGTAGATGACTGAATTAATGTAACTGATAAAAAAGCAGCACAGATAGACAACACAAGAAGTTAACATCTCACAAGATTTCTGAAAGGCTCAACAGGCATTTTTTGCAGACATAACAAAATGTGTTCTATGGTGTATGTAACCACTTCCCAGTAGGGATGGGCTTTATGTGCGGGTCGCACATGATTTCGTCTCGAACATTGGCTGTTCGGCTGTTTGCCGAATAGCGAACAATTTGGGGTGATCGTGACAAATTCAAAAGCCGCTGACACCCTTTAAAAGTCTATGGGAGAAATCAAAAGTGCTAATTTTAAAGGCTTATATGCAAGTTATTGTCATAAAATTTTTTTGGGGACCTGGGTCCTGCCCCAGGGCACATGTATCAATGCAAAACAAAGTTTTTTAAAAAAATACAGTTTTTTCGAGAGCAGTGATTTTAATAATTCTTAAAATGAAACAATAGTGTAATATTCCTTTAAATTTCGTACCTGGGGGTGTCTATAGTATGCCTGTAAAGTGACGCATGTTTCCCATGTTTAGAACAGTCCGAGTGCAAAATGAAATTTCTAAAAGGAAAACAAAGTAATTTTACTATCGCTAGCGCCGACTATAATTAATTGTCAGCCCAGCAGTACACATAAAAGTTCATTGATAAAAATGGCATGGAATTTTTCCACAGGGAAACCCCGAACCAAAATGTAAAACAAATAGCGTGGGGTCACCCCAAAACTCCATACCAGACCCTTATCCGAGCACGCAACCTGGCATGCTGCAGAAAAAGAGGGAGGGATGAGAGAGCGACCCCACCCTCCTGAGCCGTAGCAGGCCACATGCCCTCAGCATTGGGAGGGTGCTTTGGGGTAGCAGATCCCCCAAAGCACCTTGTCCCCATGTTGATGGGGAGAAGGGCCTCATCCCCACAACCCTTGCCCGGTAGTGTTGAGGGTCTGCGGGCAGGGGGCTTATTGGAATCTTTACCCCATTAGCAATTCATACGGGGGGGCTAGGATCTGGGGGTCCCCTTGTTAAAGGGGACTTCCAGAATCCGATAAGCCCCCCCCCCTCCCAGTTCAGTGTTTGTAACCTTTCCTCATAACTAATATCCTCCAGACCCTTTATCAGCTTTGTTGCCCTTCTTTGTACTCGCTCCATTTCTAGTACATCCTTCCTGAGGACTGGTGCCCAGAACTGGACAGCATTTTACAGGTGCTACCGGACCAGAGTCTTGTAGAGCTGGAGAATTATCGTTTTATCTCTGGAGTTGATTTATATATATATTTATAATGCATGCCAATATTCTGTTTGCTTTGGTAGCAGCAGCTTGGCATTGCATGCCATTGCTGAGCCTATCATCTACTAGGACCCCCAGGTCCTTTTCCATCCTAGATTCCCCCAGAAATAAAGTGTGTAGTTTATCTACTAGATATACCAACTACTCCTGAGGAAGCTCACTTTTGGAGCGAAACATGTTGAGTGGTATATTTTACAAGCTCCATAAACTGTATCAAAATCCTTAATCAAATAATGTGATTAAGTGCTTTTATGATTTATATTGTTTTGTATCTTTTGTGTATAATAAAAATTTGTGTTATTTTTACGCTATTTCTTTCTACTTGATATAGTTTCTATTATGATATATCAGCACCTTGAAAGTCCCTAAGGGTTAGATCCCTTGCCCCTGCTGTGTTTTTACAGAGATTGAACTGTTTACCCCATCCCCCAGGTCGTTTATGAACAAATTAAATAGGATTGGTCCCAGCACAGAATCCTAGGGGACCCCACTGACCATTCCGAGTACTCCTCATTTATCATCAGCCTATGAACTTGCCCTTTTAGCCAGTTTTCAATCCATGTACTCACCTCCAGATACACCACGTCTACGGGCCTTCCTTTATCTAGCTGGCAACTCACCTCCTCATAGAAGGTTAGTAGATTGGTTTGGCAAGAAAGATTCTTCATGAATCCATGCTGATTACTGCTAATGATACCGTTCTCGTTACTAAAATCTTGTATACAGTCCCTTATCATCCCCTCCAAGAGTTTACATACTATTGATGTTAGGCTAACTGGTCTGTAATTCCCAGGGATGCATTTTGGGCCCTTTTTAAATATTGGTGCTACATTGGCTTTTCTCCAATCAGCTGGTACCATTCCAGTCAGTAGACTGTAAAAATTAGGAACAATGGTCTGGCAATTACTTGACGGAGTTCCTTAAATACCCTAGGGTGCAAGCCATCTGGTCCCGGTGATTTATTAATGTTAAGTTTCCCAAGTCTAATGTTAATTCTGTCCTCTGTTAACCATGGAGGTGCTTCCTGTGATGTGTCACACATTTTTTTTAAATTTTGGTTCGGGGTTCCCCTGTGGGGAAATTCCATGCCGTTTTTATCGATGAACTTTTATGTGCATTGCTGAACCGACAATTCATTATAGCCATGATAGTACTTTTAAATCACTTTTCTTCCTTTAGAAATGTCATATTGCACTTGGACTGTTTAAGCTGATTAAGCGGGCGACTGATCGAGCCCCCCCCCCCCCAAAAAAAAAATTGAGCACTAGCAGCCACTGAATGTAACCCAGATGGCACACCAGCTGTGAAAAGTTGTTTTATGCCTTTACAATCGGCAATATTTTATGAGGATTTGATATACATTTGCTTGTTACAAAGGAAATATAAGTGAATCAGCCCGTTTTATATTTCCCCAGCAAAGCCATTTATAACCTAGAGAAAATGCTGGCTATCTCTTAGGGAGAAGGTGTGTGTTTTTAATCATGTATTTATTCTGCCAAATCTTTGATACAAATTGGGAATAAAGTGCCAGATGGAAGATTAGATGCAGGAAGGCAACCTCCCTTCCTGTCTCCATGAGGAAATGATAGGGAATGTTTGTTGGCAATTTTCATTATGGCATAAGTGAAGTGATATCAGCACTCTCCATATGTGTACACTAATATGTGCCATTTACCAAGCATGCACTACTTATGATAGAATGATAAAACATTCCATTAATTTTAATAACTTTAATCCACAAATGAAAGGTAGCAGAACTCTAATGCCTTTATTGATTATTTCATTACACTGCATGTGTCCAAATACAACAAATGAAGATCAAGGTCGGTGTTCACTCCCGGTTTTTGACTTTGATCTTTATTTGTTTTTATAAATGCATATTTGTAACAGAAACTAGTTTATTAAATCTTGCTATTTTGATTTTATGTCATTGGTATTGTATGATCTACAATGAACAAAGTTTCCTCTGCTGTTATCATATTGTACTTTGTGTTACAGCTTTTTTTTTTTATTGTTATTTTTTTATTAATGACAGATTTTGATATGAAATATATATGACTTTGTATCAGCATATCGGCAGCGGCCCGTCCAAAAAGAGCGCCCCCCCCCCCCCCCGCCATGCGTCCGGCCCCCTAATCCTACATACCACTGCTTTAATGGAATTCCCTTACCTGCCAGTTTGGGATATACTGTGGGGAAAATTATTATTTGATCCCCTGTAAGTTTTGTAAGTTTTCCCACTTGCAAAGAAATGAAGGGTCTATAATTGTTATCATAGGTGTATGCTAAATGATGGAGACAGAATATCAAACAAAACTCCAGAAACAACACGATAGAAATGTTATAAATTGAGTTGTAGTTTGGTGAGTAAAATGATGATTTGATCCCTTACCAACAAACAATAATTCTGGCTCCCACGAACTGGCTACTTTATGTGCTCATGTGGTACACAGATTAGTCCTGTCAATTTAAGAAAGTGTTCCTAACGACAACTCATTATGTGTATAAAAGACACCTGTCCACTAAATCTTTTTCTTCCAAACCTCACGATCATGGGTAAGATCAAAGAGCTGTCAAAAAGGACATCAGAGACAAGATTGTAGACCTGCACAAGGCTGGAATAGGCTATAAGATCATTAGCAAGAAGTTTGTTGATAAGGAGACAACTGTTGGAGCGATTATTCGCAAATGCTAGCAATACAAAATAGCCATCAATCGCCATCGGTCTGGATTGCCTCATGGGGTAAGGTTTTGCCTCATGGGGTAAGGATGATCAGGAGAAAAGGGAGGGATCAGCTCTGAACTCCACGGGAGGAGTTTGTGACTGATCAAGGCAGTTGGGATCAGTGTCACCAAACAAACCATCGGTAACACAATACGCCGCCATAGATTGAAATCCTGCAGTGCCCGCATGGTTCCCTGCCTCAAGAAGGCACATGTACAGGCCTGTCTGAAGCTTGCCACTGAACATCTAAAATGATTCAGAGAAGGATTGGGAGAAAGTGGTGTGGTCAGATGAGGCCAAAATGTAGCTTTTTGGCATTAACTCGATTCGCCGTGTTTGGAGGAAGAAAAAATTCTGACTATGACCCTAAGAACGCCATCCCCACAGTCAAGAACGGAGGTGGAAACATTATGCCTTGGGGCTTTTTCTCTGATAACGGTACAGGCTGACTTTGCCGTAATGGACGGGGCCATGTATTGTAAAAATTGGGTATGAACCTTCTTCCCTCAGCCAGAACACTGAAGATGGGTCTTCCAGCATGACAATTACCCAAAACATACCGCCAAGGCAACAAAGGAGTGGCTCAAGAAGAAGCACGTTAAGGTCATGGAGTGGCCTATCCAGTCTCCAGACCTTAATCCTATAAAAAATGTATGGAGGGAGTTGAAAACTTCAAGTTGCCAAGTGACGGCCAAGAAACCTTAAGGATTTAGAGAAGATCTGGGAAAAAAAAAAAAAGAGAGTGGACCAAAACTCCTGAGATGTGAGCAAACCTGGTAAGGGTACATAAAATGTCTGACCTCTATGCTTGCCAACAAGGGTTTCTCCACCAAGTACTAAGTCATGTATTGCTCGGGGATCAAATACTTATTTTACTCACTGAACTGCAACTGCAAGGATGGTCAGGTTGGAGCTTTAAGATAGGGGGAGTGGTTTCAGGGGCTGGGTGGCACTCAGGCAAAAAATATGTGTGGAAGGAGGAAGTGACGTCAGTCTGGATGGAGCAGTGGAGGAAGCGATTCCCACCCACCCACCCTGTATTTATTAAGGTTTTGGTTTAAAATATGGGTTCGCTGGATGAGGCAGTCTTTTGGGTCACTGGAAGAGGAGAAGGAGTATGGAACATGTAGTACCCATCCATAGGATGGGGGTGGTTATTGTACTTCCGGGTTAAGAGGGGTTAACCTGAATGGAGGTTAAGAGTTCAAAGTTCAAGGTAGTTGTTCACAGTGACCAGTGGTTTGTGTTTTCTCCTATTCATGACCCATTTAAAAGGATTTTGAAGTGATGGTTTAAAAGTTAAAGAAGTAACTTTATATTTTATTAATAAAAGGCCGGCTGGCCATTTACTCCACACCTTGTTGAGTCTTTTTTTTACAGGGTTAGCGCCGGGTAGTGGGATGAGGTTATCTGGTATCTGGGCTTAAGTCCTACATATGTCAGGAATTTGCAGATTTGGAGGAGGCTGAGAGCAACTCACGCTCCTGCCGCTGTCTGCCTCCTCATTAGGTAGATTGATAGCAGTGGGAGTCATTGGCTCCCACTGCTGTCAATCAAATGCTGTGACCTGGAGGGTGGGGCTGACCCGCCTGCTCTGTTTTAATAGATGCAGACGGGGCAGCTCAGGAGCGAGCCAACATGGGTGCCCTCATAGAAAACGGCTTTCCATGGGGGGACCCGCCGAAGAGGAGGGGCCTGGAGTGTCAGCGGGGGAACAACAGAAGAGGAGGATCTGTGCTGCTCTGTGCAAAAGCATTACACAGAGCAGGCAAGTATAACGTGTGTTATTTTAACCACTTGCCGACTGCCCACAACACATTTATGTCAATACTTTGACATTAAATACCATTGCTATGGCAGTAGCAAGCTGGCATAACCCCGGTACTATTTTGTACTGTGGGCGATTCTGATAAAAGTTGTCCCAACAGTAGATTTGCCATGGGATCACTTTTAGAGGCAGTAGGAGAGGCCATTTTATTTTCTAGGGTCTCTGCAAAAAATAAATAAATTGTAATTATATATTTTAAATGTTTGGGAGTTATAAGTAATTTTCTAGCAAAAAATACAGATTTTGACTTTTAACCAACAAGTGTCGGAAAAAGGCTAAGGCATGAAGGGGTTAAATGGGTTGTAAACCTTCGCTGTTTTTCACCTTAATTCATTCTATTCATTAAGGTGAAAAACCTTGTGTGCTGCAGCAGCGCCCCTGAGCCCCAATTATACTTCCCTAAACTCCGCAATTCTCATGACCAGAACGAGCACACCAGCACTGGCTGGTGTCTTGTGTCCTGATTGGATAGATTGATAGCAGCACAATCATTGGCTCCTGCTGCTGTCAATCAAATCCAATGACAGGGCCCTGGATTGATGGGGCTGAGTCCTGCTTTCTGTGTCAGACGCAGAAGCAGGATATGGGAGCAGTCCCCCATGGGTGTCCTCGAAGGAGAACGCTTCTTCGACAGGGCACTCAAGAAGAGGAGGAGTTAGGAGCACTGTTGAGGGACCCCAGAAGAGGAGGATCAGGGCCACTCTGTGCAAAACCAACTACACAGCGGAGGCAAGTATTACTTTTTTTTGTTTTGGTTTTTTAAACCCCAAACCTTTACAACCCCATTAATTGCATAGAATTTTTTTCAGTGTAACTTCCATTTAGATTAGGCTTGCTGCCTTTTTATATATACTCATATTTATTTATATATTCTGCTTGTGTTCCATCTAAATCCTTGGGGGACAATTAATACTCTGTGTAAAAAGAAAGCTTCTAAGTTTTGATCTTAACCAAAGTTCAAGATGTGCTTCTCTTGTTCTGAAGGACACATATTTAGCAAGAACAAGGACAGCAGTATCCCCCCCTTTAGTTCTGTTGAAATTAAAAGTGGAGTATTGGACTTTGGCCAAATACCGTATGTTTAGTAGCAAATTCATTTTAACCTCTTAAGGACCGCCCCACATGCATAAACTGCGCCAGGGGGGTCCTTAACCACTTCAGCCCCGGAAATTTTACCCCCTTCCTGACCAGAGCACTTTTTGCGATTCGCCACTGCATCGCTTTAACTTTAACTGACTGACGTGGCTCCCCAAAAAAAAAAAATTACGTCCTTTTTTCCCACAAATAGAGCTTTTCTTGGTGGTATTTGAGCACTTCTGCGTTTTTTTTTTTTTTACGCTTTAAACAAAAAACAAAAAAAAAAGCGTAAATTTCGAAAAAGAAAAAACACATTCATTTTTACATTTTGCTATAATAAATATCCCCCCCAAAAAAATAAAAAAAAGTTTTTCCTCAGTCTAGGCCGATACGTATTCTTCTACATATTTTTGGTTAAAAAAAAAAAAAATCGTGGTTATTGTGGTTATTGATTGGTTTGCACAAAAGTTATAGCGTTTACAAAATAGGGGATAGTTTTATGACATTTTTATTAATAAATATAAATAAATATATATATATAAATATATATATATATATATATATATATATTGTAGACATGTCACTGGAGAAGTGGTTGAGGGGGTGTACATCTCACCTAGGTTGCTACACAGTGTGAGATGGTAAATCCAGGATGGATCAGTTTCTCAGCAGCGATATGCTGCTGAGTTGTTATTTAATTTTGCCGGGCCTGGGTTTATATGGAATGGCAGGTAGGTTTGGTAGAGGGACCTGTCATTCCACATCCCCCGATCCAGTTCTGGGTTTGGGATCAGGTGAGCTTTGATCCTAATTAGCCTGGGAAGCTAAAGGCACTGCAGGGTCTGCAGGTGGTTGCTCTCAGCCAGGGAATGAACAATCTGTGTGTTGAAGGAAGCTGCAAGCACAGCCACTGCTGGAGCTAAAACTCACCCTGCGATATCCAGGCGAAAGACGCTGTGTTTGTAAGTGTCAGATAGGTGAGCAGAACCTGTTAGTAAGCGCCCAGCCGGGCTAGGACTTTTATTTTTGTTGTACTTAGAAAGCACGGTGTTGCTGTATATTTTGTTTGCTGGACTGGTTGTACCACGAATAAACGCCAAGATCTGCTTTATAAATTCCAAGTCTGCTGTGAACTGTGTCCAAACACACCCTACCCCGGGAAGATCCCTTACAGTTGGTGGAGAATGCGGGCAACGCGGTTGCTAGGGGCAACGGTGTGGACAGACTTGGCTACAGCTGCTGATGTCCTGGGTGAAAGCTGCAACTACACTCCAAAAACAGTCCAGCAACATGGAGGAGATGCTGAAGCAGTTTATGCAAGTGAGTTTGCAACAACAGCAGGCTCAGACAGAGGCCAATAGACGACATGAACAGTCCATGGCTGCACAACAGCAGATGATGGCTGCACAACAGCGGATGCATAAGGAAGAGTTGCAAGCTTTGCGCCAAAGCCAACAACAACTTATCGAGCACCTGATAGTAAATCGAGAGGCGCCTGTGGTTGCTAATCCACCCACAATGGAGGGAGCCGCTCCAGAGATTTTTTTTGGGAGAAGGACTGTGCAGAAAGCGCTGCAAAAGATGACTGCTGAGGACGATGTTGAGGCCTATCTAACAGTATTTGAGCGCGTGGCTGAGCGAGAGAAGTTACCAGCCGCTGAGTGGGCAGAGGTAATTGCGCCCTATTTAACAGGTGAACCTCAAAAGGCCTACTATGACCTCAGTGAGCAAGAGGTTAAGGACTATACTCGGCTAAAAGAGGAGATACTTGCCCGACTAGGAGTTACTACTGCAGTCCGTGCCCGGAGGGTACGCAACTGGAGCTACAGTCTGGACAAATCAGCGAGGTCCCAGATGTATGACCTAATCCATTTGGCAAGAAAGTGGTTGGAGCCAGACACTTCTACTCCTGCACAAATCCTAGAGAAGGTCGTGATGGATCGCTACCTCCGAGCGCTTCCCACTGACCTGCAACGCTGGGTGGGACAAGGTGATCCTAGGAACGCAAACGAACTTGTCAACCTTGTGGAGAGGTTCCAGGCGACTGAGGACTACCTCCGTGATGTTCCTGCAGCATCTTCACCTCCCCGGAGCGCCAGATCTGTGCCGTCAGCTGGTAAGAGACTTCCATCTATTGGGGGAGTGTGGAGGGGTGCTGATGGGGGGAAAAGGGCTCAAGTGGTGTCTCAGGGACAAAAGACTGGTGATGGTCCCGGGTGGCTAAGGGGCTCTGAAAAGGACTCCTTGCCAAAGAGACCAGGCCCTATCCAGTGTTGGAGATGCCATGAGGCGGGACACGTGTCTGCCCATTGCCCTCTTACCTCTGAACCCATGGAATGTGACGCTAGCCGGCGTCAGTCGCTATTTGCGGAACCATCTTGTGCTGCAGTTCCTGGACTAGAGACTGAACCGCAAATCTGCAACATCACAATCAATGACTTTCCTGTTAAAGCGTTAATGGACTCAGGAAGCCTTGTAACCTTGGTGCATGCTAGCCTGGTGACTGGGGACTTAGAGTCTAAAAAGCATATGAGCGTTGTGTGCATACATGGTGATACAAAAGTGTACCCTATAGTGCTGGCTAAAGTCGGGACTGAACAAGGCACCGTACAATATGAAGTGGGTGTGGTTAAAAACCTCATGCATAATGTAATATTGGGGCGCGATTTTCCATTATTCTGGGCTCTTTGGGAAAAAAGAAAAATCCCCAAAAGGAGTGAGGATACCTCTAAGGGGGTTGCCTTGTCCACTGTGAATGATAAAAGTGTACAGGATGAAAATGATTGTTTTCCTTTGCAGGTCCTGGCTGGGGAGGAGGAGGCTCCTCCCACTGAGCAAAATATACTAGACTTAGAGGTGTCTAGCGATAATTTTGGGACTGCACAATTACAGGACCCCACTCTCAAAAATGCGAGAGAGCAGGTTGCTGTTATGAACGGGGTACCTCAGGAACCAGATGCTGAAAAAAGATTTCCACATTTTTCGGTGACTAATGATCTTTTCTATAGAGTCAATAAGGTTAAAGATGAGATTGTGGAACAGCTTCTGGTACCTAAGCCGTACCGGCGTCAGGTGCTTGACATGGCACATAACCATGTTCTTGGGGGACACTTGGGGACTGACAAAACGCGAGAGAGGGTTCTCCAGAGGTTTTTTTGGCCGGCCATATATGATGACATTAAAAAATACTGTGAGTCGTGCCCCACATGTCAGGTTAGTGCCCCAGTGTCACATTTTCGCAGTCCTTTGGTTTCGCTCCCTATTATAGAGGTGCCTTTTGAGCGTATTGCCATGGATTTAGTGGGTCCCATTGTAAAGTCAGCTAGAGGACACCAGTATATTTTGGTAGTCCTGGATTATGCGACCCGCTATCCTGAGGCTGTACCCTTAAGAAACACTGCATCTAAAACAATTGCACGTGAGTTGTTTTATATGTTCTCTAGGACTGGGATCCCCAAAGAAATCCTAACTGACCAAGGTACGCCATTTATGTCGAAAGTAATGAAGGAATTATGCAAACTATTTAAAATCTCACACATCCGTACCTCTGTGTACCACCCCCAGACGGACGGATTGGTGGAGAGATTTAATAAAACTTTGAAACATATGTTGAAGAAAGTGGTGGCAAAAGATGGGCGTGACTGGGATCATTTATTACCCTACCTCATGTTTGCTATTAGGGAGGTGCCCCAAGCGTCCACAGGGTTCTCACCATTCGAGTTGGTCTATGGTCATCACCCTAGGGGTCTACTGGACATTGCAAAAGAGACATGGGAGAATGAGTCCACCCCATACAAGAGTGTTATTGAGCATGTAGCACAAATGCAGGACCGTATAGCCACTGTAATGCCCCTGGTAAGGGAACACCTCCAGAGGGCTCAAGAGGCCCAAAGTAGAATTTACAACCGGTCCGCAAGAATCAGGACATTCAACCCAGGCGATAGGGTCCTTGTACTAGTCCCCACTGTTGAGAGTAAATTCTTGGCGAAGTGGCAAGGTCCTTATGAAATTGTTGAAAAGATCAGTGAGGTGAACTACAAGGTGCACCAACCAGGTAGAAGGAAGCCTTTCCAAGTTTATCACATAAACTTGATCAAGCCCTGGAAAGACAGGGAATCCTTGGTGGCGACAAATACTGTTAATGATTTGTCACAACCAATCCCTCCAGTCAAGGTAGGTGATACTCTATCAGTGTCACAGAAACAGGAGGCTCAGGAATTTTTACAGAAAAACAAAAACAAGTTCTCTGACCTCCCAGGGCGTACACACCTCATCCATCATCACATTGAAACTGAGCCTAGAAGCAGAGTAAACCTTAAGCCCTATAGGATACCGGAGGCACGTAGGGAAGCCGTATCTGCCGAGGTAAAACGTATGCTTGATCTGGGGGTAATTGAGGTGTCACAGAGTGAATGGTCCAGCCCAATTGTGCTAATCCCAAAGCCCAATGGAACTTGGAGGTTCTGTAACGATTTCAGAAAGTTGAATGAGATCTCCAAGTTCGATGCGTATCCTATGCCCAGGGTAGATGAGTTGATTGAGAAGTTGGGTAACGCCAGGTACATAACCACTCTCGATCTCACAAAGGGCTACATTATTGGGAGAGGGTTGATTAAGCCACAGCTAAATAAAATTGAGGCAATACAGAATTGGCCTAGACCCCTGACAAGGAAACAGGTTAGAGCTTTCCTGGGTATTACGGGGTATTACCGTAGATTTGTGCCGAACTTTGCCTCAGTTGCTGCTCCACTAACTGACTTGACAAAGGGCGGAAAGACAGCAATGGTCACGTGGACCCCAGAGGCCGAGAAGGCTTTCCAAAGCCTTAAGTCTGCCTTGTGCCAACCACCTGTGTTAGTTACCCCCGATTTCAGGCGAGAATTTCTGGTCCAGACAGATGCCTCTAACACAGGCTTAGGTGCAGTACTCTCACAAGTAGTGAATGGTGAGGAGCATCCAGTGACGTACTTGAGTAGAAAACTAACCCCGGCCGAGAAAAATTATGCCATTGTGGAGCGAGAATGTTTGGCAGTAAAGTGGGCCCTAGAATCGTTAAAGTATTACTTGCTAGGCAGGAAATTCAAGTTGGTGACAGACCATGCCCCCCTAACATGGATGAAGTTAAACAAGGAGAGAAATGCAAGAGTGACTAGATGGTTTCTCTCCCTACAAAACTTTAATTTCACTGTGGAACACAGGCCAGGGAAATTACAGGCAAATGCTGACGCATTGTCAAGGGTGAGTTGTCTGTGGGGACAAAAGGCTCAGCCCTCCGGTCTGAAAAAGAGGGGGGGGATATGTAGACATGTCACTGGAGAAGTGGTTGAGGGGGTGTACATCTCACCTAGGTTGCTACACAGTGTGAGATGGTAAATCCAGGATGGATCAGTTTCTCAGCAGCGATATGCTGCTGAGTTGTTATTTAATTTTGCCGGGCCTGGGTTTATATGGAATGGCAGGTAGGTTTGGTAGAGGGACCTGTCATTCCACATCCCCCGATCCAGTTCTGGGTTTGGGATCAGGTGAGCTTTGATCCTAATTAGCCTGGGAAGCTAAAGGCACTGCAGGGTCTGCAGGTGATTGCTCTCAGCCAGGGAATGAAAAATCTGTGTGTTGAAGGAAGCTGCAAGCACAGCCACTGCTGGAGCTAAAACTCACCCTGCGATATCCAGGCGAAAGACGCTGTGTTTGTAAGTGTCAGATAGGTGAGCAGAACCTGTTAGTAAGCGCCCAGCCGGGCTAGGACTTTTATTTTTGTTGTACTTAGAAAGCACGGTGTTGCTGTATATTTTGTTTGCTGGACTGGTTGTACCACGAATAAACGCCAAGATCTGCTTTATAAATTCCAAGTCTGCTGTGAACTGTGTCCAAACACACCCTACCCCGGGAAGATCCCTTACAGTATATATATATATATATATAAATTTTAAATGGCGGCAATTAGCGATTTTTAGCGTGACTGCGACATTATGGGGGACACATCAGACATTTTTGACACCATTGTCATTTATACAGCAATCAGTGCTATACAAATGCACTGATTCCTGTGTAAATGACACTGGCAGTGAAGGGGTTAACCACTAGGTGGCAGTGTGGGGATAAAGTGTGTCCTGGGGCGTGTTTCTAACTGTGGGGGGGGGGGGGCGTGGCTGTGTGCGACATGTCACTGATCTCTGCTCCTTGTTTACATTAGCATCTCCCCGTTCTTCCTCCCCGTTCTTCCTCCCCGTGAGGTGATCGCGGGTATCACCACGGCGATCGAGTCCGCAGGAACCGCGACCCAACTCACAGAGCTTGCTGCAGGAGCGCCCGCTGGCAGCCTCTTAAAGGGCAACGTACAGGTACGTGATTCTGCCTGTACGAGCCATTCTGCCGACGTATATTGTTGTGAGGTGGACAGCAATTGGTTAAGAGCAAAATCACGCAACTGTACGTGATTTCTTCTTCTGAGTCTGGGGCACTGTTGACCCTCTGCCGCTGGGATTAGGCACAGTGGGAGCCAATCAGCGGCTCTGGTGGACCCAATCGTTCCCAGACATCTCAAGTCTCCCGCAAGGTGCGGGAGACTCACGCATTTCTGCGGCGGCTCCCGCACACCCGCAAGCGCCTCCCGATCTCCTTTGTATGGATTTTTAGCTGAGAGCTGCTTCTCCTTCTCTCCCTCCTGTGGCTGTCAGCTAAACAGGGAGATCGGTGTTCACAGCTGTCCCTCCAGCCGCATCGATCATTCTCAGCTGCTCTGTGTGTTCCTCCCCCGGCCCCTCTGCCCCCCCCCCCGTTATCCTTCAGCCCCCGTGTTCTCTTCCGCCCCCCCCCCTTCCCTCGCAACCAACTCCCCTCCTCTCCCGCTGGTTGTGGGGGGAACTAGTAATAGGACACAGTGAGCGAGATCGCTCCTGTGTCCTGTGATTACTGAGCAGATTAAACTGTGTTAATGCTGAGAAAGGGACTGGGGAATCTGTGTCCTCAGTCCCTTTGTCTCAAGGGGAGATGTCAGGGTTCTGTTTAGACCCCTGACATCTCACCAAAGCCGCCCCAAAAAATCAAAAAAAGAATATTGTAAAAAAAAAAAAAAAAAAAAATCTAAAAAATGAAAAAGTGTAAAAAATAAAAAAATATAAACTACTGACACCACTCTCCCCTGCCCTACCAACACTGTCCACTGCCCCAACTGCTTCTCCCCAAAAACCATTGTGAATTTTTTTTTTTAAAACAAAACATTGTAAAAAAATCTATTATTAAAAATACAAAAACTACTGATGCCATCCACTACCACATACCACCCACCCCCTACCCGCTTCCCCAGAAACACTGTGAAAAAATATTGAAAAAGCGATTTAAAAAATATTTTACCACCTCCCTGAAATTTGTTTTTGTAGGTTGGGATGTCTGCGTTTCCGAGGCAGACAGAATGGCGGTCTGCCTAGGTAAACAAGGCAAATTGCCGTTCTGTGACAGGAGAAGACACACATCTTGTGTTTGTGCTAAGCAGGAACACGGATCTCTGTATTCTTACAGTACAAGCACCCCCCCCCCCCCCCAGAGTTAACCCTTTGATCGCCCCTGATGTTAACCCCTTCCCAGCCAGTGTCTTTAGTATAGTTACAGTGCATATTTTTTAGGACTGATCACTGTATTGGTGTCACTGGTCCCCCCCCCCCAAAAAAAAAAACAATTGTCAAATGTGTCACTTTTGTACACTGCAGCTTGAAAAAGTGCCATGCAGTAAATAAAAAATATAAAAATAGAAAATTTGCATTTTTGGTCAGTAATTTATGCCTCCTGCGTGCAAATTTGTGCACGTGTTCACAAATGTCCATTTGTAGATTTGTACAGAACGAGAATGTGAGAATAGACTTGTGCAAAATTATATACATATACGTGAAAATAAGCGCAAATACTTCTATACTACAAACTCCTGTAATTACGTCTGAAAACATAGATGCTCAAACAGGATCATGTGCAAGAGGCTTTGTGTGTCCAATTCGTCCGCCTCAATGTCGCAGTCCCGCTATAGGTCGCTGATCGTCACCATTACTAGTAAAAAAATAAATTAAAAAAAAAAAAAATCACTAAAAATATACCATAGATTGTAGATGCTATAACTTTTGCGCAAACCAATCAATATACACTTATTGGGATTTTTTTTTAACCAAAAATATGTAGCAGAATACTTATTGGCCTAAATTGATGAAAAAAATTGGATTTTTTAAAACATTTTATTGGATATGTTTTATAGCAGAAAATTTTAATTTTTTTTTCCAAAAAATTGTATGTTTTTTTGGTTTATAGCGCACAAATTTAAAACCTCAGAGGTGATTAAATACCACCAAATGAAAGCTCTATTTGTGGGGAAAAAAGGACGTCAATTTTGTTTGGGTACAACATTGCACGCCCGCGCAATTGTCAGTTAAAGTAACAGTGCTCAAAAATGGCCTGGTCATGAAAGGGGTAAATTATTCCGAGGGCTGAAGTGGTAAAAAAAAAAAGTATAAAAATGCAAATACCTATTGTATCTTACCTGTGTGATTGTATGCCGGGCTTTGGCATGCATGGATAGTGCCAAAGCTTGCCCTTGCCTGCTGCATATTCCTTTTTTTTTTTTATCTCAAAGAAAGTTTTTGAGAACAAAAATGTAATTTACAAATATTTGTTTGGTCCAAAGAGATTACAGCGAATATATCCTTAAAAACAAAAAACAGTAAATGTCCACTTTTGTTCATTGACTCAAGGTTTTTAGGTCGACACATGCAACTGAATCATATACTGTTTTATTACAACTCCCCACACACCCCGTCTGCAATATTTTACTTTTTATACCTGAGTAATCACAAAATTCTATCCAGAATGAAATCAACTGGGGATAGCCCTGGCATATCCAACCAGGGTGACTGCTTGGTATTTGCCTGGGCATCCTCCCTGTTGGAAAATAAACTTCTCCAGACGTAGTATCGTGTCCATTTGTGCCACCCGCTCCTTCCACAAGGGAGCAGGGCCGTCTTTAATATTGATTGGACCATGGGCAAAACTTTTCTTGGGGGCCCCCCCCCATGCACTTTTGCTCTCCACCTGCTCTGAGACATAAAATAAATAGCAGCTAGACTCAAAATAAGTTTACTGAATCAGATCAGGCAGCCATTGCCATTGGTTGCCAGAGGTTACAGTGTATCATTACCGCTCACTGACTGGTTGCTAGAGGTTACAGCACACATTATGGCTCACTGATTAGTTGCTAAAGGTTACAGCACATGATTTCTGCTTGTTGATTGGTTGCTAGAGATTACAGTGGATATGACCTCAGGGGGGCATGATATGCATATCAATGCCGCTGGCTGCCCCTATTTACATATGAGTGCCGGTAATTTAATTACCGGTCGGAAGGTGAATCTTTACACAACAATAGGGCAGAGCTGGGCAGCATTATTAGCAGCACTTCACACTGAGATATCGGGACACAGCACAGGACTAAAACCTCAAGGGAGGAGGGAATTTAAACTGGGATAGTTGGCAAGTATGAAGCAGCTGCTTTGGGCCCCACAACAATGACAGGGCCCAGGGCAGCTGCCCCTTTTGCCCTGCCTTAAAAACGGCCCTGCAAGGGAGGCTCAGTGGACTTCCAATGTCGAAGGATCAGGATACAGGCCTGAAACAGCACCCTGGCTATGGCTTGTTTGACTACCTCCTCCACCTGAAGATCATCTAGAACCGTGGTCATCAACCCTGTCCTCAGGACCCAGGTTTGCAAGATAACTGAAATACATCACAGGTGATATAATTTGCTGCTCAGTGATTGCAGTATTCTAGTCTGCATCTCCCCAAGGTAATACAATCTGGCCTGTTAGTGGGCCCTGAGGACAGGGTTGATGACCACTGATCTATAATACCTAACAGGCAACATTTAAGATCCACGCCAACATCAACGCCAAATACTCTGGAAGGGGTATCAGTAACCCTGCTGCATATTCCTACTGGCCAGTGATGCAGCCATAGAACTTTATGTGGGGGGGGGTTGGAAGTTAAGACAAGGTCTGACATTACTCTGAGTGCTGAAGCTTTGCCTGTTGAATGGCCTTATGAAGTGCCGGGCTGTGAAGGCTGAACTGTGATTTGTAGTGTGTACGAAGCACATACTTGTCAGCAAGATACATGGGAGTGCCGTTAAGAATGAATGAGTTGTTGTGTCTTGTGGGAAATCACATGATATTGTGTATGTTCCCACGACATGGACATGTGAAGAATGCCTCGGGCATTTATTATTTTTAACATAATTGGTACGAGCCTCTCACAGAATTATTGCTGCATAGTTGAGGTGGCAAATATCTGCATTCTGTTATACATATGGTAGCAGCCCATATGGGGTAAAGCAGCTCAAAGAAAAAACAAAACTGTTCTAGTCAGTAAATAGAAGGACTTGAAAGCATAGAACATTTATTGTTAAACTGAATATTCACCCTGAAGCAGAAATAAATCCATACATTTAACAGTTTCAAAAAACTGTTACATTTCTTGCACGTGCCAGGTATGTAATACTCCCATTGGTTGTGCTCGCAACCAAACTGTCAGTGGCTGGTGTCATCAGGGCCAGATTGAGAACATCATGGGCCCGGTGCTGAGGATTTTGGTGGGGCTTTTTATAAAAAAAATAAAATAAAAAATGCAAAAAAATTTTTTGTTTAAAAAAATTAATTAAATAGAGAAATGGAACATGAGACAGAGAAAGGGGATGAGAGAGTGTGGAGGGTATGACAGCTGTACTATGTACAGTAGAGGAGTTTATGAAAGTGGGTAGTATGCACAGCAGAGTGGTAGGGAGGGTATGTACAGGAGACAAGTGTGGAGGGGAAGACAGTGGGTGATATGTACAGGAGAGGAGTGTGGAGGGTATGACAGCAGGCAATATGTACAGGAGAGGAGCATGGAAGGTATAACAGTGGGCAGTATGTACAGGAGAGGAGTGTGGAGGGTATGACAGCAGGCAATATGTACAGGAGAGGAGCGTGGAAGGTATAACAGTGGGCAGTATGTACAGGAGAGGAGTGTGGAGGGTATGACAGTGGACACTATGTACAGGGTCGAAGTGTGTGACAGTGGGTAGTATGCACAGGAGAGGAATGTAGAGGGTATGACAGTGGGGACTATGTACAGGAGAGACGTGTATGACAACGGGCACTATGTGTAGGAGAGGAGTGTGGAGGGTATGACAGAGGGCAGTATGTACAGGAGAGAATTTTATGACAGTGGGCACTATCAACAGAATGCCAAGAGTGTGCGGAGCAGTAATCAAAGCAAAAGGTGGCTACTTTGAAGAACCTAGAATATAAGACATATTTTCACTTGTTTCACACTTTTTTGTTCAGTATATAATTGGACATGTGTTAATTTATAGTTTTGATGCCTTCAGTGTGAATCTACAATTTTCATAGTCATGAAAATAAAGAAAACTCTTTGAATGAGGAGGTGTGTCCAAACTTTTGGTCTGTACTGTATATATATATATATATATATATATTATAATATGTTTGAGGGTTCTTAGTAATTTTCTAGGCAAAAAAATGATGATTTTTACATGTAGGAGAAAAGTGTCAGAATTGGCCTGGGTGGCAAGGGGTTAATAATAAGTAATATACAAATAAATGTTATATTTTGTTTTTAAGGTAATTTACTATATTTTCGAAAACTGTACTCAAGCAGGTGGCTTAACGGACAAATGACTGAAGTTTGAAGTTATAACTTCCAACCAGTAATTGCACAGTAAATAGATAAATAATAAATGTTATAACATATAGCATAATAATATATTATTTGGGTCGAATAAAAAAGTACCTTTTCAGCAGCAGAAGATTCTCATTCTCCTTCTTAACTGTGTGAGAAAAACATGGGATTGTGGGTAAACCTTATACCCATAAAACCATGTATTTCTTTGTAATTAAGAGGGTTGGGCTGGAAGGGATCATGTGTCTTTTATTGGACAGCTGGAGCCAGTGGTACTTTACCATTGGTCCAAGGCTCCAAGCTGTCCTTTGAGCTCAATTCCTCTGACAAGAAGTGGGGAGAGGCACCGTGAGCTCAACCTCTCAGTCTGCTGTAAACAGAGTGTGCCAGCTTGTATTTAAACTGGCCGCTCTGTATGTAGCTTCTGATGGGCTGTGCAAGGAGCCACAAATTTTGGCTAGCGGTGAGGTAGGTCTTCGGCTACCTTCCCCACAATGTTGGGGTCTCTACAACACTCAAAGCTCAATCATTTTTTTTTTTTGTTTGTTTTTTTAGATTTTTTTTTTTTCTTGGCAAATGGGCCTATCTTAACCACTTTCAGACCGGACCATTTTGCTGGTAAATGACCAGAGGTCTTTTTACACTTTGGCACTGCGCTGCTTTAACTGGTAATTGCGCGGTCATGCAATGTTGTACCCAAACAAAATTTGCGTCCTTTTCTTCCCACAAATAGAGCTTTCTTTTGATGGTATTTGATTGCCTCTGCGATTTTTATTTTTTGCGATATAAACGTAAAAAGACCGCAAATTTTGAAAAAAAATGATATTTTCTACTTTTTGTTATTAGAAAAATCCAATAAACTCAATTTTAGTCATACATTTAGGCCAAAATGTATTCAGCCACATGTCTTTGGTAAAAAAAAAGTCAATAATTGTATATTTATTGGTTTGCGCAAAAGTTGTCACATCTACAAACTAAGGTACGTTTTCTGCAATTTACGCAGCTTTTAGTTTACGACTGCCTATCTCATTTCTTGAGGTGCTAAAATGGCAGGGCAGTACAAAACCCCCCCAAATGACCCCATTTTGGAAAGTAGACCCCCTAAGGAAATTGATAAGAGGCATGTTGAGCCCATTGAATATTTTATTTTTTTGCCTCAAGCGATTGAATAATGACAAAAAAAAAAATTTTTTTTTTTTTTTACACAAAGTTGTCACTAAATGATATATTGCTCACACATGCTATGGGCGTATGTGAAATAACACCCCAAAATAAATTCTGCTGCTTCTCCTGAGTACGGGGATACCACATATGTGGGACTTTTTGGGAGCCTAGCCGCGTACGGGGCCCCGAAAACCAAGCACCGCCTTCAGGCTTTCTAAGGGCGTACATTTTTGAGTTCACTTCTCACTACCTATTACAGTTTTGAAGGCCATAAAATGCCAAGATGGCACAAAACCCCCACAAATGACCCCATTTTAGAAAGTAGACACCCCAAGCTATTTGCTGAGAGGCATGTTGAGTTCATGGAATATTTTATATTTTGCCACAAGTTGCGGGAAAATTACAAACTTTTTTTTTTTTTTTTTTTTTTTCACAAAGTTGTCACTAAATGATATATTGCTCACACATGCCATGGGCATATGTGAAATGACACCCCAAAATAAATTCTGCTGCTTCTCCTGAGTACGGGGATACCACATATGTGGGACTTTTTGGGAGCCTAGCCGCGTACGGGGCCCCGAAAACCAAGCACCGCCTTCAGGCTTTCTAAGGGCGTAAATTTTTGAGTTCACTTCTCACTACCTATTACAGTTTTGAAGGCCATAAAATGCCAAGATGGCACAAAACCCCCACAAATGACCCCATTTTAGAAAGTAGACACCCCAAGCTATTTGCTGAGAGGCATGTTGAGTCCATGGAATATTTTATATTTTGCCACAAGTTGCGGGAAAATTACAAACTTTTTTTTTTTTTTTTTTTTTTTCACAAAGTTGTCACTAAATGATATATTGCTCACGCATGCCATGGGCATATGTGAAATGACACCCCAAAATAAATTCTGCTGCTTCTCCTGAGTACGGGGATACCACATATGTGGGACTTTTTGGGAGCCTAGCCGCGTACGGGGCCCCGAAAACCAAGCACCGCCTTCAGGCTTTCTAAGGGCGTTACAGTTTTGAAGGCCATAAAATGCCAAGATGGCACAAACCCCCCCCAAATGACCCCATTTTGGAAAGTAGACACCCCTAAATTTAGGGGTACACTAGTGAGACTAGGTAATAAATGGCGGGTGCCCTGAAACTATAAAAAAATAACTAACCAACCAGCGTCACCTGTAACAGTTATATGGTGATCACTGGTGAAAGGGTTAACTAGGGGGCAATCAGGGGGCTTTATGCGGTAGTATATGGGGGTCCCTGGCGCTATAAAAAGCTGCGGCGAACCTAAATACCTACCTGCCTAACTAGCGTCACCTGTGACACTAATACAGCGATCAGAAAAACGATCGCTTATTAGGCTGGGTTCACACTGGAGCGATGCGGGAACGCCACGAATGCGCGGCGGGTTCCCGCATCGCATGCCTCCCGGCGGCAGTTCACACTGCCCTATGCGAACTGCTGGGAGTGTCAGTGAAATGTTACTGACACCCCCAGATCAGTTCGCATATCGCAGTGCGATCTGCAAACTCGGATCGCATGGTGTGAACACCCATGCGATCCGATTCTGCTGCGGGCCAAAAAAAGGGTCCCGTGCGAATTTGCGGCGGGTGCGGCGGGTGTGGCGGGTGCGGCGGGTGCGGCGAATGGCTGAACTCGAATCGCACAGAGATCGGATGTGATTTGCACTGCAGTGCGGTGCGAATCACATCCGTTCTCATAAACCGCTGCAATGTGAACCCAGCCTTAGTGACACTGGCGACGGGGGGTGATCACAGGGTTAAACCTTTATTGGGGGGGTTAGGGGGGTACCTTAGAACTAAAGGGGGCTAACCCTAACTGCCCTAACAGTTATTAGTCACAAATGACACCCGCCGGGTGATCAGGGGGTTAAACCTTTATTAGGTAATAAATGGCGGGTGCCCTGAAACTATAAAAAATAACTAACCAACCAGCGTCACCTGTAACAGTTATATGGTGATCACTGGTGAAAGGGTTAACTAGGGGGCAATCAGGGGGCTTTATGCGGTAGTATATGGGGGTCCCTGGCGCTATAAAAAGCTGCGGCGAACCTAAATACCTACCTGCCTAACTAGCGTCACCTGTGACACTAATACGGCGATCAGAAAAATGATCGCTTATTAGGCTGGGTTCACACTGGAGCGATGCGGAAACGCCGCAAATCCGCGGCGGGTTCCCGCATCGCATGCCTCCCGGCGGCAGTTCACACTGCCCTATGCGAACTGCTGGGAGTGTCAGTGAAATGTTACTGACACCCCCAGATCAGTTCGCATATCGCAGTGCGATCTGCAAACTCGGATCGCATGGTGTGAACACCCATGCGATCCGATTCTGCTGCGGGCCAAAAAAAGGGTCCCGTGCGAATTTGCGGTGGGTGCGGCGGGTGTGGCGGGTGCGGCGGGTGCGGCGAATGGCTGAACTCGAATCGCACAGAGATCGGATGTGATTTGCACTGCAGTGCGGTGCGAATCACATTCGTTCTCATAAACCGCTGCAATGTGAACCCAGCCTTAGTGACACTGGCGACGGGGGGTGATCACGGGGTTAAACCTTTATTGGGGGGGTTAGGGGGGTACATTAGAACTAAAGGGGGCTAACTCTAACTGCCCTAACAGTTATTACAGTCACAAATGACACCAATGCAAAAAAAAAAAAAAAAAATGACATTGGTGTCACTGTGACTGGGGGGCAGGGGTAATTGGGGGGGTGATCGGGGGGTAAAGGGGGGGTGTGAGTGTGCCTGGCATGTTCTACTGTGTGTGTAGAGTGTTGGTGCAACTCACCGATCCGCTCTCCTCCGTGTCGGAACGAAAAATACCGACACGGAGGAGAGAATACATCACTTCCTCTCCTGTGTTTACATTACAGGAGAGGAAGTGATGTCACGGGGGATTCCTATTCGTCGGGAGCGATCGCGAGGGGGTGGCCATGAACGAATGGCCGTCCCCTCGTCCGGGATCGCTCCCGCACGAATACCGACCGCCGCAGGCACCGGGCGGGGGCCCGATCGGGCCCCCGACCCGCGGGAGGCAAGGGACGTACATGTACGCCAATATGCCTGCCCGTGCCATGCTATCGACGTACATCGTCGTGCGGCGGTCGGCAACTGGTTAAGGTAAGGGGCCTGGAGCTGCAGCTCCAAAAGCCCCTATGTTAATCTGGCCCTGGGTGTCATAACTGATCACGTGGGGAGCATCAAGGCAGTTGTAGATTAAAACAGAGGCAAAGATAGCAGCTTCCTTGGCTGAAAATGATAGGTGGGTTTACTTCCACTTTAACAGCGAGGTAAAGTGTGATGGTCACCCTCAAGCTTCCCGTTAAATGTATGTAGGGAACGCTGCTCTTTTGTGCTCTCCGCCTGTGCGGCGTCTGACACATCGTCCACATCAGTGTCTGACCTCACAAATTCGCTTCTGGAAGAATGATCAAACATTCCAATAGACACACTCCTAAACCTGGTGGACAGTCTTCCTAGAAGAGTTGAAGCTGGTATAGCTACAAAGGGTGGGCCAACTCAATATTGAACCCTACGGACTAAGACTGGGATATCATTGAAGTTCATGTGCGTGTAAAGGCCGGCTTCCCAATACTTTTAACACTATAATGTATACGCCAGTGTTCATTTTGGCAGCAAATTTGATTTAGTTTTAGTCTTATGTCCTGTACACACGAACGGACTTTCCGTTTGTTTAGCCTCGTACACACGATAAGATTGCTTGCCAACAAAACCGTGGAATTTTGTCCGAAGGGCGTTGGCGCAAACTTTTCTTGCATACACACGGTCACACAAATGTTAGCCAACAATTATGAACGTAGTGAGTACAAGACGTACGGCGGGCCAATAAAAAGAAGTTCAATAGTGATGTGTGATTCTGAGCATGCGTGTTTGTACTTTGGACTTTTGTCCAACGGACTTGTCTACACATGATCGGAAAATTCGACAACAAACATTTTTTGGCGGAAAATTTGGGAACCTGCTAGCCAACATTTGTTGACGAAAAGTCAGACAACAAATGTTCGATGGAGCATACACATGGTCGGATTTTCCGCCAACAAGCTGACATGCAACATTTGTTGTCGGAAAATCCGATCATGTATACGGGGCATTAGTATTTAGCCTAAAATGCCATTTAAGTTTTAGTCATATTTTAGTCTACTCAGTTGTTTTAGTTATATTTCAGTCGACTGAAATCAAATGGGTTTAGTTCAATTTGAATGCATTATTTAAGCGTTTCTTTAGAATTGCCAAAACTCATTACATACTCCTGAAGTAAAAATCGAATAACATTATTTATGGTATTAAAGCGGTAGTAAACCCGCATTTTTTTTTTTTTTTTTAAACCTGCAAAGCAAAAGGCATAATGAGCTAGTATGCACCGCATACTAGCTCATTATGAAATACTTACCTTAGAACGAGGCCCCGACATCTCGCCCGATCCACGCCGAGGAAGCCGACATGCTCCCTCGGCGTCTCTTCCGGGTATCGCGGCTCCGGCGCTGTGAGTGGCCGGAGCCGCGATATCGTCACTCCCGCGCATGCGCGCGGGAGATTTAAATCCGGCCGGACGAGCGCTGCCGGATTTTCGCGGAGAGAACCCCCTTGTGCGCATGCGCCGCTGCAGTCAGCGGCGCATACCGAGGGGAATATCTCCTAAACCGTACAGGTTTAGGAGATATTTTTTTTACCTACAGGTAAGCCTTATTATAGGCTTTCCTGTAGGTAAAAGTTAAAAAAGTGGGTTTACTTCCACTTTAAGGGTTGAATATGCACTACAGACATAGATTTAGCCGTTGTGATATATAGTTTCATAAACGTACAAAAATATCATACAACTTGAAAATATAAAAAAAATCACAAAAACTGTAAACTCCATTGGCTGGAATGTCATTGTACATATTACCTGAATATAATACCAACAATAAATATTAAGAAATGCCTTTTACTAATTTTTGTTTTCTTTTAGCAGATTAGTAGACGCCCCCTGCTTATTCTTATGTGGTAGTGCAGTGTTAATTGTGATGTCAAATTTCAATTTACTTTTAGTCATTGAAAATATTTTAGTAGACAAAATTAACACTGGTATATGCTGACTCTTTGTAACATTGACACGATAGTCTTTGTTTTTTGTTCCAAACAAATAGTCATGTCTTTTATGAGTAATTTTTTGGCTATGGTTGACTATATTCTTGTTCGATCCTATGTACTATATGGTAGCCATTAATAAAGATGGAATTAAAAAAAACATTTCTGTTTTTTTTCATTTCATACTTTATTTTAGACCCAGTGTCATCATCAGAAGAAGAAGAAGAAGAAGAAGAAGAAGAGCTACAAATATTGCAGCTGCTGACTTTTAATAATTGGGCACTTACCTGTCCCAGGGTCCAGCGATGCGAGGGAACGAAGCCCCCCCCCCTCGTTCTGCGCTCCGCTCGCGGCGCCGGCATTCTTACTGTGGCCACAGCCAGGCACTCACTGCGCATGCGCGAGCGGCGCCGTGATACGCCGTACAGTCATCTGGGACACGTGACAGGTCCCAGATGACTGTGCGGCACGAGGGGAAGTGATGTCACCAGCCCGGCCATTGAAGAAGGCAGACTACAAGGGACCCCCTAGCAGCAGGCATTTAAAAGGTTAAGTTTTTTACAATTATTTATTTATTTATTTATTTATTTTTTTCTGAATTGTAAGCTTTTTTTTTTCCCTTCCTGATCCTCCTGTTTGAGCATCTACTTTTTCAGACATTTTTTTTGGTATGTATTTACATGCACTTTGGCGCGCACTTGCACATTTCTGCGCAAATGTGCGAAAACCTATTTTCTTATTCTCCTTCTGCAGATTATGTAAATTTCCATTTGTTCGCATTTGCGAGCATGAGGTGTAAATTACTGACCAAAAATGCAGATTCTGAAGAATGTACGGTGCTTGTTTGCGCACATGTGTGCATAGGCACATTTACAATTAATGGGCTGTATTTTAGCTCAGTAAAAAAAAAAAAAACAAAAAAAAACCTGTGCTGACTTTTTTCAAGCTGCAGTGTGCAAGAGGCCGAAATCAAATGAATGAATGAAAGGGGCGGCCCAGGGACAGTAAGGCTGGGGAGAAAAGTGCAGGATGATGCTGGATGTCCTGCATCCAGAAAACGAGGCAAGCTATATAATTAGTGCTGACACTTTTTCTTCAAGCCAAACCCGAACACTTTAGTGACGCACAGCAAAAAAAAATTTTTTTGCATTCTGTAAAGGATTGTAAAAGACCTAGGACACCTTTGGGCGCTCCAAGGAGAATAGTAATGTGGTTTGCATAGCGCCCCCTCACCCACACTGTTCTGAGCTACATTACTGCCTGAATATTGTGTCTAGGTTTCAAGTCGACTGAAACCCGGACACATGATTCAAAACCCGAACTGTCCAAGTGAATCCTGGACAGATGGCAACCCTATATATGATAGGGACTGCCCAGAATCCCATTGTTGTAGCTGCAGCCTCATGCAGTAATGAATCAGATGACTTGAAGGAGGACGTTAAAAACAACTTCAAATATGATCTCTCAAGCTCCACTATGCTACATGAAGCTGTCAAAACACACGCACACTCTTGGATGGCTAAAAATAAATTTTGGGAGATTTTAGAAATGGACCCATTAGTGTCCTTGTAGTCCTATATAAGCAGCATAAACTGAATATGCTGAGTGGTATAGATGGATGGTCATAACATCACTGCCATCTGGTGTCTATTATTGGTATTGTAATTCATTTCCAGGTTTGTATGCAGGATACTTTTTATTGGTAACTCGCAAAGGTAAAGAGAATATGTGTATAATTTTGCGCAATAGTGAAATAAATCAAACAATAAAATGTAGAGGGAAGTTATGGCTGCTCAGTGAGTAACTCCGAAACTTGCAAAGGTGCCAAAAAGAACTGAGATAACAGTCTTCCTTCCGTCTTGGCTTTTTTTGGCCAGTGAACAATAATCTAATGTCTGTGGAGCAGGCCCGGCCAGTGCTGGATGACCATTTTAAGAGGATAAAGCACTACTTTGCTGTGCTGTGCACTGCATTTTGTCTCTTGTAGTGTCCCTAGCATCCAATTAAAATAAAGTGTCTGCCTTAAAACAATGCATCTTAACACACATGGATTAAGGCACCGCAGCAGACCACCTTGGTATGAATGGGCACTCCTGACAAACTACCTTGGAGCAGTGGCGGCTGGTGGTAAATTTCTTTTGGGGGGTGTGTCACACAGTGCACAGCCACCCCTCCCCCCGCCCCCAGTTGGGTCACCCACAACCCCCCTCCCCAGTCGTTTGGTTGTCACCCGCAACACTTACCCTGGCAGAGCTTCCTTTTCGGCGATGGGCGGCTGGCTTCCCCTGCATCTCCTCCGCCATGCGTCTCCTCCTCGGCATCTCTTCCCTACTCCTCCCTCGGCCAATAGGGTAGCTTCTTCGTTCTGCCAATCGGGAAATGTGTCTCAGGACCCACCTCCTGATTAGCTGGAAGGCAGAATCAGTGTGACAATAGCGAATATTCATTCGTTATTGTCACACAATTGGGTGGGCTTTGGGCACAGTGTTCTCCCCGAGCCCACCCTTTTTTGAAGCCTATTATATAATCATGTGCTGAAAAAAAATTAAAATCCCCCATTGGAATCATGCATCCTGCACCCTGCATGTAGATTAGGGGGCCGGATACATGGATGGGGGAGGGGCGCCCCCGTGTACAGACCACCACTGCCTTAGAGGCCCCACAGTGTGTAGTTTGTTTTTTAAATATGTATATTTTTATTATATTTGTAAGTTACATTTGTGTTTCCAGACATTGTAAAAATCCAGAAATTAGAAATTAGATTAGAAATTTCTAAGACTTTGGAACTCCAGTGAACCACAAATGGAGATAACTTGGAACAGTGGTGAACCTTCCAAGGCGTGGCCAGCCTACAAAAATTACTCCAAAAGCACGACGACGACAAGTCATTCAGGAGGTCATAAAATAACCCAGAACAACATCTTAAGAACTGCAGGTCTCACTTGCCTCAGGTAAGATCAGTGTTCACAATTCAACAATAAGAAAGAGACTGGGCAAAAATGGCATCCATGGGAGAGTTCCAAGGCCAAAGCCACTGCTGACCAAAAAGAACACAAAGGCTCATCTCACATTTACCAAAAAACAAAACAACTTGATTATCCCCAAGACTTTTAGGCAAATATTCTGTGGATGGATAAGACAAAAATTTTACTTTTTGGAAGGTGTGCGTCCAGTTACATCTGGCATAAAACTAATACAGCATTTCATAACAAGATCACACCAACAGTCAGACATGGTGGTGATTAGGGATGAGCCGAACACCCCCCGGTTCGGTTCGTACCAGAACTTTCGAACGGACCCCACGTTCGTTACGAACGTTAGAACCCCATTGAAGTCTATGGGACTCGAACGTTCGAAATGGAAAGTGCTAATTTTAACGGCTAACATGCAAGATACTGTCCTAAAAAGGGTTTGGGGACCTGCCTCCTGCCCCAGGGGACATGGGTCAATGCCTAAAATGTTTTTAAAAATGGCCGTTTTGGCGGGAGCACTGATTTTACTGACAATGAAAGTGAAAAAAAAAGTGAAATATTCCTTTAAATATGGTGCCTGGGGGGTGTCTGTAGTATGCCTGTGAAGTGTCACGTGTTTCCCGTGTTTAGAACAGTCCCTGCACAAAATGACATTAAACCGAAATAACACCATTTAAAACTGCTTGCGGTTTTAATGTTATATCTGGTTCCTGCAATATGGTTGAAAATCATTGAGAAAAATGGCATGGGTAGCCCTCCCTGCCCATTACCAGCCTATTTGGGTCTTGTACGCATATTAAGGGGAACCCTGTACCCATATTAAAAAAAGGAAATGCGTGTGGCCCCCAGGCCCTATATACTCAGAACAGCAGTATACAGGCGGTGCAAACAAGACAGGGACTGTGTAGGTTTGTTGTGTTAAGTTGAATCTGTTTGTAATTTTCAACTGGTACATTTTTAAAGTGTAGCTCCAGTCAAAAAAACTATTTTTAAGCTTTTTGGAAAACATAGGGAAGGGTTATCACCCCTGTATAATTTGTTTTGTCGTCCATCTTTTTTCATCTCACTTGCTGCTGTCTCCTTGCGTTTGCAAGTAGGAGATGTTTGTAAGTTGGATGTTTGAAAGTAGGTGCCTGCCCTATATGCTCTGCAGAAATGGCGGAACAAGGTGTTGGTTTTGCCACAACATTGTAAGCCCTCAAAGTGACTCTTGGTGGGCGCTGGAGCACCCTGCTGTGAACGATTATATCAAGAATTGTAATTACATGCCATTGTTGAACAGTGGTAGAAAAATTGACCTTTGGTGGTTGTGGTGCTGGTGCCACAACACTATAAGTCCTCACCGTTACTCTGGGTGGGCACAGGAAGGGGCCCTCCTGTGAAATATTATATCAAGAATTGTAATTACATGTCCCTGTTAAACAGGGGCAGAAAAATTTGGTCTTAGGCACTGCTGCTGGTGTCACCACACTGCAACCTCTTCCATATACTCTCATTTTTTTGCTGGAATTAGCCCTGCTGCAAAGCATTGCATCAAAAATTGTACTTAAACGCCCCTGTTAAACAGGGGCAGAAAAATGGGCCTTAGGAACTGGTGCTGGTGCCACCACACTGCAACCTCTGCCATATACTCTAGTTTTATTGCAGGAATTAGCCCTGCTGCAAAGCATTGCATCAAAAAGTGTACTTAAACGCCCCTGTTAAACAGGGGCAGAAAAATTGGGCCTTAGGCACTGGTGCTGGTGCCACCACACTGCAACCTCTGCCATATACTCTAGTTTTATTGCAGGAATTAGCCCTGCTGCAAAGCATTGCATCAAAAATTGTAATTAAACGCCCCTGTTAAACAGGGGCAGAAAAATTGGGCTGCTGGCATCACCCAGAACCAAAAATGTTCTTCCAACATATCAGCGGAGGAGGAAGAGGATAGACAATCAACATAACAGGACAGTCACTCAGCATCAGCATAGGCAGTCTTGAAGGGATGTGGTATTTCAAAAAAAATTTTTCGGTTACATCAGCTTCAGGTGCTTGGTAGCTGTGGGTGATCCAAGACTGATTCATCTTGATGAAGGTCAGTCGATCAACTGATTCGGTGGACAGGCGCACCCTGTGATCGGTAACAAAGCCAGCAGCACTGAAGGTGCGTTCCGAAAGAACGCTGGATGCAGGACAGGCCAGTAGCTCAATTGCATACTGTGCAAGCTCTGGCCAGTGATCCATCCTCAAGACCCAGTAAGCCAGAGGATTTTCGGTGGGAAAGGTGTCCAAGTCTGACCTTGCACCTAGGTATTCCTGCACCATGTAAATCAGACGCTGGCGATGGGTGCTGGAACAATCATACCTTGGGGCTGCGGACTAAAAAATTGTCTGAAAGCATCAGTCAGACGGCCACCTTCTCCACCGCTCCTTCTGACCGATGCCTCAGCAACACGTTGTCCAGGACCAGGAGTTTGTAACCTCCAAGTCTCTGGGAACGCGTTGCACAGAGCTTTCTGCAAGGCCTCCCGGAGATGTCTCATCCTCTGCTCCCTCTGCGATGGCAAGATAAGGTCGGCAACCTTACCCTTGTACCGTGGATCAAGGAGAGTGGCCAGCCAGTAATGGTCCCTCTCCTTGATCCGAAGAATACGAGGATCCTTCCGCAGGCTTTGCAGGATCAGGGAGGCCATGCAGCGTAGGTTAGCTGAGGCATTCGGTCCGGAGTCCTCTGGGTCACTAAGGACAACATGATCCGCAGCTACCTCCTCCCAGCCACGTACAAGTCCACGTGTTTCTTGGGACTGTAAATCATCCCTACAAGACTGCTGCTGCTGATGCTGAGTGCCAGCCTCCACCTCCATGCTGACACAATCATCCTCCTCCTCCTCTTCCTCCTCCTCATCCTCTTCCTGTGTGATGGGTGGCACAGCAGGAACACTGTCTGGATAAAGGGGGCCTTGAGAGGCAAGGAAGTCCTCCTCTTCCTGCCTCTGTTCTGCATCAAGTGCCCTGTCCATTATTCCACGCAGCGTATGCTCCAAGAGGTGGACAAGAGGTACAGTGTCACTGATGCATGCACTGTCACTGCTCACCATCCTTGTGGCCTCCTCAAACGGTGACAGGACAGTGCATGCATCCCTGATCATGCCCCACTGGCGTGGTGAGAAAAAACCAAGCTCCCCTGACCCTGTCCTGGTGCCGTAGTCGCACAGGTACTCATTGATGGCCCTCTGCTGCGTGTGCAGCCGCTGCAGCATGGCCAATGTTGAGTTCCATCTGGTGGACATGTCACATATAAGGCGGTTCTTGGGCAGGTTCAACTCCTTTTGGAGCTCAGCCAGCCGAGCACAGGCATTAATTGATCGGCGGAAATGCACACAGACTTTCCTGGCCTGCTTCAGGACATCCTGTAAGCCAGGGTACCTGCCCAAGAACCGCTGCACAACCAGGTTAAGGATGTGAGCTACACAGGGCACATGGGTCAGTTGTCCCTGTCGGAGGGCGGAGAGGAGGTTGGTGCCATTGTCGCAAACCACCATTCCTGGCTTAAGCTGGCGTGGCATCAACCACCTCTCGGCCTGCCCCTGCAGAGCTGACAAAACATCCGCCCCAGTGTGGCTCCTGTCCCCCAAACAAACCTGCGCAAGCACGGCATGGCATCGTTTTGCCTGCGTACTTGCGTAGCCCCTGGAACGCCTACGGAGCACCGCTGGTTCTGAGGACAGAGCACTGGAAGAGGCCATGGAGGAAGAAGAAGAGGAGGGGGTGGAGGAGAGAGGTGTGTCACAACCAATAGTAGCATTTTGGAGGCGTGGTGGCGGAACAACCTCCAAAACTACTGCACCTTGTCCTGCATCCTTCCCAGCAGCCAGAAGAGTGACCCAATGGGCCGTGAAAGACAGGTAACGTCCCTGTCCATGCCTGCTGGACCATGAGTCAGCGGTAATATGCACCTTACCGCTGACCGCCCTGTCCAGCGAGGCAAGGACATTGCCTTCCACATGCCGGTAGAGAGCCGGAATCGCCTTCCGTGAGAAAAAGTGGCGTTTGGGGACCTGCCACTGAGGAACCGCACATTGTACAAACTCACGGAAGGGGGCCGAGTCTACCAACTGAAAAGGCAGCAGTTGAAGTGCTAGCAATTTAGCCAAGCTAGCATTCAACCGCTGGGCATGTGGATGGCTGGGAGTAAACTTCTTCCGCCGGTCCAGCAGCTGGGGCAGGGACATTTGCCTGCTATAATTGGACGTGGGTGTACCGCTAGCAGAGTTCCCGGAAGCACTTGGCTGTGACACACCTAATTCTACACCTTCATTCCTCTCAGAGCAGGTTTCAGAGAGGACTGAAGGTCTAGTGGGGTTGGAGATTCCAGCTGATGAGGAGCAAGGAGAGGTCCGCTTTGTTCTTTGGTGTGGGTCTTTGAGGTACGCTTGCCAACGAGCTGCATGGCAGGTCAACATATGTCTGGTCAAGCATGTGGTGCCCAAGCGGCTGATGTTTTGGCCACGTGAGATACGCTTGAGACATATGTTGCAAATAGCAGCGGTGCGATCTGATGCACTCGTCTCAAAAAAGGCCCACACCAAAGAACTTTTAGAATAACGCGCAGAGGCAGCGCTCTGCACAGGCGGAGCTCTGCGGTCTGATTCAGTCGGTGTGCTGCCCCTAAGCTGGCCCCCGGAGGGCATCCTGCCTCGTTGGACATGTGCCTCCTCCTCCTCCTCCTCCTCCTCCTCCTCCTCCCTCCTTCCAGGCACCCACGTGGAGTCAGTGCCCTCATCATCCCCTCCCTCTTCATCGCTGTAGCAAACCTGGCAGTATGCTGCAGCTTGTGGAACATGACTGCCAGATTGCTGTCCTTCTTGAGCATCCCCTCTCTCTGCGCTCACGCTACTGCCTTCCTCTAGCTGAGTGTCATCATCAGAGCCCACCAAACACTGGGCATCCTCCTGGAGCATGTACCCAACACTGTGCTCAAAGAGTTCAGGAGACTCCTCAGGAGGACGTGGTGGGTCTAGGGAAGGAGTCACTGATGATGACATTGAGAGGAGGGAAGACGATGCGTTGGCAGCTGCTTTGCGACTACCCTGAGACTGGGTGAGAGAGGATGAGGAGGATGAAGAGGGCTTGGTCATCCACTCTACCAAGTCGTTGGCATGTTGCGGTTCAACATGTCCAGCTGCCGAAAAGAAGGACAAGCATGTCCCATGGCCGCGTGCTGATGACAATGCACCGCGTCCACGACCAGCACTGTTGTCTCTAGACACAGAGCCTGCTTGCCCTCTTTTATCGGCTCGCGCCTGTCTGCCTCTCCTTGCTGGCCTTCCAGACATGGTAATGGCCTGAAGGGAGTTGGGTAAAACAGCAGTTGGGTAGTTTGTATTGTGCTGGAGGCACACAACACCCACTAACTCCTGCAGATGCCTTTTTTATAGAACAGCAGAGATAAAGGGGTATATACAGATGTATACTGTGCTGTGCTGGAGGCACACACAACTTCCAATAACTCCTGCAGATGGCAATTGGGCTCAAATAGAGAACAGCTATGTAGGTGGATTATAGCGGTATGTACTGGGTACAGAGCACGCAGACAGCACGCACTATCTCCTAACACTACTGACTGCAAGCTCTATTATTAAAGATAGATCACTAGCTATATAGGTGAGGTGAATATCGCGGTGTATACTGCGGTCAGGGCACAGACAATAACCACTACACAACAGCAAGATAGGAAATCAGCCAAAAACGATCGATGTGTACTGTGTTGAAGGTACACAGAACACCCACTGCTTCAGATGCCAACACACTACACGAGGCCGCCTTAATGGCGGCCTTATATAGTGTGGGGCGTGCACTACACAGCCTGAGCTATGATTGGCCACAGGCATCCTGCCTGTGGCCAATCATGGCTCTCCTCGCTGCTGGCGCTGCGATTGGCCAAGCATGCGGGGTCACAGTGCATGCTTGGCCAATCATGAGCCAGCAATGCACTGCGCCATCGCAGTGCATTGTGGGCCGTGAGCGCCATGCGAATTTTGACGCGAACGGACCAAGTGTTCGGATTTCGCCGAAAGGACGAACAGCCAATGTTTCGAGTCGAACGTACGTTCGACTCGAACACGAAGCTCATCCCTAGTGGTGATAGTGTGATGATCTGGGGCTGCTTTGCATCTTCAGTACCTGGATGATTTACCATACATAAAGGAACCATGAATTCTGAAAATCCTAAAGAAGAATGTCCAGCCAATGATCCGAAACACAACAGCAAGTCCTTCTCCAAATGGTTCAAACAAATCAAAATTTAGGTTTTGGAGTGGGCTAGTCAAATCCCAGACTTAAATCCAATTGAGATGCTGTATCATGACCTTACACAGGCCGTTCATGCTGGAAACCCCTCCAATGTGGCTGAAGTAAAACAATTCTGCAAAGAAGAGTGGGCCAAAATTGCTCCACAGCAATGTGAAAGACTCATTGTCAGTCATCGCAAACGCTTGATTGCAGTTGTTGCCGCCAAGGGTAGCACAGCCAGTTATTAGGTTTAGGGGGCAATTACTTTTTCACATAAAGCCAGGCAGGTTTGGGCAGCCTTTTTGCCTTAACTGGTTACCTGACCGGCGCATGCCGATGTACATTGGCAGAATGGCATGGCTGGGCAAATGGGCATACCTGTACGTCCCTTTTAATTTGCCGCCGTGCCATCGGCCGGGAGCTCCGTGAGTCAGATCGCGGGTCCCGCGGACTCGATGTACATGGGGATACCCACGATCGTCTCACAGAGAGGAAGAACGGGGAGATGCTAATGCAAACAAACATCTCCCCGTTCTGCCTAGTGACACTGTCACTGATCTCTGCTCCCTGTGATTGGGAGCTATGATCAGTGATGTGTCACAGCTAGCCCATCCCCCCCTACAGTTAGAATACATCCCTAGGACACACTTAACCCTTACAGAACCCCTTCACTGGCAGTCACATTTACACAGTAATCAATGCAATTTTAATCGCTATATAAATGTGAATGGTCCCAAAATTGTACTAAAATTGTCTGCCATAATACTGATAACCGCCACTGCTAGTAAAAAAAAAAATATTTATAAAAATGCCATAAAACGATCGCCTATTTTGTAGACGCTATAACATTTGCGCAAACCAATCAATAGACGCTTATTGCGATTTTTTTTTACCAAAAATATGTAGAAGAATGCGTATCAGCCTAAACTGAGGAAAAAAAAAGATTTTATATATATTTATTTATGTATATTTGGGGGATATTTATTAAAGAATTATGCAAAAAAAGTGTCAAATTTTTTGTTTACAGCGCAAAAAATAAAAACCTGTAGAGGTGATCAAATACCACTAAAATAAAGCTCTATTTGTGTGTGTGGGGGGGGGGGGGGAGACATCAATTTTGCTTGGGAGCAACATCGCACGACCGCGCAATTGTCAATTAAAGCGACGCAGTGCCCAATCGCAAAAAGTGCTTTGGTCTTTGGCCAGCAAAATGGTCTGGGATTAAGTGGTTAATAAATATAACCATCATTTAAAAACTGCATTTTGTATTTACAAATACTTTTTCACAAAACTGTATAAAATTCTATATATATATATTAATATATACACACACATACATATACATACATACATACACACACACACACACACACACACATATACATATACACACACACACACACACACACACACACACTTATATACATAGTTAGTCAAGTTTTAAAAAAGACACAAGTCCATCTAGTTCAATCACAAAATATATATATATATATATATATATATATATATATATATATATATAAAAATAATAATAATAATAATAATAATAATAATAATAATAATAATATCATACAATCCTATATATATATACCCAATTCTATACCCACAGTTGATCCAGAGGAAGGCGAAAAACCCCAGCAGAACATGATCCAATTTGCTAAAGCAGGGGAAAAAAAATAGCTTCCTGATCCCCCGAGAGGCAAACGGATTTTCCCCGGATCAACTTTAACTATAAATGTTAGTAGCCAGTTATATTATGTACACTTAGGAAATAATCCAGGCCTTTGTTAAAGCAATCCACTGAGCTGGCCAGAACCACCTCTGCAGGGAGTCTATTCCACATCTCTTAGGCCGCGTACACACGCGGGGACTGTTCGCCCAACTTTGTCCGCTGAACAGTGTTTCGGCGGACAGTCCGCTCGTGTGTGGGCTTTCAGCGGACAGTTTCAGCGAACAGTCCGCTGAACAAGGTTTTTCGGAAATTCCGAAAAACTGTCCGCTGAAACTTTGTTTCAGCGAACAGTCCCCTCGTGTGTAGGCTTGTTCGTCAAACTAAGTTCCGCGCATGCTCAGAAAGGATTTACACGCCGAAAGTTATAATGCAGTGTATAGGACGTCGTATTTTTCGTCCCGTCGTACGTGCCGTTCACGTCATCGCGCACGGTTTCAGCAAACTGTTCGTTCGTCGTGTGTGGCCATGTCCGTCCATGCTAATTTTGAGCGGACTGTTTGCTGAAACTGTTTGACGGACAAAGTTGGGCGAACAGTCCCCGCGTGTGTACGCGGCCTTACTGTGACAAAACCTTTCCGTATTTGGAGATGAAATCTCTTTTCCTCTAGATGTAAAGAGTGCCCCTTTGTCCTCTTTGTTGACTGTAAAGTGAATAACTCAAAACCAAGTTCACTATATGGACCCCTTATATATTTGTACATGTTGATCATATCCCCCCTTAATCTCCTCTTATCAAGAGTGAATAAATATTTCCTCATAGCGGAGTTCCTCCATGCCTCTTAACAGTTTGGTTGCCCTTCTCTGCACTTTCTCCAGTTCCCCAATATCCCAATATCCTTTTTGAGAACTGGTGCCCAAAACTGAACGGCATATTCCAGATAAGGTCTTACTAATGATTTGAACAGGGGCAAAATGATATCTCTCTCTCTGGAGTCCATACCTCTCTTAATACAGGAAAGGACTTTGCTCGCTTTGGAAACCGCAGCTTGGCATTGCATGCTATTATTGAGCTTATGATCTACCAAAACCCCCAGATCCTTCTCCACCATGGATTCCCCCAGTTGTACTCCCCCTAGTATGTATGCATATTCTTAGACCCCAAGTGCATAACTTTACATTTATCAACATTAAACCTCATCTGCCACATAGTCGCCCAATTAGATAGAGCATTGAGGTCGGCTTGTAAATTGGAGACATCCTGTAAGGAGGTTCCACTGCATAACTTGGTGTCATCTGCAAAGACAGAAATGTTACTTTTAATCCCAGACCCTATATCATTTATAAAGATATTAAAAAGTAAGGGTCCCAGCACTGAACCTTGGGGTACACGACTGATAACCTTAGACCATTCAGAGTAAGAATCATTAACCACTACTCTCTGAATTCTGTCTTTTAGACAGTTTTCTATCCATTTACAAACTGATATTTCCGAACCTGTAGACTTTACCTTACACATGAGCCGTGTGTGCGGAACTGTATCGAATGCTTTTGCAAAATCCATGTATACCACGTCCACCGCCACCCCTCTGTCCAAGGCTTTACTTACCACCTCATAAGAAGAAATCAGGTTTGTCTGACAACTTCTGTCTTTCATGAATCCATGCTGTCTGTTGCTTAAAATATCCTACATGTTATGTCCCCATGTTGATGAGGACAAGGGCCTCTTCCCGACAACCCTGGCCGTTGGTCGTCTGGGTCTGCGGGCGGATGGCTTATCGGAAACCGGGAGCCTCCTTTAATAAAGGGGCCCCAGATACTGGCCCCCCACCCTATGTGAATGAGTATGGGGTACGATGTACCCCTACCCATTCACCTGGTAAAATAAGTGTAAATAAAAAAACACAACACAAGTTTTTAAAATAATTTATTAGACAGCTCTGGTGGTCTTCTCTTCTGTCTTGGGGGTCTTCTCACCGGTCTCCTCCACTATCCCACGTGTTACAGGAGTCCAAAAACACCCTCTTTATCATGCCTTGAGATAGAAAAACAATGTATCCCCACCAATCCCCTCTCCTAGCACAACCCCCTCAAATCCCCCCTTCTAGCACAAATCTCCCAACAAATTCCTCCTCCTAGCACACCCCCAATCCCAGGTCATGAATCCAGGGCACCCAACAGGCAAAGAATTCTGCAAATCATTGAGTACTGTATATAAGGATGAGCTCAGACGTATTCGCAGCTCCACGTGCCCAAGCCTGCCAGGAAGTCAACACTGCACAGTGCTAATCACAGGCCATGAGACATTTCCTGAACTGTGCAGCCACAGACCAGGAAATGTCTCACTGCCTGTGATTAGCGCTGCACACTGTCAGTCTCCTGGCGGGCTCGGGCACGTGGAGCTGTGACCACATCTGAGCCCATCCTTATATACAAGCTACAGAAAAGCCCGGCGCCGCAGGGGTTAACAAAACCACATAGGCAGAGGGTTGGCATGACTGTGTAAACAGTGCATGTCAGCCCTGCTTGATAGGAGGCGGGTGATTGGCCGAAGGGGTAGGGGGCGGGTTATTCAGTGCAGGGAAGCTGATCTCGCCCCCTCCACGAGGCAGCATTCCGGAGGAAAGTCTTCCGGAGGACAGGAGCATGGCAGCCATAGAGGAATTGATTGCAGGGCTCAGGGAGGAGGCTGCCACTCGGGGGGAGGTTTGGGTGCAGGAGACTCTGGGTGTTTTGCTGGGGCAGCCGGTGGGAACACCCCTGGATGGCAGGAGGAAGGCGCATATGGAGGTTCACGGCCACCATCCAGGTTCTCCCCTGAACCCCCCAGGAGACAGAGGGCAGATGCCAGCAGTCCTGCCAGGCCCCATAGGAGAGGTGTCGGAACAGATGCGGCCCCCCACATGGCGTGGAGCACACAGGGTTGGGCCTCAGCAAGGGAGATCTCGTGCTGCGGGGGTGGGTCTCCCCCCCCATGGCTAGCGTCACCAGGTCAGGTGAGGAGGGATGGAGGCTGGCGTCGGCGAATGGTGGTCGGTCAGACGGGGCTGAGGTGGTCCCTGTGAAGGCGACAAGAAACGCAGGGTACGCAGCATGGCGGCAGGCCAGGTAGGCTGTTTTACCCTCAGCAGCCAGGGCTGTGTCCCCTGGTGGGCTGTCTGGAGAAGATGCGCTGATGTCAGGTCAAAGGTCGGAGGGTGAGGTGTCCAGATCGGAGATGGAGGTTTCCAAGGAGTCCAACCCCTGCAAGGGAGTCCGGGAGATCGGCTGGTGGGATCGCTCCTGTGTTTTCTAGCTGGGATCAAGGAGCTAGTAGGCAGGTTTGAGAACCGGGAAAGGGCTGCCGCTGGCCCGGTGGCGGCTTGGGTCCCCTTTGGCGGGGTGTCAGGGGGAGGCTCAAAAGGCGCGGGAACGGTGGTCGGCACCCAAGGGGTGGTTGTCACGGCGGTGGCTGGGCCTGCAGGGCAGGAACCGCCAGTGCCCACTAAGGCATCAAGCGGGAGCGAGTTCTCCACTAGACAGGACATTGTACATTTGGCGGACTCTTCGAAATGCGAGGTGTATGTCTGCTTTGAAGGGACGTTGGGAGCTCATTTAAAGCCGGAGGTACGGAAGAAAATATGGAAGGGTGAGTATGTGGACATATTTTCACTACTACCACTGTAGAAGTTCAACCTGGACAGGGTCAAGCCGGACGATACAAAAAAAGATGACGAGGAGAAGCGAAGGTACAGATTGATACCGAGTACCTTTGCGAATTGGCTGCAGGCATTCACCATCATGGCGAGTGTGATTGGAGAAAAGAATGCTGAACATTTCTCAGCTCTTTTCTGTTATATGGATTCAGTTGGGGAAGCTTACCGAGTGTATGGGGAAACCACGTGGCTGAGATACGATAAACAGTTTCGCCAGCGGAGAGCGGTGTGGCCGTCGCTGAAATGGGACCACTAAGACATTAGTCTGTGGATGCGCCTGATGATGTCAGCGAGGGCACCAGGCCAGTTTTTTCAGGGGGGAGGGGGGCATTGGATCTTCCGCTCCCAGACAATCCGCCAGTAGAAAGAATGGAACGTGTTGGCAGTTCAACGAGGGATCCTGTAAGTTCGGCGGATCCTGTCGGTACAAGCACCAGTGTTCCGGCTGTGGGGGAACGCACCCTTTGTCATGCTGCTTCAAACAGGACAGAAGCAGATCTGGAGATGCTGCGCAAAAGAGGGAAGACGCCAGTGATGGTGGAAAGGATGCAACCGTTTCTCGGTAGGTATCTGGATAGAAAAGCAGCACACCTGTTGGAGGAGGGTTTCACGGAGGGGTTTCAGATACCGGGTAGGTTAGAGGTGGTCCCGCCGGTACCACGGAACCTGAAGTCGGCCTTGCTGCATCCTGATGTGGTTTCTATGAAACTGCCTAAGGAGGTAGAATTGGGACAGATGGGAGGCCCTTTTCCGGTGGCACCTTTCCCTGATCTGGTGGTTTCTCCTTTGGGGGTGGTTCCAAAGAAGGAACCGCAGAAATTTAGGCTAATTCACCACCTGTCTTTTCCGAAAGGGGGGGACGGTCAATGATGTCATGTATGGTTGAATGTACGGTTAGCTACACATCCTTTGATGTGGCGGTGGGTTGGGTCCACCGATACGGGCGGGGTGCGCTGATGGCGAAAACAGACATTTAGTTGGCTTTTCGGTTGCTACCCGTCCATCCCGAAAGTTTTCGGTTGTTGGGGTGTCATTGAGACAACATGTTTTATGTTGACCGTTGTCTCCCAATGGGTTGCTAGCGGTGTTTGAAACGTTTAGCTAGTTTGTGGAATGGGTGGTGCGGGATGTAGCAGGACTGAATTCTATTATCTATTATCCATTATTTGGATAATTTTCTCCGCGTGGGTCCGCCGGATTCCATAGTGTGCGGGGTGTTGCTGGCGATGCTGGAACACATAGCGGATCAGTTCGGCATCCCGTTGGCACCCGACAAGATGGAGGGGCCCAGGAACCCAATCACCATTCTGGGTATTGGGTTGGATTCTGAAGCGATGGAATGCAGGTTGCCAGAGGACAAGCTTGTGGATCTGAAGACCGGGATTCAGGGACTAATGGACAAGCGCAAGGTGCAGCTTAACGTTCTACAATCACTGTTGGGAAAACTCAATTTGCTTGTAGAATTCTTCCAATGGGTAGGGTGTTTTGTCGACGGCTGTCAGCGAGCACGGCGGGGGTGAAGTGCGGCTGCTAAAAATGCATAGGGATGATCTGCGGATTTGGCACCGTTTCCTGGAGGCTTTTAATGAGAGGGCTTTGTGGATGACTGGACCAGTGAGTAATTTTTAATATGGAATTGTTTACCGATGCGGCGGGGGCATCGGGCTTTGGAGCTTTTTTCCAGGGCTGCTGGAGTGCGGGCCCGTGGCCGAAGTCGTGGGTGGATGCAGGGTTCACCAAAAATCTGGTGCTACTGGAATTGTTTCCGGTGGTGCTGGCGGTGGAGCTGTGGGGGGCATCGTTCCGGGACAGGAAGGTGCGGTTCCATGGTGATACCCTGGGGGTGGTGCAGGTGATTAACAGAGTATCTGCATCGTCCCCCCAGTCATAAAGTTACTGCAACACCTGGTTCTACGTTGTTTGCAGCTGAATATCTTCATTTATGCGGTGTACTTGTCATTGGTGTGCGCGGTGCCAGGTGTCGAGAACGTGATTGTTGATGCGTTGTCTTGCTTTCAGTGGGACAGGTTCCAGGAGCTGGCGCCGGCTGCGGAGCAACACGGAGTGCCCTGTTCCCACTGGTTGTGGACGATTGCATTGGGCGAGTTGCTGGATGGATCAGGAAGTCGGTGAGCGAACCCACATGGGAGGACTGGTGGGTTTTCGTTCAGGGTTTGGGTGAGGATCCCACATGCCCGGTAGTTTGCTGGATGGTGCTGTATTACCTATCTAGACAGATGGAGGAAGGAGCCTCAGGGGCCGCAGTGAGCAGGAAGATGGCAGGTTTGGCATTTCTGTTCAAATGGCAGGGGCTTCCTGATTTTACTAAGGATTTTTGGGTGTGCCAGGCGATAAAAGAAGTCGTTAGGGCGGAAGGATGCTAGGAGACCTGTGTGTTTTGCGATCCTGAGGGGCATTCTGGAGCAATTGCTCCTCGACCTATGAGCCGGGGTTATTCAGGGCGGCTTTTCTGTTGGCATTTTTTGGGGCGTTTAGAATTGGGGAATTGGTTAGCCCATCTAAGAAAATCCACGGGGGTTTACAGGTTCTAAATGCATGGGGACGGGTCCCCGCTGTCAAAATTTCAGGTTTGTCTCTATTTTCCGGAAGTGTTTACGGGGTCTGGGTTTAGAGGACAAAGGTTTCTCTTCTTATTCGTTCAGAATAGGGGCAGCGACCAAGGCGGCTAGATCAGGTTTGGACGAGGAAGCAGTAAAATGCATTGGGCGGTGGGAATCCAGGAGGTTTAGACTATATGTCTGCCCTCACTTGTGATGGCAGTTTGTTTTGGGGGCTAAGGATCTGCTGAGTTGGGGTTTAAGTTATTTTTGTATGGTCATGGTGGCACGTTTGTCTCTTTTTTATTCCAGATGCGGTGCAGTGCCTGATCTGGATTTTGGGCCATTCATATGTTTGCTGGGGGGCCAGAAGGGCGGATGTCCGGCCTAACGGATGGCAGCTGGGGTTTTCCAAGCGAGAAGCCTATGTCCGTTGGTTGGGGTTTCCGGGTATTTTATGGAGCAGAATGGTATCGGAGGTTCACCGTTTTGCACAGCGGGACAGGCCTCCGGATATTTTGATTTTACATGTGGGGGGCAACGACTTAGGAGTCAGGTCCATGATGGATATCACATGGGATATTAAGTTCGACATACTGCGGCTGCGTATGTCTTATCCGGACACTATCATAGTGTGGTCCGACATGGTGGAGGATGGCCAGATCAGTGGAAGGCGTGAACAGGGCCAGACGTAAAATAAACAGGGATATCAGCAGGTTTGTCGTACAGAATGGAGGCTTGGGGATAAGACATCTGGAATTAGAATTTGAGACTTGGCGATACTGAAAGAAGGATGGAGAGCACCTCAATGATGTGGGGGCTGATCTGTGGGCCCTGGGGATCCAGGATGGAGCGCAGCGAGCATTGCGTGTGTGGAGGGGCTCCCCTTGTTAACTGTGGCTGTTGTTTGGTCTTTGCGGGTGAAGGAAGAGAGTTCTGAATGAAGAGTCAGGATCTGTCGGTGGTACGGGTCCTGTGGGTGGTACTCCAGTTAACGGAGGTTATCTGGTAATTGGTTATGGGGACATTGCAGTAGGTGGGTGTCTCTGAGTCAGCCTGTCGGCTTGAGGCCTAATAACCCACGTCAGAGGGACCGCAGTGTCATAATATTTGGAGTGTTATTGGTGGACCTGCAAAGACCAAGACTAGGAGGAGCTGATGTTTTGTCATAACTGATGTTGTTATTGTTTTGTTACTATTTTTTTATTATTGTTTATGTTAATTAAAGAGTTAGATATTTTTGGATATTTATACAGTTTGATTAATAAATGAATGGCTGCAACGGCCTATTTTACTCCAAAAAGTTGTATGGTCTTATTTATTATATAATGGGGGGTAAGTGAAGTATAGGTTGGTAGCAAATGCATATATGTTATACATTAGTCATGAAAGATGGCAAGTGCAATTACAAAGTTTGCAATTACAAAGCTGAACAATACCAATTACCAGCTTTAGAAGTTCAAACTACAAATGCTTTTAGGCAAGGATGACTTGTAGCAAGTGCTGAAAACAGACAGACCAACAAATGGAGATAAGGAGGAATGGGATAGAAAAGAGAAAAACTACAAAAAGCGCATGACCTTTCAAGCCTCAACAGTAAGCGGTTTCTACTAAGAAAGTATGGCATGTCTCTAGAAAAAGGCCAGCAAAATGTGAGACCACGTACATAGTTGTCAAAATTGTAAAAAAAAAAAATTCGGGACACTTTACTTTTTTGGCAGTAGGCAGAGTTGTGTTATAATTAGGGGGCGGGGCATGCGGTTATAGGTGTGGCATAGAAAAAGGTGAAAATGTGGCAAGCGCAGCACGCCGTGGCAAAATCTGGGCGTGGTTTACGTAAAATAGTGGGTGTGGCTTACATGGGGCGTGGTTCAAAAGGGTGTGGTTAGTGTCTGAGATGAATGCGGGATGGAGAGGTACCTTCCTCACATCTGTGTCCATCAGCGGAGCCCCTCCTTACATCTGGTGTCCCCATCAGTCCTCCTAACATCTGGTGCCCCTCTGACATCCAGACTGCGCCCTCTGACATCCAGACTCTGACTGGCCACCGACATACACAGACTAGCCCCCCGACATACACAGACTGGCCCCCCGACATACACAGACTGGCCCCCCGACATACACAGACTGGCCCCGAGACGCAGCACGCTGTCGTTGCCGCGCGGAGACTTCGAACTGCGGCACTGCCCTCTGCACTTCACATGACACACACTGGCAGCGGGGGTGGGCGGCGCCGCAGCATCTCTATTGAAGACCAGCTTCTGGTCTTCTTTAAAATGGCAGCCGGCGGAGATATTGTCTCCGCTGGCCGCGGACCTCTAGCGGCCGGCAGCGAAAAACGGGGAATTTGAATTTCCCGGGACAAACCGAATTTTTTCCCCGGGACATTTCCCAGGACAAATTTAATTCGGGACAAATGTCCTAATCCCGGGAAATTCGGAACCGTTGGCAACTATGCACGTAAATGCTAGGCTAGAGATCATAGAGCAGCTATGCGCCATCCGAGAGGTTGACAAAGACAATCATATTGTTGCCCTACTCCTCTGGAGCCTTCCAGAGACATATACTGCTCCTATTAAAGTGGTTGTATAGTTTATTTTTAAACTTGTACCTACAGGTAAGCCTATAATAAGGCTTACCTGTGGGTAAAAAAAATCTCTCCTAAACCTTTTACGGTTTAGGAGATATTCCCCGTGCAATTATCCGCTGACTGCAGCAGCGCATGCGCACAGGGGATTCTCAGCTGAAAGACCGGCAGATTCCGGACCCTGCCGGAAAGAAGTTTCCTGCGCGCATGCGCGGGAGTGACGACATCACAGCTCCAGCCACTCACAGTGCTGGAGCCGCGATACCCGCAAGACACGCTGAGGCAACAGGTCATCTCCCTTGACGTAGACCAGGCCAGTTACCGACGCCTCGTTCTAAGGCGAGTAATTTCATAATGAGCTAGTATGCGGTGCATACTAGCTATTATGCCTTTTGCCTTACAGGGGTATAAAAAAAAAAAGTGTTAGTGTCACAACCGCTTTAACACTGGAATATGTCGAAGACAAATTGGTGATTATGATAGAAGCAAGGAAAATACGCACCATGATTACAAAGCTCTTAAGACGTTCAAAGGCACAAAGCACAAGAAAGCATAGCTTCACTGTAAAAGTAACGGTCACTTAAAAAAAGGACTGTTCTATCTGGAAAGCAGAGCAGCGGAAGCTAGAACTATCCACAAAAGATACTGCATACACATCATGGAGTGGCACCTTTAACCACACGCCGACCAGCCGCCGCAGTTGTACTGCGGCAGAATGGCACGGCTAGGCAAAACGCCATCATGTAACGTTGCTCCGCCCTGTGGCCACTAGGGGGCGCACACGTGCGCCACCCGCCCGAGCCGATGCAAGTGACAGATTTGCACAGTGGAGGCAAGTATGAGAGGTTTGTTATTTAAAAAAAAAAAAAAAAAAAACGCAAATCTTTAGTGTCACTTTAAGTACCAAAATTTCATATTAAAGCGGATCTGCACCTTTAAAAAAATATTAAAAGCCAGCAGCTACAAATATTGCAGCTGCTGACTTTTAATAAATGGACACTTACCTGTCCCAGGGTCCAGCGATGTCGGCGGCAGATGACGAGCGATCGCTCGTCTCTCTGCTGCCCCCGCCGCCATCCTCCATCAGGGAATCGGGAAGTGAAGCGTTGCGGCTTCACTGCCCGGCTCCCTACTGCGCATGCACGAGTCGCGCTGCGCATCTCTGCTGGTCCCCGCTGTGTCCTGGGAACTGTGTGTTTCCCAGAACACAATGGGGGGGGGGGGGCGCGGGGCATCTGCGGCGGTCTGTCCCGGAAGTGGGTGCAGATACCTGGATTATCCAGGTAACTGCACCCCCCTCCTCCCTGAAAGAGGGATCACATGAGCGGAACTTCCACTTTAGTGTGGAGAACCGCTTTAATGAGACAGCACACAACACTTTTGTCTTATGTTTTTTCATAGTTGTTCATCCAATTATATTCAAAAAAAATAAAAAACGGGCTTTGCCATATCATTTTGCACCCATTCCTGTGAACAAATTGTAATACGGTCTCTCATTTCATTTGTCCTCAGCAATCTCATAACTTGCCAATTGTCTAAGTCAAATACTTAGATTGTATACTCAACACACCAGGACCTTTTAAGATGCCAGTTAAGCAATACTTATTTATATAAAGCTTTTATCATTCCATTCAATAATCAAAAATAGGTCAATTGATATAAAAAAAAAAAAAAGTATTTTGCATAAGGAAGAACCAGCTTTTTACCCTATACATGTAGTAATTAGGGATGAGCCGGACACCCCCCGGTTCGGTTCGCACCAGAACTTTCGAACGGACCTAAAATTCGTGCGAACTTTAGAACCCCATTGAAGTCTATGGGACTCGAACGTTCAAAATAAAAAGTGCTAATTTAATGGTTATTATGCAAGATATTGTCCTAAAAAGGGTTTGGAGACCTGGCTCCTGCCCCAGGGGACATGGGTCAATGCCAAAAATGTTTTTAAAAACGTCAGTTTTTCGGGAGCACTGATTTTAAATGACGATTAAAGTGAAAAAAAGTTTAATATTCCTTTAAATATCCTGCCTGGGGGTGTCTATAGTATGCCTGTGAAGTGGCACGTGTTTCCCGTGTTTAGAACAGTCCCTGCACAAATTGACATTTAATGTAATATCTGGTTCAGGCAATATGGATGATAATCATTGGGAAAAATGGCATGGGTAGCCCCCCCCTGCCCATTACCAGCCCCTTTGGGTCTTGTACGGATATTAAGTGGAACGCTGTACCCATATTAAAAAACGGAAAGGTGTGGGGCCCCCAGGGCCTACTGTATATACTCAGAACAGCAGTATAAAGGCAGTGCACACAAGACAGGGACTGTGTAGGTTTGTTGTGTTAAGTAGAATCTGTTTGTAATTTTGAACTAGTATATTTTAAAAGTGTAGCTCCAATCAAAAAATCTATTTTTAAGATTTTTGGAAAACATAGGGAAATGTTATCACCCCTGTAAAAAAAAAAATTTGCCATCCGTCTTTTTTCATCTCACTTGCTGTTGTCTCCTTCCGTTTGCAAGTAGGAGACGTTTGTAAGTTGGATGTTTGAAAGTAGGGGCCTGCCCTATATGCTCTGCAGAAATGGGGGCCTAAGTTGTTGGTGTTGCCACAACACTGTAAGCCCAAAGTGACTCTTGGTGGGCGCTGGAGCGCCCTGCTGTGAACGATTATATCAAGAATTGTAATTACATGCCATTGCTGAACAGTGGTAGAAAGATTGGGCCTTTGGTGGTTGTGGTGGTGCTGGTGCCACAACAATATAAGTCCTCACAGTTACTCTTGGCGGGCACAGGAACGGGCCCATATTTGACCCATATTTTGATATTAGATGGTTTTTAGTTACAGCTCTCAGGTTTGCCCCAAGCGCGATATTTTTGTTTTGTTTTTACAGGAACGGACCCTGCTGTGAAATATTATATCAAGAATTGTAATTACATGCCCCTGTATGTATCTATATATATATATGTATATATATATATATATATATATATATATATATATATCTTTAATTTAAGAATTCTATTTTTCTATATTATATAATATTACATCTTAATATAGTACCCTTTGTAGCATCAAAATTAGATCCAAAAATTCCTATGATTATTTAAGTCGCAATTATATAATTATAATTATATTCTTGTGTTTGTTTTTAAACTGTTGCTAAACTGCTCCCTCCGCTTTGTAGACATGTCTTGTTGTATACTTCCTGCTTCTGGTCTGTGTGTTTGCATTGGCTGTTGGCGAGGAGGGGCGAGAGGGTTTGTGTGTATTAAAGTCACTGGTGAACTAGAGAGCGGTACCTGAAAAAGGAGGCCACACCTCCAAAACATGTAGTCTTAGTAACGGTTGTTTATATTCTTTAGCAGTCAGCACGATCGCAGTGTATTCCCTTCCTTGGCCGCGGGTGATATCACGCATAGCCGGCTGGTCCGTGTGAATGTGTGGGCGATGTGCGGTAGTGGATAGCAGGCGGTGTATGCCTGCAGTTTTTACTATACCTCGCTGCAAGTCCCTGTAAGACCATACAGACCAGGAGAGGAGGCTGTCGTGGAAACATTGATGCTGTTTACACACTGGCAATCTGTGAGTGCAATCCCTGCTTTTTAATCAATTTGACTTTTTAATAAACGATAATATACCAGGCCTGGCGTGCGCTCTCTCTTGTTTTACACATTTTTTCATGTCACATATAAGGCGGTTCTTGGGCAGGTTCAACTCCTTTTGGAGCTCAGCCAGCCGAGCACTGGCATTAAATGATCGGCGGAAATGCACAAGGACTTTCCTAGCCTGCTTCAGGACATCCTGTAAGCCCAGATACCTGCCCAAGAACCGCTGCACCACCAGGTTAAGGACATGAGCCACACAGGGCACATGGGTCAGTTGTCCCTGTCGGAAGGTGGAGAGGAGGTTGGTGCCATTGTCGCAAACCACCATTCCTGGCTTAAGCTGGCGTGGCGTCAATCAACTCTCGGCCTGTCCCTGCAGAGCTGACAAAATATCTGCCCCAGTGTGGCTCCTGTCCCCCAAACAAACCAGCGCAAGCACGGCATGGCATCTTTTTGCTTGCGTACTTGTGTAACCCCTTGAACGCCTACAGAGCACCACTGGTTCCGAGGACAGAGCACTGGAAGAGGCCATGGAGGAAGAAGAAGAAGAGGAGGGGGTGGAGGAGAGAGGTGTGTCACAACCAGTAGTAGCATTTTGGAGGCGTGGTGGCGGAACAAGCTTCAACATTACTGCACCTTGTCCTGCATCCTTCCCAGCTGCCAGAAGAGTGACCCAGTGAGCCGTGAAAGATAGGTAACGTCCCTGTCCATGCCTGCTGGACCATGAGTCAGCGGTAATATGCACCTTACCACTGACCGGTCTGTCCAGCGAGGCAAGGACATTGCCTTCCATATGCCGGACTCGCCTTCTGTGAGAAAAAGTGGCGTTTGGGGACCTGCCACTGAGGAACCACACATTGCACAAACTCACGGAAGGGGGATGAGTCTACCAACTGAAAAGGCAGCAGTTGAAGTGCTAGCAATTTAGCATTCAACCGCTGGGCATGTGGATAGCTGGGATTGAACTTCTTTCAACGGTCCAGCAGCTGGGGCAGGGAAATTTGCCTGCTACAATCAGACGTTGGTGTACTGCTAGCAGAGTGCCTGCAAGTACTTGGCTGTGACACACCTAATTCTACACCTTCATTCCTCTTAGTGCAGGTTTCAGAGAGGACTGAATGTCTAGCGGGGTTGGAGACCCCAGCTGATGAGGAGCAAGGAGAGGTCTGCTTTGTTCTTTGGTGTGGGTCTTTAAGGTAAGCTTGCCAACGAGCTGTATGGCAGGTCAACATATGTCTGGTCAAGCATGTGGTGCCTAAGCGGCTGATGTTTTGGCCACGCGAGATACGCTTGAGACATATGTTGCAAATAGCAGCGGTGCGATCTGATGCACTCATCTCAAAAAAGGCCCACACCAAAGAACTTTTGGAATAACACGCAGAGGCAGTGCCCTGCACAGGCGGAGCTCTGCGGTGTGTTGCCCCTAAGCTGGCCCCCGGAGGGCATCCTGCCTCATTGGAGATGTGCCTCCTCCTCCTCTCTCCTATCAGGCACCAACGTGGAGTCAGTGACCTCATCATCTCCTCCCTCTTCATCACTGGAGCAAATCTAGCAGTATGCTGCAGCTGGTGGAACATGACTGCCAGATTGCTGTCCTTCTTGAGCATCCTCTCTCTCTGCGCTCACGCTACTGCCTTCCTCTAGCTGGGTATCATCATCAGAGCCTTCAAAACACTGGGCATCCTCTTGAAGCATGTACCCAGCACTGTGCTCAAACAGTTCGGGGGACTTCTCAGGAGGACATGGTGGGTCTAGGGAAGGAGTGACTGATGATGACGACATTGGGACGAGGGAAGAGGATGCATTGGCAGCTGCTTTGCTAGTACCCTGAGCCTGGGTGAGAGAGGATGAGGAGGATGAAGAGGGCTTGGTCATCCACTCTTCCAAGTCTTCGGCGTGATGTGGCTCAACGTCCAGCTGCCAAATATAAGGACAAGCGTGTCCCATGGCTACGTGCCGATGATGATGCACCGCGTCCACGACCAGCACTGTTGTCTCTAGACACAGAGCCTGCTTGCCCTCTTTATTGGCCTTCCAGACATAGTAATGGCCTGCAGGGAGATGGGAAAACCAGCAATTGGGTAGTGTATATTGTGCTGGAGGCACACAACACCCACTAACTCCTGCAGATGCCTGTATGATAGAACACCAGCAATAAAGGATAGATACAGGTGTATACTGTGCTGGAGGCACACAACACTCACTAACTATTGCAGATGCCTATATGAGAGAACACCAGCAATCAAGGGTAGATATAAAAAGAAAATAAAAAAGAGGAAATTAATCCACAGGAAGGGTGGGACTTTAAATGCAGCACATGCAAGCAAGACGATAAAAGGGCGAATAAGAGGGAGTTTTATTAATACATCAATAGATAACCGTACAATGTTACATCATGATAGTACAGGTAGGCATAATGTACAAAGTAGTAATGCATAGTAACATACATATAACAATACATATGATAATAAGATCACTGAAAACAATCCATATAAATAATATGAAATGAACAAGGTGACAAAAAATAGATTGAGGAATAAATTAATATAATATGAGCACTAAAACAATCCCTCATTCGCCTCAGGAGACATGATATATAGCAATACTTTAGAGGTAATACCTGCAGGACCTATGACCTCACAAAACCTGAAGGGGAAATTAAAACTGTAATAACTTAGAAATCATGATACAATTTATGAAAACACGGCAACCGGTAGCTCTACGCTTTTCGTGACTTAACCGTCACTCATCAGGAGAAAGCATGTGTAAAATCTATAAAAAAAATATTATAATTAAATTAGAAAAAATGTATTGAAAAATATATGGCTAAGAAGACCAGGTTGGGGGGAAGGACATGTGATCACCCCCACCGGGGCTAACTTACTGGGGTTCGCTGTGTAGACGGTGTAATAGTGGGACTGAGCAAGCGGTCCGGGGAACAGCTCCAACCGGGCGCTGAGTTGGACGAACACACAGCACCGATATGGAAGACACCCAGGGTGGGCGACTCGCCGGGACATTCTAAGGAAAAGGAAGAAGACTGAAAATGAGGAGGGAGGGGAGAAGGGAAGAGGACAGGGGAAGGAAAGGAAAGACAAGAAAGGCGAGAACAAGGAAGTTACATAGATATGAACAAGAATAAACAAAGAGAAATTGAAAAGGTGGAGATGAAAAAACGAGAAGGGGGGGGGGGGGAGAAGGGGGAGGAGGGGGAAGGAGAAAGGGGATGGGGGAAGGGAAGGGAGTGAAGTGAAGAGGATTAGTAAGTGTGTGGGTGATAGTGAAAGCAATTAGTGTAAATCAAGGAATGGAAATCACACGGGTATGAGTAGCAAAGGAAGGAAAAATTGTGCATGGTGAAGATCAAGTTGGTAGTGCTGGTAAGGACAAGATACCTTATTATCATAATGATACCAATGAAGGAGAACCGGAAGAGTCAGATGCTGACTGAACCAGGTGAAGGCGAGTATAAGGAACGCCCTGCATGCCGGAATTACCTGGGGAACATCCCAAAGGCATCGGTCACAGGAGGGTCCACCAACACCACGCCGTTTAGACAAGGAGGGAAGTGGCGCGCCGGAGCACGGGAATACCAGTCCGCCAGCGCACAGTCCAAACGTCTAACGCCCACGAGCATGGTGTATACACGCCACACGCGATGACGTCACGAGGGATGCCACACGCACAACGTGAATTGCGTGACGTCGACGCGCATACACGGAGCCTCCAGCCAGCCAAAGGGTAGATGCAGGTGTATACTGTGCTGGAGGCACACAACACCCACTAACTCCTGCAGATGCCTTTATTATAGAACACCAGCAATAAAGGGTAGATACAGGTGCATACTGTGCTGGAGATAAATACCCACTAACTCCTGCAGATGGCTGTATTAGAGAACAACAGCAATAAAGGGTAGATACAGGTGTATACTGCGCTGGAGGCACACAACACCCACTAACTTCTGCAGATGGCTGTATTAGAGAACACCAGCAATAAAGGGTATATACAGGTGTATATTGTGCTGTGCTGGAAGCACACAACACCCACTAACTCCTGCAGATGGCTGTATTAGAGAACAACAGCAATAAAGGGTAGATACAGGTGTATACTGTGCTGGAGACACACAACACCCACTAACTCCTGCAGAAAAGAACAAACTGTCCCTGCCTATCCTTCTCTCCCTGCACGCCGGTACATACTACATAAGGCTGCCACGCTGGTGGCCTTATATAGTGTGGGATGTGTACTAAGCCCCCTGAGCTATAATTGGCCACAGGCATCCTGCAACTACCACACCTAAATCAAACTAATAAGAAGCAGCTGCAAACAGATCCACCAGAAACTGAAAACCTAAAATGTATTGCGCTACTTTATCCACTTAAGCCCCGGACCATTTGCTTAGCTAAAGACCAGAGCACTGTTTGCGATTCGGCACTGCGTCGCTTTAACTAACAATTGCATGGTCGTGAGACGTGGCTCCCTAACAAAATTTACATTCTTTTTTTTCCCCACAAATAGAGCTTTCTTTTGGTGGTATTTGATTACCTCTGTGTTTTTTTTTTTTTGCGCTATAAACAAAAGAAGAGCGACAATTTTGCTATAATAAATATTCCCCAAAATGATATTAAAAAAATGTTTTTCCTCGGTTTAGGCCGATACGTATTCTTCTACATATTTTTGGTAAAAATCGTAATAAGCGTTTATTGATTGGTTTGCGCAAAAGTTATAGCGTCTACAAAATAGGGAATAGTTTTATGGCATTTTTATGAATTAATTATTTTTTTCTAGCAATGGCGGCGATCAGCAATTTTTATCATGACTGTGACATTATGGCGGACACGTCAGACAATTTTGACAAATTTTTGGGACCATTGGCCTTAATACAGCGATCAGTGGGATTAAAATTGCATTGATTACTGTAAAAATATCACTGGCAGTGAAGGGGTTAACGCTAGGGGGTAGGGGAGGGGTTAATGTGTATCCTATTTTGTGTTCTAACTGATGGTGGGGGGGGGGGGGGGGGTGACTGTGCAGGGAAACTAACAGATCGCTGTCCATATTTTTTATGGACAGACGATCTGACAGTTCCCTGCTCAGAGAACCTGAAACTGTGTGTTTACACACACACACACACACACACACACACACACACACACACAGCTGCTGGTTCTCCGTGTGCCCCGAGTGATCGCGGGAGCCCGGCGGCGATCGAGAACGCCGGGCACTCGCATCAGCTCAGGGGGCGAGCGGGGGTGCGCACACCCCCTAGTGGCCGTTTGTGTTACCAACGTAACATAACGGTGATTTGCGCAGCCGAACCATGCTGCCGCAGTACAACTGCGGTGGCTGGTTAGTATGCGGACAAAAATGAACACATGCTCCACCAAAAACTGAAAAGTGATGCCAACATCCACTGTAATTATCAATCAACAATTCATGGATCAATGTGTTCGCTCCGCTCTAATTTATCCCCAAGGTGTTCTATTGGGTTGAGGTCAGGATTCTGTGCAGGCCAGTCAAGTTTCTCCACCCCAAACATGCTCATCCATATATTTATGGACCTTACTTTGTGCACTGGTGTGCAGTAGGGTTGCCAACTCATCCCTTTAAAACCAACTTCATATACGGTAAATTACACAGGTTCTGTGGCTGTAAAAAAAAAAAAATATATAATAATAATAATAAAAATAAAAAAACAGATCCATTTATGGTTACCCCCTTGTCTTGAATTGTATTGTAACTGTACTGTGTCCCTTTATTTTGTCAAGTGCTGTGCAAACGGTTCGGACTCTATAAATCCTGTATAATTATAACTCAAGGCTAAACAAATATTGTCTAGACACAAGAGATGTGTATCTTTCTTTGAATGTTCCTTGGTGTCGTTTGTGTACTTCTTCCAGATCTGTGCAGTAATCAAGGATGGAACAACTCCAGGTACTTTACGTCTGTACAGAAATGTCCTGTGATAAGGACCAGTCACTGTCCAGCCTTGTATCTGCTCCTCCTGTAGTTTTCTGCAGGCAGCCTATAATGGGATGACCTCATCGGTCCCACCCACATCTCTGCTCAAGCTATTTGCATCCCAGTGATGATGTCACCTTATTTAAAAGGCAAAATTTGAGTTTGCAAAAGTTTTTGGTGCATACAAAGTGGATTTGTAATCATCGGATGTGGAGCTCACCCCTTGGAGGGGCTGCTGAGAATATGTCCAGGTCCCTTTTCTAATACAGAGACTGCCAATCACAAGTACAGTTCTATGCACACTGACGATACAAGATCAGTCTAGGGCAGGGATGGAGATGGAGATCTACTTGAGCAACACTGATGAAGTGGCGGCCCGTCCATAGGGAACACATGGGCGCCCCCCCCCCCCCCTTCAGGCAGTTACAAATATATAAATACATTTAAAATATTTTTTTTAAACTGGCCCTTTAAAAAATATATAAAAAAATCCAAAAAAAGATCCTTAAGTGCACTGTGTTCGGACGCTGGACACAGTGCACTTATGGGAAGCGACACGTGGTGTTTAGACCACTTTGCGGCGCTTTCTGAAGCTCCGAATAGCTTCTGCCCGGTGCTCGTAGTATATATATATATATATATATATATATATATATATATATATATATATATATATATATAACTACGGCTGGGTGGTTTGAGTGACATCTGAGTTAAATGTCACTTCCTGTTTTCTCTCTCCTATTGCAACCGGGAGAGAGGAAACAGGAAGTATGCCGCTCCATCGCCGCTGCCAGTGGAAGAAGAAACCGCAGGAGAGGACAACAGCAAGGCAAGTATCGCTGCGCGGAGAATGGGATGGGGGGGGGGGGGGCTTTGAAGTGACACAGGCTGCATTCAATGGGACACAGGCAGGCTGCATTTGGGGAGAGACAAAGAGGCTCCATTTGATGGGACGCAGGCTGCGGGCACAGTGTCTTATTGTTAGGGCCGGTTCACACCAGAACGGAATGCCAGAAAGGCATGTTTCATGTGCGTTTCCTGCAGCGTGTTCAAAACGCACTGCCTTTGTGATCTACTGTGGGTGATGACACATTGTTAACCCCAAACGTAGATCGCAAATGCAGTGGACATAAAAAAAAAAAAGTATTACAAGAGAGTGCAGGGTTTATGAGTGCATTACAATCAGAATGCAGTGTTTAGGAGTGTGTTGAGCTCAGAATTCAGGGTTCCGAAGTGCATTGCGCTCAGAATTCAGGGTTCAGGAGTGCGTTATGCTGCGATATTTGAAACTGATAAGATGGTACTCTTAAGCTACACTGATAGGGTTGCACTGATATACTACACTGATGGGCAATGATAAGCTGCACTGGTTGGCACTGATAGGCTGCACTAATGGGCACTGATGCCTACTAATGAGGCGGCACTCTTAAGCTGCACTGATAGACAGCACTGATAGGCTACAATGGTGACCCCTGATGAGGCCGCACTAATGGGGCTGCACTGACATGGGCACTGATGCTTACTAATGAGGTGGCACTCTTAAGCTGCACTGATAAGGCAGCACTGATGGGTACTAACATGCTGCAAAGGTGGCCACTGATAGGTGGCCCATGATGAGGCTGCACTGGCAGACACTGATAAATGTGCACGGATATGGGCACTGATGGGGCTGCACTAATGTACAGAGAGGTGGAGCTCTAAGAGGAAAAGGTGGAGCTTAAAGAGGAAGGGGTGTGGTTTACAGGTGACAGTGCTGGTCTTAAATGGGAAGGGGTGGGTCATATTTAAACTAGGGGTGCAAGAGTTTAGTCAGGCCTAGGACAGCAAAAAAACAAACAAAAAAAAAACGAAATACTCCACTGGGTTGTGAGGTATTTATGAAAGTATGAGATTGATATAGATCTACTTTAAAGTGGCCCTGTCATGACATACATGTGTCCAAAACAGGAATACCTGTAATATAAGAGGTCACAGCATTCATTCCACAGAAAACTGACACTTCCAGGAGTGTAATGTGTTTAGCTGTTAGAGAAAACAAAGTGGAGGGAAGGCCACATTTCAATAGTTGCACAATCTGGTGCATGCATGCAGTGGGGTGCTAGCTAAGCAGCACCCCTTTTCCTTGGGTAAGAGTGTTGAGCCCTGGTCCGCTGCCTCTCCTGTAGACATGGATGTCGTCCAAAAATTAGTTTTGTTTCGTTTGAAAAAAAAAAAATCATATTTGCTAATTCGTGTACGAAAATCAATTCGGATTCGTCCGAAATACGAATTTTTGTTAGTTCGTAAACTTTTTGTAAAAATAACGAAGGTTCGTTATGATGAATTTATCATTATGAGGGGTTCCCACCATCCCTGTGCTGTGCTGACTTCCTGGGTTTTTAACTTTTAGGTTTGTTAACTTTTCGTAACAATTACGAATGTTCGTTACAATGAATTTATCATTATGAGGGGTCCCCACCATCTCTGTGCTGAGTTCCCAGGTCTGTACTATGGTAGCCACCTGTCCGGGATTCACCGGGACAGATCAGGTTTTGAATTATGTGTCCGGGTTTCAGTCCATCTGAAACCTGGACACAATATTCAGACAGGAATGTAGCTCAGAAAAGTACCAGATAGGAGCATGAGGGGGCACTATGCACGCCACATTACTATTCTCTTTGTGGAAAGGTGTCCCAGGTCTTTTACAATCCTATACAGTATGCTAAAAAAAAAAATTTTTTAAAAATTGCGGTGTTCTACTAAAGTGTTCGGATTTGGCTTGAAGAAAAAGTGGCAACCCTAGTCTGTGCACCTGCTGTGTCCATTATGAGGAGTTCCCACCATTCCTGTGCTGTGCTGACCTCCTCTGATTGGTGAACAAAACACCAGTCACAATTCTGTTAATTTGGATCCGAAATTCATTAACAAAATTTCGTATTTCATATGAAATTCGTAAGCATAGAAATTCCCATAGGGTTCCCACCATCCCTGTGCTGTGCTGGCTTCCTGGGCTTTTAACTTTTAGGTTGGTTAACTTTTCGTAACAATTACGAATTTTCATTATGAATTTGGATCCGAAATTCGTATGCATAAAAATTCGTATTTTGGTATTCGTACAAATTTTCATAAATTTGTACGAAACTAATCACACATGTCTACTCTCCTGCCCCTTCTCCCAGCCCGGCTAAAACCTCATCCTCATACATACCTTTCATCCCCCGGAATCTGAGAAAGAGGGACACTTTGGGATGGAGAAGACATGATGGACAATGGTAGATGTGGCTACACTGCATTACAACATAAGGTCACTAGAAGAAGAATTTACTTTGCCTTTGCTTAATCTAAAAGTATACAAGTTGTGAAATATTTATTTAAACATTTAGCAAGAAATCAGGAAAATCTTCTCTTGAACTTTGTCCTGTTTTGTTCCTATTTCTATCCAGAGTCTGATTGTGTGGTGGGACAGCGAGGCAAAAGGACAGACGGTGTGTTGGAGAGGCATTTTCAGGATGTTACATTTGCTTCTACTCATCCACATTGCATGTAAGTAATAGTGGGACTGATTTTTCAATGTCTGCAATCAAAACTGTCTTCCTTAAATGATCTATGACCACAGAGCTTTCCAAAAAAAAATTTGAAAATTTGGGGCATGTGCCAGGCAGAATCTTCTACTTGTGGTATATTAGACAAAGCTCCTACTTGACTGTTAAAGTGGTTGTAAACCCTTACAACCAACTTTGACCTACAGGTAAGCCTAGATTAAGGCTTACCTGTAGGTCCAAGAAATATCTCCTAAACCTACATGGTTTAGGAGATATTTGCCGAAAGACAGCGGCGTGCAGGCGCACTGAGTGCCCGCGGTCAGCGGCGATATGCCGCGAGTGACGGCTCCCGTGCTCATGCACGGGAGTGACGTCATCGCGGCTTCGCCGAATGACAGCGGCGGAGCAGCGAGACCCACCGAGAAGATGGATGCGCTGGACTACAGGGGACAGCGGTGACTTCGCTGGCTCCTGTGTCAGGTAAGTGACACATAATGGACTACTATGCGATGCATAGTAGTCCATTATGCTTTGCCTTTGCAGGGAATGAAAGAGGAAGTAAACCGATCAGGGTTTACTTCCTCTTTAACAGTGGCTCCTGTTTATACACTGATCAGGTATAACATTATGACCACTGACAGTTAGAGTGAATAACACTGGGACCGATTTACTAAAACTGGAGAGCGCAAAATCTGACGCAGCTCTGAATAGAGGCCAATCGGTTTCCAGGTTTGTTTGTTTTTGTTTTTTTTTAAATCAAAGCTTAATTTAAACAAGCTGAATTTAGAAGCTTATTGGACACCACGCACAGCTGCACCAAGGTTTGCACTCTCCAGTTTTGGTAAACCCCATTGATTATCTCATTACAATGGCACCTGAAAGTGAATGGGATACACAAGGCAGGCTATACATGGGACGAATTTCGAAATAATTTTCGTACGAATTTCGCACCATTAGTGGGCTGCAGCAACGGGTGATTTTTCATGCGGCAATCAAATTTGAGGAATTGGATATGTTCTAATTTTTTTGAAAAACTTAACGATTTTCTAATCAATGATGGGAGAATCGTGCGAGAACTGTAATAAGAAAAAATGTGCATGTGCAAGAAAATAAAATTTACAGAGAGAAAAGAAGAAGATTCCCAGCCATGAAAATTCTTTGCTGTAGCAAAATGAGGTGAAATTGAAGGCTTGGTTGGCCAAATTTTGAAAATCAATGGTGGCATCATTGGATCACAAAATAAAAAAATAAATAAAAAAAAACGTTCCGATTTTGAAAAAAAAAAAAAAATGCGTTCGAAATTCGACCATGTATGGTCTGCATAAGGCAGCAAGTAAACACGTTGTCCCTGAAGTTGCTGTGTTGAGAGCAGAAAACAAAATTGAGCAAGCATGAGGATTTGAGTGAATGTGAAGGCCAAATCTTAATGGCTAGTTGACTGGGTCAGAGCTTGATCCCGATGCGCAGTGGTTGGGACAGGACATTCACTTTCACTCACGATGATAATAGTAAACAGGACAAATAGAGAGGATGCACAGACAGCAACAAAAACCTGACAGAGGATTGAATCCCTCTCCACAAAAAAAATAAAAAATTATGCATTAAAGTTGAAAAAACACCCGTCAGTGACTGGCCCCCCAGCCCCCACGCTCTCCCTGTCCGGGGTTCTCTGCTCTTGGTTGGATAGATTGATAGCAGCGCAGCAATTGGCTCCTGCTGTTGTCAATCAAATCCAATGATGTAGGCGCCGGGCCGAATGCTGGACTTGGGAGCACACCCACAAGGTAACCCCCCCCCAGGAGAGCGCTTCTGCCGCCTAGGGACCCCAGAAGAGCAGGTTCGGGGCCACTCTGTGCAAAATTAGCTGCACACTGGAGGCAAGTATAAAATGTTTGTTATTTAAAAAGAATAAAAAAACCCTGAACCTTTAGTGTCACTTTAAGTGCTAGTCCACACCAGATGCAGTTCTGTTCAGTTCCGTGTGCTTTTTTTTTTCTGCACTAAAAATGCATGCACAGTGTTTTCCCATGTATTCCAATGGCTCTAGTTCACACCATGCAGTCAGTTTCTATTGCAGAAACTAACTGGAAACTGACTGCATGGTGTGAACTAGAGCCATTGGAATACATGGAAAACACTGTGCATGCATTTTGTGCAGAAAAAAAAGCGCACGGAACTGCATTTGGCGTGAACTGGCCCTGCCACCAAAATTCCATATTAATGAAACACTTTTGTCTTATGTTTTTTCATAGTTGTTCATCCAATTATATTAAAAAAAAAAATTAAAAACGGGCTTTGCCATATCATTTTGCACCCATTCCTGTGAACAAATTGTAATACGGTCTCTCATTTCATTTGTCCTCAGCAATCTCATAACTTGCCAGTTGTCCAAGTCAAATACTTTAATTGTATACTCCACACACCAGGACCTTTTAAGATGCCAGTTAAGAAATACTTATTTATATAAAGCTTTTATCACTCCATTGAATAATCAAAAATAGGACAGTTGAAATAAAATAAAAAAAGTATTTTGCATAAGGAAGAACCAGCTTTTCACCCCATACATGTAGTAAACAAAGAACAGAACTGATCAAATGGCTATCTTCTAATCTGTCTTCCTTTAGTCAATCCCCAAAAGTTCATCTCTTCAGGACAGCCTCTCATTCTCCAGTAAAAACTGGAATTTAAACTTTCTCCATCAGCTTATCCCACACAGTTATTACCTTTTGTTTCACTTATTCATCCCTTTTAGATTGTAGGCTCTTACCACGAGCAGGGCCCTCCTAAAACTGCCCATGGATTGCTGGTTCAGCAGCGACACCGAATTTTGTTGATCTAATAATCTGCAAGTGAAAAACAAAAAATCCTGTGTGCTGCTACCACACCTAAATCAAATTGATAAGCAGCAGCTGCAGCAAACTCTAAATGTGTTCCCACATCCACCAGAAACTGAAAACGAAGGATGAGCTCTGGCGTGTTCGCATGGTCCACGTGCAGAGCTCACCATGAAGTCAGCACAGCACTGCGCTAATCACAGGCAGTGAGACATTCCCCCGATGTGTGGCTACAGAGATCGGGAAATGTCTCACTGCCTGTGATTAGCGCAGTGCCGACTTCCTGGCGGGCTTTGCACGTGGACCAATGCGAACACGCCGGAGCTCATCCTTCGTTTTCAGTTTCTGGTGGGTGTGGAGCTCACCCCCTGGAGGGGCTGCTGAGAATATGTCCAGGTCCCCCTTGCTAATACAGAGACTGCCAGTCACAAGCACAGTTCTATGCACACTGACGATACAAGATCAGTCTAGGGCAGGGGTGGAGATGGAGGTCTACTTGAGCAACACTGATGAAGTCAAAGATCACCGGGCACCAGTTTCCTATTGTTAGGGCCGCTTCACACCAGAACGGAATGCCAGAAAGGCATTTTCTATGTGTGTTTCCTGCACCGTGTTCAAAACGCACTGCCTTTGTGATCTACTGAGGGTACTAATGACACATTGTTAACCCCAAACGTAGATCGCAAGTTCAGTGGACACAAAAAAAAGTATTACAAGAGAGTGCAGGGTTTATGAGTGTGTTACAATCAGAATGCAGTGTTTAAGAGTGCGTTGCGCTCAGAATTCAAGGTTCAGAAGTGCGTTATGCTCAGAATGCAGGAATCAGGAGTGCGTTGCGCTCACAATATAGGGTTCAGGAGAGTGCTGCGCTCAGAATCCAGGGATCAGGGTGTATTGCACTCATAATGCAGGGATCAGGAGTGCGTCGCACTCAGAATGCAGGGATTGGGGGGGGGGGGTGATGTGAAGTGTGGTAGAGGACCATTCTATGTGGGTGGTCCTGCCCATAGTGCTGTCCACTGCCCCCCCACACAACACACTCCTGATTCCTGCAGACACAAATAATTGATCTTCTGCACTGGCTGCAGTGAACCCGGGAACTAAATTTAGCCAGCAGCCTAACTAAAAGTGGGCGCACTGGGAATATATTTAAATAAAATATTTTTTGCCGGGAGTTTAGATTTAAATGGTTGCCACATCTATTCAGAGTGAGTTGGATGAACTTTTCTACAGGACATGGATGCAGTGACTTAATTGTTTTGTTCTTCATCTTTCTCTCAGTGACTTTTGCGACTCCTGAAAAAAAGTGTGATCTGACCAAACTGGCAATTGATGGCGGTAATTATACCCTAAGCAATGGTGGCAATATTGGCAGTGAAGTGCACTACAGTTGCCCCAAAGAAAAGTACCCCTATCCATCGTTTTTCCGGGAGTGCCTTGCTAATGGACAATGGACTCATGCTATGCACCAGTTTGTATGTAAAGGTAAGTAATAGCTGTGCCATTCACCATGTATTCAAGCTTTGTAGGTCTTAGTCTATCCTGCTGCCTCTGTGTGTACGTAAGACTACTGTAACCAAAAACCTGGTGTGTGAGCCACTCAGGCTAGGAACGGGTGCTAGTCCTGGCACACTGCTGTGAGTGCTGGCTGCCGAGGGAACGTGTCCTGGCTCTAAACGTCAATGTATAGGAATATGGATATCCCTTTAAGCCGCACGTTGACATAAGCTCACTTGTGATGGTATGTGGCACCTTCAGCCTGGGCTCCTGTTCCCAACCCATTTTGCTCTGCCCCTCTAAGCTTAATCATAGGGAACCCCATGATTAGGCTCAGAGGGGCGGCGCAAAATGCATTGGTGGTGTGGCCTGGCGGGAGCCGAGGCTGAGGGTGCCACATACCATCACGAATCGACTTTCCTTGATTTGTGGCTTAAGGGATATCCATACTCCTTCTTTAGACTATTGTTGTATCAAAGTGGACCTAAATATAAACAGTAAAGGTTTGCCATGTTACAGGGAACATCTAGAAATATTAATTGTGCCAAACAGTTCTCTAAAAAATGTACCTTTTTCTGGAACACCTCCTGAAATAAAAATGGAGCACTTCCTGGTATGTGAGTGTGCCTAGGCACTCCTGTTCCAAAGCCTTATGGCTGGTCTGTATATCTGTAGTGTGAGATCCAAGGCAACTGCTGCCTCTGACTGCTAGTTTCAGAAGAACTGGAGTGAGACTAAGGCCGCGTACACACGCGGGGACTGTTCGCCCAACTTTGTCCGTCAAACAGTTTCGGCAAACAGTCCGCTCAAAATTAGCATGGACGGACATGGCCACACACGACGGACGAACAGTTTGCTGAAACCGTGCGCGATGACGTGAACGGCACGTACGACGGGACGAAAAATACGACGTCCTATACACTGCATTATAACTTTCGGCGTGTAAATCCTTTCTGAGCATGCGCGGAACTTAGTTTGACGAACAAGCCTACACACGAGGGGACTGTTCGCTGAAACAAGGTTTCAGCGGACAGTTTTTCGGAATTTCCGAAAAACCTTGTTCAGCGGACTGTTCGCTGAAACTGTCCGCTGAAAGCCCACACACGAGCGGACTGTTTGCCGAAACACTGTTCAGCGGACAAAGTTGGGCGAACAGTCCCCGCGTGTGTACGCGGCCTTAGTGATATTGCTATTGTGCTGCTCACTGTTCTCCATGCTGGAGGCTCTGATGTGAGGAAGCAAAGCCCTGCCTCTATAAAGATGGCTACCTCCACAGATCACACAAAATATTGGTGACTACTCTTTTGCCCTCTGCCTTCCTTTTGTAGGGTATAAGTTCCAAGGTTAACTTCTTGCTGCTCAGTCATGGGGTAATTTACTGTGATCAAGCGGCAGCTGCAGGCTCAGCAACGTAAACATATGCTGCCCGCTTGGAGAAAGGAAAAGGTGCTACTACCCCGAATTATCCAAAAGTCCTCCTGAGCTGTTGGGTGCAGGATAAGCAGTCATTCAGCTGCCAACAAAATAACTTATGTAAGATGATCTGCAACTCCATACATGCTCCTAAATATCTCCAAATGTATTGATACGCCATAAAAGACAAATAGGTACAGCAGATGTTAACACGTTTCAGCCATGACAACAAGGCCGTCATGGCTGAAATGTCATGTGAACAAGGCCGTCATGGCTGAAACGCGTTAACATCTGCTGTACCTATTTGTCTTTTATGGAGTATCAATACATTTGGAGATATTTAGGAGCATGTATGGTGTTGGGAATCATCTTCTATCACTTATGCTGCGGGCTTGCTTCTGAATTTGGACACAGCGTGATGTCAGCAGGCCCTGGCCAATGATATATGGCTGAGAACTACTGATCAGTTGTGTCCAATCACAGCAGAATCCGGTATTTACAAGCACACAGAACAAAGATCTGGCTGTTTCTTTGTTTTGCAGGGAGAAAACCAGCTAGATCTGTTAGTAAAAGCAGCACATATTACACACATTAAACTTGTTAGGCACACAATTAACCCCTTGATTGCCTCTAGATGTTAACCTCTTCCCAGCCAGTGTCATTAGTACAGTGACAGTGCACAGTATTATTACTAATCACTGTATTAATGTCAGTGTACCTCCCAGTGAGGGTCTGTTGTGCCCGCCACACTACCATAGTCCCACTATAAGTAGCTGATCACTGCCATTACCAGTATAGCATCATACTGCGTAAATTCCAATATACATAACATGGTTTGTAGACACTATAACATTTGCACAAGCCAATTAATATACACTTATTGGTGTTTTTTTGTTTACCAAAGACATGTAGAAGAATACATTTTGGCCTAAATATATGACGAAATGTGATTTTTTTTTATTGAATATAATTTACAATATAACAGAAAGTAGAAAATTGTGTTTTTTCAAATTGTTTGTTAATTTTTCAGCAATATAATAAATAATAAAAAAAAACTGTGGTAATCAAATACCACCACCAATATTTGTATGGAAAAAAAGACATAACTTGAATTTGGGTTCAGTTTTACAGAATTATGTTTTTGAAAAAAAAAATCAGAATTCTGAGTTTGAATCTCAGAATTCTGAGTTTGAATCTCAGAATTCTGAGTTTGAATCTCAGAATTCTGAGTTTGAATCTCAGAATTCTGAGTTTGAATCTCAGAATTCTGAGTTTGAATCTCAGAATTCTGACTTTTAATCTCAGAATTCTGACTTTCAAACTGACACGTTCGTGGAATACCCACACTGGATCGGTATATAGCAGTATTCACAATTCCTCAGACCATGTGGATAGAAAGACAGGCCATAGTGCTCTCCATAGAAAAACGTTTTAATGATGAATATACATAAAAAACACACTTACAATAACGAAGCTTCATACGATCTTTAAAATGACACGTGTCCGCTGATGAAGTCCCGCCCATAGGGACGTAACGTACGGACGGAGATCACGTGACGTCACCCGCGGTCATTGATCATTTTAAAGATCGTATGAAGCTTCGTTATTGTAAGTGTGTTTTTTATGTATATTCATCATTAAAACGTTTTTCTATGGAGAGCACTATGGCCTGTCTTTCTATCCACATGGTCTGAGGAATTGTGAATACTGCTATATACCGATCCAGTGTGGGTATTCCACGAACGTGTCAGTTCATTTGACTCTGAATAGGAGAAAGCTGTGTTTTCGTTTGTGAATTGGTCGGATATTGTCGGAGAGGAGTACAGCGATTGGATGAGTTGATATTTAAGTGCATACGACCCTCTGTAATTTAAAGGGTCCATACGATGAGGTGAGCAGCCAATTTTACCATTGGTGGTGGTCCCCCCCTTTGCACTAAGTCACTTTATGCATGAACTGACTGTATACCACTGAAGATTCCTCACGTGGACTTTTTGACTCAAAAGCTATCTTTGGACTTTTTATTAATTTTAATATGTTAGTAATCATTTTATTTTAGTTAGAGCGCTGTACCATCTGTTTGATATATTGTATTTTGTGATTTGGTAATTGATCCTTGGTGTCCAGCAGCTTTTCGTAAAGGGGTTGTACTGCGCTGATTTTTTCTGTATTTATATGATCACGCAAATGCCAGTTAAAGTGTTATTGCTAGTGTCGAATAGCAAAAAAATGTCCTTGTCATGAAGGAGGTAAAACCTTCTGGAAGTCAAGTGGTTAAAATGAATGTACAGGGAATACTTAGAATATTGTGGGCTTATTCAGGAGCTTTGATGGAGTTTTTTTTTTTTTCCCGTGTAAAATTTCTCTCTCCCTCTGAGAGTTAAGCTGGGTACACACTATGAGAAAATTGGAAGAAAAATTCCATACAATGCACGATCGTTCGATTTTCTGATAGTGTGTACACAACTTTCCAAACTAACATTTCCGAAGGCACAAACTCCAAAAATGTTCTTGTATGTGAACAGAACTAACGATTTTCATTTAAAGTGTACTGTTTTTCACACAAGAAAAGTCTGATACAAAAGACTGCGCATGATCAGAAACAATAAACAACAAAAAAAAGACTGCGTATGATCAGAAACAATAAACAAAAAAGAGACTGCGCATGATCAGAAACAACAACCAACAAGGCTTTGTTGTATGAGAATTTTCATACATTATTTGCATCCTCGGTTTTGGCTTGCTGTGGAAAAACGGACGATCTTTTGCCAGATTTTCTTATAGTGTGTACCCATCTTACCCTCAGTTCCTTACATTTTTCATGCTTGGCTTCTGTGTCATCTTCCACTTTGTTTTCTCCTAGATGTCCTCTGTCCGGGTCAGCTGATGTTTGAGGGTGGAGAATACTTTCCAAGGAAAACAAAGCACAATGTTGGTGATGTCCTAAACTTCCAGTGCTATGCTGGATTTTCAATGACTGGACCAGAAAGGCGCATATGTCAAGAAGATGGACAATGGAGTGGAACCACAACTACGTGCCAGAATTACCGTAAGAGAGGCATGGGGACCAGAGAACAGTATGTTATTACCTTATGGTGGAGATAACCCAATGCCAGGCAGTTGTGGGGGTTTCAGCAAAAAAAAGTATAAAAATAGTCTTTACATTTCCTAACCTCAAGCTTATCCTTATACTTGGGCTGATCCTAACCAGGGCCATCTTTAAAGAGCGCATAACAAAAGGGGCAGCTGTTTTGCGGCACAAAGCAGCTGCCCCTGAAACCCGCACCGCCCGCCAGGGCTGTATTTTCAGCCAGAGATCCACCACATTCAGGCTTTGGTGCTGATCACTTGCTAACTTCTGAGCTGCTCACTATTGTCACTTGTGAATATAGAAATGCTGCTTCTGTTTTTGCAAGCGACAGCACGTCCCTCCTGGTGGCTGTTCAGAACCCTCCCTGGTCTACATACTGATCTTTATATGAGAGCAGAGAAGGGAGGGGGCGGGGGATCTACACAGATAGAAGGCTAAGCTCCTCCTGAAATCGGCAGCTTGCATGGACATGCTGTAAGTTGTAGCTGCTCTTCTGCAGCCTCACTCTAATGTTTTATAGACGGTGGGAGGAAAGTGCTGTACTGGAAAGGGAGGGGGCTCTAAACTGTAATCAAGGAGGAGGAGAGCTCTGTACTTGGGAGAGTAACTTGGATATACACAGCATACCCTTGAACCCTACACTCTGTACCTAGTTCACCCCTTGACCCCGCACTCTGTGCTTAGCGTACCCTGCAGCTATGCACTCTGTGCATAGCAAAACACTCAACCCTGTACTCTGTACATAGTTCACCCCTTATCTCTGCACTCTGTACATAGCACAACCCTCAACTCTGCATTCTGTACGTAGCGTACTCAACCCCTCAACCTTGCACTTTGTACGTAGCGCACCCCTCAAACTTGCACTCTGTATGTAGCGCACTCTCAAATCTATGCTCTGTACGTAGGGCAGCCCTCAATCCTGCACTCTGTACGTTGCGCACTCTTCAACACTGCATTGTATGTGCTGCACTCTTAAGCTCTGCATGTAGCGCACTCCTCAACCCTGCGCTCTGTATGTAGTGCACGTCTGAACTCTACACTCAGTATGTAGCACACTCCTCAACCCTGTACTCTGTACATAGCACACCCCTCAACCTTGCAATTTGTATGTAGCGCACCCCCCAAACTTGCACTCTGTACGTAGTGCATCCTCAACCCTACACTCTATACATAGGGCACCCATGTACGTAGGGCCCAAATCAACCCTGCATGCTCTACATGGCACACCCCTCAACCCTGCATGCTCTACATGGCGCACCCTTCAACCCTGAAATTTCTACATGGCGCACCCCTCAACCCTGCACTTTGTACATATTGCACTCTTTAACACTGCACTGTATGTGCCGCATTCCTAAGCTCTGCATGTAGCGCACTCCTCAACTCTGCTCTCTGTATGTAGTGCACTCCTGAACTCTACCCTCAGTATGTAGCACACTCCTCAATACTGCACTCTGTATGTAGCACACTCTTCAACCCTGTACTCTGTATGTAGTGCACTCCTGAACCCTGCATATATAATGCATTCCTGAACTCCTGGTATGTAACAGTGCCTTGCTGTTAGTGCAGTTTGGCCACACCCACAATTTACTAAATACAACACGTTCGGTTGATGGTGAGTAAAAAATGAATAACAGTGTCCCTTCCCACTGTCATGTATCACTTTCACTGAAAACAATGCGAGGAGTGTTGGGAATGGAAGAGAAGACAGAAACGGGCAAGTGGCCCTTGGGGCTTTGTTTAACGTGTGATTAAAGCTGTACTCAAAATAATAATTACCTATGACTTTGTTTTAATCCTTAACTTTACCCTAATCTTAATGCTTGACCGAAAATAAAAAAAGTAAAAAAAAATAAAAAATTTGTTATATTGCAGTTTAAAAGTCCTTAGATGTGGTGGCTACATTCATTTTCATTGTTTTCCAGGCTTTTTATTTTTGAAAGATAATCCTGCAAATAACACAGTTCCTGTCCCCACGTGGCTGTACTAGCCCCTCCACTATCAGTGGAGGGAGGCATGGTTGTCACATGGTTCTTCTTTAAGAGTCCATTCACACAGGGGCAACACGACTTCCAGTGAGACTTTGGGAGGCAACTTGGACACGACTTGAGTATGAATCACAGCACGACTTGAGGCAACTTACAAGGCAACTTGAAGTTGCTTCCAGGACAGGGAACTTTGCCAGTGGTCAATCACATAATAATGAGCTCTGTGGGAGGGAGGGGTTTGCCTAGAAAACTATTTTTTCTTCCTTGAAAGTTGCTTCAGTTAAGACAGGGGATCAGACTTGGAGGCAACTTCCATTGAAATCAATGGGTACAAGTTGCCTAGAAGTCGGATTGAAGTAGTACAGGAACATTTTCTGAAGTCGGAGCGACTTCAGTAGTGACGGCTCTCATTCACTTACATTGATTTTATCATGTTGCGCGACTTGAGGCAACTTGGGACGACTTCAAGTCGGATCCAAAGTAACATGGCATTTCTGGCAAGATCAACAGGTATTTTTTGTACTTGCTGAAAATGTTCTTAGCCTGAATAAAGAAAACAAAATCAGTCAATGCTTTTAAGGACTCATAAGCTGTATTATATCACATTTTTTGTTCTTAGGTTAACCACTTGCCGACCGCCGCACGACAATATACGTTGACAGAATGGCACGGGCAGGCATATGGGCGTACCTGTACGTCCCTGCCTTCCCGCGGGTGGGGGGCCCGATCGGGCCCCCCCCCCGGTGCCAGCGGCGGTCGGTATCCGTGCAGGAGCGATCCGGGATGAGGGGGCGGCCATTCATTCATGGCCACCCCCTCGCGATCGCTCCTGACGAATGGAAGTGAAGCATTGCATCACTTCCTCTCCTGTAATGTAAACACAGGCAGAGGAAGTGATGTAATCTCTCCTCCGTGTCAGTATTTTTCGTTCCGGCACCGAGGAGAGAGGATCGGTGAGTTGCACCAACACGACACTACACAGTAGAACATGCCAGGCACACTCACACCCCCCCTTCACCCCCCGATCACCCCCCCAATTACCCCTGCCCCCCCAGTCACAGTGACACCAATTGCATTTTTATTTTTTTTGCATTGGTGTCATTTGTGACTGTAATAACTGTTAGGGCAGTTAGGGTTAGCCCCCTTTAGTTCTAATGTACCCCCCTAACCCCCCCAATAAAGGTTTAACCCCGTGATCACCCCCCGTCGCCAGTGTCACTAAGGCTGGGTTCACATTGCAGCGGTTTATGAGAACGGATGTGATTCGCACCGCACTGCAGTGCAAATCACATCCGATCTCTGTGCGATTCGAGTTCAGCCATACAGATAGTATGGCTGAATTCGCGCCGCACCCGCCGCACCCGCCGCAAATTCGCACAGGACCCTTTTTTTGGTCCGCAGCAGAATCGGATCGCATGAGTGTTCACACCATGCGATCCGAGTTTGCAGATCGCACTGCGATATGCAAACTGATCTGGGGGTGTCATTAACATTTCACTGACACTCCCAGCAGTTCGCATAGGGCAGTGTGAACTGCCGCCGGGAGGCATGCGATGCGGGAACCCGCCACGGATTCGTGGCGTTCCCGCATCGCTCCAGTGTGAACCCAGCCTAATAAGCGATAGTTTTTCTGATCGCTGTATTAGTGTCACAGGTGACGCTAGTTAGGCAGGTAGGTATTTAGGTTCACCGCAGCTTTTTATAGCGCCAGGGACCCCCATATACTACCGCATAAAGCCCCCTGATTGCCCCCTAGTTAACCCTTTCACCAGTGATCACCATATAACTGTTACAGGTGACGCTGGTTGGTTAGTTATTTTTTTATAGTTTCAGGGCACCCGCCATTTATTACCTAGTCTCACTAGTGTACCCCTAAATTTAGGGGTGTCTACTTTCCAAAATGGGGTCATTGGGGGGGGGTTTGTGCCATCTTGGCATTTTATGGCCTTCAAAACTGTAACGCCCTTCGAAAGCCTGAAGGCGGTGCTTGGTTTTCAGGGCCCCGTACGCGGCTAGGCTCCCAAAAAGTCCCACATATGTGGTATCCCCGTACTCAGGAGAAGCAGCAGAATTTATTTTGGGGTGTCATTTCACATATGCCCATGGCATGCGTGAGCAATATATCATTTAGTGACAACTTTGTGAAAAAAAAAAAAAGTTTGTAATTTTCCCGCAACTTGTGTCAAAATATAAAATATTCCATGGACTCAACATGCCTCTCAGCAAATAGCTTGGGGTGTCTACTTTCTAAAATGGGGTCATTTGTGGGGGTTTTGTGCCATCTTGGCATTTTATGGCCTTCAAAACTGTAATAGGTAGTGAGAAGTGAAATCAAAAATTTACGCCCTTAGAAAGCCTGAGGGCGGTGCTTGGATTTCGGGGCCCCGTACGCGGCTAGGCTCCCAAAAAGTCCCACATATGGGGTATCCCCATACTCAGGAGAAGCAGCAGAATTTATTTTGGGGTGTCATTTCACATATGCCCATAGCATGTGTGAGCAATATATAATTTAGTGACAATTTTGCGAAAAAATAAATAAATAAATAAAAGTTTGTAATTTTCCCGCAACTTGTGGCAAAATATAAAATATTCCATGGACTCAACATGCCTCTCAGCAAATAGCTTGGGGTGTCTACTTTCTAAAATGGGGTCATTTGTGGGGGTTTTGTGCCATCTTGGCATTTTATGGCCTTCAAAACTGTAATAGGTAGTGAGAAGTGAAATCAAAAATTTACGCCCTTAGAAAGCCTGAAGGCGGTGCTTGGTTTTCGGGGCACCGTACGCGGCTAGGCTCACAAAAAGTCCCACATATGTGGTATCCCCGTACTCAGGAGAAGCAGCAGAATTTATTTTTGGGTGTCATTTCACATATGCCCATAGCATGTGTAAGCAATATATCATTTAGTGACAACTTTGTGTAAAAAAAAAAAAAAATTTTTTTGTCATTATTCAATCGCTTGAGGCAAAAAATAAAATATTCAAATGGCTCAACATGCCTCTTATCAATTTCCTTAGGGGGTCTACTTTCCAAAATGGGGTCATTTGGGGGGGTTTTGTACTGCCCTGCCATTTTAGCACCTCAAGAAATTAGATAGGCAGTCGTAAACTAAAAGCTGCGTAAATTCCAGAAAACGTACCTTAGTTTGTAGATGTGACAACTTTTGCGCAAACCAATAAATATACAGTTATTGACTTTTTTTTTACCAAAGACATGTGGCTGAATACATTTTGGCCTAAATGTATGACTAAAATTTAGTTTATTGGATTTTTCTAATAACAAAAAGTAGAAAATATCATTTTTTTTCAAAATTTGCGGTCTTTTTACGTTTATATCGCAAAAAATAAAAATCGCAGAGTCAGTCAAATACCTTTAAAAGAAATCTCTATTTGTGGGAAAAAAAGGACGCAAATTTTGTTTGGGTACAACATTGCATGACCGCGCAATTACCAGTTAAAGCAGCGCAGTGCCAAATTGTAAAAAGACCTCTGGTCATTGACCAGCAAAATGGTCCGGTCTGAAAGTGGTTAAGCTATCCTTTAAATCTTTTGTCTTTTTTTTTTTATGGCTTCTCCTGTGTAGTTGAACACTGCTCTGATCCTGGAGTCCCGCCTGGAGCAACTAAAGCTGGAACTTCATATGGAGTGAATGATAAAGTCCGTTATTGGTGCCAAGCTGGGTTACATCTGATTGGATCTAAAGAAAGAAAGTGTATGTGGAACAAACAATGGTCCGGTGCTGAGCCATTCTGCAAGGGTAAGAGGAGATGTTTTATTGTGAGCTAGAAAAACTGGGTTGGTGTACTAAATTACCATTGTCTATTCCCTTTTCACCTAGAGTACTGATTTGTAGTGGTATTGGTGAGGTACCTGGGCTCAACCTCATTAATGGCACACGACCTAATCAGGTACACTACACTTGGGAGGAACTGTACACACAGACACACAATATATGAAGTACTGGTATATTATGTAACTAATGGGCAAGTCCTTATCGTGGCTATACATGTCCAGTGAATAAACAGTTTCAAGGTTTGGCAAGATGGGTTAACAAAGGACAGCTTGAGTTACCCGGAGTGGTGTCACTTTTTAGTAGCCTGTTCCACGCTCCCGTACCAATCACTGAAGTGCATAAATTGACGAGGGAGCCTTCGCTAAGCTATCCCTGCTAAACTGGAACCTCTCTCTTTGCTGAGTGATGTCCCTCACAAGCAGGTTCCTCTTTCTGACCAGCCACCAAAATGACATGGGTTCCCTATTTAAAAGGTTCCCCAATCAAAAGGGCCGTCAAAGTCTCTAGAGAGTTCTGTGCCCAGTTGGGCAACTTCCCTTTCCTAGGCAACTGAGAGAATCCCTTAAGAGACCCCCTCAGAGCCGGTTCACACAGGGGCGACTCAGATCCGACTTCAGGTCGCCTCTAGTCGCCTCAGGTCGGACATTTAAAAATCAATGTAAGTGAATGAGAGCCGTCTTAATGCACACTACTGTGTCGCTCCGACTTCAGAAAAGGTTCCTATACTACTTCAATCCGACTTGTAGGCGACTGGTACCCATTGATTTCAATGGAGGTCACCTCCAAGTCGGATCTCCGTCTATACGGAGGCGACTCAAGTGTAGTAATGGCACAAGGCCACCTACAGGTGGAAAGGCTACCTTCACCTGTCTACACTTCACAATGGTCCCCCATGGGGAAATTACAATTTTTTTCAGGGACAGAAGGTGATGGAAAATCCAAAATTTTAGAGTTGTAACCAAAGCAATAATCGAGAAGTGTTACAATGTTATATGGGAATTCCTCAAATTTTGTGTAGATTTTCTCTCATTTCCTGTTGCATCTCCAGGACAGGAAGCAAAGGAAAAATCTCAACAGTGGAGCAAAAAATAAACAGATGTTATTCTTCTCTATTCTATTGAAAACTAAATAAAAACTTTGGCTATACATAAGTATACTTTAAAGCGATATTAGTGTTGTTTTTTTTCTTTCTAAAATAACAAACACGTTATACTTACCTGCTCTGTGCAGTTTCTGTTGCACAGACCAGCCTACTCAAGCTGGCCCTCCTGGCTCCTCCCTTCTGCTGGGTTCCCCCACAGTAAGCAGCTTGCTCTGGGGGCACCAAAGCAGGCATGCTTTTGAGCCACGGCTCTATGTGTCCATTCACACATGGAGCAGTGGCTCAGCCCCAGCCCCCTCTACTTCCTGATTGTCTCACTGGCTGTGATTGGTAGCAGCGGGAGCCAATGGCTCCTGCTGCTGGCACAAGCCAATCAGAAGTGCAAGTACCTAGAGAGGCAAGGCTCTCGTGGACACCACTGGGGGGGGCGCTCCACACAAAAGGATTTTTACCTTCATGCATGTAATGCATGAAGGTATAAAAACTTTGTGCCTTTACAACAACTTTAACTTAGATGTACATTTTATCAGTTTTGTATGGATGTACTGATATTTTTTGACGCCACTAGAATTCACTTTTGAAAAATAAATATCGTTTTAGGGTATCTTGGCTTGAGTAATCCATCCCAAAATGGGAAGATTTTTAGGATTCGTGCACAGGGCCATACATTAGGGTGTACAGCCCTTAAGTAGAATATGCCTGTTGAGGGGTTCAGTAGTCACAGCCAGGGCCGCGACAAGGGGTGGGCAGGAGGTGTGGCTGCCCCTGGCGCAATGGTTTATTGTAGGTGTAGGGGGCACCCTGACCCCAACCCTAAGGGAAAGGGGGGCGCAGCTGCAGCGTATTTTTATCCATTACAGTTTTCTATGTGCGCAGCTATATGTGTATAATCTGTACACCCATTACTCTACTATACGGATGTGTGCAAGAGCCCTTAAACCCAACATTTCATATTCCTGATATGTGTGCCTGCTGTACCATGTATTTGTATGAGAGAGTATTCTGTTCTCTTTGCATTGATTCCTTTGTGTGAAATCCCTGGTGTTCCTGCCAGTCGCTAACTCACCTATCACCATCATGGCAAGATTTGGCTTTATAACTTGAAGATACATTTTTAGGTAATTACAATGTGATTCAACTCTCTCCCATTGTATTACAGATCGGTACATGTATGACACTCCAGAGAAGGTGGCGGAAAGTTTTTCCTACTCAATTGCTGAAATTATTGCCAGATCAAAACCAGTTGAGGAAGGTAAGATACAGTATCTAAAATCCCATCAGATGGAAGAAAATCCTCACTTGATTAGCGTCGCCATGTAGTAACATGGAAGGGTTTCCACCTTCTATGGCCTTTATTTACATTGGCAAACTGAATATGCCAGTTTCCCACTTAGACTTGTGAATGAATGGCTTTTTTGGTTTTTTTTTGATCCTGGTTTCCCAAATACTAAAGGTGGCAGCGTGGCCATTAGTTAAAGATAGACATCCTATCCTATGTACAGTTTCTAATATTCTTTGTTGTTTTGGGTGAAATAATATCCAATTCTTTGAGAGATATTTTTATCTTACGTTGGCACATCTTTTTTTTTCCCATTTGTAATGGCGCATACACACGATTGGAATTATGGTCGGAAAAAGGTCTTATGGCTTTCCCGACGGAATTCCGCTCAAGCTGTCCTGCCTACACATGGTCACACCAAATTCCAAACGACATGAATGCGGTGATGTACAACGCGTAAGACAGGACTAGAAAAAGGAAGGTCAATATCCAGTAGCCAATAGCTTCCTTCTCATTGTTGAATCTGAGCATGCGTGATTTTTTCCGTGTCGGAATTGCATACACACGATCGTAATTTCCGTCTGGAAATTTGAAAACATGCTCTAAATTTTTTGCTGGTGGGAATTTGGCTAGCTAAATTTCCGATGGAGCATACACACGGTCGCATTTTCCGATGAAAAGCTCTCATCGGCCGAAATTCCAGTCATGTGTGCACGGCATTACACTGTTACAGTCTCTCACTCATTTTAATTCAGGGCTGATTCACACCATGAATAGCACAGGAATGCACTGTGCATTCCTGTGCGATTCACATGCCATCCGGGTGCAGTGCGATTTTAAGATAATTCATTTGAATGTGCTGAAATCGCACAGGATCCCAGCAAATGTAGTGCACGCACTACTTTACAAAGTGCAGAGCAACTGGATTATATGGTACAGAAGCATCATGCGATCCGGGGCAGGCAAATACACTGCATTTGCAACCCACACTTGCAAGGGCAGTGCGTTTTGAACACGGTGCAGGAAACATGCATGGAATGAGGGTATCCCGCACCACAGACTCTGTTAGCCCTCCGGTGGCTATTTAGATTACTATTTAGTACTTGTGCCTCTTTTGGCCAAAGCCCACAGGTTATTGTAAGGGCCACAGGCACTCTTCTTGGCAAACTAAAGCCTGACCAGAGCAATACCACGTTTTTTTTTTGTGGTGCAGGGGATAATGAATACAAATAAGAAGACTCTACATAGCCAGTGTTCAGTAATGATTAAAGCAGAGTTGCACCAAAAGTGGAAGCTCTGTTTATCTGCTCCCCCCCCCCCTGGTGCCACATTTGCAACCTTTCGAGGGGGAGCGTATACCTGTCAAACACAGGTACCCGATCCCACTTCTGTGTACGGTTGCCGTGGCCTATGTTATTTATGGCCCCTCCTCCTTCCCCCTGCTGCATTCTGGGAGACACACATAGGTCCCAGAAGACAGCGGGGCCCTTCAGAAAGCGCAGAGCGACTCGCGCATGCACAGTAGGAAACAAGCTGTGAAGCTGCAAGGCTTCAATTTCTGTTTCCCTTAGTAAGGATGCCGGTAACTGCACCTGTACCTGATGGATGGGTTGGCTTCGGGTGATGACATCATGGACTAACTAGGCTCCCTTATATTAAAAGTCAGCAGCTACAGTATTTGCAGCTGCTGACTTTTAGATTTTTTTTTTTTTTAATACAGGCTGGAACTTTAAAATGCCCAAAAAAAAATAAATACACGGAACACTCAATACATTATGACGTGGTTGTAGTGTCCTCTGAGACATGGTCATAGGCAGTGGCGTCGGGAGGGGAGGTTGGGGCCCCCGAATGGGTCCCTAAAATGCCCCGGGTATCAGGCATGCACCCTTCCATTGTTAGCCCCAAGCGCCGCCAAGCGGGGACCGATCTTATCCCGAGCGCCGCAGAGTGACATAGCTGGTCCCACTTTCTGGAGCCTGCAGTGCCTATGATGGACGTTCCACTGGTCCAATGCCGGGACCGCGGCACGTGTGACGTCCATCATAGGCGCTGCAGGCTCCAGAAGGTGGGAATTACAATACGGCCACGGCACATCACAATGAGATCCCTGCTCGGCGCTCGGGTGGGTAGGTGGGCGGATGTGTCTCCTCTCCTCTCCAGCTGCCTGCTGTGATGATGACGGTCACACCGCAGTTGAGCTGAGCTGCTGCAGGACACTTGAAGTCTGTCTCCTGGTCAGGTAGGTCAGTGTATGTATGTCAGGTAGGTAGGTCGTCAGTGTATGTATGTCAGGTAGGTAGGTCGATCAGTGTATGTATGTCAGGTAGGTAGGTCAGTGTAATGGTCAGTGTGTCAGGCAGGTGAGTTTAGCGGTCAGTATTGGTAAGCCAGGCAGCAACCAGCAAGTCAGCTTACCCCCCGTCACACAACCCCACCGCCCAGCCAAAAAACCCTGCGCCACTACTGCGTGCCCCCCCCCCCCCCCCCCAGTGCCGGCCTTGGTCTTTGGGCTGAAGTCCCTGGTCTTTTTGCCACCTAGCAACGCCCCTGGTCATAGGATTCTATTTAAAATGCCATCCTGAGTAGAAAAAATGTCCTTTATAGTAATTTAACTGTTGGCAACTGTGAACACATCTGCAGTGTACATGGGCACAGCTGGACACAAGCGAAAATCCTGTGTCCTACTTTATGTTTCTACCTCTTACAACTGCTGACCATTTCCCTTTTAATCAACAGACATAGAAAGCCGCAAACTGGAAATACGTAAAGAAGACCCTCTAAATATCTTCATCGTCATTGACACATCAAGAAGCATTGGGATCAAAAATTTTCAGACCGCAAAGAGTATCACTGAAACCTTCATAGAAAAGGTAAGATATCTCTGAGCACACACTAACATATTGAACTATGGTTAGCCTGGGGGGGATTACTCACAAAGTATACTGGCAACAGGGAGTCAAAAAAAAAAAAAAAAACTCCTGCAAACTTGTTCCAGGTCAATGGCTTAAAGCACTGAGGCCACTGATTCAGCATGACAATGGGGCAACCAATATTTTGAGACAGAGAGGTCAACAATTGAAAGCCTAGAAGACTGGTAGTTTCTATTGTATTTTAACATTTAGTGCCAAGAGACTGGTTTTGGTAGTTTTCTGTGCAGCTCCCCGGCACAAAGATCTTTGACCTACCCTATGCCCTTTCCACACAGTCCCTCCTTGTAACTCTAATACCAACTTTCACCCTTATGCCCTGTACACACGATAGGATTTTCCGACAACAAAATCTATGTTTTTTTTTTTCCCCGACGGATGTTGGCTCAAACTTGTCTTGCATACACACGGTCACACAAAGTTGGTCGCAAATTCGCAAATAATGCGATGACGTACAACACATATGACGAGCCGAGAAAAATGAAGTTCAATAGCCAGTGCTGCTCTTGTGCTTGATTCTGAGCATGCGTGGAAATTTGTGCATCGGAATAGTTTATGCACGAATGGAAAATTTGAGAACCAGCTCTCAAATTTTGTGTGACAGAATGTCTGAAAACAAGCTCCTATCAAACGTTTTACGTCGGAAAATCCTATCGTGTGTACGAGGCATAACACTCTCTGTGACACTAGCCCTCCTTGTACCCTAACACTAATGGTCTGTGTCAATGGACTTTTGTTTGCTTTAGAATTGTTTCTCTCCACACAAGTCTATGCAAATTAAATAGCAGCTCAAGGTCAAGTGCAAGTGAACTGTGCCTGCAATGAATTTTGAATGGTCTCACAATTGTATCAAACGTATGTCAAAATCACACTGCCTTTTACCAGTGAAGCCCATTGACATAAATTCTAATTCTTGCCTTAACCATCCCCGTAATCCTTCCTATGTTCCTGCTCGTTTTGATACGTCAGAGCTGAGGAGGGGCCTAGGAGAAGACCATGTCTAAGTCGTTGCAGGCAGCTGGCGGGAGAGATGCCGCAGCTGAAGTGGAATAGGATTGTGGCTTGGAGACACCGCTGGATAAGAGATTGGGATTTTAGAGTTTGTTTACCCCGCCACCACTGGAGGCCACTGTGCCCATCAAATGCTGCCAGTATCCCTCCCGCTTCCAACAAAGTGCTGAGCATTCAGTAGGTCTCACTGACCTGCCTCCTGATTGCCTGGGAGGCAAAGCGGTGTGAAAATATCAACTATTCATTCACTATGGTCAAACAAATGGGTGGGATCCAGGCGCACTCTCTGCTCCCTCTGGCTCTAATCAGGTGCTTCAAAAAAATACACCCACTCCTGCCCCTGCCATAGGAGTCCATGCATCTGCCGTCCTGAAAGGGGCCGGGCGCATGAATAGGGAGGCAGTAGGGATGGGGGGCGGCGCACTGCCCTTCTCCTACCCATATTCTTTGCTAGGAGGAGATAGGGCAGGATAAGTCTAACTTGCTGCACATTTTCACTGGCAAGTTATACACTTGCAGAGAACATGAAGCACAAGTTCTAGTTGACACTTTTCCAGTAGGGATGAGCTGAGTGTTTGAGTCAAACCCATGTTCGACTCGAACACCGGCTGTTCGCCCGTTCGGCGAAATCCAAACATTATGGGCCGTTCGTGCCGAATTCGAGTGGTGCTCATGGCCCATAATTCACTGTGGCATCGCATGCTTTGACCTGGATGCTTGGTCAATCACAGTGCCATCAGCAAAGAGCCATAATTGGCCACAGACAGGATGCTTGTGGCCAATTATGGCTCAGGGGGTTTAGTACACGCCCCACACTATATAAGGCCGCCTGCGCGGCGGCCTTGTGTAGTGTATTGCGTTGCTAAGAGAGAGAGAGATACACGGAGAGACAGTGTCTGAATTTTCTTTGAAGCTATTGCAATTACAGTTGGTGTATTGTGCCACCTGCACAGTGTACACCCAAAGCTACCCCAATTGCTGGCGTTCTTCTGATCTTATACCACAGGCAGCTGTAGCAGTTACAGTCGGTGTATTGTGCCACCTGCACAGTATACACCTGAAGCTACCCCAATTGCTGGTGTTCTGCTGGTCCTATACCACAGGCAGCTGTAGCAGTTACAGTCAGTGTATTGTGCCACCTGCACAGTGTACACCTGAAGCTACCCCAATTGCTGGTGTTCTTCTGGTCCTATACCACAGGCAGCTGCTGCAGCAATTACAGTCATTGTATTGTGCCACCTGCACAGTGTATGCCTAAAGCTACCCCAATTGCTGGTGTTCTGCTGATTCTATTCGCAGGCAGCTGTAGCAATTACAGTCTGTGTTCTGTGTCATCTGCACAGTTTTCACGTAAAGCTACCCCAATTGCTGGTGTTCTCATAGTAATACTACAGGCAGGCAGTTGATTCTTCTAGCTGCAATATAATCAGTATATACGTCCCAACTTTGTGCAGCTACATCTCCCTGCAGGCCATTAGTATGTCTGGAAGGCCAACAAGGAGAGGCAGACAGTCACGAGCCAATAAAAGAGGGCAAGCAGGCTCTGTATCTAGAGGCAACAGTGCTGGTTGTGGGTGTGGCACATCCTCATCAGCACGTGGCCATGGGACACGCTTGTCCTTATTTTCAGCAGCTGGACATGTTGAGCCGCAACATGCCGAAGACTTGGTAGTGTGGATGACCAAGCCCTCCTCATCCTCCTCATCCTCTCTCACCCAGGCTCAAGGTACTGGCAAAGCAGCTGCCAATGCGGCCTCTTCCCTCGTCTCAATGGCATCAGTCACTCCTTCCCTAGCCCCACCATGTCCTCCTGATGAGTCCCCCAAACTGAGCACAGTGTTGGGTACATGCTCCAGGAGGATGCCCAGCGTTTTGAAGGCTCTGATGATGATACACAGCTAGAGGAAGGCAGTAACGTGAGCCCAGAGAGAGGGGATGCCCAAGAAGGACAGCAATCTGGCAGTCCTGTTCCACCAGATGCAGAATACTGCCAGGTTTGCTCCAGTGATGAGGAGGGAGGAGATGATGAGGTCACTAACTCCACGTGGGTGCCTGAGAGAGAGGAGGAGGAGGAACCACATCTCCAACGAGGCAGGATGCCCTCCAGGGGCCAGTTTAAGGGCAGCACACCGACTGAATCACACCGCAGAGCTCCGCCTGTGCAGGGCGCTGCCTCTGCACGTTATTCCAAAAGTTCTTTGGTGTGGGCCGTTTTTGAGACAAGTGCATCAGATCGCACCGCTGCTATTTGCAACATATGTCTCAAGCGTATCTCGCGTGGGCAAAACATCAGCTGCTTGGGCACCACATGCTTGACCAGACATATGTCGACCTGCCATGCAGTTCGTTGACAAGCGCACCTAAAAGACCCACATCAAAGACCAAAGTGGACCTCTCCTTGCTCCTCCTCAGCTGTGATCTCCAACCCCACTATACCTTCAGTCCTCTCTGAAACCTGCACTGAGAGGAAAGAAGGTGTAGAATTAGGTGTGTCACAGCCAAGTACTTGCGGGCAATCTGCTAGCGGTACACCAACGTCCGATTGTACCAGGCAAATTTTCCTGCCCCAGCTGCTGGACCATCGAAAGAAGTTCACCCCCAGCCATCCACATGCCCAGCAGTTGAATGCTAGCTTGGCTAAATTACTAGCACTTCAACTGCTGCCTTTTCAGTTGATAGACTTGGCCCCCTTCCGTGAGTTTGTGCAATGTGTGGTTCCTTAGTGGCAGGTTCCCAAACGCCACTTTTCTCACGGAAGGCGATTCCGGCTCTCTACTGGCATGTGGAGAGCAATGTCCATGCCTTGCTGGACAGGGCGGTCAGCGGTAAGGTGCATATTACTGCTGACTCATGGTCCAGCAGGCATGGACAGGGACATTACCTATCTTTCATGGCGCATTGGGCGACTCTTCTGGCAGCTGAGAAGGATGCAGGACAAGGTGCAGTAGAGTTGGAGGTTGTTCTGCCACCACGCCTCCAAAATGCTACTACTGGTGATTGTGACACAACACTCTCTCCTCCTCCCCCTCCTCTTCTTCCTCCATGGCCTCTTCCTGTGCTTTGTCCTCGGAACCAGCGGTGCTCTATAGGCGTTCAAGGGGCTATGCAAGTACGCAGGCAAAAAGATGCCATGCCGTGCTTGCGCTGGTGTGCGTGGGGGACAGGATCCACACTGGGGCAGATATTCTGTCAGCTCTGCAGGGGCAGGCTGAGAGGTGGTTGACGCTACACCAGCTTAAGCCAGGGATGGTGGTTTGCAACAATGGCACCAACCTCCTCTCTGCCCCCTGGCAGGGACAACTGACCCATGTGCCCTGTGTGGCTTACGTCCTTAACTTGGTGGTGCAGCAGTTCTTGGGCAGGTACCCAGGCTTACAGGATGTCCTGAGGCAGGCCAGGAAAGTCTGTGTGCATTTCTGCCAGTCATATAATGCCAGTGCTCGGCTGGCTGACCTCCAAAAGGAATTGAACCTGCCCAAGAACCGCCTAATCTTTGACATGCCCACCAGGTGAAACTCAACGTTGGCCATGCTGCAGCGGCTGCACACGCAGTAGAGGGCCATCAATGAGTACCTATGCGACTATGGCACCAGGACAGGGTCAGGGGAGAGCGTTTTTTTTCCCCACGCCAGTGGGCCATGATCAGGGATGTATGCACTGTCCTGTCACCATTTGAGGAGGCCACAAGGATGGTGAGCAGTAACAGTGCATGCATCAGTGACACTGTACCTCTTGTTCACCTGTTGGAGCACACGCTGCATGGAATAATGGACAGGGCACTTGAGGCAGAACAGAGGCAGGAAGAGAAGGATTTCCTTGCCTCTCAAGGCCCCTTTTATCCAGACAGTGTTCCTGCTGTCACACAGGAAGAGGAGGAGGAGGAGAAGGAGGATTGTGTCAGCATGGAGGTGGAGCCTGGCACTCAGGATCAGCAGCAGTCTTTTAGGGATGATTTACAGTCCCAAGAAACCCGTGGACTTGTACGTGGCTGGGAGGAGGTGGCTGCGGATCATGTCGTCCTTAGTGACCCAGAGGACTCTGGACAGAATGCCTCAGCTAACCTACGCTGCATGGCCTCCCTGATCCTGCAAAGCCTGCGGAAGGATCCTCGTATTCAGCTGATCAAGGAGAGGGATCATTACTGGCTGGCAATTCTCCTTGATCTACGGTACAAGGGTAAGGTTGCAGACCTTCTCTTGCCATTGCAGAGGGAGCAGAGAATGAGATATCTTCGGGAGGCCTTGCAGAAAAGTCTGTGCAATGCGTTCCCAGAGACTGGGAGGTTACAAATTCCTGGTCCTGGACAACGTTTTGCTGAGGCTTCGGGCAGTCACAGAAAGAGCGGTGTAGAAGGTGGCCGTCTGACCGATGTGTTCAGACAATTTTTTAGTCCGCAGAACCAAGGTATGATCGGTTCCAGCAACCATTGTCAGCGTCTGATTTACATGGTGAAGGAATACCTAGGGGCAAGATCAGACTTGGACACCTTTCCCACCGAAAATCCTCTGGGTTACTGGGTCTTATCCTTGGGTCTTAAAATCCTCTGGGTTTTAGCAAACGATAACGAAAGTGCAGGATCCGAAAAACGAAAGATCCAACATAAATGCTTTATTTTCGTTTTCGTTGTGACAACAGTTCGATATAGATAGGAGATTCGACATGATGCTGACAATAACAATCTGTGTCTATCGAACCTGTGGTCGAATGTGCCTAACCTTAACTCTATTAGTCCAGGATTATTTGACATAGAGAGAAAAGATTCGACATAGAGAGAAAAGATTCGACATAGAGAGAAAAGATTGGAATTGGGTGGGGGAAGTAAAATAAAAATGATGATGATGATGATGAATGTTATTGGCTGATTGTAACCAAAGAGGAGGAGCAGTAAAATAGCTAGAACTAAGTACACACGTACAGCCAACTTACTTTCACTTACGATTGCTAGCAGAGAGACACACACACTGAATAATTTCAGAAGACAGTCAATCTTAGCTGGTCCGTTTGTCAGAGAACCTAAATTAGCAATTAAGCATAAGCACAGCAGCATAACAATAGTGAAGCAAGCTACAGTCCAACTTAAATTTTTCATAATAATTTGCTGCTATTGTGTTAGTGTTGTGAACTTGAAACTGATACTAGTGTTGCTAGTGTTGAGCCTCAGAGGCTGCCCGTGTTGTGGGGAGGGATTTATTATAGATTCTATATTATAGATTGAGATTCTATATACCCTATCTTGTTACCTGTCTGATCAGTGATCACTATCACCAGTCCATTTTCTGTTTCAACTATACACATTCAACATGAACGACAAAGATTCGACAAAGCAGCGAAAAACATACAAACGTTGAATCTTTGGCTTATGGTGTCTGTCGAAATTTCTAAGACGATTTGACTGAGCAGCTAAACTCAACGGTCATACAGTTTAGCTGCTTCGTCGAATCTTCTTTGAACATTCGACAGACACCATAAGCCTTCAATGACAGATTCGACCTTAATTAATTTTTTGATTTTCGGACGAATACATTTTTTTTTACGAAAAACAAAATAAATACAAACGAATTTCAGGAGTAACTAAATAAACGTATTTTTCGGACGAAAACGAAATACCGAAACAAAATATTTCAGTGTGCACCTGTCTAGTGGGTCTTGAGGATGGATCACTGGCCAGAGCTTGCACAGTATGCAATTGAGCTACTGGCCTGTCCTGCATCCAGCGTTCTTTTGAAATGCACATTCAGTGCTGATGGAGGCTTTGTAACCGATCACAGCCTGTCCACCAACTCGGTTGATTGACTGACCTTCATAGAGATGAATCAGTCTTGGATCACCACCAGCTACCAAGCACCTGAATCTGATGTAACCAAATATTTTTTTTTTTTTATGTCAGATCCCTTCAAGACTGCCTATGCTGATGCTGAGTGACTATCCTGTTATACTGACTGACTATCCTCTTCCACCTCAATGATCCTGCTGATAGCTTGGAAGAACATTTTTGGTTTTGGGCGCCGCCACCAGTGGCTAAGGCCCAATTTTTCAGCCTCTGTTTAACAGGGGCGTGTAATTATAATTTTGAATGCAATACTTTGCAGCAGTGCTCATTCCTGAGCTCCAACTAGAGTATCTGTGAGGGGTTGCAGTGTCGTGGCACCAACACCAGTACCTAAGGCCCATTTTTTCAGCCCCTGTTTAAAAGGGGCGTGTAGTTAAAATTTTGATACAATACTTTGCAGCAGGGCTCATTCCTGCTCTCCAACTAGAGTTTCTGTTAGGTGTTGCAGTGTTTTGGCACCAGTGCCTAAGGCCCAATTTTTAAGCATGTAATTACAATTCTTGGTATAATATTTCACAGCAGGGCCCGTTCAAGCGCCCACCAAGAGTAACTGTGAGGACTTAGTGTTATGGCACCAGCACCACCACCACCAAAGGTCCAATTTTTCTACCACTGTTCAACAATGGCATGTAATTACAATTCTTGATATAATAGTTCACAGCAGGGCGTTCCAGCACCCACCAAGAGTCACTTTGAGGGCTTTCAGTGTTGTGGCAACACCAATACCTTAGGCCCAAATCTCTGCAGAGCATATAGGGCAGGCCCCTACTTTCAAACATCCAACTTACAAACGGAAGGAGACAACAGGAAGTGAGATGAAAAAATGTTACAGGGGTGATAACCCTTCCCCATGTTTTCCAAAAAGCTTAAATATAGATTTTTTGACTGGAACTACACTTCAAAAATGTACCAGTTCAAAATTACAAACAGATTCTACTTAACACAACAAACCTACACAGTCCCTGTCTTTTTTTTTTTTTATTTGGGTAAGGGGTTCCCCTTAATATCCATACAAGACCAAAAGGGGTTGGTAATGGGCAGGGGGGCTACCCATGCCATTTTTCTCAATAATTTGCATCCATATTGCCGGGACCAGACATTAAATTAAAACCGCAGTTTTAAATGACTTTTTTTCTGTTAGAAATGTCATTTTGTGCAGGGACTGTTCTAAACATGGGAAAACATGTGCCACTTCACAGGCATACTATAGACACCCCCCAGGCACAATATTTAAAGGAATATTTCACTTTTTTTTTTTACTTTAAGCATCATTAAAATCAGTGCTCCTGAAAAAACGGCCATTTAAAACTTTTTTTGCATTGATACATGTCCCCTGGGGCAGGAGCCGGATCCCCAAACCCTTTTTAGGACAATAACTTGCATATTAGCCTTTAAAATTAGCACTTTTGATTTTGGACGTTTGAGTCCCATAGACTTTAATCGGGTTCTAAAGTTCGCGCTAGTTTTCAGTCCGTTCGCAGGTTCTGGTGCAAACCGAACCGGGGGGGGGTGTTCGGCTCATCCCTATTTTCCAGTTTGCAGCAAATTTGTGTGACAAGTCTCTAGCAATAGCAAAATTGCAGTGGCTAGTCTACAGCAAGAGCTCTGCAAGTCTACAGCATGAAAATTCAGTCACAGTGACACCTGTGCTGGGATGACTATTGCACAACATAACTGAACCAGAACTTGCAGCAGACTTGCAGAATGTTTGCAAAGAAAGTTCATCAGGGCCGGCATCGGGGGGTACAGCCCATACACTTGTAAGGGGCCCCAGTGTCTGGACAGGCTCGGCCGACTGGTAGGGAGAAGGGGTAGGTGCAGAGGAGCTCCATGGATGCTCCTGTATGTGTGTGAGTTGGCAGGCTGCTGCTCTGTCATGAGCTAACATCGGGATCTTTGCTGCCACCCCTGGCCATTTCCTGCATGTGCACCCCTCTGCATGTGGAAACAAGAGCTGGGACTTGGACCACCTTACAAGCAAGCAGGCATGTACTGGCCATTGGGACTACAGGGAGTTTCCCGGTGGGCCGATGGCTCAGTGGGCCGCTTTCAATGACAAAGTAATAGCTGCGTGCCTCGTCCTCAACTTCACGCAGTGATATGAGAAAAATACAGAGGAGAATAAGGGAAATAATAAAAGAGGTTAGTGAGGACTCCTTATTTTATACTACATATGTTTTTTTGCACAATTGCGTATAGTTTTATATACTGTTTTTGTGCTTGTATGCAAAATTAAAGTGGGCCGGTCTGGATGAAGTCCAGGGCCAAATTTTTGTCCCAGTCCAGCCCTGCAAGTAAGGGCTGTTGAGCAGTGGGGGCTGTGTGTGTCTGTGTACATGCCTGTGTGTGTACATGTCTGTGTGTGTGTGTGTACATGTCTGTGTGTGTGTGTACATGTCTCTGTGTGTGTGTACACGTCTCTGTGTGTGTGTACACGTCTCTGTGTGTGTGTACATGTCTTCTGTGTGTGTATGTATGTGCATGTCATATATAATATATATAGGTGGGCTGAGAGCGTACAGGTGTGGGGGGGGGGGGGGGGCTGAGAGAGTACAGATGTGGGGGGGGGGGGCTGAGAGAGTACAGGTGTGGGGGGGGCTGAGAGCGTACAAGTGTGAAGGGGGGTGGCTGAGGCACTAAAGGACTTGGTGGAACAGCCATTGGGCGGGACCCTGGGGAATGTTGGTGGCTCGGGGGGGCCAGGCCTAAAGCTGTATAAGGGGCCCCACAACTTCTGATGGCTGCTCTGCATGCAATGCAGACTTATTGCAATTGTGTAACAAACTGGTAAAGCCTGGCAAGTCTAGCAATAGCTTAGCAAGCAATTTCCATGACAATGGTCCTATGATGGACCCATTATGCCTTCCATTCACTGTATGTCATCTGTCGCCTGGGTTGAATGATGCTGAACATCATGATTAAGAGAAAAGGAAAAACTATGGGGAACAGCACTGAGAAGGAAGTGAGCACTGCAGCCTAACTGCATTTTTATTTTAAACACTGCCTAGCGGGGACAATAAAAGAGCCCAGAGCTGAGCTTTAAACAAAGAAAAGCTCATTGATAATTGGATAATCTGAGTTTAATGTTTGCATACAAATCATTGTGGGCAAATGATTGGAGACCTTCAAATCAGGGTACTCATGTTACATTTGCAAATACATGTGTAAGCGGCAAAAGCCAGGCTACGGCACCCTGTATCTGCAGTCCTAACTATACATTTTGAGAGCCTCCATAGTAGGAACACATACATAATAATGGATTGATTGAGGCCAGGTATGCCTGGAGGGAGCCCACTTCTCCTTAAAGGCACAGGGGCGTACTGGACACCCAGCACATAGCACAATGGCAGCGAAGGTGTCCAGTGCACCCACCCCTCCACAAAATAACCAATGGTTTAAATGGCAATTGCCCCAACTTATAGCTAGCCTTAACAACAAGGAACACATGGAAGGGCGACGCATGTCAAACAACAAAAAAGAAAAATTCCCAGCTCACTTACCAGCTAATCTGCAATAAACCGAACTGTTCTATCTAATGCCGCGTACACACTCGGAATTTCGGCCAGCAAAAGACCGATGAGAGCTTTTCATTGGAAAATGTGACCGTGTGTAGGCTCCATCGGAATTTAACTGGCTGAATTCCCGCCAGAATTTTTTTTATAGCATGTTCTCAAATTTCCCAATGGAAATTAAGATTGTGTGTATGCAATTCTGACGCGCAAAACTCACGCATGCTCAGATTCAACTACGAGATGGAAGCTATTGGCTACTGGCTATTGAACTTCCTTTTTCTACTCCTGTCGTACGTGTTGTACGTCACCGCATTCTTGACAGTCGGAATTAGGTGTGACCGTGTGTAGGCAAAACAGCTTGAGCGGAATTCCGTCAGGAAAACCATCAGACCTTTTTCAGACCATAATTCCAATCGTGTGTATGCGGCATTACAATTCACATTAAAAACAGAGGTTTCATTTTCACACATTTGCAACTACATGGGTAAGCTGCAGGGGCCACGCTACCCCAGTATCGTTCTGGGTTCTGGTTCCCAAGTCTCTGGAATATGGCAAACGTCCACCAAGTTCCCCCCAAAGTAGTGTACCATGACTGATTTTGGGGGGAGGACAGGGTAAAAAAAAGGCACAAATTTGCAGATGTGCCTTTTCTGAGAATTTGTTTGGAAAATGCCTTATATAAATGTATATATTTTTATCTTGACTAGATTTCAACCTATGACATTGTGCCTCGCTTTGCTGTCATCTCTTACGCTTCAACTGTAAAAACCATCGCAAGTCTAAATGAAAATTTGGATCCAGAGGAAGTAATTGAGAACCTTAAGAAATTTCGTTACAGTGGTAAGATATTCTACAGGTTGGACTCTTATCGATAACACCTGGTACAACTTACATTATTGGAGAGGACCTCCTGGTGGGCAAATTTCTGTCAAGTATTTTTTTTCTCAAATAAATGATACATTGTTTATTGAAAAAAAAAACTGTTAAAAAAATGGACATCAATCCAGCACAATTGTCACAGGACAAGACAAAAACAAAGTCAACACCAGTACCGTTGCAATAGGAAAAGGATATTACAAAATTAGAGAGAACTTAGGGCACATAACCTCACAATAATATTCTATCCACAATAAGATAAGTGGGACCAAGGCCGGGGTCTCCAGCCACAGACCCCAGATTTTTTCAAAATTCCCTGGGCAGGCCCTGTGCTGGGTATACGTAGTTTTCCATATTACCTATAGATTTAACCAATTCAGCATGTGTAGGGAGATCCTGACATTTCCAATGGACCAGTCTAAGGTTCTGAAATAGAGCTCTAGTAAAGGCTTCACTGATAAAGTTCTCAACCTGTAAATCACCTAGGATACCCAACACACAGCATTTGAGATTGACAGACAGTTATTTAAAACACCCCATTAAGAGTGGTCACTATACCTGTCCAGTACTTATTCAACCAGGGGCAGAGTAGATTAACTAGATCCCCCATGATCTCTCCTACATTAATACACCAGACAGCAGCACACATTATTATTTATATGATTACATTTAATACAAGTAGGATCTAGTAAAGCCCCCCATCTTAATCTCCAGAGCTTTCTCCCACTATTTGTCCTCAAAGGCACCTACTGTGCATCTTTCTCAGTAGTCAGATGGGAAGGCATTCACTAATATTGTATGGCTCCTAGAGATAAAAGTAATTTTCATTAAATTAAATAGAGAGGTCGGGGACTGTTGCCACAGTGTACCATCGCCCTGGGCCTTCACTTCATGGTGTAACTGTAGACAGTAAAACTGCATCCTGTGGGGGAGGCAAAAAGAAGTTTGCAATTCCTGAAAGGGATATAATGTCCCATTATATATAATTCCATAGGTATTCCATTTGTTTATTAGGTTCGGTCACAGCTTGTCATACATTTGCGGTATAAGCTTAATGGTGACATACATTTTGTTATTTCATTGGAAACAAGAAGATAAGGTAACATATTGTAACAGATGGATACAGCATGAGGGGGGTTACTCTTGAATAGAGGGTATATGTCCCTTGTGCTTCCATTGACCTGTTAACTATGGTAGGCTCAGGGTGAGGGGGTAACCAGGACCTTCAACTGACCTCCTCCAGTGTTCCGCCCAGGCCTAAGCCGTGTCCGAGCCCCTACAGAAACCCCAGCGGGAGGCAGATCACTACCACCTCCAATTAGGTAGCTCATGTTTTCCGGCAGGGAAACTTTGTAGTGCTTAACAGCCCTACCAAATGAAGGGGACATGTTATCCAGGCCTTCAAGCGATATTAACCTTTAGCGATAATTAAATAATGGGGGGGTAGAAAATAAAAGGGGGTAGCAAGGGGTTAAAGAGGAAAGATAGGGAAAACAGTGAGAATAGGAAAGGGGGAAGAATGAAGCTCTTACCTTGAGCTCATGAGAGTCTCCTCTGGGCTCCTAGCCACCAGGCAGCCATGTCCTTCATCAAGATGGTGTATACAATGTTCATTCTCAGTGCTCCAGTCTAAGGGGGATATATTCCTCTACTACCGAGGTCAGTCAGGGTGGCCCAGGGCTGACTCCGCTAGTTCTAACAGTGCCATGTCTAGGCTAGAAGGGACCTGGGTGGGATCAGAAAAATGGTCTGACCATAAGGACCACTGTCAGGTCACCTTAGACCAGAGGATAGTACCCAAGGAGGATAGTACCCAAGGAGGTTCAGGAATCAGGTCTACTGGATCATTAACAGATCCCAGTGGGAGCTAGAGCAGAGATTCCACAGGGCGCAGAGTCTAAGAGCCAGCAGGTGTTCACCAGAGCCTCTAGTGGTGAGGGTGGACTGTGCTGCAGTCTGGCTCCAGGTCGCGGCCCCTAGGGTCTCACAGCTCATGCTCGTGGTAGACTAGAGGAGAAGGAAGCAGCAGGCTGGAACAACAAGTATAGTAAAGGGATTAGGCAAATGTCAGGGTGACTAGCAGACAGGAACAACAGGGTACACGCTAAAGGTTCAGGGTCACAGGCAAACAGGCATAGTTGGGGACACGCCAAAGGGTCAGGGTCATGAACAGACAGGAATAGTCGAGAACATGCCAAGGTCAGTAACATAGTCAAACATAGAGCACACGGCAAACAGGAAACGGGTAGCCAAACACACAATGAATACACAATGGTTGATCAGCCCCGCTGGCTTGCAGTGCATAGGTTAATATAGGGTTCCCTGATAGGGACTGGGGTGGAGCCATGCTTAGATAGGTTATAAAAACAGCCAGGTGAGAGTGGCTGGCCTCTTAGTCTGAACACATGAAGAGAGGTAGGCTGACAGAGAAAGATTACTGCACAACCATGACAACCATGTGATGGCAAGCTTGTCCCTGGTGCCCTAACATGTAGCAATCCATTCCTCTGCTTCCCTGATTCATTCACTCTGCATATCCATTCCTCCCTGCCCAGTACCTGTGCCTTCTTCCAGTAAATAGGAAGCAATCTCTTGACTGCATTCAACGGGTGGGGTAACGCATTCTTTTTATACTTACTGGCATGGGAAGAATGTGTAGGAGGAAATGGACCGGAGAGATTTCTTTAACCTGTTCCTTCCAGAAGGGTGTGATCAGTGGGCAGTCCCACCATAGGTGTAGTAGGGTTCCACAGCCCCGCCAACATAATTCAGAGTTGGCAGGGTACATCCTTGCCAGGTCAGCAGGGACCCTGTACCAGCATGATAGTATTTTGTAGTTTGTTTCTTGAATTTTGGAGTCTACAGAGCTTGAATAGGTAAGCTGATAAAGATGTGTGAGCTGAGAACCAGTAAATTCCAGACCTAGGTCCCTCTCCCAGGCCCGGATATATATGGGCTTGGAGTCTGATGCCAAGGATCCCAGTAGCTGATAAAGTTCTGAGATCATGTGTGGGATTGGTTCTTCTGCTATGAATAGGCCTTCAAAGTGTGTAAGTGATGTTATGTCTCTTAAGGAGCTGCTGTGTACCTCGAAAAATGGTGTAATTGTCTGTACCTCCAGAAGGTCATCAGAGGTCCCCCAGCTCTAGCCGCCAGGGACTCAAAGGGTATAATTTTGCCATCCCTCAAAAGTTTCTCACAGCTGGCATTCCCATCGCCTAACCAATTTCCGAGGAAAGTCAGGGGGAAACCCTCCCAATGGTGCCAGCGGGGACACAGAGGGGGCCAAGTCCAGTGCCCGATTGACTCGGTCCCAGGTCCTAAGTGTGTGGATCATCAAGGGGGACGTGTCCTCCAACAACCCTCTGTGTTCCCGCGAGAGACACAGGGCATAGGATAAGTTTCTCCCAGCCATGTATTTCTCCATAGGTACCCAGAGTTTAGACTGGGCATGGAAGCACCAGTTCAGAATCCTCTGGAGCACTATAGCTATAGCACCAAGCTATAGTGCTCCAGAGGATTCTGAACTGGCGCTTCATAAACGTGTGAAAAAGTGAGTGAACATGTGGAGATCACAAAAACCACATCGGGGCTGTAGAAAGTAAATGCATTTATAAAAAAATTATAAAAGTTAGTGATGTGTATTGAATAAACTGAATAGGAAAAATACGAGCAAGAAGGTGTATGAATTGAGCCAAATCATAAGAAAAAAAAAAGGTGAAAAATCTCATGAAAATCATGCAATACCCTGAGGGAACAAAAAGATGTGCAGTCTTTGTGATAGAGAGGAAATCAGAAATAGTTACCTGGTGACATTGTACAGAGACATGACTCATGAAGTGCATGGGTGATGACAAAAGCCAGAATGCGAACAAGACTCCCAGTGGGGGTATAAGTAGCACCCAACACACCAGGACTCCTCCCATATATAATAATGGATAGGAAGCCAGCACCCATTGTTGCCTGGAAAAATAAAGGGTGTGATGAGTTCACAGAGGAAGAAAACACCACAAATGGAGAAAGAATAGAAAGGGTAAAAAAATCGCATGAGGATCATGCAAATTCACAAAAAAGCAGAAAGGTGAGGTAAAGCAGGGAAGTGTGCCAAAGGTTAAAAAGCACCCACAAAGGTGGACTGACAGGCCCAAAATGTGAAAAGTGGGATGATTGCTCATCCCAGAATCCTGCACTCTGTTCATAGCTCATCCCAGAATCCTGCGTTCTGTTCATAGCTCATCCCAGAACCTTGCACTCTGTCCATAGTCATCCCAGAACCCTGCACTCTGTCCATAGTCATCCCCAACCCTGCACTCTGTTCATAACTCATCCCAGAACCCTGCACTCTGTTCATAGCTCATCCCAGAACCCTGCACTCTGTTCATAGTCATCCCAGAACCCTGCACTCTGTTCATAGTCATCCCAGAACCCTGCACTCTGTTCATAGCTCATCCCAGAACCCTGCACTCTGTTCATAGCTCATCCCAGAACCATGCACTCTGTTCATAGCTCATCCCAGAACCCTGCACTCTGTCCATAGTCATCCCAAACCCTTCACTCTGTTCATAACTCATCCCAGAACCCTGCACTCTGTTCATAACTCATCCCAGAATCCGGCACTCTGTACGTAATGCACTCCAAACATTGCATGCTTTTATCCTTTTTTTTTTTTTTTTTTATGAACGTGCTGGAGTTTGTATGTATCCATGAGACTCTTGCTTGTGGAAGCATAATAAAAGCATATTTTATAGATACAAGGAAACCTGAGTTTTGTTTAATGATGCCCTTAAGACCCTCCCAGTGTTTGACCACACCCACATTTGCCGCTGCATGCTATGCAAGGTTACTTCCTTCCTCAAGTGTATCTCATTCTGAAGTTCAAAAGTTGGACGTTATGGTGTTTGTGTGTTTATTTCCTGTGACATCACTTCCTTCATGGTTACTGATTGAGTGTAGAGTAGAAAAACAAGATGGTGATAGGAAACAATTACTTTTTTTTAGCATTACTACAGCGATGCATTATGCAAAAATGATGTATGCATGATTTAAGAGCAACGCAGCACACAGGTGTGAACAACACAAACAGCCACTAATGTTATTTCTCTTGATTTTGTGTTATGATTGCATTGCCAGTCAACGCATCACAATGGCTCTTGTGTGAACCAGATTGTAACTCGTGTGGCCGGTTTATGAGCTTACTGATTTTACTTGTTGCTTCCAATGATTTGAGAGGTTTTTTTTTCTCTTTTTATTTATTTTAATCTTCCTATTTCCAAACCTTTTCTTCACCTCCCAGAACATGTGGATAAACAGGGAACAAACACTCGCGGAGCACTGGCTGAAGTGTATAACATGCTGTCTCTGGATCTGGCAAAAAATAAAGAGAAGTTTCTGGAAATCCGGAATATAATTTTGCTAATAACAGATGGTAATGGCACTTGTACTTTATGATGCTGATTCAGTAATGGGAAGAGCAGTGATGGTGATCAATGTGCAGCAACCCCTAGAAACCAACTGGAATTCAGTTTACTCAAGTAACTTAAAACTCTGTGCCTTAAACACTTGACCGCTGCAAGATTTACCCCCCCCCCCCCCGACAAGGCCATTTTTTGCGATACGGCGCTGTGTAAGGCCGCGTACACACGGGCGGACTGTATGGCGTACTTAGTCCGTCATACAATCTGACGGACAGTCCGTCATACTTTCGACTGAACGGACTTGACCACACACGGATGCACAAACAGTCCGTCGAAAGCTAGCGCGATGACGTGTACAGCACGTATGACGGGACTAGAAATAGGAAGTCCAATACACAGCAAAGCACCCTTCTGCCGTGTAAATCCTTTCTGAGCATGCGCCATTCTTAGTCCGTCGAACTAGCCTACTGACGAGCGGATTGTCCGCTGAAACCAAAGTACGACGGACAGAATTTCGAAAAATCCGAAATACTTAGTACGCCAGACTGCACGCTGAAAAAGTCCGCTGAAGCCCACACACGAGCGGACTGTCCGCTGAAATGTGTTTCGACGGACTAAGTACGCCATACAGTCTGCCCGTGTGTACGCGGCATTAGTATAACTGACACTTATGTGTAACGCTGTAATCAAATAAAATGTATGTCCTTTTTATGCCACAAATAGAGATTTCTTTTGGTGGTATTTGATCACCTTTGCAGTTTTTATTTTTACGATATAAACAAAAAAGACCGACATTTTGGAAGAAAACTATATTTTTTTTACTTTCTGCTATAAAACACATCCAATAAAAGAATGTAAAAAAAATATATAATTTCTTCATAAATTTAGGCCAATATGTATTCTGCTTCATATTTTTGGTGAAAGAAATCCCAATAAGCGTATATTGATTTTACTAGTAATGGCAGCAATCAGCGACTTACAGCTGGACTATGATATTGAGGCAGACAAATCGGACACTTTTGACATTTTTTGGGGACCAGTGACACTAATACAGTGAACGGTGCTAAAAAATATGCACTGACACTGGCTGGGAAGGGGTTAACATCAGGGACGATCAAAGACTGTGTCTAGCCTGTGTTTTCTTACTGTGGTACAAGGGGGAAGGCATAGATCCATGTCCCTGCTTTGCACAGGACCCATGCCCCCTGTACTGACAGAACGGGGACCTGCCTTTATACATAGGCAGATCGCCATTCTCCTTCTGTACCGAAGGATCGGCAGGTGCCGGCAGCCATTGAGTTTGCATGTTTTCATGTTTTTTTCAGGCAGTATGAAAATGACTGCCTACACAAAACATGCAAATTTCCACAAGCATTGGTGATATGGGGTTGCATGTCGAGTAAAGGTTCGGGGAGGTGACAGTCATTAAATCTTTAATAAATGCACAAGTTTATAAAGATTTTAAACTCTTTTCTTATTCGATCAATTGAAAGGATGTTTGGTGATAATGACATAATTTTTCAGGATGATAATGCATCTTGCCATAGGGTAAAAGCCATGAAAAATTTTCTTCAAGAAAGACATATGTCAATGGCATGGCCTGCAAATAGTCCGGACCTTAATCCAATTGAAAATCTGTGGTGGAAATTAAAGAAAATGGTCCATGGCAAGGCTCCAAAGCTGATCTGGCAACTGCAATAAGAGAAAGATGCAGCCAGATTGATTTGGAATACTGTTTGCCGATAGTTAAATCTATGCCTCAGAGATTTCAAGCTGTTATAAAAGCCAGTGGTAGTGGAACAAAGTCCTAGTAGTATACTGTGGTGTGTGTGTTTTTGTGTTTTTTTTTTTTTTATGATTCCATAATATTTTCCTTAGAATCGAGTTCCATATTTTTTTCCTCCCCTTGATGTGCAAAAACTGTTGCAATTGACCACAATTTTCTTAAACAATTGAGTGAACATTTTCCATGAATGATGATTCCAGAATTGAAAAGTGGTGATTAAACAACTGAATGAACATTTTCCAAGATTGGTGATTTCATGCTTCCATACTTGTAATGTAATAATAAGGCTTGTATATTCGTCTGTTTAGAAGCCATACGTAAACTTTTTTGCCCCGCTGCCAACCTGCCTTTAAATGTTCTCTAATGACTAATTCTGTGATTCTTCAGGAAAGTACAATATGGGGGGAGACCCAGTTGTGGAAATCCGGAGGATCAGAGAACTTTTGGGGATAAAAAAGGGCCAAAATGATCGGGAGCAGTATCTGGGTAAGTGAAGCCAAGCATCCAATTGGGGGGTGCCATTAAATGAAGACTGTTGAGCACTAATACTGGTGGGCGCTGGCTGTCAGGCAAGTATTTCATCAGCTATTTTTGTAACTGATCGACTTAAATTATTTTGAAATTCGGTCAGCTTTAACTTTAACTGTCTTGGTTTTGGGTCCTTTTTAAGTTTATATGTATATGTTTATATGTTTTAAACTGATGTTTTATATCTGTTCTCTTTTACTATATTTATACATTCTTTGTTATTAAAAATAAAGAGTTAATATATGACAAATGATTCTCAGAACACTATAGGTTAGCTAAAATGACAGCACTGTAGTAGCTGCCTGTCTTCAGCCATGATTTGTCTTACTGAAACCCCACATTGAGCTGGCTAAAACGGTCGGGGGTGTAACTGCTTGAGCTTCTGAGCCCTTTAAACAATAGGGTGGTCTTGTGAAAAGAACTAAGGAGGGCCTGTAAACATAGAAAAGGGGGCAAGAGCTGTACCTGTGGTGACTTAAAAATGCAAAATATCCATGCACAAATATTTTCTATTTACTTGACTAAAAAAATGTTAATTTGTTTAGTCCAACCCATAATAAATAAGAAAGGAAAATCTATACAAAATCACTATACAGTCCTTTTTGAGATGAACAGAAACGGCTTAAAAGTCCACCCTTACGTATGACCGTATTATTATGATGTGAAGGAGGAGGCTGAGGGACAAACCCTCTCCCCCTGACCCTTTTTTTTTTTTTTTTCACAAAGTTTGCCCCTTTTTGTTATGGTTTCAATGGCCCCTCTGAAGGTTAGTGGGATGACTCTAACCATTCACATCATACACAGGGGTACTAGGTCTGGTGGAGTGTAATTAGTGATCTGGAAAATATGAAGGTAAAAAAAGTCAGAGATCCTTCATATGTTAAAAAGGGCATTTCTTTGTTGGAATCTAAAAAAGATCTAGTAGTAATGAACAAATCCTTCTATAGGAATGAAATGCAGAGGTTGCTGGCAGACCATAATACATATCAAATTTTGAGGAGTGACCCAATTTTTCCAATTTAAAGAAGAATTATCTCTTCTGGTTCAGAGGGGCTTAAAGCGTAAACTACTTACCAAGAGAGGCCAGTTACCTTGACCCTAGTGATTGTAGGATACCGATCATTTACTGCCTGACGAAAATTCACAAGGAGGCACAGTCTCCTCCCGGGAGACCCATTGTGAATGGCATCACTTCGGTGTCCTCTTGCCTTGGTCAGTATATAGATTTCTTTCTTAAGCCCTTAGTGTGTGCTACTCCTGCTTTCCTCCGTGACACCAGCATATAATACAGATGATTGAATCCCTTCCTTGCACGAATGGTAGTATATTGGTTACGGCTGATGGCAGCTCTTTATATACTATCATTGGCCACCAAGATGCTATTACATCAGTCATCAGGCTTTGGATAGATCAGATATAGGTGGCTGGCACAAGAAATTTCTCCTACAGTGTTTAGAATTCTGTCTTACAAAGAACTATTTTTGGTACGACACACAGTATTTTTTGCAGACCATGGGCGTAGCCATGGGGGATAAATTCACCCCTAGTGTGCCGAATTTATTTATGGCCCTGTGGGAGGAAGATATGCCATTGGACAGTTGTAACCACAATACTTGGTTATGTAATATACCTAGGCAGAGGCGGCTCTTTACCTTAGGCAAAAGAGGCCCCACTGATGCCCTACAGCTATGCAGTAGGCCTCCCCAGCTTAAAATCCTTGTGCCGTGGATGGGAGAGGATACAAGCACGGATGCAACATCACTCCTCATTGGATGGCGGGCGGAAATCCAGGAGTCGTAGGTTACGTGAGAGGTGAGTGTGATAGGGCTCTTAACGTTGCCTGTTTTGACTGGCAGCCTTAGGCCTGGGGTGCAAGTCCAGTCAAGTGGCCCATTGAAACACCGAATCAGCTCATCCATGCCCACCTGGTTTTTCAATGCAGCCTCACCGGTGCTCATCCAATGCAACCTCACTATTGCCCATCCAATGCAACCTGATCACTGGGACCGGGTAAATAGAGTGTATGGGGGGGCGGGGAGATGGAATGTGGGGGTCAGCTGGGGGAGTCAGGGTCTCTCACCTAGCAGCTTAGCTGGTCCTTGCACAGCAGGGCCAGCGCTCAGCCCCACAGCCTGCGATGCATGCCATGCCCTGTCTCTTCCTGCCTACAAGACTCCAGTCTCTGGGAGTTGCAGAGTTGTAGTTTCCTCTGCACTGCTCGGGAGCTTGAGCATGGACTAAAACTCCCGGAATGCAACAGCGGACAGCTGGACCACCAGCCCCACTTCCTACAGGAAAAAATAAATGGCAGCGGCTGTTTTCAACATAGGTTAGGACGGCCTGTGGGGCAATTGCCACTCTGCCCCCGCCCACCCTTCCCCTGATGTCATACATGATACTCCCTGGTCTGTTTAAGGGAGGGTGGCTGAGTGGACGAAGGTCTGCTGAACTCCGGGTGCCCTTCCCAGTGCCACCTGCCATGACAGAACCGGGCCCACAGGTGGGAAAATGGTGCCCGGTATACATGGTGGGGGGTTGCACATTGTGGCAGTGGTGGAAGTGATAGGCGGCTTCACAGCCACTTGTAACACTTCCACATGAAAGGTGACAGTCGGCTTTACTAAAGTACAAACGCTTCCAGCTGCTATAGTGCCTGGGAGTGTATAAAAAAAACACATGCAATACTGTAAAAATGAGAATCCCCAGCAAGTGGCCTGGGGATTAAGATTTTACAGCCCCCCATCCTGGCGTCCTGAGGTGTCTGCTTAAGCCGTCTTATGGTAGTGCTGTTCATAGCTCTGGGGCCACTACAGTTATAGGGCAGTCTTTAGGCTGGGTTCACACCAGTGTTCTGTGTGACCTCGCATGTGATTTGAACTGCACTTCAGTGGAAATCACATGATTGTCTGTGCAATGTGATTTCAGCCATACAGATAGTATGGCTGAATTCACATGGCATTTGGACCCAAGTTGTGCATGACCCTTTTTTGGTCCGCATCAGAATCGGATGTGTGAATACCCATGCAGTCTGATTCATGTCGGAATTGACAGTTCGCATTGCGATATGTAAACTGATCTGGGGGTGTCATTAACTTTGTATTGACAATACCAGTTCTCCTAAAGCAGTTTAAATGACCTGCGAGTCAGGTGTGATGCAGTGGATTTGCAGGGTTCTCGCATCACACCAGTGTGAACTGAGCCTAAGTGCTGGTTTACACTGCAGTGATGTGAGAACCCTGCGATTCCACTGTGGGTTCCCGCATTGCACCCGATTTGCAGGCAATTCACACTGCCCTATGCAAACTGCTGGGAGTGTCAATTAAAAGTTAATGACACCCCCAAATCAGTTTGCATATCGCAGTGCAAACTGCAAATTCAGACAGGAATTGGATCAAACCCATGCAATCCAATTCTGCTGTGTACCAAAAAAAAGGGTCCTGTGTGAGTTTGCTTCGAATGCGATGCAAATTCAGCCATACTATCTGTACTGGTGGAATCGTATCTCACAGAGATCGCATGTGATTTGCACTGTAGTGCGAATCACACCCGATGTCGGACATCGCTGCAGTGTAAACTGGCACTAAGTCCTAAATCTTCATCTTCATCTCATTGCAGCTGTGAATAGGGCCTGCAGGCAGTATTAGGGCCAAATTATAACAGGGTGGGCAGTTCCTATAGATGTCAGTAGATAATGGCGGACCGGCCCTCTTACCAGACCTGGGGATATAGCAACAACTGTTCCTATGATCAGGAATTAGCTCGTTCTGCCTGTTGTCACTTCACTGGGTGGCACCCAGATCTGTATTCTGGAAATAACTCCATTCCTTTCTTCACAAGGGATAGTGCTAGACTGTGTGCCTTTCCCTCTGGTGGTGCAGTGCAGTGGGGTTCTCCCTCTCTGATGGAGTTCTATCAGCACAATCCTCTTCCTCTGGAGTTCTGGGTGCACTTCCCCAAAAGCTCTCCCGGGCTCCTGCTTCTCTCCCTCCTCTTCAGCTGGGCATGCTGGGGGCTGCAGTTTCTTCCCTTAGCGTTGCAATGTCCAGCCCTCGGGACTACATGTCCCACAATCCTCCTCTCTGCTACTTTTTGAGTTTTTTTCCCCCTGCCCAATAAGGAGGGGGAAGAAACATAGCCAGCACAGCTCCCTAGTACAGTGGTGAGAGGAGGAGAGGGAGGGGGCAAAGAAGAGCCCGTATCTGCTCTCTTCACAGAGAGACACAGCCACTCCGATCTCATGCTGTTGTGCTCTCCTCTGACAGGAGGAAGGAGGGGAGATGGGCAGGAAACACAGAGCCTTCTTCCCATTGCTTACAAAGGTGGCGGCACAGTCTCTGCTCCTCTGATCAGCTCCTGTCATATGCCGGCGGGGAGAGCAAGCGGGATGGAGATCATTAGGCAAAATAGGAGGCCGCAAGTCCCCTGTGAGCGTGAGACCTAAGGCAACCGCCTAATTGTGCCCTGGACTCCGACCATTAGGATCAATCCTTAGTCCTGGCTAATAGATTCTTTCAGAAGGGCTATGTATCAGGTGTATTCTGAGAGAGAGATTAGTTGTTTGGAGAGAAAAACATTGGTAGCTGTCTCTAATAGAGGAAAACGTGAATATAAACTGGATTTTTAAATTGTTTTAGACTACAATGTGCAATAAAGACCATTTGAGAAAATCATTTTGAAACATTGGGATGTCCTTAAAAAGGATAGGTTATTGGGTGAAGTCCTTCCCAATTGTCCACAATTTACTGTATTTATCGGCATATAACACGCACCCCAAGTTTAGGAGGGAAGTTTAAGGAAAAAACGTATTTAAATGCCCATCAATGCAGCCTTATCAGTATCATCTGCAGCCTTGTTCATCATTGCAGAATGATCAGTGTCCATCTAGAGCCTTGCCCAGTGTCATTTGTAGCCTTGCCCAGTGTCATTTGTAGCCTTGCCCAGTGTCTTTTGTAGCCTTGCCCAGTGTCATTTGTAGCCTTGCCCAGTGTCATTGCAGCATGATCGTTTAAAATTACTGCTGCCGAGATACACAGAGCGGGATGTCCTGTGTACTCGGCTCCTCTCGCAGTCCCACCCCTTGGCCCGACTCCTATGATGAACATAATACAGGTCCAATGGCAGGACTGGGCATGACTGTGAGCGGAGTGGAGCCTAGCCGAGTACACAGTACACTCGTCTATGTGTATATCGGCGGCTCTCGCTCCTCCAGACAGTGGGATTGGCGTATAAAACGCACCCACGATTTTCCCTGATTTTAAGGGGAAAAAAGTGTGTGTTATACGCTGATAAATACAGTATTTATAGAAGGGCTCTGGCTCTGGCTCTCTCACATGCAACACTCAGGGGTTGTATATGTGCTGAAATGCAATTGCAGACTCCAGTATATATGTAGGACTTCTAGACCCTTGAATGTACGCATTGGGGAGCATGTAAACAATATTAAAAAGGGACTAAGGTCTCAGTGTTTCTAAACACTTTAGAGCTTGTCATGATTGGGACCCCAGGGGACTCAAATTTTGGGGCCTGGAAAAGGTCGATAGACATGGGGGGGGGGGGGGGGTAATTTTATCCGCCGACTTAGCCAGAGGGAATCCTTCTGGATTTTTGAGGCTAAGGTGTTAAAGCCTGATGGGTTAAATGTTGACTAAATTGTTTCATTTCCAATAGATAATTTGTGTTTTAGCAGGTTTATTAATTTTCTTATTGAATTTTAAAAGTTTTTAATTATATATTTTTTATGATATATATTTGAATTATTGCATTGTATTTCTGCAAAGTTCTTTAGTTTTAATGTGTATTGTTTTTATGGATGTGCAGGATGACAGTGGGTGCTTTATTCAATTGTATGTTTTTTTGTGTATTGGTATAGGCAATGCCTTTTTTTATAACTGCCACTAATCAGTGGTTTGCAGCCTTCAGTCTATTTGGCAATGTGAGATTGCTACTTCCTGTCTGTGGATTTATTGCCGGTCAGGTCTGTTGATGTTTCCTGGAGAGGGAGTGGTTTCATGCCACCGCCGCCTCTGTTTAGGTCTCTGTGATGACCACGCTGTGTATATAAATGATCAGGTGATGCTAATGGGCTCCGCCCCACTGAGGAAGTTTGTATAAAAAGTAACGCATATGGGAGGGGAGCCACGGCTTGACGTCACCCGCTGTCATCCTGGATCTTCATGTTCATGGTGTTTTGCTCCTATATGCACTATTGTAATTAAGCCCTTGTGAGTAGCCATTTGTTTATTAATAAAGTCCTTTTAAATCATCAGTGTGCACTTACATTTTGTTTCTCTCTTACCACTATATACCTGGGATGCCGATCGGTGGATCTGGACCTTTTTTTGGAGGTTATACCCATATGGGACATGCGCTGTTGACCATCTGTTAGTTCAGTGGTCCAAGCCTAGAGCAAGTATGCTGGAGGTGGAGGGAAAGTCACACTTACATTGAATTTTCTCACAGGGACTCTGTGCTTACTGGGACTATTAGTCCACCTTCTGTTTTTTTGATTTTTATGGACTTTTTTATCACATTTGAAATGTTTTATTGAGTCCTGATATTGCGCTGCACTCCCATTGTATAATATGTCCACAAGAAAGCCAATAGTTGGGAGTATTTGTTGGTAACACCAATGCCACCGATGTATATTTGCAGTTCATCAATGATTGACATCATGGCTGATTTAATTTTTTTCTTTCCCTTTTTTTGCCTCTTATTTCACCTGTTGATCCTGCCAGGAACACACCTCTGGTTCTTTGGGGACAACACTCACTTACTGTACTATGAAAGAGTGGTATTGTCACCTAGAACAGGAACACCTCCCCCTCTCCTACAAAGTGTGTTCTGTAGACCTCAAACACTTCCATACTATTTTCTGAGATAAGACTTCAGAGAAAACAGGGCACAATACAGTTCTGTATTTCTGGAAGGATGAACAGATATTTTTTTGCACTTTTTGAATAGATATAATCATAAAATACTTTCAGTTGAATATGGAACAAACCAAAAGGGACCTAATATGAGAAGTTTGTTTGAGTATACACGATGTCCCTGAACACCAGTCATCACAGCTCATGGTGTCCACCCTCTTGTTCTCATGATTGCAGATGTCTATACCTTTGGCCTAGGTGATGATGTGATAACCGAAAAGCTTAATGATGTTGCATCCAAGAAAGACAGGGAAAAACATGTGTTCCAGATGGAAAGTATAGATAGCATGAAGAGCGCCTTTGATGAGATAATAGGTGAGATGTTGTGCTTCAAAAATATTGTTAACCCAACTTAGTTGTCTGTCAGATTTTTCCTGAAACTGGGTAAGTTGTCCCTTTCCAAGCGGCTGCATAGTGCCAGATATCCGCGCTTATTTACCAATGGTGACCCATTAATCTGCTTCTTAACTCTCACTTAATAAAAAGTTGTTTTCTCAAGTGCAGTAAATCAGAATTTTGAATCTTTCTAAAGATAGACCAGTACCAAGATTTTGATTGGTTGCAGTGAGTTACCAAACAGAAAAATTACCAGTTTGAAAGAAGTATAGTTTATCTTCAACAAGCTCATATTTCGTGATATTACTGTGTTTTCCTTTGAAGTCATTATTATCTAGCTTTCACTTCTAGGCAATTTTTTTTATCTACTTTTTTATCTACTTCCAAACTGGCTAACGTACATTTATAACAGGATGATGCTTGCAACTGCAGGCATCAATCCAGTGTTATTTTTTCAGCCAGAAATGCCAGCTTTTGTTGACCCACCATATTATTTTCTAGGGTCTCTGCTTAACCACTTGAAGACCAGGCTTTTTTTTTTCTCACGCTTTTCATACTTTAAAGATCAGTATTTTTTGCTAGAAAAAAATATTTAGAGCCAACCCATATACATATATATATATATTTCTATTTTTTTTTTTTAAAGCAGAGGCCCTAGAGCAGTGATGGCGAACCTTGGCACCCCAGATGTTTTGGAACTACATTTCCCATGATGCTCAACTACACTGCAGAGTGCCAGTGCATCATGGGAAATGTAGTTCCAAAACATCTGGGGTGCCAAGGTTCGCCATCACTGCCCTAGAGCATGGGTGCTCAACCTGTGGACCTACAGCTGTTGTGAAACTACAAGTCCCATCATGCCTCTGCCTTTGGGTAGTAGTTCTCCAACAACTGGAGGGCCACAGGTTGGGCACCCATGCCCTAGAGCAGTCATGGCAAACCTTGGAACCCCAAATGTTTTGGAACTACATTTCCCATGATGTTCATGCACTCTGCAGTATAGTTGAGCATCATGGGAGATGTAGTTATTTAGTTTGTAGTACTCTCCCTCCCTGACTGTCTGCTCTTACCAGTGCCCGTCCCTCCCCTTCTGCTGCTGAAATAAAGTATACACAATCCCCTCTGTTAAAAGGCATTCCTATGGTGCAGTGCATGTTCTTTGTAAAAAATATGCCCATTACTACTTTATTTCAGAGCGCCGCTTGGCACTTGTGTGACTCCTCGCTGCTCTCTTCCTCTCCGGCTGACATATTGGCTCTCTCAACTGATGTCAGCAGGGGAATTCTTGGCCCCTCCCACTGTAGCTGTTCGATTGGGAGAGGAAGTAGCAAGAAGTCATGTGAGGCACTCTGAAATAAGGTAGTAATAGGCATATTTTTTTACAAAGAACATACACTGTTGCATAGGACTTTTCTAACAGAGGGGATTGTGTGTACTTTACAAAGTGGCTTTACAACCACTTTAGCGCAAGAATATAGTTTGCCATTGAACATGTAGGCAAAGATAAGCCCTTCTGGAACAATGTGCTGTTGAATGAAGACTCAAAGATAGAGTTGGCTGGTCACAGTACAGTATACATTTTTGGCCCACACTGAAGACCACATTTAGGAGAAGAGCATACAATATATAAAGCACATTTTTTTTAAATAAATTTTCTGCTTCAGGGCCTGGGCAGTTTGCAGTCTTCACGTCAGCTATGGTTAATGCATCATATCAAAGTGTGCTTGTTGAGAATATGAGAATATCGGCCCATAAGTTAAAGATGAACTGAAAATGAATCTTTGGGCATGATGATCCAAAGCACAACAGCGAATCCATTAAGGAATGGCTTAGAAAAATAAATGGATGGTTATAGCGGTTGTAAAGTCACTAATCACAAATCCTGGAATTCCTTCTGTTACAGCAGGATATACTGTGCAGTGTGTGTGTGTTTTTAAAAATTATGCAGCAAAATATCTTATTTTACAGTGCCGCAGTGCGATCATGTGACCTCCCAGCACTCTCCTTCCCTGATCTGAGGACTACAGTGGGAGAGCTTAGATTGCCCTCTATCATCGGCCAGGAGGAGAGCGGCAGGAGGTCACGTGAGCGCAGACATTCTGTGTACAGAACTCCTCCAGGTAGCCATATAGCTTTGCACTTTCAGAAAATAACAGCACTGCAGATTGAAAAGGAAAGGTCATTTTTAATAACATTCAATTCCCGTCACAATTGTATACGCTGTATTTATTTATTTATTTTCCCACGTAAAATTAGAGTTACTCTTTAAGAATCACAGTGCTTGTGTGCTGTAAGTGCCCAACATGCCCAGTCAACGTGCATAAGGTGGGCAACCAACAATGCAGAGGGATTATCTATTTGAATACTACATAGAATTGTTGGCCTGACCTACAGTACTTGACAGGGAACTGGCGTGACCAACCAGTAACCGCTGAAAAATAGGAAAGATATTGAATCATGAGCATATTATGATTGCTTGGCTATTATTGCAAATGACTGACAGTGATTTTTTATTTGCCTTGAAGTGCACTCTAACCTTCCCCATGTTTTAGTATTAATGTTAATGCAAATCATGTCTGAAATATTTCCCTCTGACTTTTTTAGATGAGACTTATGTATTTGATATGTGTGGACTGGCCAGAGATCACTCAGAAGATGAATCTGACAGATTTCCATGGATTGCCAGAATTATTGTTACAGTAAGTAGTACCAATACACTAATGCTAAGTAGTAATGGATTTTTCTCATATCGTCTTCCAGGACAGCCTTTGAGATATAGGGCTCCTCCCTCCGGGACAGGAAACACGTCAAGCCAATTAAATAAAAGGTGTGGTCCTCCAGGCCCTCCTCAGTTTTTGTGTTTCCTGCCGGACGGGAAGGAGCACGTTTGGAACTGGTAAGGGGAGCTCCTTCTCAGGGGTTTTTGCCTGGGGAGAGCGCCTTGATGGACCTGGCCCTTAGCACCCCTCGGTCCGAACGAAGGGAGGAGAGGGTAGCTTTCAGTCCCCGCTGCCATTTAAAACGTTCGGAGAGAACGGGACCCCGATACGTGGCAATCTCCCCCTCGGAGCGCTAACCGCTCGTACCTGTCGGTCGGAGGCGGCGGGAGACGTTCGTTCTACCGACCGGCGTCCGGGTACTGTGAGCGGTGCGTTCGTAAGGGAGAGGGCTGGAGAAGGAAATGTGCCGTGTGTGGGGCTAAGTTAGGCACCGGTTGGGAGAAGCCGCTTTGCCCAGATTGTGTTAGTAGCCTGGTAAAAGAGGACTCGGTGGCAGCTTGTCACAATGTTTTAACATCCGTAAAGGATGAGATTGCATCCACCTTCCAATCTTTTAAAAACATGATGGATAGGATGCAGGGTCCCTCTGTCTCTTTACCCAGAGCCGTGAGTATGCCTTCCTTATCCGAGCCAAGTCAGGAGGAGGAGGTGGATAGGGAGAGGTTACCCAGGTCATTAGCCTCCTCTAGGACAGAGTCTACTTCAGAATCTGAGGGGGAGGAAGAGGCCATTAGATCAGCCAGATACAAGCTGTCTTTGGATGATGTGGGTGACCTCCTCAAGGCTATATATGACACCTTGGAGATCAGAGAAGAACAGGTCCAGCTTTCAAAACACGACATGATGTATCAAGGGTCGAGTGTAATGAAAGACAGGGTATTCCCCGTCCATAAGTCGCTAGTGGAGGCGATTCTGCTGGAGTGGGAACAACCGGAAAAAAGGCCATTTTTTTCAGGTAGCCTTAGAAGGAGGTTCCCTTTTGAATCGGATGCGGTGCATCCCTGGAACAAGGTTCCCAAATTAGACGCTCCCTTGGCTAAGGTCTCTAAGAAGACAGATTTGGCCTTTGATGATATGGGTTCACTCAGGGACCCTATGGATAAGAGGGGAGATCTGCTGCTCAAGAGAGCCTGGGATGCCTCTTCCATTGGGCTTAAACCGGCCCTAGCAGCTACCTGTGTGGCCAGAAACTTGGAGTGTTGGCTTACACAGTTACAATCACATATTTCTGCAGGTACTTCTAGGCAACAGCTGTTGAAGTCCTTTCCGCTACTGTTTAAGGCTGTGGGCTTTTTAGCGGATGCCTCTGCAGAATCAGTCAAACTGGCTGCTAGATCAGCAGCACTAGTGAACGCTGCCAGAAGGGCCGTTTGGCTTAAAACCTGGTCAGGAGACACAGCTTCAAAGCTAAAGTTGTGTGGATTACCCTTTTCAGGGGACCATTTGTTTGGGCCCGGCTTGCAAGAGGCGTTAGAGCGCACGCAGGATAGGAAGAAAGCTTTCCCAGAAAGGAAAAAGAGACCTGAAGGGAAACGCCTTTTTCGAAGCCCCAGGCAGCAAAACCTGCAGGAAAGGGAGGTTCGCCCCAAAAAGCATTGGGCGGGTCACAAGGGAAGAGGCAGAGGAGGTATCTTATTCAATCCTCCTCAGCCCTCCCCTAAAACCCAGTGACTCCTGCGTCCCGGTGGGAGGAAGACTGGGGAAGTTCCTCCCACAGTGGGAAGCTTCAACCGAAAGTCCGTTCATTCGAGATCTTGTAAGGAACGGCTACAAGTTGGAGTTTGGTTCAGTTCCCCTCCCAAACTTTCAAGTAACAAGGTTACCAAGGGACCAAGAGAAAGCAGAGGCTTTGGCTCTTCTTCTGGGGGATCTGGTGGACCAAGAAGTAATGGTGCAGGTACCTCAGGAGGAGCGAGGCTTGGGGGTTTACTCCCACGTATTCGTGGTAAAGAAACCTTCGGGGAAGTTCAGGTTAATACTGAATCTCCGTCCCCTGAACAGATTTATAAAATACAAGCGGTTCCGGATGGAGTCAATCTTCTCGGTAACCAAATTCCTGTTTCAGGGCTGTCACATGGCCACAGTGGATCTCAGGGATGCATATTTGCATATCCCGATTCATCCGGAATCTCAGAGATTTCTCAGGTTGGCGGTGAGGTTGAACACGGGTGTGTTACACCTCCAGTTTCGAGCTCTCCCCTTCGGGCTTTCAGCCTCACCAAGAGTCTTTACAAAAGTTCTGGCAGAGGCACTGGCCCCATTAAGGCTCAAGGCTATAACAGTTATCCCATATCTGGACGATCTACTGTTCATAGCCCAGTCGGCCCAACAGCTGCAGAGGGACATACAGGAGGCTTTGGTTTTTCTGCGCTCACTGGGGTGGCTGATAAACCAGGAAAAATCCCAGCTGACCCCCTCACAGGAGGTCCTGTATTTAGGATACAGGATTTCTTCAGTGGAAATGAGGGTATTTCTTCCGGAGGAGAAGATCGGCAAGCTAGAACAGGCGGTAGCCCAGCTTCAATCTGGTCGGGAAGCCCAGATCAGGGAGGTGATGAGAGTCCTAGGGTTGATGACATCATGCTTTCCAGCGGTGGCCTGGGCAAGACATCATCAGCGTCCTTTACAAAGACTCATGCTCTGTTATTGGGATGGCAGGCAGGAGAGCCTGGATCAGGTTATGCCCCTATCCTCGGCAGTCAGGAGGTCTCTTTGGTGGTGGCGGGCCCAGGTCAACCTAGACAGGGGTCTTCCCTGGTCCCCACAAGCTACGGTGGTGGTCACGACCGATGCCAGTGCACTGGGTTGGGGTGCCCACCTAGAGGGAACCTTAGCCCAGGGTTCCTGGTCGAACCTAGAGACAGGTCATTCCTCAAACCAGAAGGAACTTCTGGCAGTCTGGAAAGCTATAGAAACCTTCCAGTCCCGGTTACATGGCAGGGATCTGCAAGTTCGCTCAGACAATGTGACAGCAGTAGCCTACCTGAACAAGCAAGGGGGAACCAGAAGCCCTGCACTACAGGTAATTGCGGACAAAATCTTCTGCTGGGCAGAGAAGAATTTGTCCTCAATATCAGCCATTCACCTAAAGGGAACTCAGAATTTCCTGGCCGACTTTCTCAGTCGCCAGAAGATAGGTCAGGACGAGTGGTCCCTCAACAAGGAAGTGTTCGAGGAGATCGTGTCATGCTGGGGAAGGCCAGAAATAGACCTATTTGCAACAGAAGGCAACAGGAAGGTGACACAATTTTTTTCGGTTCACCCACAGGATCGGGCCAGGGGGATAGACGCCCTTGCCAATCCATGGCTGTTTGGCCTGTGTTACGCCTTTCCTCCCGTAAGGATGGTGGCGGAGGTTCTGCAGAAGTTCCGTTCGGAAACTACGGACCTCATTTTAGTAGCTCCTTTTTGGCCAAGGAGACCCTGGTTTGCCAGCATAAAGAGATTGGCCGTACATCCTCCGCTGTTTCTACCAGTCAGGGAGGACTTACTTTCCCAGGGGCCGATCCTGTGCCCTCAGATAGAGAGGCTCAAGCTTGCGGCCTGGTATCTGAGGAACAAATCCTAAGGTCACAGGGTTTCTCAGAAAGAGTGATTAAGACCTTGTTAGAATGCCGTAAACCAGTTACTAGGGCAATTTACGCCAAGGTAGGAAAGAGGTTTAATTCCTGGTTGCGAGAACAGGGGATTGCAAGTCCCGGGGTCCCGGCAGTCCTAGATTTTCTACAAGCAGGGGTAGAACTGGGCCTATCTATCAGCACTCTAAAGGTACAGGTGGCGGCCTTAAGTGTTTTCCTTCAGTCCTCCCTTCAGCAGAATCCATTTGTCAGGAACTTCTTCAAGGCTCTATCTAGATCCAGGCCTGTGAGAATGAAGTCCTGTCCTACTTGGGATTTGGCCTTGGTTCTTAGGGCTCTGACCCAAGATCCATTTGAACCATTAGAGGGAGCTTCACTTAAGTGGATTGTACTAAAGACTGTATTTTTGATAGCGATCACGTCAGCTAGAAGGGTCAGTGATCTACAAGCGCTCTCGGTCAGAGAGCCATTTCTGTTAATCTTAGAGGACAGGGTAGTACTTAAGACTGATCCTAGTTTTCTTCCTAAAGTGGTGTCCACTTTTCATAGGACACAGGATATTATTTTGCCAACTTTTTTCTCAACCTCAGACAAGGATGAGGCGAGATCTTTAAGTTTGTTAGACGTCAGGAGAAGTCTATTAATTTTTTTAGAAGCCACTAAGGTCTTCAGGAAGTCAGACTCACTTTTTGTTAATTTTTCGGGTGCCCGCAAGGGCTGCAAGGCGTCCAAAGCGTCTATCGCCAGGTGGATACGAATGGCGATAGTTAAAGCCTATAAGTTAGAGGGGAAGCAGGCACCCTTAGTTAAGGCACACTCTACAAGGGCGGTTTCCGCATCATGGGCAGAGAGGGCTGGAGCCTCTCCAGAGGAGATCTGCAAAGCAGCAACGTGGTCCAGCTACTCAACGTTCGCAAGACATTACCGTCTGGATTTATGGTCTGATAAAGAGCAGACTTTTGGACGTAAGGTCCTCCAGGCAGTGGTCCCGCCCTGACAAGGTGAGCTCCTTGCTTATCATCTCAAAGGCTGTCCTGGAAGACGATATGAGAAAACCGGAGTTAGACTTACCGGTAACTCTTTTTCTAGGAGTCTTCCAGGACAGCCTGGCTTCCCACCCAAAGTTGTTTAAATTGGACTAAGTGGTGAGGATGTGTATTAACGTGATTGTTAGTGTGTTATGTCTTTCAGAGCCTCCCGGCGGTTCTTGGAGTAAAACTGAGGAGGGCCTGGAGGACCACACCTTTTATTTAATTGGCTTGACGTGTTTCCTGTCCCGGAGGGAGGAGCCCTATATCTCAAAGGCTGTCCTGGAAGACTCCTAGAAAAAGAGTTACCGGTAAGTCTAACTCTGGTTTTATACACTAAAGAGATGTTCAAGGGAATATATAGTTGTTTCAAATATATAGGCAGTACATATTGCTATCTTTGTGTGTCAACGTGGTTGTAAACCCTGTACCCAGTGACTGGCCTCAGGTGATGCACAGAGATTAAACAAATCCTTCTACATGCGTTGTACCTGTTTATCTATAACTATTTGTCCTGTACATCCTGACAATACTCAAAGATTAAATGAATTTTTCACAGACTCACAAAGCAGGGGGAGAGGAGCTGCAGTTGTACACTGTATAAGAGCTGTGAGAGCTGATTGGAGGGAAGGGACACACCCCCTTTCACACAGCACACAGGAACAGGATTTACCTGTACCCAGGGGACGCCCCTCCTTCATTGCATGGGTTAAATACTCATTTGGCTAGAAGGTAAAAGAAAATCCTTGTTGCTCACTCCTGCGGACTTTTTTCTCCATACAAGTGCTCCCCCAAAGCCTCTCCACTTTGCTGGTAGCAGCTCTCTGACGTCATTATGTACTTCGGGTTTAAGAGAGCAAGGGTCTGTCCACATTCTGAGAGCCCCAGCTGCTGGGGTAGTGAGGAGTTAGGTAATTTGTCCTGTTGATCTTGGAAAATGGAGAATCAAGAGGCACACATGGAAAAAAACAGTGGGAGATTTTGGTGCAGTATTATAGAGAACTTGGAGTATATAGAATGTTGTTCTTAGACAAAAATATAGTTATATGACCTACATCTGGTGACCACGCAAATTGTGTGCTCAACCGGGAATCAAAACTTGTGCAAAATAAGGCCACACAGGTTCTTTTGAAGGTCTCTTGTGATGCTCAGGGAACACCAGTTTTGGTTTTGTCTGAAAGCATCAGGTTGGTGTGTTGATTTGGATAGAAAAAACAAAAGCCATATATTCCTAAGATAGCAGAGGCACCCAGAAGTAGATAGAAAAGTCTGGTAGTCCCATCAGGATACACAGAACCAATATATTTTCAGTGGTGGGTGGCCCATGCTCTACAATCATAAACTTTACCTCTCTCAAAGATTTCTATAAAACCCCATTGGTGAACCTTTTTAGATACCTAAAGATCAACAACGTAGCCCACTCCATTAGAAAATTCCACTTTCTACTCTTCTGTGTCTGGAATCCTGGAATAAAGTGTGGAGCCTGAGGACTGGAAACAAATTTGTTAAGTTACAGCCCATTGTTCCATTAATGCATCCCTCATAGAATCTAATTACACATTTATGTGCTAATATAAGGCCCCTCAAAATTTTGAAAAACTTGCACTTAACACCACAAGTTCATACCTTTGGGAGCTATTCACTTCCACAATTGGTGGAATGCCCAATAATAGGAAATATTCAACAAACTTCTATCAACTTTGCTCCTGGGCAAATGCTTTTCCAAAGCAGTGAAAGAAGCTTAGCCTAACGTACAACCAGAGGCTTGTAAGCCCTTGTACACGCGGTCGGATAATCTGTCGGATTGCGTCTTATCGGACCGTGTCGTTGGATAATCCGACTGTGTGTGGTATGCATCGGACTGATTCCGTCTGAATCTCCGTCCGACCCAATTTTCCAACATGTTGGAAATATTTCCCGACCAACTGGGCTGGACAGACCTAATCCGATCATGTGTAGAGCATTTTCATTGGACCAAGTGCCACGCATGCTCAGATCTAATTCCTACATCAAAGCTATTGGCTACTAGCCTGAACGTAGTCCCATCGTAACGAAATTATGTCATCACGTTCTGAACGATCTGATTTTTCGCCAACTTGGCCCGACCGTGTGTATGCAACAGTTTCGGACAAGATCCGACGGACAAAATCCGACAGGCAAAATCCGACGGATTTGGTTGTGGAAATCTCCGACCGTGTGCACAGGGGCTAAGACCATCCAGTTTGCTTGCTCACAGCAGCTTAACAAATTCTTGTTAAAGCGTGGTGGTGCTTAAATCCCATAATAAAATTAATTGTTTTTTCTGTAATCTCGAAGACTCAGTTTGCAAATTTGTATGGATTTATACTGCTTGGGTGAACCATGATCCACCTGCTGCTTTGTTCGCATACTGTTGATTGTGATTGTCCAACCAACAATTTTGGCCATGATATGGTGAGGATCCATGCACACGTTTCTTTGTCTTCCTCACCCATCTCTTTGAAATAAAGATGTCCAGTGGGTGTGGATTGCTTGTTTAATGATGCATTTAATATACCACCAATGCATTTCGTGATGAGTGGTCACTTTTTCTGATAAAATGTTTACCAGATTCTGTTAGCGTGTAGAAAGGTACAGCACAGAGGGAAAAATTTATCTGGAAGAATATGATGTCAACACAAGATTTATAAAATACAGACCTAATAAACATTGGATGAGTTAAAAAGAAAAAACTGTTGGTTCCTATTTGAAAATATCCAAAAATAAATATTGATAAATAATGCATTTGATTTAAACAGCAATTTATATTATAATATTTTACCATACATCCATTTTCAATATATGTATCTAAAAACCTAAGTTATGTGTTGATGGTAGGTTAATTGGCCAAATTCGTCCTAGTATATGTATATATGAATGTTAGGGACATTTGATTATAATAACAAGAAATGCCGGCAACTTGATTGCGTCTTCTTAAATCTTGAACAGTAACAGCAGTGCGACATCTAAAGTGCTAACATATTTCGGCCGGAGCCTTCCTCATAGCATACAGGTTTACAATAAAATCAGGTTTATATAGAAAAGATATCCATTCCTCCAAAAAAAAGGGACGGTACAATCCAATTTAAAATCAATTAACAAATAAAATCATGTGAAGTTGGCAGAACCAGAGAAAGAAGGGAGGGAAAATGGAAATACAGACTGAAAACTCTAGGGAAAAATTAACCCATTGTGGGATCAAGTTTTATTATTTTAAAAACAAATTTACATCCATTCTATTGCTCATTCCACTAAGAAATTGAGTATTCAATCTGTGTATCCACCACATCTCCCGCTGAAGTAGGGTATGGTGTCTATACCCCTCCCCCCTAACAGATCTTCTCTCCTGTTCCAGACCGCAAAAAAGATTTCAGATTACCACCATGAACTGTTCTACAGTGTTTAGATACATTTGAAATATTTTTTGCGTTGCTATTAACAGAGTTCTGATATTCGAATACGTAGATTGCGAATAGTGCCTTGTCAGAAACCATGAATCAGACCGAGACAGAAGTACAGTTAAATCACACTTGTTTAATAATAAAAGTAAATAGAACAAATGTAGTCAAAACATAGTCAAAGTTCGGTAACTGGAATGGATAGTCAGACAAGCCAGAAAGTCAGGAATCAGCATAGTGGAACAGCAAGCAGGATCTGGAGCCAGAAGGAGTGTCAGCCAAGCAAGTCTTTAACAGGAGCACTGAAGAAAGTCTCTGTGATGTTGACCAAGGCGAAGGCAGAGATCATCTGGGCTGGACGGCTTAAGTACAATATACGAAGTACCCCACGCAACCAAAATTAAATTAAACAAAACTAGCAGCTAACACAACAAACAGATACATTTGTTCTCAAATGTAAAAAGTGCATATAGTGCATCGCTGAAACCCACCAGATTTATATAACTAAATCATGGATGAGTAAAGGTGAAATAGTGTGACATACTCCAAGAAAATACCATATGAAAAAATTACCACATTTGAACAACGCACTTATATACTAAATGCAAGAAAATAATATGTTAAAACAAGACTTGCGTGTGTCAAGTGAAATATATAAATAACACATTTGAAATAAAAAAAATAGTGTGAAAGTCCATAGACAATACTGAAAAGGTCCACCGTAGTGATCAAAGCTTTAAAAAAATCTTCAAATCCACCAAATATTAGGACATAATCTTGCGACCACCCATGTGACAACACCACCACCGATGAGGATGTGAGCTTACCAGAGAATTTGGACTCAAAAATAACATATGTTCTATGAGTCTATAAGGCTTTATGGTGTCTGCTGGCAACTGGAATATGACCTGTCAGGATCTTGTTCCAAAACGTATGGATACTCCCTCTACACAGACGAGTAGTTGGTATCAATTTTTACTCAGTAAATGGGAGGAATAGAAAGAGAGCCACATGGCGTAATTCCATAAATAAATATAGCAAAATATTTATTAAAAGTAGTATACTTACATTTTAAGAAGTAACTTCAAATCGCTTTATAAAAACAGTGGCAACAGTAGAGTCCACCCGACGTGTTTCGTCTCAATAGACTCTACTGCAGCCTGACTCACTTATATAAAAAATTTGACCCCTCACTTGAGAATCCAGCTCCCGGTGTCACCGCATGTGTCTGACGATAACTTCTGGTTTGCGCCCCAAAATAGCCAACCGACATGCGCTCCATGCCTCCATGCCGCAACCGGAAATACGCTCCCAACAACCACACAAGTTCCGGTTACGCCCAATGGAGACCTAGCTTGCGCTCCAACGCACGCCGTACTTCTGGCTACGCTGACTGGAGACTCGGCTGCATTCCAAGCATCCATATCGTGTCCGGAAGTGCGTTCCAACGGGCGCTCAACCCCCCTTTTCACCCAATAAGGAGCTACCGTGCGCTCCAGGCTGTATTTAAACATACCTTTACGACGATCTTTGCTACATATTACATGGTGCATAGCCTAGGGTATTCATAACACTTACAAAACAGTTAAGAGACATGTAATAAGTAGACATTACTACATGCAATCTCCTCGCTTATAACCATTATCAGAATCTTGCAATGTTATAGCTTTCCACTCCACAGATAACATGAGTGGATAAAATGCTACACGCCCCTGGTATTAATACAATAAAATGAAACCACAAAATTTGTAAAAAAATATAAAAATATAAACAATTATAAAAAAAGTTTTTATAAAAAATTATAAAAAAGGGAAGGGGGTAACCAAATCTTAAAACTATTTTTTTTTTTTTATATTTAATAAGATATTAAAAAACAAAATATGGAAATAATCATCCCAGAAGGAACCAAAAATATGGATCCTATGTTCACATATTAGAGATATCTAATATATATATATATATATATATATATATATATATATATATATAGATAGATAGATAGATAGATAGATAGATAGATAGATAGATAGATAGATAGATAGATAGAGATATATATATATATATATATATATATATATTTGTCTCTGATGGACAATTTTTACAATGCCACACTTCAACAAACCAAAAAAAAAGGGAAGAGAGAGAACCTGGTTAGGAGTCATCAATGAAAGCATTAATGTCCCACTCCACGTTCATTCCGAACAGGGCATGGGACTGAAGCTCTTTAGATCTAGAAGGTCTCCAAACGAGAGACCCCTCTGGTCTTAGCACCCCCTCTCCAGGGGGGAGTGTACTTGTCTAGAACAATAAATTGTGATCCTGTCGGATTGCCATTGTAGTGTTCTTTATAGTGTCTAGGGCAGGGGTCTCAAACTGGTGGCCCTCCAGCTGTTGCAAAACTACAAGTCCCATCATGCCTCTGCCTGTGGGAGTCATGTGTGTAACTGTCAGCCTTGCAATGCCTCATGGGAATTGTAGTTTCGCAACAGCTGGAGGGCCGCCAGTTTGAGACCCTTGGTCTAGGGACACTATGTTTAGCGTCCCTACCCTTAATTAGGGCAATATGTTCACCCACTCTCATGGAAAAGGTCCTTAGTGTACTGCCTACATACTGCCACAAGGGCAAGTAATCAGATATACTACATATTTTTTGCCACATGTGCAAAATTCTTTGATCATGTATTTCTTTTTGGTAACCATTGACATAAATTCCACGGTCTTACGTCTCTCTAATGTGTTGTGCTGACAAACGCACTTCCTGCAGGGGAAAAAAACTGTCAAATAATGAAAAAACGAGGGACGTACAGGTGGATTTATAATGTTTGGTGCTATACAATTCTGTAAAGAAGGCACTCCCCTAAAAATTATTTTAGCCCCTTCTGTAGGTGCGTTAGCAAGGATGTTGTCGTTCTTAAGGACATCCCAATGCCTATTGATAATAGTCTTCATTTGTTTGTGCTGTGTTTGAAAAAGATGTCAACAGGGCCCACTTGAAATTCTCATCCAGTTCCTGTTTAGGTTTGACCACCAGTAAAGACTCCCTATCAGTATTAATTACCCTTTGCAGTTCAAGGTCAATAGTGCTATTATCATATCCCTTGTCCAGGACAGCTTAGGTAAGCAGAACTGACGAGCAGGATATCATCAACAGGTGAGTCACTGTGGAGAGATGAGAGCTGACAATTAGCTCACAGCTGAGTGGCCAGCTCAGAAGGAGGGGCTAAGCCCAGCCCTGACAGTACGCCCTCCTCAACAACCCCTCCCCCTCAGAAGACCACCAGGCTTGAGGGGAATACATCTATGGAAATCATGGAAGAGGAAAGGGGCATGTACGCCCGAGGATTAGACCCAAGAGCGTTCCTCCACACTGTACCCTTTCCAATGCACCAGGTACTGTATGCGCCCGTGGAACCTACGGTAGTCAACAATGGATTGTACTTCATACTCCTTATGGTTCTCAACTTGTATGGGGTGAGGACATGGCACCAAAGTGGTAGAGCGGTTGCAGATCAAAGGTTTTAATGAGACATGAAATACATTTGAGATACACATATTAGAAGGAAGGTCTAACGCGTAAGCCACTGGGTTAATCCTGTGGAGAATATGGAAAGGCCCAATAAACCAATGTGCCAACTTCAGAGAGGGTACACAAAGTATGAGGTTGTGAGGTGAATGCCAGACCCTGTCCCTAGCGTGGAAGGAAGGTGCAGGCAGGAGTTTGTGGTCAGCATGGAGTCTGTACCTATCATTAGCATGTCGCAAAGTCTCCTGGACTTGTGCTCAAGTTGAACGTAGACCACAGAGATGCTCCTCTAATGCAGGAATACTCTGAGGAACAAATGAGTCAGGCAACATGGAAGGTTGGAAACCATAGTTTGCCATAAATGGGAACAATCAGGAAGCAGAATTCAAGGCACTATTGTGAGCAAACTCCGCCCACGGCAAGAGGTCTGACCAGTTGTTATGATGGTCAGAAATATAGCAACGTAGGAACTGCTCCAAGGACTGATTGGCTTGTTCTGTGGCCCCATTAGACTGCGGGTGATATGCAGAGGAGAAAGCAATCTGAATTCCCAACTGTGCAACTCCGCAGTTGACAATTTCTTGGAAAAGTAGCCACAAGGATGCATAGCGCTCTCAGAGGTAGGACGTTGAGACAGAAGGGCACCAACTCCAGTCTCAGAAGCATCAACCTCAAGGATAAAAGGTAATGTAGGATCGAGATGTGCCAACACAGGAGCAGAAACAAAGGCAGCCTTGAGACTCTCAAAAGACCTTAATGGACTCCGGAGACCAACTCTGCGGGTTACCGTCCTTTCTGGTCATATTAGTCAGGGGCTTGACCAGAGACGAGAAGTTACGAATAAACTTCCGATTATAGTTGGCAAAACCAAGAAAACACTGCAGAAGACGGAAACCCACGGGTCGGGGCTACTGTAGGACTGCTGAAAGTTTCTCTGGGTCTATCGAAAAACCAGCAGTGGAAATGACATAACTCAGGAACTTAACCTGTCCACGATGGAATTTGCACTTCTCCAATTTACAATAGAGATTGTTTTTTCTTAGTTTATGAAGCACACGACAGACATCTGTGTGATGGCTCTCCAGGGACTTTGAAAATATGAGGATATCGTCGAGATCAATCACCACATCTAACTGCAACAAATCACGGAAGACATCGTTAACTAGAAAATGCATTTCCTGGAGAAAATGCATGGGAATGCTGAATAGCATCAAAACTGCCCCATCATATTTCCACCATCAAAACTGCCCCATCGAATCTTCCCCCATCAAAATTGCCCCATCATATTGCCCCCATCAAAACTGCCCCATCAAATTTGCCCCCTTGAAACTGCCCCCATCATATTGCCACCATCAAAACTGTCCCATCAAAACTACCCCATCATATTGCCACCATCAAAACTGCCCCACACACACCCAAAGAGCTCTCTGAGAACCAGCCTTTTTTCAAGCCTGGGCCTTGCCTGCTAGCTTGGCCCAGGAATAATGCCTGATCCTGGCATAGGCCCTGGGAGGGATTCCCCTGATGATACCGGGCCTTCTGAGGAGGAGGAGGTGTAGGATCTGACTGTGGGTCCAGGCCCTGGTGAGAATGTGGATGCCTACAGACAGAAGATCATTGATCGTTTTGATCGTGGAGAAACTTAAATGTTTACAAGCTGAACATAAAAACTTCAGGGCCAAGTATTTTCAGGCCTGGAGTAAGAACCGTTTGGCCATGAAGCCAGAGTTACAGCAGCTGGAGAAGGTAAAGAAACAATCTTTATTATTAGAGAAATTAAGATAAAGATAAAAGTGGAGCTTTGCCAGCCAGACATTGGTGAGTTCTGTGGATCAGCAGCCACAGGTAACAGACAACCCAGCTTCATCTGCCTCTGCACCTCTCCCCCCATGTCAGGCTGGGGAATCACCAGCGGCAACCAGCCAGGGGGTTGAGAGTGAACATGGCACCCTACAGTTCATCCAATAGATGGAGTCACCCCTAAGGGCAGACAGGTCTATTGCTGAACCATCGGAAGTCCCAGAGGATGAGCAGAGGGGTGCCAGCACTGATGGAAAAATCCCAGTGCACTGTACTGCCTTCTTCCAACATGTCTGTCCCACCTGCTGTAGTGGCTGGTGTCCCGGCTGTAGTGGAAGGTGTCCCGCCTGTAGTGGAAGGTGTCCCGGTTGAGGAACAGAGAGGGAAAGAGCTCTGCAAACAGCTGCCTGCTACAGGGAAACCTTCTGCAGACATGGACGGAAAACCCCAGGCAGAGGTGTCATCAGCCCACCAGAGCAATGTGGATGGATCTCGATCATACACCCCACACATGGATTTTGCTGCTACTGCTGAGACCTGTAGTTCTACAAGCAAGATGGCAGGTGGGGGAGGGGGATCAGCACACTGCAGCATGTGAAGTGGAGACAGCCATGGAAGTCTCCTGCAGTGATTCACCTGTTGCTGTATTAGAACATTCACTCTGCTTATCTGAAAATCCTGTCCTGATGGAGGAGAAGAGTCTGCCTGGAGGTGAAGTGTGTATGGGGACAGCAGTGAGTGTGGACATGGCAGGAACTATGAATGTGCCAGAAAATAATGACAGCAATAATATTGATAAGGCAATGAATGGTGGGTGGTGGTGAAGGGGTTAATATTGCTGGGTAAAATAAAAATTACATTCCTTCCTCTGCTCAGCAGAGGAAAGACTCATCGATTGTTCAGACCAAATCTGTATAATCGATAACTGCTAGAAATATGTCAGATGGTTCAAAACACACACATGTTTTTTTTCTGCTGGGAGGAATGTGAGGAGTTGTGCATCAGTTTTGGGGAGTCGCACCAAGGAAGGTGGGGGAATGTTGCAAATGTTAGTGGTCACAATTTGGGGAGGTTTGGTGGTGGGATGGTTGGTGGGTACAGGAGGAGAAATGTGGTTCAGTTGAAGGGGGAGGGGACCCCACCAGTAAGGGGGAGGGTGGCTGAGTTGGTTTTGGAAATGGGGTTTAAAGCCTTGGATATATTTGCTTTGATTTGCCCAGTGGGGAGTTATGAATTTGATTTGTCTTTTGTAAAACCTGAGGGTCTAGAATTATTTTGGGAGCGATATAGGAGGTGCAAGGGCCTTCTGCAGTGGAGTGGCTTGATGCCAAAGGAGATTTCCAGGCAGCCTCTGATAAAATCGGTGACTATCCTGGTGTGTAACGAATCCATTCCAGAGGCTGATTTAATAGTATGGCTACGCCGATATGGTGAGGTCCTCACTCCACTGTGGAAGGTCCTGGATGAACATGGAATATGGACAGGAGCCTGGACAGTGTCACTAAAATTGGGGATTCTGGGAAATGTAGTTCAGCACCTTCCCTCTTCAGCCCTTCTGGGAAGGGATCGGCTGACAATATTCTACCAGGGTCAGCCTAAAGTCTGCAATGTGGTGAAAAAGGCCATTTTGCATCTAACTGTAACCGTAAGAAGTGTTCACTATGCCAGGATCTGGACCATTTGGCTAAGGACTGTACCAAAATTCAGTGCAAATTGTGCCAAAAGCTTGGTCATCCTTATAGTCAGTGCCTAGAGGCATTACATAACATGCCAGGATTAGAGGCTGAGCTGCAGAGGCCGCTGAAACTGTTGTTGTCCCTCCTGTGTCTGTTGCATCTGTTTCGGATTCTGTTTCCCCTAGTGATGTGTTCCCTAAGTCTGCCCCTTCTGTGTCTGTTACATCTTTTGTTTTGGATTCTGTTTCCCCTAGTGAAGTGGTTCCTGAGACTGTCCCCCATGTAGTGGTCCCTGGTCCTGCTGTACATAGATCCTCCAGACTAGCAGAAGCTGCTGGGGGGGCAGGTTTAGCAGATCTTCCCACTCAGCCTCCAGTCCCTGTCCCTCAGCAGCGCAAACGTGGCCAAGGGAGTTTGGGGGTGCTGGATGGGGCTGATGGAAGGGTGTCCATATCCCATGTCTCACCTTCTGTTGAGGGGGATTCGGATGATGAGGGGTGGGAGAAATTTAGGTGGAAGAAAAAGAAGAACAGGAAGACAAGTAAAGTGGTTATTTCTTCCTCACTCGGACCCAGGAGGGGTTCCTCTTGGGAATACTTTTTCAATTTTGTTAGGTGATGATATGTCTGATATATCTTTCTCTTTATCATCCATGGATGAGGGGGAGTCACATAGTTTGAAGAGAGCTGTTTCTGGTGACGAGTGTGGTAAAGGTTAAGAAATGACTACCCCAATCATCCCGATTGTAGTTCCCACTCCAATAAAGGTGGCGACCAGGGATGAGCCGAACACCCCCCGGTTCGGTTCGCACCAGAACTTTCGAACGGACCGAAAATTCAAGTGAACTTTAGAACCCCATTGAAGTCTATGGGACTCAAACGTTTGAAATAAAAAGTGCTAATTTTAATGGCTAATATGCAAGATATTGTCCTAAAAAGGGTTTGGGAGCCCGACTCCTGCCCCAGGGGACATGGGTCAATGGCAAATTTTTCTTTAAAAACTGCAGTTTTTTCGGGAGCACTGATTTTAATGACGATTAAAGTGAAAAAAAGTTAACTATTCCTTTAAATATCGTGCCTGGGTGATGTCTATAGTATGCCTGTGAAGTGCCACGTGTTTCCTGTGTTTACAGTCCCTGCACAAAATGACATTTAACAGAAAAAAAAGTCATTTAAAACTGCTTGCGGTTTTAACCACTTCAATACCAGGCACTTAAACACCTTCCTGCCCAGACCAATTTTGAGCTTTCAGCACTGTCGCACTTTGAATTACAATTGCGAGGTCATGCTACACTGTACCCAAATTACATTTTTATAATTTTTTTCCCACAAATAGAGCTTTCTTTTGGTGGTATTTGATCACCTCTACGGTTTTTATTTTTTGCGCTACAAATAAAAAAATACAGAAATTAAAAAAAAAAATGTTTTTTTTGGTTTCAGTTTCAAAACTTTGTAAATAAGTACGTTTTATCCTTCACTGATGGGCACTGATGGGGCTACACTGATGGGCACTGATAAGGCGGCACTGATGGGCACCAATGAAGTGGCACTGATGAGATGGCATTGATGGACACTGATAGGTGGCACTGATGGGCACTGATAGGCGGCACTGATGGGTGGCACTGATGGGCGACACGGATGGGCACTGATAGGTGGCACAAATTGGCACTAATAGCTGGCACGGATTGGCATGGATGGGCGGCACAGATGGGCATGGATAGGCGGCACAGATGGGCATGGATAGGCAGCACAGATGGGCATGTGTGGGCACTGATAGGTGGCACAGATGGGCACTGATAGGCGGCACAGGTGGGCACTGATAGGCGGCACAGGTGAGCACTCATAGGCGGCATTGTATTGTTATACTGTACTAATGGATACCAATCAGTGCCAAACAATAATGCATGCCAATCAGTGATGCCCATTGTGGGCACTGATTGGCATCCATTGTGGCACTGACTGGCATCCCTGGTGGTCTAGGGAGGATTACCTTTTGCTGGGCATCCCTGGTGGTCTGGTGGCGTTCCTGGTGGTCCAGTGTGGGCATCCTCGGGGGGGGGGGGGGCTGTGCTGATAATCGATCAGCACAGACCCCCCCTGTCAGAGGAGCAGCCGATCGGCTCTCCTCTACTCGCGTCTGACAGACGCGAGTGAGGAAAAGCCGATCACCGGCTCTTCCTATTTACACTGTGATCAGCCATGATTGGACACGGCTGATCACGTGTTAAAGAGTCTCCGTCGGAGACTCTTTACCGAGATCGTAGTTGCCGGGTGTCAGACTGACACCCCGCAACAACGATCACCGCAATGCGCGCCCCCGGGGGCGCGCAGCGGCTCATTATCCTGATCACGTCATATGACGTTCGATCAGGATTATGCAACCACTTTGCCACCGTCAATTGCCTATAGGGCAGGCGGCAAGTGGTTAATGTAATATCTGGTTCCAGCAATACGGATAAAAATCATTGAAAAAAAATGGCATAGGTAGCCCCCCCCCCCGCCCATTACCAGCCCCTTTGGGTCTTGTACGGATATTAAGGGGAACCCTGTACCCAAATTAAAAAAAGGAAAGGTGTAGGTTTGTTGTGTTAAGTAGAATCTGTTTGTAATTTTGAACTGGTAAATTTTTAATGTGTAGCTCCAGTCCAAAAATCTATTTTTAAGCTTTTTGGAAAACATAGGGAAGGGTTATCACCCCTGTATAGTTTTTTTTGCCGTTAGTCTTTTTTCATCTCACTTCCTGTTGTCTCCTTCCGTTTGCAAGTAGGAGACGTTTGTAAGTTGGATGTTTGAAAGTAGGGGCCTGCCCTATATGCTCTGCAGAAATGGGGGCCTAAAGTGTTAGTGTTGCCACAACACTGTAAGCCCTCAAAGTGACTCTTGGTGGGCGCTGGAGCGTCCTGCTGTGAACGATTATATCAATAATATGCCATTGTTGAAAAGTGGTAAAAAAATTGGGCCTTTGGTGGTTGTGGTGGTGTTGGTGCCACAACACTATAAGTCCTCCCAGTTACTCTTGGTGGGCGCAGGAACGGGCCCAGCTGTGAAATAATATATCAAGAATTGTAATTAGGCACTGGTGCTGGTGCCACAACACTGCAGCCTCTCCCATATACTCTAGTTGGAGTGCAGGAATGAGCCCTGCTGCAAAGCATTGTATCCAAAATTGTAATTACATGCCCCTGTTAAACAGGGGCTGAAAAATTGGGCTGGTGGCATCACCAAGAACCAAAAATGTTTTTCCAAGCTATCAGCAGGATCATTGAGGAGGAAGAGGATAGTCAGTCAACATAACAGGACAGTCACTCAGCATCAGCATAGGCAGTCTTGAAGGGATGTGACATTTCCAAAAAAATGATTCGGTTACATCAGCTTCAGGTGCTTGGTAGCTGGTGGTGATCCAAGACTGATTCATCACCTAATAAGGGTTTGGGGACCTGGCTCCTGCCCCAGGGGACATGGATCAATGCAATTTTTTTTTTTTTAAACTGACGTTTTTTCAGGAGCGCGGATTTTAATGACGCTTAAAGGAACATAAAAAAAAGTGAAATATTCCTTTAAATATTGTGCCTGGGGGATATCTATAGTATGCTTGTGAAGTGGCACGTTTCCCATGTTTAGAACAGTCCCTGCACAAAATGACATTTAACGGACAAAAAATGATTTAAAACTCCCTTGCGGTTTAAATGTAATGTCTGGTTCCGGTAGCCCCCCCTGCCCATTACCAGCCCCTTTGTGTCTTGCATGGATATTAAGGGAAACCCCGTACCCAAATAAAAAAAAAAGGAAAGGCGTGGGGCCCCCAGGCCCTATATACTCCGAACAGCAGTTTACAGTCGGTGCAAACAAGACAGGGACTGTGTAGGTTTGTTGTTTTAAGTAGAATCTGTTTGTAATTTGGAAGTGGTACATTTTTAAAGTGTAGCTCCAGTCAAAAAATCTATTTTTAAGCTTTTTGGAAAACATAGGTAAGGGTTATCACCCCTGTATAATTTTTTTGGCCATCTGTCTTTTTTCATCTCACTTCCTGTTGTCTCCTTCCGTTTGCAAGTAGGAAATGTTTGTAAGTTCGATGTTTGAAAGTAGGGGCCTGCCCTATATACTCTGCAGAAATTTGGCCCTAAGGTGTTGGTGTTGCCAAAAGTTAAGCCCTCAAAATGACTCTTGGTGGGCGCTTGAGCGCCTTGCTATGAACTATTATATCAAGAATTGTAATTACTTGCCATTGTTGAACAGTGGTAGAAAAATTGGGCCTTTGGTGGTTGTGGTGGTGCCACAACACTGTAAGTCCTCACAGTTACTCTCGGTGGGTGCAGGAACAGGCCCTGCTGTGAAATATTATATCAAGAATTGTAATTACATGCACGTGTTAAACAGGGGCTGAAAAATTGGGCCTTAGGCACTGGTTCTGGTGCCACAACACTGCACCCTCTCCCAGATACTCTAGTTGGAGTGCATGAATGAGCCCTGCTGCAAAGCATTGCATCAAAAATTGTAATTAAATGCCCCTGTTAAACAGGGGCTGAAAAATTGGGCCTTAGAAACTGGTGGCGGCGCCCAGAACCAAAAATGTTCTTCCAAACTATCAGCAGGATCATTGAGGAAGAAGAGGATAGTCAGTCAACATAACAGGATAGTCCCTCAGCATCAGCATAGGCAGTCTTGAAGGGATGTGACATTTCCAAAAAAATGATTCGGTTACATCAGCTTCAGGTGCTTGGTAGCTGGTGGTGATCCAAGACTGATTCATCTTTATGAAGGTCAGTCGATCAACCGAGTCGGTGGACAGACGCACCCAGTGATTGGTTACAAAGCCTCCAGCAGCAATGAAGGTGCGTTCCGAAAGAACGCTGGCTGCAGGACAGGCCAGTAGCTCAATTGCATACTGTGCAAGCTCTGGCCAGTGATCCATCCTCAAGACCCAGTAAGCCAGAGGATTTTCGGTGGGAAAGGTGTCCAAGTCTGACCTTGCCCCTAGGTATTCCTGCACCATGTAAATCAGACACTGGCGATGGTTGCTGGAACCGATCATACCTTGGGGCTGCGGACTAAAAAATTGTCTGAACGCATCGGTCAGACAGCCACCTTCTCCACCACTCCTTCTGTGACTGACCGAAGCCTCAGCAACACGTTGTCCAGGACCAGGAGTATGGAACCTCCCAGTCTCTGGAAACGCATTGCACAGACCTTTCTGCAAGGCCTCCCGGAGGTGTCTCATCCTCTGCTTCCTCTGCGATGGCACGATAAGGTCCGCAACGTAACCCTTGTACCGTGGATCAAGGAGAGTGACCGGCCAGTAATGGTCCCTCTCCTTGATCCGAAGAATACAAGGATCCTTCCACAGGCTTTGCAGGATCAGGGATGCCATGCAGCGTAGGTTAGCTGAGGCATTTGGTCAGGAGTCCTCTGAGTTACGAAGGACAACATGATCCATAGTCACCTCCTACCAGCCACGTACAAGTCCACGTGTTTCTTGGGACTGTAAATCATCCCTAAAAGACTGCTGCTGCTGAGTGGCAGGCTGACACAAGCCTCCTCCTCCTCCTTCTCGTCCTCTTCCTGTGTGATGGTGGGACAGCAGGAACACTGTCTGGATAAAGGGGGCCTTGAGAGGCAAGGAAGTCCTCCTCTTCCTGCCTCTGTTCTGCCTCAAGTGTCCTGTCCATTATTCCACGCAGCGTATGCTCCAACAGGTGGACAAGAGGTACAGCGTCACTGAGGCTTGCGCTGTCACTGCTCACCATCCTCGTAGCTTCCTCAAATGGTGACAGGACAGTGCATGCATCCCTGATCATGCCCCACTGGCGTGGTGAAAAAAGCTCCCCTGACCCTGTCCTGGTGTCGTAGTCGCACAGGTACTCATTGATGGCCCTCTGCTGCATGTGTAGCCACTGCAGCATGGCCAACGTTGAGTTCCACCCGGTGGGCATGTCACATATAGGGCGGTTCTTGGGCAGGTTCAACTCCTTTTGGAGCTCAGCCAGCCGAGCACTGCCATTAAATGATTGGTGGAAATGCACACAGACTTTCCTGGCCTGCCTCAGGACATCCTGTAAGCCCGAATACCTGCCCAAGAACCACTGCACCACCAGGTTAAGGACATGAGCCACACAGGGCACATGGGTCAGTTGTCCCTGTCGGAGGGCGGGGAGAAAGTTGGTGCCATTGTCGTAAACCACCATTCCACCTCTCAGCCTGCTCCTGCAGAGCTGACAAAATAGCTGCCCCATTGTGGCTACTGTCACCCAAACAAACTAGCGCAAGCACGGCATGGCATCTTTTTGCCTGCGTACTTGGGTAGCCCTTTGAACGCCTACGAAGCACCACTGGTTCAGAGGACAGAGCACTGGAAGAGGCCATGGAGGAAGAAGAAGAGGAGGGGGCGGAGGAGAGAGGTGTGTCACAACCAGTAGTAGCATTTTGGAGGCGTGGTGGCGGAACAACCTCCAACACTACTGCACCTTGTCCTGCATCCTTCCCAGCTGCCAGAAGAGTGACCCAATGGGCCGTGAAAGATGGGTAACGTCCCTGTCCATGCCTGCTGGACCATGAGTCAGTGGTAATATGCACCTTACCGCTGACCGCCCTGTCCAGCGAGGCATGGACATTGCTGGTAGAGAGCCAAAATCACTTTCTGTGAGAAAAAGTGGCGTTTGGGGACCTGCAACTGAGGAACCACACATTGCACAAACTCACGGAAGGGGGCCGAGTCTACCAACTGAAAAGACAGCAGTTGAAGTGCTAGCAATTTAGCCAAGCTAGCATTCAACTGCTGGGCATTTGGATGGCTGGGAGTGAACCTCTTTTGACGGTCCAGCAGCTGGGGCAGGGAAATTTGCCTGCTACAATCGGACGTGGGTGTACTGCTAGTAGAGTGCCTGCAAGTACTTGGCTGTGACACACCTAATTCTACATTCCTCTCAATGCAGGTTTCAGAGAGGACTGAAGGTCTAGTGGGGTTGGAGATCCCAGCTGATGAGGAGCAAGGAGAGGTCCGCTTTGGCCTTTGGTGTGGGTCTTTAAGGTATGCTTGCCAACAAGTGGCATGGCAGGTCAACATATGTCTGGTCAAGCATGTGGTGCCCAAGCGGCTGATGTTTTGGCCACACGAGATACGCTTGAGTCATATGTTGCAAATAGCAGCTGTGCGATCTGATGCACTCGTCTCAAAAAAGGCCCACACCACAGAACTTTTGGAATAACGCGCAGAGGCAGAGCCCTGCACAGGCTGAGCTCTGAGGTGTGATTCAGTCAGTGTGCTGCCCCTAAGCTGGCCCCCGCAGGGCATCCTGCCTCATTGGAGGAGATGTGCCTCCTCCTCCCCCTCTCTCCTATCAGGCACCCACGTGGAGTCAGTGACCTCATCATCCCCTCCCTCTTCATCACTGGAGCAAACCTGGCAGTATGCTGCAGCTGGCGGAACATGACTGCCAGATTGCTGCCCTTCTTGAGCATCCCCTCTCTCTGCGCTCACACTACGGCCTTCCTCTAGCTGGGTATCATCATCAGAGCCTTCTAAACGCTGGGCATCCTCCTGGAGCATGTACCCAACACTGTGCTCAAACATTTCGGGGGACTCCTCAGGAGGACATGGTGGGTCTAGGGAAAGAGTGACTAATGACATTGAGACAAGGGAAGAGGACGTGTTGGCAGCTGCTTTGCTAGTACCCTGAGCCTGGGTGTGAGAGGATGAGGAGGATGAGGAGGGCTTGGTCATCCACTCTACAAAGTCTTCGGCATGATGCGGCTCAACACGTCCAGCTGCTGAAAATAAGGACAAGCGTGTCCCATGGGCACGTGCTGATGACGATGCACCGTGTCCACGACCAGCACTGTTGTCTCTAGACACAGAGCCTACTTGCCCTCTTTTATTGGCTCGTGACTGTCTGCCTCTCCTTGTTGGCCTTCCAGACATTGTAATGGCATGCAAGGAGATGGGAAAACCAGCAATTGGGTAGTGTATATTGTGCTGGAGGCACACAACACCAACTAACTCCTGCAGATGCCTGTATTAGAGCACACCAGCAAAAAAGGGTAGATACGGGTGTATACTGTACTGGAGGCACACAACACCCACTAACTCCTGCAGATGTTGGTATTAGAGAACACCAGCAAAAAAGGGTAGATGCAGGTGTATACTGTGCTGGAGGCATACAACACCCACGTTAACTCCTGCTGATGCCTGTATTAGAGAACATTAGCAAAAAGGTAGATACAGGTTTATACTGTGCTAGAGGCACACAACACCCACTTTAAATCCTGCAGATGCCTGTATTAGAGAACACCAGCAATAAAGGGTAGATACAGGTGTATACTGTGCTGGAGGCACACAACACCCACTAACTCCTGAGAAAAGAACACACAGTCCCTGCCTATCTTGCTCTTTCCCTGCACGCCGGTACACACTACACAAGGCCGCAGCACTGGCGGCCTTATATAGTGTGGGGTGTGTACTAAACCCCCTGAGCTATAATTGGCCACAGGCATCCTGCAATTTTATTTTTGCAAGAGACCTGGCTCAATACTTTGACTGATGTCCATCTAGCAAAAAGGGAGGGGAGATGCGGTCCCTTATTTTGGTCTCTTGCGCTGAGCCCTGCAGCGGAGTTGCAGTCCTTTTTAAAACCGATATGGTAACGTGCTGCGGGTAATTGAGGTAGAGATTGGGAGATGCATGGTCTTGGATGTCTCTGTTAGGGGGCAGGACCTGCGCCTGACCAATATCTATGGACCTCAGTCAAAATGGGTCAGGAAATGCCTCCTCACAGAGATCAAGCCCTTCCTTTTTACATCCCAGCAAGTTGTCTTTGGAGGTGACTTTAACACCATAATTAGGCCTGAAGACAGGAGAGGCTCCATAGACAGGCTGGGCTACGATTATACATGTGCACTGAAAAAAAATTTGTTAATTTTCGTTTTCGAAAATTCTGACATTTAGGGAATTTTCACATTCCGAATTTCGAATTTCGGATTTCTGAATTTCTCGGATTTTGGATTTTTGGAATTCCAAATTTTCGGATTTTCGTAACTCCAAATTTCCGAATTTTTGGAATTCGGGAATTCAAAGATTTGAAAGTCCAAAAATGTTAAAATCTGAAAAAAAGAAAGAAAATCAGTTTAATTAATAACTAACTATTAAATTAACGAGTACGAAATTATCCGAAGTTACGAATTATCTGAAATAACAAATGCCGCATCTAAACAAATGGAACAGAACTAATTATTAATAAATAATTAATAATAATAAAAAGTTTTTTTTATTATTATTAGATTGTTACGTTCCATTTGGGTAGATGTGGCATTCGTTATTTCAGATAATTTAGTTTGTAACTTCAGATAAATTAGTTACGTTCACTAATAGACAAATTTGAAAGGGAATTCGAATACCTATAATTTAATAGTTAGTTATTATTTAGAATTAAACAGATTTTCTTTTTTTTATAACTTTCGGAATTCCGAAAATCCAAAATTCTAAAATTCGGAAATCTGAAAATCGGAAATGCGCAAATCCGAAAATTCAAAAATTTGGAAATTTGGATATACGAAAATTGGAAATTCGAAAATCCGAATATTCGAAATTTCGGATATTCGTAATTTTGCAAATTTTGAAATTCGGATATTTCGTAAATTGAAAAATTCGGAATTAACAAATTTGTCAAAATTCGTTTAACAAATTTGTCAAAATTCGTTAAACAAATTTGGAACTAAACGAATTGCACATGTCTAGTTACGATAGCGTTTTTCTTAGAGATATGATGAGACAAGCAGGCCTGGTAGATGTGCATATTAAGCACTTCCCTGGCAGCATGGGATTCACATTTCAGAGAGGGAATAGTCAGTAGAGTAGGATAGATAGGATTTTTTAAAGGAGAACTATGCTTTCTTGACTACTAAGTTGAGGGCGGTGGAGTTCTGACCACTGTATGCTGTCTGTGACTCTGAATGCCTCGGACACTCCAACCAGGGGAAGGGGTACCTGGAAACTGAATTCAGCTCTCCTGGAAGATGTAGAGGTAAGACAATCCTTTGAGGATTTTTTTTCAGGCACAGGTTTCTATTCTGGACTTTTGCAGCAGTAAGTCAGAGCGGTGGGAACTTGTGAAACAAAGGGCAATTGGACTTTTCAAGGCCATAAGTAAGAAGAAGCAGCTTGGTATGTACATTGCCTACCAGCATTTGTGGTGGAAGCTTGATCGTCTTCTCTCGTATAAAGGAGATCCAGGGGAGATCTCTGAGGTGAAGTTTCTTCTTAGAAAGTGTCAATACGACCGGCATGCCTCCTTGGTTCTGGAGAGGGATAATGGAAAATATCACTCGCCTGATCCTTACCAGAACTGTAAGCAAGGCATAACAGTTAAGGCGGTCATAGGCCTGAGGGATAGTAAGAGTTCCAGGGACAAAAACGATTTGTTGTCCAATCATCAGCACTGCTCTGTCCAAGGTAGAAGTACCTTTTCAGCGGTTTTAGCTGTCCGGAAGGCTTTGGAACGATGCAGGGCTGCTGGATGGGGAAAGTACTTGCTGGCATTGGATTAGGCGAAACCTTTTTATAGTCAGTCACAGATACCTGTATTTGCTACTTGGTAGATATGGCCTGCAGTGGAGGATTATAGATTGGCTGAAGACATTATATAGAGGGGCTGAGAGCTTCCCACTGGTAAATGGTTGGGTTGGACGGCCTTTTGAGGTTGGCTCTGGTGTGTGCCAGGGATGTCCTCTGAGCCCCCTGTTCTATGTATTCGCAATGGACCCCATCATAAGAAGGCTAGAGAGTGGATCTTTGTGCGGGGTGCCTTTGGGTATTGCTGGTGTGCTGCCTTTGAAGGTCATGGCATATGCTGATGATGTGTCCGTTATCTCTGGGATGGAGGAGGCGCAGGAGGTAGTCTCTGTGATAGAGCAGTACACGGAGGCTTCTGTTTCTAAAGTCAACCATGAAAAGAGTGACGTTTTCTGGATGGGTGAGGAGGGTGAAAGCTTCGAACTTCTGGATGCCTTCCCAGAGCCCCAGCAGGAAATTAAAGTGTTGCGCATCAAATTTGGTCCTGGTGACTATGGTCATCGAAATTGGGAAAGCAGGTTGGTGTGTGCCAATGCCAAAGTAGCAAGCTGGAAGAAATGGAATCTTTCCTTGAGGGAGAGGGTTGACTTGATCAAAATGTATCTGGTCCCAATTTTTTTATATGTGAGCTTCGTCTGTATCTTGCCAGCATCTCTCTATGCAAGGGTGTAGAGCTGTTTTTTCCAATTTTTATGGAGGCATAGGCTGAACTTGATCAAACGCAATGTAACTTACCTGTCTAGGTGGGAGGGTGGCCTAGGAATGGTCAACCCAATAGTTTTCTTTTCTCTGCTCTTTTTAAAGTACAATCATGCTAGCAGAGAACCCGCCAGGATGGGTGGGTATTTTTCAATCTTGGTTTAGGCCAGGGATATGCAATTAGTGGACCTGCAGCTGTTGCAGAACTACAAATCCCATGAGGCATAGAAAGACTCTGACAGCCACAAGCATGAAACCCAGAGGCAGAGGCATGATGGGACTTATAGTTTTGCAACAGCTGGAGGTCCGCTAATTGCATATCCCTGGTTTAGGCCTTTTCTGCGATGCTGGAAAGATGGTGGGCCAGTGAAAAGTCTGAGTCCAACATGGCAAGCTCCCGGCTTATGTTGCCCCGTGTCTGAAAATACTTCGGCAGTGCCAGGTGACAGTGGAGGATATCGAGTCCCTCCCCAGGAAACTTCTGGAGAAGAGGATTTTGATCTCTGTTTTCAGTGTGTCACTGGCCTTAAGGGATTGCCCAGACTATGTAATGAGGGAGGGGTTGCGTTTAACCAATTTAGAAAGAGTCCCCTTGAAGTTTATGGTTACAAGCCTGGCTTGCTTTCCATGGAAGGCTCTATGTGAGAGGGAACTTGAAGCATCACCCTGTGGATGATCGGGATTGTCCAAGAGCGGAGTTTGCTGGTAAAGTGGAGTCTATGGACCACTTTTTGCTGCAGTGTCCCTTTAACATGGAGGTGTATAAAAGGGTGGGGAGGGCTCTAGGCATCCCCTTTTTTCTATCGCATGAGTTATGCGGAGTGGGTGTACGGGGCATTCCCTGGGATTTTGATTTTGATACACTGTTTAGTTAGTATAGTTGTCCGTTACTTCACATGGAATGCACGGTGCCAGATTACCCTGCGGAAGAAAGTCCTCTCTGTTGAGGTGGTGGTGCACAATATTCTGGGTGAGGTTGGAAAAATTCAGGGTCTGGAGAAGGGCAGGGAGCCTCGGGCAGTCTGGATAAGGGTGTGGAGGAATATCAGACCTGCCTTTGGTGAACTGCCCATCTCTGGGTAAGAAGCTCTTTTCTTTTTCTGTTTCTTTCACTCCCTTAGCTTTTGTTGGTTAGTATCTTCTTTGAAGAAGGGCTGCATGCATAATGGGTGCGGGTTTGTTTCTTGAACTCACAAGTTTGATGTCTGGTGTAGTGGTGTGAGTCGTAGTAAGATTATCCCCAATAATGACATGTTCATGATGAGTTTTGTTTTTGCTGTAAAGTCTTTTTTTGTTTCAGAGCAGATTTGCTATATTTATTTTCATTTATGTAAATATGTATATATTTAATGTATATTATATATAGTGATTTTATGCTTATTGATTGCAAGACTTTTAAGAAAGAAAAATTGGGGGGTAGCTTCAGGTGTATAGTGTGCAGGTGGTACAATACACCAACTGTAACTGCTGCAGATGCCTGTGGTATGGAAACAGAACAACACCAGCAATTAGGGGTAGCTTCAGGTGTATACTGTGCAGGAGGCACAATATACCAACTCTGCGCTAGGTTCAATCACAAGAAAGAAGACGCTGTCCCTGCCTATCCTCTCTCTCTCTGGATGCCGCAACACACTACACAAGGCGGCCACGCAGGTGGCCTTATATAGTGTGGGGCATGTACTAAAACCCTGAATCCTGCCTGTAGCCAATTATGGCTCTCCTCGCTGCTGGCGCTCTGATTGGCCAGTGCATGCTTGGCCAATCATCAGCCAGCAATGCACTGCGATGGCGCAGTGCATTGTGGGCCGTGAGCGCCACACGAATATGGCGCGAATGGTGCACAAAGTTCTGGCTTCGTTGAACGGGTGAACAGCCGGTGTTCGAGTCAAACATGCGTTTGACTTGAACACCCAGCTCATCCCTACCGGGGACACAGGCACACTCCACTTTGTCCCAGAGACAATCCTCTTCATTCCAGGGACACCCCTCTTCATTCCAGGGACACTCCACTACATTCCAGGGACACTCCACTACACTCCAGGGACACTCCACTACACTCCAGGGACACTCCACTACACTCCAGGGACACTCCACTACACTACACTTCAGGGACACTCCACTACACTACACTCCAGGGACACTCCACTACGCTCCAGGGACACTCCACTACACTCCAGGGACACTCCAGGGACACTCCACTACACTCCACTACACTCCAGGGACACTCTTCTTCATTTATAAAGAAAAGTGCTGCTCTAAATGAAATAATTGTGCAAACATCTACACAAAAATTATAAACTTATATATAAGTATAGGTAACCCCTAAAACAGTTCAATATATGTGTATACGTTACACGTGAAGAAATAATACAAACAAAATAAAATAAATCCACAAAAGTCCTTCTATAAACTGTCCATAGAAGGGATGAACAACAGTCACCCCTTTTTTTGCCCAAGGCGACGAAACGCGTCGGGAGAACCTCACTGCTGTAACCATTTTGAAAAAAGCTGATACTGTTTAATTAATAAAATTACGAGTTTTACGGAATTACGCTATGTCGGTTCCATCTTTCTATCCCGTATGATCGTTTTGGTGGAATGTGGTCTGCTCTTCTAATTGGAGGATATTCTAACATCGAGTTTGATTTGGAGGAGTTTTTACACTAACCAGGTCCATACCTCACGGTTCCTTGGAGACCATTCAATCAATTTATATCAAAGCTGTTTCGATCCTTCGGGCATATGCCTGTTTGGGTCAGAGGCATCTGGTAAGCCTTGAATTTGTTCCAGGTGGTGGTATTCACATAATGGTGTATTATGCACTTTTTTCGATTCCCTGAAACACTCTTTTCCATTCACTTTTCACGCAAGAAAAAAAAAAGGGGTGACTGTTGTTCATCCCTTCTATGGACAGTTTATAGAAGGACTTTTGTGGATTTATTTTATTTTGTTTGTATTATTTCTTCACGTGTAACGTATACACATATATTGAACTGTTTTAGGGGTCACCTATACTTATATATAAGTTTATAATTTTTGTGTAGATGTTCGCACGATTATCATTTCATTTAGTGCGGCACTTTTCTTTATAATTGATCCTACTAAGATTTCCACGTTTAGTGTCAGTGGCTGGTTTACTGGAGATAGCGTAGTGTTTTTTTGTAATTTGTACACTCTTCTTCATTCTAGGGACACAGGGACACTACACCTCATTCCAGAGACGATCCACTACATTCCAGGGACACTCCACTACTTTCCAGGGACACTCCACTACTTTCCAGGGACTCTCCACTACATTTCAGGGACGATCCACTACTTTCCAGGGACACTCCTATTCATTCCAGGGACTCTCGACTACATTCCAGGGACACTCCACTTCATTCCAACGCTCTCCACTATATTCCAGGGACTCTCCACTTCATTCCAGGGACACTCCACTTCATTCCAACGCTCTCCACTATATTCCAGGGACTCTCCACTACAATATAGCACGTTTTGCTGCCCCATGCCCACAATCCAATCCCCTCCACAATATGGCATTAACTTTATTTGCGCTCCAGTGTGTGAGGGGGCAGGGTTATGCTTTCCCTGCTTCCCCTCACTGGCTACAAGCAGTTGGCAGGTGAGACAAACAAAAACTTCCATGCTGTGTGCGGTAGGAGAGAGAGCACAGCATTATGCCGGGTACACACGGGAAGTTCTTTTTCGTTCAACCCAGTGGGCTGAATGAAAAAAAAAAAAAAAAAAAAAAGCTTACAGATCGCCATACTAACACATCTGATGTTAGTACAGCAATCTCCCCTCCTGAGCTATTGTGTTTTGAAAGGGGACCGCCCCCAACCAGGTCACACATTGGCTGTGAGCACTGATTGGATGCTCCTGAGACTGGGGAGCTGTACACATGGGCCAATAGTTGGACGGTTCCTGCTGAACTAACCATTTTCAGACAATGTTTGGCACATGTGTACCTGGCTTTAGGAAATGGAGGACAGGTATTTTAAAAATTCAGATTCTCACCAAGTGGATTGAGGGATTTGAATTTTAACACCCCAAAAAATACACAAAAAATTTCCATGTGCTCAGATCCACAGGGATAAAACCTGAATAAATGAAATCTCTATAACATATATATATATATATATATATATATATATATATATATATATATATATACACACATATATATATATATATATATTTGTAGTCAGAGTCTTCATACGGAAATACGATAACCCCAACTACCAAGGCCTGAGGTGTGCCTTGGCCTGGCTGGACAGTATGCCTAAAAGAGGGCCTACCCTGAATGAATGTATGGAATGTAAATGAAATTATGAAAATATGGGGGAACGGGTGGTTGGGAACCCAGAAATGAGCCGACGAAGGCTCTGATGGAGGAGGAGGAGGGATTTAAAGCCCTCAGACTCCTCCTACAAATTCAGGCTAGCCTGCGGCCAGCCTTCTAACATACCGTATATACTCGAGTATAAGCCGAGATTTTCAGCCTCTTTTTTGAGGCTGAAAGTGCCCCCCTCGGCTTATACTCGAGTCATCGCCGTCTGACTGCTCGATCAGCGTATCGAGCAGACAGACGGCGGACATACTACAATTTGAAAGCCGCGCCTCCTTCTCCGCCTCCGCCTGTGATAGGCGGAACACTGAATTTCCCAGCAGCCTGTGTTCCGCCTATCACGGACATCGTCTCATCCTCGTCCGTAGTACGAGGATGAGACGATATCGGTGATAGGCGGAACACAGGCTGCTGGGAAATTCAGTGTTCCGCCTATCACAGGCGGAGGCGGAGGCGGGGCTTTTGAATTTTAGAATGGCCGCCGAGGCGATCCTGGCAAGGCACGGGACGGAGGCAAGGCAAGGCACGGCACGGGACGGGACGGAGGCAAGGCACGACACGACACGGGACGGAGGCAAGGAGGCAAGGCACGGCACGGGACGGAGGCAAGGAGGCAAGGCACGGCACGGGACGGAGGCAAGGAGGCAAGGCACGGGACGGAGGCTCGGGACACAGGTAGGCTGGACACACACACACACACACACACACACACACACGGACACACACACATGGACACACACACACAGGGATGGATGGATGGAGACACACACACACAGGGATGGATGGAGACACACACACACAGGGATGGATGGATGGATGGAGACACACACACACAGGGATGGATGGATGGAGACACACACACACAGGGATGGATGGATGGATGGACACACACACACACAGGGATGGATGGATGGATGGACACACAGGGATGGATGGATGGATGGACACACACACACACAGGGATGGACGGACACACAGGGACGGACACACACACAGGGATGGACAGGCATATCTCACCCTCGGCTTATACACGAGTCAATAAGTTTGCCAGTTTTTTTGGGGGTAAATTGGGGGCCTCGGCTTATATTCGGGTCGGCCTATACTCGAGTATATACGGTATATAAGCCCAAAGGTTACCAATCTACCAAAGCAGAAAATCACAGTATCAGTCAATTGATTAGGACACAGGTAGCCCCAGCAGAGAACCACAGTAAGGGCCTCACACATGCAGTTCTGCGCAGTGCGATTTCACCGCATGCACTACTTTTTGAAATGCACGGCAACCGAATCAAATAAAACTTTTTTACCATGAGATCCATTGTGGGCAAACACCATTGCATTTGCAAACTGCATTTGGGGTGTTGTTAATGTAGCGGCCATAACCCTTTGCAGGGCAGACTTAACCTTTTGGGCTTACCGGTTACCTCCGCTTGGCTTGTTCTTCCACATTTAGGGGTTCAGACGGATCCCTACCTCAGACCAGACGGGTCTATTGGGGCTAACCAACAGAAGCATGTTGCGGAGCGTCGAACACTCCGTGACCGGGACCTCTACCCCCATCCAGGAAACAGCAACAGACCACTAAGGCTTCACGAACTCCTACCCACTGATTGGTTCAGAGGAAGCTGATACGCAAAACGTCCAACCAGGCCTGGTTCTGGCCTGTCATGTGCACCTCACTCAGGGGCGGGCTGGGCTGGGGCGCAGGGATGCATTTGCCCCCTGGGCTGCTCTGATATCTGTACAATTTGGCTGCTGTGTCACAAGCTTAGAACTGCACATGCGCAGTCTGGAGCTGGCCGAGTGTGGCAGTTCTAGTAGCCATCACAGCCGGAGTCAGTACTGCAAGCCAGTGATGACCTGACAGTCTGTGTTACAGAGCTTAGCCCCACCCCTCCCTCCTCCACACCAATGTCTGTCAGAGGCTGGATCTGCTTTCTCTTGCCCCGCCCACACTCCTGGACAGCCCGTGTGTTGTTGTTGAAGAGGATGTGGGGCGGGAAAGTTAAAACTGAGCAGTTGGCTCTGCAGCCACAGCATTAACAAAAAAAAAAAAAAAAAACTCAAGTCAGCTTCCTGGGGCTGTCCATTGCATGACCAAGTAAGTGAGCTTCTCCTCACCTCTTCTCTCTCCCTGCTCTGTCCCCAAATCTCTCTCCCTCCCCCTTCTCTGCAGCTAAAGAGTTCTATTTCTAGCAGCCTGTGCAGTACCTCGCCCTCATGGGTGGTATTATGTGGGCTCACACTGGCAGTTTGACTGCTGTGCTGGCATAGTGCCAGTCTTCCTGAATGGTGCCCCTGGTCCCATAGACCTCTATTAGGCGGCACATTTTTACTGCATATTCTGAAAGTGCACACAAAGTCCTGCATGCTGCATCTTTGGTGCCATTCCCAAAAATGCAGCAAAAACGCACAACCTAAAAAGTCTGAGGGACTGCGCCGAAGGAAAACTGCAGCACACCAGTGTGAGCCCAAACGGCTTTTACTCACAGCAGACATTGCCACTCCACTGAAAAGCGATCAATGCTCAGGTCACTTTTCAGAGGCATTTGACAGGCAGTAAGGAGGTAATATCTAATTTCCTCCCTGTCTGTTTTAACCTCCTGAATGCCAGTCCCTCCAGGTAAGGGCACAGTTCACTTTGAACTCCACCATTACTCTCTGTAGATATTCAATGTTCTCTCACCTTATTGTTTGCACATCTAATACATAATCAGAGTTGTGGGAATAAGTTGGAGTTCAAAGTGAATTTCTACACCTAAGTGGAGCGCGCCTTTCAGAAAATTTGAGGATAAACCCAGAGACTGGTGGACTTAGGCCACCATACACAGATAGAAATTTCTGCTGAACAGGCAGAATTTTAATCTACAGGTATGTATGAGCAGACTGCTTGTACAGAATTTGAAAGATCAACTGACTTCAGTACAACCAGCCTGTCTTTTTTTTGTTTTCGATCACTGCTGGCTGCTATAGCTGCCAGCAGTGATCACTGTATTCTGATGGCTCGGAAACCTTCACCTAAGAGCACAAACCGACATGCAGCTCTTACAGAAGCTTGGTAATCAAATGCCGGGCTTCCCTAGCATTACATCTGTGCGGCTGCGACCAAGTCTGGGCACAAGCCAGCACAGGATCCTAGAGATGCAGGATAGTGGCTAGTAAGGGGAGAGCTGGGATACGACATTAATTACATTGTATCCCTGCCACTCCTAAACCTGCTGCACCAGGCCCACGTTGCCCTTAATCTGACCCTATGGGCAGGTGCATTGGCCTGTACAGAGAGAGAGAGAGACTTCTCAACATTGCACAGAGAAAATGCAATATGGAGCAGTCTCTCTCTCTCTCTGTGCCTGCAATGTGAAGTGATTTCTCTCTCTGTGCCTGCAATGTGAAGGGATTTCTCTCTCTGTGCGGGCAATGTGAAGCGATTTCTCTCTCTGTGCGGGCAATGTGAAGCGATTTCTCTCTCTGTGCCTGCAATGTGAAGCGATTTCTCTCTCTGTGCGGGCAATGTGAAGCGATTTCTCTCTCTGTGCCTGCAATGTGAAGTGATTTCTCTCTCTGTGCCTGCAATGTGAAGCGATTTCTCTCTCTGTGCGGGCAATGTGAAGCGATTTCTCTCTCTGTGCCTGCAATGTGAAGCGATTTCTCTCTCTGTGCGGGCAATGTGAAGCGATTTCTCTCTCTGTGCCTGCAATGTGAAGCGATTTCTCTCTCTGTGCCTGCAATGTGAAGTGATTTCTCTCTCTGTGCGGGCAATGTGAAGTGATTTCTCTCTCTGTGCGGGCAATGTGAAGCGATTTCTCTCTCTGTGCGGGCAATGTGAAGTGATTTCTCTCTCTGTGCCTGCAATGTGAAGCGATTTCTCTCTCTGTGCGGGCAATGTGAAGCGATTTCTCTCTCTGTGCCTGCAATGTGAAGCGATTTCTCTCTCTGTGCCTGCAATGTGAAGTGATTTCTCTCTCTGTGCGGGCAATGTGAAGTGATTTCTCTCTCTGTGCGGGCAATGTGAAGCGATTTCTCTCTCTGTGCGGGCAATGTGAAGCGATTTCTCTCTCTGTGCGGGCAATGTGAAGTGATTTCTCTCTCTGTGCCTGCAATGTGAAGTGATTTCTCTCTCTGTGCAGGCAATGTGAAGCGATTTCTCTCTCTGTGCGGGCAATGTGAAGCGATTTCTCTCTCTGTGTGGGCAATGTATAGTGATTTCTCTCTCTGTGCCTACAATGTGAAGTGATTTCTCTCTCTGTGCCTGCAATGTGAAGCGATTTCTCTCTCTTTGCGGGCAATGTGAAGCGATTTCTCTCTCTTTGCGGGCAATGTGAAGCGATTTCTCTCTCTGTGCGGGCAATGTAGAGCTAATTTGGTGGTTAAATCGGCAACTTGGCTGGACTTGCCTCCCAGGCCTAAGGCTGCCAGCCCTCCCCTGACCTCACTGTACACATGACCAGGCAGAACTCTAACACAGCCCAGCCAGACTGATGTCAAAGTTAACCTACACAATTAACCCTCACAACCCCACTACTGTCCTGAGGCATCGCTACATTCCCTATGCACTGACCCTTACAGCAGATTACAAGGGCAGTGCAACTGGAATGCTGTGGGGAAGCCGCACGGGAACGTTGTTTTCCCGAACCACATGCCCACCAAGAGTCATTTTGAGGGCTTACAATAACTTGCATATTAGCCTTTAAAATTAGCACTGTTGATTTTCGAACATTCGAGTCCCTCAGACTTTAACCACCTCAATACAGTGCACTTGCACCCCCTTCCTGACCAGACCAATTTTCAGCTTTCAGCGCTCTCACAGTTTGAATGACAATTACTCTGTCATGCAACACTGTACCCATATGAAACTTGCGTCCTTTTTTCCACACAAATAGAGCTTTCTTTTAGTGGTATTTAATCACTAGTGTGTTTTTTATTTTTTTGTGCTATAAATAAAATAAAATGCCTTTTTCTTTGTTTCTGTCATAAATTTTTGCTAATTAGTAATTTTTCTTCATACATTTTGGCCAACATTTATACTGCTACATATCTTTGGTAAAAATAACCCACATTAGTATATATTATTTGGTCTTTGTGAAAGTTATAGAGTCTACAAACTATGGTGCCAATCGCTGAAAATTGATCACATCTGATCAGGCCTTCAGTACATCAGGTGTACCTCATTTCTTGAGACACTAACAAGTCAGGAAAGTACAAATACCCCCCAAATGACCCCTTTTTACAAAGTAGATATTCCAAGGTATTAAGTAAGTAGCATGGTGAGTTTTTTTTTTTTTTCATTTTTTCCCACAATTCTTTGCAAAATGAAGATTTTTTTTTTTTTTTTTTTTTTTTTTACAGAATTGTCATATTACCAGGTTATTTCTGACACAGAGCATATGCATACAACAAATTACACCCCAAAATACATTCTGCTACTCTTCCCGAGTACGATGATACCACATGTGTGAGACTTTTACACAGCCTGGCCACATACAGAGCACCAACATTGATGTAGTACCTTCAGACGTTCTACGAGCAAAAATTACGCATCTCATTTCTCAACCACCTATTACATTTTTGAAGGCCCTGGAGTACCAGGACAATGGAATTTCCCATAAAATGACCCCATTTTGGAAAGCAAACACCCCAATGTATAATCTGTGAGGCATAATGAGTCTTTTGAACGGTTCATTTTTTTCCAGAAGTTTTTGGAATATGTGGAATAAAATTAAAACACATTTTTTTTTTTACACAAAATTGTCAATTTATAAGATATTTCTAACACATAGCATGTATATAGCAAAAATTACAACCCAAAACACATTCTGCTACTCCTCCCGAGTATGGCGATACCACATGTGTAGTACTTTTACACAGCCTGGCCACATAGAGAGGCCGAACATTGAAGTAGTACCTTCAGGCATTCTAGGAGCATAAATGACACATCTCATTTCATTCCTACCCATCACACTTTTGAAGGTCCTGGACCACCAGGACAGTGAAATTACCCACAAAATGACCCCATTTTGGAAAGCAAACACCCCAACGTATATTCTATGAGACATGGGCTGCAAATAGGTACTCGGGTACTCTGATGGGCTGGTGACAGGTACTCGGGTACTCTGATGGGCTGGTGACAGGTACTCGGGTACTCTGATGGCCTGGTGACAGGTACTCGGGTACTCTGATGGCCTGGTGACAGGTACTCGAGTACTCTGATGGCCTGGTGACAGGTACTTGGGTACTCTGATGGCCTGGTGACAGGTACTTGGGTACTCTGATGGCCTGGTGACAGGTACTCTGATGGCTTTGTGACTGATATTTGGGTACTCTGAAGGGCAGTGACAGGTACTCATATGGACTGTGACAGGTACTCGGGTACTAAGATGAACTGTGACAGGTACTCGGGTACTCAGATGAACTGTGACAGGTACTCGGGTACTCAGATGGACTGTGACAGGTACTCGGGTACTCAGATGGACTGGGACAGGTACTCGGGTACTCAGATGGACTGGGACAGGTACTCGGGTACTCAGATGGACTGCGACAGGTACTCGGGTACTCAGATGGACTGCGACAGGTACTCGGGTACTCAGATGGACTGGGACAGGTACTCGGGTACTCTGATGGGGCTGTGACAGGTACCCGTGTACTCGGATGAACCGTGACAGGTACTCTGGTACTTTGATGGGCTGTGACAGGTACTCGGGTACTCTGATGGACCGTGACAGATACTCTGGTACCATGATGGACCGTGACAGGTACTCGGGTACCCTGATTGACCGTGACAGGTACTCGGGTACCCTGATTGACCGTGACAGGTACTCGGGTACCCTGATGGACTGTGACAGGTACTCGGGTACCCTGATGGACTGTGACAGGTACTCGGGTACCCTGATGGACTGTGACAGGTACTCGGGTACCCTGATGGACTGTGACAGGTACTCGGGTACCCTGATGGACTGTGACAGGTACTCGGGTACTCTGATGGACCGTGACAGGTACTCGGGTACTCTGATGTGCCGTGACAGGTACTTGGGTACTCTGATGGGCTGGGACAGGTACTCAGGTGAACTGGGACAGGTACTCGGGTACTTTGATGGGCTGTGACAGGTACTCAAATACTCTGATGGACTGTGATTGACAGGTACTATGAGGGGTGGTGACAGGTCCTCTTTATTGGGGGAGGCAATCAGTGTGATTGGTGTACGCTGTAGGCGGTAACGAGATGTTACCGCAATCTCCTCCTCACACACGATCGGTGTGTGAGGAGGAGAACCCGGCAATGGCGGCCCGTCCATAGGGGGCGCCCCCCCCTCCAGGCAGTCACAAAAAAAAATATTGAAAAAAAAAAAATGGCCCTTTAAAAAAAAAAAAATTGAAAAAAAAGTCCTTAAGTGCACTGTGTACGAGTGCCGGACACAGTGCAGCGCTGGACACAGTGCACTATGTGAAGCGCCACGTCAACGCAATCACAAGATTGCAGATGCGGCGCTTCATTTGCGGGATTTTAACCCGCCTTGTGGCGCAATGAAAAGTGCCGATCTGCATCCGCCCGGCGCCCATAGGTTTACTATGCTATGTGCTTTGAGTGACAGACTAGTTAGTCTGTCACTTCCGGTTTTCCCCTGTGTCAGACCAGTGCGCCGAGCGGAGGAGTGAACTCCTGCACTCGCCGCTATGAAACTCAACAACAAGGTAGATGCTGGAAATACACAGGAGGGGGGCAGAGCTCAATGATTCCACTGACAGCCAAACGAGGCACAGCAATACCAGTGGAGATATTAGAATCACTGACGATCACACAAGGCTGGTCTCCTTATTTCTACAGGATGGATGGAGGGGGTGTTTATCAAGTGCTGATCGTCAGTGCTTCTATTATCTCCACTGGTGTTGCTGTGTCTCGGTTTGGCAGTGTCAGTGGAAGCTCTTGTTAAACACACAGCCCATATGAAGCCTCCCCCCACCCAACCCATCCCTCTGTCCCTGATTCATCCCATCCACCATCTTTCTGTCCCTGATCCCTGATCCCTGATCCATCCCACCCACCCACCATCCCTCTGTCCCTGATTCATCCCACCCACCAACTCTCTGTCCCTGATCCATCCCACCCACCCACCATCCCTCTGTCCCTGATTCATCCCACCCACCAACTCTCTGTCCCTGATCCCTGATCCATCCCACCCACCATCCCTCTGTCCCTGATTCATCCCACCCACCATCCCTCTGTCCCTGATTCATCCCACCCACCATCCCTCTGTCCCTGATTCATCCCACCCACCATCTCTCTGTCCCTGATTCATCCCACCCACCAGCTCTCTGTCCCTGATTCATCCCACCCACCAGCTCTCTGTCCCTGATCCATCCCACCCACCCACCATCCCTCTGTCCCTGATTCATCCCACCCACCATCTCTCTGTCCCTGATTCATCCCACCCACCAGCTCTCTGTCCCTGATCCCTGATCCATCCCACCCACCCACCATCCTTCTGTCCCTGATCCATCCCACCCACCATCACTCTGTCCCTGATCCATCCCACCCACCCATACCTCTGTCCATGATCCATCCCACCCACCATCCCCCTGTCCCTGATCCATCCCACCACCCCTCTGTCCCTGATCCATCCCTCTGTCCCTGATCCCATCCCACCCACCACTGATCCAACTCCCCACCCCACCTCCATCCCTCTGTCTCTGATCATCACCATCCCTCTGATCCCACCACCAAAGGCAAACATGTAAGATATTGCATTATTGCAGTCACTAAATGTGATGACTGTATTTGTTTTATTTTATTAGGCTTTCTTGTACTTCATTGTCTGCGGTGACCTCTGCCTATTGCTGTTTCCCAAGCCCCTTTTTTGTGTTTCCTGTTTTTTTCTCTCTGGTGAACGAGGAGTGTGGCTGGGCTGTCAGACATATTGATGTGTCATTAGAACCTGGTGTATAATGTAGAGCCTGGTATATGATGTACAGAGCCCTGTGTATAATGTAGAGCCTTGTATATGATGTACTACAGGGGACGGAGCTGGTGGATTCTATAATGGGTGGGGCTTATGAGAAGTGGGATGGGTCAAAAGGGTGGGCGTGGTCTAGCGCCCCCCCATCTTAAAACTTCACCAACCGCCACTGGAACCCGGTAACATCTCATTACCGCGGTTTGTTTACATTTTAGTGATCGGCTGTGAAAGGATCACAGCCGATCACGTGGGTAAACAGCCGGCCAATGGCTGTTTACCAGCGTCGGTGACGAGCAGTGTTCCCGGGGAACACGCCGCCACCAACGTGCACACGCAGCGCCCTCGCGATCGTGCGCATTTGCCGTGCACATTCAGGGTGTGACCATCTGTGATCAGCCGTGACCAATGGCTGTTCACCCCCTTCGGTGGCGAGCGGTGTCTCCGTGACACGCCGCCACCGAAAGAAACAGGGATGCGATCGCGTGCATTCCCTGTTTAAACGGGAGGCCGTAATATGACGGCCTCCCACCACAATAGGTGCGCCGCCTGGCCATCATTTGTCTGCCGGCGGTCAGCAACCAGTTAATGGGGTTCTAAAGTTCATACGAATTTTCGGTCCATTCAAAGGTTCTGGTGCGAACCGAACCGGGGGGGTGTTCGGCTCATCCCTACTGGGAAATGTTTATTGTTCTCAGTGTGTTAAACATAAAAGATCTGCAAGTTTAATAATACTTTGAATTGCATCGGATAAAGCTCCCATGCCAAAAACAATTGTGCCTATTTGTTTGACACTGAAAATTCAAATGTAGAGCAATAAGGAAGCTTAGTTGGACAAACCATGATAATTTGAAAAATAAAAACACGAGAGCAATAATCAGGTATTTTAGGAGATTACTCACTCTGACCATTTTATCCTTCCAGAGGCCGGTAGGAGTGGAGAACTGTAAAGGATCCATCGTTACCAAAAACTTCATTCTGACTGCTGCTCACTGCTTCCACTTAGATGATCAACCACACTTTGTCACTGTGGAATTAGGTAAGTGATGCTGTAGAAGCTGCCATTGTGGTAACTTCATGTACAAAGAAAATAAAGGAAAACTTTAGTTAACAACCTTTTGGAAGCTCCATTTGATACAAAGGAATAATCTTCAGTGACATGTAGGCCCTACAAAAGGAAATGAATATTGTCCACACATTTACAGTCTGAATGTACTAGCTCCTATAAATTGGCCAAAAAAATACTCTGAGGTCATGGCTCCGCGTAGACCACTCAAGGTTCTCCACACCAAACTCACCAAGCCATGTCTTTATGGACCTAGATTTTTGCACAATGACACAGTCATGCTGGAACAGAAAAGGGCCTTCTTCAGTACAGAAGAAGTATTAAATGCCTAGTCATCAGTAGTCACTAGAAGCAATAAATCATCAGTAGGGATGAGCTCAGGCGTGTTCGCATGGTCCACGTGCAGGGCCCGATCTCTGCAGCCGCGCATCGGGGGAATGTCTCACTGCCTGTTATTAGCGCAGCACTGCGCCGACTTCCTGTCGGGCTCTGCATGTGGAGCATGTGAACACGTCTGAGCTCATCCTTAGTCATCAGTATTCAGTGTAAGTAATACAATTTTACTCATAAGTTTACATACCCTGGCAGAATTGATGATTTCTTGGTCGTTTTTCAGAGAATATGAATGATAACACAAAAACATTTCATTCATGGTTAGTGTTTGGTTGAAGCCATTTATTATCAGTCAACTGTGTTTACTATTTTAAAATTCTAATCGCAGCAGAAACTACCCAAATGACCCTGATCAAAAGTTTACATACCCTGGTGATTTTGGCCTGATAACATGCACACAAGTTGACACAGAGGGGTTTGAATAGCTTTTAAAGGGAACCATCCTCACCTGTGATCTGTTTGCTTGTAATTAGTGTGTGTGTATAAAAGGTCAATGAGTTTCTGACTCCTGACAGACTCTTGCATCTTTCATTCCAGTGACGGCTGGTGCTAAAAAAAAATTGGGGGGGTGGGCGCAAACGAACGGAAAAAAAAAATGAAAAAAAAAACCCCATCAAATGCAGCCACTGTGCCATAAAACGCTGCCACTGTACCCATCAAACGCTGCCACTGTGCCAAATGCTGCCAGCATGCCCATAAAATGCTGCCAGTGTGCTGAATTCTGCCAGTATGACAGTGTGCCCAATGCTGCCAGTGTACCCAATGCTGCCAGTGTGCCCAATGCTGCAGGGTGCCAAATTCTGCCAGTGTAACAGTGTGCCCCCTCCATTTGCCTTCTACCTGGCACTTACCCTGTCTTGTGGGGCAGCGGGTCATGGCGACGAGTGGGGTCATTCATGCGTCTCCTGCACTTCTTCGTCTGTCCTCTCCTCCCGTCAGGTGTCCAATAGCGGCGGCTGTTGTTTCAGCCAATCAGGTGAGAGGTAACCAGACCTCAGCAGCCTGATTGGCTGAAAGGCAGGGTCAGTGTTAGGGAAGCGATGTATTGGGTTCCCTAACACACCAATGAGTAATCGGCGAACGCACGGCAGTGAGCCCGCTGTTTACCCTTTTGTAAAACGATTAGAGCCCATGGCTCCAAGGCGCTTCCAAAGAAACCTTGTTGCTGTAATTCATATGCCTGGCACCCAACAAGGGGCCGGGCACATGAATGGGGGTAGCACCAATGCATGAATCTATCTATGTGAGAGAGCGAGTGACGGGAGAGGGGGGGGGCGGTGGACGCACTGCCACTGTTTCATTCAGTGCTGCACTGGCTTTTCTGGATTCTGAGTCATGGGGAAAGCAAAATAATTGTCAAAGGATCTGCAGGAAAGGGTAGTTGAACTGTATAAAACAGGAAAGGGATATAAAAAGATATCCAAGGATTTGAGAATGCCAATCAGCAGTGTTCAAACTCTAATCAAGAAGTGGAAAATTAGGAGTTCTGTTGTAACCAAACCATGGTCAGGTAGACCAACTAAAAATTTCAGCCACAACTGCCAGGAACATTGTTCAGGATGCAAAGAAAACCCCACAAATAACTTCAGGTGAAATACAGGAATCTCTGAAAACGTGTGTAGAGGAGCGCCAGTTCAGTAAAATGCATGTATTTATTTAAAAGTGTGTATCAAGTGTGTATCAAGACACCCACACTTGATAAAGGAGCGCGCATGTCCGTTCTGGACTTGGCGCATGCTCAGAAACGCGTCGTGTCCTCTGATGTTTCCCTCTGATGTCACACGTTGTTACGCTGTTACACGCTGTCCTGACAAGCCGGCTTTTGTCCCAGTGAATTACAGAGCACAGCTGATCTCCTTCCCAGCGCTCTGCGGGTGATATTACCAATCTTCTCACTCTGAGACACTGCCTGCCGATGGAACAGCGGATTGTATACTCGCACAGCATTTACTTTCTATGTAAGTGAGACATTTACTTGTTTTAAATAAATGCATTTTACTGAACTGGCGCTCCTCTACATGTTTTTCTTCTATTTATGAGCTGACTTCACTCTGAGAAGAGCTGCTGCCAGTGATATTGCAGATACTCCATAGGTCCCCCATTTCTTGCAGCCAGCAAGTGACTCCATCTGGATCTACCACGCTGTCTAAGTACTTTTATAATTCTGAATGAATTTATAATACTAGACTGATTCCAATTAGACATTTAGGGTCTTAAGTGCCAGCACTCCGTGTTGTTTTTATCTCTGAAACGATGTGGTGTGGCTATTTCAAGATGCACAATAAGGAGGCACTTGAAGAAAGATGGGCTGCATGGTTGAGTAGCCAGAAGAAAGCCTATCAGGGCTGGGCTCAGCCCTTCCTTCTCTGAGCTGGCCACTCAGCTGTTGGCTAATTGCCAGCTCCTGTCTCTCCACAGTTACTCAGCTGTTGATGATATCCTGCTCGTCAGTCCTGACTACTTAAGCCCTCCAGTCCAGAGGATCTCTGCCTTCACCATCAACATCACAGAAACTATCTCCTACGATCCTGTTCAAGACTTGCTTTGGTGACATCCCTTCTGGCTCCAGATCCTACTTGCTGTTCCACTACATTGATCCCTGAGTTCTGGCTTGGCTGACTATCGGTTTCAGTTACTGAACTTTGGCTATGTTTTGACTATGATTGTTTGTTCTTTTTACTTTTATTATTAACTACTTCGCATCCAGGCCAATTCTGACATTTCTCTCCTACACGTAAAATTCATAATTTTTTTGCTAGAAAATTACATAGAACCCCCAAACAATAATATATATGTTTTTTTAGCAAAGACCCTAGAGCAGGGGTGTCCAAACTTTTTTCAAAGTGGGCCGGATTTGATGAAGTGAACATGCCTGAGGGCGACCATTTTGCCTGACATTCTTTGAACCATTGAAAATTCGGTCTAAGTGTGTCCATCCGAGCACTAATACACAGCCCAACAAGAATTCTCTTGCCTTTGTCGCACTCGTTCCTGTTATACCTGAAGGGTTCCACATGTACTGCCACTTTAAGGCTGGCTCCACCCAGGAGTGATGCCAAGGGTCAAGGGGTATAGTAGCCATCTTGGACACATGTAAGCAGCCTAATAAGATGTACTGTCCTGAGATGCATGTTGCAGTGTACAGTGAGTACTGGAAATAAACTTCCATTGTTCCAGACCAGAGTCTTGTGTCTCTCACAACACAGAGGATATAACAGTGGCGACGAGGATGGGATTTACAAAGTGTCTATCAGTCTGAGAGAGAGACAAAGACATTGTGGATTGTTACCTGGATAAAAGCAATCACAGATCCCAGCAGGAAAATGTCATTGATCGGGACATTAAGTGAATTTGATGGAGAACAGACATCCTGGAGTTCCTGGGTGGAGAGACTGGAACAGTATTTCAGTGCAAATGCCATCCCAGGTGAAAGGCAAGTAGCAGTATTTCTGACAGTGGTCGGTGCTCAGACATATGACACTCTCAGGGATCTCCTTTCCCCTGTAAAACCAGCAACTAAGACATTGGCAGAGCTCCTGACACTGTTAGAGGGTCACTTCCAGCCTAAACCACTAGAGATTGCAGAAAGATTTCGTTTTTTATCAGAGGCAGCAGCAGCCAGGTGAAGAAATTAAAGCTTATGTGCTCGCCCTTCGCAGACTAGCCTCTACCTGTTCTTTTGGGGAGTACCTACCTACTGCACTGAGAGATAAGTTTGTCATGGGACTGAATTGTGACTCTAGCCAAAAGCAGGGCCGGACTGGGAATAAAAACCAGCCCTGGAAAAAATGGCATACCAGCCCCAAAGCATTATTATACCAGCCCAACATCACAACGTCATTATTTTCAGAAAATTCCAGTTAAGGCTGGGTTCACACTGCTGCGGGTGGGAGATCCGGATGTGATTCGCACCGCACTGCAGTGCAAATCACATCCGATCTCTGTAGCGATGCGAGTTCAGCCATACAGATAGTATGGCTGAATTCGCATCGCACCCGCCGCAAACTCGCACGGGACCCTTTTTTTGGTCCGCAGCAGAATCGGATCGCATGGGTGTTCACACCATGCGATCCGATTCCTGTGCGAGTGTGCAGATCGCACTGCGATATGCGGACGGATCTGGGGGTGTCATTAACATTTCATTGACACTCCCAGCAGTCCGCATAGGGCAGTGTGAACTGCCGGCGGGAGGCATGCGATGCGGGAAAACGCCGCGGATTTGCGGCGTTCCCGCATCGCTATTGTGTGAACCTAGCCTAAAAGTGGAGCAATCAAGGGGGACACCTGGGACTCTGGGAACTCTGATGATCAGAGATGGCCTTCCACAGAAAGAATACACTAAGACCGGTTTCACACTGGGGCGGTGCGAGCGCCAGAGGTAAAACTGCGTTTTTTTTAGCGCTGCTTTACCATCGTTTTAGCGCTGCTATTCGGCCGCAAATGGTGCGCTTTTACCCCCGCTAGCGGCCGAAAAAAGGGTTAAAGCCCAGCCGCTAAAGGGTTGAAACCACTGCAAAACGCTGCTACAGCAGCGCTATGCCGGTGTTATAGCCGCGCTGCCCCATTGATTTCAATGGACAGGAGCGGTGAATACACCGCTCCTTCACCGCTCTGAAGATGCTGCTTGCAGGAGTTTTTTTAACTTCCTGCAAGCGCACCGCTCCAGTGTGAAAGCCCTCATGGGGAGGCTGCAGGCATAGTACAGGAGATGGTCAGAGGCTGTGGGCATGGTTCAGGAGATGTCGGAGGCTGCGGGCATGGTACAGGAGATGGTTGAAGACTGAGGACATGATACTAAAGATGGTAAGATTTGTAGACATGATACAGGAGGTGATCAGAGACTGCAGACATGATACAAGAGATCAATGCAGCCTCACCTGTGCCCATCAATTCAGCCTCTGTGCCAGTCCATGTAGCCTCACTGTGCCCATCAATTCAGCCTCTGTGCCAGTCCATGCAGCCTTATCGTGCCCATCATTTCAGCCTTACCGTGCCCATAATTGCAGCCTTATTGTGACCATCATTGCAGCATTATCATGCCCATAATCGCAGCCTCAGCGTGCCCATAATTGCAGCCTCTGGATAAATAGAAAATAATACTAATCAGTGCAAACAAATAACTGAAATAAAAACTATTGCAAGCTTAACACTAAGGGTTAATTTCACATAGCCCCAAATGCAAATTTGTAAAAACAGACAGTGCAGAGCAATCAATATGATGAAGTTATAAAAAGTCCAATATGGCATTAATCATTAAGAGCAGTCCAGAGCCCAATAAAAGATAGCTCAAAAACATCCATAAATGACAGAAGAATACACAAGTTTTATCAGATCCACTTGTACCAACAACCAACAGGCAAAATGCTCCCTCGCTTCATAGGAATGACCCCTGAACCAAAAGGAAGATCAGTGAACACTTGTTCCCACTTCAGAGGGAAACAATTTGGAGTGCGAGAGATACCAATCTCACATGTATCCCGGTCATGATTAAATAAAATAAAACAAATCTAAGTGCTCTCCATTATTGTAAAAGCACAGACTTTAATGTAGGTAGAAAACTTACAGACAATATTTTCGGTAGCAAGCTTAAACAGCATACACCATGCCGATCCCATATTGTCTCATCAGGATAGCAGCAGGTGACGTCACAGTCCATGGCTGAGCTCAGTGTGAAACTTTCGGCCGTGCTGTGTGAAAAGTCCCGCCCTCCTCCTAGACCAGCTCATGTGATAGACACATTGTTCTGTCTATCACACGAGCTGGACTAGGAGAAGGGCGGGACTTTTCACTCTCAGCTCAGCTCCGAGACACACAATGTGAGATGCCTACTGTGTGTGACATGTAGAGGGGGGAGGGGGGAGGACGAATAGGGAGAGGAGCACTGCAGCCACAACTTAGCCCAAAGCGGCCCCAGGGCAGGCAGCCTACCGGGAAATGTCCCGGTATCCCGGTAGGCCAGTCCGGCCCTGGCCAAAAGAGACTGTTAACAGAGAAAGACCTTACCCTTGCAAAGGCAATTGATATAGCTTCAATGATGGAAATGGCTGTGAAAGATACAGAGGAATTGAACCCCCAGGGCAGAAGAGAAGAGGTGAAACAAGAAGTTTTCAGAACAGCAGTCAAGCCCACAGTTGCAAACTGGAAATACAGACCTCCACCAAGCCAGGGGTCAGCTTGCTACCGTTGTGGGAATACAGACCATGATCACAAAGTCTGCAGGTTTAAGGATCAGACCTGTCATAACTGTGGTAAAACAGGACATCTGAAACGAGTTTGCCGGAGCAAGAAGGTGCGAGATAAACAACCTCTGAACCCCAAGACAAAGACCTATATGGTGGGAAGATATACATCATCATCTGAGTCAGAGGACGAGGAAGTGCTCCACAGTTTAGACATACATCATATGCATTCAGCACCCTCTGCAATGACTGTAGAGGTAACCATTGAGGGAAAGAAACTAAAGATGGATGTAGACACCGGAGCAGCAGTTTCAGTTATCACTCAGAAACAATGGAGACAACTTCAGACCCGAACAACTGTCCGCCCAACGCCAATCAAACTGCAGACATACTCAAAGCAGATACTCCACCCACTGGGTTATGCAAAAGTGCAGGTATTGTACAAGGGTCAGACAAAGAGACTGCCATTATATATACTAGAGAATGGGGGACCCCCCTCTCTTTGGGAGAGACTGGATTGCTCACTTTGGTATGCCACACATCACCATAAATCCCTGTAACACTGTGACAATTCCATTAGGAGATAATGAGGGATGGGTGGTGTCCCTGAAGCAGCGGTTCCCAAAGATCTTTGATGACCAGTTGGGGAAAATAAAGCATGACTGTGTGAGACTCAAGCTGAAACCCAACGCCCAGCCTAAGTTCTTCAAAGCTCGCACAGTACCTTTCGCACTCCGAGCAGGAGTGGAAGCAGAACTAAGTCGGCTGGAGGAACAAGGTGTCATCTCAAAGGTAGAGCACAGCGAGTGGGCATCACCTGTTGTACCAGTGAAGAAAGAGAATGGGGACTTGCCCATTTGTGGCGATTTCCGCATGGCACTGAACTCCCAACTGGAAATAGACCAGTATCCTCTACCCAGAGTAGATGACATTTTTGCCTCTCTTGCAGGGGGTCAAAAGTTCACCAAGCTTGATCTCAAACAAGCATATTTACAGTTTGAGGTCCATCCTTCTTCCCACAAGTTTCTGACCATCAACACCCACAAGGGACTGTATGAGTACAATCGGATGGTGTTTGGTGTAGCCTCTGCCCCAGCCATTTGGCAACGGAAGATGGATGAGATTTTGGCGGACATTCCTTTCACTCAGTGCCTGTTAGATGACATGCTCATCACGGGACGGACGGACCAGGAACACAAGCAAAACGTGGAGCTTGTGTTGGAAAGACTCCAAGAGCAGGGTCTGAAAGTGAACTTAGCAAAATGCCAATTCATGGTGCCGAAATTGGAGTTTTGTGGCCACCTTGTGGATGCAGACGGTATACACACCACAGAAGCCAAGGTTGATGCCTTAGTCAAAGCTCCTGCCCCAACCAATGTCCAGCAGCTGCGATCATACCTTGGCTTGCTGAACTATTACCACAAATTTCTGCCAGATCTGGCACACACCTTGTTTCCGTTGAACAAGCTTTTGGAGAAACACTCCAGATGGGACTGGTCGGCTGCATGCCAACGCGCTTTTGAAGTCTCTAAGCGGAAGCTGTTGGCGTCACGCATGCTTGTTCACTATGACCTCCAGAAGCCTCTGACCTTGGCTTGTGATGCCTCACCCTATGGTCTGGGGGCTGTACTGTCTCACATCTTACCTGATGGGTCAGAAAAACCAGTGGTATTTGCCTCCAGGTCTTTGACAAAAGCAGAAAGCAATTACTCTCACATTGACAAAGAGGCTCTTGCGCTGATATGGGCAATTAAGAAGTTTCATCTTTACCTGTATGGTAGGGAATTCACCATACTGACAGATCATAAACCACTCCTTCAGATCTTTAGCCCTGACAAAGGCATCTCTCAGACTACTGCGGCCCGCCTCCAACGCTATGCCCTGTTCTTGGGAGCGTACAGTTATAAAATCCAGTATTGCGGTCATGATGCCAATGCTAATGCGGACGCAATGTCCCGACTGACAGGGAGGTCAATGGACTCCTCTCCACCGGTCAAGAGTTGTCGTTACACCAGCCTGTCCTTCTTGTCTTCTGGGGAGATAGCAGCCCATACAGCCAAGGATACCTTTATGAAAACAATACTCTCCTGGGTACGGTCCGGTTGGCCTGCAACCGTCACACAGGATTATGAACCTTATTTCCGTAGGCGTATGGAATTAACTGTGGCTGGTAACTGTGTTTTATGGGGAGACCGAGTGATCATTCCACAGACCCTCCGGAGACACATTCTGGACTTGCTACATACTGGTCATCCCGGAGGCACACGTATGAAACAAAAGGCCCGAGGCTATGTGTGGTGGCCAAACTTAGACTCGGATATCACAACATATGTGAATGCTTGTGCTGGATGTGCACAAACTGCAAGAGACCCTCCTCGAGGGTGCGTCCAGCCCTGGACTTGGCCCACGGTTCCTTGGTTTCGACTACACTTGGACTTCGCAGGTCCGATCAGAGGACACACCTTCTTGATCATAGTGGACGCCCATTCAAAGTGGCCTGAGGTAATTCCTGTTACTCAGCCAACAACTAAGGCAACAGTTTCCATACTGTTACATCTCGCTGCTACATTTGGATACCCCAGAGAAATCGTCACAGACAACGGTGCACAATTCACCAGTCAGGAGTTTCAGTGTTTCTTGACTGCCCACAACATCAAGCACAAGTTGACCGCACCTTACCACCCAGCTACAAATGGTCAAGCAGAGCGGTTTGTGCAGACTTTTAAACGCTATTTCAAAGCTACAGTGGCTACAAGTAAACAGCAGTCCCTGTCACCCCAGCAGCTGGACTCTTTCCTTTCTGCTTACAGAAACACACCACATGCAACCACCGGGAAAACTCCAGCAGAACTCCTTCTGGGTCGGCAGCCAGGGCCGGCGCTACCACTAGGCGGAGTAGGCAGCCGCCTAGGGCGCACTACTACCTAGGGCGCACTTACGGCCTCTGTCCAGGGTGAGGTCAGCTTTCCTCTCCTGATCGCTCGCTCCCGGTGGTGTGCCGCCGGCGCCACCAATCCCCCATGTTTCCCCTTGAGCGCCCGCTGTGCTCACATGGGTTTTACTCACAGCGCCGCTCAGGGACTCCTTTGCTCCAGCCTGTCCCTGTGGAGCGGCGCTGTGTGTCTCTGTGAGTGCAGCGGAGGGGCTCAGCGGAGATGGGAGCGGAGAGGTCTGTCAGCTGACCTCCCTCCCGGCGGGGACATCGTGGAGCGGGTGGAAGGCGCTGGCCTGGCCCCGGCGGGGACATCGTGGAGCGGGTGGAAGGCGCTGGCCTGGCCCCGGCGGGGACATCGTGGAGCGGGTGGACGGCGCTGGCCTGGAGGGACATCGTGGAGCGGGTGGACGGCGCTGGCCTGACGGGACATCGTGGAGGTGGAGTGGGTGGACGGCGCTGGCGTGGACTCCTGAACAATTCTGCACACCCAGTGCTGAGGAGAGGCCCGGATTATGGTCGCTGAAGCATCAAAGAGCAGAGGTAAGGAGGAGGGTGGTTCTTCCCTGATCTACATTGAGCTGTATGGAGAGAGTTTGTGTGTGAGTAATGCAGGAACTAGGAGTCAGGTAGGTCAGTGTGATGGTCAGTGTGATGGTCAGCGTATGTGTCAGCGTATGTGTCAGCGTATGTGTCAGCGTGATGGTCAGCGTATGTGTCAGCGTGATGGTCAGCATATGTGTCAGCGTATGTGTCAGCGTATGTGTCAGCGTGATGGTCAGCGTATGTGTCAGCGTGATGGTCAGCGTATGTGTCAGCGTGATGGTCAGCGTATGTGTTAGCGTATGTGTCAGCGTGATGGTCAGCATATGTGTCAGCGTATGTGTCAGTGTGATGGTCAGCGTATGTGTCAGCGTATGTGTCAGCGTGATGGTCAGCATATGTGTCAGCGTATGTGTCAGTGTGATGGTCAGCGTATGTGTCAGCGTATTTGTCAGTGTGATGGTCAGCGTATGTGTCAGTGTGATGGTCAGTGTATGTGTTAGCGTGATGGTCAGTGTATGTGTCAGCGTATGGGTCAGCGTATGTGTCAGCGTATGTGTCAGTGTGATGGTCAGCGTATGTGTCAGCGTATGGGTCAGCGTATGTGTTAGCGTATGTGTCAGTGTGATGGTCAGCGTATGTGTCAGTGTGATGGTCAGTGTATGTGTCAGCGTGATGGTCAGCGTATGTGTCAGCGTATGTGTCAGTGTGATGGTCAGTGTATGTGTCAGCGTATGTGTCAGCGTGATGGTCAGCGTATGTGTCAGTGTGATGGTCAGTGTATGTGTCAGCGTATGTGTCAGCGTGATGGTCAGCGTATGTGTCAGTGTGATGGTCAGCGTATGTGTCAGTGTGATGGTCAGCGTATGGGTCAGCGTATGTGTCAGTGTGATGGTCAGCGTATGTGTCAGTGTGATGGTCAGCGTATGTGTCAGCGTATGTGTCAGTGTGATGGTCAGCGTATGTGTCAGCGTATGGGTCAGCGTATGTGTTAGCGTATGTGTCAGTGTGATGGTCAGCGTATGTGTCAGTGTGATGGTCAGCGTATGGGTCAGCGTATGTGTCAGTGTGATGGTCAGCGTATGTGTCAGCGTATGTGTTAGCGTATGTGTCAGTGTGATGGTTAGCGTATGGGTCAGCGTGATGGTCAGCGTATGTGTCAGCGTGATGGTCAGCGTATGTGTCAGCGTGATGGTCAGCGTATGTGTCAGCGTATGTGTCAGCGTATGTGTCAGCGTATGTGTCAGCGTATGTGTTAGCGTATGTGTCAGTGTGATGGTCAGCGTATGGGTCAGCGTATGTGTCAGCGTATGTGTCAGCGTGATGGTCAGCGTATGTGTCAGCGTATGGGTCAGCGTATGTGTTAGCGTATGTGTCAGTGTGATGGTCAGCGTATGTGTCAGTGTGATGGTCAGCGTATGGGTCAGCGTATGTGTCAGTGTGATGGTCAGCGTATGTGTCAGTGTGATGGTCAGCGTATGTGTCAGTGTGATGGTCAGCGTATGTGTCAGTGTGATGGTCAGCGTATGTGTCAGCGTATGTGTTAGCGTATGTGTCAGTGTGATGGTCAGCGTATGGGTCAGCGTGATGGTCAGTGTATGTGTCAGCGTGATGGTCAGCGTATGTGTTAGCGTATGTGTCAGTGTGATGGTCAGCGTATGGGTCAGCGTGATGGTCAGTGTATGTGTCAGCGTGATGGTCAGCGTATGGGTCAGCGTATGGGTCAGCGTATGTGTCAGCGTATGTGTCAGCGTATGTGTTAGCGTATGTGTTAGCGTATGTGTCAGTGTGATGGTCAGCGTATGGGTCAGCGTATGGGTCAGCGTATGTGTCAGCGTATGTGTCAGCGTATGTGTCAGCGTATGGGTCAGCGTATGGGTCAGCGTGATGGTCAGCGTATGTGTCAGCGTGATGGTCAGCGTGATGGTCAGCGTATGTGTCAGCGTATGTGTCAGCGTATGTGTCAGCGTATGTGTCAGCGTATGTGTCAGCGTATGTGTCAGTGTATGTGTCAGCGTGATGGTCAGCGTATGTGTCAGCGTGATGGTCAGCGTATGTGTCAGCGTGATGGTCAGCGTATGTGTCAGCGTATGGGTCAGCGTATGTGTCGGTGTGATGGTCAGTGTGATGTTCAGCACATGTGTCAGCGTATGTGTCAGTGTGATGGTCAGCATATATGTCAGCGTATGTGTCAGTGTGATGGTCAGCGTATGTGTCAGTGTGATGGTCAGCGTATGGGTCAGTGTGATGGTCAGTGTGATGGTCAGTGTGATGGTCAGTGTGATGGTCAGCGTGATGGTCAGTGTGATGGTCAGTGTGAGTGTCAGTGTAGGTGTCAGTGTGATGGTCAGTGTAGGTGTCAGTGTGATGGTCAGTGTAGGTGTCAGTGTGATGGTCAGTGTAGGTGTCAGGTGGGTTAGTGTAGGTGCCAGGTGGGTCGGTGTAATTATCAGGTAGGTCAGTGTAGGGGTCAGTGTGATGTGAGTAGTGCAGGAAGTAGGAGTCAGGTGGATTAGTGTATCTGTCAGGGGGTCAGATAGGTCACATGTGTAGCAAGGGCAGGGTAAAGTGGAGTCAGGGGCGCAGCCGGGGGGGGGGGGGGGCGGCAAAATTAGGTTTCGCCTAGGGTGTCAAAGATCCTTGCACCAGCCCTGTCGGCAGCCATGGACTGTTTTGGACATGCTCCGCCCACAAACAGTCCAGGAACATGTACTGCAGTCCCAAGACAAGATGGTCAAACACCATGAGATCCCCTGATTCACAGCCCAACAAAAGGTATGGGCCCGATCTTATGGGACTTCCAACACCCGTTGGCTTCCTGCTGTCATTGCAGAGACTTTGGGACCCAAGATGTATAGGGTCTGCCTGGAAGATGGTTCCATTTGCAGAAGGCATGCGGACCAACTGCGCCCTCATTTTCAACTGCATGAATCCCTGACGCCGGCTGAACCCCCAGTGTTGCAAGGAACTGCTCCCAGCGGATCAGGATGCATGGGAACTGATGATTGGGGGGACTCTGATCTTTTGAACTCAGCTCCAACAGAGCCCTCCAGCCCTGGTCCGGAGGTTGGTTCACCCACTGAGCTGGGGGATCCCTTCTTGGCACCGCCAGTGCCCATTCCAGTCGACCCTGTTTCCTCCGATCCCGAGTCGATGGGTGCCCGCCCTCAACGACACTGTCGCCCTCCTGACCGGTTTCAGCTTCAAGACCGGTTACGAGACTTTCGACGGGGCCGCAGAAAGTGATCCAATGACATTGTATCCCCGCAACTGTCCCTGGAATCTTGCTTTCACATCTGGATGCAGGAAAAGTCCTGTGCATCTCCTGTGTTTGGAGGACTGTTATTGGACAGTTATTAGTTAATGTTTTGTGCCTTTTCTCGTTTTGTTTTTTTTTGTTTGTTTTGTTTTTTGTTTTTTTGTTTTTTTTAGGGATGGATGGAAGGTGTTATACCTGAAGGGTTCCACATGTACTGCCACTTTAAGGCTGGCTCCACCCAGGAGTGATACCAAGGGTCAAGGGGTATAGTAGCCATCTTGGACACATGTAAGCAGCCTAATAAGATGTACTGTCCTGAGATGCATGTTGCAGTGTACAGTGAGTACTGGAAATAAACTTCCATTGTTCCAGACCAGAGTCTTGTGTCTCTCACAACACAGAGGATATAACAGTTCCCAACACACAGACGAATGCTCTGCACTTTAGGGGGCACCGTTAATTCTTAATGGTACCCCACACATTGGAAAATGTAGGGTGCTTTTGGTGCAGTGCAATAAAAAACAAAAAAACAAACCACACACAGACACATGTGCGCACACGCGCACACACACATACAGACACATGTGCCCACACACACACATACAGACACATGTGCGCACACACACACACACACACATACAGACACATGTGCACACACACACACACACGTGCACACACACACACACACACACATGTGCACACACACACACATGTGCACACACACACACACATGTGCATACAGACACATGTGCACACACACACATACAGACACGTGCACACACACACATACAGACACATGTGCACACACACATACAGACACATGTGCACACACACATACAGACACATGTGCACACACACATACAGACACGTGCACACACACAGACACATGTGCACACACACACACACACACATGTGCACACACACACACATACAGACACATGTGCACACACACACACACACATACAGACACATGTGCACACACATACAGACACATGTGCACACACACACACATACAGACACATGTGCACACACACACACATACAGACACTTGTGCACACACACACACACAGACACATGTGCGCACACACACACACACACAGACACATGTGCGCACACACACACACAGACACATGTGCGCACACACATACAGACACATGTGCACACACACATACAGACACATGTGCACACACACAGACACATGTGCACACACACACATACAGACACATGTGCACACACACACATACAGACACATGTGCACACACACACATACAGACACATGTGCACACACACATACAGACACATGTGCACACACACACACACATACAGACACATGTGCACACACACATACAGACACATGTGCACATACAGACACATGTGCACATACACACACACATACAGACATACATGCACACAAATACAGACACATGCATACACATACATACATACATACATACACACACATGAATAAAGGCCTTTTTAACACTAATCTAGCTTGTAGTACAGTACCTTTGCAGCTTCCTCATTCAGCCGGGTACTGCACTGTAGGGGGAAGCAGAGAGCACAGCACAATCCTCTGCACTTTACTTTCACTTTTGAAGCTCACGGAGCTTCTCACAGTGCCGGGATCGGCTGATCTGACAGCCCTGATCCCGCAGCACAATAAATTGAGAAAGACCAGGCGGGCCGTTCAAAACCGGACCGCGGGCCGCAATTGGCCCGCGGGCCGGACTTTGGACATGCCTGCCCTAGAGAATACAATGGTGGTTGTTGCACGGTATTTGCACAGCAATTTTTCGAACACGTTTTTTTCAGAAAAGAAACAATTTCATGCTTAAAAAAAAACAAAACAGCAAAGTTAACCCAATTTTTTTGCATAATGTGATAGATGAAGATACGCTGAGTAAATAGATACCCAACATGACACGCTTCAAAATTGCATGCGCTCGTGGAATGGCGCCAAACTTTGGTATTTAAAAATCCCCATAGGCGACGCTTTAAATTTTTGTACTGGTTACATGTTTTGCGTTACAGAGGACTAGAATTATTGCTCTCGCTCTAATGTTCGCGGCGATACCTCACATGTGTGGTATTCATAGTTTTCATATGTGGGAGGGACTTACGTATGCATTCGCTTCTGCGTACGAGCTCACGGGGACAGGGGCGCTTTAATTATTATTATTTTTTTATTGTTAATTTTACTTTTATTTTTTTAGTTTGACACTTAAAAAAAAAAAAAAAAAAAAAATCTGATTACTTTTATTCCTATTACAAGGAATGTAAACATCCCTTGTAATAGGAATGTGGCATGATTGGACCTATTTACAGTGAGATATGGGGTCAATAAGACCCCATATCTCACCTCTAGGCTGGGAAATCCTAAAATAAAAAAATAAATAAAAAACGATCACGGCTTCCCAGGCGAGGCGGCGCCGTTATTTTAAATGTAGAGGCCGGGTGTGACATCATAACATCGCGCCCGGCCTCCGAACGATCATAGAGACTCCGGGGACCATCTGGTCTGCTGGAATTCTCTATGATATCATCCAGGGGCCGGCGGATCCTGTGACCGACTCACCGATGGAAGCGGTGAGTCGGTAGAAGCACCGGAGGGCGGCGGGGGGGCATTCTCTCCCGCCACCCGTAAGAACGATCAAGCGGCAGAACAGCTGCTATGATCATTCTTATGGTGCAGGGAATCGCCAGCTGAAAATGCCGATATCTGAATGATGTCTGTAACCTCAGGCATCATTCAGATATAACCACCGAAAGTCGAGGCCGTCCAAGGACGTCCACCCGGCGCGAAGTGGTTAAACAAGTGTGATATAACTGTACTTCTGTCTCGGCCTGATTTTCATGGTTTCTGACAAAACTATTACTGTGCAAATGCGACAGAGTATCCAGCGTACAATATGCCAAATAGTACAGAGACAAGCCTCAAACCTTCTGGCACAAAGTCATTTAGGGTGATAAGACCAAAATTGAGCTTTTTGGTCACAACAGTAAACGCTACTAGTGATGGACGAACTTCCGACGGGACGTTTCGCGAAAGCGAAATGCGAACGGACCCAAACGTTCGCGAAACCGAACGTTCGCCGCGGGCCCCATTGACTTCAATGGGAGGCGAACTTTGCAAACCTTCATGTCGAATTTGCGGCCACGTGGTAATTATTAGGGGGTAAAACGTAGTCCCACCATCTGGACAATGACATAATACATGTATGAGGTGAATTTGGGATCGATAACTACAAGCATTTTTATTTTATTTGGGAAATTGTTCTAACAATTCAGGACTATGGAGCTAATGAAGGCAATGGAGGAGAGGGAAGGTCAGGGACCAGGGTAGGCAAAGAAGAGGGTGCAGGAGATGATCACCAGCAGCGTGACATACCGGAATGACACATGCACCGTGATAGAGGCATCTGACAGCAGCACCGTAATACAGAGCACTGACAGCAGCACCGTGACATACAGCGCTGACAGCAGCACCGTGACATACAGCGCTGACAGCAGCACCGTGACATACAGCGCTGACAGCAGCACCGTGACATACAGCGCTGACAGCAGCACCGTGACATACAGCGCTGACAGCAGCACCGTGACATACAGCGCTGACAGCAGCACCGTGACATACAGCGCTGACAGCAGCACCGTGACATACAGCACTGACAGCAGCACCGTGACATACAGCGCTGACAGCAGCACCGTGACATACAGCGCTGACAGCAGCACCGTGACATACAGCACTGACAGCAGCACCGTAAGCAGCCCCAGGAGGAAGTCAGCACAGCACAGGGATGGTGTGATCCCCTCATAATAAGAACCCCCAGGAGGAAGTCAGCACAGCACAGGGATAGTGTGATCCCTTCATAATAAGAACCCCCAGGAGGAAGTCAGCACAGCACAGGGATATCATAAGCAGCCCCAGTAGAAATATGACACCGCTCAACCTCTTCAAAGAGGAGGGTAGGGGCATATAGTACGGTGTGCTTTTTTGGGTCAAGGAAGTGAGCAGACTGTACGTCAGTCCCTATACCGCTGAAGGACTGCTGCAGTATAGGGCAGCGGTCAGCAGTGGTGCACGTCAACCCTATCTATTGTGGACCTATAGCGGTCCTTACAGAACAGCAGACTGTACCGCACTCAAGCCTATGTACCGTAGCACCCTATACCAAGTTACCAGTCCTTATAAGAACTTTTGTGGACCAAGCAGGTTGTGTATTAGTGTTTAGCAGACTGTACGTCAGTCCCTATACCGCTGAAGGACTGCTGCAGTATAGGGCAGCGGTCAGCAGTGGTGCACGTCAACCCTATCTATTGTGGACCGATAGCGGTCCTTACAGAACAGCAGACTGTACCGCACTCAAGCCTATGTACCGTAGCACCCTATACCAAGTTACCAGTCCTTATAAGAACTTTTGTGGACCAAGCAGGTTGTGTATTAGTGTTTAGCAGACTGTACGTCAGTCCCTATACCGCTGAAGGACTGCTGCAGTATAGGGCAGCGGTCAGCAGTGGTGCACGTCAACCCTATCTATTGTGGACCTATAGCGGTCCTTACAGAACAGCAGACTGTACCGCACTCAAGCCTATGTACCGTAGCACCCTATACCAAGTTACCAGTCCTTATAAGAACTTTTGTGGACCAAGCAGGTTGTGTATTAGTGTTTAGCAGACTGTACGTCAGTCCCTATACCGCTGAAGGACTGCTGCAGTATAGGGCAGCGGTCAGCAGTGGTGCACGTCAACCCTATCTATTGTGGACCGATAGCGGTCCTTACAGAACAGCAGACTGTACCGCACTCAAGCCTATGTACCGTAGCACCCTATACCAAGTTACCAGTCCTTATAAGAACTTTTGTGGACCAAGCAGGTTGTGTATTAGTGTTTAGCAGACTGTACGTCAGTCCCTATACCGCTGAAGGACTGCTGCAGTATAGGGCAGCGGTCAGCAGTGGTGCACGTCAACCCTATCTATTGTGGACCGATAGCGGTCCTTACAGAACAGCAGACTGTACCGCACTCAAGCCTATGTACCGTAGCACCCTATACCAAGTTACCAGTCCTTATAAGAACTTTTGTGGACCAAGCAGGTTGTGTATTAGTGTTTAGCAGACTGTACGTCAGTCCCTATACCGCTGAAGGACTGCTGCAGTATAGGGCAGCGGTCAGCAGTGGTGCACGTCAACCCTATCTATTGTGGACCGATAGCGGTCCTTACAGAACAGCAGACTGTACCGCACTCAAGCCTATGTACCGTAGCACCCTATACCAAGTTACCAGTCCTTATAAGAACTTTTGTGGACCAAGCAGGTTGTGTATTAGTGTTTAGCAGACTGTACGTCAGTCCCTATACCGCTGAAGGACTGCTGCAGTATAGGGCAGCGGTCAGCAGTGGTGCACGTCAACCCTATCTATTGTGGACCGATAGCGGTCCTTACAGAACAGCAGACTGTACCGCACTCAAGCCTATGTACCGTAGCACCCTATACCAAGTTACCAGTCCTTATAAGAACTTTTGTGGACCAAGCAGGTTGTGTATTAGTGTTTAGCAGACTGTACGTCAGTCCCTATACCGCTGAAGGACTGCTGCAGTATAGGGCAGCGGTCAGCAGTGGTGCACGTCAACCCTATCTATTGTGGACCGATAGCGGTCCTTACAGAACAGCAGACTGTACCGCACTCAAGCCTATGTACCGTAGCACCCTATACCAAGTTACCAGTCCTTATAAGAACTTTTGTGGAACAAGCAGGTTGTGTGTTAGTGATTAGCAGACTGTACGTCAGTCCCTATACCGCTGAAGGACTGCTGCAGTATAGGGCAGCGGTCAGCAGTGGTGCACGTCAACCCTATCTATTGTGGACCGATAGCGGTCCTTACAGAACAGCAGACTGTACCGCACTCAAGCCTATGTACCGTAGCACCCTATACCAAGTTACCAGTCCTTATAAGAACTTTTGTGGAACAAGCAGGTTGTGTGTTAGTGATTAGCAGACTGTACGTCAGTCCCTATACCGCTGAAGGACTGCTGCAGTATAGGGCAGCGGTCAGCAGTGGTGCACGTCAACCCTATCTATTGTGGACCGATAGCGGTCCTTACAGAACAGCAGACTGTACCGCACTCAAGCCTATGTACCGTAGCACCCTATACCAAGTTACCAGTCCTTATAAGAACTTTTGTGGAACAAGTGAGTTGTGAATGTTTAGCAGACTGCAGCAGAAGGGCAGCAGTCAAGTATAATATCCTTTCTATATTTGGAAGAAAGAATATTATACATGTACAAGCCTATTACTGTACCACTGATACCAGTCCTGAAAAGAACCTTTGTGGAACTAATAATAACAGCAAGTCTTTAAAATTACCCTCACTGCCTGACAACACTGCTTCCTTCCTGTCCCTATACAAATTGGCAAAAAAAGAGAACGATTAGTGGTTACTGGAACAGCTCTTTTGTGGACCTTGATAGTAACAGCTAATGATGATGATGATGATGATGATGATGAAAGACTAATCTGGCTGTCCCTGTAGCATACACCGTCCTTTCCCTTTCTCTAAACTAACAAAAGACACTCAGGCTGCTGCAAGAATCAGCAGCACAGCAAACCTATCAACACCTAACACCTATACCAGTCCTGAAAAGAACTTTTGTGTACCAAATAGCTAGTGGTTTATCTCTCCCTACTCCACACAGGAACCTGTCCCTATCGTAACAGAAGAAAGAATGTAAAATGGCCACCGGATCGGGTGTATTTATAGGTTAGGGGGAATGTCCAAGTGTCCATGTGCTGTCATGTCTCAATTGGCTGTCCTGTATCACATGATAAACGTGTCACCAAAGGTTAAAGTTCTTGTATACATTAAACACGTAAGTCCGCCGCGGCGAACGACGGAAAAAGGCGTTCGAACGTGCGGACCGCGAATGTCGGAAATTCGCCGCGAAACGACCGCCGGGCGAAACGTTCGTCCATCACTAAACGCTACATTTGGAGAGCAGTTAACAAGGCCTATGATAAAAGGTACGGAGGTGGATCACTGATATTTTGGGCATGTGAGAGCTACAAAGGCACAGGCAATTTGGTCAAAATTGTTGGCAAGATGAATGCAGTACGTTATAAAAAAAATACTGGAGGAACATTTTCTTTCATCAACCAGGAAGCTACGCATGGAACACACTTGGACATTTCAACATGACAATGATCCAAAACGCAACACAAAGCCGACCTATCATCAGCAGAATAAAGTGAAGGTTCTGGATTGGCCATTTCAGTCTCCTGAGCTCAATATCATTGAGCCACTCTGGGGAGATCTCAAATGTGCAGTTCATGCAAGACAGCCCAAGAATTTACAGGAACTGGAGGCTTTTTGCCAAGAGGAATGAGCAGCTTTACCATCTGAGAAGATAAAGAGCCTCATCCACAAACACCACAAAAGCTCTCAAGCTGTCATTGATGTTAAAGGGGGCAATACACGGTATTGAGAACTGGGGCATGTAAACTTTTAATCGGGGTCATTTGGGTAGTTTCTGTTGCCATTATGATTTAAGAAGAGTAAACACAGTTGATTGATCATAAATGGCTTCAGCCAAACACTAACCATGAGTGAAAGAAAAGTTTTTGTGTTGTCATTTATATTCTCAGTATAATGGCCAAGAAATCATACACTCTGCCAGGGTATGTAAACTTATGAGCACAACTGTAAATACCCTGGCATTAGTGGTCAGTGGAAGTAATAAATGCCTCGGTGTCAGTTGTCAGTAGAAGTAATAAATGTTCTTGTGTCAGTGGTCAGTTGGAGTACTAAATGTCCCAGCGTCAGTGGCCAATGGGTGTTATAAGTGCTTCAGCAATGTTAATAAATGTTCCAGAATCAGTAGTCAGTGTGAGAAATGGTGCACCCTCATTAGTGGTCAGTGGGAGGAAGCCCCATCATTGGTGGACAGTGGTCAGAATATAAAGGCCCATCATTGGTGGTCAGTGGGAGGAATGTTGCCTCATCGTTGGATTTTGACCAGAAGAATGAAGCCCATTAATAGGTGGTCAGTGGAAAAAATGTTTCCCCATCATTGCTGGACAGTGGTAGGAATGTAGTCCCATCTTTTGTGGTTGGTTGAGTAATGTAGCCCAATCATTAGTGGTCAGTGAGAAGAATATAGTCCTATCATTGGTGGATAGTGCCCATACTTTTCTGCTTAGAGATCCGGAAGAAACCGTTTATGTCTGCACTTTTGAATGTTACTGTGTTTATGATGTACTTGGCTTTAAACAAACCAGTCAGAACAGTAATGTAGGAACTGCCATTGCTGACTTATTTTTGAGGTTACAAGCTCCAAGCCTACAACACAGTAAAAAACAAGCAAAGAGAGGTGTTTCAGCTTCACTGGCTGCATGCATGTTCAATAAGCAGTGAATATAGGCAAAACATATTGGCCTTCAGAAGCAGTACATTCACAAACAAGTCAGCAGTGGTTGCTCCTACATTTCTATAATGAGGGTGTTAATTCTGCTTAAAATAGTCATATTCTTATTGGATGTTTCAGATCCATCCAGCAGAGCAAAAGTCACACGGAAAGTCCAAAACATCCACCGCCATCCAAAATATAATCCCAGCGGCAAAAGAGATAAGAATGTTCCAAAATCCTTTGAATATGATTTGGCTCTTGTAGAATTGAGCCAAAAGATTGACTTTTCTCCAACAGTCAGGTATGATTTTTTGTTTGCAGAGAATTCCCTCTTGTGTGTAACATGCAACAACAACATGGGATAGCAAGTGTGAAAATGCTTGTCATACTAAAATGTATATTAAAAAAAACTCTTAATACCCTGTGCCTTGGAGAATATTTACATCAATGTGTTAACAATACACTTTCTGCCACCATAAAAAAAGGACTTTTAAATACAAACAAGACTAACTATAAATACACTCTCTGGTAGCGCAATAATGCACTTAAATATTTTATAGGTGCTCCTAACAAACCAATATAAAATGCCAATGTCTGTGATATTAAAATGTTCATAAATTATTCTATATATTAGTGATATCTTTATAAATTCATAAATGATTCAATGCAACAGTTAATATTCTTCGTTCAACTACACCACAATCGTTGGGTAAATCTTCCAATCCTCCACCACAGTGTGAAAAGTACTCACGACACTCACTAGAGGTTATTGCCTCTCATTTTACTGATCTTCAATTAAAGCATTCAAACTATGCCCTTTATGGTCACTGTTCCTTTAAATTAATCCCATCATTTTGTCGTATTCTTCCATATATCTCTAGGACTCAGAAGAAAAATTGGCCCACATAGCATAATCCCATTTAAAATAATTTTATTAAGGTCCGGTTCACACTGCTGCGGGTGGGAGATCCGGATGTGATTCGCACCGCACTGCAGTGCAAATCACATCTGATCTCCGTAGCGATGCGAGTTCAGCCATACAGATAGTATGGCTGAATTCGCATCGCTCCCGCCGCAAACTCGCACGGGACCCTTTTTTTGGTCCGCAGCAGAATCGGATCGCATGGGTGTTCACACCATGCGATCCGATTCCTGTGCGAGTGTGCAGATCGCACTGCGATATGCGGACGGATCTGGGGGTGTCATTAACATTTCATTGACACTCCCAGCAGTCCGCATAGGGCAGTGTGAACTGCCGGCGGGAGGCATGCAATGCGGGAAAACGCCGCGGATTCGCGGCGTTCCCGCATCGCTATGGTGTGAACCCAGCCTAAAATAAATGCTAAATGCACTTAAAAAAAAAATGTTTCTTTAAAATGCCCATCAAAAAATATCACCATCAGAAGTGCCCAGAATATGATAACTGGTGAAGAATGCGTCTCCCCACGTCACATCTGGTCTGACGTCACATCCGGGTGCCGTAAAGTCCTGCCAATGTGTTTGGTCACAGCTGGCTTCATCTAAGGCTGGGTTCACACTACTGCAAAGTGGATGTGGTTTCCCCACATCCAATTCGCATGACAGGAGAGTGTGCCCAACTCTCAATGGAGTCGGTTAACACATCTCCCTAGCGGCCACAAAGTGGATTGCACAGGGGTCCTGTGCATCTTTGGCTCCGTTTCAGGTCCGAATTCAGGCAAAAATTTGGGCCTGATTTGGGCCTGATTTGTTCCTTAAACAAAGAACAGGGATGCACCGGACCCCTGCTGTGAGCCGCATCTGCACTAAGTGTGAACCCAGCCTCAGGGTAATTTTTAGTTACTCTTGTTTCTATTTACACTAAAATTTATGATTGAGTGTCATATTGAAATTTATTTTAACTACTTGCTGACTGCTAAAGCTATCACTCATAACCCTGGTATTTTTTTTCAGCCAGTGGTCAGCTTGCTAGCTAATTAGCCACTGGATCACTTTCAGAAATGGCAGGAGGGGACAACTGGTGTATCTCAGGCTTACTGTTTTTACCGGCGCACCTGAGAAACAATCAGAAGGTGTGGCCAGCTGGTCACAAAGGCCAACAGATGGTCTCTGATCACCTTTATGGCCTTGAAGGACTGGAGCGATGTCATGACACAAGTATACACATTTATTTTTTTGCTTTTATAGGTAAAGGAGAGATTTGGGGTCTTCTTGATCCCAGATCTCTCCATAAAGAGGACCTGTCATCCTCATTTCTATTACAAGGTTTATATTCCTTGCAATAGGAATAAAAGTGATTTAAAAAAAAAAAATTAAAGGGACAGTGTAAAAAATTTAAAAGCACTCCCATCACTCTGTGCTCATGCACAGAAGTGAGCGCATACGTAGGTTGTGCATGCATATGTAAATGAGATATCGCCATAAACGTTAGAGCAAGAGCAATAATTATAGCGCTAGACCCCCTCTGTAATCCTAAACATGTAACCTGTAAAATGTAAAAAAATTTAAAGCTTCGCCCATGGAGATTTTTAAGTATTGTAGCTTGTTGTAATTCCATGAGTGTGCACAATTTTAAAGTGTAACATAATTTTTCGCATTTGACAAAAAATATTTGGGTATATATTGTGTTTTTTTTTTTTTTTTTTAAATTAAAGTCAATTTTTTCCAAAAAAAATGCGTTTGAAAAACAGCAAATACTGTGTGACATAAAAAATTGCAAAGACCTTCATTTTATTTCTTAGGGTCTCTGCAAAAAAATCGGGGGTTATGAGAATATTTCTAGCAAAAAATACTGATTTAAACTTGTAAAAAAAAAGTGCCAGAAAAGGCTTGGTCTTCAAGTGGAAAAACGTTTATAGTAACTAAAAATTTGAACTCACAGAAATTGCAAAATAAAAAGCAAGGAAAATATTTTCTTACAATGCGTTTGATGGAAATTGATGGAAATATGCATATTTTTCAAAAGAATATAAGCAATGGAAGCATTTCAAAATTATTTTCCTTTTACAGGCCTATTTGTCTTCCATGTACAAGTGGAACATCCTGGGCATTAAAAAAACGAGACAAGGCTGTGTCTTGCAAGGATCATGGTAAGTGTACAAATATCCCATGAAATGTAACCAAGTGTGAAGTAAAAAAATATGTAATTTTTTAACTCGCCTCTAAATGCCTGTTGCTAGGGGGTCCTTCGTAGTCTGCCTCCTTCAGGGCCTGGGCTTCTGACGTCACTTCCCCTCGGTGTAGGAAGGGCTCAGCTCTGCCCCCTCCCTCCTGTCAGTCATCTGGGACATGTGACAGGTCCCAGATGGCTGCACGGCTAATCACGGCGTGTGGCGCTGCTCGCTCATGCACAGTGGGTGCCCAGTTGTGAAGCCACAGCCGGGTGCCCACAGTTGCAATGCCGGCGCCACCGAGCGGGGGGGGGGGGGGGGCGAGCGGGGCTTCGCTCCCCCACATCGCTGTACCCTGGGACAGGTAAGTGTCCGATTTATTAAAAGTCAGCAGCTGCAGTATTTGTAGCTGCTGACTTTTATTTTATTTTAATTTTTTTAAGGGAAACTCCTCTTTAATGTAAAGTTGGTAATATGTGTTCATATTATGTAGATGTTTGGTTATATGACATTACATGATCAGCACATTACTTCAAGTATGGAGTGTTACATGTGGGCTTGTCAATCAAACTCCACATGACTCTGAGTTAGTATTTCCTTTTGTATAGCATATTGCTGAAGTTAGCAGAAATGAATGTGTGCCATACAAGGTTCTAAGTTTTTGTGAGGTTATGACGTTCACATGTAAAATATAAAGCCAACGTTTCCATACTGAGGCAGACACACACACACCCATTATGACATTGACATATTCATACAAAGAGGCTGATAAGTTGAGACAGCTGAATTCTGCCAGAAGTCTAATGCCCTATACACACGGTCGGACTTTCTGAAGGAAAATGTGTGATCGGATCGTGTTGTCGGAAAATCCGATCGTGTGTGGGCTCCATCTGACTTTTTCCGGCACACAGAATTTGAGACAACAAAATCCGATCGTTTTAAATTCCGATCGTGTGTAGACAATTCCGACAAAGTGCCACGCATGCTCAGAATAAATTATGATACAAAAGCTATTGGCTACTGCCCTTTTTATAGTCCTGTCGTACGTGTTCTACGTCACCTCGTTCTGAACGATCGGATTTTCCAACAACTTTGCGCGATGTGCAGGATGTGATACTTTGATTACATTCCTTGGGGTGTGTGCAGCACCTCCACAATTAGTTGCGTTATTAGCTACTGATCTAAAAAGCTATAACTTCCATAACATTGAAAAAGTTCTGGATTAAAAAAAGTTCTGCATGGCCCCCCACCCCAAAGCACCTTGTCCCCATATTGATGAGGACAGGGGCCTCTTTCCGACAACCCTGGCTGTTGGTTGTCGGGGTCTGCGGGCGGGGGGCTTATCGGAATCCTGGAGCCCCCTTTAATAAGGGGGCCCCAGGATACCGGCCCCCCACCCTATGTGAATGAGTATGGTGTACAATGTACCCCTACCCATTCACCTGTGAAAAAAATGTAAATAAAACACAACACACAAGGGTTAAAAATCATTTATTGCACAGCTCCAGGGATCTTCTTCCATCTTGGGGGGTTTTTCTCGCCGGACTCCTCTGCTATCTGCTGCTAGCTCTTTTACTAGCGGAGGAGCCCGGCTTTCTTCTTCACCGCCGCCTGTGGGTCTTCTTCCGACTTCAGGGGTCTTGTCCCCCTCTTCGGGGGTCTTGTCCTCCTCTTCGGTTCTTCTTGCCGGACCTCCGCTCCTTCTTCCAGCTCTTTTACAAGCGGTGGCCCAATCTTCTGTCGCCGTTGTCTTCGCCGTCTTCTGTTCTTCTCTTCTTGAGATGTTGACTCATCTCTGTCTCTGGCCGCAATGACAGGGACGGCGTGCAGCGACTTAGATAGGGACATCGCCGGGTGTATAGGTCGCCGTGCAACACGTCCCTGTCATTACGGCCTTTGGCATTAGGATGATGGATTACAGTGAATTGAGTTGATGGATAAATAAGTTGTCTCAGCCAATCAGCAGGAGTTTCTTTTGGCCACTGTGCATGCTGAGATAGGCTATTTATTCGGCAGGAGTCAGGCGATCGGGGTTCTTCCTGCCAGAGGCTGCGGCCTAGGTGGGGGGGGGTCAAACAGCTCCTGGTTTCTGGGCCTGAAGCCTGAGGCCTATCTAATAATTCTAAGGAGGAGCAGCAGAGGTTAAGCCCAATGCCTGGGGCAGAATCACGTGTGTAAGAGGCTCAACCCGAGGGGAACCTGTTTGTTGCTGGAGGTAAAGGAGAAGCAGTTGCCGGAGGGATGATCACTCCTGTTACCAGAGGCAAGTTTGGAAGGGATGAATTTCTGAAGGAGTACCAGAGCAGATGCTTCACTAGCCGGGGACAGTGAAGTAAGTGGGAAAGCTTCAGTGGTGACTCATCCAGGAATACAGCGGGTAGCTGTGAGTAAAGCTTAACCCTAGGTTCACACTAGTGGATGTGGGGACCAGCGTGATTCCAGCGCCGCTTGCTGCACCACTCCTTTCCAACAGGCAGTTCACACTGCCTTGTGCAAACCGCTGTGGGTGTCATTAACAAAGCTAATGACATCCCCAGTTTAGTTCACAGATCGCAGTTTGAACTGTGAACTCGCACAGGAATCGGATCGTATAGGTGAGAACACCCTTGCGATACGATTTTAGAGTGGGGAAAAACAAGTCCCTGCACTATTTTCTGTACGAATCTAATACGAGTTCAGCCATACTACTGTATGGCTGAACTCGCATTGCTCAGACATCGCATGTGATGGGCACCTGTGGTGCGGATGCGTATCACATGTGATCTCTGAGATCGCGCTAGTGTGAACCCAGGCTACAGGAGTGTAGTGCCGGGCTCCTGAAGAGCATGCGCTATGTTTTTGTAAATTAAATTTTTCCTAAGACCATAGTTGGGTTTTAGGGTTAATTGCAGTAAATTATGGTCTCGGCATCAGTTTGGCTGGACTGTATTGTGTTCTGCCTGTTCATAGGTGTGGGTGTCACCTTTGGCAGGCATTGGAACGTAGTCTGGTTGGACGCATTGGGTACAAATCTCTCTCTCTGAGCCAATCAGTGAGTGCGTTGTCTCGCTGTGTATTCTGGTAGAGGGTACTTAAGGTGCTGGGGGTCACGTGATTCTGGATTCCAGTCCAGAAGTATGTTCTGATCCATCCATTTCCGAGTCTCGGGGCTGGCTTGCCCAAGGCACAGTAACTGGAAGGAGGGTTCCAAGGTGGTCTGGTGCCGTCTCAGGTTTGGAGAGGCCCAGCAACTGAAAACGCAACCAGGGGAGGACTCCTCAGCAGAGGGCCATGCACAAGGCTGGCTGCTTGGAAGGAGCCTTGAAGCTAAGCTGGAAAGGACACCAAGTGAATCTATGCTCTTAAGGTATCACAGGACCGGCTGCGAGATGCTGGTGCCGTATGAGAGTTCCTAGTTTCATCCTTCAGTTATAACCAAGTTACAACCAAGTCTGTGGCAGAGACTTTGCTTATTCTAACGTTACAACCAAGTCTGTGGCAGAGACTTCGCTTTGTTTGAATCAACTGTTGGTTGCTAAATTCGCTAAGAGAGGATTTATCCGATAGCTGTAATATCCAATTGCGAATGGCTATTCCCTGGATTACCTAGAGAGAGACATTTCAAGTGTCAGCAGTTTCAAGAGTACCTGAGGTTTACTACGCATACCCCCTATTCCCTACTAAAAGACTTTTGTTCTGTTCAACGTTTTGCAATTAAAAATCCCTAAAGTGGATTCAAGTGTCGGTCTCTGCAGTTTATTGGGCCATCAACCTTGGGAAACCCCTAGACGCTAACAAGGTGGAGAAGGTAACCGTAAGTCCAAGAAGGCCAGCTACTCCTTCGGGGGTCAGTGCTACAGGAGTATGGCAGGTAGCTGTAAGTAAAGCTTGAAGATAAGTACAGCATTTAAGGATCTACAGTGGGATACTGTAAGTTAAGTTGGAAGATCTACAGTAGGATACTGAGAGAGAAGTTGTTGCTATAGGAGACAGCAGTTGCTACAAGATACAGATTGCTGCATACCACTTAAAGGCCCTTTATCTGTATTGCTGTCTGCCTAGTTCAATTTTTGGTCTGCAGAGTTTTGCCTAAATGCTATTGCAAACATACAAACAGTTGTAAGGACAAATTCTGTCTTCTTTTTTTTTCCTCCCACAGAAAACTTTCTACTGTCTGGAGATCTGGTGAAAGCGTTATTTATTACACAGGAAAGTAGAAATACTTTGGAGCAGATGAATGTCCAGATAAAGCAAGGGGACTGGGTAAGGAGGACTGCAATCTGTAATCCTGTTGCACAGTATATTTGCCTTTAGTAAGTCAACCTCAATGTAATACATGATCCTACCTAAACTATCCAATCACATTGTGTCCAATCAGACAGACTTTGGGGTTAATTTACTAAAACTGGAGAGTGCAAAATCTGCTACATCTCTGCAGAGAACCCAATCAGCTTCCAGGTTTTATTGTCAAAGTTTAATTAAGCAAGCTGAAGTTAGAAGCTGATTGGCTGCCATACACAGCTTCACCAGATTTACCACTCTCCAGTTTTAGTAAATCAACCCATTTACCCTGCATACTCATGGGTAGAGTCAAAGAAGATTGTACCACTGTGAGCTTTACTCTTTACAGTCGGCATCTCATGACAGCACCACTGGATTACATGAACAATTTCAGCCTTCCTATTAGGTCTAGAGTGAAGAGGCACAACCCTTCTCCTTCACACATTGCAATGACCTATCACCATACTTGAGCATTATTGTCTAAACGCATGCAAACACTAACTTTCAGGACTAACAATGTTTGGGCCTGTGTCAATGACTATGAACTTATGTCATTGATATCAGTTTAAGATGCATCTGAGATCAACCAGGATTCAGTAACAGGTGCATTTGACCTCCTTCTGATCTATTTCAGGTGGGTTTTGCATTTTCATATACTTGCATGGGAATGCAAAATCAGTTTGAGGCTAGGTTCCCACTTGAGCCATGTTTTGCCCGAGCACAGCAGTCCAGTCAATTAGATGGGCTGGTGTGCCTCCACAAAATGCAGGGAAAAGGTCCAGCATGGAACCTGCAAGTGCAATGTGGTTCCCAGTGCGGGGAAATGCCATTAGGATTAATGTTACCCCCATGCATTTCCTGAGTAGTAACGCGTTTTTCTGCATGGGTGGTTGTGGAAACAGGTGTGGACCTACAGCGACAACCACCCACACAAGTGAGAAACCGGCCTAATTGAACAAAAAGCCTATTGACACAGGCCCTTAGGTACCTTCCATCTAGCAATCCTAGCGGAGTACATTTTTCCTAGCTATAGATGTATTTACATTTTTTTAAATGGCTACAGCACAGGCTTAAATTGCTGTGAGGGTGGAGACAGGATGCGCTGCTTTAGACCATCGGGAGAGATCGCCCATCGCTGGACCCCAAAGAGATCAGCTCACCCATCGCTGGAGGGAGAAGAGAAGTCTGCATTTTGGGTCAGAGGATTAGCAGCCTAGGACAGGAGTTTCTGAGAGACCATTTGTATATATGTGCGAGCCTTCCGAGTGTGATTCCAGTTTAAGCCTAATGGGAATTTGAGATCTACCTTGGCGACCCTGCTGTGTATACTAAGTGAGCGATCAATAGACATGTGCAGAGTAAAATATTTCGTTTCGGAATTTCGTTTTCGTCTGAAAACTTAATTTATTTAGTTACTCCCGAAATTCGTTTTTATTTATTTCGTTTTTCGTTCAAAAATTGCATTCGTCCGAAAATCCACATGAATCACGGTCGAATCTGTCTTTGAAGGCTTATGGTGTCTGTCGAATGTATAAAGAAGATTAGACGGAGCTAGTATATAGCATACTTTAGAACCCCATTAAAGTCTATGGGACTCCAACGTTCAAAATCTAAAGTGCTCATTTTAAAGGCTAATTTGCAAGTTACTGTCCTAAAAAGTGTTTGGGGACCCGGGTCCTGCCCCAGGGGACATGGATCAATGCAAAAAAAAGTTTTTTCGGGAGCAGTGATTTTAATAATGATTAAAGTGAAACAATAAAAGTGTAATATTCCTTTAAATTTCGTAGGGGGGGGTTGTCTATAGTATGCCTGTGAAGGGGCGCATGTTTCCCGTGCTTAGAATTGTCCCTGCACAAAGTGTCATTTATGCAGGAAAAAAAGTCCTTTAAAATCACTCGCAGCTATTATGAATTGTCGGCTCCCGTAATACAGAGAACACTCATTGAAAGTCATTGATAAATAAATAAATAAATAAATAAAAAAAAAGCGTGGGGGTCCCCCAAATTCAATTACCAGGCCCTTCAGGTCTGGTATGGATATTAAGGGGAACCCTGCCTCAAATTTAAGAAAAAATTTGACGTGGGGTTCCCCCTAAATATCCATAACCAGACCCTTCAGGTCTGGTATGGATATTAAGGGGAACCCTGCGTCAAATTTAAAAAAAAATTGACGTGGGGTTCCCCCTAAAAATCCATACCAGACCCTTTATCCGAGCACGCAACCTGGCAGGCCGCAGGAAAAGAGGGGGGGACGAGAGAGCGGCCCCCCCTCCCTCCTGAACCGTACCAGGCCACATGCCCTCAACATTGGGAGGATGCTTTGGGGGTCTGTGACCCCTCAAAGCACCTTGTCCCCATGTTGATGAGGACAAGGGCCTCATCCCCACAACCCTGGCCGGTGGTTGTGGAGGTCTGCGGGCGGGGGGCTTATCAGAATCTGGAAGCCCCCTTTAACAAGGGGACCCCCAGATCCCGGCCCCCCCCCTGTTTGAAATGGTAAGGGGGTACAAAAGTACCCCTACCATTTCACAAAGAAAGTGTAAAAAATGTTTAAATAAAACAAACACACTTTTGAAAAATTCCTTTATTAAAAATAAAAAAATAAAAAAAAGATTCCAGCGGCGGTAATCCACTCTTGCTATCCAGCGACGGACGGTCATATCTCCAGCGATGTCTCATGTCATCCAGCGCAGCTCAGCATCCTTCTTCTGTCTCCGTGTAGGAGACATTGCAGGCATTCCGGCGGCTGACGTTTGTTATATACGGAGGGCGGGGCCACCCGTCACCTGACCCCGCCCCCCTCTGACGCAAGGGGAAACCCGGGGTTCCCCGTGACGTATAGGTGACCCGCCCCCCTCTGATGTAACGGAAACCTGCCTGTGTTACATCAGAGGGGTGCGGGTCACCCCTACGTCACAGGGAACCCCGGGTTTCCCCTTGCGTCAGAGGGGGGCGGGGTCAGGTGACGGGTGGCCCCGCCCTCCGTATATAACAAACGTCAGCCGCCGGAATGCCTGCAATGTCTCCTACACGGAGACAGAAGAAGGATGCTGAGCTGCGCTGGATGACATTAGACATCGCTGGAGATATGACCGTCCGTCGCTGGATAGCAAGAGTGGATTACCGCCGCTGGAATCTTTTTTTTATTTTTAATAAAGGAATTTTTCAAAAGTGTGTTTGTTTTATTTAAACATTTTTTACACTTTCTTTGTGAAATGGTAGGGGTACTTTTGTACCCCCTTAGCATTTCAAACAGGGGGGGGGCCGGGATCTGGGGGTCCCCTTGTTAAAGGGGGCTTCCAGATTCTGATAAGCCCCCCGCCCGCAGACCTCCACAACCACCGGCCAGGGTTGTGGGGATGAGGCCCTTGTCCTCATCAACATGGGGACAAGGTGCTTTGAGGGGTCACAGACCCCCAAAGCATCCTCCCAATGTTGAGGGCATGTGGCCTGGTACGGTTCAGGAGGGAGGGGGGGCCGCTCTCTCGTCCCCCCCTCTTTTCCTGCGGCCTGCCAGGTTGCGTGCTCGGATAAAGGGTCTGGTATGGATTTTTAGGGGGAACCCCACGTCAATTTTTTTTTAAATTTGACGCGGGGTTCCCCTTAATATCCATACCAGACCTGAAGGGTCTGGTTATGGATATTTAGGGGGAACCCCACGTCAAATTTTTTCTTAAATTTGAGGCAGGGTTCCCCTTAATATCCATACCAGACCTGAAGGGCCTGGTAATTGAATTTGGGGGACCCCCACGCTTTTTTTTTTTATTTATTTATTTATTTTTTATCAATGACTTTCAATGAGTGTTCTCTGTATTACGGAGCCGACAATTCATTATAGCTGCGAGTGATTTTAAAGGACTTTTTTTCCTGCATAAATGACACTTTGTGCAGGGACAATTCTAAGCACGGGAAACATGCGCCCCTTCACAGGCATACTATAGACAACCCCCCCCCTACGAAATTTAAAGGAATATTACACTTTTATTGTTTCACTTTAATCATTATTAAAATCACTGCTCCCGAAAAAACGGCCGTTTTTAAAACTTTTTTTTGCATTGATACATGTCCCCTGGGGCAGGACCCCGGTCCCCAAACACTTTTTAGGACAGTATCTTGCAGAATCTTTTCTCTCTGTCAAATCTTTTTTCTCTGTCGAATATTTTCTCTATATAATCTTGGACTAATAGAGGTAAGGTTAGGCACATTCGAACACAGGTTCTATAGACAGATTGTTGTCAGAGTCATGTCGAATCTCCTATTCTATATCGAACTGTTGTAACAATGAAAACGAAAATAAAGCATTTATTTATGTCGGATCTTTCGTTTTTCGGATTTTGTGCTTTCGTTATCGTTTGTCAAAACGAAAACGAAAATAGCTGAAATTCGGACGAAAATGCATTCGGACGAAAACGAATGCACATGTCTAGCGATCAAACGCTTGCCTCTGGTAAGCATGTATTCTTCGTGGTGTCTAGCACCTTTTTGGTGATGGAAGGTTGCACGTTTGGCTATAGTTATTGAATGGACTATTCTTTTGGATTTTTCCACTTTGGGCTTTGGGTAATTTTTTCACGTTTATTTATCTATTTATAATGTTTCATTCATTTTCATTTGCATATTCATTATTAGTACCTATGATTAAGTTTATTCACATGCATTTTTCATTCTTGTATATATTGATGAATTCCATCTATTGAGAATTATTTTTTATTAATTTTATTATTAATTTAACAATTTCACTCACTATATTGATGTTTTAGATTACTGTGACAATTTATTTATGAATTAATTATAGTTTTTGGGAGTGGGGAAAATATTGTCAGCGCAGCTACATATTTTCTTCTTGGTTCAACCATCGCTGGACCCCGGCGAAGAGATCAGATCACTCATCACTGGACCCCGGAGAAGAGATCAGCCATCGCTGGATAGCAAGAGTGGATTACCACCGCTGGAATCTTTTTTTCATTTATTTTTTATTTTTAATAAAGGACTTTTCCCAGCGGTGTCTGTGTGTTTTTTAACAATTTTTTACACTTTCTTTGTGAAATGGTAGGGGTACTTTTGTACCCTCTTACCATTTCAAACAAGGGGGGCCAGGATTTGGGGGTCCCCTTGTTAAAGGGGGCTTCCAGATTCTGATAAGCCCCCCGTCCGCAGACCCCCAAAATCACCGGCCAGGGTTGTGAGGATGACGCCCTTGTCCCCATCAACATGACGTCACAGACCCCCAAAGGATCCTCCCAATGTTGAGGGCATGTGGTCTGGTTCAGGAGGGGGGGCTCTCTCGTCCCCCCTCTTTTCCTGCGGCCTGCCAGATTGCGTGCTCGGATAAAGGGTCTGGTATGGATTTTTGGGGGGAACTCCATGCCATTTAAAAAAAAAAAAAAATGCCGTGGAGTTCCCCCTAAAATCCATACCAGACCTGAAGGGTCTGGTATGGATATTTGGGGGGAACCCCACATAATTTTTTTTTTTATTTGGAATAGGGTTCCCCTTAATATCCATACCAGACGTGAAGGGCCTGGTAATTGAATTTGGGGGGAACCCCGCGCTTTTTTTTTTTATGACTTTCATGACTTTCAATGACTGTTCTCTGTATTACTGGGAGCCGACAATTCATTATAGTCGCGAGTGCTTTTAAATTACTTTTTTTCCTGCAGAAATGACACTTTGTGCAGGGACAGTTCTAAGCACAGGAAACATGCACCCCTTTACAGGAATGCTATAGACACCCCCCAGGTACGAAATTAAAAGGAATATTACACTTTTATTGTTTCACTTAAAGCATTATTAAAATCTCTGCTCCTGAAAAAACTGACGTTTTTAAACGTTTTTTTTTGCATTGATACATGTCCCCTGGGGCAGGACCCCGGTCCCCAAACACTTTTTAGGACAATACTTGCATATTAGCCTTTAAAATTAGCACTTTAGATTTCTCCCATAGACTTTTACAGGGTGTTCTGTGGCTTTTCGAATTTGCCGCAAACACCCCAAATTGTTCACTGTTCGGCGAACAGGCAATGTTCGAGTCGAACATGATTTCGACTCGAACTCGAAGCTCATCCCTACTGGTGACTGCTATCCCTAAAATTCACAATGAAAGAAAATCCTAAATTTTGGGTTCTCAACCAGAACTGGCATAGTGGTTAAATCTTGCAATGGAGACACTAGTTCTGGTGACCCTGTGACCACTCCCTCTCACTCCCTGTTGTGGCTATGTGGCAGGAAGTGAAGGGAAATGTTCCACTTAGATGACAAAGTAAAAAAACTGTCAGGGGATAAAACCCTCCCTTACTCTATCCTAAATGGAAAAAATGCTTTCTGGCCTAGTTTAATTGCTGTCCAGGGAGGACTGGGCTGGGGGATATTTTCTCCCTGGGTCAGTACCAATAAGATAAATTGGGCTGGTGGTCCTGAGTGGAGATATTTCTCTAGTCCGACTTTGATCAGAGAGGGACCTACAGTCAGTGAAGCTTACCAGGCATTATGTAGCTACCTGCTACCTGTGCAGCGCACTGACTTCCTTTGTGGCTCTGAGATGTCATGTGACTGAACGCTGAGAGTTGCAGAGAAAGCTAATGCTGGAAGATTTGAGAAGGTGTTTCACAACTAACCTTGGCCTTTAGAAACACCCACTTTCAACCAATTGAACCTCACTCCTTTAAAAACAAGTTAAAATTGGCTGCTCCCCTATTTCTATTCTAAGAGATTTTGCAATGCCAACCAATTATGGAGGGACCATGGCACACTTTGCGTGGTACACTTTCTTTAGCCTGCAGAATTCTGACCCTACCATAGAAAGGCCCAGTTAGATCTAGTTGGCCTCCAAACCAAAGGTTCCCCATCCTACTCTGTTTGCAGTTATAGTCTGCTATGAAAGGATGGGTACTCACTGATGAGGTGAACACGCAGGCCTGGGGAACATGTACCAAAGCAAAATAAAGTTAAAAAAAATAAAATTAGGTGGGGAGCAGAGATGTTACTAATGTTTAAAAAAAATAAAATTAACATTGCAAAATTCCTTTAAATACAATATCTGGGGGATGTCCTGAACCTGCCTGTTAAGTGGCACATTTGTATGATGTGTATAGAGATCTACTGCAAAACTGATATTTACAATGGAAAAAAATGCAGTTTCATTTGCCAGTAAATGACCACTGCCAGCTGCTTCATTCTGTTTGTAAACAAAGCTGGTGAGGTTTCCTTCATTTATACCAGGCCTTTATCTTAACCTCTCTGGCGATATGATTATTTAAGATTTTAGGTGCTGAAAGCGGTACCATTATTTTGCATGGAAATTTGGCGTTTTATATTGTAGGCCTGTAATTCTTAGGAATAACTCACTTAAATCTGTCCAAACCAGAGTCTAGTAGACATTTCGGGTATGATAAAGTTTGAAACACAAAATCATAAATTATAATATAATAAATAACTATAAATAATAACAAATAATAATGTATTGAATAAAAAGTATTATTATTATTATTATTATATTTTAGTAAATAATATAATTAAATACACTGACTTTTTTTTGGCCAAACAAGGGTGCAATATTAGTAGTCATATTGCTTCAGTAAACATCCCGGTTATGGAAAATTTTAAAACATGGTACAGCACAAAGTCCGAAGTCATAGTCAGGACAGTAGAACCTGGTTTCTTTTCTGATTTTCCTTCCAGTGTTGTCACGCTTAGAGCAGCAAACCATACACATCCTTGTGGGCCATGTGGTCCATAAAGTGACAACCAGTCAGGCATTCTGGGTTCACAAAGCCAGCAGCACGACATCCAGATCTATTTACAGTTGGTGTTTGGTGCTTGAGAAATATAAGTTTGGCAACTTTCCAAACAAAGTCCGCATGAACCACAGGTTTGTCACTCTTTTATTTTAGAAGAATGAAAGCATTCCACTGGCACTGTTCAAGAAGATGCCTGAAGATTTTTTTGTAATTTTTTTTGTTGCTTTCTCATGGCTGGATAAAAAGTCATGCCCTGGTCAGCTCTGTTAACACCTCCGATGGTGTTGTTGTAGTCCATCACGACTTGTGATTTCATTATGTCTTTTCCACCTTTTGTGTGTACCATGACAGTAGAGGTGTTGTGAATAGTACTCATTAGGCACACATCTTTTTTGCTATTTCAGTGCCATTATTTTGCCTTTCTGCCAGGCAACTATTTCTCCTGCCTTGAGCTTTTTATTGCCAAACGTTGGCGGCATGTCACACCGGTTAGCTCTAATGGTCCCATATGCATCTGTCTTGTGCTCTAGAAGAAACTTAAAGCCCCTGTACACACGGTCGGAGATTTCCACAACCAAATCCGTCGGATTTTGCCCGTCGGATCTTGTCCGAAACTGTTGCATACACACGGTCCGACAAAGTTGGCGAAATATCCGATCTTTCAGAATGTGATGACGTAATTTAGATACGATGGGACTACATTCAGGCTAGTAGCCAATAGCTTTGATGTAGGAATTTGATCTGAGCATGAGTGGCACTTGGTCTGATCAAAATTCTCTACACGTGATCGGAGTATGTCCGATCGGCCCAGTTGGTCGGGAAATATTTCCCACATGTTGGAAAATTGGGTCCGACGGATATTCCGACTGAATCAGTCCGATGCATACCACACACAGTCGGATTATCCGACGACGCGGTCCGATAGGACACATTCCGACGGATTCTCCGACCGTGTGTACAAGGGCAAAGAGTTCTGGAGAAGTGTAAAAATTATCTGTGGTTACACAGTAGCCCTGATTCAGCAATGGCTCAAAGTAAGAATGGTTGCCATTCCATAATTACTGAATATTTCCTTGAATTTGGTTCCTTTCCCAGTTTAAAGGACCAAATTCCATATGTAACCAGTGCTGGATTCACAGAGCATGAATGATTTTATGCCAAATCGTGCTCTCTTAGACGTGATATACTGTATCCAGCTGTCTTTTATCAATACTGATGTCTCTATCTGGTACTAGGTCTGCTGGAAATTTTTCTGAATAATTTGATATATCTCCCAAATCTTTTTCAGTTTTGGTGCTGGATGAGAAGTACAAATATTTTAATTATGAGAGAAAATTTGTACTCCGACATGACCGTGCCAAAAAAAAGGAGTGGCTAGTAATTTGTTGGTTGTCCAATACCACTTCTCCACCACTCCCTGAAGAATTATGAGGCCCAGAAACTTCCAAATGTCCTCTTTGGTCACTGGTTCCCACTTTCTGCTCCTTGCAAACCTCTGATGCGTAGCAGCTTGTTGCTCCTGGTACCAATTTGTCTCTGTAACAATTTTTTCTATAACCTCATCAGTCAAAAAGAGTTGGAGGTATGCCAAGGGGTTGTGATCTTACCTCCAGTAAACGGGAATCTTGGGGGTGCTGCGTGCTCTGTACCGCAATCAACCGAGCACCAAGTCCACACATCACTGGGCACAGTCGCAGGATCATCGCTGAAATCGCTTTCCGTGCCTGATGACAAACTTCCCCATGAATCACTATCACTCAATTCTGCAAGCGATTCTGTATCACTGTCGCTGTATTCCAGCCGATCATATGCCGCTTTTGAGGTGGAGGCACGCTTTTTTGATGCCATGGTCGCTCTGAAATCTCCAGACAGAAAGTACAGTAAAACTGCAGGCAAGGGCACTGGATAAAGCACTGGAGGCAAACTAAGATCAATTTTATTTTATTTAGTAATGTAATCCAATAGGATTACAATGTATCAGTGTGTTTGTGTTTTATACTGTTTGAATTTGCTGCCGGTTCTACCCCCCTGCATCGCAACGCTTGCAGGGATCTTAAGCCAGGGCACACAGTGCATCAGGCGGAAGATCCAGCCGCACAACACAGCGGGAGTACAATGCGGGATCCCGGGGACAAGGTAGGTAACCTCTTCCAGGATCCAGCGATGTGATCATCTCACCCCCCGTGCCACACTCAGGAATACCGCCGGGGGGGTTAAAGGATAAGTTCATCTTTTCGTAATAAATAGAAATATGACAGATCTAACCAGAAAGGGGGCTTTTGGAGAGGACTAGGAGCAAGCCTCTTACCCACTGACTGTGGGCCCTGGCATTTAACACCATTCATTGGGAGGTGTATACCTGGGGAATCAATGGAGTGGTCTTATTTTTTATTTAGATGCATGTCTCCGCAAAACATGCACTCTGGGAACTGGAGGTTCCATATCCATATTTTTGGCCATTATGCTTCAAACCATCAATGACTGCAGATGTTAATGTAATCAGCTCAAACCACTGGGGCCTCCTGCTATAATGTGTTTATGCTAAGTAGATCTCTTCCATTATTTGTATTGTTTCTGTCTGTCTGCTAGTATTGTGTCCCCTCTATCTAGGCTGGTTTAAGTGACTAGTTAAGTAGCTCAAGTTAATTATATCACCATTATATCAGCTATAGTAGCATAGTTTATGTTGGTTGTCCCTTAGTTTTGTTAATCATATTTCTGCATACAATTTCCTTTGCATACGATAATTTGATCAGGCTCACCTGACCTGTGTGCTATATATTCTGTGTGAGTTTCTAATGAGTTCCTTAGGATTTTACCTCACGTCTTATCTGTGTACGATGATTGGGGTAAAAAGGGCTGGTATTAGCTCCCGGTCTCCTCAGAACGGTTTGGAAGGCAGGATTTGGTGAAAGGAAGCACCTAGTCAGGGTGCCAAGCAGTTCCATAACATTTGGTGGCAAGTGGTGGGATGCTTCCTGCAGTCTGGGATAGCCAAATCTCCACCGGGATCCAAGGTCCGGATATCAGAAGCAGAGAGGTACAAATACCAGTCGCCATAGAAGAGCGATTCAGAATGAGGTTGCGAGAGATACGGATACAGCACAGGGGACCAGTGTCAGTGCAGGTCCTGCTGGGAACTCTGGAAGGAAGCGCTAGCCCATGAGCAGCACCAACAGGGAAACATTCTCCCCTTCATCCAGGAAAGATACTGGTCGCAATACGAAGTGCGAATGCTGTTACTGGGGGAGTTACAGCTGAGTTAAGCAGGCTGGTCCAGGTGGAGATGCGGTTGGACGAGAGCTAGAGGGCCTTCTGCTGGTATGTAGCCTAAATGTGCCCGTGGACAAAGGATGACAGCCCGATGGGTTTGGCTACAGTGGTTTGGGGCTGTTGTTCTGGAGGCTGTCCAAGGACCCGGACTTTGACAGGAAATCTTGGAGTACTTAGAACGGATGATGAATATCTCAGACGTGCTCTGGGCACAGGAAGATTTGGAGTTTCTGGCCATTCAGAAGTGGGAGCTGGAGATCGCATACAGACGGCTGCTAGACTCTGCTCAGCAGGTCTGGGCTCCCTTTACCTGGGACTATCAGGAGGTACCAACCAACAGCTCTAAAATCCTGGCTGAAGTATCGGCAGTGGGCCAGAGTAACAGTGTGCTTTGCCCGCCACCACCCGCATCTATGGAAGCTCTTATGGCGGATGCAGTGAGTGTTGACTGACCTTGATGAACCTGTTTCTGCACAGTACAAGCTTGGATGGAGGAATGCATCTGTCCAGCTGCAGTTCAAGGGCTCGGGTGAAGAGGAAGCCATCTTTACTCCCAGCCACAGATCACCGAAAAGCATGGATTTTTTTGACTTTTCATCAGAGGATGTTATGGATTATGAGTCACCTGCCGAAGTGCTGGCACTAAACCCACGTGAGATTTTTTTCTCACCTCATCCACTGGATATTTAGAATCTTGTCAGTTTACTTGCATTTTTGAACAGATTTTCAGATTACATCACTTCCTGTAGCTTTTATCAGCATTCATTTCCTGTTAGGTTATCTCCAGAAGCCTTCACCTCCTTGTTGCATCACAGAAGAGAGTTGATAGGGTGTGTTCACCACTGTGGACCACTCCTCCCTCATTACAAAACCATCTACCACCTACTCTCTATACAATCTAATTGTACAATCTCTTTTTAGATCTCCCATCAGCTATGCAATACAAGGGCCTGTCTGATTGGATACAAATTGAATGGATTGTTAAGGTGTGTCCTCTAATCCATAGTTCTGGTAAATCTAAAGGAAATTGTACAATCAGATTGCATGGTGTATGGCCATCTTTATACAAGTACATAGGAGTGAGTGGACAGAAACACTCAGTTGTCAGGCCTTGTTCACATCTCCATGTAGTGAAAACTCACATTCTCCCCCCGACCCTTAAAGTGGTTGTAAACCCTACAACACACTTTGACCTACAGGTAAGCCTAGATTAAGGCTTACCTGTAGGTCCAAGAAATATCTCCTAAACCTATACGGTTTAGGAGATATTTGCCCGAATACAGGCACCACTGTCTACGGCGCATGCGTCGTAAACAGCGGCGTGCAGGCGCACTGAGCGTGACATTTTCAACGACGGAGCTGCAGCGCGTGTCAGCTCCCGTGCGCATGTGCGGGAGTGACGTCATCGCGGTTTCGCCGAATGACAGCAGCGGAGCTGCGAGACCCCACGAGAAGATGGATGCGCCGGACTACAGGGGACAGCGGTGACTTCGCTGGCTCCTGTGTCAGGTAAGTGACACATAATGGACTACTATGTGATGCATAGTAGTCCATTATGCTTTACCTTTGCAGGGAATGAAAGAGGAAGTAAACTCATCAGGGTTTACTTCCTCTTTAATTCCCTGTGCAACTGAGGTTTACGTCTGACAACTGACCATTTAGTTTGGCTGATTGCTGAACTACTGAACAGACAAAATTCAGTTTGAACTGGCAGCTCTTTCCTAGTACTCACAAACACAGTCAGCCTCTCCTCTGTCTGATTTTTTTTCTCATTCTATGCTAATCTACTAATTTCTTATTTACAGAGACAAGGTTGCCTCAAAGATGCAGAGAAAGTGGAAGACTTTAAAGATGTAGTAGATATCAAAGATGTTGTAACCGACAATTTCCTGTGTACCGGAGGACTAGACCCTGCCGTGGATCCCCAGACCTGCAAAGGTAATCTATAACTTTGCTAAACCAATTTTTTTCATTTTTTTTCATGCTTGCATATCTACCCAAGAATCTGTCAAGATAGTACAAGGGAGCTGCCATTGCTGACTTGGTTTTAAAAGTGCAATGGTCAGATATTGTATCCTGATCCTTAGTCCTTACCCCTCTATGTGTTAATTCATAGATCTAAAACAATGATGTGTATATAAAGTGTCAAGATAACTCATGTACACATGCCTGTTCCAGGGCATTGACCCACAAAGCAATGAAGCATCCATTAGCATAACAGTCATGGACCTTGCACCTTTAAAAAAACAAGTAAAAAGTGAAAGTTTCCTTATTTCAATCCTGACTGATTACCTTTAATTGCTAACTCCAACCAAAACTAATGTTTTATTTTTGGGAAGACATGGCTGGTTTTAACCACCCCTTTATCTTGGAGACATCAGGAGGGGAAAAAAGGGATAGAGAGTTAGAAATTCCCAGCAACCTTACAATACTGAGTTTTGGATGGACCTGAGGTTTAAGTGTTAAGAGCAGTGGTGGCCCATCCATAGGGGACACACGAGCGCTGACTGCATTTGATGGGGCACAGTGAGGCTGCATTTGATGGGGCACAGTGAGGCTGCTTTTGATGGGGCACAGTGAGGCTGCTTTTGATGGGGCACAGTGAGGCTGCCTTTGATGGGACACAGTGAGGCTGCATTTGATGGGACAAAGTGAAGCTGCATAAGGTGAGCACAGTGGTTGCATAAGATGAGCACAGTGGCTGCATAAGATGGGCACAGTAGCTGTATTTGATGGGGCATAATGGGAGCATTTGATATGGCACAGTGGCTGCATTTGATGTCACAGTGGCTGTGACATCAACCACTGGTTAAAAGGACAACTTTCACCATGCTAGGACATGGCCTATCAGGTCTTTCCAGAAATCTGGAGCTTATGTGTCTTGCTCTTTCACAGTTCCTTCTTCTTCAAAGTCATTTGACTTCTATTGGTTTAGCTTTTCTTGTTTGTCATACACAACTGGCCTTATTCGATAAAGTGTTCTAAGTACAGCAACTCATTACAATTTATCCTAATGATTCATATCCTAATGATTCATTCAGATTCAGTGCTTTCAGCCCATCCAAAATGTATCAATACAAAAATACATTGACTCTTGCATTCAATTTTGGATATGGCAGGCAATAGGCAAAGTACCCATTTCAGGCAATATAGTAGTAATACACCCTGCTTACCTAGCATCAGTTTATTAATGCTTATTTTTATCTCTTGCAGGAGATGCTGGGGGTCCTCTTATTATACAACATAACAAGCGTTACATCCAGGTACAGTAAACCTATCTTTTAACTATTGGGAAAATATATAATCTAAATATAAAAAATGTGTGGTAATAAATTAATGTAGCTGCTATACACAAAGTGCGAAACACATGACCATACTGACAAAATATATAAATACAGCGCTCACAAACAAAGACCCATAATAGGTGACAAAAAACATATAGACCATATAAACGGGAAAAAAAAGTGTTTCACAACTAAATACAGTCCATATAAAACTAAAAAGGTGCTTCACAACTAATGTGCAAAATGGCAGGGAATGCTTCACATCTGGTGTGCAAAAAATGTAGAGAAAAATGTTTTTTTTGCTTTTTTTCCAGGCGTACCAAGACCCCCCCCACATGTGTCACGATGACACACAGCTTTTCAATCTGGGAGTCAATACAGGCTTAGAACGATATCCAGAAAATGACACAGGATGGAAGATTCACTGATGAGATGATAGAGGATCCTTCAACGTAAATAATCAGCCATACAAAACAGGTACCCAGAAAGGAAGAAAAAAGGGGGACCAATAGTGAAGTATGCTAAGAAAGCAAATTTGTTGCACTTAAAGGGTATACTTACAAAAGTAAGCTAAAAACAGGCATTGAAATTGTAAGAAGATGCATTTCGAAATGCATTGACGTGACTGACGTTTGGCACTGACATCACTTCCGTCTCGTAGGAATGCTCCTAATGGCATTTGCTGCATCTTCTTACAATTTCAATGCCTGCTTTTAGCTTACTTTTGTAAGTATACCCTTTAAGCGCAATAAATTTGCTTTCTTAGCATACTTCACTATTGGTCCCCCTTTTTTCTTCCTTTCTGGGTACCTGTTTTGTATGGCTGAGTATGAAGGATCCTCTATCATCTCATCAGTGAACCTGCTATCCTGTGTCATTTTCTGGATATCGTTCTCAGCCTGTATTGACTCCCAAACTGAAAAGCTGGGTGTCATTGTGATTTGGTGAGTGGGGACACATGTGGGGGTGTCTTGGTACACCTGAAAAAAAAATTCTGCAAAATTTTTCTCTGCACTTTTTGAACACCAGATATGAAGCATTCCCTGTGTATCTCTTAATTATGATGGGTCGATTTCCAGCATCGTTTTGTAACCTGTTTTGCTTTACCTTGCCTCACTTTCTCGCATTTATTATGCATTGCCCATGTGTTTTGGTATTTTTATTTTTTATGCCTGCAAAAGAACTTTTCTTCCTTTGTGATTTTCCTTTACTTGTTCACATTACAAAGTAGTGCAAGCTTCATACTTTACCATTCTCCTTTTCTTTTCTATTCCATTTCCCTTTTCCTTGCCCTTCCTTTTGCTTTGGAGGAACACTGTCAGAGATAAGATCTTTCCTTTAGCTTCTCTTTCTTTCCCTTTCCTTTTTTCTCTGCTCCCTTTTCCTTTCCCTTTCCCTTTCCATACTTTACTGTTCTCCTTTTCTTTTCTCTTCCATTTCTTGCCCTCCCCTTTTTCTTTGGAGGAGCACTGGAGATGAGAGCCTATCCTTTCTTTCCTTTTTCTTTCCCTTTTCCTCTCCTCCCCTTTTCTTTTCCCCTTCTCTCTGCTCCCTTTTCCTTTCCATTTTCTTTTTCCTCTTCTCCCTTCTGCTCCTATTTCCTTTGCCTATCCATACTTTACCGTTCTCTTTTCTCTTCCATTTCCCCTTTTCTTGCCCTCCTCTCTGATTTGGAGGAGCACTGTCAGAGATGAGATCCTTTCCTTTCCCTTGCCTTTCCCTTGCCTTTCCTTTCCCTCTCCCTTTCCTTTTCCCTTTGCTCCCTTTTCCTTTTTTTTTAAAGAATTATCCGAAATACTTTTCCTTGTCCATTTATTGTAGCTCTAAAAAAAAAATGAGTAGAAGGCGGTTGTAGTTTCCTAATAGCAATCCCAACTCTAACCCTTGCTGTAGCCGGCAAAGGTTACTTAATTTTTTTTTCCGTGTGCAGACAGGGAACAAATTGCTGCCTGTGTAGCAGCATAATCCCTGGCAATGGCAGGCTGTCAAAGAGACAACCCAGTATATACAGGACCTCATGGCCAAGCAGGTGGAGAGTATTGGTCATTGGCACTTTGCAAAATGCAATTTTTACTTACAATTTTGAAGCCAGTGCCTGGAAACTAAGAAGTACTTTTAAAACTTGACATATTCATCAAAACATTTCACAATGGGAGAAGTTGTATTTATCGGAATTGCACTAGTGGTTCAGTGCCTAGGAGGGTAGCACCAAGCGATAAATATTTGCATATATTTTCCTTATGTTGTTCACTCTCCTCTTCACCCTGTGGCCAAATTCACTATGAAGGGTCGGGTATAGAAGTCAAAAAATGTACTACACTGCAGTTCAGGAAACTCAAAATGATCACTATTTTTGTTTGTTTGTACAATTGTGAATACAAAGCAGACAGCATTTTGCCTCCAAGACCATTCAAGCACTCATTTTTTAATACAATAATCACATGATACAAGAGGGCAGAGTAGAAGGATGTCCATTTCAAGGTACTTTGCAATAACTTTTTGAAATCTTTTTTGCTTCTACAGGTCGGAGTAATAAGTTGGGGAACAGTGAACAGCTGCAAAGGGTATAAAAGGGAACAAGTCCCTGCAACTTCCCGGGACTTCCATGCTGGCATTATCCCTGGGATGCCGTGGATAGAAAAAATTATACCAGATGAACTTGTATACCTGAAGTGAATGTTCCACACCTTGTGGGCATAGAAGAATGAATAAGACTCAATGTCGATTGTGTGAAAACTAACTGATATTTCTGCAAAGACCGATATTTCAACTTTGGATATTGGCAACCATCTTAATGCTCTTGGGGACTCTGGCATTTACTCTGTACTTAAAGTGACACTAAAGGTTTGGTTAAAAAAAAATAAAAAATAACATACATATCATACTTACCTCCACTGTGCAGCTCGTTTTGTACAGAGTGGCTCTGAACCTGCTCTTCTGTGGTCCCTCAGCGGCTCTCTCGGCTCCTCCCCACATCAGATAACCCCCTGGGAGAAGCGCTCTCCTGGGGGGTTACCTTGTAGGCGCACTCTCGAGTCCAGCATTGAGCGTCCAATGGTTGCGCTGCTATCAATCCAGTCAACAGCCGAGAACCCCGGTGCAGAGAGACGGCGCGTCCCTGTGGGACAAGTGCGAGGGTTCAGGTAAGTAAAACGGGGGGGCTGGTCACTGACAAGTTTTTTTTCACCTTAATGCATAGGATGCATTAAGGTGAAAAAACACTAACCTTTACAACCCCTTAATCTTCTCTCATGGGGAGCTCTCAATCTCTTTGTTTGATCTTTGCATCACTCTACATTATCCAGAGCATCAGGAGGACCTAGAATCCAGAACAGCATTAGAGGGAGGAGAAAATAAGCCAATGAGTAAAATTACTAGTATCCAGTGATAATTGATATAAATGTTTTGGAAGGGCTTCCCCTAAAATAGACCTATACATTCCTGAGTGATGGTTAAAAAAGGTATAGCAAGCTCTGAAATACTTATCTTTCCCTAAAGTTCTGGTACATTGGCAGTCAGTTGGTCACATGATCAATGCTGCGCATTGGTCATAGTCACCTGGTTTCTGCTTGAGGTTGATCTATCTAAAAGTTCATCTAAAGCAAGGCATGCAGGGGCTACAATTATGTCAACAGAATATTACAACACTAAGTGACTAGTTATGTGGCATGCACTGAATTGAGACTAGAGTGGTAAGTAATCCAGCCCTTATATTACTCCTAATTTAGCCATCTAAACAAGACAATTAACATAGGTTTATATCTCACAATAGGTTCAGTTTAAGAGTTAAGGCTACCAAAAACAACATTTATTTCTGGTATACAGTGATAGGGGTAGGCTGAGTGTAACAGCCTCACCAATGAGATCCATAACACCAAGGTTTCTTCTCAGATCGTCTCTCCTTCACTGGTCCAGTCATCCCCACTTCTTTAAATATCATGTCAAACTGGCAGCAGACACGATCTGTGCAGATGATCACGCTGGAAAATATACTGTTAAAGGTACAGTTAATGTCTTTCCCAAATGCATTGCTTTCTATCTCAAGCTATGATGAAGATGGTATTTTTGGACCCCTGAAATGTGTTGGATACGATTTTGATTGTCCCTCTGACCCTTACTGGAATAAAGTTGTTTTTTGGACCTATTAGCAGTGGTGTGGTGCTTCAATTCACATGTTTGCTACACTACACGCCAATGAGAATGTGGAGATCCTATTGGATGTAGAAGCTTCCAGCCAGGGAACACTACTTTGTTGCAAAAACGTGTTAAAAATGCATATGCTTGTTTGCAGGTTTTTTCCTCCTGTGAAGGACATGTGACTCAAAAGGCACCAAAAATGCATCCGTGGATGCGTTTATGATACGTTATTGCAGCATTTTCCATTTCAATGGGGAGGTACATTTTTGGTGCATTTCTGCACCAAACATGCATCAAAAATGCAGCATGCATTTGTGCAACTGACTGTTGTGAAGAGTTTTAATGGTTGAGGATTTAATGGTCATGCATTTTTAGCTGATTAGTGTGAAAGAGCCCTAACATAGGATAGCAATACCTACAAGCAGTGGCGGCCCGTCCATAGGGGGCGCCGCCGCCCCCCCCCTCCCATAGTGTAAAGTAAAAAAAACAGGCCCTTTAAGACATTTAAAAAACAAAACAAAAAAAAACATTTAACAATTTAACATAGTGTACTGTGGCGCTGGTCGCAGTGCACTACGAGAAGCACCACATCGATGCAATCACAAGATTGCATCCATGGCGCTTCATTTGCGGGTTAAAACCCACCTTGTGGCGCACTGTAGAACGCCGACTAGCTTCCGCCCATAAAATCACTGTGATTCTACCGGCGGGAGCATTGTCATTCAAAGACAGGCAGGTCTCTTCCAGCTTTCAGCTTCACGAAATCCGGAAGTGACGTCAGCAGCTCCATTCCTCAGCCCGAGCAGAGCTGCAAGACAGTGAGGTGAGTGCCATAATTACTGTCTCTGGGAAATAATTTACAAATAATTACCAAATGCACCCCGGCCGGCCTAAGCCTTTACTAGACCACTCTTGTGCTGTGCAGGAATTAGAGCAATTTGTAAAAGAAACAATATAAATTGAAAGAACATAATGCTTCTTGCAGGAGGATCACATGCCATGCGGTATTATTCTTATTCAGCAAAGTGCAAAGTAATGGTCTGCTCTGTTGCTTGTTGTTACTCAGTTAATTTGCTGGCAAAGACATTTTTATAAACTTTTTTGCATTTTAGTGTAAATATGAGATCTGAGGACTTTTTGACCCCCCCCCCCCCCCCCGATCTCATATCTAAGAGGACCTGTCATGCTTTTTTCTATTACAAAGAATGTTTACATTCCTTGTAATAGGAATAAAAGTGACACCATTTTTTTTTTTTTAAACTGTGAAAAAATAAATATAAGAAAAAAAAAATGTTTTTTAAAGCACCCAGTCCAGACGATCTCACGTGCATAAGCGAACGCATACGTGAGTACTGCGCCCGGCCACCCGCATATGAAAACGGTGGTCAAACCACACATGTGAGGTATCGCGGCGATCGGTAGACTGAGATCAATAATTCTACAAGCCACCAGGTGGAAGTGGCTGGCCTCTTAGTCAGAACACATGAGGAGGTAAGCAAGCAGAGGAAGATCACTGCATAACCATGACAGTACCCTCCCTCTTACGAGGCCTCCCCCACCTGGGTACAGGCTTAAAGGGAAACTCCAGATGGAACCTCCTCAACAGACGAGGAGCAAAGACCTCAGATGCAGTGATCAAAGACCTCTCAGGGCCAAACCCTTTCCAATGTACGAGGTACTGAAGAATGCCTTTACGGAGTTGGGAATCCAAAACTTGACCAACCTCGTATTTTAGATTATCCTCAGAGACTGGAACCGGGGTAGGGAGAGGACTTGAGGACTAAAGGCTTTTTAGGAATGGGTAAGGGCATGAGAAGATCAGGAGTCTGAGCAGGGTCCCCCAGACCCTTAAAGATGAGCTGGACATCCAGCACAGGACCACCAGACTGAGCAGAGGTCAGTGGATCTGAGGTCAGGTTGCTTAGAAGGTGACATGTCACAAGAGTCAAGCTGGATAGCTGAAACAAACAGAATGCAGAGAGCCCTGAAAAAGATTGAAAACCCCACCTGGCCGAATGAGGCAGTCTATCCAAAGGATGGATTGAGCCTCTTAAACAGGTTTGAACAGACATGGTAGCAGTAGGGTGAGGTCAGGTTACAGAAGGTCCTGAGCAAGAAGCAGGAAGCTCATTAGGCATGGGCTGGACTGGCATAACTGGTACAGAGGCTGACTGAATAGTATTGTCAGGTCTAGTGACCATCTCAATCGCATCACAGGGCATAGCGACTGTGGAACTTGCAGACAAGTTAGCCTGGCTGTGCGTCCAAGGGAGATTAGGGACAGGCAAAAGTAAATGGCTATGCAAACTGGAGTGAATGATCGACACAGGTAAGACAAGGAAGGATATCCACTCTGGTGGAGTGTCCCTACTGACATCTTAACAGGAAGGGTCTGGAAGCAGATAGGGCCCCCTGGGAGAACAGAACCATCAATTGCCAAGACCACCAATGGCATTGTAAGGGGCAAAAGGGTAAGTCTCATGGAGGATGCAGTTTCCCAATCCATGAAATTGGCAGAGGCTCCGGAATCCAGATGTGCTGAGACCGAACGAGAGGAAGCACCGACATGAAGCAACACAGAAAGGAGGAGAAGACGAGAAGGTGAAAGTGATATTTCAGGGTGTAATACTCCACCTTCCAGATGTATTAGCCCTGAGCGTTTTTCCAGACGAAGAGAACAAGTGTCACGGAAATGACCTTTGGCCCCACAACAGAGGCATAGGCCCAGAGTTCTGCGCCTAGCACGTTCTTTGGGAGATAACTTTGTCCGGCCCAACTGCATAGGTTCCTCAGCAGACAGGGGGTGCTCCTCGGATCGAAGAGAAGGGACTGGGAGCTCTGGCTGCCTAAAGAACAGGGAGTGCTGGTGTCTTTTTTCCAGGGCCCTCTCCTGAAAGCGAATATTGATCTGACACTGTCCATATCAGCAGGAAGGGATCTTCCTGCTAATTCATCCTTCACTCTATCAGAGAGGCCATGTAAAAAGGTTGCACCTAGGACCTTATTCCAGCTCAATTCAGCTGTGAGGATACGGAACTGAAGAGCATACTGTCCGATAGACACAGACTCTTGACGGAGACATAAAAGAGCGCTAGCCGCTGAGGAGACACGACCGGGTTCCTCAAAGATATTCTAAAAAAGTTTCAAGAAATCAGACAGGCTAGAAACCACTGGATCATTCAGTTCCCACAGAGGGGCAGCCCAAGCTAGCACCTCGCTGGACACGGGGATATAATGGATGCTACTTTCGCCCGATCGGACAGGACGTTTTTGGGCTGAAGTTCAAAATGAATTGTGCACTGGCTAAGGAACCCCCTGCAAGCCTTGGAGTCCCCAGAGAAATGGGCTGGAGCTGGTAGTTGTAATGAATGTGTGGCTGCGACTGATGCGATAGGTGCAGCAGCAGATAGCAGTTGAGGTTGTTGAACCGGGGGTCCTAATGAGGCCTTAACCTGTTCAAAACAGGATGCCAAATCCTGAAGGAATCGCATCACCTGGGTCTGATGCAATTCTTGGGTCTTAAGTCTGCGAACTAAGCCCTGCAATGGATCATCTGCCGATAGCGGCACATCAGCTGGGTCCATGGCTGATCAAACTGTGAGGTCACCTGAGACCAGGTGACAGATGCACTCCGTAGGAATCGGAAGTGCACCGCTAGGTAGTGGACCTTAGGACTGACTGCTGCGGATTGTACTCAGGGAGATTCAAGACACAGGTCTACAGGATCACTAACACAGGTCCCAATGGGAGCTGGAGCATAGATTCCCCAGGGCGCAGAGTCTAAGAGCCAGCAGGTGTTCGACAGAGCCACCAGTGGTGAGGATGGACTTCGCTGCAGTCTAGCTCCAGGTCACGACCCCTAGGGTCTCACAGCTGACTACAGGAGAAGAAAGCAGCAGGCTGAAAACGACAAGGATAGTAAGGGGAAACAGCAGAGGTCAGGGCAACTAGTAGACCGGAATAACAGTACATGCCAAAGGTTCAGGGTCACAGGCAGACAGGGATGGTCAGAGACTTGCAAAAGGTCAAGGTCACAAGCAGACAGAACTCATAAGGAACACACCAAGTTCCGTACACCACATCAGTAACAGAGACAAACACAGAGCACATGGCAAACAGGAAGTCAAACACACAATGGTTGATCAGCCTGCTAGCTTGCAGTGAACAGGTTAATATAGGGTTCCCTGATAGGGGCTGGGGTGGAGCCATGCTTAGAGGAGAGGTTATAAAAACCACCAGGTGGAAATAGCTGGCCTCTTAGTCAGAACACATGAGGGGAGGTAAGCAAACAGAGGAAGATCACTGCATAACCATGATAGCTGCTATTTGGGGGGCTGAGGGGCCCCAGCCCTCATTATTCGGGAGTTGAGTATAGGTGGGGGTTATCTTGTTTTCTCTGGGCATAGCACAGGGCCACTTTTGTGATAACGCAAGTGTTGGCAATTTTGTCAGGTCATGCGGTTTAGTGTGTAAGTCTGGTTGGTAGCTTTCATCCTACTATGGTTATTTTTGCCCCCTTTTAGGCATACTGACCATGTGACCTTGCACACTTCAGGTCTATGTTCTTTGTTGCTCTTTGTTCCTTTCCTTTACTATCCACAGATTGACTCAGAGTACAGGTGTAAGGCTCACTGCAGGTCAGGCTGCTTAAAGCCTGCCCTCCTTTTCCTTTCTCCCCTCGTGGTCACTGGATCTTGTGTCCCACCCACCCATTACTCTTTTTTTTCTTTCATTTCATTCATTATATCTCATTCTTGAGTGTGCCCACTTTTAGGCATACTGACCACGTGACTCTGGCACACTTCAGGTCTATGTTCTTTGTTGCTCTTTGTTCCTTTCCTTTACTATCCACAGATTGACTCCCAGTACAAGCAACATATGTCTCAAGCGTATCTCGCGTGGCCAAAACATCAGCCGCTTGGGCACCACATGCTTGACCAGACATATGTTGACCTGCCATGCAGTTCATTGGCAAGCGTACCTTAAAGACCCACACCAAAGAACAAAGCAGACCTCTCCTTGCTCCTCATCAGCTGGGATCTCCAACCCCACTATACCTTCAGTCCTCTCTGAAACCTGCACTGAGAGGAATGAAGGTGTAGAATTAGGTGTGTCACAGCCAAGTACTTGCGGGCACTCTTCTAGCAGTACACCGACGTCCGATTGTAGCCAGCAAATTTCCCTACCCCAGCTTCTGGACTGTCAAAAGAAGTTCACTCCCAGCCATCCACATGCCCAGAGGCTGAATGCTAGCTTGGCTAAATTGCTAGCACTTCAACTGCTGCCTTTTCAGTTGATAGACTCGGCCCCCTTCTGTGAGTTCGTGCAATGTGCGGTTCCTCAGTGGCAGGTTCCCAAACACCTCTACTGGCATGTGGAAGGCAATGTCCATGCCTCGCTGGACTGGGCGGTCAGCGGTAAGGTGCATATTACTGCTGACTCATGGTCCAGCAGGCATGGACAGGGACGTTGCTTATCTTTCAGGGCGAATTGGGTGACTCTTCTGGCAGCTGGGAAGGATGCAGGACAAGGTGCAGTAGTGTTGGAGGTTGTTCCGCCACCACGCCTCTAAAATGCTACTACTGGTGATTGTGACACAACTCTCTCCTCCACCCCTCCTCTTCTTCTCCCTCCATGGCCTCTTCCTGTGCTTTGTCCTCGGAACCAGTGGTGCTCCGTAGGCATTCAAGGGGCTACGCAAGTACACAGGCAAAAAGATACCATACCGTGCTTGCGCTGGTGTGCTTGGGGGACAGGAGCCACACTGGGGTAGATATTCTGTCAGCTCTGCATGGGCAGGCTGAGAGGTGGTTGACACCATGCCAGCTTAAGCCAGGAATGGTGGTTTGCGACAATGGCACCAACCTCCTCTCTGCCCTACAACAGGGACAACTGACCCATGTGCCCTGTGTGGCTCACATCCTTAACTTGGTGCAGCGGTTCTTGGGCAGGTACCTGGGCTTGCAGGATGTCCTGAGGCAGGCCAGGAATGTCTGTGTGCATTTTCACTGGTCATATAATGCCAGTGCTTGGCTGGCTGAGCTCCAAAAGGAATTGAACCTGCATAAGAACCGCCTAATCTGTGACATGCTCACCAGGTGGAACTCATGCTGCAGTGGCTGCACACGCAGCAGAGGGCCATAAATGAGTACCTGTGCGACTACGGCACCAGGACAGGGTCAGGGGAGCTCAGTTTTTTTCCCCCACGCCAGTGGGCCATGATCAGGGATGCATGCACTGTCCTGTCACCATTTGAGGAGGCCACAAGGAAGAGGCGGACTTCCTTGCCCCCTCAAGGTCCCCTTTATCCAGACAGGGTTCCTGCTGTCCCGATCACACATGAAGAGGAGGATTGTGTCAGCATGGAGGTAGAGCCTGGCACTCGGCATCAGCAGCAGTCTTTTAGGGGTGATTTACAGTCCCAAGAAACCCGTAGACTTGTACGTGGCTGGGAGGAAGTGGCTGAGGATCATGTCATCCTTAGTGACCCAGAGGACTCCGGACCAAATGCCTCAGCTAACCTACGCTGCATGGCCTCCCTGATCCTGCAAAGCCTGCAGAAAGATCCTCGTATTCTTCAGATGGAGAGGGATCTTTACTGGCTGGCAACTCTCCTTGATCCACAGCACAAGGGTAAAGTTGCGGACCTTATCTTGCCATCGCAGAGGGAGCAAAGGATGAGACATCTCCGGGAGGCCTTGCAGAAAGGTCTGTGCAACATGTTCCCAAAGACTGGGAGGTTACAAATTCCTGGTCCTGGACGTGTTCCCGAGGCTTCGGTCAGTCTCAGAAGGCGTGGTGGAGAAGGTGGTCATCTGACCGATGCATTCAGACAATTTTCTAGTCCCAGGGTATGATTGGTTCCAGCAACCATCGTCCGCGTCTGATTTACAGGATGCAGGAATACCTAGGGGCAAGATCAGGCTTGGACACCTTTCCCACCGAAAATCCTCTGGGTTACTGGGTCTTGAGGATGGATCACTGGCCAGAGCTTGCACAGTATGGAATTGAGCTATTGGCCTGTCCTGCATCCATCGTTCTTTTGGAACGCACATTCAGTGCTGCTGGAGGCTTTGTAACCGATCACAGGGTGCGCCTGTCCACCGACTCGTTTGATCGACTGACCTTCATAAAGATGAATCAGTCTTGGATCACCAGCAGCTACCAAGCACCTGAAGCTGAGGTAACCAAATAATTTTTAGAGATGTGGAAATGTCACATCTCTTCAAGCCTGCCTATGGTGATGCTGAGTGACTATCCTGTTATGGTGACTGACTATCCTCTTAATGATCCTGCTGATAGCTTGGAAGAACATTTTTGGCTCTGGGCGCCAACAGTGGCTAAGGCTCAATTTTTCAGCCCCTGTTTAACGGGCATGTAATTACAATTTTTGATGCAATACTTTGCAGCAGGGCTCATTCCTGCGCTCCAGGTAGAGTATCTGTGACAGGTCGCAGTGTCGTGGCACCAGTGGCTAAGGCCCAATTTTTCACTCCCTGTTTAACAGGGGCGTGTAATTAAAATTTTTGATGCAATACTTTGCAACAGGGCTCATTCCTGCTCTCCAACTAGAGTTTCTGTGAGGTGTTGCAGTGTTGTGGCACCAGTGCCTAAGGCCCAATTTTTCCACCCCTGTTTAACAGGTGCATGTAATTACTATTCTTGATATAATATTTCACAGCAGGGCCCGTTCCAGCGCCTACTGAGAGTAACTGTGAGGACTTATAGTTTTGTGGCACCAGCACCACCACAACCACCAAAGGCCCAATTTTTCTACCACTGTTCAACAATGGCATGTAATCACAATTCTTGATATAATAGTTCACAGCAGAGGGCTCCAGCACCCACCAAGAGTCACTTTGAGGGCTTACAGTGTTAACTTGTGGCAACACCAACACCTTAGGCCCAAATTTCTGCATTGCATATAGGGCAGGCCCCTACTTTCAAACATCCAACTTACAAATGTTTCCTACTTGTAAACGGAAAGAGACAACAGGAAGTGAGATGAAATCTACCCCTAGGAAGGGAAATTCTCTCCTGTAAGAGTAAAGGGAAAAACGTGTCTCCTCTCCACTGATGCTTTATCCCAATCCTTGTTTTACTAAAAACACCACATTTTCAAAAACATTGGTCATTGGGACAGAAAGTGAGGTGAAATCTTCTAAAGAGGTGAACAGACGGAAAGAAAATGATACAGGGGCGATAACCCTTCCCTATGTTTTCTAAAAAGCTTAAAAATAGATTTAACTGGAGCTACACTTTAAAAATGTACCAGTTCAAAATTACAAACAGATTCTACTTAACACAACAAACCTACACAGTCCCTGTTTTGTTTGTACCGCCTGTATAATGCTGTTCTGAGTATATAGGGTCTGGGGGCCCCACGCCTTTCCTTTTTTTTTATTTGGGTATGGGGTTCCCCTTAATATCCATACAAGACCCAAAGGAGCTGGTAATGGCCAGGGGGGCTACCTGTGCCATTTTTCTCAATTATTTTCATCCATCTTGCCAGAACCAGACATTACATTAAAACCGCAAGCAGTTTTAAATTACTTTTTTTCTATTAGAAATGTCATTTTGTGCAGGGACTGTTCCAAACATGGGAAATCACAGGCATACTATAAACACCCCCCAGGCACGATATTTAAAGGAATATCGCTTTTTTCTCTAGTCGTCTGTCCAGGACAGCACTAGAGAGATAGGCTCCACCTCCAGAGGCAGGAAACACAATCCAGATCTTTAAAGGGCGGTCTCCGTCCCTTCCCCTTCAGTCTTTGTGTTTCCTCCACCGGAGGAGGAGGCTGGATCAGGAGCTCTCCTTCCCCTGACGGTGGGATTGCCCATAAGAGACGGGGAAGGAGTTCTGTGTACCTGTTTTTGGTAGCAGACATCTGAGGTCCTCCGGTCGGGTTGACAGCAGCTATGAACCGGCATTCTCCTTCTGAAGCCCGGGGAGGGCTGGCGTTCCCTCGCCTGACAATGGGTTCGGATTTGGGCGCGAAGTCAGGCGGGGGGCGGGCACAGGCATCGAGTTCCGGCCTGTGGAACGCAGAAGGAGGATAGAGGACTTCCGGCAATCCACTTCGGTTCCGGGTCGCGCGGCGAGCGTGGACGATCGGAACCTTGGCGGCTATTTTAAAAAGCCCCGGCCACATAACGTTCGTGCTGCATCACAAACGAAGGGAAAAGCATGCAGTAGAGTGGCAGTGGAGCCGAACCAGCTCAGGTAGGCAAACACAGAGGTGTCTTGTACCTACAGGGTCTGTTTTTTCCCTTCCTTTTCTCTTTCTCTTGTCTTGGGCTCTCCCCAAAGAACCAGAGAGGTCAGGGGGGGAAGAAGAGATGTCCTTCATGTATGAATAAATTAAAAGGATGGTCTAAGCCCCCTTGCAAACATGCATAGACAAATTGGTCTATAAGGAAGCTACGGGAGCCTGTAAGGATTTGATTTCTGGAGTACAGAAAGAAATGCAATCCATCAAGACAATGCTAGCGAACCTTCAGACCCCAAAACCAGCCGCAGTCCCCCCTGCTTCCACCCCAGAGGAAGGTGACGAATCAGGGGAAGAGGAATTTGATTCACTGGATGGCCTAAGTGAGATGGCATCATCCAGAGATATTCCTGTGCAAGGGACAAACTCTCCCAGATACAGGCTCTCACTCGAGGAGGTAGATGCCTTTTTGGGGGTGATTTGTGAGACACTCAAAATTAAAGAGCCAGTCTCCCTGTCCTTGCATGACCGGATATATCAGACCCTAAAGGCAGATTCAGTCAGGGTTTTTTCCGGTTCATAGCACACTGGTAGATTCGATCAAGAGAGTGGGAGGAGCCAGAGAAAAAGCTCTTTTTTCCTAAAAGTATGAAGCGGAGATTCCCCTTCAGCGAGGACCCCGCTTGCGTCTGGAACAAAGTGCCCAAGGTAGACGCAGCTTTTTCCCAGTGTGTAAAATCAACCTCGCCTTTGAGGACATGGGTGTTCTTAAAGAACCCATGGATAAAAGGATGGAGGTGCTGCTGAAGAGGTCATGACTAATTCAAAACCTGCGATGGCCACGACAATAGTGGCTCGCAACTTGGAGGTCTGGCTGGAACAATTGCAAAGCCATTTGGAAGGGGGGACCTCCAGAAAGGAAATCCTGGATTCCCTTCCTATGCTGCATAAAGCAGCAGGTTATATGGCAGATGCCTCTGCGGAGTCTGTTAAATTGTCAGCCAGGACCGCTGCCCTCGTAAACGCATCTCGCAGGGCACTTTGGTTGAAGTCTTGGTCAGGAGACTCTGCCTCAAAAGTGAGGTTATGTGGCATCCCCTCTGAGGAAGACCTCTTGTTCGGACAGGATCTTGAGAAAGTCCTGGACCGTACTGCGGACAAGACCTTTCCTGTTAAACCCAAAAAGACTACAGGTAAATGCTTTTTTCGTCCCCAAAGGCAGGGACAGTCAAGGACAGACCTCTAAGGAGTCAACCCCTAAGAAACAGTGGATGGGAGGAAAACAAAGGCAATCTTTTTTTCCTCTTCTAAAAAAAACACTAAATCCCGGTGACCTGGTCCCTGGGGGGGAAGACTGGGGCAGTTCCTCCCACAGTGGGAAAAGACTACCCCAAATACTTTTATTCTGAGGATCATCAGGGAGGGTTACAAAATACAGTCAAGCACACCCCACCTACAGGGATGTGTCTGACCAAGCCTCCCAAGGATCCCCAGAAAGCGACAGCTTTGCAGTCGCAAATTGGCGATTTAATAGACCAGAGGGTTCTAGTGCCAGTTCCGTCACAAGAAATAAACCACGGTTTCTACTCGCATGTGTTTGTAGTGAAGAAACCGTTAGGCAAATTCCGGTTAATTTTGAATCTAAAGTTGCTGAACAAGTGGGTAACTTACAAGAAATTCCGTATGGAAACAATCTTTACAGTGAGGTCAGTACTCCCTCCAAATTGTTTCATGGCCTCTCTTGATCTGAGGGACGCGTACCTACACATCCCCATTCGAGAAGACTCAAAAGTATTTGAGGATAGTGATTCTTTGGGGAAGACAGATCCGATACCTCCAATACAGGGCTCTGCCATTCGGTCTATCTTCTTCCCCCAGGATATTTACTAAGGTCCTGGCAGAAGCATTGACTCCCCTGAGGCTGAAAGGGGTCACTGTCATACCATACTTGGACGACCTTTTATTCTTCGCCCCCTCAAAGCTCCAACTGCAGGGAGGTCTGAGGGTAGCCATCTCTTGCCTAAAAAGGCTGGGGTGGTTAATAAATGAAGAAAAGTCGCAATTGACACCAACACGGGCCATACAGTATCCAGGTTTCCTGGTAGATTCGGTGTCAGTCTTCCTCACAGGGGAAAAAGTAGAAAAGGTGAAAGAGATGGTAATCTTTTTGCAGTCCAATCGGACAATTTCCATCCGCTCAGCTATGGCAGGGTTGGGCCTATTAGTGGCAACAATCCCTGCGGTTCCTTGGGCAAGAGCTTATTTCAGGTGCCCTCAGGCCAATATTCTGAGCAGCTGGGACGGGACACAAGAATCCCTGGACAGGATTATCCATCTATCCTCAAAGACCAGAAGGTCTCTTTGGTGGTGTAAGAGAGGAGAACCTTGTACGAGGTCCATGGTGGTCTCCTCCAGTGTCTGTCCGCATCACTACGGATGCCAGTGCTTGGTGCTAAGTAGCCCAAGGATGCTGGGAGAAGACACAGTCCCAGAGGTCGGCCAATTGGAGGGAGTTGCAGGCAATCTGGGAAGCCTTAAGGGCGTTTGCCAGGGATCTGAAGGACCACCATGTACAGGTCCTCTCGGACAGTATAGTGGCGATTTCCTACCTAAACAGGGAGGAACGAGATGCCCTTCCTTGATCAAGCTAACAAGTACGATCATGCATTGGACAGAAGAAAACCTAGAATCGGTTTCAGCGGTCCATCTAAAGGGGGTGGACAACCACCTGGCAGACCTTCTGAGTCGACACTGGGTGTACGAATCAGAATGGTCCCTGAACAGGGAGAGTTTCCAGCTGATGCGCAATGCGCAAATGGGGTCTTCCAGAGGTGGACTTGTTCGCCAAGAAAGCGAACACCCAGGTCCCAGTATACGACTCCCTAGAGAGGGACGCAGGGGCAAAAGGGATAGACGCTTTGGCACAAAACTGGGAGTTTCGCACTTCGCCTTCCCCCCCATTCAAGCTAATTCCTCTAGTCCTGAGGAAATTTTTGCAGGAACGGACCACATTAATACTGGTGGTTCCTTATTGGCCGAAGAGACTGTGGTTCTCAATGCTGCTGGGTCTGACAGACTAGCCTCCCCTCACACTGCCCGAGAGAGAGGATCTGCTGTCCCAGGGTCCAGCTCTGTTGCCAGAAATACAGACCCTAAAGTTATCGGCCTGGCGTCTGAAGAGAGCCTCTTGAAGTCTAAGGGGCTCTCGGATAGGGTGATTAGAACACTCCTAGTAGAAAGAGGGTAACCCAAGCAATTTGTTAAGTATTGGAAGGTTTTTTTGTTCATGGTAGGACACTAAAAAGGTATCTAAGTATCCCGACAGTCTTGGCGTTTTTTACAAGACGGTGCGGATAAGGGACTGGCCATTAGTACCTTAAAGGTACAAATTGCGGCCCTATCTGTTTTTTTGGATCAACCTCTGGCGGCAGATCCGCTGGTCAGCAGGTTCTTTAAGGGATTGACCAGGATTAAACCTGTTCCTTTCAAAAATTTTACCCAAATGGGACCTGTCAATTGTGTTACAGGGATGGGTAAAAAAGTCTTGGGAAGAACTTTCCTTGAAATGGATCACGCTCAAAACAGTGTTCCTAGTGGCTATTTCCACAGCCAGACGCATTAACGAGCTTCAGGCACTTTCGGGGGACAGAGCCGTTTTTACAAATTTTTGAAGATAGGCTGGTGTTGCGCACGGACCCTGGGTTTTTACCCAAAGTAGTGACAAATTTCCATAGAACACAGGAAATTGTTTTACCTTCGTTCTGTGGGCCCCCCACTAATCCTAAGGAGGTAGAGTTTAACCAACTGGATGTAAGAGCCTGTGTCTTACAGTATCTGGAGATGTCGAAAAGCATTAGAAAATCAACTGCATTATTTGTTTTACATGCGGGTAAAAAATTGGGGTCACAAGCTTCAAAGAATACAATTGCAAGGTGGATCAAACAAGCTATTGTAGAAGCCTACAAAGGGATGAAAATGGAATGTCCTTTTTCCCCCCCATGGCTCACTCTACACGGGCGCTATCGACCTCTTGGGCAGAGCGAGCTGGAGCGACACCAGAATAAATTTGTCGAGCAGCAACTTGGTCAAGCTACTCAACGTTTATGAAGCATTACAGATTGGACCTTATCTCAGCGCAAGATCAGGCGTTTGGGAGAAAGGTCCTTCAAGCGGTAGTCCCCCCTAATCTGGTAAATTCTCATTGATCCTCTCTAGTGCTGTCCTGGACAGACGACTAGAGAAAACGAGAGTTAGACTTACCGGTAACTCTGTTTCTAGGAGTCGTCCAGGACAGCATGGATTCCCTCCCTATATGCTGTTATAATGCTGGACAAGTGTTTTTGTCGTTACAGAAGCCGTTTCCGGGGAAGTTCTTGTTTACAAGACTGAAGGGGAAGGGACGGAGACCGCCCTTTAAAGATCTGGATTGTGTTTCCTGCCTCTGGAGGTGGAGCCTATCTCTCTAGTGCTGTCCTGGACGACTCCTAGAAACAGAGTTACCGGTAAGTCTAACTCTCGTTTTTTCCACTTTTTTTTTTCACTTTAAGCATCATTAAAATCGGTGCTCCCGAAAAAATGTCAGTTTTTAAAACCTTTTTTTTGCATTGATACATGTCCCCTGGGGCAGAAGCCGGGTCCCCAAACCCTTTTTAGGACAATAACTTGCATATTAGCCTTTAAAATTATCACTTTTGATTTTGAAAGTTCAAGTCTCATAAACTTTAATGGGGTTCTAAAGTTCGGGCAAATTTTCGGTCCATTCGCAGGTTCTGGTACGAACCGAACTGGGGGGTGTGCGGCTCATCCCTACACAGGACAGTACTTTTCAGAGGAACTCAGTTTTTCTTTACTGCACACAGTGAAGGTTCATCTCTAGGGAACTACCTTAATGTTCGTTTTTTTCACATGACTGCAGTCCACGCCTGGTCCCGGGCATTGATGGTGCCCCAATGTGCATGGGCGCAGATAAGTCCGCCCCTCCAACAAATGCAACATACCACTGTAAACTGCTTCTATTCACATACCTTATTTTTCACAGGTCCTAGCATTGGCATGTGTTGAATGTAGCCAGACACTACTCACTTTAATGGGTTGGATTCAGTGTTGGTACTGCCCACCATGAGTGATAGAGGATATGACTTTGTTGATTGACACTACTGGTATTCATGTTAAAAGATGGTGAAAAACTCCTGTCAGTGTCTGTTGTTTCTAGGAAAAATGGAGGACCAATTACAACCATCCAGTTTGCCATTGGGGAAGGGTGAGGTGTCTGAACTGCTGTAGAAAGCTGCACTATTTCCTTTGAATGACATCCGGAATAATATCTGTCTGTCTATAATTGTGTAATCTCATCTCCTGCCAGTAAACAGTTCTTGGGAAAACAGCCTATTTCCTCATCATGTACCTTTTTCCCCGCAGTTCATGACCCCCTTATATAAGCACGCAGGAGCTGGACATTATCACAAAAGGAGATTACGGTACAGAGGGACAGACACCATGCAACAAAGGTCCTGTCCAGCTTACAGGATGATCCTTCTTCTTCTAGTCAGCCATATAGCAAGTAAGTCATGGAATTGTGTAAGCAATGACTGTATAGCATGTAATATTACAAACTTTTAACAAAACAAGTCCCCTTCCAGGCCTGCAGCCATTTTACCAGTCAACTGACCATACAACAGTTTTCATTTTTGGAACATTTGTTTTATTTTCTAATAGCTAGTGGAGTCAAATCGATGTGCGTTTTCAACCGTAGTGATGAGAAATTCAAAGGGGTTGGATGGAAAATCTTACCGAAACAAACAAGAGAAATTCTGACTGTGAATGTACTTTTCATTTGGGGAAAAATGGCACATATTGTAATAAAAAAACTATTGAACATGTCTTGGATTCCATTCAAATAGCAGGTCTAGATGACATTTTAAAGGCTTTCAAATGAAATTAGATGACTCGATGTCAACTAGAATGTTCTGTTGAATAACTTTTCTGTAAACATTTCAACAAAATCTAACCACCTATGGCCAGCTTTAGGAACACTATGAAAGATTTGATTCCTGTGCTTATGGTACAAATGAAAATTTAAAATGTAAAATATTTGAAGAGCAGCAGCCTCTATCAATACATTTACCCTAAGGTAAATCTAGAAAAAATTTGAAAAAAGGAAGGATAGATATGGCGCTGCTCTTATTAAAAGGTAATCTGCACCTCTAGATACTTGAGGGGTGTGTATACCACGGGTGCATTTAATGCAAAAAGTGACAAATAAGTGCAGAAAATAGAATATGTAAAGGATATCCAACTGCGTAAACTTACTGATCGCTTATTTATAATGCATACTGTTAGCCTTTGTTCACGCGGTCGGACATTCCGACAACCAAATCCATCGGATTTTGTCCGAAACTGTTGCATGCACACAGTCGGACAAAGTTGTCAGAAAATCTGATCGTACTTAATGTGATGTTTCGTTAAGACGGGACTACGTTCAGGCTAGTAGCCAATAGCTTTGGTTTCAGAATTTGATCTGAGCATGCATGGCACCTTGTCCGATCGGAATTTTCTACACACAATCGGAGAAAGTCCGATCGGAAAATTTTATAGACAAGTTGGAAAACTTGGTCCGTCAGATAGTCCGGAAACAGTCCGATGGAGCCCACACATAGTCGGATTATCCGACAACATGGTCCGTTGGACACCTTCCGTCGGTATGTACAACCGTGTGTACAAGGGCTTAGAAGCTATGTGCATTCAAACTGAAAAAAAAAATAGAAAAGCACTAACTTTTCCTGTGCAAAATCTGCAATTTAAAGTAACATTTTTGTGCCAAAAATGCAACATATATAACTGGTATATAGTATTGCTGTGAAACTGGCCTCAGAAACATGCATATACTGTCCTTTAAAACCCTGGTGTATAGAAAAAGTCCAATAAAGTGAGAATGTGCTCCTTCAAATTGTTCTGTGCTTCTTAGAAAATAGTGCCCCATAAGAAATGCACACACCGCTATTATTCACCCCACAAGTCACTGAGGAATTTTCTTTGGAAGCACCATATATAGATTATATAAAGAAATACTAATGCGCTCCACCTAGCAGTTAACTATAGGACTAAATGAATATAAATTACATACACAGGAAGCAGCCAGCAAAAAAACGGTGATCTCAACACCAAAAATACGTGGATAAAATTAAATGAATAGATGCGGCGCTACCTAAAAATGCATAAATATAAATAAATAAAAGGTGGAATGTCCAAATGGGACTATAGTGCAAATGGGATACTATCCCACTACAGTGATAAATGGTGAAAATGCGAATAAAGCATGTATTGTGCAATAAATAAAATTAAAACCCTGCATACATATTCCAAGTGAATACAGGAATACAAATAAAGTTAAAAAATATGTGAAAAAAATATATATAATATCAATCCAGTGGCTGTGTGCAAAAATGCAATAGCAAGTGATTGTCCACAGAACATGCATAAATATTTATAAACTTTTAAAAAACACAAAGTCCATGCAAAGAATGTAGAAGTGATTTCCAAAGGTGCCAATCCACTGCAAACTTCAGTGCCTATTATGTGCACCACCTATTTCCCCCAGCCTCTCACCTCCAATGAATGGTAAAAGGGCGCTGTATGTAAAAATGCTGCTGAGTCCTTGTCCATCCAGCCTCAGTATTCTACCGCTGTTAGTGTATCGCTGTATATTGCTGTGTGCTAGCAGTTATTATTCTCCCAATTTCTCCAAAGGTATCCAGTAAGTATGGAATGGAAGAAGACAAGGGGGGCTTTCATGTGTAGTATCTAATAACAATTTATTAATAAAAGATATCCACACTTACATGAGAGTAGACACAGGAATACACTCGGCAGACGTGAACTTCCGGTTTCGGCCGTAACCGGAAGTAGTATGTGCGACACCAAACTCCTTCCCTGACGCGTTGCGTCACACCTCGTGACTTTTTCAAAGGGTTTGAAAAAGTCACGAGGTGTGACGCAACGCGTCAGGGAAGGAGTTTGGTGTCGCACATACTACTTCCGGTTACGGCCGAAACCGGAAGTTCACGTCTGCCGAGTGTATTCCTGTGTCTACTCTCATGTAAGTGTGGATATCTTTTATTAATAAATTGTTATTAGATACTACACATGAAAGCCCCCCTTGTCTTCTTCCATTCCATACTTACTGGATACCTTTGGAGAAATTGGGAGAATAATAACTGCTAGCACACAGCAATATACAGCGATACACTAACAGCGGTAGAATACTGAGGCTGGATGGACAAGGACTCAGCAGCATTTTTACATACAGCGCCCTTTTACCATTCATTGGAGGTGAGAGGCTGGGGGAAATAGGTGGTGCACATAATAGGCACTGAAGTTTGCAGTGGATTGGCACCTTTGGAAATCACTTCTACATTCTTTGCATGGACTTTGTGTTTTTTAAAAGTTTATAAATATTTATGCATGTTCTGTGGACAATCACTTGCTATTATTGCATTTTTGCACACAGCCACTGGATTGATATTATATATATTTTTTTCACATATTTTTTAACTTTATTTGTATTCCTGTATTCACTTGGAATATGTATGCAGGGTTTTAATTTTATTTATTGCACAATACATGCTTTATTCGCATTTTCACCATTTATCACTGTAGTGGGATAGTATTCCATTTGCACTATAGTCCCATTTGGACATTCCACCTTTTATTTATTTATATTTATGCATTTTTAGGTAGCGCCGCATCTATTCATTTAATTTTAACCATATATAGATTGTTTAAGGATTGAATCTTTTTATGTATAAAATTTGTTCACATTGATTTATTGGACTGGAATATATATATATAGCACAATCCCTCCTTGAATGTTCTTTGGAAGCACTATATATAGATTGATCATTTAAGGATTGCATTTTTTTTGTGTAAAAATTGTTCACATTGATTTATTGCACTGGAATATTTATAACACATCTAAATATTCTATATTTTTATGTATTCTTTTGTATTTGCACCATATGAATTGGAATTGTTTTATATTCATTGTGTTACATAGTAAGGTTGAATAAAGACACCAGTCCATCCTGAGTGAGTGTCTACAATTGCATTTTATGGATTGATGGCAGGTTTGAATATTTAGTTTGCAGTATTATGTAGAGATATTTACACAGCACAGCACAATATTTATATATAATTGTTTAATTTAAAGCGGGGTTCCACCCTAAAGTGGAACTTCTGCTGTTCGGAACCCTCCCCCCCTCCGGTGTCACAATTGGCACCTTACAGGGGGGAGGGGGGGTGGAGATACCTGTCAAAGACAGGTTATTTACACCCACTTCCAGGCATAGACTCCCATGGGAGCAGGGGCGGATCCAGAGTCTAATCTCGGGAGGGGCACTGCTATAAAATATGTTTTTTGGGGGGCAATTTATATGGGAAATGGCTGGTATTGGCGCTTCAATCATTACGGCACCATGGTTGTTATGGTGTCAGGATGATTGAAGCGCATTATTTCTATTAATACATTGTAATATAAAATTAAATGGTTCAACTCACCATATTGCAGAATCAGTGGGAGCCCTGAGGATGTCACTTGCCATGTCGCCTGCCACCAAATGTGGATTGTCACTTGTCACCAAATGCGGATTGTTACTTGCCACGTCACCTGCCACACATTGCGGATTGTCACTTGCCACGTAGCCTGCCACACATTGCGGATTGTGACTTGCCACGTCACCTGCCACACATTGCGGATTGTCACTTGCCACGTCGCCTGCCACCAGATGCGGATTGCCACGTAGCCTGCCACACATTGCGGATTGCCACTTGCCACGTCACCTGCCACACATTGCGGAATGTCACTTGCCACGTAGCCTGCCACACATTGCGGATTGTGACTTGCCACGTCACCTGCCACATATTGCGGATTGTCACTTGCCACGTCGCCTGCCACCAGATGCGGATTGCCACGTAGCCTGCCACACATTGCGGATTGCCACTTGCCACGTCACCTGCCACACATTGCGGATTGTCACTTGCCACGTCGCCTGCCACCAGATGCGGATTGCCACGTAGCCTGCCACACATTGCGGATTGCCACTTGCCACGTCACCTGCCACACATTGCGGATTGTCACTTGCCACGTTGCCTGACCCAGATTGCGGATTGCCACTTGCCACGTCACCTGCCACACATTGGGGATTGTCACTTGCCACGTCACCTGCCACACATTGCGGATTGCCACTTGCCACGTAGTCTGCCACACATTGTGGATTGCCACTTGCCACGTAGTCTGCCACACATTGCGGATTGTCACTTGCCACGTCACCTGCCACACATTGCGGATTGTCACTTGCCACGTCACCTGCCACACATTGCGGATTGTCACTTGCCACGTCACCTGCCACACATTGCGGATTGCCACTTGCCACGTAGTCTGCCACACATTGTGGATTGCCACTTGCCACGTAGTCTGCCACACATTGCGGATTGCAACTTGCCACGTAGCCTGCCACACATTGCGGATTGCCACTTGCCACGTAGTCTGCCACACATTGCGGATTGCCACTTGCCACGTCACCTGCCACACATTGTGGATTGTCACTTGCCACGTCGCCTGCCACCAGATGCGGATTGCCACGTAGCCTGCCACACATTGCGGATTGCCACTTGCCACGTCACCTGCCACACATTGCGGATTGTCACTTGCCACGTTGCCTGACCCACATTGCGGATTGCCACTTGCCACTTCACCTGCCACACATTGGGGATTGTCACTTGCCACGTCACCTGCCACACATTGCGGATTGCCACTTGCCACATAGTCTGCCACACATTGTGGATTGCCACTTGCCACGTAGTCTGCCACACATTGCGGATTGTCACTTGCCACGTCACCTGCCACACATTGCGGATTGTCACTTGCCACGTCACCTGCCACACATTGCGGATTGTCACTTGCCACGTCACCTGCCACACATTGCGGATTGCCACTTGCCACGTAGTCTGCCACACATTGCGGATTGCCACTTGCCACGTAGTCTGCCACACATTGTGGATTGCCACTTGCCACGTAGTCTGCCACACATTGCGGATTGTCACTTGCCACGTCACCTGCCACACATTGCGGATTGCCACTTGCCACGTAGTCTGCCACACATTGCGGATTGTCACTTGCCACGTCACCTGCCACACATTGCAGATTGTCACTTGCCACGTCACCTGCCACACATTGCGGATTGTCACTTGCCACGTCACCTGCCACACATTGCGGATTGCCACTTGCCACGTAGTCTGCCACACATTGCGGATTGCAACTTGCCACGTAGCCTGCCACACATTGCGGATTGTCACCTACTGATGGTCTTTTGTTGGGTCCCAGAGTGAAGATAGGCAGCAGAGAGATGATGCAATCTCTCTGCTGCACACAGCTTCCTACACAGTGAGGGTGGAACTGGAGGGATGCAGGGCAGTGAGAGATGATGTCATCTCCCTGCTCCCCTGCCTGCTGGCTTCCTGATTGGCCAGCAGCCCTCCTAAGCCGCCCAGCTGCCCCCCCTCACTCGTCCACTAAGCGCGGGTACCCGCGGAACCGGCCGCGCAGGTACCCGCGGAACCGACCGCGATTGGACCCGCGGAACCGGCCGCGGGTACCCGCGGAACCGCCCGCGATTGGACCCACGGAACCGGCCGCAATTGGACCCGCGGAACCGGCCGCGGGTACCCGCGGAACCGCCCGCGATTGGACCCACGGAACCGGCCCGCGGGTACCCGCGGAACCGGCCGCGATTGGACCCGCGGAACCGGCCGTATTCTCGGAGGGGGCAATTGACCCGTTGCCCCCCCCCCCCCTGGATCCGCCCCTGCATGGGAGTCTGTCATTTACTGTCCTGCCGTGCTGTCTGCTGGGACTCACACTGGTCCCAGTGACAGCGTGGACAATTCCTATTGCGCTACGCGACTCGCGCATGCGCAGTAGGGAGCCGGGAAGTGAAGCCGCTTCACTTCCTGATTCCTTCACCTAGAATGGTTGCGGCAGCAGCCGAGAGCCGATCGATCGGCCTCGGCTGCCGGCATCGCTGGAAGCCGGGACAGGTGAGTGTCCATTTATTAAAAGTCAGCAGCTGTAGTATTTATAGCTGCTGGCTTTTAATATTTTTTTTTTTTTTAGGTGGAATCCCTCTTTAAACACAACATATTGGAGTGTGTCAGTAGCTAAAAGGCATTATTATTACATTTCCTTGCATCAACAGGATGCTTTTTTTCAAGGCTTTCAGCCTAATATATTATTGGTAGCTCGCAAGATTTTTATCACTTGAAGTTATTGGGTACATTATATTATTACAGTAGTTTCTCTTTATAATTTTCAATGTCAAATTTAAAGTACAACCAAAGAATTAAAATCAATTGATCTCCTATCAATTGGCCAAGGCAACTATACCTGGCAGGTAAATTTACTAGCAACCCTGCCTAAACATCAGGGTGCTACACTAATAGCATTGGTGTCAGCACTTGCAATAATAGCCCCCAGCATTGATGTCATTGGTGGTGATAATAGCTCCCAGCATAGGTGTCAGTGTCTGCAGTAACAGCCCCCACCATTGGTGTCAGTGGTGGCAATAATAACCCCCCGCATTGATGTCAGCATCTGCAAA